>NC_090934.1:735248641-736498641 GCF_040938575.1 Ambystoma mexicanum | reverse complement strand
TGCGGGCATTCCAAAGCGCACACACATACAGAATCTGAACTTAATATATACGTCTGTGAAAGTTTTTATTAACGATGCGTTTTTTGTTCTATGATGAATAGATGTGGAGGTTTTTATACATGGTTTTTGCAGGTTTCTTTTTACCTCACGTTTTGACTGTAAAATCACTGTGTCACTTTTGGGGAAGTTGAGCACGTGCACCTGTCCTGCCTATGGCCGGTAACTGTGACTGTTCTTTATCCTTTACTCTACAGGGCATGCCCTGCAGTGCTAACAAGGCGCGTTTAGGCTGTGCGCGAGACACACATGCTCGTTTTATGTATTTGCTTCTTTTGTATTCATTTTAGGAGACTACGGCTGCTTTGCAGAAGCCCTGTACACAGATGGGGGAGGCAGTTCCATTTCTGCGGCCGCAATAAATGTGTGCTCAGAGTGATGAGCCAGTTGTTGGAGGGGGTAGTGTGTGAAGACATAAGGGACAACAACAAACTGCCTTACATACATGTACTACACATTACACCTAAAGTGAACAGTTACTTAAATATTAGCACGTGGCTTTGGACAGGGTATTACGTTTTGGGAGGAAGGGATTGGGTTGGGGGGTGTGGAAGACGCACAAGTACATACTAATGAAGGGAGTTTGATAGAAAGCAGTAGCCTTCGCTTCTGGACTTTGATATTGTCCTAGAGATCTGTATTTTAAATATATAGTTTTCTCCAAGCGTGTACCAAAGTTGGCTTCTAATGGACTTTCAATCCAGGTTTGGACGTTGGACTTGGTCGAGTAAAGGCAATTGTAGTTGGAGGTACTCAATAAGTGAAAGCTCGTGTGTTCCATGATGGCAACTTTCTATATTATTTCAATTCGTTATTTGTTCAACTGCAAAAAAGGGACCGAAAGAGTTAGAGGGGCACAACTGCATGGGCACTTTTATGGAAAGTGTTTTGAAAATAAAACTTAACGTCTCAGGCTGAATGAATACCGGACTATTCGGTGTCTTCATAACTGTAAACATAGGAGTAATCAAACCCCTATATTTCTACAACGCCAATCTGCTTGTTGTGGTGAAATAAGCACTCCTGACACCCTATAAATTAAGTTCAGCATATCGGACATTGACTGTGCCACTCCTATGAGCAGAGTTTTAGCCACTCCTTTGAGCACAGATTCTACACTCCACTGCTGACATTTTTTAAACAGCTGGCAAATCAGGTAACAGGAAATATGTCTCTGAGAAGGGAAGACGCCCAGCCCATGTTTGATGTTTTGTTCGCTTAGTTGGAAGAAATGTGTCTTTATTTCAGTATTTTCTAGGTGTAAATGTGTCCGTTAACTCTTGCAGCAGCATGTCATTATTGGTGAACTGGCGTGAAACTTGAATGATACATTTATGTTTAGGCTGGTACGTTCATGGGAAGTATAGGAGATCAGCACATTGCAACTGTCACTTTACATTTGAGCCGTGACTTTGACATTGTATCCGTTAAGTATGAAATCCTACCTGTAAGGTCTATTTGCTGTCTGTAAAGAGACATCAGAGCTGTCTTTTGATGTACTCTAGTCTGTCAAGTACTGTGTCCACTTTCGCAAAATTAAAAAAGGAAAACAAATCTCACATTTGAATCTTGCTTTTGTGACGGATCAATAAAAACATCTGGTCAGTGCTCTAGAGTTGAATCCTGGCAAAAGGCAACAGCAACCAATCCGTTTTTATGCTGTTTAGTGTATTTTCTTCATGCCCAGAGATAATCACAACCGTTTCATGGTTCTCTTTTGGGCACTAGAACAATTATTCTATAATTTGCTGATGGATGTAAACAAACACATTTGATTGCCAAAAGGTTGGGTGTTTCAATATATTCTCTCATCATTTTAATTAAATTGAGAATTTCACTTGACAGGATTCATAAAATAGTCCAGTGACAAGTGAAAACATGACAAATCACTGGAAAGATTGGCAGGTTGCAATGTAATCCAGAAACACAACTCAATGGAGTTCCAGATAGTATTTTGAGAGTTTATATTTAAATTTGAGTTTTGTTTTATGTAAACTAAATAAGGGGGCCTTGCATAAGCTTAAGAACATTTTATTGTACAACATGTTCACAATCCTACCTCCATTTAGTGACGTTATATGCTACTATACATGCATTCCTAATCAATTTTGAGGCTTTGCCCCGGTTACACACAGGACTGTCTATATGTTGATTTCAAGTGATTTTAGGACTCAAACCATTGAGGCAACAGGAAATGGTTTTTGCAACATCCTGTCTATAAACGGTCCCTAGGACACTGGATAATAAGTAGTATCTCCTGTGGTCTAGATTTTTTAAATTCCAGATGGCAGAGGAGCAGTGCGACTTAAGCTAGGACACACATATCTGCTCTGTATGCGTCATCCTTGTATTTCTTGACAATGATTCAGAGGGATTTGGTGCACAATGGGTGTCCGTGTTTGTTTTAAACTTGATGAGTCTTCATGACTCAAAGAAGAAAAAATAACTTCACAACCTGCTGGCACACCATTCTTTGTTTCTTTAGGAACAGTCATTTTACAATCAAGCGTAATGCCTTTATCATTCACTGCATTGTCGCCTCACACAGACGTACCACTAAATCTGATCACTTGAGAGTACTCTCCCCGAGAAAAAATAAAACCTATAAAGGTGCTGTGATTCGTGCTTTAGTTTTTCCAATTCTTTCAGATTCTTACTACACCTTTATACTTTGCCAAATCACTGCCTAGTGGCCTTATGGCACCAGGGCTTTCCTGGGTAATGGCGTACAGTGTTCCCACTCAGGGATAACAAGACCGTTGTATGAGGGGGAAAGAAAGAGAGCAAAAAGGTGAGTGGATAAGTAAGGGAGAAGGAAATGAAGACAAATGGAATGAGTGGCAAGGTGTATGATAATGATAGTAGGGAATGTGTGTATTGTCTTGGGAAGCCATCATCCAGAATACTGATCAGTTAAAGGCAATGCACATGCTTGTTGTGATGAGCATTTTCACTGTGGTTTCTAGTACATTTGGGTGGTACTGGAAATGAGTCGGCACTTGGTTGCTGACTATGGTATGGTGGCTTAACTTTGCAGATAACATTTTAAAAGCCATTTATAAGGTCACGTATCATGCAAGGTCACTCATAATCTAGACTGCTAACAACTGTTTCTAGATCCTATAAAACTACAACTTCTAAAAGTAGTCCAATATCTACAAGGATGACAGTCAAAATGTATAAAACCTTGATATAGACTTATAGACCTAGGAGAAGAGGTCCTTGGCACAGGATAATGTCCTGCCACCAAGTTATGGCACAAGACGAATCTGAGGGCCATAATTGGGCAAGGGTCATTATCCCAACCGATAATGATTCCTCCAGAAGTCGATAAGACTATTAGCAAATAGTGGTAGTAGCAATACATTTTCTGGAGTTTTAGTGGCGAATGTAAGACAGGCATGGTATCAAGAGAGATGACAAAGACAACCGAGATTTATTTCTAAACAAAGCTTTATTAATAATAAGGATGGCATAATGCCTGACTAACCCAATGCTATGGTGGGATTTTCCCTGCCTAAAGAAATCCAAGGTCTGTACACAAGTCCAAATCAAAAATCTGTCTCTGTCAAAACCTATGCTTGTCCCCACAACTACAACCTAAATCTAGTGGGCCAATGTTCTCAACCAAAAATAAGTGTTACGTTCAATACAGTTCCAATGTAACTTGGTTTCAAGGAGGTTTGCTCACTTTCTGAAGTTATCTTTTGTAGGTTTCCGGGCATCACATTTCACATCAAAACAAGGTCTTGGGCTTCCCTTCCCCAAGTTCAGATGCAGTCACATTCATATAACACTGTGATCTTGGGACTTCCTTCCCCAAGATGAACACTCTGCAGTTCTTTGGTTCTCAGGGTTCCCTTCCTCAATATTTATACTGAACAGTTGAATTACTCCCTCTGTTCAAAGGTTCACAAGACAATGCTTGGTCACTTTAACCCATCCTTTGGTTAGCTTCACCAAGGACTTGCAGTGCTTTGTTGCTTTTACAATATTTAGTGGTTTCTGGTCTAGGCGCAGTTATCAGACCACATGTTCCACCCATCACAGGTCACACAACCACAAGTTTCCACAAAGTCATTGTTCAGTAAAGTAACATTTACTATGTTTCACTCAAACCATGACTTTCGTGCCGCTTCAGATTCAGGCAATATAATATTGTTACATTCTTCAGGATAGTACCTTTCATTCTGTTCAACCTTCACAAAAAGTGGCTTCGTTTGACAGGAAAACCAAGTTGTCAGTTTGATATGTGCTCCCTCCAGCATACACCAGCCTTCATGCTTGGTTCCATCTCTGCCCCCTGGGGGAAACCTACCGTATGGACGTTCAATTTATTATCCAAAGAGCCAAGACCAAATTGATCTCTTAAGGGGTGAGCATTTTTGTTCCAAACTTTCAAACATTGAGAATGGCACACAAACCTACACATAAAACAAATGTAAATAGTGATTTACACTTTGCACTATTCATTACAGGGAAATCATTGTGCTGAAAATATTCAATGAGCAAGAATACTTTATGGATGGTTATCTGAATGCAATAAATGACAGGACATTACTAATATAGACACAGAAGGAACTAGGTGGGAAGCAATTATTGTAACATTTTCCTCATTAACTCAATCCTCGATTATTGATTCACACATCTCATTAACCACAGTAATCATAATTCCAGCACTGGTTTAATCACTATTCCAAAATTGGTAACACAAATATCAATTATGCATTCAACACTAGGGTGATTTGTACTGGTGTCACTTTGAGGTGCTGTCCGCACATGAGCTTTGCATGATTATACAATATCATTCACAATTAGTTTTATTAAGGTACTGTCCTTATGTTCCCTCTTGCCAATATCCTGTGACAAATCACATTGATTTCTACGAATTTGGTATGTGAATTTCATCTTATTTGTATGATGCAAACAATAATGCTGTGAAATATTTTATGATACACTCTTGGACAAACTGCAATATCATTACTCACAACATCAATGTGCAAATTTTAACATCATCTGTTAATGTTTTCAATATTAGCCTTGAAACTGACGTTTATGTCGAAACACGTGTCGGCTGATAGTGTTAATAAACCTCACCTATATATGGACTTATGATTTGTTTAACCAAGACTAGTTAAACATTGAATATTACTGATTAGATTCAGGAGGTAGCACGACTTGCGGGTCATCATCTCCTTAAGTGTTTATCTTTACTGTGTACTAGAAGGCATACACAGCCGATTGACCACAGCAACGCAGCTCTACTCCCCAATTGCTAACACAGACGTGTAAAGCGCACACATTGGGCCTTTGCCTACATTCATACTGCTTTGGGATATCTTTAGAGCCTATAGTGTGTGTCTGTGACACGATCATACTAATACAATATGGCTAACTACCTTTTGAATCGGGAAGAGGATAGGGCAGCCCTTTTTGCTCCAAGGGGGAAGTACAGATAATGCATTTAAAAATACTCCAGGCATTTCAGAATCATTAAGGCAAAACATTATCAGATTAGAGAGGCTTTCCAAGAAAGAGATCAACAAATGTTGGGAAATAGCCTCTCTTACCAATTATTTAGACAATTCCAAAATTCCTAGAGGATTGAGAATACTCATCTTTCCCAATTTCGATAATGATGAAGAGAAAGATTTGGCAGACCAAGGGGAAGCTAACTTACATCTTAGTTCTAAAAACATGTTACAATTGTTAATTATGCATGCTGAACGGGAACAGAAAAGGGTTTCAGAGCAGATTACCATATTAAAGGAAGTCATTGTAAAAATGTCCAACCCAGAGGCCACAAAAAAGAACTTCTTCAAAAAAATGTATGAATTATTGAATGAGTATCAAGATGAAATCAAACTCAGGAATAGTTTTTTTAGAGAGGACAAAGATTATAGACTCGACAGAGTCTGCACGTTCCAGACTAAATATGACCATGTTTCAACTAGCTCACGTGGTAACACTCCCATCTCATCTCCAGTCAGTTCAGACCTTGACTCGGAAGAAGAAGCTTCCACGTCAGGAACTAGTTCTCCAGTGAATGGAGCAGGTTTTTTAGGACAAATAAGACGGTACAAAAAGGGTGCCCAAAAATATTTCAAGCAAGTCAGATTCCGGACCGATCAATTATCAAATACCACAACAACAACTCTCACATCAGGGGCAGGAGAGGAAGAAGGCGATACAGAAGAAGGAAACGGACCAAGAGGAATATTAACAAGATCCATAGCATGCAAACAGGGGAGATAAATGCTCTGAACTTAGTTGTGAACCTATCAAACAAAACACTCACGCCCACTTAGATTTCAGTCCTTAACAAAGGACTTTCCTTTGCACCTACCTCGAGCACAGATTTTGTTCAATTTCAGATAGATCTGTTTAAATTTGTACGGAAGTTAAAGCTCAAGAAATATTTTGCAACACAAGTTCAAACTTACAAGCCCACACCACCTGAGAATCCAGTGAGTATGCATTCTATGCGACATATAGAGGATACATATACGCTATTGTAACAATGTTGAAACTCCATAAACTCAAACCCAAATCTAGATTCACCCCTAACCTAGGAACGGATAATGTTATTGAAACTTTTTATCAAGTCGTAACAGCTGATATTCAGAGACACATGGATAGACAACAGCCACAGTCTCACAAAATATTTTCTAATCTGAAACAAGGGGAAAGAGCATCCTTGAATGAACTAGCAAAAGATCAATCGATCATCATAAAAGAAGCTGACAAAGGAGGCAATGTAGTTGTACTTAACACCAAAGACTACCTTCAGATGGCCTACCAACATTTAGGGACCCCAATTGTTTCCAACGCTTAAAGGCAAAGACCACTAAGGAAAGTGTTAAGAATATGATAACCATGATCAATGAATGGCATTCATTGGGGTATCTTACGGATGATGGAAAACAGTTCTTGAACATCACGGAACCCACTATGCCCACAATTTATTTTTTTGCCTAAGATTCACAAGTGTCTTGATCATTTACCAGATGTGAGGTCTATCATGAGTGGGATAGGCTGGGCTACCGAAGGTTTATGAAAATATTTTGATAATGCACTTAAACACTATGTAACTAGGATGCCCTCATACATAAGAGACACAACCCATGTGCTGCAATTACTTGAACAAACCACATGGCAGCCTCACTATCTATTGGTTACTCTGGATGTCTCTGCACTCTATACGAGTATAGAACATGATTTAGCAGTGGCGTGCTTAGATTATACATTTCGGAATGACTCAGCTTCATACAGAACCCATGTAACAATGCTTAAAATGTTTCTGAAATTTACATTAGAAAACAATGTATTTCTATTCAATGAACAATACTTTGCTCAGGTGAAAGGTGTTGCAATGGGGGCAAAATATGCCCCGTCACTGGTGAATTTATTCATGGCACAGATGGAAGAGAATCACATTCTAAATAACGCTCAGTACAGATCGCACATAGTATTGTGGAGGAGATTTATAGATGACGTTTTCATGATATGGTCCGGATCCGTTCAAGAACTATCTCATTTTATTGCACATGTCAATAACAACACATATGGCATTAAATTCACAGCACAGCAGATGCACCATAGATTTTCTTGATTTTAAGATTTTCATAGAGGGTGGGATTATTAATACGAAGACTTTTTGCAAACCATCTGAGGCCAACTCTACCCTTCACTCTACTAGTTGCTATCGCTCATCGACTATCCAGAATATTCCAAATGGGGAATTATACAGGGTCCATAGGAACTGTAACAGGGATGATGACTTCAAACGAGAATGTGAGCCCCTATCAACCCGGTTCCATCAAAGAGGTTATTCTCAGGACAATATCAAGAAAAGTTTAAATAAATATCGCACATTGGCCAGAATCACCACACAGCAGTCTGACAAACACGAAGTTAATACCCACAGAACAGTGGATGTTATCACTCAATATTCGAGGGATTCTAAGTCTTTGTACAAGTTGTTGCTTAGACATTGGAACATACTATTGCTTGACAAAGATATTAGACCTTATTTGGTAGACAAACCCAAATTTATATTTACTAAATCAGCGACTATTTGGTAAAAAAATCAGTCCTTCATTTCTACAGATTCAGAAAATCACATCAAGAGTCAGCACCACATGGTTGTCCCATCCAACAGGTTTCCATAAATGTGGAACCTGTTCTATGTGCAAACATTCTGACTGCACTGCCTTACAGCACACAGTCATTAATGGTTACAATATCCAGATAAAAGATTTCATCAACTGTAGAAGTATTCATGTTGTTCATGCATTAAAATGTGTGGGTGTGATAAGATCTATATAGGGTCTACTTTTAGACAGCTACGTTTCAGAATAAGTGAGAATTTGGCTAGTCTTGCCAGTCAGGATCCAAGACTGCCCCTAGCCATTCATTGGCAGACTAAACATCAAACAGATAACAATGATGACATTCGTTTTATTGGACTTAAGAAAGTCAAGCCGGGTAAAAAAGGGGGAGACATCACTCTCAAACTGAGACAAATGGAGGCCAAATATATATGTCTCTATCATTGTATACACATAGGTCTCAACACTGACCATGAGATGCATGTGTTCTTGTGAATATTTTCTTTTGCAACTACATTCTTTTAAGCAATAGCTTACAATGCATCATGTTATTCTGAAGATAAGTCATAATTCAGAAGACCAAAGACAAGTGTGATTTTCAAGCACCTTTAGGTTGAATAGATAAATGTCAAGCAAATTGGACATTGAATGTCTGAATTTATCTGGGAATATTAATGTTGACATATTTTTGGCAACACTTATAGCAATGTACTAAGGAGGTCAACACTGAGACTCCTATTTTCTGAAGGTTGATGATTGATGGTTTCACTCAGCATGGAGATCTGTCTATATGCATTATGGTGCTATTCAACTTATTAGCGGTAGTTTATTTAATATGCATATAACAATTACAGTTTTACATATAGAGCGCATAAAATCACAAAGTATTTCCCAGAGAGTTCTAAAAAGTCACACATCTTCATCAATCGCAGGTTAAAATATCACTGTAAAAACATCAGTACACCATTTAATAATTCTGTTAAAATCTCCAAATTCATTGCATAAAACTTCATCAGGTAAAAAATTAAGTTCATATCATTTCCGACCATAAGGCTCGTCCAGATTTCAGACATATTGCATTTATACGTATTGTTATTGTATTTCATTAGATATTTCCTGCTTATTTCATCTAGGCTTTCACATTCACATATTATGTGATAAGCTGTTTCCAATGTATTTACCCCACATATTCTACAATATCTAGCATCTTTGTGAATACCATTTTTCACACATAGAATTACTAATATATTACAGATGTTGAATTTAAACTTTAAATACCAAACCATCGTATTGCACTCCGGAAACGCATACTGATAGTTAGGTTTACCTTCCCTGGACATCAGTTGGTTTAAGAATGGACAGTTGTTTACTTTTTACCCCAGGTTTACTATCATCTGTTCATAGTCTATTTCACAGATCAGTTTTTTAAATTTCTGCTTAATCTGCGCAATAGAGAACAGCAACCAGCTATCATTATCATTTTTTGTCCACTTATCATATACCTTTCTCAACCTATTTATGGTAATAAAATTCATTTTGGTGGTTGAACAACCAAATTGTTCTATAACCTTTACCACAAATGTGCCATTAGTAAGTCTATTCAATTTCACATATAGCATGGCCACCATTAATTCAATACGACTATTCACACTTATCAGTCTGCATTCCTGCAGTATGTATTCGTTTGAAAGGTTTTTTGGCATCCTCGCAGTATCCTCAGCACTTTGGCTTCAAATGCTTTCAGCTCTTTCTTAAAACGGCTTCCCCATATTTCTGCACCATATAATAAGCAGGATACAATTTTGGCGGAATATAGTGTGACAACAGTGTTCACAGAGAAGTTTCCTTGGTTACCGATAAATTTGCTTAGCGCCATAGTGGCTATCGTACATTTACGCTTTGTTTCACACCAATGTTTTTTCCAACTGAGCTTGTTATCTATAACCACGGCCAGATATTTATATTCATTCACAACCTCAAGCTGTCTCGTTTCTATCATCCATTTTGTCTTTTGGTTTCTAATCTGATGTTTGGAGTCAAACTTCATTACTTTTGTTTTCTCAATGTTAATAACCAAATCATTCTCTTTTGCAAACTTTACCAATTCATCTAATTTTACTTGGAGGCCCTTAGTTGTATAGTCAATCAAGACAAGGTCATCGGCGTAACCTAGCCAATCAAGTTTAACTGTGCCTATCTTGATATCAAATGTCTGACTATTACTAACTTCATTTAAAAAGTCTGCCAAGCACAGGTTGAATAAGATGGCCGCTAATGTGCAGCCTTGTTTAACTCCACGTATGGTGGGTATGGCTTCTGATAGTCTCCCTTCTAGGTCAAGACGAATTCGAACCGATGTATCGGTATAGAGCAATTTTATCATTTACAATAGCCCAGGCGGTATTCCACAATGTTTAAGCTTGGCCCATAGCTTGCTTTGTGTGATGGTATCAAATGCCACTGAAAAGTCTATAAACCCAACATATACAGACAGCCCACGAACCTTACGTGAACACTCTATGGCATTACTAAATTTACAATGTTATGTGTTGTTGAAGATCCCGCTCTAAAGCCAGATTGATTGTCAGGCAGAACTCCACATTTAGCAATCCACCCATCCACTTTCTGGCACACAATTAATTGGGAGAGTAGTTTCTTTTTTACAGTTTATAATATCCCACATTTCTTTACTGTTTCTATTTTTTGAGGCTTGTGCCAATACCAACCAAGTTTCTTAATGTTTCTTTTTCTGGTAGTTTTTCAGCCAATACTTATACTGCCTTTTAAGTATATGTATCTTATATGTTGCATTTATAGCCCTCTCCTTTATACATTTTTGAATACTATCTCTGAGCTTTTTCTTTTCCTTATGCATCTCGCTATCAAATCTCTTATGATGTACCAGATTCCATTTTTCTCCGATAGTTCTATGAGTTCTTATTTTCATGACAGAAATTCTGATTTTTTCAGTCATAGATTCAAAGTCACTAAGCATTTCGTTCATATTGTCAAGAGGGCTGTTTTCAAATTTATCAATAAAACTTTCCAATAGATGTGCAGCTATCTCATTCCCTTTCTATATATTTCGAGGGTTCCATTTTATACGATTTCCTGCCTCATTTATCTCTATATCTCCATTCTTTTGGTATTCATGGATGTCTACATGTTTGTCGAAAAGACAGAGCTAGAGAGGCAGATGATCGCTTTCTTCCCTGCACGTAACTGCCATATCACAAACTAACATTCTTGCGCTTTTATTTACAATCATATAGTCAACAGTGCTCATACTATTTCCACATATAGGAGTAGGTTGTAGTTCTGTCTCTCCATGGGTATTACCATTCAAGATGAATAGCTGATATTTGTTAAGTAGGGAGATCCATTCTTTATCTTCCCTTTTCAGATGATCCATGTTGAATGGTTCTGATTTAGGTTCAGCATTGATGTATTCAGACTCAAAGTTAAGCTTAGTATTTAGGTCTCCAACTATGATAACTGGTAGTGTGTTTCCAAATTCTACCAGTATTTTAGTTAGTGTAAATATATTCTCCCTATTATATTTTCCCCCGGGCGGGTTATATACGTTTACAAAAATAAATGTATCTATAGCTGGCACGGTACATGACAGTTACAACTAATATCATCTTGGTAGATTTTTCATGTTAATCCCGCTTAACGGCGATTTAATGGAGATCATTAATCCTCCCTTCGGACGCCCTCTCATAGCTTGAGTTGCAGGACTGACATGATTTCTACATCCATCTATTTCACATTCAGTTACTAGCCACATTTTCTGGAGGGCCACTATTCTGAATCTGGCAATATTCTCAAGCAATCCGTCTTCACTAGTATAGTTTGTATTTCCTCGAGTATTCCAGGATACTAGTACCTCTAGATCAGCAGGAGCAATTTCAAAGTGGGGTTTGAAAGCAATAGGGAGCCATTGCCAATATCCATCAGGGATCTCTATATCAGTCTGTGGATTTGAGTTCACTTTCGCTGTAATCTTTTGATTTGGTTTAGTCACCCAGTGTTCGTTATTCACTTTGTCTCCCTTATTTTCAACTTGTTTTGTTCTTTTCACTTCATATTTTTCCCTCAGAATTAGTTTTTCATTACATGTGTAGCCAATGTTCTCAAAATGCTTTTTGTGGCTCAGTATAAACTCGTGTATTGTTTTTTCGTGCCACCATACATTGGTGATAATCCTTGTGGGGCTAACCACTTGGTCTATTATTTTCAGGTCCTCAGAAACAATCATCCTCAATGCTATGATTGCTGCACATACTCTGAGTATTTGTTGTCTATTGAGCACCAGCATTTCACTAGTATCTATCTTTTCAATTTGAAGGGCCCAGGTCATGTTATTCATTTCTCCAGGAGCCTTTTCATTCAATAGAGTACCCCCATTTATACCATTTTCTACTTTTTGTAAGTTATACTTTAGCTTCTCCTTACCCCTCTGTCCTTTGATGTTTTTTATATTACTTGCACTTTCCCGATCATCACTAATTCCTGCTGTACTTTCATAGAGTTTGTGTACATCACTCAATATATCATCTGCACACTCCGATTTTGTCCGTTTTTTCTTTTTAGGGCGTATTATCTTCTTAAGGGGGCCCTGGCAGTTGGTACTAGGTTTATCTAAATGGGACACTGAAGGTTTCATGAAAAAATCTCTAATATCAGTATCAGTTTCATTAACTTTCTTTTGTCTCTTCGGTAGCATCTTATTACTATCATTAGGCCGATACTCATGTATTGCAACATTATGATTGCCTATATAATTCGGCTCTTTATATATAGATTGCACTTTCAATTCTATGGATTTTCTCGTTTCATTGATTGGATTTTCATCTGTTTTCCGAAGTTCAATAGTGTCTTCTATTTCAATTATACATCCATTATCAATC
The DNA here is from genome assembly GCF_040938575.1 of Ambystoma mexicanum. Lineage (NCBI taxonomy): Eukaryota > Metazoa > Chordata > Amphibia > Caudata > Ambystomatidae > Ambystoma > Ambystoma mexicanum. The sequence continues at coordinate 736,485,560 of NC_090934.1, read as the reverse complement.
GTTTTTGTCTTTTTTGAACTATACATCGCTGCTTGTCCATATTTATTTTTCTTTTCCCTGGCTTGTAGCTTTCTTGTGTGTCTTCTGAGATTTGGATTGTCCAGTTTCTCTTTATCACACATACCCTTCATTTTTGGCGATTTATATTCCGACACTGTATATCCATTCTTTCTTTCACCAGACTTACTCAATCTTATCTGGTCATTTATTTTTTTGCAGTCACATGCACACTCATACTCTGTTTCTATTTCGGTATTCACACCCTTATCACACATATTTTTCTTATTTCTTTTACTAATGTCGCATAATAGTAGTGAATGAATCGCTAACTTATCTTCTATGGACCCACATCTTTCTATGATGGTAGTTGGGGCATTTCCTAGTGCTTGAAATAGTTCTTCTGTGTTCATACTTTCGAAGCTTGTTTTGTCTAGTGATTCAAGTGTTATGACCTCAGGCTTCTCCACAATCTGTCTATCAGGAATCTGATTATCAATTGCTAAGCGGGCTTCTCTTATGACTATTAGGCCTGAATTTGCATCCATTTCAAACCTTTCTCCTGCGTTTAACAGTTCACATTTTTCGCCCACCTGTTTATCCACTTAGGGTTCTGTCCCCCCATCACTCGTAGGGCATGGACGAGTGTTGTCATCATAAGGTTGTACATTGTCTTCACATGAGCCTAGTCCAGTTGGTTTTACCATCTGTGAAAGAAATTTACTACCAATATATGGAAATGCGACTGCTAATTCGTCCATGATTTCCAGTGCTGAGCATTCAATCTCTTTTGGGGTCATGGTTAGCGCACTCTTTAAAATCGTTTTGTTTTCAGAACTCTCTATTTTATTAAAAAATGTCATCATTTTGGCCAGTTTACATTCAGTCAATAGTCCTGGTTGTGATATAATTTTTCTTTTGCAAACACGATTGGGCTTACTCACTTGTTTACTAGCATCCTGCTTAAGGTCACCATTTTCCTTTGGATGTTGTTGACAGAGCGTAATTGCATTTAAAAACGGCACTCAAACACTTCCTTAATGCAGTTCTCAATCTATAGCACGTGTTCTTAAAGAGAGATGTGTCATACACGAACCTTAAGATCAACCTAATTCAGAAAGGGCTCAAGGGTTCACCCCCACTGCAGGGCACCGCAAACAGCAAACCGCACACTTCCGTGCACTTACTGGTGCGCGCGTGTGGTGCGCTGCATGCTGGGTATTTCTCTCAACTCAGGGGATGTGGAGGGGAGGGGCCGCCTGATGCGAGCCAATCCTTTGCTATTATGGTCAGGCAATGTCCGGGTGTTACTGCTACGGACATCCTCATTTCACTCGCGGCTCGCGAGCAGAATTCTCACGTCCTTCAGTCAGCCGGCAATTAGTCTAAGGTCCAAGGTCCAGACAGAGTGTATGCCAGCAAACAGCACACTACCTTGCACTTACTGATACGGTACGGTAGTTAATGTACTATGCACTGCTCTGTTTCGGGCAGCACACTCAGTGACATCACACAGTGATAATGAATTTGCTCTTAATATATCATTGAATACATAAGATAATTTAGAATTATTTGTTGCCTAATGATTCGTGATAACTAATGTGAATATGAATATTGTTAATACTTTAACAATATCGTAATGATCAATTCAATAGCATATTAATCCAACAAACTGGATTAACTCTATCCGTCAAGATCATGGATAGTAAAGCGCATGAGCCAAATACCAGACACTAGTACTTAGACTGCAAGCGCATGTGCGGAAGCATAACACTATTGAGATAAACTACAGTATGCGCACAGGAGTAGCGTTTTACGTTCACGCATGCGCGGCTACGCGTGTTCGCGCGCCACTCACCCTCGTAACAAATAGTATATAACACTGCACCGAACAGAGGTTCCGTCTTTGATGCCCGTACATTTCGCAGACCAGGGATTTAGCCGAAGACTAGGTAAATGTCCCTTCGAGTTAATTATTTCAATTTAGAAGCGCAAACGATAAATCATTCGTTCTTCAATTGTGTGTTTCTTAACTTACATGGTAGGAACTGCACATACCTTCACAACAGGGAAACCTACCGTATGGACTTCGTTCAATTTGTTATCCTCCAAAGAGCCAAGAGCAAATTTATCTTTTAATGGGTGAGCATTTTTGTTCCAAACTTTCAAACATTGAGCATGGCACACGCATGATTTACACTTTGTACTATTCATTACAGGGAAATCATTGTACTGAAAATATTCAATGGGCAAGAATACTTTATGGATGGTTATCTGAATGCAATACATGACAAGACATTACTAATATAGACACAGAAGGAACTAGGTGCAAAGCAATTATTGTAACATTGTCATCATTAACTCAGTCCTCAATTATTGATTCACACATGTCATTAACCACAATAATCATAATTCCAGCACTGGTTTAATCACTATTCCAAAATTGGTAACACAAATATCAATTATGCATTCAACACTAGGGTGATTTGTACTAGTGTCACTTTGAGGTGCTGTCCGCACATGAGTTTTGCATGATTATACAATATCATTCACAATTAGTCTTATTAACGTACTTTCCTTATATTCCCTCTTGCCAAGTATGTGAATTTCATCTTATTTGTATGATGCAAACAATAATGCTGTGAAATATTCTATGATACATTCTTGGACAAACTGCAATATCATTACTCACAACATCAATGTGCAAATTTTAACATCATCTGTTAATGTTTTCAATATTATCAGCCTTGAAAACGACGCTTATGTCGAAACACTTGTCGGCTGATAGAGTATTAATAAACCTCACTTATATATGGATTAATGATTTGTTTAACCAAGACTTGTCAAACATTGAATATTACTGATTAGATTCAGGAGGTAGCGCGACTTGCGGGTCATCATCTCCTTAAGTGTTTATCTTTACTGTGAACTAGTAGGCATACACAGCCGATTGACCACAGCAACGCAGCTCGACTCCCCAATTGCTAACACAGACGTTTAAAGCGCACACATCGGGCCTTTGCCTACATTCATACTGCTTTGAGTAGTTTAGAGTGTTTGGCCCATGACTTTAAGCAGCCATCATTCGCCTTCCTTATTTCTTGTACGTAATCTGTTTTCAGCAGAGGAGCTGCACAGGACATCATTCCTTCTTCCCATCCCTTCTCGGAATTCACTCATCCATAGTTCAATAATGGAGTTTGTTCCCAACATCCAGGTGATCCGGCTATTTGCGGCACATCAAGGCAATTCATTCTCTTCATTTCTTCCATGATCACCTCATCCTGTCCTGCAGCAGGATACACAAGCATCTTGCTCTTCCATCCAGGCTACTTTTCCATCTGTAGAGTTTTGATGTATTCATCTTGGTATGGAAATTACCATTTTGATCTCCATCACAAGGTCGCCCAACTTTCTTTGAATTGTCCTCAAGTAGTACACGTTGCAAGATGGCTGAGGCACTTTGCATCGTGCTCTGGAACATCACTTGCAATGAAAGCCCTTACTGTATTTATGGCATAGAGGATGAGAGAGCAGATGTAGCAACCCTCCTTAGATGCTTTCCCCCCCACTTTTTCATGTGTTGGTACCACACATGATTCCCCAGGTGAGCTGTATTATCTAGATAGGCATTTATCCCTTCACTCTCTTCCTCTGCATCTCTTTTGTGTCTTCCAAAATATATAGTAATCAAAATGCCTGTCTATTTGTTTTCATAGTGGGGAGAACCATAGGAACTTCTCCTTCAGCTGACGTACTAAGATGATAGAGACTGAAATATGAAGAGAAAGACAGCGAGAACTATCATGCAAATATATATCCTACATAAAAATCTGGGCATCCATTTCCCGTGCCATCCTACTGCTCGTTAAACTTTTTCATTCTCTATAACCATGCAATTTTCTTCATTAATAATTTTTAATACAATCATCATATTCTTTCATATTTGAAACTGTAAAATGTGTTCAATTACAGCAATAAGGAGTCTTCTCATTACTGCACCATTTTTAGGATCCTGTAAGAAAGTGTGAATATTAACGTCTCTTCTGATAAGAGCAGGGTAAGATTGAAGTATGAACACAAAGACAGCAAACACAAGCCGATGAACGTCACTATCGGCAGGTACCATATTTTTGATCACTTACAACAAATATTCTCCATGAAATTAATCTAGATACTGATCTTGTTTCCAATTTCTGATCAAGAACTGATGTTTAGGCAGAACTCTGATGCATTATTCTCTGCTTCAAGATATTTCTAAAAGTTCATTTCAAAATTCCTGGAATTCTCTGCAAGTCTTTGCACTCCCTGCAAAAACAAGTATAAGGAGTGTCTATTGAATTCCAGTCCAAATAGAGTATAAGTTAATCACTCGTTTTATCGTCCTTCTTCTAGGTCATTGATCAAGTCTGCACACGCAGACATTCTTCTTCTTGTCTTGTTTCTGGATCAGTAACGGTAGGAGAGTAGGTCTTGCCTTTATAAATCTGCACCTCGCCAGGTCCAATCAAGCTCTTCTTCCTTGTACCTTGGCAGCAGAGGGGGACACTTCTTAGATAATAAAAGGGGCATGAAAACGTGGCTCATGCCACTTCCTGGTAAACATTTTAATCAACACTAGGTTCCCGAGATAGAACCTAGGTGGTGGTAATAGTTCACTTGGATTGGTTGCGAATTATCATCATCCGTGTTCTTATACCGACTCCCCTGGCGCTTGACTTGATCTGAAATAAAAGAAATACTAGAGGTCATAAATGTCAAATAATCATGCATCTCATCACCTAAAGTTTTTGCTACACTCTGGGCATCACTTTTACTCCTAGACGGAGGTGTAAGGGGCATTCTCATTAGACACCCTGTCACTAGTTTGTGCGGGGTGAGGTGGTGGTCTGATCCTGGCTGATTCCAAAGGGCATATAAGGCCAGGGGTTGGAATTCCAGCTATACCGTCTTAAAAGTCAATTTAATCTTGGAAATCCTTTCTTTGAGTCTCTCACATATCCTATTCGCTTGCTGTTGATAAGCTGAAGAAAACTTGTTTCATGCTTAATAGAAGCCCTATCTGTTCAAATAACTCATTAACAAAATGCGACCCATTATCAGATTTTAGCACCTCACACACCACACCTCAGGAATAACTTGTGCACTAAAAAATTCACTGCACAATTGACATCAGGGGGTGTACACGGACCTGCCTCGATCCACCTAGAGAAGGGGCACACCACCACTAATAGATACCTACATCCATTACATGTCTGCTCAATCACAACCTTTAATAAAGTTACTGGCATTACTGGCTTTTCAGTGCTATCCTGTCGCCATAAAACTTCTGTGGGGGATACAGAACACCCACTTTGTTTCCACAGTTCTTGTTCTTCCTGTGGTGCACTTCCCTGAATCTTTATTAATTGGGTTATTGACAATGTATTAAACCCTTCCTGTACCAACATGGCTGTAACTGAATTTCCTTTAATATCTTTGGTATCAAAACTCAACATTTCGGGAGAATATGCAACCCTTTTGGCTTCTGCGGCTTCGTTCCTGCAAGAGATCAAATCTGTTTGTTTAGTATGCGCTGGCATTTAACGACTGCTATGGCTACTGGGAGTTGTAGTGCCTTGATGAGTTATTTCAATAAGGACACATGTTGCACCGGTGTGCCGTCTGTGCTGAGGTAGCCCCTCCTTTTCCAACATGCTAACCTTGCGTGTACGGTTGATGTAACATAGGCAGAGTCACTGTGCACCATCACTTCCTGCACATCATGTTTCTCAAGTGTGACAATAAGCACTAATTCTGCCGCTTGCGCTGAAAAATGAGACGTAGTCTTGCACTTGCTACTACTCTGAACTCTCCATTTAATCTGTCTCTTACTACTGCTGCACCTGAATGCCTTTCCCCACTAGTCTGATCAATTTTTGAACCATCAATAAAAATAATCTCCCCTCCTGCTAAAGCATACACTTTCACATGGGGTATGTCATCTGAAAATTCAACATAATTGGCACAGTCATGCACATGATCACCTTCTTCTACTGGCTCAGCTATGATTGTGGCTGGGTTCACTATTTTACATTTTACAATTTAATCTGCAGGTTGGAAATCATTACCTCATAAACTGAAGCTCGTTGGGATGTCAACGTGCCCTTGGAATTCTCTAAAATAGCAAATCAAGCATGCTCCACGAAGAGAGTCATAGAATAGCCCATGACAATACCTGTGGACTTCTCAATTGCCAACGCAGCGGCTACCAAAGATTGTTCACAAGAGAAGTGTCCTCTCATACCTGGGTCTAAAATCCCACTGTAATATGCCAAAGGTTTGTACCCGAATGTTGTTCTTTGTGTAAGCACTAATGCTGTTATTACTGACCCATTTGTGTGTGAAAAGAAATAAAATTCCTCAGCATAGTTGGGCATCTCTAAAACTGGGGCTGTACAAAATAACTTTTTTCAATTCTTCAAATCCTTCCTCCATTTCTTCAGTCCATTCTAGCTTTATTTTCCCAACTTGTGCTTTCTTTAATGCTTGCAGAAGTGGTCTCGTGTATGTGCTATAATCAAACACCCAGGCTCTAATGTAATTATACAAACCCAGAAAATGTTGCATTTGCCTCACTGTGATTGTTTTTGATTTTTTCATGATTGCCTCAGCTCTCTCGGGTGTCACTTTTTTCCTTCAAGCAAAATCAACTGAACTATGTATAACACCTCTTCTTGACAGTACTGTAACTTCTCTCTGTCCATCTTAAGCCCTTTGTCTGCTAGAATAGTCATTAGTTGGACAGGATCTTGGCTGTACTCATCCTCTGTGGTGCTACAAATCAATATGTCATCTACTTACTATATCACCTCGCTTTTGAGAATGATATTGCCTAGATCCATCTGTACAACTCTGTTGAAGATCAATGTGGACTCACATTACCCTTAAGGCAACCTAGTATGTTTTAGTATCTTTTGGCGGAGCGTAATGAAGTCATGTCTTGGGAGTCCTTGTGCAGCAGGATCGAGCAAAACACATTTTTCAAATCGATAACTGTGAAGTATCGAGCTTCCACTGGGATACTACACAATATTGTCGCCGGATTGGGAAATAAAAGAAACACAGCATCTACAATCTGGTTAAGAGGCCTCATATCCTGGATAAATCTCCATGACCCCCTTTAGATTTCTTAATCGGATACACCACAGTATTACACGACTCTGAAGGCACCAGAATCCCTTGATTCATCAGTGCTGAAATAGTCTGAAATATGCCCTCATCAGCTTCTCGAGACATGGGGTACTGCTTTGCATGGGGTAAAATTGCACCTGGCTTGAGATTCATTTTAACCTCCCCTGTCACTTTCAGTAAACCTACATCAGAAGTGCCTGTGGTCCATAAGGCACTTGGCACCTTTTGAAGATCCACCTGAAACAAATGCTGGTCGCTGCTGCATTATCGCATTTTTCTGTGTGACTTCCCTTTTCTCTATCCTTGTCCAGTACATAATGCTCATGAAGAACACTACTTCACCTTCGCTTTGTTCTTCCTGAACACATCGTCATCAGTTATGTCAGTCAATCTATACCCCTCCTCAAGGGCCATCACTTATCTCCATGGTCTACCCTCATGGTCTACTCCTTCGAGCATTGCCATTTCCTTTCGCACTGTAGCTGCTTCCAACTCTATAGGAATAGGTTGTCCACCCTCCTCATCCATAGGTATTTGTGGTCTAAACAGAAATTCATCAGGCATGCTCACAATCTTTCCCACCAGGCCAGGTAGCCACATTGGTAAAAGGCTTACTCCATTTAGAAAAATCTCTGGATCTACTGGACCAACTCACAGAGGCACTTGCCCTTTGAACGCCAGTATGAACCCTCCCACATTTAAATAGTATATTCCTAGAGTGGAGCAAACTATTCCTTGATTGAGCAGTAATTGAAATAGTTTTGTCATTAAATCTCTTCCTAACCAGTGTCTGTCGTGAATATAACAATGAAACAGACATGTCAAATGCTCCTATGGAGACTGGTAATTTATCAGTAAAAGAAACTCGACTCGTAGCTCCAGAGAACCCTTCAGCATTAATGGCAATACCTGACATTGGATATTTCCCTTTTGTATACACAAACGAGTTGCTCCAGTGTCTACAAGAAAAGGATTTGTCTCCTATCGTCAAATCGACCCTTGGTTCCTCTTGAGGGTCTGGTGTCACAGATAGTACTGAACACATCAAGTCACCCTGTGAGCTGTCCTATTGTGGTTACAAGCTCATGCCCATCCCTGTGAAAGGATGTCCTCCTACCACAGTGACACCTCCTATTCTGGGTGTCAATACTTGTCCTGTGTTTGCATACTGCTGTGTCTGGATAGGGGCTTGTTGCGACTGACCTTCTGGCGGATACATTTGTACTTGTGCATGCTGTTGTACTTGCAGCACTTGTGTCTGATAAGATGTGAGATGTTGGGCAAAGCCCTCTCAAGTGTGCTGTATGGTGGAGGATCAGCTATCCTCCCTCTGGAAAATTAGCCATTTTGTACACTCCTTTGTCTCCCACATATGCCTGCAATATATACTGTCATTCCACAATCCCGACATACCGGAGAAACTCTTCTGTTAGTCCCTCCTTGATTATATCCTCCCTGAGTACTCTAGTTATCATTGTGTATATTTTGAAACCCACCTTGGTTATTCTGAAATCTGCCTCCTCTTCCTCTATAACCCATACCTCTGCCTTGTGGCATAAACCCAAATCCACCTTGGCCCATTGGTTGTGAATTATTTGCCTGCGATGTACCTATTGCTTCCTGCATTCCCAATCCTTCTCCGCTTGTCAGTACTGCCCATTCTATGGCATATTTTACCAATTTCTTCAAAACTAACTTAGCTTCCTCGATTTTTCTATTCTCATCTTTCTTCTTCTTTTTCTCTTGTAATAAACGACAATGATGTACCATTGTAACTGTATCTCAGCCCATGGTTTAGCTTCCATCCCGACTTGTTTTTTCATCTGCCTCTTTACTGGATCAGGCAACCCCTGACATAAAATATGGTAAAATAATGCCACTGTCTTTTCCCAAGGCTTGTGAGTTTTTCAAGCTGCCATGTCTCCTGAGTATCCTGAATGTAAACAATAGGGTCTTCATCTTCCTTCATTTTACGTGTCACATTGCACCCATATCTGATCTGTCAGGATACAGTACTCTGAGGGCCCTCAAACATTTGCTCTACAATTACTATATGGCGCTCCTTTGTGCACTATTTTGTGCAGTTACGCTTGAATATCCTGCTCTTCTCAAAATGTCATCAGCGCTCTCCCCAAGAATAGATGCCAGTAGACCTTTTATGTCCCCTATGGCCGGCGTATTTCCTCCTATCATTTTCTCTAATTTGTATACCCATTTCCCAGCCCCCAAAGTCAAACTAGCAAGCTTACATTTTTAGTGGTCCTTGTCCCTCTGTGGCCATGGAATGTATTGTGGTCTTGATCCCCCCCTTTTCTAACAAAAGAAACTGCGTAAACCCTGTCCCATAATTGGATCCCACGATTAGTCTATCCATGGCAGGAATAATCATCCTTGTCTGTCTTCTTGTCAGTAATGACCTTAACCTGCTTACATATGGTGGAGACCCTCCCTTCTCACTATGTGATCATCTTTGGGGATGCTCAGGATATGCAATGGGATCTGGCGTTCTATCTTTAGGCTGTTCCAAACCTGGCTATCTCATTTCCTTATCCATTTGTAGACTTCTTTCAGGGGCAAACGCGTTCCCTCCTTCTGCCCCAAGACCGGACTCTCTTTCTTCATCTGACATGTCTATGCCCCAACTGGTGTGACTATTATCTCCCTCGCCCTTGTCTAAGTTCAGTCTGCTCAAAGACAATGCCATGCATTAATCGCTAAACAAGTTTCCTTCCTCATTCTGTAATTGTGGTACTGGGGATTGATCACCATTCCCTCGAGTTCCATATTCACTATCTCATCTTAACTGTTGATGGACCTTATTGATCCTTTCTCCAATGCTTTCCACGTCTAATCTTGGTTCTTCTAGCGCTACTCTAGATGCTGCTGCCATTGTTCCTTTTATTGGAAGAATCTCTTCAACTCTGTCCCATCGTATTTCTGGGCTTGGCCACATTTGTTCTTTATGAATGAGACTGGCATCGAAACCTCATTGTCTGCTCTTTTGTTTTATTTCTTAATCTACTTCCCTTCACTTTCTTGAATCCCTTCTAACTCTTTCTTCCTCCTGCATTTGTTCTCGCCTCCTTACTCCTTCCCTTCTTTCCTCTTCTCTTCCTCTCTGTAATCTTTTGCACCTTAGTCTTTGTGCTTCTTCCTCCTGTTTCTTTCCTTTCTGTCCCTTTCTTCTATCGCTCTTTGTTTATTGTCATACTTTCTCTGTTCTACTGCCTGTTCTTCAATTTTCTTTTTGTTCTTCCAGATATATCTGTTCTCATCAATCCTTGCTTTTCCTTTTCTGTTCCTCTTTCAATCTTTTTTCTTGTTCCTTATCTTTTCATTCTTGTTCGTCCTTGTCTTCCCTTTGCCTTACTTCCTCGATACTTTTCCCATCCGTTTGGAGTAATATCTGCCCTCCCATCCATTTGTTTTGCACGAGCGCTGCCTAATCAGCCTCATCGTTTTCTCCCTTCCATCTTGCTATTTCCCTATGTATTTCTGCTGACAAATTCGACTGCTCGCTCCTTCCTTCCATGTCTTGCATGACTTTAAAAATATTTTCATTTCTTTTATCCTCTTCTAGATTATTGTTACTACTGTAAGCGGGAGGTTCATATATCAGATTACTATACCCCGTTGCTGCTCTTATTTCCTTCAAAGGATAGACTCCTATCTCTTCCGTAGCAACACTCTTTGCCTCAAGCAAAGTAAGGGGAGCTGAGTGCTCAGCGCCGCCCCCATTATGCTGGTTAAGCATCAACTCCACAGATGGTGTTTCTTCACTTTCCTCTTGATACATCTTACAAGGCAATCTAAAATCACTAGTCTATTCTCTAATTTCTTCCCTGTGTATGTAGCGTGCAAGTATGGGGTCATGTGTTGTAATACCACTCTTGACAATGATCCCCCTTGTGGCCACGGCATGAACATTTCATTTGCTGTGCCGGTTACCCAGTCTGCAGTGTACTGTTTGAGCCTGAGTCTCAATGGACAGTCAATACTTACCAGACCATCAAACCTTTTACCTTGGTTTAAAGCACCACTTTTCAACATTTTAAAACAACAAATAAATAAGCAAGAACCATCAATCACTGTTCAATCCTCTTGCTTCAATGGCCGATCTATTCTTTTTGATTGGTGCCAATCACTTTACTACACTTACTTTTTTAATTCTTTACAATCTTTATCACTCTTCAATATTTTACTCAACAACATTTAGACTAGTCATTTACACTTTATTAAACACTGTGATCACTTCTTCCCTCGCTTTACTTTTTTTTACCCTATACAGGGTTTGAGACATTGCCTTACATAGTCCTGGCTGTGTGTTTTATGTTTCACTCTAGCCCGATTGGGTTTTGAAATGTCTCCTTCTGATTCCCTTGAATCAGGGCTCCTAGGCAGTCTACCCGTTTACTCAGTTATTACAATCCCGTCCCCTTATTTGCCACCCCCCCTTAGTCTATTCCCCATTCCCTAATCAACTCGAGGCCTTTGGTATCGTCGACTTCTCCAATCCGACCACTTCGCCTTCCGTCTACAGAGTGCCTGTGGAAACCAGACGGGGATTTCTTCAAAGGGGGGACCTGCCCACTGTCTCAGTTTTTCTTGCAAGTTTATTTCTATTCGGCCACTCTCCTCAGGAAATTCTGTGATCCTCCAGCTAATGGCGGAGGATGCCCAAAACTCTGGAGACAAACTGGTTTGGATCTTTTTGAACCATCCACACCACTACCACATGAGCTTAGGGCCCTTTAGGAATGTGCATGCAATGGATGGGTTCACACAGAATAACTCTGAGTCCAAATAACCGAACCAACTCAGGAAGATGACAAAGTTCTGTTTTATTAACAATTATATAAAACAGGGAGTTACAACGAACATCAATGGACGTAAGCTCGATTTCTCTCAGCAATCTTTTCACACAACATAGACTTTATACATAAGATATGTCCGAGGCGACGTCATACTACGTGGCAGACAATGGAAAACCTACTGGGGATCTGGATAGGATAAGGGGAACATCTAAGTATACTATATGCAGGAACAGGGATTGTAATTGGCTGCCCACTGTCAGGTCGACTACATCTGCCTACCTCTAAAACATGTAATTTTCAAAAACTTAAAGTATAGGGTGTCTTATTGGTTATATGGACTTCTACAATTGGTTGGCACGTGTGGTCCATGTCTGGAACATTTGGTTCACTTAGCACGTAAGCCCAGACCCAGGTGCAAGGAGGTGGGCCGGACTCTACCTCCCCACCCAATTAGCCCAACATTTTCATCGCCCACATCGTCTGCCTTGAAGATTGTCTTTGAACTTGGCCTTGCAAATTATCCTTGTCTCTGAGAATACACGTACAGGCACTCACTATCATTGTTCTAGGACTCCTAACAACACCCAAAATATAACTGCTTTAAATTGTTGAGGGCAGCTGATATGAAAATGTGGTCTTTCAGTTGTTGTACACTTTCGAATTGTTGTACGAGGCATCGCACCTTATTTTTAGTGTTTTTATTATGTTACATGAATAAAATACGTTAAAATTGTATTTAGACCCCTTGGCTTTACCTTTTAAGGTTTGGTAGACCCATCCTGAACACACCATAACAGTCCCCGCCCTTATGTTTAAGAGTAGGGTAGCTTCTGTGGAACTCTATATTAGCATTTACCTGTCCTGATCCACAAGCCCCTCATAAACAGAAAAGAGGATCCTCTTGCTCAAACAGCATTAATATGCACTTCGTGCACATGTAATCTTCTTTTTCATATTTAAATTTAAAAGTTCACTTGATTCTTTACTCCGTCATTAGTTTCTGTAGGATCCATACTTCTTCTGCAGCCAGTATCCTGAGACGCTGTTCATGCTCTCTTATGACGTCACAGGCTTCTTTCTTCATTATTTTCCTTCCAACATGTGGGAGGTAGAGGGGGGTTTCCCTCAGAGGCATGCATCTGCTCCTCTACAAAGGGTTGTGCCCACCCTCTAAAAAAAAAGTTACTGTCCACCCACATGTGTCCTTGACTTCTACCCTCCAAAACAGCTACAATAAGGGGGAAATAACTGCACCATTGTCCAGGATTGCAAACTCTCCTGCCATATCACAGGCACATATTCATGACTTACTAGCCCTCTCATCATTTCCCCCTCCTCATTTCCATGTCTGGCTTTCAGCAATACGCTGCTTTATAAAGAAAACTTGAAAAGTACACATACCTTAGTCTCACTCCAATATATGAATCCTTATACACCAATGTTAGGCAAAAAGTGTACGATTGTCGCATTATGCACCCCATCTTGACTGGGAGAGTGCAAATATCAGAATGCAATTCAGCAAAAGGCAAAATTGTTTCAGAGTGCAAAAGTAAACGTGGATGCTGCGTGTTATGAGATATTTAAAACTAGGAAAACAGAAGGCATTCAGGACTGTGGACTGTCTCCCATCCATGCATGTGACCAGGACTGACCCTGCTTAGCTTTAAAGCAATAAAGGATCCGGCCATGTTGCTCCAAGTGGTCTTGTAACGTGGTCTCATTTATTTGGCAACATGACCTAAGGGGCTGGATCCTCTATTTGAAACTAAGCAGGGTTGATCCTGGTTACTCATGGATGTGAAACCCACTGTAGCTGTAAAAATGTTTTTTTTTTTATTGTGTATAAAAGATTGCAGGCTTTGGGAACTCGCAATGTGTTTAGTCAGTGGGCAGTGAGATTAAATTATTTGCAGAGGATTACACACTTTGGTTAAACAGTGTGCTACAAGTCTCCACTATCATCTTCACTTCAAGAAACTGCCATATATCGGACCTTGCTGGGCATAGTGGTAGTGGGCCCTGTGTGATAATTGGGCATAATAGTGTCTGACATCACTGCATGCAAAGAGCATTATGATACAAGTTCTCAATGTGCAAGCTCGCCATAATGGCATGTGACATTTCTGCACCTTATGGAATTAGGAATCACTATGGTAACTAAAAATAACGACATCTCACCTTATTATGCTTACTGGCCCTTATAGAAGCAGACTTTACTGTGGCAGCTGGCAATAATTGGATTTCTTCTAACTCTGGTAACTGGAAACTATGGTAACTGATCAGGCTAATGCGTTTTGGTGAATGGGCACTGCTCCTTCTGCTTTTTTATTAATAATTATTCAAGAAAATCTTCATTTTTCGAATATGCGTGAGTGGGGTGCAAACCATTAATGTATGCCTCTGTGTTGGGCACACAATGTGACTGAGGGAAAAAGAAACCAAGGCTATCTAGCCTTCAGTGTAGGCTGCACTCCCTAACATCCACTGTGTGCTTTTGTTGAAAGATTTACTACAGTATCTCATATGGTCTCTAAGTAGAATTTCTTGCAAAAAAGGGTCTTAATACTGTTTTGTTCCAAATGATTTCTTCAATTTATTCATTAGAAGCTAAGTACAGATGCCACAATTGCCAATGCATTTTGGACAATAGGCATTCCTTCATCAGGGCATAATACGATCATCTGATCCTTGCAACATTGATCAATTAATGAGACCATAATCATGTCAAAACCCCATTCATCAACCATTTACGTGAACCATAGTAAAGTCACAACGTGATTCCCCATTCAAAGAATGCAGAAAACCTATTTAGTAACAAGGTGTAAATCACCACCAATGAATTTGTCATCCAAAATAAATAATTCAATTATATCAGTCCGTGAATGAATAAATGTATACGCCACATATAACATACACAAAATTACCGGCGTGTATAGTGTGTCACCAGAAAATAACCCAGGTAAAGCAAATAAGCCAGTTAGTAGGTAATTATATATAGCTCCACAGATGTAGTCCCACAAATATAACCGGAAGCAAACAGTTCCAAGTGGGGCATAAATATACATGTAAAAAATGTTCACATGATAAGGGCACATCAAATCCAAAGGAAGCAAACCACAAACATTATTTTCGGTGCATTGGTGCAATAAATCAGAAGTCACACCATTTAAAATTAATAATGCACATTGGGCCAACAGAAGACAAAATTTAAAGAGGAAAAACCAAAAAATAAATCAAAATACACTTAATTACATAGTGTCCAGCATACTGATTTATTCAACTGATCTTCTTCATTGCAGTTCAATAATAAAATAGTGATCAGTAACGCAATCACTTTTTGGCTAGGGGGCAGTGAACCATGGTCCAAGTGAATATTACTAATTAGCGCGCAGTGTGTTGTCTCTATCGATTGTGATATATGGTCAAAGGTTTGGGGCCAGGAGCCATTAGGTCGCGATCTTATGTGCTGCATTCTTCAGATAAAAGCACACGCTCTGACGTGAATCTTCGGTTGTGCTACTTGTCATGTATAGTGCTGGTGTGATTTGTGGAAAAGGCAAATGGTTCATGCTGTGAAAAAAAGGGAAGAAAATCCAACCTGCATAGCTAATAGATTTCGGGATAATGGCTGAACCTGTACAAACGGGGATCGCAGTTATCTGTAAAATAAAATGTATGCAATAAGTAAACGTGTCATAGAAAGTAGACAGACGGTGAGTGAAGATCTGTGAATGGAAATTTATACCGTGATCTGCAAGGAAATGATCGTTTCCTGCACAATTTGAAAGTCACTGTGCTGTGGCTGGAGCGTTAGTGAGGCTCAAGTGCGCTAACTCATCCAAACCTACTGGCTACTTTCGTAACCATGGCTGTGGTGCCGGAGCATAACAACCTGCAGCCTGGTGCATCATTACGAAGTCAAATCATAGTCCACAAGGTCAGCCATATTGGAATGGTGTAGTGTAATGGTAGACTGGTATTTCTTGCTGTGCTATTGAGTATAAACGGTGTCATTTAATCCTTCCACAAATTCTCACTGGTAATGATATCTGCCAAGAAGCTTGATTAACTAAACATAATAAATAACGAATATTTCGTGTAACTGGTGTAAATGTTCTTGTGAGAAAAAACATGTTGATCCTTTCACGTATGCCTCTCTACTAGGTATACTCGGGGTCCATCTTGGGAGAGTGGACTCCACACTTCATAACAGCCTCAGACTCAGCACCCCAATCTGTAGACAGATGGTTGTCTTCAGAGTACAGTGATATATATCCTGGGTTGTAGGTTTCTATATGTATTCTAGATACCAGGGGTACCATGTGGTCGATAAAAACATAGACTAATGTTCCTCTTTCAACATGGAAATATAGCACACAATCACTGACTGCATCAACAGAAATCAGTAGAACCTGCACTTAATATGTGTGGAATGATTATGGTTCTTATTGATGGTGGTTAGCTCGTTGTTAATCACAGGTATATTGGCTGCATCACTCTCCAAAATAACAATGTCCACAAAATGAGTGTACTGCTTCATGGTTACAGAAAACAGTTGAAATCCCATTATTCGTTCAAACCGTTCAGCGCTAATGAGTCCAATGAGTCTATCCAGTAGGCTTCACGCTGTGCTCTCTGTCTTTGAATGTCTGCTTTTCAGACTTGTGCATACATAATCTCTAGGACCTGAAACTTCAATTGGGCAAAGCTGTGGCCTTGTCATTAGTGTCTTGCCACTGCAAAGGTCATACAAGTCTCGGCAGGATAGCTCAGGGGCAACATGCTCCCCTTGGAAGCAAGAAGACACGAAGCACCACAGTTCTGATGCCCGGGTCCACGCTTGGAAACTTCTGGGTGTTAAGCGCATTATAAATAAATATCACATCATGTTTGTGTTCCTAATACAGGATCTATGTTTGTTCATTCTTATCCTGATCTTCCTTGCCGTCTCGCCAACGTAATATATGTTGCATGGGCATTTTATGCAATATATCGCATTTTCAGTTAGACAGGTTGCAAATTGCTTCAATTAGATTTATTTCTCCTGTCCTAGGGAGAAACACAGCTGCTCCGTTGATCACATTATTGCCATTTCCACCATTTAAACACAGTAAAGTGTATGGTTTCTTGTCTCCTTTAGCTTTCCGCACTCCACTCCTAGTGTTTACTAGTAGGTTTCTCAAGTTATTGCTCCATTCATAAGCAAACACTGGAGGGTTAGTGAGAAAGGTATTGTGTCCATTCATCACTAGTCAAGATATTCCAGTGCTTGGTGTTATATTGCTTGATCTGTTGTCTTTGGGTCAAGTATTTCAAGACAAACATCATTGCAGATGACTCTCGTTTAGTCTTCTTCTGTAACTGATTGCCACATGTCTGTGTAGTTGTTTTAGTGGTGCTATTATTAGGTCTTGTGGATATCCTCTTTTTTTCTGTTTTTCACAAAGTTAAGATACTTCCGGTCCACATTCCCTGATAAGGCTAAGCCATGTAACACCACCAGCCCTGGTGTTATCTGGGCCTATGTTTACAGGGCATGCTTTTGCTTGATTTGATTGTGGGCCAGCTTGCCGGCAACCACACTCGATGATAAGTTTTCACACTTAACGTTCGTTGTATTGTGTGATAATGTGTCCATCCCCCCCAGTCCTCCTGTTCCCTGATGCGGGGGACAGACCCCCCAATCGCCACATGCACTCTGCCCCACCTAACTCCCTTCTCTCATTCAGAGGACGCCCCCAGAATCCCTGTTCTCTGTCTAGGCTGCTGAAATTGCTTTGCAGCTCTCCACCCGTCTCCTCTGTACCCCCTGATTCATCCCACCATCCCTGCCCATTGCCTGTTCTACCCACCTCTGCCGCTCCTTCTGAGTCACCAAAGAGGTATGCGCAGTTACGGGCATACGCTGTCACCTACAAGCCAAAGCCAAAAGGAATTCTTTTTGATCAAAGTAGGCCAGAACATTGACATAGTTCTTGTTCAGATTACTGAATAAAGGGCTCTGAACTAGACCCATATCAGGCAAGTGTAGCCCATCCAGCCCTTTTTTAAATATTTGTATTCTGGTAATTGCATTCTGCATTTCCATTACAAATGCAGGACTACGCGCCTCACAATGGAAAACAAAATAAGACTGGATGGGCTTCACCCAACCGGGGGTCTATTTTAGGGCTTTCATAGACCCTAGTACGGCTGCACTATTTTGACCTAATAGTATCAGCCACTACTATGCAAATTGGGCATACTTAAACCTGGCACTATTGATGACGTTGAATGGTATGCTTCAGATTTACCTAATTGTGCATTTTACGCGCATGGTGGCATTTAAAGCACATAACACAGATGTAACTTATCATTGTCATGATGTTCTCTGTGTGGAACTTGCTGTGAACGTTTCAGTCTTTCGCCCCCTATGCAGTCTCTTTAACAAGTCTACTTTTCATGGTCAAAATTGAGCTGTATCTGCTCATA
The DNA here is from genome assembly GCF_040938575.1 of Ambystoma mexicanum. Lineage (NCBI taxonomy): Eukaryota > Metazoa > Chordata > Amphibia > Caudata > Ambystomatidae > Ambystoma > Ambystoma mexicanum. The sequence continues at coordinate 736,467,105 of NC_090934.1, read as the reverse complement.
CTAGCTAAAGAGTGACTTTTTCCAGTTGGGCATATCATTTTGCATATTTAATAAGGATATATGCTATATGTTTTATTATGTGTTACAGGGTCATGACTCTGCCAAGGAGGGGGGCCAGGCCCCCCCTCGACTTAGGACAGGAAACTCACCAGGACAAAGGCCAACGGCCAGAGACAGCCCTGTCCCATATGGGTCCCATATGGGTAGAGTGAAGTTGGGAAGGGCCCAGTTTCTGCAAACCACTCGGGTACCACAAATGCCATCACTGGTACTGTCCTTGACCACCCATTTCCTTCTAATAGATTTTCTGCCCAGTGTTTTCTCGTTTCCAACACCTTTTGTTGTATAGGCACCTCACATATATCCAATAAATAAGTAAGACTGCATCTGCCAAAGTGCACCTGGGAACAACAAAGGAAACCTCGACCAAAGCCAGAAGAGTGGCATCCGGCACAGCCAATGAATGGCTTGAAATTCTCCCTGTCAAAAGGAATGAGGCTCCCAAGAGGCAACTGGACAATTCCAGACAGACACCAGACGAATGGGGAGCCAGCAGAAAATGAACTGGGAGTGAAGACTGAAGGGGGATAGGAGAGACACAGAAACCCTCTGCAAGCTAAAATGGCAACAACACTCGCCAACACCTGAGAAAGCGAAAAGGAGAACGAGCAGCGTGGGTACCTGGCTGCTACCACATCATAGACTGTTTCTGAAACTGCTGGAAAAAAGGGATGGGCTTTGCTGGTTTTTAAAGCCTCTCATCTGTGTAACAGCTCCTGTGGGCAACATACAGGCTACAACTGGTGTATAGAGTCAGGTGAGCGCTGCAGTGAAAGGAAGTGAGAGGGGTAGACGGAACCACCAGTCATACTGCATAAAAAGAGACAGAAGGAGAGGCAAAGTGTGTGTTGTTCAGGTGAAGTCAGAGGAGGTGAACATGGACCGAGAGACCACGAGAAGGATGGACGGGGGAGCAGAGTTCTGGAGAGTTGGTGGCAGAATTTAAGCAGAGTACAAGTGAGGTATTTGTGAGAGATAGTGGTGCCAGTTGTGTTTATGTAGTGGCATGTAATAAGGGGGGAGGGGCCTGTGTAAATGATGAGTGAGAAAGAAAGATCGCTATAGAGTGAGAGACAGGAGTATGCAAGTGGGGAAGTAACTAAAGTGAGAGGAAGTGGGTGATACGAGGGAGTGAGGATAGTAGAGAAGAGTGTAGGAATACAATGTGAGGAGAAGGGTACAGGAGAGAATTGGGTGGGTGTGAGAATAGTGAGAGTGAGGGTGGTATATGTCTTGTCCAGGTAGCCTATGCAGACATGGTTTCTGGAGGAGCACACTCGGTACCGGTGCAGCTGGGTGTGTGTGAGAATAGTGAGGATATTGGGAGAGTGGGTGGGGCACTATATCCCTGGAAGGGTGAGCATGGTATCATGTCCCCGAGTACATGGTGAGAAGAGGGATGTAGTGCAGAGAAGGGAGAGCAGTATTAGTTTTGAAAGGGAAGAGTAGAAAAAATAGCATGGAGAGGAGAGAGAATGGTAGTGGCGGTAGAGTAGAGAGGGGAGAATGGTAGGAAAGATTGCATTGATAATACATTGATAGGGGCCACATGCAAGTCTCATCAAAATAATTGCGTACGGTTTGTAAATCTTCAAGAAGGATTCTTGGTGCTCGTAGGCTTTTCTAGCAGAAACCAATATCAAAAAGAATAACACCATCACAGCAAACCATTTGTGATTAAACGCGAATGCAGAGCCTCCACCAGGCCTTTGGCCTAACAGTCATAGCCCATTATTTATGGCCTCTGGCCAGTACTTCAGATCACGGCTGGTTGTCATGTCAAACTAGCTGTTTATGGGCTGGGTGGACCTGTGGTGATGGATGCCTGGCAGTAGGTGGCAGCTGGTTTATCCCCAGGGAAGTTAGAAGGGAGAAACTATCTCAGTCACTCTGCATGACTGTTTTTCCTTTGAATTCCTTTGCTCCCTCTCCTCATTTCCTGATTCCCCGAGTTTGTCTCCTGCCCCCGGCCCACCCCATCCCTTGATTGTCCAGTTTCCTGAACCAACTGAAGCGTGGGCCTAGATACAGCACTTTGTTCCTCAGCTCAGCCACTTTGGTCCCTGGCTTGGGTGGGGCAGTCCATCCTGCCTTCTGGTGCTTTGTTCTGATCATTTTTGTATTTTGCCATTTTTTTCCATTGTCTGCGCTCTCCGTGCAACCTGTTTCCTGGTTTCCTGTTTTTGTCTTCCGCTCTCCCGGCCCTTCCCCTCCACTGATTGGCTAGTTTCCTGAACCAACTGAAGCGCGGGCCTAGAGCTGGTGTTTTGTTTCTCACCTCAGTCACTCTGGTCCCTAGCGTGAGGTGAGGCAGTCTGTACTTATTTCTGGTGCTTTTGTCTATTAATTTCTGTATTTCCCTTTTTTCTATTTTCTGTGCTCTGTGCGACACATTTCCAGGTTCCCCATGTTTGTCTCCCACCTCGCCAGCCCACACCCTCCCCTGATTGGCAAATAGCTCCCACATTACACAGCTCACCAGGGCAGCCCGCTGCCCATGCAGCCCTTCGGCAAAGGGCAGCTCCCAAAGAAGCAGCTCCAGTCTGTGTTTGCCCATGTTCGCCTGTGTAGCATGAAGCGCAGCAGTCAACAAGCAGCAACTCACAAGGTAAGAATGGTCCTGGCAGAGGGCACAGCCATTGCTGCTCCATATTAAACTGTGTGGGATGTTTCCCCCACTAGTACAGGCCCTGCAACATTACTGTGCATTGCTTGCATCAGGAACATCAAAATGGCCGCCGGAAAGCATTCTGCTCGCTAAGAATCACCCAGAAGTGCGCAGGAAAGATCTGAAAAATAGGCCGCCATCCACTTTTGCCTATGTCAGTGGTAACACAGGAGACCACTGCCAAAACCCATCATTTGGCTGCCCACAGAGCAGAATGACTGCAAAAGAAACACAGAGCTGTGTGGAAATCCGTGTTTCTTGGTTGTCAAATTTGCAAAAATCATGGCTCACAAACCACCCAAAAGATACAACCTCCTTGTTGGGTGTTGAACATCATTCTACTTCAAGAATCCCCATAAATATCATGGCAGCAGAAGTATATTTTATCAGAACAAAATCCACTTTTAAAGATACTTGCTGGGAAGAAATATGTCAAAAATGGGTGCAATACTGTTACTCGCCTCTGTCAGACACTGGCGATCTCTAAATCTGTCTGGTGAAACTTGTGTCTCAAAAGCTAAATATGCCAAAGAAGGGACTTCAATCAAATGCAATATAGGGTGCCACACAATGATTTTCATGTTGAAAAAGTCTGGAATTGAAGATATGTTTGCTTATTTTAAATTTGTAACTGTAATTTTTCACAAGGAACAATGTCACAATTGACTATAAGGTAACCTGATTCAGCTAAAACTTCAAAGAGGTTTCCCACCACTGAGAACACACCACCCTGTTCATTCCCACCAAAAGGAGAGAATATCTCATGGTGTTGCTAATGAGAAGGGGAGGAGACCTCCTCTGCTGCTCTGGGAAAGAGACAATGGGTTCCTTGAACTGAAAGAAAATGCTAATTCAGGTGTGACTGACACCAACTGCCCAGGAAGACAAGCCCATGTGACTCTCTGGCTCAGCCAAGCCTTGGAGGCGGGCCAGACTGAAAATGTGGATTTGAAACTGAAGTAACTGTATGTTTGTGGAAAAGACGTATAGCAAATTGTACTGAATTGGTAAAAATATGGGATTTATAGGTTATTAAAATGAAAAGTTCGCTCACAGTTTAAAACTAATCTGGAATCTGTGCGACATTCAGAGACTGAACCACAAAAAAGTTCATATTCTAGCTATTGTGATTATGTTAGGAACATGAAAATTTCCAGGAATATGCCCAGATGGTATGTGCATGTATGTGTAAAAATTGGTACAGAACTGACAACCGCCCAAAAGTGCGAAAAATTGACGTTTGTGAACCAGAACTCGTAGGAAGAGGAGGCTTGGACAGAAACGTACCTTAGTCAAACTGTCATGTAAATATGTATTATTAACAAGTTGTGCATATTGTAAATATGTTTTTTGGGAAAAATAGAATTTCTGGGTAAGAACAAAGGGGAGGGATTTTTTCTGGACCCTAAACACAGTGTCGCTCTGACACATGATGACACTGTTCCTTTCTCAAATCAGGAGAGGGAGAATTCTCTGACCTATCAGATCCTTAGAGGGTTGGGCATAGTACAATCAGCCTCTCCACCCCTTTGGAAGATGGATAAATAGGGACTGTTGAGGACCCAGTCACACACACATTCACCCATCACTGATCGACTGGTGAAGCACTCTGAAGGAAGATCCAGACTCCAGAACCCATCTCTAGACTCCAGAACCAGACTCAAGAACCCTGAAGCAGAGGCCTAACCCAAAAAGCTGAACCCTTTTTCAGCAGGCTTTAAAAATCTAGCAACCTGATTTAACCCCTAAACATCCACGGGGCCTAACCAATTCAACAGCCTAGCTGTGCTGTGTTGGCTAACTCTGGCCAAGAACCCTTGCTAGAACTCAAGATCCAGATCAGTCCGGCAGAGCTGTAACCCAGAACCCATCAGATCCAGTCCAAGAGGCCGTGCAGACCAGAGTGCCTTGCTGAGAGCAGTCCAGGTGTCCTGAATCCTGTCCCGTGGCGAGTGAAGTCCAAGCCAAACCTTTGACCAGATCTTTGACGGGTCCATTCCATTCCAAAGCCATATTAGTGAGTATTTAGCATAGAACTGTCCATAGTCATCTCTTAGCTTAAGTAATCCCATCCAAACCATTCCAACACATCCATAACTGCATTATTGAATCTCTTTTGTCTATCTTGAATTCTTCTCTCATCCACATAATCCTGTGATAATCGTAGTGATAATCATCTTGGCGCTAATATATATTTTCTGGAGAAAGGCAATCGTCTCAGGCAGATAGAAACCATCCGGAGGCGCCTCTGGATAGGTGGCTCTGCGCTCCGTGTAGTTTGCGGCTCCATAGACTCCCTAGTGTTAAGAAATCTTTGTTTAAAATCTTCAACAGCGCATCTTTCATTTTGAAATCTTGACTCTTGAGAAAAATCGACCTTCACTAAAACCTCTGTAACCTTTGAACCGTTCGTCCTAGACATTCCGACTCCTTATAGATTTGCTGTAATCGCATTTTCCGTGCACTAAAAGTTTGCCGCGATTTCGCATTTGGCTCAATTTCACCACATGTAAAAACAGATATTTCTTGCTTTCAACTTCTGAATTTCGTTCTCCATCTGCTAATCATTCTACAATCATTGCTAGTGTTTCCCTGAACCAATCCAAAGCAACTCTCACTAGTTCTGAATCCTATTTAGCATTTTCCCATTAATTCCAACCACAATTAAAACAATTGACCTGTTTTAAAATCATTAACTGTTCTCTCTAAGCTTGCTGGGGGGGAATCGGGATTGAAACTGCAATTGTTGATTGTTATCCCTGAAACCTGTGTGCCCTCATTCCATCTCTTCATATTGCATATTGGGCGGAGTGAGTAGTAACAGGGGGAAAGTGTGGTTCCATTTTCTTTGATTGAATTCATATCAAGTTTCATTTCCGTGTTGCATTCTTTCCTATCATTGCATTCCTTGAACCTATACAAAGTTATTCACTGCTAAATTATTCTTCCTATTCCTACTCCTAATTGATTAAAGAGATCGTTGATATTGTCATATTGCCCATTGCTGATCATTGTTCATATTCATAATAGTGTGATATTGAGATATTGTTCATATTCATAAAAGTGTGATATATATATATATTGTTCAATTCTTCAAATAAATCTTTTAATTTGCAAAACAAACCTTCTTCTTGGTTTAGTGAGACCGGGGGGATTCAAAGAGGGGGGCGTTATATAAGGGTACATCATCCAGAAATAAAAGAACTTTTGACATAAAAATATATAAATAAGGGTTTCCATTGGGCATCCCATACTGGGCATTGACTTAGGTGGAGTGCTGGGTTGAAACCATTTACAACTGAAACTGTCCCACCACTCTTGCTACCTAATAGCTTGTAGTCTGATGCATGTAGCCCATGGTTGTATGGTAGTTATATCTTGCATTTAGGCCAACGCTGACGACCCTGATTGGCCACAGCCACTTCCTGTACCCAAGCCCCTGGTCTACCAGATGGTGCAGCCGGCAAATCCCAAGGCACTCATCTAAGGCAGGCACAGCTGTCTTCTGCTGCGCAGCATCCGGAGTTCATGCAGGGATTGATGGTACCCTTCAGAAGAGAGGATTTACCTGGATGCATGATCGAAATTAACCCCTTAAGATGTCTGCCGCCTTGGAAGCAAAGAACTGCCTCACTGAGAAGGCACACATGAGCACCAAAGGCCCTGATTGGCCACAGCAACTTCCTGTACCCAAGCCCTTGTCCACCGAATGGTGGAGCCGGTATCATCCCAAGGCACTCATCTAAGGCAGGCACAGCCGTCTTCTGCTGTCCATTGCTTCCCGCCATTGCCAATAGCCAACTGCCCACTGCCAGCACACAAGCCACCTACTGCATGCAAAGTAAATGTACAAGCATCATGCCCACGTGATCTCCATTGCATCCGAATGTGCCCGCAATCCATGTCACTGTGCGTACCCCTGTCCCACCTCTTTCCTCCCTCCATTCGGGGCCACCATACTAAGCCTAACAGAGTCCTTGCTGTCAAAACCCCTCATCACCAGCTGCTCTACCTACCCGCTCCATGCTCATATCGCTGCAGTGAGTCTGAAACGCTTCCACGGCACCCGGCTGCAATCAGCTACTCACTCTCTCACACTCTCTCTCACACACACACTCTCTCTCTCTCACACACCTCCCCACCCCAGAGTGGCAAAGTGCACCCCTCCCCGAAACCATAGTGCACTTGCCTCTCCCAGCCCACATTGCAGTATAAACCCACGAGTCTCACGGTAACCATGCTGGATCACTATTGCTGTGCCTTGCTGCAACGCACTCAGCGGACAAAACTAACACTGCACAAGCTTGCATATACGCCTGCTTCCTACCCCCTTCTACCTTGCACTGCACACACCCCAAATGGAGCCCCTGCGCATAACAAGCCCCCATGCACCCTGGCCGCACCTCCAAAAAACCGGCCCACCTCTCCCCTGCAAAATGTAGTATTCCTTAACCTCATGGATCAGAGAAACGCACGCCTGGTCGTGCGGAACATGAGAAGCCCCCCCCCCACCAACATGCCAGCACCAACTGTCTACAGAAATAGTCACCTTGGCGTATGGTCCTGCACTAGGTCCCATGACCCCAATCTACACACCCCACACCACCAGTCAATACCCAATCTACCTGCCCCAGTAACCAACCACCAATATTCACACACCTCGCCCCAGCCTCTCACCACTTTCTGCTCGATCACCAGTACTAGCCCCAAATCCACAGCACGTCCATTGCACACAGCCAGACGTTCCCCATGCCCCTAGGGAGACGCTACAGACCACACCTCTGTGGTAGTTTTACTTCCCATGCAGATCCATGGAGCCCTCATAAATACTAGGTCACTACCCGCCTGCGCGTTGGACATTAATGACCTGATAACCAACCAGAAATTGGACCTTCTTGCCATCACAGAAACATAGCTCACCCAGGCATCTGGCCCCGCACTGGCCTTAGCCTTACCTCAAGAGTTCACCATACTTAGATGCGACTGCGCCATAGCCCGAGGGGGTGGTGTCCTCGTCTTCTACAGGGATTGCCTCCAAATTAGACTCTCACATTCTTCCACAGACGAACACTGCAAACACCTTGTCGTCAAACTGATCAGCTACCCCCACAGACTCCATCACCTTGTATATCCTCTACCGCCAGCCGGGACCCATCTATGCCTTTGAGGACAATCTTACCCGCACGCTCGGCAACATCAAACCCACCTCCAGAATCATCTTACTAGGTGGCCTCAACCTAGGATATCTAGATCCCTCAGACCTTGCAGCTGCTGCCCTAAATGACCTCGGCTTCGAGCAGTACTTCTCCCCCACACATGACAAGGGCAGAACACTCGAGTGGATTGCCACCATCAACAGTCAGATCAACATCATCTCCAACACCACCATACCATAGAATTCTCACTCCCCTTGCTCAAGCATGCACCAGCACCCGGTCTTCATTACTGCCCACCTGTACACGTAGCACCCGCAAAATGTCCAAAGAATCCATATCCCCTACCACAAACCGATTAACTCAGAATCATGTCACACAGCTGGCCCTGAAGAATTAGCTGACCTTTCTGCTACTACACTCACCAGTGCCATCAATCTTGTAGCACCTCTCCTCCCTAGTAAAGCCAAACCAATTGGCCACATTAACCCCTGGTTCACCACTGACCTACAAGTCCTGTGCGCTAAAAAGCACCAAGGGGAATTGGCCTGGAAAAAAGTCCTAGCTGACCTCACAAAAGCAGCCTTTCTGAGAATCACCAAGGAATACAAACAAGCAGCCAAAGCCCTGCTCTACAACTCAGAAATACAGAATGCAAGCTCAAACTCTAAAGAGTTCTTTAAAATCCTCAGGGAGTTGGAAACACCCACTTCCCCCCGGACACCATTGACAAAGACATTGGTGTAGCAACATTCAGAACGCCATGAGAAATAAAATCCACCTACTCCAAGAAAAGAATCAAACTCAAGCAAACCGAAACATAAACCACCAAACTGCCACCCCTAACAAAATACTCTCAACCCTCCTTCCAATTCAGGAATATCTCTGAAGCGGAAACCGAGAAAATCATCATTAATCACAAACCGTCTAATTGCAAAGCTGACATATGTCCAGAATCAGTAATCAAGTCCTGCGCAGAACCTCTGATAACCTTCCTCACATCTTTCCTTAACTCCTCCTTTGCGACAAACCAAGTCCCAGCCAGCTTCAAGGAATCCTGGGTATGCCCTCTCCTCCTCTCCTCAAAAAACCGACACTCGCCCCTACTCTACCTAACAACTACCGCCACATCACCACTTTTCCATTCCCGATAAAGATTTTAGACAGAGCAGCCTATAATCAGATTCAAGCCTACCTGAAAACCCACCACATTTTAGGCATGCGCCAATCAGGCTTCCGACCCGGGCACAGCACTGAATCAGCCCTACTTGACCAGAAAGTCCAACTAGACGCACTCAGAGATGAGGGCAAAACAGCCATACTCCTCCTCCTTGACCTCTCTACCACCTTTGATCTAGTGGACCACACTACCCTATGCCACCATCTCAGCACCATAGCCAATTTCTCAGCAAATGCCATTGCCTGGATGACGTCCTTCCTCATCGGAAGAACCATGAGAGTCTTCTCCATTTCAAGAAATGCACCTTCCATTTCCACCCCCTGCTGTGTCCCCAAGGCTCCTGTGTCTCCATCGATCTATAACATTTTCACCAAACAGCCATTCAACATCTTGGATGGCATCGGCATATCATACACTAATTATGCCAATGACACCCAAATACTCATCCCTTTGTCCAGCTCCTATGAAGATGACACCTGCACGCTAAACAACATCTGCTCTACCATCCAAACATGGATTGCTGCAAACTATCTCTGTCTCAATGACGAAAAGACCGAGATCCTCCTCACAGGCTCACCCACCAGGCTACAGAAGCTCAGCCCACAATATTCTTCCTTCACCATAGATGGAATACAGATCCCAGTTTCAGACTCAGCAAAAATGCTCGGTGTCCACCTACACGCTGCGCTCTCCCTTACCAAACAAGTAAGCGCAGTAGCATCTTCAGCAGCCTACACCGCCAAACTCCTCACCTCCGTCAGACAATTCCTTACCTCAGAGAGCTCCGTAACCATTACTACAGCCACTAAATTGGATTATCGCAATGTCCTGTATGCTGGTACTACTAAACAAAACAAAATACAGACAATTCAAAATAACGCCCTTCATGGGGCTCTAAACATCCCAAGAAGAGACCACATCTCAGCCGACAGGAAAAATGCACACTGGCTCCCAATCAAAGAAAGGATCACCTTCAAGACACTTTAGATTACACACAAATGCCTGAGTAACACCACCCACCTTACCTGGCCCAGAGAATTCAAGTAACAATTTCCTCTAGACCAGTCAGGTCGACATACGTGCATAGACTCACATGCCCCAAAGTCAAGAGAGCCAAGGGTGGTGGGTGAGCTTTCCATCAGTAGCAGCGCACCAATGGAACTCCCTAACCACACTGCTTAGAACTGAAACCTCTTACTGGGCTTTCCGCAAGGCACTAAAAACTCAGCTCTTTGCATAAAAAGTCTGCACTGTCCAAATGTGTCACATTAAGCCATTAATGACTCCAACGCATGCATTTGCTCTGTACCTGTTTTTAACATGTCTGCCCTCTATGATTATGTATGCATTTCCCAAGTCAATATGTACACTGCAATTAAGATTGCCTCATGCAACTGGTTGCAACAGCGCCCTGGTGCACCACTGTTTGGATGCTATATATATATATGTGTATGTATATATACATATATCGCATTTAGGCAATTTTTGCTAGTTAGCCATATCCCGCATTTAGGCCAGTTTTGCTAGTGAACCATATCTCGCATTTAGGCCAGTTTTGCTAGTGAACCATATCTCATATTTGGGCCAATTGTGTTAGCCATATCTCACATTTAGGCACACCCACTGCCACATTCACTGCTACCATTCTCCTAATCTAAGGCTCCTCCACTACTTCTGTGATGCATATCTAGATATTCTCCCTCAGCTATCATACACTAATCTAGCTGATCTTCCTCCACAGTTAATAGTCGCTAACAGACGAGCTCCCACTCCTAATACTAGCAGCCTCCGACATAAGGCAAGAACATTTCATTCAACAAATAGATGCAAGGTAGGCTATGTGCCCCCCCAACCCACCCCACAAGCCAAGCAACCCAAGAAAAACAGAATCCACAATAAGCCTAGCTGGTGAGACAACTCTAAGGAAAGAAATCAGGACCCTCCACCCAGTTCCGCACAATCGTCCCTCCACCTGACTGCTAGGGTCAGCTCATTAAGGCCCAACCTAGCTAGAGACTACCGCCAGCCATCAACCTCGACTGAGCCACACACAATACCCCAAACACCACCCACTAAAACAGAACCCATGAATGAAACCGCCATTAAAAGGAACCCTACTCCAAACCAACAAGAAGGACAACAACAAGGTGAACAGAAATACGGAACAACACAGGAGGGCTAATGCCCCTCCAACCCAAATAACTCAAACGCAACAGCATAAGCCTCAAAGCCCACTGTGAGGATCGAAAAGAAGGAAAACTACAACAATAGCAGCAAGGACCGCCTGTGGGCTGGAGTACTGACAAATACCTCCCACTAATAAAATAAATCGTACAATTCTGCAATCACTGGAAGGCATTTGCAACCATGAGATAACCTGAAAAATCAGAACAGACTATGCCACATGAAAGAATCAAATGACGTGAGAGAAAACAAGAAAAGATAACCATAATGGAACCACAACAGACCGTTACTCAGCCAAACCCTGGCACATCAACAGAGCGCACAACCACAACCTCCACAGGAATAAGAACCATCCTGAAATCAAGACCAAAATCACTAAACCTTACACCATACCTCAATGAACAGATCGCCAGAACAGATGCCCATACACACCAACAGGATATCTGGACCCCAAAGGAAAAAGGCTGAAACAAGTAGAAAGATTAGAAACTGCGCCCTCACTCCATACATCACCAACTCCTGAGGGAACCTCTGTCAACACCATCCTGAATCAGAAGAGGAGCCTCAAGAGGCAATTAACCCAATGAGAAAACTAGACAACTTATTAAATGATGAAATGAGACCAACAGGACTCACTCAACAACCCAAGGGCAACAGGGAGAATCACAAACAAGACCATCCAAAGATGCAAGCCAGAACAAATCAGTTGAATATAATGAAAAAATATACTGCAACCTAATCAACCCCAGATCAATGTCCAAACATGCAAATGAGATATGCGACAGGGAACTTGACATCCTATTCATCACAGAAGCCTGGCTAGCCAAAAACTACAAAGTCATACTACACAGCTGCCTACCAGACAACTTCAAATTCAAACAGGCAAACAGAAAAGGAAAATGAGGAGGAGGACTCACAGTCGCCTGCAACTAACACCTAAACGTAAAAACAGGTTCAGGTTAGGCGAGTATGTCCGACTAGTAGTGCGCTTCATGTCCTGACTTATAATCAGGCGTGCTGCACATCCACAGCCTAGAGGCTCTACTCCCAACCTCAAGAGGTAAGTAAGTAGGTCTGGATTGTTGCGATAGACTAGAAAATCATCAGTTGAGTAATCATAAGTATAATCAGCAAAATTAAGAATGTTAATAGTTAATTGTTGTGAATTTTTCTTTACAATCAAACATTTCAGCCCTTCAGCCAACACATGTTTCAACAAATTGTCTTTCTCAAGGCTGATCAGTGGACATTGAGCATATACACTAATTGGTAATATTCATATAGCTAGGAGAAGAAACAAAAATCGTCAATACATAACAATTTCAGGGTTTAGGAAGGGTGGGGACAGAGATGGCTACAAATGGACAGGGGGAGTAAAGTTAGCTGCATTGGCATGGGCAATCACCCTACAATTGTTAGCATACTTCATGAAAAACATGTTTGATTCGGTAATATACAAGGATTATTTTGGTCTAGTGCCAAAATAGATCACATATGCGTACAGAATGAAAATGTTGAGGAAGAAGCAACCAAAAGTCCCATAATTAAAAACACCACCAAATAGTCATTTGTACATACTGGTACTTTCAAAGATGGCTTCCTATTTGGAATTTAAACAGATGGTTGGCAACATTAATGTCATAGTAGTGCGACTGCGAATATAAAAATGAGTATATGAGACACTTGGGTGAGTGACGATGGTCTGATTAAAATAATCCAAACTCACCAATGTTGAGTTCTTGGAAGACCTGCAAAGTGCACATAGAGGTAAGGCACAGGTAAGAAGCCAGTGGTTAATGAATCTCTAGTGTAAGAAATGAGGCACTCGATAAGCACTAACCTGATTGGTCTGGATTCAGACTCTATTTGTATGAATAGTTTGCTTCTCAGCTCTGGTGTGGTTCTGTATTAGGAACTGGGAGAGGTGATAGAACATCTAGATTACGATAATGCAAGGCTGGTGATCTTAAGTAGAGCGAGAGATGGTGTTCTTACTACTCACTTTTGTTTGATCATTTCGGCTGGAATTTTCCAAAGCGCAGTGGCTGTATAACAAATATATGTCCCTGTAATGGGTTAAAAGGCTGATTAGAATTCGATACAAATGCGTGGGTAGCATGTGGTATGGCTACAAACATACAATCATGTGATCACTGGTTAGACTTCTCTTGGAAGCACATTGTATGTAAATCAGCGCTGCTGTAAATCAGGGCACTGATACAAAAGGTTTCAAATATTCTGAGAAAATCCTGTGTGCTGGGCAAACTTCTATTAGGAGCATGTAAACGCAAATGAGTATTGCTATCAGTCAACGTACCGATACAAATGGTTTAAGTGTGCCCGGAAAAGGCAGGGTGTCTGCTAAATGCAAACACAAATAATTACTGCTAAAGGGTGGCAAGCTACTTACCTAATGGGAGGCGATGCATCCCTTGAATTCGTTGTCGGCTATCACGCACGGTCATCCACGTGCACATTTTTATTTAATTGTTGCTTTTTTGTCAGGAATCATGTCTCATGTGTTGTGTGCATGGATGCATGAGAATGTAAATATTTACATTTGCTTGCCATGTCCAGCGAACAAGTCCATTACTTTGGAATGCATTCCAAACATGGAAACGGACATGGAGATACCAATTCAGAAAGGTGTATAACAGTGCATTAATATAGAAGCTAACCCTGACATGATTGCCAATTTAGCCCTAGAGATTGGAATTCCGGTTGACGGTTGAAAAAAGTGTGGATGATGCTAATCAGTACTTTGAAATACATCGGTGGCCCAATTAGAGCAGACACTCCACCATCTTCCACAAACCCTGGGACCACCGGACAGAATGAGCTGCTTCCCGCAAATGATGAGGGAAAAACTACTAAACTTGATGAAAAAGAGCAACAAGGCAGGCTCCCCAATGAACCCCTGCCCTCCATACATCTATAAATCCATCCTCACACAGGGCACACCATCGGAAAATAATACCTAAACCTCTTCAATCTATCACTTTCTACAGGGAGAGTACCAATAGCATTCAAAACAGCCTATATTAAACCGCTCCTCAAGGGTACAATGGGCAATGCCAAAGACCTCTCAAACTATAAACCAATCTCAAACATTCCATACCCGGCAAAACAATTAGAGACCCAGCTCTACGAACAAGTACTGGAGCATGTTGAAAATAAACAACTATTGGACAAGGCGCGAGTAGACTTCAGACCTATGAGAGGAACAGAGATGGCACTAGTCTCAATATGTGACAACCTAAAGATAAACACAGACTCCAACACGAAATCAGTACAGATACTACTCAATCTCTCTGCAGCCTTCGACAAAGTCAACCACAACAAACTAATTAAAAGACTGGAATAATTGGGGCTCACTGACACATCTCTGCTCTGGATCAAGTCTTCCTGTCAGAAAGAACAGAAACAGTATGGTTAAAGCCTTTCAAATCCACACCAAGGGACACCACCTGTGGAGTACCTCAAGGCTTCTCGTTATCCCTGATACTCTTTAAAATGTACATGACACTGCTAATCAATCTCATCAAAAGACACAGACTAACATACTACCACTACGCTGATGACACACAAATCATCTTCAAATTCAGTGACATTCAAGAGGAGAACACAACCCTAATAGTGTCTCAAGGAATTCTACCAATGGATGAACTCTGACGACCTCAAAATCAACACAGACAAAAAGGAAATCAGCCGACAACCAAGGAAACAACCAATATGGCCCACAGAAATGGGAAATCCACCCACGCCATCCAAAGCTCAAAAACCTTGGAATCCTCATGGACAACGAGTTAACACTAGCACCCCAGTACATGTATTAATCCAGAAATGCTTCTTCCACCTACACACGATTTAAACGATTCTATCATTCCTCTCCTTCATGCACAAAACACTGGCCATCATATCTCTCATCATGTCCAGGATAGACTATGCTAACAGCACATATCTTGAAATGCCGGATTACCTACAAAGGAAACTGCAATGAATACTGAATGGGGCAGCCAAGCATCTCCTTAAACTCAACAGAAGAGATGACATCACACCACCTCTGAAGATGCTACATTGGCCCCCGGTCAAGAAAAGAATCACCTTCAAAACAATGTGCATAACGCACAGAGCAATCCACGGTCAGGTAGCATAATTTATTAAAAAGAACCTCTCCGTTAGGGGGCGCTGCTGCGCAACAAGATGGCTGCTTGAGTGAGGAGCTCCTCTCCGGTATGAATCCTGATTGAATTATCCCCTGTTTCCAGACTGCATTGAACCTCGTAAGCTACCCGCGTTGTTCCCGGAGAAAATCCTGACCTTGCAGGCGAAATCCCGACCGAAATCAGACTTCCCAAGCCTGGGAACCCTGGTGGACCTTGAGGCTTCGCAGCTCCACAAGAATCTACAAGGGTGCCGTGGCTCCCTCCTACACCGGGCCTCACAGTGGGCGGAGCGAGACTGGTGGACTGCGGCCACGATACATTGCGCCACTCATTCTCTGGGCATATTGTGCTCTGCCCGGCATAGGGCGCCCTGCAATGTCCCTCCCACTGTGGAAAGTGCTCACGACGAGGACTCCTTGGGCCCTCGTTGCTGCACCCCAGGCCTCCTCGGAGCCCGGCTGCCGGCTTCCGGGCCCTTCGCTTGGTCGCGCCTGTGGCTGGCGCGATCAACCATGCGTCCTGACACGGGCCACCGGCGGATCTCCGTGGCAGCTCCGGGGCGCATCCCAGGTGGCGGCCTGGATTGGACATTCCCGTTCCCATTCCTCGTCCGCGAGGTGAAAGCTGCGTGGGACTGGGCTGGCGCGGAATCGGCTGGGCACGAGGCGCGTGTAAGGCTCTCTGACCCGAATCAAACATATCCTGGGGCTGCCCCTGACGGACACGGCTGGCGTCCCCCCGGGTCACCCTGTGCTCCCCTTCATCTGGCTCAGAGCTTCTACCATCAAATTACACTGTGAAAATTCACGTCTGTCAGCTCTGGTGGTCATCGCCCCGCTTATGCCACGGAGCACACCATCTTGGAACTACTGATGTTTCGGGTACACCGGGATCCCTGCGGACCTTGCGCTCTCCTGAGCCGTCCTCCACCACACTTTATCACGTGGCCCTCTCATACCTTCAGGCCTAAGCCGTTTCTCCACCTCCACAATGCCTGGAAAAAACACGGGCAAAACCAGGAAGACGGGCTGATGGACTCCTTTACTAGCTCACAATCATCTCCTGAACGCCCCGATCCTCAATCTCCGGACTCACCCCTAAATGCAGAAGATACAAAATTTGATCATCTGCTGACAACAGTTCAAAATGGATTCCTGGCCATTAATGTCAAACTTGATGACATTGTCTGCACGATAGGCTCCCTAAAAAGTCGCCTAGACAAGGAAAGTGCCAGAATCACAGAAGCTGAAAGCCGAATTGGCACAAATGAGGTCTCTACTCGGCAAAACAACCCAGGACATTGCACTCCTTAGAGGGGAAATTAATAAACTCTGCGATAAGTGTGACGATTTGGAATCCCGGTCCAGACGGAACAACATCCGCATAGTCGGCCTTTTGGAGACCTTCTGCAAAGGTCCAATGGAGTCCCGAATCGAAAACCTTTTAAAATCTCTCCTCGGGGAAGAGGCACTCTCACCCCAGTTCCTCGTCGAGCGGGCACATCGCTCCCTCGCTCCGCCACCCAGACCAGGGCTCCTCCCTGCATGGTGATTGCCAAACTGTTGAACTACAGGGACCCCATCCTCAAACTGGCAAGAGAGAAAGGACCCCTGAGGTTTGGTAACGACAACATCCATGTATACCCAGAATTCTCCACAGGGGTCCAGCCTCAAAGACGATCCTACGAAGCTGTCAAGCGCCAGCTACGATTGAGATAGGTCCCCTACGCCCTTCTCTTTCCGGTGAAACTTCGTATACAACATGCTAGAAGAGCACACTTTTTCAAATCTCCTACCACAGCTTTGGCCTACATGGAAGCCTCGATGCCCCTCCCGCCCGGGAGACGGGAACTTGACCAGAACGACTTGCAACAACCTGTATAACCTGTTTTCCTACTCATTGGTCCCAGCCGCAGTCATGGCTGGTCTATGCTGGTCACTGTAAATGCTGGAAGCAGGATGAAGCAGGGGGAACTCCCCTGCCCTCCATCCTTTAACAATGCCGGATGAGATGCGCCCGACCTCAAAGTGGAGTTGCTGCACTCGTCCCCTTCTTTGGGAACATCCACAAGTTAGTTAAAAGGGTTTATCATCAAGTTGGGCATGATGGTGTAGGAGGGGGGGGTATGGGCAACAGGGGACTTTTCCACTGTTCGAACACTAGGTTAACGCTGCAGGAAGCCCCTGTTGGGCACCAGGCACAATGTTCAGTTGGCTTAACCATCGGTAAAATTGCACTCACGGTTTCACTTGCTGTCCTCCACTACGAGAAAACCCACTCTCCCACGCTCTTGTATGACACACGGAAATGGCGCAGACAACTAGTACACTCAGGGGGCTTAAACTAAAACTGCTCACCTGGAATATCTGGGGGTTAAACAACAGGGCGAAAGCCAGCAAAGTAGGCGCTTACATTAACAGACATCACCCACATATCGCTATGCTCCAAGAGACTCGTGCATTAAAATCCACCAACGAAAGTATCCTGCGACAGTGGGGAAAAAATAGGTATTACACAGAATACTCCTCCCAAAATAGAGGCGTAATCACGCTAATACACCCCTCATTGGGTTATCCACTGAGAAAAGTATAATCGATCCACAGGGCAGATATGTTGTGGTCTAGGGCACCGTGGCTGGCAGAAAATTTATATTGGTCAATACATATGGTCCAAACCTAGACGAGCCAGGATTCTACACGCACCTCCTTGCAGAGATTGGCCCTACAACGGAAGCATGGGTATTGTGGGGAGGAGACCTTAACACTATCCTCGACACTACATTAGATAGGTCCTCAAATAAACCTAGAGCCCTTACTAAAACAGCCAACATTATACACTAAGCCCAGGAGGAACTTGCTTTGTCCGATGCATGGAGAGGGACCCACCAACAGATAGAAAATATACCTTTTATTCCTCAGTCCATGATTCTGAATCCAGAATAGACTACTGGCTCATCTCCTCCCCCCCTCATCAACTCCATTGAATGCTGTGATATTTTTCTGCGCACACTCTCGGACCATTCCCCGTCACTCTAGATATACTGCTCCCCGACATCCGCTGCTCTGCACAGCAATGGAAGATGCCCCCCCACATATAGAAGGACCCGAATGTGGTGGAGGCTCTATATAGTGAGACGGAAGAATTCTTCCAGCTAAATAAGGGCTCTGTGGGCAGCTGGGTTTCCATCTGGGAAACATTTAAGGTGTGGGTACGAGGCAATCTTATGTCCAAGACGTCTGGTCTCCTCAGAACCGTTAGAACCAACTTCGGCAACACAGAATCAATCGTGCAATCGCTCGAATCTGCCTATAGTAGGACCCATGACAAACGTATTTTGGCAGACATTCGTCTACACCTCCAAACCTTTAACGAACTTGCCACCAAAGAACAACAATACATGGCCATCCCGTCCAGGGCACGCAAATACAGGGAGTATTGGCCCGTATACTTCGCAATGACCACACCCCTATTGCAAGTATTCTAACAGATGGGAAAACGGCTGTGCACGGGGACGATGAAATAAACTCTGAGTTCACAGACTATTACATTAATCTTTACGCCAACCACGATAGATACACAGGAGACGACGTAAAGTCGTACTTGAGTAAGATTTCCCTCCCTAGGCTAACTTTAGAAGACAACTGGTCCCTTGAACAACCCATGACGGCCGAGGAAATTGCTGAAGCGATCAAAGCACTAGCAGTGGGTAAAACTCCAGGGCCGGACAGTCTAAACGCCGACCTGAATAAGGCATGCTCTCCGATACTCGCCCCAATATTGTCCCTTGTTTGGGAAGAGGCTATGAGCGCTGGTTCACTCCCTGATTCCTTGTCAGACGCAGCCATTATGGTGCTCTTGAAACCCAGACGCCCAGCATATGAACGCTCCTCCTACCGTGCCTTTTCACTGATTAACACGGATGCCAAGATTTACGCAAAGGTGCTGGCCACTAGACTGCTCCCCAAAATGACCACCTTAATCCATCCCGACCAATGCGGATTTATCCCTATGAGATCCACGGCCCTGAACCTGCGCAGACTATTCAGTGTTCTAGCACAGATCAAACCAGAGGCACAAGCGGCAGCCATTTCACTTGACGCCGAAAAAACGTTCGATCGGTATCGTGGCTTTACATGTTTGAGGTTCTTCACAAATTCGGATTCGGCCCTTATCTGATAGGTTGTGTCAAACTTCTCTACTCCTCTCCCAAGGCCAGAGTTCTAACCAATCGTACCCTATCCAATCAATTTACTCTATGCAGGGGAACGGGGCAGGGATGCCCCTTCACACCCATCCTTTTTGCCCTCACCATCAAACCAGTGGCGGCTGCAGTCAGAGCTGAACAAGACCTTAGGGGTATAAAAATGGCCGGGGTATACCAAGCCATCTCATTGTATGCAGACAATGCACTAATATATGTTCGGGAACCAGAAAAGAACCTATCCCCCATTTTGGCGGTGATCACCGAATTCACTACACACACAGGCTACAAGATTAATACTTCCAAATCCCAGATCTTTCCGTTGACACTTGCCACTACTTGCCCCACAAACACTCATGGCCTGTCATGGGCTCCCGATCACATTCGATACCTGGGAATCCTGGTTTCTCATGACAAGAACTCTCTTTATATAGATAACTATGAATGCACGCTACAAACCATATACCCTAAGCTTCAAATCTGGTCCAAACTCCCCATAGCCCTTGCCGGCCGGATAGCAGTCCTCAAGATGACAGTACTCCCTATGCTCCTATACATCTTCTGTAATGTACCTATATGGCCGGGCAAGCTATTCTTCGACAATCTGCGTTCCATGGCCATCATCTTCGTGTGGAACGGTGGTGCGAATAGAATGAAATGGAACAAATTGGTCAAACTCTATGATATGGGAGGCTTCGCCGCCCCTGATTTCGAATTGTACTACTATGTGGCACAGGCACACTACGCAAAGTTCTGGCAGGACCCCTTGGATAATACACCGCATATACCCATCGAGCATCATTCGGTCTGCCCAACCGATTTGGGATCCATCATATTTACGAAGTCACATAAAGATGATTGCAAGTTTGACCTTGCCTCCTACACAGTTGCGGCATGGGCTGCAATAAGCAAACGTCTGCACATAGACTGCCCTTATGATTCCCAAGACCCGCTCTGGAACTTCCCGGGCATTAAGCCGACGTACGACATTGCCATCCAGAAAAACTGGTTACCTGAATATGAACTCACAATGAAAACCATGTTCCCTAATGGTAAATTTGTAACTCCTGAAGACTTCGCAAACTCAGTGGGGAGCAGCCATCTAGCCACCCTACAATTCCACTGTATGAAAGAAAGGTGGCCATCATTCCCAGACGAACCCCCCGAACATGTATGCTACCAGTCATTGTATTCTCAGGCAGACACTGGGGTGTCCAAATTATACAATATTGTGCAGGCTCATACGAAATCATCGAACACCATCAAGGCATCGTGGGAAAAAGACATGGATATTACAATCGAGGAGGGGAAGTGGTCCAGATATTGCCTCCTATCTAAGAAGACCTCACTTAATGCAGGCCTGAGACTAATACAATTCAAGATTCTGAACAAACTACACTCCAGCCAAAATGGCAAAGTTCTACAAGACCACTCCCGACAATGACCCGAAATGCAACGCCCTTGGTGCGGATTCGTTTCATATGTACTGGGCCTGCCCCCGGATAGCGGGTTTCTGGCTCGCAGTGGCCAACATCCTTGAGGAAATAACACAAATCCCTGCACACCTCAATCCACCTAAATACCTGGTAAGGTCCCGGAAAAAATGAGGAGACTGTTCAACGTCGCCTGCGCAGTAGCGAAGAAATGCATCCTTCAGAAATGGAAGAGCGGCCAGGCTCCAACAGCAGAACAGTTCCTTGTGACCCTCACTTACGTGAATGAATGTGAGGAAAACTATGTTAGTATGATGTCTGCTCCGTGTAAACCAAAAGACATTCGGGCCCCGTTCAGGGCATACTTAGATGAAACCTCCACAGACACTGAAAATTCGGACAATGATAGTGTGGATGATGTGCCATGCCACACAGCTAGCTATATGTAACTTCTTTCTGTGGGTATATACGAGGACATGCACCTGATGTAAAAGTCTGGAAGGGGAGTTGGGTTGTCAATTTGTAATGCAAATCTGTATTATGTAGATGCGAGACACGCAGAGTGTACTGTGACATGCAAATCAAAAATAAATTCTTTAAAAAAAAAAAGAACCTCTCCGTCGACAAACCAACCAGAACACTCAGGTCCTACAATGACATCCACCCAGAACCCAAACCATACACAATGAAAACACTGGGTGTATCAGCATTCTCCTGCTTTGCTATGAAACTATGGAACTCCCTTCCCAGAGAAATACAAACTACGCAGGACCATACAAAATTCAGGAAACTTCTTAAAACCCGTCTCTTCAGCTCCAAACACAATGAAACCGATTGCACCCGCACACCTCGTAAGTGACCGAGTAGTGGAAAAAGGATGAATTAGCCAGAAATCATTGGAGGAATGAGAGAAAGGACTGGGATGAGAACCCTTAGTAGAGACACCCCTTCCCTCCCCTTTAGAGAGAGCCACTGAGAAACAGGAGAAAGTGCTAGACCTGACCCGACTGGACCATGGAAGGAGACCTAAGGGAAACCTGGGGAGGGAAATCAGGGTATGGAGGAACAGGGAACAAGACTAATCATGAGGCTAGCATCAACTAGATGATAGACAAAGAGGCACAAGGGAACCGAGGGTGGGGGAATTGTCCTTCCCCTTCTGAGCCACTGTAGGGCTGGGAACACGTCACCTAACTAGAAATAGGGCCTGAATTAAGAGATCTAACATCCCACAGAACGACCAAGAATCATATTGACCCATCACTCCTGTAGGCAACAATGATTAAAATCCGAAAAAGGCAAATGGAGGGAGGCAAGGTACAACAAATCAGTGGAACAGCTGAATCGGGCATACAACTGCCACTAAAAGAAATTCTATTAAAACTCACCCTTGTGCGTACTCTTACACTCTGCACTAAAGACAACCACACCTCTACAGCACCTCATACCTCACAGCATCACAACCACAAAACAAATTACACACTATCTCACACAACACTACACAACAACTGCCCTCTGAATATCGCACCTATGCTCAGTGAACGGTGTCTCAGAACTGAAGCTGCCAACAGTACATCACAGCTCTCTTGCTATTTTCCCTGCTCAACCCAACTAGCCTCCCACCATACCTCACTGCTTTACAGATCCACCTGAGCGCCAGGAAACCACACAGGTGGCAACATTGCGCAGTATGAAAACCTTTAACACTAGCTTAAAGATGGCTGAGATGTGGGGGATTACCAGAAAGGGGGCTGTCTTTGCCCAGCGCTGGGGGCAGTAATTGCCTCCTTATTTTCCACCATGCCTGGTCCTACGATTTCAAAAAACGTCAATCTCACTTGTTTTAAAAATAATCTTGGTATACTAGAATTGTACACATACATGTTTGGAGCCTTAACCCCTATGCAGAGCACCGGGTGAATCTTTCTTAGTTCCTTAACTATTTGTATAAGGAATATTTTCAGATCAGGTATGCCTTCCTGTAACTCTAAAGGAAATGCAATAGACACTTTCTCCTTCAGAGAAATTGATATTTGCGTTTGATGGCTTTAGTGTTTAGCACATAGTTAAATGACCACCCAAAGCATTCATTTTGGACTGCCTTTTTTTTTGTTAAACATTCATTTCCAGGACCTAACAAGAATGTCTCTCTTATAAAAGACATATATGTATATATATATGTATATATATATATATATTTGTGGCGTTTTTTTTCCACCTTTTAGGAACCCATCACAGTGTTTGACACTTATACTTTATTACATGGGCGTAATTATAGGGGGGGACAGGGGGTTTTGCCCCCCCCCCAACTTATGTGGTAGGCCTTTTTGTCCCCCCATCTTTTGGAGGGAGGGCAGGGGGGGCTCCAATCATCAATTATGTAATGGACAGCGCAAGCCCAGCTGGGGTGCTCAGCAGGGCTTGCGCTGTCTCATTACATAATGCAGAGATGCCTGGCAGCCGCGCTGCAACACCTACAGTGCTGGGATGCCCTGCGTGGCTCAGTCCCTCACCCTGGCTGACCTGACTCAAAGTCAGCAGCCAGGGTGCTGAACTGGGTGTTGCAGGGCCTGGCGCCTGTGCTGTCACGCTAGCAGCAGCACTTCCGGGGGCCACCGGCACAGAGCATCGCTTTCCAGCTTCGTGTTCGTGCAACACACAGACAGGAACTAGGAAGCTCATTCAGCTTCCTTGTTTCTGTTTGGAGGCACGTGAGTGCGAAGAGGTTAGGTCAGTGTAACGTGAGACGTGGCCCGGGTGGCATTTGAAAGCAGAGCAGAGGTACTGTTTTTAATTGTGTTTGTGTATGTTTGTTGGGGAGCTCTGTCCAAGCCCTCTGAGGCAAAATACATGTAAACTTCCTAATTAGCATATGGATTGCACCAACAGAAGTGACTTCACAAAAAAGGACATTGCAAGGCGCATCATCAGTCTTTGATACTTAGAGACACCATGGAAGTTACTTTAGAATAAGTTGCCATAAATAGGCCAAGTGACAAATAACTTTGTGGTGCAAAATACCTAAATTGCACTATTGTTATGTGTGGAGCAACTCTATACTTATTAGGCTTTTCCATTATAATAGCATGATACATTAACATAAGCTTTGAAGTGAATCAGAATCACTTACAGAGCTGCAGATAAGGCACAATATGATTAAATGATTTGCTCAGGATCACACAATTGGTTAAATGGTGAAACTGGGATTTGGACAATTTAAGTGCCCATGCACATCTTTCCAGGCTTCGTTGATATAGATATTTATTAAGGTTTTGCTTTACATTTCATTTGCTTATTATTTATGTAATACATATAATTATGTATAGCAATGCATTGGAAGCAAACCACATTACATAATAAACTAGCCATACACTATAAACATTGACATAGAAATATGTTAAGCAATGGGAGTAGGGCTTTAGTTCATTCTCCCCATTCTGCATGAAAAGTCACAATAGCATCATGCAGATTAATGTGAGCCTAACAAATCCTCCTTGGGTTTTAAAGCCATAGTCATTATTTCATAAAGCATGCACCATTATGCACCCTTCTCACTTCTGATCACTCCCTCCCAGACACATTTCTAAAGGGACAAAAGTCCCTGTTAATAGTACCCCCTTCCTCCCGTCAGTGCCTAATGGCTCACCTTGTAAAACAGAGCAACGTGAGGACCCTCTGCTGCCCGGAGCTCCTTGGGACAATGTCCTGGCAGCGGGACTCCTCTACCATTCGGAACGAGAAAGGTGTTCTGCTGCCAGGACAATTGCTCAGCACACATTGTCCTGCCAGCAGGACACCTTTGCCGTTGGCCGCCCTCTTTGAGGTGCCGAATGGGAGAGGTGTCCCAATAACAAATGTCCCGCTCTGGCTTTTAAAAGAGCTATGGGGAGAGGCAGCTTGACCACCCCATTGCGACTCTCCCGCTCCGTACTCCTCTGCTTGGAGCCATTTCAATACAGGAAAACATTCCTTAATTTTAATGAGTCAGAATCTTGTGGCAAAAAATTCTGTCAGCATGTAGACATATAAGGTGCTGTGCAGAACCCAAGTTTGGAGATATATGCCATTTAAAAATCTATACCAATTATACTTGGTCACCCACTGCACTGCATTAACCAATGGTTTCTGCCTTTGAATGAAAGGAAAAATCAGGCAAATTGCTGATATTCCAGTGAATCTGGTCCTTTCGGCCACGGCTTTATAGTTCAGCAAGCCAACGTAGCCCAAAATGTCAGGTATCAGGGGGTGATAAAGTCTGGTCTGCTCAATGGACGTTGCACCACTGTTTCCATGTGTTATTGTAAATGTACATATAAATGTTGTGTGCACACAGTGTATGTCAGTGGAGGTGCTGGGTGCATTTTTGTGTGAGTGAGAGTGTGTGCAAGCATATGTGTGTTGACCTTTGTCTGAATGAAGGATAAACAATGCATTGTTTGTATGTTCTAGTGGAAATAAGTTTGTGAATGTTATGTTGTGTCACGGAGTGCATGGCAGGCCAGCTGAAGATGTGTGGGGGCCTAATTGAATTTTAAAGATACACCACCAGTCTTATGAAAGTAATAAAAGAGCGTCAGCAATGGACTCTTGTGGTGTAGTAGTTTAATGTTATCCCTCAGGGATTTAGGTTGTTTGACCGACATACAAAATTACGGTGGAATTAACCGCGTTCATTTTGCTGCAAATATGTTTTTACCTTGGTACAAAAAACCAAACCCATGTCCCCTCAAACCGCCAGTACACCCATAAATCCCCCCACTTACCTTTTCCCCATCCACTGCCTCTCTTGTAATCTGCAGCATCAGATCCATCCCTTTAACGCGGGTGGGATCTGACGCTGCAGCATCCCTTTTCTTCTTTGTTTTGTTGGGTTCATTGCCACCAATGCTGAGGAAGCGAGGGACACCCCTG
Source organism: Ambystoma mexicanum (assembly GCF_040938575.1). Classification (NCBI taxonomy): domain Eukaryota; kingdom Metazoa; phylum Chordata; class Amphibia; order Caudata; family Ambystomatidae; genus Ambystoma; species Ambystoma mexicanum. The sequence continues at coordinate 736,441,149 of NC_090934.1, read as the reverse complement.
CAACCGCCAAAGTCAAAAATACCGAACATGGGCTGAGGGGGGCCACACCGGCAACCACTGCTCTTCATGTTCGGTATCTTCGGCTTCGAACTAATGGTGGTGACCGAATTCGGTCAAATCTACCATTCGATCAATTTTTTTTTTAACAATTTGGCTGAAACGATCCCTCAGAGCCACCATCCGCCCTCCCTTCACCCCACCCCTTTCCTTCAGTTGTCATGTCCCCCCCAAAATTTTCAGCAAACTTACTCCACTGTTTTATTATCTCAACAATATTGCATTTCCTCCTTTTAGAGATAGGAGGGCCTCCTTGCCCTTCTTGAGCACATTTTCCAATTCAAACAGTAGAGAGATGGGTAGGCAAGACTCTTGGAGATAATTCAAAAACATGGCTGATATGCAGTGCTGTTTTGTGTTGTCTGAATGGCTTAATTACAATAGTATGTGTTGAAATGTGTTTATACATGTAGTAGTTGAGTTCCTTCCAAACCAGTGCTTATGCGTTCACAATTAAGGGCGAACCAAGCCCCCTTTGTTTGCCGCCTAGATCACTGTCTGATTGTCTGGCCAAGACCTAATGGCTATTAGAAGATCATTATAGTTTTGTGAGGTCTCAACAATTAGGAGACAAAGATCATAATGCCTAGATTACAAACCTAGCTGAGATATTTTAGCCACAAACTACGGAGGTCCAAATAAAACAATAACAATCAAACCGGAATCAGAAATAACTAATTAACTAATGAGAATGAAATGTGTATTCTAGAAGGCTATGGAAACCAATGAAGAAGTTGAAATATCGCAGGAAAGTTCCTGAGTGTCAAAGCGCTGTAGAATTCCACTGTGACTTTCTGATATGTTCATGCACGACTTAGCTGGAAGACCAGCTAAAAATGTTAACCGAAAGCACAGATATTTTGTTGTGAAGAAAAGGCTCCAGGCCGGTGTAGGTGCTGAAACAGCACATGCTGCAATGCAAGGTTGTTGGTGGGTCCTATACTCTGCTCCCTTCTATGGGTACGCCTTTTCCCGGGAACAGTGAGGAATATAAAGATTTCAAGTAAGGAATATGCTCTTGGGCTGTGGCAGTAGTCAGCTTGACTGTCTCTCCCTCTTGTCTCCCAAGGGTTGGGCTTCAGTATTTGAGAATGTTTAAGGTGCTCCAATAAGTGTTGGCAATGCTTAATACTTGATGCTGGTCTTTCTTGATGTATTCTTTGTATATGTATGCCAAGAGACAGACGGCCTGGTTCACAGAGCGTTTTCCTATGGTATTGTGCCATTATAAAATGCTTCTGTGAATCAGGCCCAATATCACTACATTTTCCTGCCATAAGGTCTTTTGCCTGGGTGGTCAAAAGAAGGCAACTCAACCACAGAATGGAACAGTCCCTGAACTGTGATGCCTTGAGCAGACAACACTTGCCCAAAGGATGCCTGCAATTGGAAAAGTGCTTTTTTTGAGTTGCAGACAGTCCCTTCTTGATGAACCAAAACCTAATGTGGCACAAGCACTTCAGTCTCAGGTCTACGGGGATCTTGATCCAAGGACAAAACTACTTTGACACTTAGTGGCACAAATGCACACATTTGGCACAGAACTCTAGCAAAGCTGACTTGGCGATAAGTAAGACGAGAATTGGTCTCATTCTGGAATCTTCTTTGCCCCAAAAAGGACTGTTACTTCTCCCTTTCAGAATAGAGTCACGACTCCCAAAATGTTCATTTTATTGACACCAAACCCTATGGCATTTGAAAAAGTGAGACCCATATGTGTGTATATATATATATATATATATATATATATATATTCAGTAAAAAAACGTTAACGGGACGTTATGATTAAGTTGCGCAACTAAAAACCTATGAAATTCAGTGAAAAAACTTTGTTAAAGGGACGTTATGGTTCCAAGTAAAACCAAAAAACCCCCTGAAATTCGCCAGTTATGGTAAGCTAAGCAACCATAACTCGCGCCACCACCATGCACAGCTAAGCCTAACACCCAGGACATCAAAGATGACATCGGTACTAGCGGCTAGAAGCAACATACCAACCATTATGGTGGTCTAATGCCTCGTTGTTGGAACAGCCTTCCGATTATCAGTGCGACCATAGTGCTTCTTTTATCATAAACCAACACCCTGTGTACCGCAAAGGAACAGCGCGTGACTTAAGATGAACTTTTGCAGATCGACAGCAAAGACAAATGCAAATCGCTGATTATTCTCTAAACATTTGATGTCAAATAAAAGTACTTTACGAAATGCACAATCTTGCTGTTTGCTTTTAAATCACAGTTTCACATTCCGAATTGTGGCGCGCTGTGTTGTGAGATGATCTGTGTTGTTTTCCGGGTTCTGTGTAAAGTCGCGTAGGACTGGAGACGACTGGGCGCGTTTGTCTAAGCACCCTGTAACGTCACGGAGAGAGACGGGCAATATGAATGCTTTGATAATGTCAGGCTTAGGGGCGGGAGATATGATTTAGTGTCGCAAAAGCAGGTCAGCCAGGTCGATGGGGCAAGTGATAGGATTATCACATAATGTCGGCGCACAGCAGCCTGATTTATCGTTTGTTTAGTGGAAAGTTAATTGCAAACATTACCTCCACGTCCACTCTTCCTCGTCCCAGTACTTACTTCATGAGGCCCCTGCCTCCGACACAGGACCTTCTTCTATTTCTTTAAATTCCTATAACTCCTCCCCCACATCCACATCACTCAGTTTCATATTACCAAGCCGGAGCATAGGACCTTCCCCGCAGGGAGGGTGAGGAGGGTCGTCAGTACTGTGACGAGGAAGAGTAGGACTAGGAGTAATGAAGATTACCGGTAAGTAATCAGAGCATTTCAGGACACCGCAAGTGTTCTTAGAACACATTCAACTTGCCAGAGTACAATACGGACAGCGTCCTCAGGACACCCCCATTCTGTTTATGTACGAATATTTATGGACACCGCGAGTGTTCTTGGCTCAATTTTAGCTTGCTTGCGAACAAAACGGACACATACTCCGTCCTCAGAACACCCCACCATTTAGTTTATATAGAAAATTTCAGAACAGCCGTGTTGTCCGCAGACAAATCGAACACAACAAAAGTGTCTAGCACATAAAAAAAACAGAACATTGAACCTATCTCATACTCCCCCACCCTCCCCAAACACTCTTACACACCAACACACTCCACTAAATACAATTTATAATCCAAGTTTCACTGCGCTGTCCGCGATCGTCGGCGAATGCAAGATGACGGGCGCCACAGAAAATCTGACGCGCTTCACGCACCACACCATCCAATCAGCGAACATGTTGCATGTCCGCGGACATCACGCAAGCCGCTTGGCCAATCGGGGCACTGTCCGCGGAGCGAACAAGGAAGTCCGTCCGCGAAGCGAATGGAGATATCACACACTTTTTTGCCTTACGTTTTAGTAATTTCAAAAAAAACTACTGGATGGATTTACACCAAATTTGCAAAAGCACGCTTTCGGGACCAAGCCGCCGCTCCTGCCTCAAATGTGGTGTAAATCCGTCCAGCGGTTTGGGCTGTAGGCGTGCGCAAAGTTTTTTCCCATTATGTCTATGGGAAAAACACAAGTTTTGGGACCCTCCCCCTATAACTTTGCCCCCCCTGGACCAAACCTCACCAAACTTTGCAAAAATAGTCAGAGTGGGCCATATACTTTTTTTTGCAAAGTTTGGTGCGGATTCGTCCAGAGGGAGCAAAGTTATAAGCCACCCAAAGAATGCTCTTCCTATGGAAACACCAACTTAACCATAACTACATGGACGCTACTGCGTCCATGTAATGAGAATGTCAAATCCACTAAGTGTAATCGATTAGTTTTGTTGTATTAAAATTGTTTGACAGCTGCCTCTGATGCATCAACATATTTTAATAAAATGATAAGTATATAATGTCATGCAAAACAAGAAATAAACAATGTACCTACATTTTTGATGGGCTTAAGCACTTTGCCCTACAGGTGGGCAAACTATAAATTACTTGCAAGTGGACTCTTATTACTTTTATTATTGGCAGCAAATACAAACGTGAGGAAGTGGAAAAGTTAAACTACTTCTGCCATAGAACAACTTTATGTACTTCGGGATTTACTTAATTCTTCTGTGAGCGGGAGCAAGATTTTAAAGTCAAGACATTGTTCATCTTATTTTGACTAGATTGACTGTAGTAAAACAATACTCCCATTAAACACAATTCTAGTATCTTTCACCTACCACAACTCTTACTTTCATTCTTTTGACCATCTTCCAGCTGAAGGTTGGGACTATGACTGACCCTTTATTCCCTCAGGCAGCCATGCTAGTGATGTGTTGTCTGGATTAACCCTTGCATCATTTTCTGAATTTGTTCCTGGACATAACCTCTGTGACCCATAGAGTACTTCCAATTTAGCTGTTTGTGAAATTGGGTTTTCTACTTACAGGGTCCTCTGGTTTCCCTTTGTCTGTTTGGGTGCAGCCCATAGAGAACATTTTGTTGCCTTGACCCTGTTGGGTATCCCTACATATTATCCCCACCAAAAATATCGCTGTACATATGGTCGTTTGTCTTGCCATAGGAAATATGTTTGGGGGGGATCATTTGTGGGAGCAGGGGTTGTGGGGGTGTCCCCCGCACATTTAAAAATAATACAGGGGTTGCGGCGGTGTCCCCCGCAGGGTCGTTTGCTCAATATATCTGCAAAAATGTGGTGATATTTTTGCAGGGATATTAACACATGGAACCCCCTGTTGGAGATGTTTTTGGTTGAATAACAATATGTTATAAGGCATGCTTGAGTAGACAAGTATTTTATAGACTTTTGTAGCTTTCATTTATTTTTACAACTTTATCTGCCATCTTGACACTTTCCTACTTCAATATTTAGACCCAATTGTATACTCGGTGACAATCTTTTTCATATTGTTTATTTAATTTTCATACAATCAAATGATGCTTCTTTCTGAGACGTTTTTAGTCTTGTTCAATTGAAATTATCAAATGTCTTTCTTTGTATATTTATTTAAACTGTGTTTCCACAGAGTTTCATTAATCTCATTGCACAAGGCCTCTGGACTACTGATTTCATCTGGTGGCACTACGAGAAAAAGCCATGTACTGGAGGCTAAGAAAGCCTTCATATGTGCTGCGACAGTGGCCGCCAGGCGATATCCCTTTGAGACAGCAGCTGATTCAGTTCAGGATTGAAAAATGTCTTCTGTTGCAGTCAATTAAGTGTGCCAATCTGAAGCAGGACAAGGGTGAAGCACAGCATGCACAAAGTGCATCGCCATCAGAGCGGTCGATCGCTGTTTCACGGTTGGGAAAGTCGCAATCAGTAAGGACTACAGACCGACCAAGGACTCCGGTGGGATTTACTTGAAGTGACTAATTGTATTGATTCCCAAACTGTTGAATGTCTGAATGAGAAAGACCTTTACAAGATCCCTATCACAACCTAGGTAAATATGGTAAAAATCTGGACCACTTGCCACAGTCCATCATAAGTGCCTATTACTCAATCGAGGCGGGCAAAATCACACACCTTTTCCAACTAGTTATTTCTGCTGCTGCTGTCTATAATGCATCCATGTCCCCATTGCTGGATTGGCACTGCCAATCTTGTCACTGACATCAATCGACATATACATAATTCTATAAGTCAAACATCCTCCTAGAACATTTTCCTAGTTGCCAGCACCGAGCCATTGACACATCCTGGCATTCTGAACGTCATTGACTTGTTACCGACCACACAAAGCAGCATCTAATACCCTGTATTGATAATTCAACATCTACACCTGTTGGTAACGAGGAGGTTGCGCAGCTCGTAGCCAATACATTTGAGGTAATTGCACATCGCACAGCAGCCGACAATGAGCTCAGTGGTTATCTGCACGCCCCTGCGTTACCATTAATTAATTCTACGGGATTTGACTCGACCTTAACATAAGGCAAATCGTACTTAAATAGAGACAAATTAGCTGCAAATGAAGGAAGCTGTTGACTTCACTAATAAGCCATCTGTGCTCTCAGCACTGAATCTTTTACTTTACACCTTTAGTGCATCTCCATGAAATTATTTCCAAAGAATCTATCAAGTATTCTGTTTTCCTGGTGAACAAAGCTCACTCATTGAAAAAGAATGACCTAGTAAATGAATACTATGAATCGATGGATAGATAACACACCAGCTATTGAAATGATGCAATCGTCTAATGATAATGATTTGGTGATTTATGTAGTGCTTTCGCCAGAGCGCTGTGCATGGAACATAACATAATAATGCGATTTTGCCCATGAATCAATGAGTGATAATGTTATGTCAATAATTCACAACTACTCATGAAAGTTCTGTACTAATCATGAAGGTTCTGCACAAGAGCCTCATTGCACTGCGAAGGTAATCGATAACTATCTCTGCCGCAAAAAGAGACTACATGCAGTTGAATTCTGATGAAGATAGCCAAAATGAAACTCGCTCCATGTTCATCAATTGAGTTGGTGACGAATATACAGATGGGGGAAACTGCCCTAAATATAGGAATACATTAATATGTAATCACCGGTCCAGGAATAAATTTAAAAAAGCAATACAAACTAATTATGTTAATAGGGGGAAACCTGATGTAGTGCTGATTGAAAATCAAGAGGTTCAGTATGACCTGGTTGACCAGAGCAAGAAAAATGATTACTGGAAAACTAATGAAAGAAAATAAGAGGATTTAGGGGCAACCAGGCACAATCAAAAACTCATTAAAGACATTGCAGGCCCTAAACAAAAGAGATAACACAAATTCCATTGGTGCAAAAGGGCCAAGATACGGAAAAACCCTTTTCTAGCATACAATGATCTATCATTAATACTACCAACAGCTTATCATATGCAATTGTATATGATAAGGATGTGTGGATTGATGAACAAAAACCAATGACCGAGTCCAAGATTGACAATATAGGCAAAGGTGTTCCAGTTTTTAGTAAAATCATTAAAATTACAGTCCATCATTTACCAGTAATCAGTCTTACTTAAATCATACTTATTTCCATGATATTTTCAAACTCAGCTGAGGGAGCATGTAAGGAAGGCATTGTAACAAACAGTGAAGACAGACGCAAGTGATCACAGGTCAAGGGTGTTTATTGAACTTCAAATGGGTTGGTTGGACGCCTATCTAAACCTAAACTAAGGATGTGAGCAAGCTACGACCATCAAATAATAATAATGTAGTCCTAGCCCAGTCTATGTCAAATAAAAGGGCCTATACTAATAAACCCATTGCCAATCCTTACTTCTAAATACAAACAGGTGTGGGATAATGGTGTATGCAAACAGAAATGTGTTCAAGAAATAATATATCAGGACGGTTGAGCAGTTGGCTTCCCTTCCCCGCTCTGGCTTCTCGGCCACGAGGATACAGTTCAAAGCACAGACATCAAGGCCTTCTGCCAAAGTCTCTTTTCCAATAACAGCCTCTTACTGTGGAGGGTCTTTCATAACAAACAAATCTCAAAGTTCCATTCCTATCAGGATTTTCACATGCAAAAGTTCTCGCTTTCAATGTTAAGCAGGGTATCCCTCCTTCGGGCACGGACCCCATTTTTATCACAATGTTCACACTTGGTCTCCCTTGTTTGTGCTTGGACCATGATACTCCATCGTTTAGCCTCGGATCCTCTTGATATCAAAATCGAAGACTTTCAAATGTGCAATGGGTTTTGCTTAAACCATTGCAAGACCACTTCAATTCACTTCAGACAATTATTCTCATTAATCTTATACTTTCGTTTCTCTTGGTGGGATTCCTTACAGAGACCTTTGATTGAGCACATTCACTGTGCCGGACCACTCTGTCAACTGTATCGTATCTTTCCTTTACGAGTTCAAACATTCATCAGAAGTTTAGCTTTACTCGCGTCTTTCATCACACGCATTTAAAAATGTTTGTTCCAGCGCTTGTTATACAATGTTGTCGCTTGTAACCTGGACTTCAACACAGCCTGGTCTTGCAACTCACAGGATGTGTTGAATTCTCCGTTGCTTCTTTGTTCTTGGAGCCAAGGACGATAACACTGCGGCTGCTGCTCCTCCGTACCTTGATCAGTTCTGCGTGAGGGCCCTCGGTATCTTCAACACACAATACATAATTCTTCAGTTTGGTTTTCTGGTGTTACGCTTTCTGACTCAAAGGTTTTTTTTAAAGTAACAGCGTCTTGCCGAAAAAATGGTCAGGGGTAATTTCCTTCTTACCAAACCTTCTTGGTTTGCTGTCTTTCTCCCCTCGTTTAGCTGCTGACTCGAAACTGCTGTTCCTTCATGTGCTTTGCCTCTGTCATAGTGTGCTTTCGTTCTCCACCATTTATCCATGTGGGAAAGTTTAATGGAAGTCAGGTGTGAGTGATTGTCAGTAATTTCCTGATTTTGCCTGACCACAGTAGCGGGACATGTCGGATACACTGCTCGGGTGTGAGTCTGTTTCCTCCCAGAGTGGGCTGTCAGTGTGAAATTGTTGTGGAAGTAAACGGTAGGATGGGGTAAAGGTGTTACAGGGGAAGGGATACTGCATCTCGCTATCCGGCGTACCACTCCCTGAAGACCCTTACCCAGCTGATCCCCCCCCCCCCCGCACAGGTCCACCCCCAGGATCTGGATCCAAAGGCAATGGCTGTGCCCTGGCCACCTGACAGAGAGATCCACGGGGACTAGTGGGTGAGACACCTACTGGTTTCTCACACAACACAGTAATGATTTGATATTTGTGGAATTACTGGAGAATGCCATACTATGTTCCTCATTGGTTAATTTTGGATCTTGTTCAATATTTTATTATATACTGCCTCATTTTGAGAAATTATATACATTGGGTTAGGACTGTGAAATGTATTTGAATGAAAATGGATCTTACGTAAAAGAAAGGCAAGTTAAAACAATAAATAGGCATGAAGATCCACAACCAATAGCACATGTCGAGTGTGAAAATGGTAAAATGAGAAAATACAATGTTTGTGGCAAACCAGAACAAGGAGTTGGATGGGTTACTGCCATGTTCAAAGGTTTAATTTAAATTAAAAGGAAAACGTCTAGCTATCGCTATCTTTGAGGGATGTCCCCTACCTAACGAGCTAAAGCTAGGGGTTGAAGTTCAAAGAAAAAATGTACCAAATAACTGGCTCTACCACTTTAGAAAAACAAATAAAAAGAGGAAGTTGTCAGGATAATGCCTCTGCCTAGAACAGCTGCCTGACCCAGCACATGGACTTGTCTTCCTTTTCGGTTTTACAAGTTCTTCTTCCAGTTCTAAAGTAGGGTTTTATAAAGTTCCACAAAGTTCAAGGTTTATCAATATAGTAGGACAGTTAACAACTTATTTGCAGACTTGGTTGTTAAAAGGAAGGTACCCTCTGTATCGTTCCCTCTTCCTCAGGAAAACAAGGGTTTTTAGTCAGAACCTTTCCAGGCTCCTCTTCTACATAGTTCTCTTTATAATACGTTTGTGACTCTTGGACTCCTCGAAGTCCTACAGCCCTCTGGTAGACTTGCTTTCTCTTAATCAATGTAATTCCCATAGGCACTTTTTACACAGTTCTCTTTGTAACAAGTTTGCGATTCTTGCACTCCCCAAAGACCTGCAGCCCTCTGACAGACTTGCTTTCTCTTAATCAAGGTAGTTCAGATAGGCGCTTGCCGACTCAGGTTTCTCAGGCTCCCATAACCTCATTGGCTTTCCCAGTCTGTATGCAAGGTTTTTGTAACTATTTCAACCTGATTCAATGGGGCGCTTGCCCTTTTGGGTTTCTCAAAGTCCTCTGGCCCTTTGTCAGGTTTACTCAAGCAGGGCCTCGGTATGGCATCTGCTCTTTGGGTTTTCCGGGCTCCAGTAACCCCTGTGGCTTCTCCAGCCAGGACTATTAATATTGTTTGTCTTCTGAGGGATTCCTTATGCCCACTGACAACTGGCTGTGTCCCTATTGTGGTTTATCGGGCTCCTGTGACCTAGTTGGCTTCCCCAGCTTTGATTGTCAATGTTTGTAACTTTCAATTGCGTTCTCTCTTCGGGTGCATTTGCTTCCCTTCGGAAGCTTGTCTCCACAGCAAATGTATGTCTCATGCAGAGCTCGGGATTCCGGGCTCCCCTCTGCAGCCTGGTATCGGCATTGGTCGTCGGGCCCCAGGCCCACCACGGCTTCCTCGTGGTCATGCCACCAGATGAGACTGCTACTTCGCTGTCTCTCTCCTGACCTTGGCTTCTCGGTCGGACAGGACACCATCAATACAGCATCTTACGAGTGTTTCATTCGGTCTCCATGCTACTGCTGGCTTTGTGGCACCACCCCTCCAGGACGTCTTTATGTAACAGTATTGACTCTGCATAGGATTCCCTCCTCCCACTGCCTAGGTATTCCTCAGACTCTGATTCAAAGTTCCTTACGTTTTTATACTCACAAGCACAAACAAAAAGGTTGTGTCCTTCTTCTGTGACTGTGGCATTCAGGGGATATGCAGCATTACCTGAAACCAAAGAGATTGAAGAAATGTCACTGTTTGGTGGAGTCAAAACAGATGTAATAACAGTCTTTCCAATTCTCATGTAGGCAGACAATGCATTCTGGACTGGGAGTTCCTTATCTCCAAGAGGGGAGTCACTCCCAGTGAGGTCCAACCTGCCCAGACCCCTAGGAAAGGTCTTGCTGAGTGGGCTCACCTCCCTAGCCTCAAAATAGTTGGCTCTACCTGGGGAACAAGGGACTAATTCCCAGGATTCATCACACATTGTAGCCAAATCCTGATCTTTGCTTTCAGTTACATTACAGATGGTAATCCTACATAGGCATACATATTCCCTATGCCCTGTCTCAGCAGTTGATTGTATACTGGAACACAAGAGGTCATCTATATTTTATGTATACTGGACCCTCTCATGAGTTTTTAATATCCATGGTGTAAGGGCGTGGAAGAAAGAGACTGACACACAAATGGCATTTTGGTTATTGATATTTTATTTCTATCACGCTCGTGCACAAGTGTTTCAGAGCGCGACAGGGCAAGGGAGGGGAACAGGGGAAAACAAAGCAGCAATCTTACTAGGCCCAGTGACATTGAGAACACGCAAGTGCATGGGAGAGGGGGAGGGGAAATGTGCATGAAAGGGAGGAGAAGTGGAAAGTGTGAAGCAGAGGAGAAACAGATAAATATTAAATAAATAAATAATAAAGGCAACAAACTGTGGTAGTGCAGCCAGCACTTTGCAAGTGATAGGTTTAAGGCAGCAGAGAGGGTAGGTCTGATAAGTGCAGGAAGAAAATGGGGGGCTGTATGGGTACACATACAGACCCCAGTGCAAGGAGTGACCCAGAGGCAGTGTAGGAGGGTGGCAGGGTGAGCAGGTACCTGGGCCGGAGGACAGATAGTGGCCAGGTACACAGTGCCAAGAGAGATCAGGGGAGAGGAGGGAGTGAAGGCAGAAGAAAATAGGAAGGTATTGAGGTGCTTTCGGAACCGGAGATGGTTCTCCTCAAGTTTTAGAGTGGGGGGAGGCTGTTCGAGGGGGAGGCTGTTCGAGAGGGAGGCCCCAGCCGAAGACCGAGATCTACCCCCAGCTCGTTTCTTTGAAAAACGACTGACCCTGAGGGAGTTAGAGGTAGAGGCGTGAAGAGCTCGAGAGGGGAGGTATTTGCAGAGGAATAGCTGAAGGTATTTTGGACCGAGTCCCCAGAAAGCCTTGTGGACAATGCAGAGGGTTTTGAATTCCTTGCATCCACTGGGAGCCAATGGAGAGAGTTCAGAGCTGAAGAGATATAATCCCAGGGCTTGAGGCCAAGGACAAGTCTCGCAGTCCTGTTCTGGATTAGTTGCATAGGGCAGAGAGTAGAGGACGGTAGATTTAGAAAGAGGCTGTTACAATAGTCCAACCTAGAGAGAACCAGAGCTTGGGATACAATGAGCTTCTGAGGGAAGAAGCGGAAAGGCAGAGTACCTTTGAGGAGGTGCAGTAGGAGGTTTGACTTTTTAGAGACCTCGGATATGTAAGTGGAGACGGAAAGGGTGGAGTCAAAGATGACTCTGAGGTTCTTAGCCTCGCAGGTGGGGGTCGGAGGGGGACCAAGGGAAGCCGGCCAGAGAGTGAGGGGAAAGGATGGTGAAGGTGTGCCGATGAGAAGGATCTCAGTCTTGCTGGCATTCAGACAAAGATCATTGGTGGCACACACATCTTGAATGGCAGTTAGGCAATCAGAGATGAGAGAGGGGGAGGAGGTGTTAGAGACTTTTATTTAATCAAAATCTAAAGAGGAAAGCTATCACTCCCTATCTCTAAAAGGGGATTCCATGCCTCAACTAAAATACTATAGGTCATGTCAGAATGTCCATAAAGTAAATAGTCCACTGTCCTGTGTCAAAACCTAATTCCGTCCCTTACACTATAAACTAAGAAAAAGTGGTGATTCTCCAGAAGAATGGCTTCCTTCTTCTGGGCGGTTTATAGTTCCAGTTGGCAGGTGGGAACTGTGCCTAAGAGAATGACTCCCTTCTCCAGGTTTCATTTCCAGGATTTAACACACAGTTCTAGCTTAAGGGGATGTAAAGTTCTCAGTTCAAACTCCAACTCAAACATCATTCCTTGTTGCCAAAAGTGTTCCCTTCGCCAGGTATCTTGCTCTCACTATATTTGCCATGCCAGGGTAATGACTCCCTTCCCCGGACTTTCTTCTACTTGATTTCATAAAAGACAACACCAAGGGTTATGGCTTCCTTCCCCTAATCTCCCTTGGCGTTACACTACACAACTACAAGGGGTATGTCTTCTTACCCCTAGTCTCTCTTAGTTTCACAGTACACATGTTGGGAGAATGATTCCATTCCCCTGGCCTTCTCAGACTTTCTTCAGAGTTCCTGGATGCTGGAGGATGGACTCCCTTCCCCCGGCGCATCTTATGCTTTATATGACAGTTCAACACAGCCGGGGAATGTCTCCCTTCCCCTGGCCTTGCTCAGACACTCTATTTGCTGTGAGCATTTCTGGTGGCTCGAATAGACAGACCCAGTACACTTCCCTGCCAGGTACTGCCATGAAGAAGCTGAGGAACTCCTCCTCGTTCACCTGTGGTTCCCCAACCTGGTCTCTTTCACTCTGTTCGACTTCTACTATACCAAGTTCACTATCCTGCCAGGTATAGTACTTTGCCCACATTTTCTTATATTTTAGTTCTGGGTCCCAGACACACTCATATTGGTTTTGTGTGTTCCCTCTGTGGACGTGGGCAGCCCGCATACCTTCAATAGGAGTGACTGGTCCTCTTTGTTGGTTTCAAAAGCTTCCTCTCTGGATCTTCGGTCCTTGCGCTGCCTCCCGCAGCACTTCACTGGAGCAGAGCCCAGCGTCTCTGCCGGACCGTGTGGTTTGGCGGGTTATCAGGCCTGGATTTTATTCTTCTGCTCTGTCTGCCCGTGCACGGCAGACCAGTGAGGAACATCATGATTTTCCAGAGTATGTCCCGGTTAGGAGCTTCAGCTTTGCTTGCAATATGGGTGCTTCACTCGTGGTGCCTCGAAGGACGGTCTGTCAACTATGTTGCTTCCTTCATCTTTAAGCCACACCAAATCCAACCACTGCAATGCTCTCAGAAAGGTTGTTCCTTTCTTAGCAAGTAGTAGGCTCTCTTCCTCCATCTCATATTCCTCGACCAATACTGCGGTAGCAGCCCTGTAGTTATGGTTAAGTTACTCAACTCATAGGAAGAGCACTTTTTTGGGCAGCTTATACCTTTGCTCCCCTGGATGAATCCTTACCAAACTTTGCAAACTAAGTACATGGGCCTGTCTGAATTTTTCTGGCAAGTTTGGTGAGGTTTCATTAAGGGGGGGCAAAGCTGTAGGGGGGTCCCAACATGTTTATTTTTTTACATAGACGCTATGGGAAAAAAATGTGCTCACGTCTGCAGCCCAAACTGCTGGATGGAATTTCACCAAATTTGCGGCAAGAGTGGCGGCTTGGTTCCAAAAGCATGCTTTTGTAAATTTTGTGTAAATCTGTCCAGTAGTTTTCTTTAAAACAGGCCAAAATTTGGTCAAACAAAATTTGTGATATCTGTGTTTGGTCCGCAGACAAGCCTCTGTTTGGCACAGGGGCCAACGTGATGTCCGCGGACATCAGGCACGCCAAGTGATTGGATGGTGAAAAGGGTGAGGTGCTTTATATTTTCCGAAACACCCACCATGTTGTATCCGCGGATAGCCGCAGCTTACCGCGTGCAGCGCGGTGGGGAAAAATCTAGAAAACACATTTTGGATCATTTGGCGTTGGAAAGAGGGGCTGGGAAGGGTAAGGGAGTGAAAAAAGATAATATGGGGCTGTCTGTTTAGGTGGAAGAAGAGTGTACGGGTGGCACAGCAGTCCACGGATACCACAGTAGTCCACAGCCAGAGTATTGGGCAGCCAGCTTGAGAAACACATTTGGGGTTATTTGGTGAATGAAAGAGGGTTTGGTCAGACAGCTTGGGTTATTTGGTGACTGAAAGAGCGTTGTGTGGACAGCTTGAGACACACATTTGGGGTTATTTTGTGACTGCAAGAGGCCTTGGTCAGGGTAGGGGAGTGGAATCTAGATGATATGGGGACATTTTCGTAGGTGAAAAATAAGGTAAGCGGTCCATTTTGATGCCTGCGTATGTTATTTGAATTCAGAGGTTAAGGGCAAGTTGTGGCGTGGTGGTTGTAGCCAGTGGCCAGATTCTTGGGTGCATGGGTGTATTATGCTATGGTGGTTGTGCCCAGTGCCTAGATTCTTGGGTGTAACCACCACAGCATAATACGGCTATGCACCCAAGAATCTGCCCACTGGACACAACAATTCTAATAATATGTCTACAGAAAATGAATCCAGCCATTGGATACAACCATTATAACAATATGTGTCTAGTAATTATAGATAGTGTGTGGGCAGTATATAGTATTTGTAACATGGTGACACAATACAATCAAAGTACCATTAGGGGTACAGGTTGAGTTTGTTGTACATGGTAATGAAGGAGAAATCTTTGCTTATTTTTCTGTAAAAAAACAGTATAATATGTTAGGTAGGATTGTTTACAATGTCTCATTGCATACAATCTCGCATATTCATATACTTTTTAGACCCTCATAATCAGTACATTGTAAGTGCTATATTTGAAACAACATTACAGTGCTTTCTGCACAGTTGCTGGTTTTGTTGGCATAATCATTGGGTCATTGGGAAGAACAAAATCATTCAGGATTAAATTAACTACATTTACTTGACGTTACATGTCACATGTGTTTCTTTGAAGTGTACAGTACTTAAGATAATGTTTAAGGTGCACAAATAAGTGTATTTGTTGTTACAAGCAGTGTTGCAGTAGTAAGAATCGTAATGGTGTATTTGCAATGAAGTGAAATGAAGTGGTTTTTTGAAGTACTTAGATACCCGTTTCGTGTATTGTAACTGTTTTGCTTTTTAAAAGCACCATTGCAGTACTATAATTGTGGTTAGATGCCAGTTATCTTATTCTAACTGATGATCATTTTACAGTTCTGAAGGGTATTTTCTGAAGCAGTTTGATTGCTGTTGGTGTTTTCTAACTATTTTGCTATTCAAAAGTAGCATTGCAGCACTATGGATGCAGTTAGTTACCAGTTGGTGTATTCCAACTGTTCATAGTTGTAGATGTCGGTGACTACACTTTGTAGACCCTCATAATCAGTACATTCTAAGTACTATGTTTGAAACAACATTACTGTGTGTTCTACAAAGTTATTGTTTCTGTTTGCATAATCATTGGGAAAGAAAACTATACAGCATTAAAAAAAAATGTAGTACATTTATATCTGTTGGTATATTGAAACCGTTTTCCATTTCAAAAATAACATTTCAGTACTATGGATGTAGTTAAATACCAGTTGGCGTATTCTAACTGTTGATAGTTTCATAGTGCTGAAGGGTATTTTGTGCAGTTAGATACCCATTGGTGTATTTTAACTATTTTGATATTCAAAAGTGACATTGCAGATTTATGGATGCAGTTAGATACCAGTTGGTGCCTTCTAACTGTTAACTGTTGATAGTTCTACAGGTCATTGACTAATGTTTGTAGACCCTCACAATGAGTACATTGTAAGTACTATGGTTGAAACAACATTGTGTTTTGCACAGTTCTTGTTTCCGTTTGCATAATCATTGGGAAAAATCTACACAGCATTAAAAAAAACATACTGCATTTATGTGAATTTAACTTTCACAGTAGTATGTTTCTTTGAATTGTGCAGTACTTAAGAGAATGTTTAAAGTGCACTAACTGATAGTTTCATAGGTCAGTAACTACATTTAGGTTTAAGTAATTATAAGTAGGCATTTGTTGGATTTGCTGGTAATCTTAGTTTTAGAGTAATGGAAGTGTTGTTGCATTCAAACCAACCATATATTTTTTAATGTATGCAGTATAGTGACCTGCAGTGGTTGTGGCACCAGTGTGGTATATTATGCCTATTGTTGTGAAGGTTTTCTTGCCAAGAGATACTTGCCCGTAGGTGAAGCCAGTTAGCATACAGTTGGTTTTGGGACCATCTGTGTTGTACCTTAAAAGCATCAGTATTACATATTGGCTATGTGGGTTTATGTGAAAGGTGGAACTATTGTCTGAATTTCAAAAAGTGCATAATGTGGCATGATTTGCATGTTGCACCAGCTGATGGAATGGATTCACAATTTGGTATAGATACATACACAAATCGTTCATTAGGGATGTGCTCTTGTGCAACATGGTTTCAGAGAGTGCATGTATGTTTCCACATGTATGACATCTGGAAGATTTCATCTATAGGTATGTTTTTGGTTTCCAGTATTTGCAGTAAATACATTAGAAATTCTTGTGGATCTTCCTGTGTGTTTATGGTGAATTTTACCATACCTACAAAGTAGTCCAATTATTGCCTTATTTCTGAGACACTAACAGGGTAATTCATAGAATTTCGCAGAAAAGTGTCGCAAGCGGCTGGCGCAGAGTGTCCGCGTGCGATTGACTGCGCCAGGCACGTGCGCTAAAACCGATTTCCGCGCACAGCGTATTCATGGATTTCATGCTCCCAAACCAGCCGTGGCGCAGAGTATCGCAGCGACCCTGCAGCAGCGCCAGTAACGCCCCCAAGAACGCCCTCGCGCAAGGAAAAGGCAGCAAAATCGCTAAATCATCGCAAAGGGCTGCGCTAACCCTGGACCAGTTTACAGGGCAGCCAAACAAGGAACGCAAAGCGGGTAACGTGCATATCAGGGGTACACGTGAAGTCATACACGCGATTAGCCAGGGTAAGTGTATTACAGGGGTACACGTGAAGTCATACACGCGATTAGCCAGGGTACGTGTATTACAGGGGTACGCGGGAAGTTTAACACGCGATTGGCCAGGGTATGTGTATTACAGGGGTACGCGGGAAGTTTAACACGCGATTGGCCAGGGTACGTGTATTACAGGGGTACGCGGGAAGTTTAACACGCGATTAGCCAGGGTAAGTGTATTACAGGGGTACACGTGAAGTCATACACGCGATTAGCCAGGGTACGTGTATTACAGGGGTACGCGGGAAGTTTAACACGCGATTGGCCAGGGTACGTGTATTACAGGGGTACGCGGGAAGTTTAACACGCGATTGGCCAGGGTACGTGTATCACAGGGGTACGCGGGAAGTTTAACACGCGATTAGCCAGTGTAAGTGTATTACAGGGGTACACGTGAAGTCATACACGCGATTAGCCAGGGTACGTGTATTACAGGGGTACGCGGGAAGTTTAACACGCGATTGGCCAGGGTACGTGTATTACAGGGGTACGCGGGAAGTTTAACACGCGATTAGCCAGGGTAAGTGTATTACAGGGGTACGCGGGAAGTTTAACACGCGATTAGCCAGGGTACGTGTATTACAGGGGTACGCGGGAAGTTCAACACGCGATTGGCCAGGGTACGTGTATTACAGGGGTACGCGGGAAGTTTAACACGCGATTGGCCAGGGTACGTGTATTACAGGGGTACGCGGGAAGTTCAACACGCGATTGGCCAGGGTACGTGTATTACAGGGGTACGCGGGAAGTTTCACATGCGATTTGGCCAGGTACGTGTATTACAGGGGTGCGTGGGAATTATCACACGCGATTTGGCTTGGTACGTGTATTACAGGGGTGTGCGGGAATTATCACACGCAATTAGGCTGGGTGGGTCCTCACAGGTGTTCCCTGTACACCCTCCACAGCCCCTGCAGGCAGCCCACAAAACAGGGGACTACCCTGCACACCTGCTCATGTCCCCCTGCACCCCCACCCCCCAGCAGTGCAGGGGCAGCCTCCACCAGGCCCCCACTCATGTCTCCCACCACCCCCACCCCCCAGCAGTGCAGGGGCAGCCTCCACCAGGCCCCCACTCATGTCTCCCACCACCCCCACCCCCCAGCAGTGCAGGGGCAGCCTCCACCAGGCCCCCACTCATGTCTCCCACCACCCCCACCCCCAGCAGTGCAGGGGCAGCCTCCACCAGGCCCCCACTCATGTCCCCTATCACCCCCACCCCCCGCCACCAGGGGCACCCTCCACCAGGCCCCCACTCATGTCTCCCACCACCCCCACCCCCCAGCAGTGCAGGGGCACCCTCCACCAGGCCCCCACTCATGTCTCCCACCACCCCCACCCCCCAGCCACCAGGGGCACCCTCCACCAGGCCCCCACTCATGTCTCCCACCACCCCCACCCCCCAGCAGTGCAGGGGCACCCTCCACCAGGCCCCCACTCATGTCTCCCACCACCCCCACCCCCCAGCAGTGCAGGGGCAGCCTCCACCAGGCCCCCACTCATGTCCCCTATCACCCCCACCCCCCCGCCACCAGGGGCACCCTCCACCAGGCCCCCACTCATGTCTCCCACCACCCCCAGCAGTGCAGGGGCAGCCTCCACCAGGCCCCCACTCATGTCTCCCACCACCCCCACCCCCCAGCAGTGCAGGGGCAGCCTCCACCAGGCCCCCACTCATGTCCCCTATCACCCCCACCCCCCCGCCACCAGGGGCACCCTCCACCAGGCCCCCACTCATGTCTCCCACCACCCCCACCCCCCAGCAGTGCAGGGGCAGCCTCCACCAGACCCCCACTCATGTCTCCCACCACCCCCACCCCCCAGCAGTGCAGGGGCAGCCTCCACCAGGCCCCCACTCATGTCTCCCACCACCCCCACCCCCCAGCAGTGCAGGGGCAGCCTCCACCAGGCCCCCACTCATGTCTCCCACCACCCCCACCCCCCAGCAGTGCAGGGGCAGCCTCCACCAGGCCCCCACTCATGTCCCCTATCACCCCCACCCCCCGCCACCAGGGGCACCCTCCACCAGGCCCCCACTCATGTCTCCCACCACCCCCACCCCCCAGCAGTGCAGGGGCACCCTCCACCAGGCCCCCACTCATGTCTCCCACCACCCCCACCCCCCAGCCACCAGGGGCACCCTCCACCAGGCCCCCACTCATGTCTCCCACCACCCCCACCCCCCAGCAGTG
The DNA here is from genome assembly GCF_040938575.1 of Ambystoma mexicanum. Classification (NCBI taxonomy): domain Eukaryota; kingdom Metazoa; phylum Chordata; class Amphibia; order Caudata; family Ambystomatidae; genus Ambystoma; species Ambystoma mexicanum. Next base: position 736,421,607 of record NC_090934.1, on the reverse strand, counting down.
CAGGGGCAGCCTCCACCAGACCCCCACTCATGTCTCCCACCACCCCCACCCCCCAGCAGTGCAGGGGCAGCCTCCACCAGGCCCCCACTCATGTCTCCCACCACCCCCACCCCCCAGCAGTGCAGGGGCAGCCTCCACCAGGCCCCCACTCATGTCCCCTATCACCCCCACCCCCCCGCCACCAGGGGCACCCTCCACCAGGCCCCCACTCATGTCTCCCACCACCCCCACCCCCCAGCAGTGCAGGGGCAGCCTCCACCAGGCCCCCACTCATGTCTCCCACCACCCCCACCCCCCAGCAGTGCAGGGGCAGCCTCCACCAGGCCCCCACTCATGTCTCCCACCACCCCCACCCCCCAGCAGTGCAGGGGCACCCTCCACCAGGCCCCCACTCATGTCTCCCACCACCCCACCCCCCAGCAGTGCAGGGGCAGCCTCCACCAGGCCCCCACTCATGTCCCCTATCACCCCCACCCCCCGCCACCAGGGGCACCCTCCACCAGGCCCCCACTCATGTCTCCCACCACCCCCACCCCCCAGCAGTGCAGGGGCACCCTCCACCAGGCCCCCACTCATGTCTCCCACCACCCCCACCCCCCAGCCACCAGGGGCACCCTCCACCAGGCCCCCACTCATGTCTCCCACCACCCCCACCCCCCAGCAGTGCAGGGGCACCCTCCACCAGGCCCCCACTCATGTCTCCCACCACCCCCACCCCCCAGCCACCAGGGGCACCCTCCACCAGGCCCCCACTCATGTCTCCCACCACCCCCACCCCCCAGCAGTGCAGGGGCACCCTCCACCAGGCCCCCACTCATGTCTCCCACCACCCCCACCCCCCAGCAGTGCAGGGGCAGCCTCCACCAGGCCCCCACTCATGTCCCCTATCACCCCCACCACCAGGGGCACCCTCCACCAGGCCCCCACTCATGTCTCCCACCACCCCCACCCCCCAGCAGTGCAGGGGCAGCCTCCACCAGGCCCCCACTCATGTCTCCCACCACCCCCACCCCCCAGCCACCAGGGTCACCCTCCACCAGGCCCCCACTCATGTCTCCCACCACCCCCACCCCCCTGCCACCATGTGCAGCCCCCACCAGGTCCTCACAATGTGCGTAATGGTCAGCCTCCACAGCCAAAAAGCCCTACCAAGTAACCCATTCACCCACATGGAAATGGAAATCACATGTTACACCCCCAATGTTCATGAAGCAAATGAACCCATGTCCGTCACACACATATTTTCCAATTGAATGGGAAAACACACAACATGACATGCATGAAACCAATGAGATGAAACCACACAGTGAACAATGAAAAAAAAAATGTATTAGAAAAAAATACGAATGCTAAAGAAAGAAAACTAACTACAATGTAAATGTGAAAAAAGAAGCTGCATGTCCGCATAAAAACACAAAACTAGAAAATCTAATCCAAAAAATTTTGTCCAAAGTGAAATGTCAAAACTCTCCGTGCAACAAAGAACTATGTACAAAAATAACAAGGGTCCATCATCACAACAGAACTAAGGAAACCTCCTAAAAAACCTACCTAAATATCAACTATATACAAAAAGTGGAGCAGTGTCCGTCGACTCCAAATCATAAGAAAAAAAAAAGGAAACCTAAAACTAAAGAACTATATACAAAGGCGGCGGGCAAGTCCAGCGGCTCACTCTGTGGTGTTCCGGGCCAGGGCATCATCGAACTCCTGTTCGATGTCCCGGAGGCGGTCCAGTTCCATGGCCCCGAGGGTCCGCAGGGACGACGCCGTGTCCTCCTCCAACCCCCTGCGGATTGCCTCGAGGCACTCGGCCCGCCTCAGGGCCCTCCGCATGGAGTTCTCCGCCCTGACCATTGTGAGCCGCGCCTCTTCCGCCCGCCGCCGCTCCGCACCTATGGCGTGGCCCAACCGCTGCCACACGGAAGACACTCTCTGTCCTGGGTCCTCCTGCCCTCCGGCCGATGCCTGCCCCTCCGATGTCGAAGGCCCCGAGCCTTCATGGCTCCCACCATCTTGCTGCTGCTGCTGCTCTGCCTCTGCCCGTGCACTGCCTCCTGCTGCCCTCCGCCGGCTGGGGTGCAGTTGTTGATGTGGCCACCCCTGCTGGACGTCCGACTCCCGACTGTGGCAGGGATGCCTCCTCCACCAGCCTGGCCGCACTGTCAGAGGCAGCTCCACAGGGCACCCAGGTGACTGATGGGTGGGAAGATGGCACAGAGGACGACTGGCGCGTAGGGGGTCCAGTTGAGGAGGGGGTCGTAACAAGCCCCATCAGACGGAGGAATCCGGTCTGGGTGACCTGTCCCAGCAGGCTGACGTGGTCAACGAGCCATTCGAGATGACGTGCAGTCTCTCCATGAAAAGACTGCAGGTCACCTCGCATGGCCCGTTGACGCAACGCCACACCAGCCAGGACAGGCTCAACCCGGACCTGGATAGCCACGTCCGCAGGCAGAGGAAGGCCAGTTGACGTCAGCTCATCCCCTGCCTGAAAACGGGTCTGGACGTAGGCATCCCTGCTGGTGCAAGATGATGCAGGGACAGGATCGGGGACAGGATTGCACACAGGCACCTCCGCGGCCGCCTGTGCTGCCTCCTGTCCCTGGTCCTGGACTGCACCACTAGCACCAGTGGGATCCCCACCTCCAGACCCCGTCTCTGGTGCTTGCGCAGCCCCCTCCTCCACCAAACCCCCCACCAACCTGGATGACTCTGTGCCATCTTCCCCTGTTGGGCCCTGTGGGGTCCCAGCTGCCCCTTCTGCTGCCGAGGAGTCCAACTGCAACCTCCGCCTCTTGGACCTCCCCCCGGCAGCTGCGGCCTGGGACGCGGCACCGGACTCCTCACTCCCCGACGAGATGACAACACGGGAGGGGAGCCGGGCCTTGCGTCTCCGGCTGGCGGTCGGATCCCCGCCGCTGTGCTCCACAGCACCTTCTCCGCCCTCTTCATCAGTTGACGCTGCAGACAGGGAGAAACAAAACACAGGCATCAGGGCACTGTACAATGGACACATACACGCATGACAGTTGCACATGAGTGGCATTGGCAAACCTCAGACATGTCATCACAATCCCCAACACACATGTCATTGCAACTGGCACACATGAGCCATACCACAGCCATATCGCAACTGCCACCACCATCCCTACACATACAACAGCATCAGCAGCCAAAGGGGAGCCATACATCACATGCAACACAGGAAGTGCACCACACATGTACACACACCACCACACTTGCATGCATGTCTACACCTCTGCCAAGTGTCGCACTGTTCAGACGGGCATCCATGTCACATCTGCCAATCAGGCTTCCACATACCGCTGTCACATGCATCCATGTAGCATCACTGTTGCACCTTTGACAAATACACACACATGCACATGTACACAGTGCTCATACATGCAGCCGAAAACAACATACATGCCTGACATCACGGACATGTCTACTTACATACACATTCATCCAAACATGTGTGCACGCACAACTGCATTTGCCATGCAAGCCCACACACACAAGCACCATCCATGTCTCACACATTACAGCCCTCGCATGTGTCAGCCCCACGGCCCTGTACACCCCCACCCATACTCCACCCCATACAAACAGATGTGCAACCGGCACAATGGAGAATGATCACCACACGCCCTGCTCACAACCAGGATGCATGTACACTCACCGCTCGACTCCAGACGGCTCTGCTTCTCTAGGACCTGGACGTGGAGCGCTGGGGATATGCGTTCCAGGACCCCCATCTGTTCTTCCGACAAGTGGCCCCGGCGCCCCTTGGCATCCGCTGCCTTCAAGAGGCGCCGGGCCTTGTTCAGGGTCCTGGACCTGAAGTCCTCCCAGCGCTTCCTGACATGTTGTAAGTCCCGGACTGCCACCCCCTCCGCGTTGATGGCAGTCACGATGTCTGTCCAGATTCGAGTCCGTCCTTCCTTGTCGGCGCGGGAACTTCCAAAGAGGGCATCATACTGCCCCAGGACTTGCTCCACCAGGACACCAACTTCGGTGGCACTGAAGCTGGTGCCCCTCTGCCTCTCTGGCCGGGGGTTGTCAGTGGTCACAGATGGTGTTAGCCCCGACATGACAACCCCAGAGGCAGGAGTGGGTGGGCAACTGGGTCCTGGGGCTGGGCTGTGGAGCGATGGAATTCCAGTCGGGAGTCTTCTGTTCCAGCAGGGGTGGTCACAGCAACAGCACCCCTGGCTGATGTGCAGGCAGCAAATGGCAGTGCACGTGGGCAGCAGGCAGTCAGGCAGCAGCAGATAGCAGGTGGGAGCGTGCTCGGGGCTCTGGGGGGCAGTAATTCGGCCTTCTGGGCAGGAGCGTGGTCTCCCGTGTGCTCACGCGTGGCCAGCTTGGTACGGAGTGAATTGGCACGTGAAAATCCTGCACGTCAGCGTGAAAACCGAGGAAAGGCCCTTAGCGCGTAAGCGCGTCAGCACGCATACGCGATTCCATTGGACCAAAGGCCCTCAGCGCGTAAGCGCGTCTGTGACGTGACCCGCACGGGTGTTTCCCACACAGCACGTGATGACAGAGCACACGTGGAAAGACTGCACGTCAGAGTCTCATTGCGTGTGATTGGTGGAAATGGCCGTACACCGGGATACAGGTGCGCTGACGTACTTGCGTGTGTAAGTGTCCGCGCACACCTCATATACACGTACATAGGCCAATCGCGTGTACACGCACTTTTGTCCAATTACACGCGATGAGACTCTGACGTGCAGTCTTTCCACGTGTGCTCTGTCATCACGTGCTGTGTGGGAAACACCCGTGCGGGTCACGTCACAGACGCGCTTACGCGCTGAGGGCCTTTGGTCCAATGGAATCGCGTATGCGTGCTGACGCGCTTACGCGCTAAGGGCCTTTCCTCGGTTTTCACGCTGACGTGCAGGATTTTCACGTGCCAATTCACTCCGTACCAAGCTGGCCACGCGTGAGCACACGGGAGACCACGCTCCTGCCCAGAAGGCCGAATTACTGCCCCCCAGAGCCCCGAGCACGCTCCCACCTGCTATCTGCTGCTGCCTGACTGCCTGCTGCCCACGTGCACTGCCATTTGCTGCCTGCACATCAGCCAGGGGTGCTGTTGCTGTGACCACCCCTGCTGGAACAGAAGACTCCCGACTGGAATTCCATCGCTCCACAGCCCAGCCCCAGGACCCAGTTGCCCACCCACTCCTGCCTCTGGGGTTGTCATGTCGGGGCTAACACCATCTGTGACCACTGACAACCCCCGGCCAGAGAGGCAGAGGGGCACCAGCTTCAGTGCCACCGAAGTTGGTGTCCTGGTGGAGCAAGTCCTGGGGCAGTATGATGCCCTCTTTGGAAGTTCCCGCGCCGACAAGGAAGGACGGACTCGGATCTGGACAGACATCGTGACTGCCATCAACGCGGAGGGGGTGGCAGTCCGGGACTTACAACATGTCAGGAAGCGCTGGGAGGACTTCAGGTCCAGGACCCTGAACAAGGCCCGGCGCCTCTTGAAGGCAGCGGATGCCAAGGGGCGCCGGGGCCACTTGTCGGAAGAACAGATGGGGGTCCTGGAACGCATATCCCCAGTGCTCCAGGTCCTAGAGAAGCAGAGCCGTCTGGAGTCGAGCGGTGAGTGTACATGCATCCTGGTTGTGAGCAGGGCGTGTGGTGATCATTCCCCATTGTGCCGGTTGCACATCTGTTTGTATGGGGTGGAGTATGGGTGGGGGTGTACAGGGCCGTGGGGCTGACACATGCGAGGGCTGTAATGTGTGAGACATGGATGGTGCTTGTGTGTGTGGGCTTGCATGGCAAATGCAGTTGTGCGTGCACACATGTTTGGATGAATGTGTATGTAAGTAGACATGTCCGTGATGTCAGGCATGTATGTTGTTTTCGGCTGCATGTATGAGCACTGTGTACATGTGCATGTGTGTGTATTTGTCAAAGGTGCAACAGTGATGCTACATGGATGCATGTGACAGCGGTATGTGGAAGCCTGATTGGCAGATGTGACATGGATGCCCGTCTGAACAGTGCGACACTTGGCAGAGGTGTAGACATGCATGCAAGTGTGGTGGTGTGTGTACATGTGTGGTGCACTTCCTGTGTTGCATGTGATGTATGGCTCCCCTTTGGCTGCTGATGCTGTTGTATGTGTAGGGATGGTGGTGGCAGTTGCGATATGGCTGTGGTATGGCTCATGTGTGCCAGTTGCAATGACATGTGTGTTGGGGATTGTGATGACATGTCTGAGGTTTGCCAATGCCACTCATGTGCAACTGTCATGCGTGTATGTGTCCATTGTACAGTGCCCTGATGCCTGTGTTTTGTTTCTCCCTGTCTGCAGCGTCAACTGATGAAGAGGGCGGAGAAGGTGCTGTGGAGCACAGCGGCGGGGATCCGACCGCCAGCCGGAGACGCAAGGCCCGGCTCCCCTCCCGTGTTGTCATCTCGTCGGGGAGTGAGGAGTCCGGTGCCGCGTCCCAGGCCGCAGCTGCCGGGGGGAGGTCCAAGAGGCGGAGGTTGCAGTTGGACTCCTCGGCAGCAGAAGGGGCAGCTGGGACCCCACAGGGCCCAACAGGGGAAGATGGCACAGAGTCATCCAGGTTGGTGGGGGGTTTGGTGGAGGAGGGGGCCGCGCAAGCACCAGAGACAGGGTCTGGAGGTGGGGATCCCACTGGTGCTAGTGGTGCAGTGCAGGACCAGGGACAGGAGGCAGCACAGGCGGCCGCGGAGGTGCCTGTGTGCAATCCTGTCCCCGATCCTGTCCCTGCATCATCTTGCACCAGCAGGGATGCCTACGTCCAGACCCGTTTTCAGGCAGGGGATGAGCTGACGTCAACTGGCCTTCCTCTGCCTGCGGACGTGGCCATCCAGGACCGGGTTGAGCCTGTCCTGGCTGGCGTGGCGTTGCGTCAACGGGCCATGCGAGGTGACCTGCAGTCTTTTCATGGAGAGACTGCACGTCATCTCGAATGGCTCGTTGACCACGTCAGCCTGCTGGGACAGGTCACCCAGGCCGGATTCCGCTGTCTGATGGGGCTTGCTCCGACCCCCTCCTCAACTGGACCCCCTACGCGCCAGTCGTCCTCTGTGCCATCTTCCCACCCATCAGTCACCTGGGTGCCCTGTGGAGCTGCCTCTGACAGTGCGGCCAGGCTGGTGGAGGAGGCATCCCTGCCACAGTCGGGAGTCGGACGTCCAGCAGGGGTGGCCACATCAACAGGTGCACCCCAGCCGGCGGAGGATGTGCAGGCAGCAGGAGGCAGTGCACGGGCAGAGGCAGAGCAGCAGCAGCAGCAAGATGGTGGGAGCCATGAAGGCTCGGGGCCTTCGACATCGGAGGGGCAGGCATCGGCCGGAGGGCAGGAGGACCCAGGACAGAGAGTGTCTTCCGTGTGGCAGCGGTTGGGCCACGCCATAGGTGCGGAGCGGCGGCGGGCGGAAGAGGCGCGGCTCACAATGGTCAGGGCGGAGAACTCCATGCGGAGGGCCCTGAGGCGGGCCGAGTGCCTCGAGGCAATCCGCAGGGGGTTGGAGGAGGACACGGCGTCGTCCCTGCGGACCCTCGGGGCCATGGAACTGGACCGCCTCCGGGACATCGAACAGGAGTTCGATGATGCCCTGGCCCGGAACACCACAGAGTGAGCCGCTGGACTTGCCCGCCGCCTTTGTATATAGTTCTTTAGTTTTAGGTTTCCTTTCGTTCTTATTATTATTTGGAGTCGACGGACACTGCTCCACTTTTTGTATATAGTTGATATTTAGGTAGGTTTTTTAGGAGGTTTCCTTAGTTCAGTTGTGATGATGGACCCTTGTTATTTTTGTACATAGTTCTTTGTTGCATGGAGAGTTTTTACATTTCACTTTGGACATAATTTTTTTGATTTGATTTTCTAGTTTTGTGTTTTTATGCGGACATGCAGCTTATTTTTTCACATTTACATTGTAGTTAGTTTTCTTTCTTTGGCATTTGTATTTTTTTCAATACATTTTTTTTTCCATTGTTCACTGTGTGGTTTCATCTCATTGGTTTCATGCATGTCATGTTGTGTGTTTTCCCATTCTATTTGAAAATATGTGTGTGACGGACATGGGTTCATTTGCTTCATGTACATTGGGGGTGTAACATGTGATTTCCATTTCCATGTGGGTGAATGGGTTACTTGGTAGTTCTTTTTGGCTGTGGAGGATGACCATTACGCACATGATTGGGGATTGTGAGGACCTGGTGGGGGCTGCACATGGTGGCAGGGGGGTGGGGGTGCAGGGGGACATGAGTGGGGGCCTGGTGGAGGTTGAGCCTGCACTGCTGGGGGGTGGGGGTGGTGGGAGACATGAGTGGGGGCCTGGTGGAGGGTGACCCTGCACTGCTGGGGTGTGGGGGTGATGGGAGACATGAGTGGGGGCCTGGTGGAGGGTGACCCTGGTGGCTGGGGGGTGGGGGTGATAGGGGACATGAGTGGGGGCCTGGTGGAGGGTGACCCTGGTGGCTGGGGGGTGGGGGTGGTGGTAGACATGAGTGGGGGCCTGGTGGAGGGTGACCCTGCACTGCTGGGGGGTGGGGGTGGTGGGAGACATGAGTTGGACATGGGTGGGGGCCTGCTGGCAGGTGCCCCACAGTGCTGGGGGGTGGGGGTGGGGGACTGCTGGCAGGTGCCCCACAGTGCTGGGGGGTGGGGGTGGTGGGAGACATGAGTTGGACATGGGTGGGGGCCTGCTGGCAGGTGCCCCACAGTGCTGGGGGGTGGGGGTGGTGGGAGACATGAGTGGGGCCCTGGTGGAGGGTGACCCTGGTGGCTGGGGGGTGGGGGTGGTGGGAGACATGAGTTGGACATGGGTGGGGGCCTGCTGGCAGGTGCCCCACAGTGCTGCGGGGTGGGGGTGGTGGGAGACATGAGTGGGGCCCTGGTGGAGGGTGACCCTGCACTGCTGGGGGGTGGGGGTGGTGGGAGACATGAGTGGGGCCCTGGTGGAGGGTGACCCTGGTGGCTGGGGGGTGGGGGTGGTGGGAGACATGAGTTGGACATGGGTGGGGGCCTGCTGGCAGGTGCCCCACAGTGCTGGGGTGTGGGGGTGGTGGGAGACATGAGTTGGACATGGGTGGGGGCCTGCTGGCAGGTGCCCCACAGTGCTGGGGGGTGGGGGTGGTGGGAGACATGAGTTGGACATGGGTGGGGGCCTACTGGCAGGTGCCCCACAGTGCTGGGGGGTGGGGGTGGTGGGAGACATGAGTGGGGCCCTGGTGGAGGGTGACCCTGGTGGCTGGGGGGTGGGGGTGGTGGGAGACATGAGTTGGACATGGGTGGGGGCCTGCTGGCAGGTGCCCCACAGTGCTGGGGGGTGGGGGTGGTGGGAGACATGAGTTGGACATGGGTGGGGGCCTACTGGCAGGTGCCCCACAGTGCTGGGGGGTGGGGGTGGTGGGAGACATGAGTTGGACATGGGTGGGGGCCTACTGGCAGGTGCCCCACAGTGCTGGGGGGTGGGGGTGCAAGGGGACATGTGTTGGTGTTCAAGGAGACATGTGCCTTTGCTGGGGGGCATGCCCATGTTGGGTGGGCTGCCTGCGGGACATGACCAGGGATGCAGGGTAGTACCCTGTGGTGTGGGCTGCCTGCAGGGGCCGTGGAGGGTGTACAGGGTACACCTGGGAGGACCCACACTGTCAAATCACATGTGGGACTCCCCGGCACCCCTGAAATACACGTACCGTGCAGAAATCGCGTGTAAAACTTCCCGCGCACCCCTGAAATACACGCGCCCAGGCTATTCGCGTGTAAAACTTCCCGCGCACCCCTGAAATACACGCGCCCAGGCTATTCGCGTGTAAAACTTCCCGCGCACCCCTGAAATACACGCGCCCAGGCTATTCGCGTGTAAAACTTCCCGCGCACCCCTGAAATACACGCGCCCAGGCTATTCGCGTGTGGAACTTCCCGCGCACCCCTGAAATACACGGGCCCAGGCTATTCGCGTGTGGAACTCCCCGCGCACCCCTGAAATACACGCGCCCAGGCTATTCGCGTGTGGAACTTCCCGCGCACCCCTCAAATTCACGCGCCCAGGCTATTCGCGTGTGGAACTTCCCGCGAACCCCTGAAATACACGCGCCCAGCCTATTCGCGTGTGGAACTTCCCGCGCACCCCTGAAATACACGCGCCCAGCCTATTCGCGTGTGGAACTTCCCGCGCACCCCTGAAATACACGCGCCCAGGCTATTCGCGTGTGGAACTTCCCGCGAACCCCTGAAATACACGCGCCCAGGCTATTCGCGTGTGGAACTTCCCGCGAACCCCTGTAATACACGTAGCCCGCTCCCCCAGGCCCGATCGCGTGAGGAACTTCCCGCGCACCCCTCAAATTCACGCGCCCAGGCTATTCGCGTGTAAAACTTCCCGCGCACCCCTGAAATACACGCGCCCAGGCTATTCGCGTGTGGAACTTCCCGCGCACCCCTGAAATACACGGGCCCAGGCTATTCGCGTGTGGAACTCCCCGCGCACCCCTGAATTACACGCGCCCAGGCTATTCGCGTGTGGAACTTCCCGCGCACCCCTCAAATTCACGCGCCCAGGCTATTCGCGTGTGGAACTTCCCGCGAACCCCTGAAATACACGCGCCCAGCCTATTCGCGTGTGGGACTTCCCGCGCACCCCTGAAATACACGCGCCCAGCCTATTCGCGTGTGGAACTTCCCGCGCACCCCTGAAATACACGCGCCCAGGCTATTCGCGTGTGGAACTTCCCGCGAACCCCTGAAATACACGCGCCCAGGCTATTCGCGTGTGGAACTTCCCGCGAACCCCTGTAATACACGTAGCCCGCTCCCCCAGGCCCGATCGCGTGAGGAACTTCCTGCGCACCCCTCAAATTCACGCGCCCAGGCTATTCGCGTGTGAAACTTCACGCGAACCCCTAAAATACACGTAGCCCGCTCCCCCAGGCCCGATCGCGTGAGGAACTTCACGCGAACCCCTGTAATACACGTAGCCCGCTCCCCCAGGCCCGATCGCGTGTGGAACTTCCCGCGCACCCCTCAAATTCACGCGCCCAGGCTATTCGCGTGTGAAACTTCACGCGAACCCCTGAAATACACGTAGCACGCTCCCCCAGGCCCGATCCCGTGAGGAACTTCACGCGAACCCCTGTAATACACGTAGCCCACTCCCCCAGGCCCGATCGCGTGTGGAACTTCACGCGAACCCCTGTAATACACGTAGCCCGCTCCCCCAGGCCCGATCGCGTGTGGAACTTCACGCGAACCCCTGAAATACACGTAGCCCGCTCCCCCAGGCCCGATCGCGTGAGGAACTTCACGCGAACCCCTGTAATACACGTAGCCCGCTCCCCCAGGCCCGATCGCGTGAGGAACTTCACGCGAACCCCTGTAATACACGTAGCCCGCTCCCCCAGGCCCGATCGCGTGAGGAACTTCACGCGAACCCCTGTAATACACGTAGCCCGCTCCCCCAGGCCCGATCGCGTGAGGAACTTCACGCGAACCCCTGTAATACACGTAGCCCGCTCCCCCAGGCCCGATCGTGTGAATAACTTCACGCGAACCCCTGTGATGCACGTACCCTGCAAATCGCGTGTGACACTTCCCGCGCACCCCGGTATACATGCACACGTATTTTTTGTCAGCGGGTGTCCGTGTTTGTGGGTACCCCTTTGCACGTCATTTTTCCTGGAGGGCCACAGTATGGGACATTCATCATGGCAGTATATAGGTGCTATTTGTTGGCGCACCTTTTGGCGCACATTTCTTACAGCCGCAGAGACGCTACCGCCTCCTTTCTTGTGGCGGTCGTGTTTGTGCCTGTGCGCTGGTTTGAGCGTGCGCTTTTTTCCCCTATTCTATTCCATGAATACGTGTTGTAGGCGAGCGTGTGGGCGTTCCGCGCACTTGTGCCCTGTACTTCCCCCGTGACGCCCACGTTTTGGCAAGTTGTTCCCCATTCCGAGTGTTACGCCCGTGTTCCGCCTACTTTTATTGCGTGCGCCGCGCTATGTGCGAATTTCGCTGTGGCCTGTGCGATTTTCGCTGTGACCTGGCGCACGCTGTTAGATGGCCTGTGCGCCAACGTGCGCCAATGTGCGCCGCGCACTTTTTTTTCGCACATCCGCTGGTTTTCTCGCGCACGGCCTTCCATGAATCGACGTGCGCTGCTTTTCGTGCGATTTTCGCACGTTCACTGCGATTTTCGCTATTCCACTGCGATTCGCACGTTTTTGCCCACTTGCGCCGCGCTAATTATTCCATGAATCGGCCTCTAAGTGTTGTCAGGATTATTTGTGGCATTTCTATGAAGGACGAGCATTTGTAAACACAACTGGTCTGAGCCGTTCAAGTGAATGTTTTGAACAATTGGAACAGAAGATTGATTGCTACATTTGCATAACAATTTACACCTGTTGTGTTTGAAAATGTAAATGGACCAGAGAGTTCTGTCTTTTTGTCATTTGCTGGACCTCCACTTGTTTTTTTTAGAAGAAATATTTCTCTTTATATCTGCTGCTGGATGTGCACTTGTGTTTGCACTAGATTGTTTTGTCATTGTACTACTTGTTGGAACAGAAGTTGTTTTTAGTTTATTTGGTGGTATTGCTGGGAGATCAGTTAGAAGTTCTGTTTGCATTCTTTTTCTTTTTAGAACTTTACCTTTTTCAGGAACATGGTACATATCGAGATGGGGTGTGTAGAGTTACATGGGCTGTTGTACTCTAGGATACAAGGAATGTCAGCCTTGACTTTTTTTGTATCAACATTGACTAGAAATAGTCCTTTGAGTGTACGTAGACGTGAAAGTGCTACATAGCTCATACCTGCTTTGAAGACTGTACTGCCAATGTCAATCAATGCCTGATCTAGGGTTAGACCTTGTGATTTGTGAATAGTGACTGCATATGCAAGAGACAGAGAGGATTGTTTCCTGCATAAATACATGTCTTTGAAAAGTAGGAATCGTGCTTTTGAGCATCCTATCCTTTTAACTTCTGGAAGTTTGTCAAAGTGGATGTTGACAAATGGAAGGTTGTCATCATGTGGATACATCTGGAAGCCAACAACTGTACCAATTGCTCCATAGGCTAAACCTTGCTCCACGTAAAGGTTACGTTTCAGAAACCAGCTGTGTTGGAGATATATTTTTCAAAAAGTATTTAGTCATGGTGTTGCTTGTTGACAGATAGGGAGTGTCATTCCATGCACTTCCAGTTTGTCTGTGGAGCTAATATGCACTATTGGTTGCATTTCTTTTTTTTTTAACATTGCCTCATTGAATTGGATACAGTTTGCTAGGATTGGCATTAAGGACAAACATTTTATATTTTTTGTGTGCTAATTGTTCCATGACATCAGGCGCAGATGTGTCATGCCCATATAGCTCATGGATGAATCTACTATTTAAGATAGATTGTGCATTTTCAGAAAGAAAACCAGTCCTAATGCTTTGTAAAATGTTAGCATAGGTGAGGTCTGCAAACTGATGCATGTTTTGAGGTAATTCTCTGTTTGTAAATGTTGCCAGAGATTTACATTTCTTATGCTGCCAAGTGTGTTGCGGCACTGTTTATGTCCTATGGTTTTAAAAATAGGCTTAACTTCAACTGGGGTTAATTGTAAGAGAATTCCAAAAACAATAATGTGTTTTCCGCCTAAGAGTTCTTTGTAGTCAGTTTAAAATACTTCTTGCAGTTTGAGGTGAATTAAAGTCAACATTAGGTTGGAAACCATGCTTACCTCATCTATTAGGAGCATTTCCATTTGCTCAGAATTCTGCGTACTTCAGTAGCAGCTTCTGTTGATAGTTTGTAGTACTCTAATTTGGTTTGGTGTTCTACTGCAAGGAGCAGTACTCGGTGTAAATTAACACCTCCTTTGTTGTAGGCAGCTAAACTTTTGGGTGCTGCTACAACAGCTGAAAGGTTGTTGTTCATTAACTTTTGTAGCAATTTGCTGATGATTTTAATTAAGAATGTTTTTCCAGAACCAGATTCACCACTTACATAGAGGAATAGAGGTGTATAATGTTGGCAGCTACAAGTTTTACTTTCATGCTTCAAATAATGTTTAATTTCTTTAGTCACTTCTAGGAAAATGCTAAGTTGATGATCATTTAGCTGTTATTTTAGCACTGACAGGTTTTCTTCTGATTGCTCATATTGATACATGGTGTTCTCTACTTCAGTCATGGCTAATTATGCTTCATTTACAATGAATGTCTCTGCAATTAGTTGTTGGCTTCCTGTAACAGAAGGGTGACTGCCCTCAAGAGTGTCTTCATTTAGTTGTGCTTGAACTTCTTCCTTTTGTTGGCGTTCATTGTCCAACATGTTTTTGTAGTGCTGGAAATTGAAATTTGTTATACTCTTTCATTTGCAGCTTCAAATGACTCATGGTTACCTAATAAATCCTCTTCTTTTCTCGATGGTTTAAAAAGTTGCAGTAGGGCCATGCAGTGCAGTTCTCTATGTTGAGGAGTTGTAAATGATAATTTCATATGATTATTTAGGCTGGGTTTGGTAAGTTTGATGAAGCTTCCTTCACAAGTTGAGACTACATATTTTCCACATTTTTCATCTGGTTTCACGTTGTTTTTGTAGGACACATTTTGGGCTATGCAGTACAGGCACATGTTTTGCAAAGCAATACTTTTGTTTGGTTAGCATGTATCTAGGTCAGACCTGGTGGGCAGAAAGGCACCCGCAAGCACAACTCGCAGTTTGCCGGTCCGGTAGTAATGGCACCAGTAGTTTACCAGCTCCAATACTTCCGGACTGGCAAACCTATAATGAGGCCCATTATTTTTTTTAATATCCTGGCTGTTGGGAACATTTTTGGCTATTGTTTCCATGTCTTGGTAGGATTTTAGCACTCGTTTCTGGATGAAGCTGGACCAAGGCTTAGCCAGACTATGTGTTCAGATTTGCCATATAAAGCCGTGCCTGTTAAACAGTCTGCAGCTTAGTAGCATCCACATTCTCTATGGGGCTGTATTTATATGCCAAAGCTGTACAATATTTGTGACAGTATTTTGTCAGATGATATGTCTTTCGAGAGGTCTTTTAGCTCTGTTTTCTCAGCTTTGGTTAGGTAGGCTGTGACATATCTTGCAACAGCAGTGGAATTATCTGCATTATATTGCATATCTATGTTTGCATTCCACAAGAGGGCAATGATTGCATTGTAATCATTGATGTACTTTGAAGCTTTGCTCCTTTTAATACTGTATGTGTTTTTAGGTGATTTGCCTTTCACACTCTAACAGAAGACATGAAGCTGTTTACTTGTCCTTTTGCTGAAACTGCTCTAGGGAACCCAGAGCAGCATTTGGAGTAGTATTTACCTTTGTTTTTATATTTGCGCCTGCAGTATTTGCCACACTTAGTTTTTGGAAGCATCAAATTTGTGTACCCAGGTCAGTATGTATGGTTTCTGAAGGGATGTCACAGGATATGTATTTGTGAATAAACTGCAAAACAGTGGCTACACTGTCATGACCAAATTTAGGAGGATCTTTTATACAGAAAAGCATGTGGATGTGTGGTGCTCCTCTGGATTGATATTCTTTTCTTCAAAAGAAGTGTTCCACTTCTCCGAGGGTATGGATATTTTTATTACAGATGAAGTGCAGCATGGCTATAAAATGGTGATATATTTACAGGGTCAAGAGAGCAGTGTTTTTGTGTCTATTCCTCCTTTGTTTTTATTTGCTATGCATAGGAAGTTGTGCAAATCATCCCATGCATATTCTGCACAACTCAAAGTAACAAAGCATGTGGGTGGGCTGAGGTTCCTTAGCATGCACTGTACATCAGTGTGCCATCGCAACCAGTATTCCTTTGTACTACACATGTTTGCCGAGAGATTTATGATACTTGATGGCAAAACTTCATTGTTGTCTTTTATCTTTTGAACGAGTTGGGTAGCAGACATGTTTAAACAATTGCAGCCTGTTTTCAATGTGTGTGCAGCTCTGTAACACAGAGTTTCTAGTTCACTTTCGAACAGGAGGTGGAATATGTATGCAACATTTTGCCTGAATCTGGGGTCTTCAGAATACATTTGTAAAGAGTGATATTCTGATGCTGTTATTTGTGTGGACCTTTCATCATATCTTACCCCTTTTCCTGTAGGAAAGAATAGAGGAAAGGCACGTGATTCTACTCCTTTCTCCGATATGCTGATTGGAGGTCCTTTGGCTTGACGCATTTGATATGTTTCTAATGCATCGTCTATGGTGTCTTTGGAGTCTAGTGGGTGAATTGTGTACTGATCTAAAATATTGGATGCAGTAATAGGATCTCCAAGTTGAAATTGCCCAGTTGGTGATGAATCCTGAATTATTTGGGTTGATTCCCTTAAGTTCTGTTCAGTGTTTATATCTTTGTAGTACTTATTGTTTTATTTTAGATATTGTAGGGCTTTTCTAACTTCAAGTCTACTAGATGTTGCCAAATTATTTTGTCTTTCGTTGGTACACCATTAACTAGGATAATCAAATATTGATCTATTGGCCATTACACTCCTGGTGTTTCTACATTTTCATTAAGATCTATTGGCAAATATACTACTTGGCTACGAATGCCTTTTAGTAATTCAGAAGGAGGAAACTTGGCTATTTTGTGTTGAAGGCGTATTATAGCTTGAAATGTGTGTACTGTTTGGATTATAATGCTCTCATACAAATTAAGCTTTTGGAGAGGTTTTGGAAGTGGGAATATTTCCAAGTTATTAGTGACGGCATGCGAAGGCATTTGGTTATTGTCGAACTTTGTATTGCAGTATGTGCAAAGTATTGAGGGGTACTTATTTTGTATTTATTTTCTGTTATAAGATATAGAACTAATTGGAACCATCCGGATTCCTCGTTGTCTTCTTTTTTGTAAGTCATATCTACAATTTTTGTGCTCTTTTTATAAAATGTTCTGTGACAACACACATACTTGGTTTGGTACCTCAGGAGATGTGCTTTTAAACTTTGCTATTTCTTTTTTTGTATGTGTTTATTAGACAATTGGCGTTTGTAAGTTTTTCGCTAATGTGTTCTTAAGTTACTGAATTTTCTAAGTCATCTTCTCTCCCAAAATATTTTCTCTGGATGTGTTCTATTTGTTGAATGACTTCTTTGGCTGTCCCACGTAGGAGAATGTTATTAAAGTTTTGCAGTTGTAAAGCAGGACTTTTTGCATAGTACAGATTCTGGAGAAGATTCCTTATAGTGGAATGTTGTGTTGCTAACATTTTGATGTGGAGGAAGGTGCTTTTGCAAGCAGCTACTGAAATGCAGCCTAATAAATGTCCTTGCAGTCCAGTGTAGTTGTGTACTGGACAGGAGTCCATGGTTTGTAAAGTTGTTTTTTCTAATTTTGTCTTTTACTTTCACACAGTGATTGAGGAATTGTCGTAAAGATTTGAAGGATTGTTGCCGTATGTTACACATTGAGCTGCATGGCTATTTGTAGACTGGACGGGTTGATTGAGTGGAAGGAACAGTTGATTGAAAATATGTTGGGGCGGTTTTTTCAATAAGGGTTTCTGTGCCATAATGGATTTTTCTAGCATTTAATTCCCTAAGCCATTACTATGTAATATACTTCTTTTCTGCTTGTGTGAATCCATTCACATTCACAAAAGTTCGCAAAGGTATCTATGTTGACATTGCACATGTTTAGAAGTACTTTTTGTAATTTAATGATTCATTTTTTTAGTGGTTTAATTCTGGTTAAAACTAATATAAACAATTTTCTTTTCAGCAGAATTGCGCGCTGTCAATGAGAGCTTGCAGGATTAGTCTTCTGCGGCCACTCCCCAGCAAGCGATCTGCATGCACCTCCAACCAATTTATCCACAAGTCACCCAAGATCCAGACAATCCGTCTTCTAAAAGACACAGCCATAGCTATCTGCTCTCCTCTCAGGAAACAGACTTTCTGCCAAGTCTCTCCTTACACATCACACCCAGTAAACCTTATTGACCAATTGCAGTCTCATTTGCATGCCTCTCAGCCTCAAAATCCCTGTATGTGATACGCACTGTCCGAGGACAAATCGTAAAATCTGAGAGTGGGGAATTACAATTTTAATAGTGTACCCCAATTCCCCTTTGAGGGTGGCTCTGAAAAGGGCTTTTTATGTTTTTTTGGAAAGTGCTTATAAAAAAAACCTTCATTTCTAATTTGTTTTTTTCTCACTTATTTTCTTCCTGATGTCTTCACATTATCCTCCGTAAAGCACTCCTTATATTTTGAAATAACATAGCATTTCCCAATATGGCTAAAGAAATGCCATCTGCTTTAAAATAGTCACCATCAACAAAATCAATATTGTCATTGTTACAAGACAACATTCCACTTCTAAACAAGAAAGCAGACATCCCTCTGTTCACCAAACACCTTGCAGCATTTTTCTGGGGACAGAAAACTTTACAATTTTCCCAAAGTACCTTAGGCAATATTTCAGAAAAAAATCAAGAGCACACAACAAACTAGGAGCACTGATTTATCCCAAATGGACAGCACCCAAATGCAGTACCACTACATCTGGACTCTTCCACATGCAGAAACTCTTGCAAGCTCCAACCACTGCCTGCATATTGGAACCAGGCACAGTTGACCAGAAAACCTCCACTCCTTCAAAACCAAAACTGGCAGCCTTATGTGTATACATAGCACACCTCTCCAAACCATTTACAAACAGATCCAACAGCCAACACCCTCACTTTCTTTGCCTCTGCCATCTTCACTACACACACATCCTCTCTTCCTGCAAATAACAACTTCAACACCTGATTGGCTGATCCCTACACTCCCCTTTCCATGCTGGATTTGCTGAGAAACCCCGGATGTGACACGCCCTGTCAGCAAACAGCTGCAATGTCTGCGGACCCCGCAACACAGGAGCAGTCCTTTTTCCCTTTCCAAATTACTGTCTGCACCACTATCTCATCGGATACACATAAAGAGTCACACAAACATCCACCAATCACATCCAAGAACTCTACATTTAATTCTGTCATCACAATTCAGCACTTTCGATGAACGGTACATCACTTTGATTACAATTGCCCTGTGATTGCAAAGTACCTACAGCTAAAAGTACTATAAAACTCTTCAAGATTTCTACTTTCAGATTCAACTACATCTACATACATCAATACAAACTACAGGTATGAATATTTTGTTTACAGTAAACTTGCAACTCGTATATAAATTCATATGAACAGGGAATCTGCCATTCACCCTGCATAATCTGCAAAAAAAAGCATACTCTAATTTCTCCCATCTCCTATAATCAAGTTCACTTACAAATCTGTCTACTTTCCAAATTTTTATTTACCCATATTACTCATTGCAATGTCCCACCTATAATTCTCTTATTTCCTTCTGTCATTTCTACAACCACTTACTCCTTAACACACTATTATACATTCCTAGAATGCACACAAACGGGAGACCAGCTTTTATCTTACAAAAGCATTGCAAGTACAGAAAATGCATTTATTTAAAAAGCATGCCTGACACTTGCCATACTTGCAAAAGCAAACAAATACAAGTATACATTCAGAACACTGCTACTAGGAATGTGGATAACAAAGTCAAAGAACTGAAAGGGTTCCGGTGCTCATGTAGGAAAAATCTATGCAGAAAACAAATTAATGGAAGTACACATATAAAAGCATTAAATCTATATATTTTTCCAAGCTTTCTTTCTCCCCCTACTGCAACTTCCACTAATCTATTACCACAATAAACAGTGAAACAGCAACACATACTTTCAAAGGTGCACCTCATAGAACACACCTATACATACTCCACTAACCCCCTTAGAAATAATGAAGCTGATGCTCCAAAATCCCCATTCATATACAATGCTATGCAATTTAACACATACAGTACCTCTCCCTAGAAATAATTTCTTTTGCAAATGTAAATAATCAATTCTTCAAGTGAAATTACTGTGACATTAACACACATGTACTAACTTCTTCTTTCACAATTGCAGTGAAGACCACACTCCTGAAAACCAGCAGTGTCTGAAGTACAAGACAGGAGCCAGAAGAAACCTACTTTTACATCCAACAAAGTAAGTGCAATACTGTCATAATGCTCTAACTGTTACTCAAACACTGTAAAACCGTAATATTGTAGAACTATATCAACCCCACAGCATTAAATTTAGTATTAATAATGGCACCTCAAAAGGTGCACACTTTGTATTGTAATCTCAACACCACTATAGTAACACACAAATACGAGAATAGCCTTCCCAACCTGAAGTAACAGCCCATTCAACAATCACACTCCTCTACATACATGCCTATCTTCATACTCAGACACTCATGCACAATGCACACATACATTCCCAACCCAGACTTTGTTTTTCTCCAACAGACACCAAAGAATGCCTACCAAAAAGCAACCCCGTAGAAAGCAATGCAAAAATAGAGCAAATCAGAATAAAAGTGTACAAAATAGGAATCGGCCTCTAGCAGAATTTATTAAAAAAATTCAAACAAAACAGCTAATAGTCACTAAGCAAAACTAAAGCAGCTTCCAGTAAAGAAACATTGACTCCTCTTTCAAAACAGACCGTTGGTAAAAAGACTGCAGCTACCACTAGTGCCAACAGTGCACCTATAAATCTTGATATAGCCACAAGTAAGCCTACCAAAAAAACAATTTCACAAAATGTTTTCCGCCACAGTGTCCTTCAGAACCTTATAAACACAGGAGATAAATCATGCTCAACCCTTAAAACCTACAGCAGAAAACACATCCTAGAAGCTCTCATAGACAGTGCAATCCTTCTCAAAATAAAATGATTTATATTAGTTTTAAACAGAATGAAACCACTAACAAAACTATCTAGTTAACTACAATAAGGACTTCTCTCAAACCGAATATCAACAAAGATAGCTTCTCAAACATCTGTGCAGGTGAGTGGACTCACACCATCAGCACAGAACCATATTTCAATAAAGAAGTATACAAACAAAAGCAAACAAACCCAATTGCCATACATAGCAGTGGATGAGGGTATGAAAAGATTAATAATACCATCATGGAACAAGAAATGCTGCTCACACAAATATCTCCAGCAAACCTAGCACCAACTCTCCATTCCACTGAACCAATACATCCAATGTACAAAGAATCTTTCACATCTTTACGCCAGTTCCTCAATCAGTATGTGAAAGGCAAAGAAAAATTGAAAATAAAACTATTACAAACAATGGACTCCTGTCCAGTTCGCAAATACACAAGACTACAAGGACATTCATTAGCCTGCATTTCTGGACCTATTTGCAAAAGCACCTTCCACCATATCAGAATGAGAGCAACATGCCATTCAGCTGTAAGAAATCTTGTTCATAAACTGTCCTATGCCAAAAGTCCTGCTTTAGCACTGACCAATTTAAATAACAATCTTCTACATGGTACAGCCAAAGAACTACTCAAAGAAATACAACACATCCAGAGAAAATATTTTAGAAGTGAAAGCCACTTTCAAAATCCAATATCTTTAGAACAGACTAGCAACAACTTTACCGATGCAACCTTCTACTAAACACATACAAAAAAGATATACTAAAGTTTAAAAGCATATCTGCTGAAGTACCAAACCGTGTGTGTGTATGTTGCTGCAGGACTTTTTTTATAAAAATAGCACAAAAACTGTAGAAATAATGTACAAAATAGAGGACAATGAAGATTCTAAGTGGTTCCAATTGGCTCTATATCTTATAGCAGAAAACAAATATGAAATTACTAACCTCTCAATACTTTGCCGCTAATGCTTTGTAAAACTTGACAACAACCAAATACCTTTACGTGCTATCACTAATAACTTGGAATTATTCCCACTACCAAAACCACTGCAACAACTTAACTTATATTAGAGCATTATAATTCAAACAGTGCACCAATTTCAAGCAATAATATGCCTTCAACCAAAAACAGCAAAACTACCTCCCTCTGAATTACTAAAAGGCATTCGTGGCAAAGTAGTTTATTTGCCATTAGATCTTAAAGAAAATGTACACACGCTAGGAGTGCAACGGCCAATAGGACAATCTTTGATTATCCTAGTAAATGGCATACCTACAAAAGACAAAAGAATTTGGCAGCATCTAGTGGACTTACATAAAGTTAGAATAGCCCTCCAATATCTAAAAGACACCAATGCACACTACAAAGAAATAAGGATTGAAGAAAACCTGAGGGAAACCACCAAAATAATTCAAGACTCATTTGAAACTGGCCAATTTCAACTTCTATAACCTACGACAGAATCAAATATTTTAGACCATTATAAAATTCACCCATTGCACTCTAAAGATACCATAGATGATGCACTGGAAACTTACCAAATGGGGCAAGCCAAAGGATCTTCAATCAGTATATGGGAAAAAAGTGTAGAAGCACAAGCCTTCCCTCTACTCTTTCCAACTGGAAAAGGAGGAAGGTATGATGAAAGACCGACACAAATAACAGCATCAGAATACTGCTCTTCACGAATGTATTCTGAAGACACCAGATTCAGACAAAATGTGGAATACATAATCCACCTTCTCTTTGAAAGTGAGCTAGCAACTCTATGCTACGGAGTTGCGCACACTTTGAAATCAGGTACCCATTTTCAAAATATGTCTGCTAGACAATTGCTACAAAAAGTGCAAGACAAAGATGAAGTTTTACAGTCAAGCATTACAACCCTTTTAGCAAACATGCGTGGAACAAAAGAATACTGGTTTCGACGACATGCAGAAGTACAGTGTATGATAAGAAACCTTGGCCCACCCACATGGTTTGTGACATTAAGTTGTACAAAATATGCATGAGAAGATTTGCACGATTTCCTATGCATAGCAAACAAAAACAAATCAAATATATATATAAAAACACCAGCAGAACTCTGCTCTTTAGATCCTGTAAATGTATTGAGATATTTCCATCATCGCTTTATTGCCATGCTATACTTCATATGTAATAAAACAGTGCCTCCCCTGGGAGAAGTGCAACACTTTTTTTGGAGAAAAGAATACCAAGTCAGAGGAGCAGCACACATCCACATGCTTTTGTGGATTAAAGATGCTCCCAAATTTGGTCAGGACAGTGATGCCACTGTTTTGCAGTACATTCAGAAATATGTCACTTGTGAAATCCCTTCACAAATTACACATAGTGACCTACATGCACAAATTTTACAATTTCAAAGACACAACTGTGGAATATAGATGTGCAATACATTGCAGGCAATTTCACTGCAGTTGCACGATATGTCACAGCTTACTTAACCAAAGCAGAAAAAACAGAGCTCATAGACCTCTGGGGCGACATATCACCTGACAAAACAATGTCACACAAATTGTACAGTTTAGGCATAAAAATGTTCTCCCATAGAGAATGAGGCTGCTACGAAGCCACAGACCATTTAACCGACACTGCCTTGTATGGAAAATCTGAAACCATAGTATGGCTAAGCATTGGACCTGCCAAATGCAGAAAGAGTTCTCAAATCATATGACGACATAGAAACAATAGCCAAAAATGATCCCAACAGCCAAGACATATTGAAAAACAATTTACTGGACACATAATACCCAAACAGGAGTACCACTTTGGAAAATATGTGTCCATACCACGTAGTCCAAAACTTCACATGCAAAAATAATATTAAACCAGATGAGAAGAAAGGTAGATACAAAGTCAAAAATTGTGAAGGCAGCCTAGTGAAAATTACCAATGAAGCTTAATTAATGATATGCAATTGTCATTAAAAACTCCTCAACATAAAGAACTGTATTACATGTCTCGACTTCAACTTATTAAACCATAGAGAAAAGAAGATTTATTAGATACCCATGTCTCCTATGAAGATGCTTTTAAAGCAAATACAAGCACTATAACAGGTATAAACTTTTCGCAATCCAAAACAATGTTAGACAATGAACAGCAACAAGAAGAAGAACTCTAAGCACAACTAAATATAGACACTCCAGACAGCAATCAACCTTCTCTAACAGGAAGCCAAGAACCACTTGGACAACCACGCATAGCAAATGAGGCTGAATTAGCCATGACTGAAGTAGAAAACACCATGTACCAGTATGAAGAGTCTACAGAAGACTTTGCTATACTCAAATTACAATTAAACCATGAACAGCGTAGCATTATCCTAGAAATAACAAAACAAATTGAACATAAAACTTATACCTGCCAAGACAACAAACCTATACTGCTATATGTGATTGGTCAAGCTGTTTCAGGGAAAACATTCTTAATAAAAATCATCAGCAAGTTCCTCCAATAATTGACAAACAACAAACTGTCAGCTCTTGTAACTGCCCCCACAAGGTTAGCTGCCTACAACATAGGCGGTGTCACTTTACACCGATTACTACTCCTTCCAGTAGAACACCAAAACAAATTGGACTACTACAAACTTTCTCCGGAAGCTGTAATGGAACTACGCAGAGTTTTTAAACAAATGAAAATGCTACTTATAGATGAGGTGAGCATTGTCTCCAACCTAATATTGGCTTTGGTTCACCTCAGATTACAAGAGGTCCTCAAAACAGACTACAAAGAGCTCTTTGGAGGAAATCACATTATTGTTTTTGGTGGTGTTCTTCAACTAACACCAGTTAAAGGTGAACCTATTTTTAAAACCTTAGGGCACAAACTATGCCGTAAACTCTTGGCAGCATAGGATATGTCAATCTTTGGCAACATTTTAAATGCAAAGAATTAACTGAAAACATGGGTCAGTCTGCAGACCTCACCTATGCCAACATTTTGAAAAGTATTCAGATTGGTGTTATATCTAAAGAAGCACAGAGTATATTGAATACCAGACACAACCATGACCTATACGTCCATAACTCATGTGATACTGATGTCATGGAACAATTAGCACAAAGAAATGTAAACTGTATGTCCTTGATGCCAACTCTTGCAAGCTGTGCACAATTCAATGAAACAATCTTGAAAAAAGAAATGCAACCAATAGTTCAAATTTGCTCCAGAGACAAACTGGACATGCAAGGTATGACACCACCCATGTGTGAACAAGCCACAGCACGACTAAATACCTTATAAAACACTATCTCTGACACAGCTGGTTTAGAGAAAATATAAAAAATATTTTTAAACTGTAGAGTAATGCTTGAACGTAACCTTGATGTGGAGCAAGGAGTAGTTAATGGAGCACTTGGTACAGTTGTTGGCTTTCAAACATACCCACGTGACAACAACATTCAGTTTGTCAATATTAACTTTAACAAATTATCAGAAGTTAAAAGGATAGAACACTCAACCTCCAGATTCCTTCTTTTCAAAGACATGTATGTACGCAGAGAAAAATGTTCTCTATCTCTAGCATACGCAGTCACCATTCATAAATCACAAGGTCTTACCCTAGATCAAGCATTGATAGATATTGGCAGCCCAGTGTTTAAAGAAGGCATGAGCTACGTAGCACTATCACGCCTGGGTACACTTGAAGGAAATTTTCTGATATTCCTTGCATTCTAGAATACAATAGACTACGTGCACTCTACACATCCAATCTCAAAACCTATCCTGTTCTTCAAAAAGCAAAAGTTTGTAAAACAAAACTAGTTCAGACTCAAATTATACAGGATCTAACAACCATACCTCCAAAGAAATTAAAAGAAGCTAATTCTTCATCAATGACCACAACCAAAGAAAGATCTACTACAGAAAAAGAACCAACTACATCTTCAAATAAACAATGCACAGTTCCAATAAATGTCTTAGACACAGAACTGTCTGGTCTATTCAAATTTTCAAATACAACTGGTGTAAATTTCTATGCAAATTTTGCAATCAATATTCTATGCCAATTGCCACCAATTATTGAAAACATTTATTTAAACATGACGGACCAATTATGTTTGTAAATGTTAGTTCTTCACAGAAATGCAACCAACAATCCTGACAACACTTACAGTGTTTCTGGAATAAGGCATGAATTGGACTACTGTGCTGGAATGGTCAGATTGACTATAAACACACAAGAAGATCCACTCAACAACAAGAAGAATTTCTAATGTACTTACTACAAGTACTGGAAAACAAAAGCATACCTATAAATGAAATCTTCCAGATTTCATACATATGGAAACATACATGCACTCTCTGCAGCCATGTGGCACAGGAACAAATCCCTAATGACCGCTTTGTGTATGTATCCATACCTAACTGTGAATCCATTCCATTTCAGCAACTTGTACGAAATGCAAACCCTGGAAGATTATTTACTACTTGCAACTCTGATAATCGTTCCACTTTACAAATACAATCACATAGTGAATACGTAATAGTAATGCTTTTACGTTACAATGCAGATGGTACCAAAAACAACTGCAACCTGGCTGGATTCCTACATGGACAAGTATCACTTGGTAAGAAATCCTTCAAAACAGTAGGCATAATCTACCACGAAGGAGCCACAACCAATGCAGGTCACTACACTGCATACATAAAAAAGAAATGTGGATGGTTCAAATGTAATGATACTTCCATTACTCTAAAACAAGGATTACCAGCAAATCTTCTAAATGCTTACTTAATATTCTTAAGACCAAAATGTATTCACTAACCCAAGTATAAACATCTACACAATGTCCTCAACAACCTTTAAATCTACAAACTAATAGAATAGAACAACTGCTATCTAACAGTCAAAAACTATAAACAGTTAGAATACACCAACCGGTATCGAACTACAACCGGACATCTGCAATATACATTTTACTAATGAAACCCTACAACACTTATTACGTATAAAAATAATCTCAACAACTTCAAAACAGGTATCTAACTGCCCCAAAATTATGCAACAACCAAACAGATAAATTAATACTGCTAAACTGCAACAAGAAATAAACAATTCGAATACGCCAACTGGTATCTAATTACAACAATATTACCACCACTTCCAAACCAAAAACCATACACCTATTCAATGCCTCCTACTGAAATCAACCACTGAAAAATATTGTACCATAATGTAGAAAGTCTTTTTTTAATCCTCCTGGATTTATTATCCCACAGACCCAATGATTTTACGAACAAACACAGGAACTGGGCAAATTGCACAGTACACTGGTTTGAAGCATAGTGCTTCTAAAGCACTAAGTATGATGGTTGACAAAGTACAGAAAGGTCTACTATGCATTGAAATAACTCATTACAAACTACTTTAACTAACATGTGATCTTTTCTTTTATCACAGAGAATGAAAAAACAATGTCTGCTCCAATTTCCCATACCATGAAAAAACAACATACAACGCCAACAAAGCAAACAGTAAGTATATAATAATTGGAGTCACAAACATTGCAACATAACACACCCATAAAAGCAAAGACCTAACCACTCACAACAGCCCAAAATGCTTGCTTGCATGGGTGTCTTATACTGCAATGGTTGTGACCAGTGCCTACAGTCTTGGGTGCATTGCGTGACAAAACACTGCATACAGCCTCAATAAAGCAAACAGTAAATATACAATGATTGGAATCACAACCACTGCAACATAGCACACCCATGCAAGCGAACACCTGACCAATAACTACAACCCAAAATGTCTAGAGTCTTAGATACCAACATTCTTGTTTGTGTTATTATTTGCATAGCGCACCAAACCCAAGGGTATTCGGGCGCATTGCAAGGTTACTCAAAGCTTAGTTACAAATACAGAGGAAATATGTACAGGTACTTCTTAACACAGTCCAACAAACCAACTACCACACACCATGTCTACTGCCCTATAAATACTATTATACTACTGTCAACCAATACACAAACTTTTGAAAACATACCCCCTATGCAGCCCACATACTACAGTCAAAACATTTGCTTGCATGGGTGTGTTAGCCATGCACCCAAGACTCTAGGTCCTGGCCACAACCACTGCAGCATAACACACCCATGCAAGCAAACACCTGCCAACTGACCACAACCCATAAACATAACACAAACACCTCAAACCCTATCCACTTCACTTGAAATACTAATAAAGTACTTGTAGTCAATGCACACACTCTTCAATGTATGCCCTCTCCACCCAATACTCAACGAACTACCCAAACCCAATACATCAAACATAATAAAATACCCATTAGTGCAGTCAATGGTTTGCCAGTATGATACCTTTTAAATTTATCAGAACTGAGAGATCAAGCTTTGGAGCCTATGTACCTCCCCCCCCCAATTCATTGAAGTAAAAGCTGGAGAGTGAGAGAGAAAGAGACACAGTGTTGGTAAGGTTACACTGCATACATTCATCAAAGCTCGCAATGTAATAAGGCCTTAATTAAATCACAGAGTCTATGTGACGTGCCTCCAACTCTTTAATCATTCCAACTCAAACTGGCGTGCCAGGCGGTAGCGCCGCCCACAACTAACACATGGGTCGCAGCCCACTGAAATACGAGCAACAGAAAGGAGACTCGGCTCCTACACACAAAAAAATAACAATAGAAAGGAGATGTGACAGTGTGTGTGTGTGTGTGTGTGTGTGTGTAAGAGAAAGTGAAAGAGAATGTCTTTGTGTGAGAGAATGAGAGTGTGTGTATGTGAGTGAGAGAGTGAGAGAGTGAGAGAGAGACTGACTAGATGTACGGCCAATAAGTGAGAACTCATAACAAAGATTCAAACCAAAATCTAGGGGGAGGGGTGATGTCGGCCCAGAGAAAAGATGCCTATGAAAGGGTAGCAAAAGAAAGAGCCAGTGGGAGCATGAACAAGACCTAGAACTGATAAACATACTCTCAGGACACAGGTTCATATGCCAGTAAGATCCTCTCTACACCCCTGCTGCTTCTCACAATGCTCACCCAGCCCCCAGCAGACCGCTTCTTGGGCCCATCTCTGCACCCTTGGACATTCTCACACTGCTCACCCAGCCCCCAGCAGACTGGCACTTGAGCCCTTCTCAGCATGTCCGCGAACAGCCGTGGTGATGCAGACACCGCAATCACATCACAGCCTTTTCCTACTTAAACAAATACAGCATTTGACCCATCTCTCACTCCCCCGCCCCCTCCAGCCATTCTTCCACACCAACACACTCCTCAAAAGTGAATTCCAGCTCTGTTCCACGTCGCGCTGTCCACGGATGTCCGCGGATCCAACATGGAAAATGTCAAGAAAATGTGATGCTCCTCACGCTTCCCTCCAACCAATCAGCGAACACGTTGCCTGTCCCCAGACATGACGCACGTCCATTGACCAATCGGTGTCATGTCCGCAGAGTGAACAGGGAAGTGTGTCTGCAGAGCAGACCCAGATATCACTAATTTGTTTGCACCTACTTTTTTGTTGTTTTTAAAAAAAACTTCTGGACGGATTTCCACCAAATTTACAAAAGCACGCTTTCGAGACCAAGCCGCCACACCTGCCACAAATTTGGTGAAAATCCGTAAAGTGGTTTCGGCTGTAGGCGTGAGCAAAGGTTTTCTCCATTCAGTGTATGGCAAAAAAACACATTTTGGGACTCCCCTATAACTTTGCCCCCCCTTGACCAAACCTCTCCAGATTCAGAGCCGGCCATATACTTGATTTGCAAAGTGGTGAGGATTTGTACAGAAGGAGCAAAATTATAAGCCACCCAAAAAGTGCTCTTCCTTTGAGATGAGCAACTTAACCATAACCACTGAGTCTCTACCGCAGGTCCAGTAATTACACAGCCACTGTAGTGGCTGTGTTGTTATGGTTCAGTTGCTGTTTCCATAGGAAGAGCACTTTTTAGGTGGCCTATGACTCCGCTCCCCCTAGACGAATCCTCACCAAACTCTGCAAAAAAAGTATATGGGCCACTCTAAATTATTTTGCAAAGTTTGGTGATGTTTGGTACAGGGGGGGAAAAGTTATAGGGGGAGTCCCAAAACATCTTTTTTTCCCATAGACTGAATGGGTGAAAAACTTTGCGCACGGCTACAGGCCAAACCGCTGGATGGATTTTCACCAAATTTGCGGCAGGGCCTTGGTCACGAAAGTGTGCTATTGTAAATTTAGTGTCAATCCATGCAGTACTTTTCTTTAAAACGACCAAAAAGTAGGTCTCACAAAATTTGTGATATCTATGTCCGCTCCGTGGTCACACTTCCCTGTTCGCTCCGTGGACAAGATACCGATTGGCTAAGGGGCTGGCGTCATGACCGCTGACACGCAACGTCTCTGTCGATTGGCTGCAGTGAGACATGTTGTGCGTCAGATTGTTTGGATGTGCCCGACATCTTGGATCCGCCGACAGCGCAACGGTGATCAGCGGCAACATGCTATTTCAAAACCTATTTTGCTGTGCCATAGTGCTTGGGGTTGTTCACACTGAAAGAGATGGGTGAAAAAATGTATTTGTTCAGGCGGTAGGTGTTAATATTGTATTCTCTATGCAGGCCTTGTTTGGAATGTTTGTGCGTACAGAAAATTAGGGTTTTCATAGGGGTATTATTTCAGTCCGTGCTGCGCCCAGGCACCTTGAAACTGTTGTAAGGACTTGCGTGGTGTTAGCGGAAATTGCAATTGAGTATATGTCGTTATTACATTATTTGCTCCTATGGGTGTGCTATTGATTAGTATGCCGCCATGGGTGTGACATGCTGTGGTGGTTGTGGCCAGGGCCTAGAATCTTGGATGCATGGGCGTAGGCGGAAGGCCATACTTTCAAGACTGTAGGCACTGGCCACAACCACCGCAGCATGTCACACCCATGGATACACCTGTCGTATTGATTATCGATTCGATGGTTGTGGGGAGTGTGTACAGTTTTGGCTGCATGGCCGAAGGCCATGCACCTAAGAACAAAATTATAAGCACTGGAGGCATTAGCCACTGCACACCCATAAATTGTAATAGGTATGGATATACAGGTAGGAGTCTAGCCTCTTGCCAGAACCACTGAAGCATACCTGTCATGATCTCTGCTTCCAAAGGGTCAGGACTTACCCAACTCCCTTGGAAGCAGACCCATAACCCCGGTTCCGGGTGCCGGCCAGTCCCAATTGGGACCTTTTGGACCCTGTCCTGGCGCCAGTGGCACCAGGCTCATAAATATGCCCAGTCCCAGCGCTGGAAGCGCCGGGCTCATAATGCTTGGGTGGACTTACCTGCAGCAGACCATGCTGCTTACTTACCTGCCAGTTGAGCCCCTGATCCTCTTCTGTTTGGGACTACTTTTCCTGTTGGGTGGGGCAGGAGCCACTTCCTAGGTTCAGAACACTGGAACTCTTCTGGAAAGCAGGAACTCTTTTCTTACCTAGGCGAGGCCGTGGAAGGAGACACCTAAGCACTACAGGAGGCTATTTAAACCACACCCGATGGATGAATCTTGCTTTGCGTTATTCTGCATTCTCTGCAGCAGAACGCTCACTATGTCTTCTGATCCTGTGCCTAAGGGAACAAAGGCTTACCATCCTGGAATCCAGTCTTCAGCAGCACCTATAAAGACAAAGAAAGAACAGGTTAGCACTACGGTCTTCAGTGGCAGCGCATCTCTTACCTGGTCCAGCGGCTGTCACCAACGCCTCGCGCTGCATTCCGGCATCTGAAAGACAAAGGCTTACCGACTCTTCACACGCTCCGGAGGTCTTCGCGCTGCATTGCGCCATCTGAAAGACAAAAGCTTACCGGCTCTTCGCACGCTCCGGAGGCCTTCAACGCTGCATCCCGCATCTGAAAGACAAAAGAAGGTGCGTTTAGAGACATTGGGCAACTTTACTACTCACGTGCCATCACTCCTTCCCACGCCAAAATCAGCGGGTACCCCAGCACCCTTCAGCTTCTCTAAAGCTCCGAACTTGTACCTGCAAGGTAAAAGAGACAGTTAATGCGCATCGTGAAGCAGGCAACAAGCGCTCACTTACGTGCTTCCAAGCGCTTCTATTCCTCACGCGGGTTCGATCCTCAACTCTCTTCAGCCCGCCATCCGCCATCGCCGGAACCCTGCAAAACAAGAGGTATCATTGCAAAAGAACTTTACATAAGTCAAAAGCCATACTCACCTGCTCCTCGGCACCGATCCACAGCAGCCACGCCTTATGCACTTAAAGACTTTTAAGACATTTGAAGTGCCCAGAACTTACCGTTCGTGCAGTAAACCACGGACAGCAGTCCTCTGAGGTCAAGAGGCCTGCACCCTTATCCAGTGAAGAAACTGGTTACGGCACCCTGCCCCCGAGGCAGATGGAGAGCTCGGCGTTCACCTACCTAAGGTGAGATCATTAACCTTTGGGGTCCTACAGGAGAAGAGAAAGGGAAGAGGAGAGAGGCACCCAATAACCCCAGTTCATTAATCCCATATTTTCTATCTGCAGACATCTTACTCTCCGATTCAGACACACAGTGCACAGAGGTCCAGCCCGAGGAACCAACCGTGTGTTACACATCACCTTTGAAGACACGGCATTCACCCAGTCAAGACCGGCACCTCTGCGGGAATCAGGTGAGCGGTACAGAACGCAAAGCCCACCGCAAAACTCCCACCCAGGCGCTATGGAAACCTCGGATACCGACCAGCTAGCCCAGTTACTTGGGGAACTAAGAGCAGAAGTGCATGCAGCCCGCCAGGAAACGAATGCTCTAAGAAGGAAACTGATTATTTCCAAGGAGCGAACAGATGATCTCGCTAGACAATTGCTACAGTCACAAGCCGGACAAACTCAGTTGCCCGCATCAGGGGCAAATCATCCTTCAACATCCTCTACGAACCCAGTGCAGATCAACCTACCCGGGAATGTGCCTCTGGCTCCGCCCGAACGATTTTCTGGTGACCCAAAGAGGTTTGCAGTATTCATTAATCGGTGCCGCTTGCACTTCTTATGCCGGCCAGCAGCCTTCCCAACAGATCAAGCTAAGGTAGCTTTCGTGCTTTTGTACCTCAGTGGCAGTGCGGCAGATTGGTCGATCCCTCTAGTTAATCAGGATGATCCGGTTCTCCATGATTTTCAAGCTTTTCAGCTCAGCATGGAAAAACTGTTCGCAAGACATTCACTGGGGCAGGCCTTGGACAATGAGCTCCTTTCATTACGACAGGGTAATCAAGACCTTTTGGCTTATATTGCGTCTTTCAACAGACTGATAGTGGAAACCCAATGGCCTGAGGACAAAAGGATTACGCTGTTTTATAGAGGTCTACGTGGAGAGCTCAAAGATGTGTTAGCCCAAGTAGTGAATCCCCCGCAAGACTGCTCGGACTATATTGACTTAGTCGTTCAAATAGATCACAGACTACAGAAGAGGAAGGCCGATCGTTCCAAGTTTGATGCTCGAGTGTTTTCCAAACCACCAACTCCTACCAAAGGAGCAGACTCCGGGGAACCCATGCAAATAGGGGGCCTGAAAGGACCACTAACCCAAAAGGAGCGGGAAAGGAGAAAACAGCTGCAATTATGCCTCTATTGCGGAAACTCGGGGCACTTTCTTCGAGACTGTCCGGTGAAACCAGCCAAGAAGGCAGTAGGAGCTGCAGTTACCAGGGTCACAAACTCTGAGCAGGGAAACAACCTCGCCCGACAAGAATAGAGGTCCTCTTGCCGAGCGTTAAAACCAGTTCCGTGACCTCTCATTTCGTGATACCTATGGTCCTCATTAGCCCTGAACGTCCGGATCGATTACATGCGATTGAAGCTTACGTCGACAGCGGTGCCATCGGCAATTATGTGGATCATGAAATGGTATTGAGGATGAATCTGACTCTTTGTCCAAAGGCTGTAAAGGACGTCATTACTACGGTGGATGGTACGGAGATAGCTTCCGGACCAGTAACGCATACCACCCAAGAAGTGACGTTAGTAAGTCAAGATGGACACTATGAGAAGATCGTGTTCGATGTGATCAAGGCCCCTCAGTTCCAGATTATTCTAGGAATTCCTTGGTTAGAGAAGCACAATCCTCAGATCGATTGGCGAGCAAGAACGGTTCAGTTTCCAGAATGTGTCCATTTGTTATCCTTGACCTGATGTTGCACTGGCAGCAATTTCTTCGGAGGTTCCCCAGTTACCTCCCGAATACCTAGAATTCCAAGATGTCTTCCGGAAGGATCAAGCTAACTCTCTACCTCCTCATAGGTCTTATGACTGTCAGATAGACCTGATACCTGGATCTACCCCTCCTTGTAGTAGAATTTATGCCCTCACCGAGCCTGAGAATCTTCACCTCCGACAATACCTGGATCAATACCTAGCGAATGGGTTTATCCGTCCTTCCAAGTCCCCTGCTTCCTCAGCTTTGTTCTTCGTTCCAAAAAAAGAAGGGGACCTTAGAACTTGTATAGATTATCGTGCCCTGAACCAGATCACCGTTAAGAATAGATATCCGTTACCTTTGATCCCTGAACTCCTGGACCAAGTCAGAAAAGCATGCATATATACAAAGCTGGATCTTAGAGGAGCCTACCACTTGGTACGAGTAAAAGAGGGCGATGAATGGAAGACGGCCTTCCGCACCAAGTATGGGCTATTTGAATATCAGGTCATGCCCTTCGGACTTTGCAATGCCCCGGCCGCCTTTCAATATTTTATGAACGACGTCCTCAGAGAGCTCATAGATGTGTGTGTCGTTGTCTATATTGACGACATCCTCGTTTATTCTTCATCGGAAACTGAACATCGGAAACACGTGAAAATGGTCCTCGAGAGGTTGCGTCAACACAAACTTTTCGCTAAGTTGGAAAAATGTGTTTTCAACGTGACTGAAGTTGAATTCTTGGGATTCATATTATCACCTAGCGGAGTGCGTATGGATTCAAAGAAGGTCGATGCAATTCTCAAGTGGCCTTCGCCATCCTCCGTAAAAGGTGTTCAAAGCATGTTAGGCTTCGCTAACTTTTACCGCAGGTTTATCCCCGAATTCTCTCGAATAGTCCAGCCCATCACCGCCCTGTTAAAGAAAAACAAACGTTTTGAATGGTCTACCGAGGCAGAACAAGCTTTCCAGAATTTGAAGACTAAATTTATCTCTGCACCGATCTTAAAACATCCTCGCCCAGAACTCCCCTACATTGTTGAAACTGATGCTTCGAGTCTTGCCATGGGAGCAGTTTTATCACAAAAGGACCCAGTAACCAATCAGTTGCATCCTGTGGCATTTTGGTCCCGCAAATTCTCGCCTCCTGAAATCAATTACACTATTACTGATAAGGAACTTCTGGCTATCAAGTCCGCCTTTAAGGCTTGGCGGCATTATCTTCTGGGGGCCCGACACACCGTTACTGTGATCACAGATCACCGTAACCTGCAATATTTGAAAACCGCGAAAGCTCAATCCTCTAGGCAACTCCGTTGGGCACTATTCTTTGCCGAGTTTGACTTCATAATTACCTACCGACCTGGTACGAAAAACGGTAAAGCTGACGCCCTTTCTCGGATGGGAGTGGAAGAACACTTGATCAATCCTAAACCTGTACCTATCATTCCCGAACAAAGAATTCTGGGTGTAATCGCCACACAATCCATTGAAGAAGTTAAGGATAAAGCCAGGCAACTGGTAACTCCAGCAGACATACAGAATTGGCATCTGCAGGGAAAGGACTTTACGGTGAAGGACAATCTATTGTATTTCCAAGGACGGTTATACCTGCCCAGCACAGATTTACAGAAAAAGGTAATCTCCTGTTATCACGATTCTTTAATGGAAGGACATCCCGGTATGGCCAAAACCTCGGAAAAGATCAAGCGCTACTTCTGGTGGCTGTCTTGGAAAAAAGATATCAGAGACTTTATAATGTCCTGTGGAGTATGCGCCCAAAACAAGAGTCAAAAGGAAAAACCAGCCGGCCTCTTACGCCCTATTGACATCCCACCTCGCCCTTGGCATACGCTTTCTATGGACTTCATCACCGATCTACCTCCATGCTCCGGATACAATACGATCTTAGCAATCGTGGACCTATTCTCCAAGATGGCGCACTTCATTCCACTCAAAGGCTTACCATCAGCAGCAACTCTGGCCTGAGAATTTCTCGAAAACATCGTCCGACTGCACGGTTTTCCTTCGGTTCTAATTTCGGATCGAGGAAGTCAATTTATTTCTCATTTTTGGCAAAGTTGCTGTCGGTCGGCTCAAATTGATGTGAGACTTTCGACCAGCCACCACCCCCAAACCGACAGACAAACCCAGAGGACCAATCAAACTCTGGAACAGTATTTACGCTGCATGGTGCAACAAACTGAAAAAACTTGGAAAGATATCCTTTGGATAGCCGAATATGCCTACAATAACTCTGTCCACTTGGGAACCGGGAAGACCCCGTTCTTTCTTTTATACGGTAATCACCCTCGAACCTCGGATTTGGATCCACTCCAAGATCTTGGAACACCAGCAGTAGACCACCTGCATTCTACAATCACCCAAGCCTTTAAGGAAGCCGTTTCTCACCTTCAAGGGGCTAAAGAACAATACAAGAAAGGAGCAGACCAACATCGGAAGGAAGCCCCCCAATATCAAGTAGGAGATCAAGTCTGGTTATCCACCAAATATCTACCTCTAAAAGGACCACGCACATTCAACCCAAGATACCTTGGTCCCTATTCAATCACTACCATAGTAAATCCGGTAGCGGTCAAGTTGGACTTGCCCCCTCACATGAAGATACACCCGGTCTTCCAAGTCTCTCTACTAAAACCCGTGCAACCTAAAACCCGACTAACTAAATCTCCAAAACCTATCCTAGTTGATGGAGAATTCGAGTTTGAAGTCAAAAGTATCCTGGATTCTAAGATCTCCAAATCTAAACTATTTTACCTGATTGAATGGAAAGGTTACGGCCCCCAAGAAAGGTCCTGGGAACCTGCAGAATATGTCCACGCGCCTCGTCTAATCAAAAGATTTCATCGAACATTTCCTAACAAGCCCAAAGCCCCGGAGAAGCCCGGTTTGGGAGGGGCCTTGAGGGGGGGTGCTGTCATGATCTCTGCTTCCAAAGGGTCAGGACTTACCCAACTCCCTTGGAAGCAGACCCATAACCCCGGTTCCGGTTGCCGGCCAGTCCCAATTGGGACCTTTTGGACCCTGTCCTGGCGCCAGCGGCACCAGGCTCATAAATATGCCCAGTCCCAGCGCTGGAAGCGCCGGGCTCATAATGCTTGGGTGGACTTACCTGCAGCAGACCATGCTGCTTACTTACCTGCCAGTTGAGCCCCTGATCCTCTTCTGTTTGGGACTACTTTTCCTGTTGGGTGGGGCAGGAGCCACTCCCTAGGTTCAGAACACTAGAACTCTTCTGGAAAGCAGGAACTCTTTTCTTACCTAGGCGAGGCCGTGGAAGGAGACTCCTAAGCACTACAGGAGGCTATTTAAACCACACCCGATGGATGAATCTTGCTTTGCATTATTCTGCATTCTCTGCAGCAGAACGCTCACCGTGTCTTCTGATCCTGTGCCTAAGGGAACAAAGGCTTACCATCCTGGAATCCAGTCTTCAGCAGCACCTATAAAGACAAAGAAAGAACAGGTTAGCACTACGGTCTTCAGTGGCAGCGCATCTCTTACCTGGTCCAGCGGCTGTCACCAACGCCTCGCGCTGCATTCCGGCATCTGAAAGACAAAGGCTTACCGACTCTTCGCACGCTCCGGAGGTCTTCGCGCTGCATTCCGGCATATGAAAGACAAAAGCTTACCGGCTCTTCGCACGCTCCGGAGGCCTTCAACGCTGCATCCCGCATCTGAAAGACAAAAGAAGGTGCGTTTAGAGACATTGGGCAACTTTACTACTCACGTGCCATCACTCCTTCCCACACCGAAATCAGCGGGTACCCCAGCACCCTTCAGCTTCTCTAAATCTCCAAACTTGTACCTGCAAGGTAAAAGAGACAGTTAGTGCGCATCGTGAAGCAGGCAACAAGCGCTCACTTACGTGCTTCCAAGCGCTTCTATTCCTCACGCGGGTTCGATCCTCAACTCTCTTCAGCCCGCCATCCGCCATCGCCGGAACCCTGCAAAACAAGAGGTATCATTACAAAAGAACTTTACATAAGTCAAAAGCCATACTCACGTGCTCCTCGGCACCGCTCCACAGCAGCCACGCCTTACGCACTTAAAGACTTTTAAGACATTTGAAGTGCCCAGAACTTACCGTTCGTGCAGTAAACGACGGACAGCAGTCCTCTGAGGTCAAGAGGCCTGCACCCTTATCCAGTGAAGAAACTGGTTACGGACCCTGCCCCCGAGGCAGATGGAGAGCTCGGCGTTCACCTACCTAAGGTGAGATCGTTAACCTTTGGGGTCCTACAGGAGAAGAGAAAGGGAAGAGGAGAGAGGCACCCAATAACCCCAGTTCATTAATCCCATATTTTCTATCTGCAGACATCTTACTCTCCGATTCAGACACACAGTGCACAGAGGTCCAGCCCGAGGAACCAACCGTGTGTTACACATCACCTTTGAAGACACGGCATTCACCCAGTCAAGACCGGCGCCTCTGCGGGAATCAGGTGAGCGTTACAATACCACAACTATTGCTGCACCTCTACTACTGCACATCACTCAGGTGGTTGTGGGGAGGATCTGCAGTCTTTGGTGCATGGCTGAAGGCCATGCACCTGAGAACACACTTGTCAAATCTAAAGTTATAAGCCAACATGAATTTTACATAGTGCAGTAGTTGTGGGCAGGGCATTCAGTTTTGGGTGCATGGCTGCAGGCTGTAGGCCATACACCGAATAGTGTAGACCCTGCCCACAAGCAGTGCAGGATATCACAGTCATACATCTCAGCCACACATTCCATTATGTGTCCGGCAGGTGTGGGCAGGGCCTAGAGTCCTGGGTCCAAATTGAGTACATGCTACACTTATAATATTTCATTGTATGGGTGTGTCACTCCTGTGTAAGCGACCATGGGTGTAATATATGCTGTGATTGTGGCCAGGGCGTAGAGTTTTGGATGCATGGCCGTAAGCCATAGGCCATACTTCCAAGACTCTAGGCCCTGTCCACAACCACCGCAGCATATTACAGAAATTGATACAATTGTAGTATTGCTTATGGTGCAAATGGTTGTGGAAAGTGTGTAGATACTTGGCTGCATGGCCGAAGTGTTGTTACAAGCCACAATGGCCGTGATATGGTGTGGTAGTTGTGGCGAGGATTTAGTGTTTGGTGCATGTCCAAAAACAAAGCACTGCAGTTTTAAGCCACTATGGATTTCATACACTGCATACCCATACATTCAAAAATCTATGAGCTTACACCCAAGTCTGTAGCTTGTGGCCACAACTACTGCAGCATATAACAGGCATAGGTACACTCGTACTATGAAACATCAGTCAGGTGGTTGTGGGGAGGACGTCTTGTTTTGGGAGCATGGCCAAAGGCCATGCTCCCAAAAACAACTTTATAAGTAGTGAAATTAGAAGCCACAATGGTTGCGATATGCTTTACTGTTTCTGGCAGGACCCTGAGTCTTGGGTGCATGGCCACAAACTATACACCCAAGCCTGCAGTGATAAGGAGTGAGGGTATAAGTGAACATGGCCGTGGTGTGGTATTGTGTTTGTGTGCATGTTCTAGTGTCTTGGTTGCATGGCTGCAGACCGCGCACGCAAAACTAACCTTAAAAGTAGTGAAATTAGAAGCACCATGGTTTTGATATATAGCGATGTTTGTCATTAGGACCTATAGGGTAGGTTGCTTTCCCGTGGGGTGTAGGTGCTGGGTTATACATCAAAAAAGCTAGGTTCTGCTTATAGTCACTGTACCATATTACTGCTATAGATTAGCCGTGTTGATTCGCATATGTATGAAATTACTATAATTATACTTACAGATTAATTTGTGCAGAATCCACATATGTTTTACATGACTGGAGTACTTGGCGCACCTAGACTTTTATAATATCTGTGATAAAAGAAAAAAGCATGTTAGTGTTTGCATTTTATGAAGACTTCTTACATTGTAAAATAGACAGTTTAGTTTTGTGCATTGTGCTCAGTTTCTGTGTTTGTTTTTGAAATCCTTGGGTCTGGGAGAAAGAAATCCTTGTTGGATTAAAAAAAAACCTTCATTTTCTATGCTACAAACTATTTCTTTGCTTTCTTTCAGTGTTTACTTGTTCTTTCTGATTTATGTTATGCTTGTAGCCTTGTTGCTATTTTTAACAGCAGTTAGATACCTGTTGGCGTATTCTAACTGTGCATTTGTTGTTATGCTTCTGTGGTATTCATTTATCTGTGTTGTTGTTCTACACTCTTGGGCAGTTAGATACCTGTTGGCGTATTCTAACTGTATGTAGGCTTTCACTTCATTTTTTGGTAATGTTGAAGTAGACATTAGTCATTAAATTTTGGCTTTAAGAAGATTAAATACGCATTTGTAAGACTAGCTGGCAATCTCTGCTGCAGAGTTTTGGTGCTATCATTACATTCCATCCATCCACATTTCTTCTTAATGTATGCAGTGTAGTGACCTGCATTGTTTGTAGCTCCTGCATGGTAGATTATACCTACTGTTGTAAAGGTTTTCTTTCCCATTGACACTTGACCGTGTGTGAAT
Source organism: Ambystoma mexicanum (assembly GCF_040938575.1). NCBI lineage: Eukaryota > Metazoa > Chordata > Amphibia > Caudata > Ambystomatidae > Ambystoma > Ambystoma mexicanum. The sequence goes on along the minus strand of NC_090934.1, from coordinate 736,381,087 downwards.
CTGGTGAGCTTGCAGTTGTTTTTTGTACCATCTGCATTATAACGTAGCAGCATAAGTATTATGTACTTACTATGAGTTTGTATCACTAAGGTGGAGCAATTGTCTGAAATGCACATAGTACATAATCTGGCATGGTTTGCATTCTGTACTAGTTGCTGAAATGGAATGGATTCACAATTAGGTATGGATACATACACAAATCGCTCATTTGGGATTTGTTCCTGTATGACATTGCTACAGAGAGTGCATGTATGTTTCCATATGTATGAAATCTGGAAGATTTCATTTATAGGTATGCTTTTGTTTTCCAGTACTTGTAGTAAGTACATTAGAAATTATTGTGGATCTTCCTGTGTGTTTATAGTGAATCTCACCATTTCAGCACAGTAGTCCACTTCTTGTCTTATTCCATGAACACTGTACATGTTGTCAGGATTGTTTGTTTCATTTCTATGAAGGACTAACATTTGCAAACACAATTGATCTGTACTGTGTAAGTAAATATTGTTAACCATTGGTGGCAATTGAAATAGAATATTCATTTCTACATTTGCATAGCAATTTACACCACTTTCATTTGAAAATTTGAATGGACCAGCTAGTTCCGTTTCAGAGTGCTTTTTTCAGAGTTTCTCTTCCTTGTTTGAAGAAGTACCTGGTTTACTTTTGCTAATACGTTCTTTTTTGCTTGTGGTAATTGATGAACCTTTTCCTTCTTTTCTTTTCTTTGAAGGATTTGCAATCAGATTCTGTTGCATTTCTGATAGAATGACTTTTCTTTTACCACATTTTCATTTTTCTGGAACAGGATATTGTTTCAGATGGGGGGTGTACAGTGACCACAGTCTATTGTATTCCAAGATGCAAGGAATATCAGCTGTCATTTTATTTGCATCAAAGTTGATTAGAAATAGGCGTCAATTGTACGTAAGCGTGATAGTGCTACGTAGCTCATGCCTTGTTTAAAGACTGTGTTTCCTATATCTACTAATGATTTGTTTAGGGCAAGACCTTGGGATTTATGAATGGTGACTGCATATGCCAAAGGTTGACATTTCCTATACTTCCAACGGTTTTACGGCAGAGTTTGTGTCCTACGGTTTTAAAAATAGGTTCCCCTTTCACTGGTGTCAATTATAGAAGATCTCCAAAAACGATAATGTGTTTCCCTGCAAATAGTTCTTCGTAGTTTGTTTTAAGTACTTCTTGCAATCGGAGGTGAATCAAAGCCAACATTAGGTTGGAGACCATGCTCACTTCATCTATTAGTAGCATTTTCATTTGCTTTAATACTCTGCGTAGTTCCATTGCAGCTTCTGCAGAAAGTTTGTAGTAGTCTAATTTGTTTTGGTGTTCTACTGGAAGAAGTAGTAATCGGTGTAAAGTGACACCGCCTATGTTGTAGGCAGCTAAACCTGTGGGGGCAGTTACAACAGCTGATAGTTTGTTGTTTGTCAATTGCTGAAGGAACTTGCTGATAATTTTGATTAAGAATGTTTTTCCTGACCTAGCTTCACCACTGATGTACAGCAGTATTGGTTTGTAATTTTGGCAGGTACATTCATTATTTTCGTGTTGTACACCATGTGCAATCTGTTTTGTTACGTCGTCAAAAATGGTGTGCTGCTCTTTGTTAAGTTTTGCTTGTTGTACAGTTAAGTCTTCTATATTTTCTTGATAGTGCCACATGGTGTTTTCCACTTCTGTCATAGCTAATGCTGCCTCATTTGTTATTAGTGGCTGTCCTAGTGGTTCTTGACTTCCTGTTACAGAAGGTTGACTACTCTCGGAAGAGTCCTTATCTAGTTGGGCCTGAAGTTCTTCTTCGTGTTGCTGTTCATTGTGCAACATTGCTTTGTACTGCGTGAAGTTCACATCGATGATAGTACTTTCATTTGCTTTGAAAGCATCTTCATAGCAGTCATAGTTATGTAGTATCTCTTCCTCTTTTCTCTATGGTTTAAAAAGTTGTAGTAGAGACATGTAATACAGTTCTTTCTGTTGAGGACTTTTTAATGACAATTTAACATGATTAATTAATCTTCGATTTGTAAGTTTCACTAAGCTGCCTTCACAATCTGTGACTGTATATCTGCCTTTGCTTTCATCGGGTTTTATATTTTTGTATGCAAAGTTTTGAGCGATGTGGTATAGACACGTGCTCTCCAAAGTGCTACTCCTGTTTGGATAGTATGTGTCCAGTAAATTGTTTTTTAAAATGTCTTGGCTGTTGGGATCATTTCTGGCAATTGTTTCTATGTCCTCATATGATTTCAGAACTCTTTTTCTAGATTTAGCAGGACCAAGACTTAGCCATACTATGTTGTCTGATTGTCCGTACAAAGCAGTATCAGTTAAACGATCTGCTGCTTCATAGGCACCATATTCTCTATGAGAGAGCATTTTTATTCCTAGGCTGTACAATTTCTGAGATAGTGTTTTGTCTGATGATGTCATCCCAGAGGTCTTGAAGCTCTGTTTTTTCAGCTTTTGTTAAGTAGGCTGTAACATATCGTGCAACAGCAGTGGAATTGTCTGCAATGTACTGCACATCTATGCTTGCATTCCATAAGAGGGCAATGATTGCATTGTAATCATTGATATATTTACATTCTTCGGTTCTTTTATGTAGTACGTGTTCTTAGGTGATTTATTTTTCACACTAATTCGAACTGAAGACATGAAGTTGTTCACTTCACCTGTTTCTGTAACTGGTCTAGGGAAACCAAACTGGCATTTGGTGTAGTATTTCCCTTTGTTTTTGTATTTGCGGCGACAATATTTGCCACATTTGTGTCTTTGGAATTGTAAAATCTGCCCGTGCAGCTCACCTTGTGTCCGTTGCGAAGGGATTTCACAAGTGACATATTTTTGGATGAACTGCAAAACACTGGAATCAGTGTCCTGACCAAATGTAGGTGCACCTTTGATCCATAAAAGCATGTGAATATGTGATGCTCCTCTCGCTTGGTATTCTTTTCTCCCAAAAAAGTGCTGCACTTCTCCGAGGGGAGGAACAGTTTTATTGAAAATAAAGTGTAGCATAGCAATGAAACAATGATGGAAATATCTTGACACATTAACTGGATCTAGAGAGCAAAGTTCTCTGGGTGTTAATAAATGTATGTTGGTTTTGTTGTTGTTTGATATACTTAGGAACTCATGTAAATCTTCCCATGCATATTCTGCACAACTTAGTGCAACAAACCAAGTCGGTGGTCCAAGGTTTCTGATCATACAACGTACGTCTCTGTGCCATTGGAACCAGTATTCTTTTGTACCATGTTGTTATACTTGACTGTAAACCTTCATCTTTTCCTTGTACTTTTTGTATTAATTGTGTAGCTGACATATTTTGAAAGTGGGTTCCAGATTTCAAAATGTGTGCAACTCCGTAACATAAGGTTGCTAATTCACTTTCAAAGAGTAGGTGGAATATGTATTCCATATTTTGTCTAAACCTGGGATCTTGCGAATACCTTTGTAATGAGCGGTATTCTGATGCCGTAATTTGAGTGGGTCTATCATTGTACCTTCCACCTTTGCCAGTAGGAAATGGCAGTGGAAAAGCATGTGCTTCTATACTTTTTACCCATATGCTCATTGGTGAACCTTTGGCTTGTCGCATTTGGTATGTTTCTAGTGCATCATCTATGCTTTCATTGGAATGCAATGGATGAATTGTGTACTGGTCCAAAAGAGTGGATACTGCAGCAGGATCCAGAAGTTCAAATTGTCCAGTTTCTGGTGACTGTTCAATTATTGCAGTCGTTTCCCTTAAGATTTCTTCAATATTTATTTATTTCTAGTATTCTTTATTGTCTTTTAGATATTGCAAAGCTTGTCTAACTTTATGTAAGTCCACCAGTTGTTGCCAAAAAATGTTGTGTTTGGTTGGTACACCATTTACCAACACAATTAAAGAATGCTCTATTGAACGTTGCACTCCTAGAGTGTGCACATTTTCTCTAAGATCTAATGGCAACTAAACTACTTTTCCATGAATGCCTTTCACTAATTCAGAGGGAGGTAATTTTGCTGTTTTTGGGTGAAGGCGTATCATTGCTTGAAATGGATTAACTGTTTGAATTATGATGCTCTCGTACAAATTGAGTTGTTGCAAGGTTTTTGGTAGTGGGAACAATTCCAAATTATTTGTGATAGCACGTGAAGGACTTTGGTTGTTGTCTAGTTCTGTAGTGCAGTAACTACAACATATTAGGGGTTCACTTATTTCATATTTGTTTTCGGCTATTAAGGTACAGAGCTAATTCAAACCACTTGGAATCTTCATTGTCTTCTATTTTGTATGCTAGGTCTACATTTCTTATGTTCCTTTTGTCAAACGTTCTGCGGAAACACACACACACATGGTTTGGTATTTCAGCCGATGCACTTTTAAATTTTAGTATTTCTTTTTTGTATGTGTGTAATAGAAGGTTGCTGTGTGCAGAAATGTTGGTAGTCTGTTCTAAAACTATTGCATTTTGTAAGTGACTTTCACTTCCAAAATATTTTCTCTGGATACGGTCAATTTCTTCTTGTAGATACTTAGGTGTACCATGCAGAAGAGTGTTATTTAAATTGGCTAATTCTGAAGCTGGGCTTTTAGCATAGTATATTTTATACACTAGATTACTTACATTTGAATGATCTATTGATATCCGTTTGATGATATGAAAGGTGCTTTAGCAAATAGGTCCAGAAATGCAGGCTACTGAATGTCCTTGCAGTCCTGTATATTTGCGCACTGGACAGGTATCCATATTTTGCAGCACTTTCATTTTATTTTTGTCTTTACCTTTCACATACTGATTGAGGAACTGACATACAGATTTGAAAGATTTGTTAGGAATGGCACACATTGACGTGCACGGCCATTTGTATACTGGATGGTCTGATTCGGTCGAATCGAGAGGTAATTCTGAGTTTTCAGGGGATACTTTTCTAAGCAGTGTTTCTTGTTCCATGATGGTATTATTGATTTTTTTCATATCGTCTTCCACTGCTATGGATGGCAATTGTGTTTGTTTGATTTTGTTTGTATGCTTCTTCATTAAAATATGGTTCTATGGTTGTAGTGTGACTCCATTCACCTCCACAAATATGTAAGAAGTTATTTTTGTTCACATTCCGTTTATTAATAAGTTTCTTTTGCCGTTTGGTACTTAGTTTTGTTAGTGGTTTTATTCTATTTAACACCTATATAAACAACTTCCTTTTGAGAATGATTGCACTGTCCACGAGAGCTTGTAGGATTATTTTTTTACGGTAGGTTTTAAGGGGTGAGGATGATTTCGGTCCTCTTCTTATTAGATTCTGAAGGTTTATGTGGCAAAACATTTTTTTCTAAAACATTTTTTTACTATAGGTTCTTGTTGCTATATCAGGATTATTAGAAGCATTGTTAGCGGTAGTGGTAGCTGATTTTTTGTGAAGAGTTTTGTGCTTCGTGCCACATTTTGTTGGAGGAGTTAAAGTTTCGGTAGTTGAGGCTTGCTTTGTTTTGGTAAACGAATGTATCAGCTGTTTTGTTCCAACGTTCTCTACAAACTCTGGTACAGATGGATGCTTAGGTTGGAAACTTTTATTTTTATTTGCTCTACTTCTGGGGTCTCTTGGAAAAAAAGGCATGGTTTGGTCTGTTGTACAATGTACGTGTGCTGTGTGCTTGCGTGCATGAGTTTGATGGGTAAGCACTTTGTGGTGGTGTGTGAATGTGCATTGGCCTCTTACAATGATTTGGGAAGTCTACTTTTCTGTTTGCATACTACTACTATGTGCTTCAGATGAGAATAGAAAGTGGGCTAGTGATGAGGAGAAGCATTAATAGTGAACGTACTGGCATCAAATTGAAACAGCTATTTGTTTTCTAGTACTAACATTCTAAGGGATTTGTATGTTACGTGAGTTTTAAACATGCAGGGATTTGTGAGTCATTCTGCCTGTTATCCTTTGTTCAGTAAATGGCGATTTGTGGGTAGAATGGTTCAGAAATCACGGTTTGCTTTGGTGCACAAATTATATACATAACCCACACAGTCTGTTTGAGGAATAGTAAGAATATAAAGGTTGTACTGTACTTACTTTTTTTTGCAGAATGACCAGGTTTCTTCAGATATGTCGTTTGCAGTGTAGAGGCTGTTGATTTTCAGAAGAGTAGTCTTCACTGCGATTGTAAAAAGAAGAAGTTAATAACCGTGTGCGTTTAAAGCTGTGATGTTACAGTACACGTTAATGTTTTATTTTTCGTCGCAGTATTCTTCTTTGACATTTGAATACAGTGCATCTGTACCTTTCACTGCACTATGTGCTGCCTTTCTATGTTACTTGCAGTATGTCAGTTGCACGTGCTTCATAAATGCGTACACTTTTTAGGTTACGAAAATGTCTTGTTTCTTTTAAGCTGTGTTATCTATGGCAGAGAGGTTTGTAAGCGATAGGTCAGTATAGTAAATGGGGAAAAAATCTGTACTTTCACATTATAAGTACGATTTCGAAAAATCAGGAGACCCTCGAAGGGAGATGTCACCACAGCAATCGGGAGCGTTTACTTTTTCTCATATGATCGCATTGGAAGTAGCATTTATGTAGACGCTACACAGTAAAACATTCTGCCATTTTCTAATGGAAAATCTAGTTTGTCACTAAAAAGGGAGGGTTCTAACGTATGTATAAGTTATGCAGGAGACAGTAAAAAGTAGCGCGGTTTGTTAATGAAAAATCAGACATCTTGTACTTAAAGGATGACCGTTGGTATGTATTGCCTATGCAGACTTAGTGGTAATCATTTCTGTAAATGAAGTCATAAGGGTTGCACATGTTCTCTGAGTAAAATATGCATACCTGTAGTTTATACACATGCATATGCGCATGGATGGAGCTGTACGTAGAAATCCGCGACACTTGCACAGTAGTTTTTGAAGTTGGTGCTTTGGAATTGATATGCGACTTGCATTCACAGTGATCAATAGTACATTTGAAGTGCCACATTTTTATGACGGAGTTAGATGTAGGGATGGTTGATGTGATTAGTGGATGGTTGTGTGACTGCTTAGCTGTGTCCAATGAGGAAATGGAATCGTGTGTAATGTGGAAAGGGTAGAAGGATTGGCTAAGAGTTACGTGCCGCACGTAGGCACCGCTTGTCCACGGGTAGGGTGTGTCACATACGGGTAACTACAGCTAATCGAGCATGGAAAGGGGACTGTGGGCATCAACCAATCAGATGTTCACATTGTTCCTTTGTGGCGAAAGGCGGTGCGTATACTGAAGATGGCAGAGGCGCAGAGGGTCAGGGTTTTGGTCTTTGGAGACATTTTTGTCCAAGGTTTACAGCTGTATGCCGAAAGTAGGCATGTGGCACATCATTTTGATTTGAGAGGAGTGGAGGTGGTGTGGAACGCTGAGACTGATCGCAATGTTGCGGCACTTCTCCAAGTTTGCACCGAGATGCGAACTATGACCACTCCTTATGTGATCCTTTTGTACTACGTTGCTTGCCATTTGGGCTATGTGAGTTCACGTACTTTGTTGAAAGATTTGGAATAGTTGGTTGAGGCAGTCATGAACATCTTTCCAACTGCGAAAATAATTTTTTCTGGGTTATTACCTAGAGGAAAATGGGCCAATAGTTCTGTTTTCTGTCCCGATCAACGTATTGGGAGGTGTAACATTAATCGCGGCATGTGTTCTTTTATGTTACGTGCTGGTATGTTTTTCTGCAGCCACGACAACATTGTTCCCAGTAATGCGGCTTATTTTGAAGCAGATGGTGTTGCGTTATCTTCTTTGGGAAATGCCATGTTCTTTTGGAATGTGAGGCTTGCTTTGGAGAAGGTTCTGTAATGGTAGTAGGAGTAAAGTAAGAACAAAAAATATCACCAAAAAAAGAAAAATGACATGTAAGGTATCTGCCCAAAAACAAAGGCTCTTTTCAGAGCCCACCTTCAAGGGGAAAAGGGGAATAATATTTAAATGTACAGTCGTCTAGCTCTGCTCCTGTATGTTTCCGCGAACATGGCGGTAGTTGGCAGGCGCTGCCTTTTACCAACGGGGATTTTGGGGTGGAGACTCATGCAAATGAGAATGTGCAAAGGTAGGGATTGGCCACTAAAGGTCAGTGGGTGTGTTCTGTACGGAGATATTTCGTCAGAACGTCTTTTCCCTGACAGGAGACCAGACAGCCATGGCTCTGTGTGCTCAAAAACAGATTATCTGGATTTTGGGAGAATCGTGGATAGATTGGCTGAAGATGCATGCGGAAAGTTGTGGTCTATCTCCAGATCTTGGATTTCCTCATGTGGAAGTGCACTGGCATGGCGTGTGCGGAATGAGGTGGTTGGACTTGGTACCGCTCTGCATTACTTTACAGACAGAGCGTCATCCTGATATACTTATCATTCATTGCGGAGGCAACAGTTTAGGCCATGTTTCTGGCATTTCTTTGCAATGAAGGAAGGACTTGCGCAAGTCATGGACATGTTTCCAAATTGCCAAATAGTTTTTACCCGTATTGCTCAAAGACCAAAGTGGCTGCATTCATCTGCATTTGGCCCACAAATGGAGAAAGCACGCCGCAATGTGAATAAGGCTGTTTGTGCATTTCTAAGAGATGTTGGCATGTCCTCATTCCACAATGAAAACATTTGGTTTCGCAGCTCTTTCATATTTCGCAGAGATGGAGTCCATCTCACATATGCTGGCAATCAAATTTTTCTTCGCAATGTACAACATGCAATGCAACTTTTTTTGGAATCATTGTCACATATTTGGCAATCCATTTTTCCACCCTACAGTTTTTGAAGCATACTCAACACCACCGAAAGGCTCTTTTCAGAGCCACCACTTACTCCCAGCGAAAAGTACATTAGTTTTGCTTTGCTAGCACCCTCCATTTTTGTGTGTCCCATGACTGTCCGCGGACTTATCAAAAAAAGTGAGGGGGCCTACAACGGTCACTTCAAAGCTCTATTGTTAAACCGAGAAAGGCGGCTCTGAAAAGAGCCTTTTTTTAAATGTGTGTAACTTTTCAGTTCACTGTTTTTATGGACACGATACACTAGGAGAAGAGGGGACAGGAGGGTAAAGAAGGGACACCAACCACAGGGATAAGAAGGGCCAGGTGGAGAGAGAAAGATATAGGGTGGCCTTCACTTAGGTAGGGCACAGTTATTCTTGTGCTCAGTGACCGTAGCCTCAAAAGCACTTCAAAGACTCTTCCCCCCTGAAGAGTACTGCATCACAGTACATACACAATTTTGTGACCCTCGAAAGGTAAGGGTCAACAGCATCGCAAATGGCTTGTGACGCAGCTGGGGGAATGTGCTCCCCCACAGGAGTGTCTCTTGTGGTGAGAGGATCTAACAGTGAGGATGCTGTGGAGGAACTCAGTCTAATACGTTCTTCACATGACACCACCTTGCGAATGTCCGCACTGTGGAACGGTGTTGGGTGTCGCTTCATGGTTGTCGTATCAAAGCTGTACGCACCAGGTCTGCCACGACTCAGCACCAACTGGCACTGGTTGCACTTGACCAGGTTTGCACGTGCTTTCGGTACGTTCCTATAAATGGAAAACAACCGCCAAACCCATGATCCCGCCGAGTGTTTGTAGTGCGGAGTTCTTCCACCTCATTCTCTTCTTCCTCGATCTCCACATCCTCACCCATATATCCCTCTGCAGGCCCTTGGGGAGGTGGTGGCGGTGGAGGGTTTGGGGGTGGTGCTGAGGGTAATGCAGCAGTAGCAGCCATGGATGCCATAAGGATTTTTTGCCAAATGGTCGCTACAGTACTAAAGGCAGCACAACTCTAACTGCTATAGTCAGAAGCACAATGAAGAGGACCTCGGGGGTGTGGCCAATTATAGAGGTCGAAGGATGCGGCTTGTGACCACATTGCTCGCTTGTAAAACGCTCCAAAAATTGTTAACTACACATTCACAGGTGGAGCTATTGTATGGTAAATGTCAAATGGTGATGTTATACTGAAAAATACTTTCCCATTTATGTGTCCGTTATTTTGCAGTGTTGCAGAAGCAGACAAAGTGCACGAATTAGTCCACACGCTCAGGGTGGGTGTGGTCACATGATGACGTCCTGTACACATCCGCGAGGGAAAAGCATGCCCGCACAACAGAAAATGCAGACTAACAAACGTGCACATGCGCACCACTGTTCTATGGACAGTGTTCGGGTCGGGTCCTGCAACTAATTAAAAGTGCGACACAAGTGAGATGGACAGTTAGGGATAGGCGGGATGTTCGCAGTACTTATGGGTGTACTGCGCATGTGCCTACCTGATCTGATGACTGTAAGGACAGGTCCAGTCTCTTTAGGACACCTCCATTTTGTTTGATAACGAACATGCTGGCCTCTGCGCCTATTCTACGGACGGTTCCATCTTGCTGCGGGCGATACAGACAGATATAGTGTCCTTAGAACACTTCCAATTTGCCTCATTTATATACATTGTGCCTACCTACTATATTCTAGGAACATGTTTTATCTTGTTTTTGAGCCGTGCGGAGACGTATAATGTACTTAGCACGCCCCATTCTATTACTTTACACACAACATGCACAGATGGTGCTTTCTAAGATCAGTTCCATCTTGGTTGTGATTGGTACGGGTAGGTGTATTGCCGTTAGAACATCCACATTGTATTGCTTATGGCTAACTCGAACAGGCACGCTGTTCGTGAACATTTAAAGTCTTTAAAAAAAAAAAAAACTCTAACCCGTATTCAACAACAACTATACAAAAACTTTCTAAAAAATTACACGCTCTTTAATCAACAGAAACACAGGGGGATGCGGAAACTGACACGAATATAGGGGAATTAGGGTTCAAAACGGGCTGATTGTGAGGAGATGATTTGTGTGGGGAAGAAGGGATGGATGTTTCATCACAACGTCTATTTTCTTCTTGAAGGTTTGGGGACGGTTCACTGGGGAATGGAGAAGGAGGGCAGGTACAGGTGGGACAGTGGTAACGTACTTTTCCTCTAACAAATTCTACCACAAATTCCCTTAAACTATTAAAATTGTCATTCAGTGTCTCCATTTTACGTTCTATCCTTTTCAGCCTGTCTTCCTCTGTGTCCTTTGATGGCTTCACTTCTTTTTTCTCCTGGTCTGCTACAAATAAATATATATATGTTAAATGGCCATAAAATACTGAACATTATTTTGCTTATGCAGAGCACTGTGTACCATTACTGTCGCCATCTTCTGACATTTCCCCATGCGGAAAATTCTCCTCCAGCCACTCCAAAGTACTGCACATTTCTGTACGAAAAGAACAGAAAGAAATTATTTCTTCTGCCGCTTATACCAAAAAAAGTACACACTTAAATAAGAAAAATGAAGTTAACATACTTTTTTGCTGTAATTTGTCTTCCTTGAAGTGTGTGCGTCTACTGTCGGTCCTGCCTACACAGTTTCTGTGAGGTACTTACGTTGGAGTCATCCTTTTTTTTTAAGGTACAATCCATTTCATTCTACATGGACATTAAATGCATGGTTTTTGTTTGAGACGTTTAGGTTTCTCTATTTCTTTACTAGTAATTATAATGTCTTTCTGTGTCTTTTCTCAAAGTTGAACATTTTTTATGTGACACATTAGTACAATTTCAGATGGCCCCTGACTGTTTTGGTAGTGATTACCTCGTCCGCGTCTGTCCGCAGACAGGCGCTCAGTCCATGCCTTCACAATATGGATAGCGAGGAGGTTCTGTATGGTCTACGTTATATGTTTGTAAAGTAATCAAACTATACTACATATCTGCAAGATCACATGCTGATAGTGTATATTCAGCATAAAAACTTCATTAACGCGCTGTTATGATTAGGTTCCCCTTCAGTAAATCTGTGAAATTCAGTTACAATAAAAATGTTGTTAAAGGGACGTTATGGTTAAGTTGCCCTACTAAAAACCCGTACAATTCACTATAAAACCTATTCAAATGTGCCATTATGGTTCAAAGTAAAACCGAAAAACCCCTGAAATTCGCCAATTATGGTAGGCTAAGCAACCATAACTGGCCGCACCATTGTGCACTGCTAACACTAACACCCAGAACATCAAAGATGACATCACAAATGATGAGATGCCCTTCCCTTCCTCCCCTCCCATCCATCATGTCCAAACCCCTAACTCCTCTGTATTTATTTATTTCTGCTTCCACCTCTCGCTCGTAATTTTTATACTGTTATATAATAATAAAATTTTAAGTGTGTTGTTAGTATATTCCTGTGTCTTATTAAGGTAGTTGTGGGGATGTCCATGGACAGCGCGGCTGTCCGGGATGTCCGCAATTAACCAAAATGGGAGTGTCCTTAAGACACCGTACATGTTCGCACTGTCCACAATCAAGATGGAGGTGTCCTTAGGACACATCAGATATCCGGACGGAATGTCCGCAATTAACTATAATGGGGGTGTCCTAAGGACATTATATTTGTTCGTACTGTCCGTATTCAAAATAGGGGTGTCCGCAGAACACCAAAGCTGTCCGCATGTCCGCAACTATGCAAATCAAGGTGTCCTACGAACACCCCCTCTGTTCGTATTGTTCGCAACCAGAATCAATATGTCCGTAGAACACACACTATGTCCGCAAATTTGTGACACACTTTATTGTGTTTGGGGACGTGAACATGGTTGGCAGGACACCTGCGTGCATGCGTATCACACACTTGGGTCCTACGAACATCATGCCTGTCGGCAACACGTGTGTCGCACTTTTAATTAGTTTGGGGACACAAAAAACGGCCCGTAGAACACTTGCACAAAAGCGCACAACTGACTCGTGGATTTGGTGTCCTGCGAACAGCCATCCCAATCGCGAACCTGTCCGCGATGTCATCATGGAACTGCACCCACGCTGAGTGTGGATCCTTGTTCGCGAAACACTGTCTGGGCCCCCGAACATTTAAAAAGGGCTTTTTTGAGCAATCCAGTAAAAGCTCACCATTGCACATGTCCCAGACAATGTTGCTGGCGATCCACATACTTTTTGAACTTTTTGAGCCCTTTTTGGGTGTTCGAAGTGTTCGTGGACAGTGCGGGTGTCCACAAAGTGCGCTCTAGCACCCTTATAAAAGGCCACACCCTAGAATTGCTCCTCATTGTGCTTCTGGCTACCTGACAGAGCATTGTTCCTGACCTGCATTCACTGCATTGCTGGTGACTTCTGCCTGCTGTCCTCCAGATGGCACCCATGGCTACTTAGGCTTCATCACCTCCCCCACCCCCCCTCCACCACCACTACCTCCTCAAGTGCCTGCAGAGGGGAACAGGCATCAGGATTCAGAGGAGAGTGATGAAGAGGATGAGGTAGTGGAAATCCATACTATTAGCACTCATCGTGGATCTTGCGTGTGGAGGTTATTTGCCACGCTTGATGGAGTACTAAAAGCATGTGCGAACAAGGTGTGCTGCACTTTGTGCAAGATGGTGCTGAGTCGTGGCAGGCCTGGTTTGTATAGCTATGGTACTACATCAATGAAGCGACACCTATCAGCCAGTCAGTCAGTCAGGGCCAGGCCTCTCTATGCCAGATCCCTGCCAGATTGATCTCATCAGCTCTGCTCAGATTGTTTTCCCTTCTGCATATCAGCCAAAGCCATCCAATTCTGCTGCTCGCAAATCCGCTTCCCGAAGTACATCCAATCACTCCCACAAGCCTCTCCAAGTCATCGCTCGATCTCTCAGAGTGTCAGTGTGTCATCTCCAACTCGCATCCCCAACTACCTCTCTATCTCAGAGAGCAGACTAGCAGATAGAAGCAACCTCAAATCTCAGAGCCTCGCCTCTCTATATTGTTCAATGACGTATTCATATCCATGGTTACATGTCTCTCTAAGCTAAAATGCCTCTCTGTCTGTCAGCATTTCTAAATGTGAGCAGTGCCTAAAAGTCTGTGATGCATGTACTTGTACTTTTCAATCACTGTGTGTTCTTGTCATCGTGACATTTGGCATCATATCTATACCATATCTTCTTCTGTCTGCCTGCAGTACAAAACACCATCTTACCATCTCCTCATATTTCTCCATTCACTCCCTCTATCCTTCTGCATGTCTCTCCCTGAAAAAGCACTCCCTCCATGGTGCTGCCTGCCCCCACCTTTTCTCTCTCTGCGAAGCACCAGCCCAGGCTGATAAGGCCACAATGCCTTCTCTACTCAGACAAGGGTCGCGTTATCTGTCTGCCAAGCAAATTGTTTACCCATACTTTGTACACTGTAACTCATAACAACTTCCGCACTCCGCGGTACTTCTTTGTGTCATTCAGGATGGCTTAGGAGCCAGCTACATCTCTGTCTAGCGTTTACTCTTTCTCTCACAAACCCAAGCGCTATCTATAATGCCTCAATGCATATTCTAAGTCCACACTCAGACGTGTCTCTTAACATGCATACATAATACATAACATAATATCTCTACATGTGTCTACAAATATAACCTGTGTCTCTACATGGCACTTCAAATATAACAGGCCTCATTCTATAGAAAATACAAATGCATAGATATATGTGGATATTCTAATGTCACTACTTCATGTCACTGTTAATCAGAATTAATGATGGATAACTGGATCCCTAAATGGGTACTGGTTCTCTAATGATAACAAACCAGGCTTCTCCATAATATCTGGTTTCACAACAATACTTAGGGCCTCATTGCAAGTCAGGTGGTAAGGGGTTAACAGCGTCGGTAAAGGTGCCGGTGCCGTCAACCCCATACCACCTGATTACGAGGTCCCCTAACGGGACCCGGTCTGCATGTCTCGTTTCACCAGATGTGCATAGCGGGTCCCTGCTCGTAATCGGCCCATTGTTTGCTCCCTCTCCCATTCCCATTCAGCCCTATGGGGGCTGAAATGGGAATGGGGAAGGCCCGGGTCCAGGTTCCCAGAGGGAGGAATTACCGGGCCCTCCGAACTCGGAATGGCCCGGTAATTCCTCATTCTGGGAACCCGGACCCGATTTCGGCGGCAGCCATGCCGCAAATAGCGGCATGGCTACTGCCAAAATCGTAATGAGGCCCTTAGTGTTTCTGGAATAAGGCAGGAATTGGACTAATGTACTGGAATGGTCAAATTCACTATAAACTCACAAGAACAACCACAAGAATTTCTAATGTACTTACTACAAGTACATGAAAACAAAAACATACCTATAAATGAAATCTTCCAGATTTCATACATGTGGAAACATACATGTACTCTCTGCAGCCATGTGGCACAGGAACAAGTCCCTAATGAACGCTTTGTGTAAGTATCCATACCTAACTGTGAATCCATTCCATTTCAGCAACTTGTACAAAATGAAAACCATGTCAGATTATGTACTACCTGCAATTCAGATAATCGCTCCACCTCACAAATGCAGACACATAGTAAATACGTAATAGTAATGCTTTTACGTTACAATGCAGATGGTACCAAAAACAACTGCAAGCTGACTGGATTCACACATGGTCAAGTATCACTTGTTAATAAAACCTTCAAAACAACAGGAATAATCTACCATGCAGGAGCCACAACCAATGCAGGCCACTACACTACATATATATGGCTGAATTTGTGTCCTAAGGTTTTAAAAATAGGTTCACCTTTCACTGGTGTCAATTAAAGAAGATCTCTGAAAACAATGATGTGTTTTCCTCCAAAGAGCTCTTCGTAGTTTGTTTTGAGTAATTCTTGTAATCTGAGGTGAATGAAGGTCAACATTAGGTTGGAGACCATGCTGACTTCATCTATTAGTAGCATTTTCATTTGTTTTAACACTCTGCGTAGTTCCATTGCAGCTTCTGTAGAAAGTTTGTAATATTCTAATTTGTTTTGGTGTTCTACTGGAAGGAGTAGTAATCGGTGTAAAGTGACACCGTCTATGTTGTAGGCAGCTAAACCTGTGGGGGCAGTTACAACAGCTGACAGTTTGTTGTTTGTCAATTATTGAAGGAACTTGCTGATGATTTTGACTAAGAATGTTTTGCTTGAACCAGCTTAACCACTGACGTATAGCAGTATAGGTTTGTAATGTTGGCAGGTACATTCTTTATTTTCATGTTGTACACCATGTGCAATTTCTTTTTTTACTTCTTGAAAAATGGTACGCTGCTCATTGTTCAGTTTTGATTGCAGTACACTTGGGTCTTCTGTATCTTCTTCATAGTGACACATGGTGTTTTCTACTTCTGTCATAGCTAATTCTGCCTCATTTGCTATTAGTGGCTGTCCCAGTGGTTCTTGTCTTCCTGTTATAGAAGGTTGACTACTGTCGGGAGTGTCTTTATCTAGTTGGGCCTGGAGTTCTTCTTCGTGTTGCTGTTCATTGTACAGCATTGTTTTGTACTGTGTAAAGTTTACATTGGTTATAGTGCTTTCTTTTGCTTTGAAAGCCTCTTCATAGGAGTCATAGATATCTTCTCCTTTTCTCCATGATTTAGAAATTGTAGCAGGGACATGTAATATAGTTCTTTATGTTGAGGAGTTTTAAATGACAATTTGATATGATTAATTAAGCTTTGTTCGGTAAGTTTCACTAAGCTGCCTTCACAATTTGTCACTCTGTATCTACTTTTATTTTCATCTGGTTTTATATTATTTTTGTATGTGAAGTTTTGGGCTATGTGGTATAGAGACATGGTTCCTAAAGTGGTACTCCTGTTTGGCTAGTATGTATCTAGTAAATTGTTTTTTAAAATGTCTTGGCTGTGGGATTCATTTTTGGCTATTGTTTCTATATTGTCGTATGATTTGAGAACTCTTTTTCTAGCTTTAGCAGGACCAAGATGTAGCCATACTATATTTTCAGATTTCCCATACAAAGCAGTACCGGTTAAACAATCTGCATTTTCATAGCAGCCACATTCTCTGAGATAGCATTTTTATGCCTAAGCTGTACAATTTCTGAGACAGTGTTTTGTCCAATGATAGGTCATCCCAGATGTCTTAAAGCTCTGTTTTTTCTGCCTTGGTTAAGTAGGCTGTAACATATTGTACAACTGCAGTGGAATTGTCTGCAATGTACCGCACATCTATGTTTGCATTCCATAAGAGGGCAATGATTGCATTGTAATAATTGATATATTTTGCTTCTTCTGATGTAAAATGTGTTCTTAGGTGATTTACCTTTGACACTGTCTAAGTGAAGACATGAACTTGTTTACTTGACCTGTTGCTGTAACTGGTCTAGGGAAACCAAAGCGCCATTTGGTGTAATATTTTCCTTTGTTTTATTATTTGCGACGACAATATTTCCCACATTTGTGTCTTTGAAATTGTACAATTTGTGGATGAAGATCACTATTTGTTGCTTCTGATGGAATTTCACAAGTGACATTTTTCGATAAACTGTAAAACAGTGGTATCACTGTCTTGACCAAATGTAGGAGCATATTTAATCCATAAAAGCATGTGGATATGTGGTGCTCCTCTGGCTTGGTATTCTTTTCTCCAAAAGAAGTGTTGCACTTGTCCGAGGGGAGGAGCAGTTTTATGTAGCATAGCAATGAAGCGATGATGGAAATATCTTGGACCTAGAGAGCAAAGTTCTCCAGGTGTTAGTATATCTGTTTGTTTGTTTTTTTTTTATATGTGTAGGAAATCATGTAAATCTTCCTATGCATATTCTGCACAACTTAATGTAACAAACCAAGTAGGTGGCCCAAGGTTTCTTATCATACAACGTACATCTCCGTGACGTTGGAACCAGTACTCTTTAGTACCAAGCAAGTTTGCTAACAGATTTGTAATGCTTGATTGTAAAACCTCATATTTTTATTGCACTTTTTGTAGTAATAGCGTAGCTGATCTATTTTGAAAGTGGGTACCTGATTTCAATGAGTGTGCAACTCTGTAGCATAGAGTTGCAAGTTCACGTTCAAAAAGTAGGTGGAATATGTATTCCACATTTTGTCTAAATCTGGGATCTTCAGAATATATTCGTAACAAGCGGTAGTCTGATGCTGTTATCCAAGTGGGACTATCATCGTACCTTCCTCCTTTCCCAGTAGGAAAGAGTAGAGGAAAAGCACATGCTTCTATACTTTTTTCCCATATGCTGATTGGTGATCCTTTGGTTTGTTGCATTTGGTACGTTTCTAGTGCATCATCTATGGTGTCTTTAGAGTGTAATGGATGAATTGTATAATGGTCTAAAATATTGGCTACTGTAGCAGGATCTAGAAGTCGGTTCCCTCAGGTTTTCTTCAATATTCATTTCTTTGTAGTATTCATTGTTGTCTTTTAGATATTGCATGGCTTGTCTAACTTTATGTAAGTCTACGAGTTGTTGCCAAATTTTTGTTGTCTTTTGTAGGTACACCATGTACTAAGACAATTAAATATTGCTCTACTGGACATTGCACTCCCAGAGTGTGTACATTTTCTTTCAGGTTTAATGGTAAATAAACTACTTTGCCACGAATGCCATTAACTAATTCTGAGGGAGGTAGTTTTGCTGTTTTTGGTTGAAGGCGTATTATTGCTTGAAATGGATGCACTGTTCGAATTATGATGCTCTCATATAAATTGAGTTGTTGTAAGGGTTTTGATAGTGGGAATAATTCTAAGTTATTTGTGATAGCACGAGAAGGAGTTTGGTTGTCAAGTTTTGCAGTGCAGTAACTGCAAAGTATTAAGGGGTCATTTATTTTGTATTTGTTTTCTGCTATAAGGTAGAGAGCTAATTCAAACCATTTGGAATCTTCATTGTCTTCTATTTTGTATGTTATGTCTACAGTTTTTGTGCTACTTTTATAAAAAGTTCTGCGGCAACAAACACACACACATAGTTTGGTACTTCAGCAGTACTTTCTTTTTCGTATGTGTGTAGTAGAAGGTTGCCATTTGTAGAATTGTTCCTAGTCTGTTGTAAAGCTATTGCATTTTGTATGTGGCTTTTACTTCCAAAATATTTTCTCTGGATATGCTCTATTTCTTCAAGTAGGTCTTTGGCTGTACCATGTAGAAGATTGTTATTTAAATTGTCTAATGCTAAAGCTGGACTTTTAGCATAGTACAGTTTATGGACTAGATTTCTTATAGTTGAATGATGTGTTGATATCATTTTGATATGAAGGAAAGTGCTTTTGCAATTATATCCTTAAATGCAGGCTAATGAATGTCCTTGTAGTCCTTTGTGTTTGTGCACTGGACAGGTATCCATATTTTGTAGAAGTTTCATTTTGAATGTGTCTTTGCCTTTTACATATTGATTGAGGAACTGGAGTAAAGATTTGAAAGATTTTTTGTCAATGTTACACATTGATGTGCACGGCCATTTGTATACTGGACGTTTTGGTTCAGTCTGATGGAGAGGTGATACTGAGTTTTCTGGGGATAGTTTTGTGAGCAGCGTTTCTTGTTCCATAATGGTATTATTAAGTTGTTCATAACTTCGTCCACTGCTTTTGTTTGTATGCTTCTTCATTGAAATACAATTCTGTGCTCGTGGTGTGACTCCATTCACCTCCACAGATATTTAAGAAGTTATTTTTGTTGACATTCCATTTATTGAGAAGTCTTTTTGGTAATTTAGTAGTTAGTTTTGTTAGTGGTTTCATTCTGTTTAACACTAAACTAAATAACTTCATTTTGAGAAGGATTGCACTGTCTAGGAGAGCTTCTAAGATTAATTTTCTACAGTAGGTTTTAAGGGTTGTGTATGATTTCTCTCCTGTTTTTATAAGATTCTGAAGGACTCTGTGGTGGAACATTTTTTGTAAATTACTTTTTTTGGTATGGTCACTTGCCACTACATCAAGATTTATAGGAGCAGCGTTAGCAGTAGTGGTAGCTAAATTCTTGTAAATCAATTTCTGTTTCGTTTTACATTTTGAAAGAGGAGGCAAAGTTTTTGTACTGGAAACTTGTTTTTTTTTCGTTTAATGACTCCATTAGATCTTTTGTTTGAACTTTTTGTACAAATTCTGCTAGAGATGGATGCTTATTTTGGACACTTTTTTTATTTGCTCTAATTCTGCATTGCTTTCTACGGACTTGCTTTTTGGTAGGCATTCTTTGGTGTCTGTTGAAAAAAAAGAAGGTATGGGTTGGACTGTTCTGCAATGTATGTGTGCTATGTGCATGATTGTCTGAGTATGATGTTAAGGATGTATGTGGTGGTGTGTGATTGTGCATTGGGCAGCTACAACTAGTTCGGAAGGCTATTCTTATTTTTGTGTGTTACTATACTGGGGTTCAGATGACAGTAGAAAGTAAGCTAGTGGTAGGAGAATCACCAATACTAAATCTAATGGTATCGAATTAAAACAGGTCTTTGTTCTGCAATACCAACATTCTAGGGGCTGATTTATGGAATTTGTGCACCGGAAAAGGGATGATTTGTGCACAATTCTGCCTGCAGAATGGTGTACAAATCCCCGTTTTTTCAGCGCACAAATTCCATGAATCAACCCCACAGTGTGTTTCAGTAACAGTAAGCATATTATGGTAGTATTGTACTTCCTTTTTTTGTTTGTAATGAGCAGGTTTCTTCTGAGTTGTTGTTTGTACTTAAGATGCTGCTGCTTTTCAGGACAGTGGTCTTCACTGCAATTGTAAAAGAAAGATGTTAGTAATTTCGTGTGTTTATAGTACTGATGTTAATTTATATGTTGATTTTTATGCTAGTGTAGTAGTATTCTTGTTTGATAACGGAGCATAGTATGCACATGCACTTTCCTTTGCCTATGTGCATCCTGTATGTTTTACTTAGAATCTGTTAGATGAACATGCTTTACAAATATATATAATAGTAAGCGTATAAAGCTCACTTAGCTTCTTAAGGCTGTGTTATTTGATGTTTGGAGAAATAATGATATACTTATTTTGCTATTTTTATAAGGTAAATGGCAGAAACTGTGTAGAAAAGCAGAGAATGTATGCATTTGTGAAGGTGTGGATAATAAAGCAGAAGATGCAATGTACAGGCAGTGTTTTTCTAAGTTCATTTTAAATATTATACAGGTTAAGTGGCAGTTACTCTGTTTATATGTATTTATAAGAGTTGTACATGTACTCTGCATCAAATAGCATACCTGTAGTTTGTATTCATGCATGTGGATATGCATGCAGTTGCAAGTAGAAATCTTGGCGACTTGTACAGTAGTTTTTGTAGTAGGTGCTTTCCAATGATATGAGACTTGTACTCAGAGTGATCAACAGTACATTTGAAGTGCTAAACTCTGATGATGGAGTTAGATGTAGAGGTCTTTGATGTGATTGGTGGATGGTTGTGTGACTGCTTAGCTGTATCCAATGAGGGTATGGCACAAAGAGTGAAGTGGAAAGGGTAGAAGGTCTGTAAGAGTTACGTGCTCTGCGGACACCGCGGCTGTCCAATGACAGGGCGTGTCACATCCGGGGTTTTCCAGCAAATTCAGCATGGAAAGGGGACTGTAGGGATTACCAATCAGGTGTTGAGGTTGTGGATTTGTGTTGAAAGAGGCTGTGTGTAGTGAAGATGGCAGAGATGGAGAAAGTCAGGGTGTTGGTGGTTGGTGGAGATATGTTTGTGCATGGTTTACAGCAGTATGCTCAATGCAGACATGTGGCAAACAATTTTGATGTTAAAGGAGTGGAGGTGGTGTGCAGCACTGTGCCTGATTGCAATGTGCAGGGAATTGTGCACATTTTTGAAGATATGGCCAGGATGAACAGTCCCCATGTGACAGTATTTGGGCTATGTCAGTGCCCCTACTTTGTTGGCAGATATGGAACACTTGGTTCAAGCAGTAATGAACATCCTTCCAAATGCCAAAGTTATTTTTCCGGATTAGTACCTAGGGCAATATGGGACAGTTCTGTTTTTTGTCCTCAGCAAACCATTGCTAGGTGTGCAATCAACCGAGGCATGTGTGCTTTCATGCTTGGAGCTGGTATGTTCTTCTCTAATATTGAGAATATTGATTCCAGTAATGCTGTTTATTTTAACGAAGATGGCATTTCTTTATCTTTTACGGGAAATGCCATGCTGTTTTGGAATGCAAGGGTTGCTTTGGAGAAGGTTATGTGAAGATTTTAGGAGTAAAGTGAGAAAAAAAAGAAAATAAATACAAAATAACAGGTGTCTGTCAAGCATCTGCAAATAAAACCAAATAAAGGCTTTTTTTTTTAGAGCCAACCTCAAAGGGGAAATCGGGCACAGTATTTAAATTTAAATTCACCACGCTCAGATTTTCGATATGTCCGCGGACATGGCGGTAGTCCGTGAACACCGCGTATTACATACATGGATTTTGGGGTGGAGAGGTATGCAAATGAGAGTAGAGCAAGGGATTGGTCAATAAAGTTTACTGGGTGTGTTGTGTAAGGAGAGAATTTGTCAGGAAGTCTTTTTCCTGCAAGAAGAACATATAGCTATGACTGTGTGTTTTATAAAACAGATGATCTGGATTTTAGGAGACTCATGGATACATTGGTTGGAGGCGCATGCAGAACGCTGTGGAGTAGCTGCAGATCTTGGATTCCCTCATGTGGAAGTGCACTGGAATGGAGTCCGTGGAATGAAGTGGCTGGACTTGGTACCTCTCTGTGCTACTTTGGAGACACAGCATCATTCAGAGATAATTGTAAATCATTGTGGAGGGAACAGTTTAGGACATGTGTCTGGAATTTCTTTGCAATTTGGAATGAAAGAAGGACTTGGGAAGGTCATGGACATGTTTCCAAATTCCCAAGTAATTTTTTCTCGTATTGCGCAGAGACAAATGTGGCTGCGTTCTTCTTCATTTGGTCCACAAATGGAGAAAGCAAGGAGCAATGTCAATAAGACTGTTTGTGACTTTCTAAGAGATGTTGGCCTGCCCTCTTTTCACAATTAAAATATAATGTTTCGTAGCACATACATTTTTTTGCAGCGATGGAGTCCACCTTACTTATGCTGGTAATCAGATTTTTCTGAAAATGTACAAAATGCATTGCAACCTTTTTTGGAATTACAGCCATCCATTTTGCAGTAGGTGTTGACCATTTGAAGTTTTTCAAACACAAACAAACACCATCAACAGGCTCTTTTCAGAGCCACCACTTCCTCCCAGAGAAAAGTGCAATGGTTATGATAGGGCAGCACCCCAAAATATATATGTCCGCGAACAGTCCGCAGACTCCAAAAAAATGCACAGGGCCCTGCTCCATTTATTTGCCACTTCTATTTTTAAACTGTGAAAGACGGCTCTGAAAAGAGCCTTTTTGGGGGGGGGGGGGGTTGTTGTTTTTTTTTTGTTTTTTTGTTTTCTTTTTTTTTTACACGACACACTAGGAAAGGAGGGGAAAGGAGGGTAAGGAAGGTACAACAACCACGGGGATAAGAAAGGGCAGGTGGCGAGAGGAAGATTTAGGGTGGGCCTTATTCAGGTAGTGGGCAGTTCTTCTCGTGCTCCTTGACCGCAGTCTCGAAAGCACTCCGAAGATTCTCCCACATGCAGAGTACTGCGTCGCAGTACATACACAATATTGTGACCCTCGAAAGGTAAGGGTCAACAGCATCATGAATGGCCTGTGAGGCAGCTGGAGGGATGCGCTGTCCCAATGGAGTGTCTGTTGTGGTGACAGGAGGGGAAACGGAGGATGTTGTAGAGGAACTCAACCTACTACGTTTATCACAAGGTACAACCTTGCGAACGGCCCCACCGTGGAACGACATTAGGTGTCGCTTCATGGATGTTGTACCAAAGCTGTATGAACCAGGCCTCCCACGACTCAGTACTATTTTGCACTGATTGCAGGTGACCTTGTTCGCACGTGCTTTTGGCATGTCACCATGAATGGTAAACAACCGCCACACCCAAGACTCACGGCGAGTGCTGGTAGTAGGGACTTCCACTACCTCATCCTCATCCTCTTCCTCCTCCGCTACATCCTCACACCTATTCCCCTCTTCAGGCCCTTGGGGACGTGGTGGAGGAGGTGGGGGTGCTGATGCCAAGGCTGAAGCAATTTGAGATGCCATCAGGAATCAGGAAGAAAAGCAGCAAAAGCAGGAAAAACAGGTCAATATGTTAGGTTACTCTGCAGTGCTGGATAGACAATGCTCTGTCAGGTAGCCAGAAGCACAATGAGGATCAGCTCTGTGGTGTGGCCTTTTATAGGGGTGCTGGTGTGTGCTCTGTGGACAGCTGTGCTGTCCGCGGACAGATCAGATACCCCAAAAAGGCTCAAAAAGTTCCAAAAAGTATGTAGAAAGCCAGGGTCATTGTCTGGGACTTGTGAAATGGTGAGGTCTGACTGTAAAATACTCTGGATTGTCCATAAAAGTACTTTTAATATGTTCGGGGACCCAGACAGTGTCCGCAAATCAGGACACATGCTCAGCGTGGGTGCGGTCACATGATGACGTCGCAAACACGTCTGCGAATGGGACGGGTGTCTGCAGGACACCAAATGCGTAGGAACGGTCATGCGCATGTGCGCAAGTGTTCTACGGACAGTGTTTGGGTCCTCAAACTAATTAAAAGTGTGACACACATGAGACGGACAGGCGCAATGTTCGTAGGATTTATGGGTGTAGCGCACATGTGCGTAGATGTTCTACAGACAGGTATAGTGTCCTTAGGACACCTCCATTTTGGTTAATTATGGGCATTCCGGACATCAAATGTGTTCTAAGAACAGTGCCATCTTGCTTGCGGACAGTACGGACAGGTGTAGTGTCCTTAGGACACCGCCATTTTGGTTCATTGCGGACATTCCGGACAATGAGTGTGTTCTAAGAACAGTTCCATATTGCTTGTGGGCAGTACGAACAGGTATAATGTCCTTAGGAGACTGCCATTTTGGTTAATTGCGGACATCCCGGACACCCGCACTGTCTGTGGACACTCCAACTGCCTTTTTTTTAAAAAAGCCACAAAGGACTGAATTAAAACACACAATATTTTTTTTTATTCTATACAGATATAACATTCATGAAAGAGACAGGGAAGCAGAAACGGACACAAATACAGGGGAATTAGGAGTTTGGAGATGCTGGATGGGAGGGGATGAAGGGATGTACTCTCATCATAACGTTTTTCTTGGTGAGGGTTTGGGGATAGTTGACTGGGACATGGAGAGGGGGAATAGGTACACGTGGGACAATATTTAATTTTTTCTTTTATGTGGTCCTCCACAAAATATTTTATAAGAATGACATTTTTCATTAACATATCCATTTTTTGCTCTCTTTTGCTATATTATTTTCAATGTTTGTATGGTCTGTTAAAAATATATATGTTAAGTACACATAAAGTAGTGATTATTAATTTGCTTATATAGAGAAGTGTCTACCATTAGTATCACTGTCTTCGGTCATTTCATCACCTGGGAAATTTTCTTCAAGCCATTCGAAAGTACTGGACATTTCTGTGTAAAAAAAAATATTACTTTTAGTGTACCTAATAAAGAAAATTTAGAAATACGTAAGAAAAATTAAGTTTACTTACTAGTTTCTGGTAAGTTTTGACGTTACTGTTGTGTAGGTCTGCTGTTGCTTCTTGCTGTGCAGTTTCTGTGAGGTAATTATGTTGGAAGCATATCTTTTTTGTTTTGATATATTCCATTTTAGTACATATGCTATTTACATGGACGGTTGATGTGTTACATATATAGGTTCCACTTCTTATTTATTATTACATATAATGTGTTTATCTGCTGCTTTCTGAACTTGTACAGTGTTTATATGGCATGATAGAACAATTTAAGATACCCCCGAGTTTTAGTGTAGTGCTGATGTTGTCCGCGGACATACGCACAGTCCGCGGACATCAAAATCACTAGCAGGGGGTTCAGTATGTTCTATGTTACATGTATATAAAGAAAGGGAATCCTAGTAAACATCTATCAAATTCACACTATGAATATGTATATTCAGTAAAATAAAATTTGATAAAGGGAGGTTATGGTTAAGTTGCGCTATTAAAAATCTATGAAATTCAGTACAAAAAACTTTGTAAAAGGGATGTTCTGGTTAAGTTGCGCTACTAAAAACCTATGTAAGTCAGTAAAAAAACTTTGTTAAAGGGATGTTATGGTCAAAGTAAAACCGAAAAACCCCTGAAAATCGCTAGTTATGGTAAGCTAAGCAACCATAACTCGTGCCATCCCTGTGCATTGCTAAGACTAACACCCAGGACATCAAAGATCACATCACAAATGTCATTGATGACATCACTGATGACATCACATGTCTGACTCACTCTTTTTTCCTTTACTGATATATCTTGGCCAGTAATAGTTAGGAACAAAAAATTCAAAAATTACTATATTTGTAGACTTATACTTCAAAAATGTTCTTACAATAATTCACTTAGGGTCCACTCATAGCATATGAAACATATACATAAGAAAAATATACACTTGAAAGACAGCAATGCTTTCGGTGTATGAAGACAATCAGTAAGGTTATCAACACTTTCTTATTGTTCTGCTGTTTTTTTATTACTGTCCTTTCTCTGGATGTGCTCATATTTGTATTTGCATTACTTTCTTTAGAGTGCAATCACATCATGTGATAGTTATACATAGGGAAGTAGTAGGTTTGAAGCAGAGCAATCATTTCTGTGCATAAAGATAATCAGTTCGGTTATGAACACTTTCTGGTTATACTGCTGCGTTTTTTGTGCACTTCACTTTCTCTTTATATACTGAGATTTGTGTGTAGTAAGTGGGTTTTATTAGCTACTTATTACATGTTGCACAGTACGCAAAACTCTAATAAGAAAGCATTTATCAGTTCACTATTCAACATGGGAAAATTATGAATATTGCACCTCTATCATGCTTATGTTTAAACATGAGTAGCTTACTATACTGTAAAGAACTTCATAATAGAATGCTATTTATATCAATGCATTGCTTAATGCACTACATAGCTCATGATATTTATTCCAATGATCCTTCACACTTTGTCAACATTATAATAAGAATCCTTTGTATAGATTTTTCATGAAAAGTAAATGCACATGTGATGTCATCAATGACATTTGTGATGTCATCTTTGATGGCCTGGGTGTTAGTCTTAGCAATCCACAGTGGTGGCGCGAGTTATGGTTGCTTAGTTTACCATAACTAGCGAATTTCAGGTTTTTTTTGCTTTTACTTTGAACCATAACATCCCTTTAACAAAGTTTTGTTCACTGAATTTCATAGGTTTTTAGTAGTGCAACTTAACCATAATGTGTCTCTCTCTCTCTAACTTTATTGTGGCTCCAATATTGCATGCAATGGCAACTATCTTCATCAGGGATTTAAATGCCAGCACCTCGATACCCTTGGGCTGCTACTGCGCTTTTACAAATCTAAATAAATGCCAATGTTCCCCAGCTAAAGAACGATGACATGGGAATGGAAACATTAGTATTTACATTAGTAATGGGCAATTCCTACATCCATATTAAGGAAACAAAAAAAAAAATTACAGAGGTATGCAGCCCACCAAGAGGGGAAAAAAGAGAAAGACAAAAGAAAAATGTGTAATAAGGAACTCAGTCAGCCAAGATACAACTCTATATGTAGGCTAAAACAAAACGCCATTACCCATCTCCTTAGTAATCATCTGAACAACACTTGGAAGCAACTACTTCCATCCCTATTGAGAAATAATTCAAAACATTAAATGCTAGGTAAAATATACTACCCTTCCTAGTAATACCTACTAAAAAACACCTCCGTGTGCAAATAAGAAAACTTTATTTAAAAAAATACCCACTGACTGTAAAGCAGTCGAAATGAGAAAATGTTCCATGTGTACATTAAAACATTACACAAAACAATTTCAAGGTACTCATTCATAAAGAATAATTCTTATACCTATACATAAACACATACCATAAGCAAATAGCTGTGCTGAATCACAGTTTATGTGAAGATTTGATTTTGCTGTGTACAGCTATGGAAGCATAAACATAAAGGTTACTTACTACAAGAAAATTGCATAACGAAGTGTGAACATGTGCTCTACTCATTACAATTACTTACTAGTCTTGCGAGGTAGTGAGTGGCAGAGAACTGCGCCATAGCAAACTAAACCGATCAAACAGCGTGACTACTTGCGCCTGTTAATGAACATACCCAGCGTTTAAGTGCGAAAACGTGTATGTGAGTGTCATGATGCAATCATAGCAAACTTGATGATGTCATGACAATGTTTGTATACAATTAGGTCTGTAAAGGCGTTAGCGCAAACGTTAATATGTCCATGCTACATGGGATAGAGACAGAATCAAACACACTTAATCTAAGTGCCTGATATGTTCTTAAAACCTCTTAAAACCAGAGTGATAATTAGGAGCCCTTAACAGCGTGTATAGTACAACCAGTTACCCATGACAGGGTTAGTTTGTGCGTAAACAGGAACTTATATTCATTAGACCATATTTTCCTAACAATTCAGGAATTATCACACCAATTGGGGAGTCTTGAGATTGAGATATAGGGCCTCATTACACGGTATGCGGTAACCATGGCGCTATTAGCACCATGGTTGCCGCCGGTATTTTACCGTGTCTGCCTTGGTGGATGGCGGAATTACCACCCTACTCCAAGGTGAGCGGGGACGGTAATTCCCCATTCACCAAGGCACTTCCCCATTCCCATTTTTGCCCCCATAGGGCTCAATGGGAATTGGGAAGGAGCTAATTCCGGTACTGCAAATTGCGGTACCGTAATTAGCACCAAGGTCCCTTTGCGGGTCCCTACTTTAACGGCTGGTGTAGACCAGCCGTTAAGGTCGGGTCCCGCAAAGGGACCTCGTAGTAAGGCGATAAGGCTTTACCGGTACCGTTGCCCTTACCGGTTTCGGTAAACCCTTTCCGCATTCCGTGTAATGAGGCCCATAGAGGTTCCAGAGTGAACTCACTTATACTTTGGGTAGATTAGATTTTTATAACGTTTTAGAAGAGATCAACACCAATTTAGAATCATATAGAAAAGAATTGGAACAAAAGAAAGTGAGCAAGTTCCAACGTGACACATATAACTACCTAAATGATTAGGTGTATACCTGGGCAGACAAATACAAGCCATACACCAACACTAGACATGCATCAGATAGCTATTCTTCTGATTCATCTATATCAGAGAATGACACCGGTGACCTTCCCAGTGACCTTCATATAATGGGGGTAACGGTTGATACAATAACTCCTAGTGGGGGACTTAACAACATACCTGTTTCTGAACTGGTATGTCTGGTACCAGTTTTTAGATAAAAGCTCAAGGCCAAAAGAGCAAGGCGGGGGCAGAAGAAACCGCAGAAACCTCTGTATGCAAACCAAATTCCAGCAACAGAGAACTTAGTTGTAAATATATCAGACAGAGGCTTGAGTACTAAAGAAATGTTATACCCTTCAGAAAGGGTTGAATTATGTACCAACACACAGAACAACTCAGGGACTTAGAAACTAGAGATTAGGAATATCGTTTCATTGAATTCAAACGAAAGAGTAATTTCATCCCTCCTATTCCTAACAATACTATAGGTATTTTTTACAAGCTGGTTATAGATGACATTAGCAGGTTGTCATACAAAAAGCCTGTATACAACAATTTCAATAGAGGTGAAATGTCTTTAGTCAAATCTTTTTGTTCTGACCAAAAGAGAATCATACACCCTGCCAACAAAGGGGGAGCATTGGTTTTACAGAATACTTGCGATTATGAGAAAAGATGTTGTAAACAACTGAATGACAGGAATACTTATTTGGTACTACTATAGGACCCTACAAGTAGCATACAACAAGATCTAGATACCGTTCTTAAAGATGAAGAAGAGCAACGTTATAACTGTAAAACTAGGAATTGTTTGCACAAAAAGTACCCTATTGTACCTCATTTCTATGTATTACCCAAAATTCACAAAGACTTGCAGAATCCTCCAGGAAGGTGTGGAGGATCAGAAGAAGGAGACAAATTGATGTTTCCATTCTCAAGTTGCTAATATTTAAATAATATTAAAACCGTCTCACTTTCACTAAACTATGGGTTTCCCTACCTCGCAAAACTAACTCGGGTGCTCGTTGGTCAGTTGTGAAGTCCAAAAGTAATAGTCTGTCCTCTGTCCAAATCTTACCTGCTCTGACCCTACCACTAATACAAAACAACAAAAGTCCGGGAGAATAACTCTTCTCCTTGGGATGCTTTCTCAGCAAGTTTCTATCAATATAGACTCTTCAGATAGTTCTTGGCTATCACTTGTTTCAGTTTGTTTCAATCCCTTAGGGGACCCTTCCAATTCACTTGGCATCTCTTCTTTTGTCTTTTCAAAATCCTCTTTAAAGGGGTTTCTTTTCCTAGAGCTCCTTTCACTCTGACTTTAGCACAAAAACTTGAAAGTTTCTCTTTATCTGACATCCAGCTTGTATCTTGAGTACTAAGAGCAATCTTATTCTTCTCAGAGTTCTCAATTCTCTTATCACTTGGCCATTCACTGGGATGTGTATGAATCTCTTTTTTTATTACTCTGCTTCTCACTGAAACGAGTTTGATGAACCCAGTAATGATTTTCACTCTTATAGTTACTTGGCGTCTCGCTGGGATAAATATGACAAACCCAGTAATGAGACTCACATTTCTGGTTACTTAGCGTCTTACTGAAGATTAGAATGAGTATAGTATTTGTCATACTCGCTACACTCCCAGGTTTCCCACTCTTCCCGTTGCCTTTGTGATTTTGGGACTGAGTCCCTTGGTTGGTAGGTCACCTCTTGAGTCTTCTCCTGTGGACAGGACGGCAACTTCAGCTGTCTTTTTCTCCGACACCCTCTGCAGTGTCACTTTGTGCGTGGCTTTGCTGTCTGGGAAGTGTTTCCCAGTACTCTCTCCGCAGTCATCAGATCTGGATGTCTCTTCCCAAAGACCTGCATACATTCGCTTCAGAGCTTTGCTGTTTCCTGGTCTGACTCGGGCATCACATTGTCCAGGGTTACTCCCTGTGTAGGAAACCGCACTCTCTTTTCCTCTCCTCTCGGTTTGCTGCCACAGCCGCTTTGAACTTCGTGGGTTTCTCTGTCACTGGTGTCTCTGCCTCCAATACTTATTGCATTGCGCTGGGGCTTCCCCTGCATAACTTTACAGTCTGTCTTTTGTGTTGGACTGGTGTTCATTATTGTTCCATTGGTTTTCTTTGCCACAGCACAAGACAGGTACTTTTTCCCAGGTGAAGTATCACAGTAGCAAATGTATAGTGATTTGTCCTGTTTTCTTCCAGAAGTTTTCACTAACTTTGGTTGTTGAAATATTTGGCAGGGAGTTCCTCATTGGAACATGAGTCCTTGGCACCACAAAGGGGGGGGGGAATTCTCCAGGTGAGGTCCAGCTTGCCTCTACACCTAGGGAGGGTATTACGTAGTCTAGTGAAGTCACCTACCAAACCTCACAAGGAAAGGCTCCTCTATGGGGAGAAGTGACGGAATCCCACAATTCACCAAAAAGCCCTATAGTCTCAGCAGGAGATGGTCTTTTACAGCCGCTGGTTAGTATATCGACTTTTCTCTCCAATCCATCATTCAAAACACCACTTCACATATCAACGACACAACTGAACAAATTACAAGATAATGACAATATAGAAAGTGATATATTGTTCACTATCGACGTGAAGAACTTATATAGAACCCCCTTCAGGTGCTCTGAAAGAGTTCATAATGCTCCTACTCATGTTTATCTCAGTAAATTCATACTTTAGACATAAAGATCAGTTCTTTTTGTAAATCTCGGGCCCCTCTGTGAGGGCAACTATGGCTCTAGCCTATGCCAATGGCTTTATGTACATGTTCGACGGAGTTAATATACTATCTCATCCAGTTTGTCACAATTATATCCAATTCTGGGGCAAATGCATCAATGATATTTTTGTTGTAAAGAGAGGTACAAATTACACTCTTGAGAGCTTTTTTGATTACTTGAATGTGATTGATGAGCGTATTCAATTTACAAAGAGGTGATTTATATTTGATACCAAGTACTCACAATTTAATTACTAATGTGTATAGAAAGGAAACGAAAAAGAACAATCTACTATATAAAATGAGCTTCCACCCACCCTGCCACACTTAAGCGTCAACCTTTCAGCCAATTATTGAGAGTTAAATGGAGAGTTAGTCAAGCTGATGAAAGTAGAGAACAACGAATACAAGTTTTAGAAAGATTCCCAGCAAGGAGCTACGACCAGAAAGAACTGGAGGAAGCTTTCACACGCAGAATTGGAAAAGACAAAGAGACACTTTTAGAATCAGCCCGTACAAAGACAGCATCACCTCATTTTATGTTTCTAAGTACAGAATCCAAACTTGCAAGATTCAGGGATCAGTTCTTAAACATTGGGTTATCCCTAGATGATAAACTGCAGGCGCTCTTCAGAGAAAGTCCAGTTTTTGCTTACCAAAACAGCAACAACCTTCAGGTTATGTTGGTGCAAACAGATGAAAGACAAAGGGGAATGAAAAACCTAAAACCAGTACCTTTCGGTGTTAAAATTGCAGTATTTGTAATAATGTGTTCAAAGGAAATGTGGTTTTCCACCCTAGAACCAGAAAAAAAATGCATTCATTGTTTATCCACGTGTGACAGAAAGAATGTCATATACAGTATGCAAAGGAGATGCCTGCTCTGCCCCAATCATTAAAGACCTTGCAGATGCCCTACCAGGGGTCTGCAACCTTTGGCTCCCAGATGTGTTTGGACTACCATTCCCATCCGGCCTGTACAGCATAGTCAATGTCAGGAGATCATGGGAATGGTAGTCCAAACACATCTGGGAGCCAAAGGTTGCAGACCCCTGCGGCCTAGTCCCTTTCATCACCAATGCCTCCTTCATATCTTGCCAAGCCCCTCTAGCCCAAAGGAAGTATGGGTACTCCTGTTACAAACACAAGAAACCTCTCTCAACCCCTCTAACCCCATGAACTACAATTTATCACAACCGCCCCCTTTCTCCTAAAGATTTTGGACAGAGAATCCTATATCCAAATTCAGCAGTACCTGGAGTTCAATTGCATACTAGGAATCAGACAATCAGGGTTACGCCCAGCACATGGAACAAACTCTCCCCTGTTGGACTTAAAGATGACATTAAGGACATGGAAAACTCAGCCCTCCTACTACTACTTTTGGGTCTTTGGGTGGTGTTCGATCTGGTTGACCACAAAATTCCCTGCCAAAACCTTACCTCGGCTGCCAACTTCTCACTAGAGGCATCCAGTTGAGTCACCTTGTTTCTAAAAGACAGAACAAATAGAGTCTTCTCTGACAATGCTAGCACCCCACCTGTACCCATCTCTTGTGGTGTCCCCCATTGCTCTTGCGTCTCCCCCGCTCTCTATAAAATGTTTACAAAGCCTCTATTCGTCGTCCTAGGCACAGTGGGCATATCATACGCTAAATTACACTGACGACACCCAGATTCTCCTCCCCCTCTGTGGAAACTACCGCCAAGACTCAGAGAATCTAAATTTCATCTATCAAACCATTCAGTCGTGGATGGCTACTAATCGCCTCTGTCTGAACAATGAGAAAACGGAGCTACTCATTGTTGTCCTACCATCTGTGATTATCAATCTTGGCCAGCAATACTCCTCTTTCACCATAGGTTGGTATCAATTTCCCAGTCTCTTTGACTCCACATTGATTCCGCCCTTTCTCACACACATCAAATTAATGTGATTGCTTCATCGGCAGCCCACACCACCAAATGTATTAATGCCCATAAGCCCTGCTTATCGCCTGACAGCTGTGTATAGGGGTGCTGAACCCTCCCCCCTCAACTGAGTAAAGATGACAGGATAAGCAGATCAATGGTTCTATTATTGCAGAAATCAAGGTTATACCGCCTTTATTTAAGGATAAAAAGTGCACATGGCCCTGTGCATATTTGGTTTGAAATGACTGAGGAAGTGAAGGGTGCTTGAAATATCACACACATATTGTGAGTATAAGTGAGAAATGCTTACATAAATAAATGATGACACCCTGTAGGGTAGCACAGTGGCAGACTGAGATATATTTCAAAATGGATCACTCACATACAAAGTGGTGTCCACTTCTGAAGCCAGGAGCAGAGCCCAGACTCATGTTGATAAAGAACATCTTTGGCAGAGTTTGGGAGGTTAAATCTGGAACTTGGCAGCAAAAGCAGACAAGATAATGATGAAACTTGGATACATGTATCTATATTGTGAATGAGAAGAGTGCACTGTACTTAATGCAGACTAATTTGACAAGACCAGCTGCATTACTTAGCACCAAATAAGTGGGCTTTTTTATTCCTCCACAGTATAAGGGCTAACTAAACTTGGCAATAAATCGAGAAGCAGATAAGAGATTGACCGTGATGTGATTAAAATTATTTTCATTAGAAGTTAAAGGATGTTGTAATTGTGTTCAGCCGGGTCTAAAATAGCGTATTATATTGTGAGTCAAAATATATTTGTAATGCCAACTAAGACTAATGTAGGCTAGGTGAGTAACAGATAAGCCATCCAATTAAAAGACAGCAAGGGTTTTCTCTGGCTAAAAGCACCCATCATATATATGCTCTGACTAAGTAGTAATTTGCATGGAGATGTTGCATCATCCAAAAAAGCCTATATAAACAGGAGGAAGGCAGAATGACTTTGAGTGGTTTTTTAGAGTATGTTTTGTAACCACACTTAATAAAGAATGCTGAGAAAAACTTCCAGACTCCTGATTCTATTCTTACCGCTGCCTTTACCTCCAAGAAGTGTTCACAGATGCCAGAAGCTGATGAGATGGGAAGAAGTGCCCCTATTCACTTGGCAACCACGAACAGGGACCGTAAAGTCTTTCACAAGATTCAGGGACAAGGACCCAGGGTTCATGTTGGTGTGCTTGCAGGGATGGAGAGATGCCTGAAAGAGACAGGGTGAGTGGCAAAACTGCAGTGTGCTCTCATATTTTGTCTGGGGCATCTCCCCATGACTGTCCACATGGCACACTTGGCATCTGTGAATTATGGTATGTATTATAATGAAAAGAGGCAACAAGAAATCAAAACATGTTTATGCACATATTAACATGGTGGTGGTAATTTTTTAAAGTAACGAAAAGGTAACAGGGCAACAGGAAATATTGTATAAAGAGAGAGAGGGATAGAAGTGCCAAGAGTTATAACCCAAGGGGTTTTAGAAAAGATTGTCTTATACGCTTATCGGAGTCACTAGGCTACATATGGACAGGTCCATATAAGAAGACAATCTAAACTCTGTGATCAGGGTATTGAAAGGGCCAAAGAGAAATAAGGGTGATCACCGTGGATTTTATGTAAAGAGTTGTCTAGTTTGTCTGGTTGTGTATTTGTGTTGAATTAAGGTGTCAAAGAGCGACACAAATAGTTGTGAAGAAATTGAGATAAATTAAAAAAAAGTTATATTATGTCTTTAGGAAGGTGGTTGGTACCAATCAAAAGAATAGAGAGGGTGTTGGAATTAGAGGATTGAGCAAGCAATTGATCGGGGATGCTCATATTCGTTGTTTTGAGATGTTTAAAGGCTGTGTTTAAAAGATTTGGTAAAACAAATAAAAAATGAAGGCAATTCTGACTCCACTTTGCACCTTTAAAACAAGTGAGTGAAATTAAGTAAACAGTTAAAATGTATATACACATAACATAATGAGAAAGCTTTTCACAGACTGGAATACTTTGAATGGTAGGAATTTGATAAGTGAAGCATAGAAACGAAGGAACAGATAAAGACATGTAGGAGACTCTGCAAGCGTTTTCATGGCTGCGAAGAAAAAAGTGCCTAGATGGAAAAAAGGTCTTTAAGCTGAATTATGGGCTAAAATCTGGCAGTAGGTTCCTTTTCTGTTCGAACAAATAAAGATATTTTTGAACATGACATGTTTTAAAAATGCAACAAGACAGAGATATATTCATTTTTAGAAAGTGAGTGGCTAATAAAAAGCCACGCACAGATGACATGCACAGTGAAATGTATGTTTCAAAACCACGCTGCTGAAAGTTAGCTAAGGTTCTTTTTCAAAACCAAGATAAGGGCTGACACAGAGCCAAGAGGTGATTAATAGTTGAAGGCAAGGTTGCGTGAATAAGGTAAAACAGCCTTGTGAATTAAAAGAGGGCTATGAACCATGTTGCATTAAAGACTGTTTTTTTTTAAAGTAGAAGTGATAATCTCTTTTATAAAACACTAGCAAAATTGGGAGTAACTTAGAGAGAAATGATGTGTGTGCATCAACATTGAAACAGGAAAATACATAAAACGTTATGAAGAATTGATTGAAACAAGTGACAATCAGTAGGGCCAAAGCTGATGTATATATGTTTGCTTGGAACAAGTAGTAGGTCATTTGTATATTTTTTTTTAATAAATATACAGGCTGACTCACACCCTTATGGAAATCTAGTTTTGAACTACAACTCATTGAAATGAATTTCATGTTTTGAGGGGATTTTATGTGATAAACACGTGTAAATGCTTGTGTTTTAGAATAAGGAACCTCAGCCGTAGGTCCGTATGACAAACTTCAGCTGAGGAAATTGACAATTGGTTAGGTTTTGAGAAACAGCATTTTTTTCATTGCATTTTGTGCATGATTATTGAAGCCAGATACTAGAGACACACTCAATTGATTTGACATTGTGGGATAGGCCCCTGGTTGTTTAGTCAAACAAGGGTATATATTTTGAAGAATTATTGATTTTGCCACAGGAACTATCTATTTAGAATATACTGTTTTGTACTGGATGCTGCCCCCCAGTTATTGTACTTGTGTGAGCTGGGGAGGTCGCATTGGGTCACAGTTAAGGGTCACACTGATCACTTCCCATTTTTAGGGGGTTTGTTGGTTATTTTTGGGGTCAGTGCTGAATGCTTTCTCTGTTGGGCACACACTGGATCACCCCTGATGTGTTGATTTCATGTAGGGCAAGGTGGCTGTTTCTTGTTGGTGATGGATGGAACATTTGTCAAGAACATGGTGTCATGATGCCCGCTCCCGGGGAGCCGGTTCAAGCCCGGCGTCCCCGAAAGCGGACATCCAGTCCCCAAGGAAGGACCCAGCAACCCTATATAGGGGCCCTTTGGACAGTGTCTTGGCGGTATTGGTGCCAGGCTCATAAAAGACATCAGTCCTGGCGCCATAGGCGCCAGGCTCATTATGGGAATGCTTGGGTGCACTTACCTGATGCAGACCATGCTGCAGGATCCCGGCCTCCTTGAGGCCTGAAAGGAACTACTTTACCTGTGGAACTAATTTACCATCCGGGCGTGGTCGGGGAAGGATACATACCTGATTGGAGGAAGGATACATACCTGGAACTTCTTCCAAGGCTATTTAAACCCCACCCAAACAGCCACACGTGCTTCGCGTTGTTCTGCATCTAGCAGCTGGACGCTCACCGTGTCTGCTCCTGCATCCTGACTTCTGCCACGCCTGCCAGCATCCTGGATCACCTGCAAAGGAAGAGAAGAAGAGAACAGAAGAAGGAAAAGTCCTTACCTGCTAAATCCGCATCCCGGAGACATCTCGCCGACAATCCTGAAAAGGAAGACTTTAATTTAAAAGCTCATCGCGTCGATCGCTGCAGCGCCGCATTCCACTCACCTTTACAGGGCGCCTCCATGTTCAGCAGCGATCATCCGGATTCGCAGTCACGCCCCAGCGCCTAGGGAGAAAAAGACCAGAACAAAAGGTGAGAGAGAGAAGGGAATAAGGAAAGCCAAATCTCCATGTTAAGACTTACCTGTTGATTCATTCCCTCTTCATTTCGGGTCCGCGCCGCATCCTGGCATTTCCGGACCCCACCCCCTAAGGGGAAAAAAAGACATCAGTGTTAATGAGCGAACGAAAAGACATTACCAAAAAACGCTCATTAAAGACTTACCTGATTTCTACAAGGATTTCACCTCTCATCTCGGGTCGGTGCCTGTTCCCCGGCATTCCGTACCCCGGCCCCTATGGGGAAAAAGACACTAGCATTAGTACATTAATGCATGGACACAAGGGGAACCTCTTATCAAAAAACTTACCTGGAAGCCAAGCAAGTTTGGTTCTCACCAATCCGAAAATCCAGTGAAGTAACTGGATACCAACGCGCCCCTGCATCAGAAGCAGGATGGAGAGCTCGTCCTTCCAGACCCTAAGGTGAGACGCTACGAGAAATCACAGAAGGGTTTCAAGGAGGGTGAGAGGGGAAAGTGGGAGGCCGATTGCATTACCCCGCAGACAGTTAATCCTCTATTTTCGCCTACCGAAGGATACTTCTGCGAGCCAGACAAGCCAGATTTGGGGGCCCGGTCCAGTCCGTCTTCCGAACCCTGCGCATCACCTTAGAAGAGGTCACAGCAGCGCGAACCAGGCCAGCGCCTCCGTAGGAGTCAGGTGAGCGTAACAGAACGCAAAGCCTTCCTACAAATTCCCACCCAGGCGCTCTGGAAAGTTCTGAGACTAATCAGTTGGCCCAATTACTGGGGGAATTACGGGCCGAAGTACATGCCGCTCGTCAAGAGACTAATGCCCTCAGGAGGGAATTAATAATATCAAAGGAAAGAACTGATGACCTGGCCAGACAGCTTTTGCAAGGTCAAGCAGTGCAAACGCCTCTACCCGGTTCCGGAGGGAACCCCGCTCCTGTGGTTTCCAGTAACCCTGTGCAGATTAATCTACCTGGGAACATGCCGCTGGCCCCACCCGAACGCTTTGCTGGGGACCCCAAACGATTCGCCGTATTCATGAATCAGTGTCGTTTGCACTTCCTATGCAGACCTGGGGCCTTCCCTAATGATCAGACCAAGGTAGCCTTTGTATTGTCATATCTCAGCGGCTGCGCTGCCGATTGGTCAGTTCCACTGGTTACTCAAGATGACCCGATTCTCCGTGATTTTCAAAGGTTTCAAGCAAGCATGGAAAGGTTATTTGCTCGACACTCTCAGGGGCAGGCTCTGGATGACGAACTTCTATCCCTGCGACAGGGCAATCAGGACCTCCTATCCTATATTGCAACCTTTAATAGACTAATTGTGGAAACGGGATGGCCAGAGGATAAAAGAGTCACGTTGTTTTATCGAGGCCTTCGCAGAGAACTTAAAGATGTCTTGGCCCAAGTTGTAAATCCGCCCCAAGAATGCACAGAGTATATAGACTTAGTGGTCCAATTGGATCATAGACTTCAAAACAGAAAAGCAGATCGGTCTAGGTTTGAGACCCGGGTGTTGGTCAAGACCCATGCTAATCCCAAGGGAGTTGATGTCTCTGAGCCTATGCAAATTGGAGGGGTTAAAGGACCCTTAACTCAAAAGGAACGTGAAAGGCGGCGGCAGTTAAAATTATGTCTTTATTGTGGGAATTCTGGACACTTTCTACGAGATTGCCCAGCAAAACCGCCCCGAACGGCGGTAGGAGCCGCTGATAAAAACCATGAAGACTCTGTTTCGGGAAACGACTCCGCCCGACAAGTGTAGGGATCCGCTTGCCGAGCTTGAAAACTAACTCTCAGACCTCGCATTTCATTGTGCCATTGGTTCTCGTAGATCCAGAACAGCCTAAGCGGTTGCATGCAATAAAGGCATACATTGATAGGGGGGCTATTGGAAACTATGCGGATCGTGAATTGGTCTCTAGGATTAACCTCCCTCTCCGTCCTAAAACCAGCAAAGATGTCATCACCACAGTCGATGGAACTGAAATTGCCTCTGGACCGGTAACACATTCCACTACTGAGGTGACTCTTATTGGTCCCGACGGCCATCGGGAGGGTGTTGTGTTTGATGTAATCAAGGCTCCACAGTTTCAGGTTATTCTTGGAATCCCTTGGTTAGAGACACATAATCCTCGAATTGATTGGCGAGCTAAGAGAATAACCTTCCCGGATTGTACACAAACCTGCTACCCAGAAAACCTGAAGATTAATCTAGCATCTGTAACCTCTGCCTCCATGCAACTACCTCCGGAATACCAAGACTTTCAGGACGTCTTCCAAAAGGAACAGGCCAACACGTTACCTCCTCACAGATCGTACGATTGCCAAATCAATCTGGTGCCCGGTCCACAACCCCCTTGTAGCAGGATTTATGCCCTTACCGAACCTGAGAATCTGCATTTGAGACAATATTTGGATCAATACCTAGCTAATGGTTTTATTCGCCCGTCAAAGTCCCCGGCATCCTCGGCTTTGTTCTTCGTGCCCAAAAAAGAAGGCGACCTTAGAACTTGTATCGATTATCGCGCATTGAACCAGATAACGGTTAAAAACCGTTATCCTCTGCCTCTGA
The DNA here is from genome assembly GCF_040938575.1 of Ambystoma mexicanum. NCBI lineage: Eukaryota > Metazoa > Chordata > Amphibia > Caudata > Ambystomatidae > Ambystoma > Ambystoma mexicanum. Next base: position 736,340,848 of record NC_090934.1, on the reverse strand, counting down.
TCCCTGAACTCCTTGACCTGGTGAAGGACACTTGCATATACACCAAGTTAGATCTCCGGGGGGCTTATCATCTGGTACGAGTTAAAGAAGGCGACGAATGGAAAAAAACTGCCTTCCGTACTAAATACGGATTATTTGAGTACCAGGTGATGCCTTTCGGATTGTGTAACGCGCCGGCTGCCTTCCAATACTTCATGAATGATGTCCTTCGGGAACTCATCGATGTTTGTGTTGTCGTATATATCGATGACATTCTGGTGTACTCCTCTTCAGAATCTGATCACAGAAAACACGTCAGGGCAGTACTTGAAAAACTGCGCCAACACAAACTATTTGCTAAATTGGAGAAATGTGTTTTCCATACCACAGAAGTCGAGTTTCTAGGTTTCATCCTGACACCCAAAGGAGTCTGAATGGACTCAAGAAAAGTGGATGCCATCCTCAAATGGCCATCACCTAGCTCTGTAAAAGGGGTTCAAAGCATGCTTGGCTTTGCCAATTTCTATCGCAGGTTTATCCCGGAATTTTCACACGTGGTACAACCCATTACTGCACTCTTGAGGAAAAATAAACGTTTTGAATGGTCTGAAGAAGCCGAGCAGGCCTTTCAGGATTTAAAAGCTAAGTTTACCTCCGCACCTATATTGAAACACCCGCGTCCAGATCTCCCTTATGTTGTCGAGACTGACGCATCCAGCCTAGCCATGGGAGCTGTCCTGTCCCAAAGAGATCCCGAAACCAACCAACTGCATCCCGTAGCATTTTGGTCCAGAAAATTCTCGGCACACGAGGTTAATTATGCAATCACGGACAAAGAACTGTTAGCCATTAAGTCCGCTTTTAAAGCCTGGCGGCATTATCTGCTTGGAGCTCGACATACCATCACAGTGATCACTGATCACCGGAATTTACAGTATTTGAAAACCGCCAAGGCTCAGTCATCACGGCAGCTCCGATGGGCTTTGTTTTTCGCTGAATTTGATTTTGTGATTACCTATCGATCTGGCTGCAAGAATGGCAAAGCAGATGCCTTATCCCAAATTGGAATGGGAGAATCTGATACAAACTCAGAACCAGTACCAATAATTCCCGAACAGGGGATTCTAGGCATGACTTTGTTACAGACGCTTGAAGACATTCAAGCCAGAGTGAAACAACTCCTGGACCCTACAACCTTACAGGAATGGATACAAAAGGGATCAGACTTTACCATAGATAATGGTTTACCTTATTTCCAAGGACTCTTATTCCTGCCACATAAGGAATTACACAAACTGGTTATTTCTGGTTATCATGATACATTAATAGAGGGACACCCCGGTATTGCCAAGACAGAGGAAAAGGTGAAACGACAATTTTGGTGGCCCTCTTGGCGAAAAGATGTTAAATCTTTTGTGATGTCCTGTGGTGTTTGCGCCCAAAAGAAAAGTCAAAAGAAAAGACCAGCCGGTCTCCTTCAACCTCTAGACATACCACCAGCACCCTGGCACACCCTATCAATGGATTTTATTACAGACCTGCATCCTTGTTCGGGGTACAATACTATTCTGGTAATTGTGGATTTGTTTTCCAAAATGGCCCACTTTATTCCTTTGAAAGGTTTACCTTCAGCTTCTGTCCTAGCCAAAGAATTCCTCGAAAATATTGTTCGGCTACATGGATTCCCATCTATACTAATCTCTGACCGGGGAAGCCAATTCATTTCCCACTTCTGGCGCAAATGTTGTCAAATGGCGCAGATCGACGTAAGATTATCGACCAGTCACCACCCTCAGACCGATGGTCAGAATGAGAGGACAAATCAGACCTTTGAACAGTACTTACGGTGTATGTTACAGCAATCTGAAAGCAACTGGAAAGACATTCTTTGGATAGCTGAATACGTATATAATAATTCGGTACACTCTGGAACTGGTCACAGTCCTTTTTATACTTTGTTTGGGCATCACCCTCGAACCTCAAACCTTGACTCACCTCAGAACCTCGGAATGCCTGCAGTAGAACATCTGCATTCTACAATTACCCAAGCCTTCAAAGAGGCAACTACGCATTTACAACAAGCCAAGAGAAAATACAAGGAGAATGCTGATCTACATCGGAGTGAAACACCTCCATATCAGATTGGGGATCGAGTGTGGTTAGCTACCAGACATTTACCACTCAAAGGGCCTCGAACTTTTAACCCAAAATATCTGGGACCTTATTTTATTACGGCAATAATTAACCCAGTGACTGTTAAACTTGATTTACCAGCTAGTATGCAAATTCACCCTGTTTTTCATGTGTCACTTCTGAAACCAGTGGTACCCGGAACCCGACTACTCAAACCTCCAGAACCTATTCTAATAGATGGGGAGCCCGAATTGGAAGTGAAGAACATTTTAGACTCAAAAATGTTTAGGTCAAAACTGTTCTACCTAATTGATTGGAAGGGGTACGGACCTCAGGAGAGGTCGTGGGAACCCAGCGACCATGTGCATGCACCTCGATTAGTCAGGAAATTCCACTGACTCTTCCCAGACAAACCAAAACCCCCGGAGGGAACAACCTTGGGAGGGGCCTTGGGGGGGGGGGGGAGTGCTGTCATGATGCCCGCTCCCAGGGAGCCGGTGCAAGCCCGGCGTCCCCGAAAGCGGACATCCAGTCCCCAAGGAAGGACCCAGCAACCCCATATAGGGGCCCTTTGGACAGTGTCTTGGCGCCTATGGCACCAGGCTCATAAAAGACATCAGTCCTGGCGCCATAGGCGCCAGGCTCATTATGGGAATGCTTGGGTGCACTTACCTGATGCAGACCATGCTGCAAGATCCCGGCCTCCTTGAGGCCTGAAAGGAACTACTTTACCTGTGGGACTAATTTACCATCCGGGCGTGGTCGGGGAGGAATACATACCTGATTGGAGGAAGGATGCATACCTGGAACTTCTTCCAAGGCTATTTAAACCCCACCCGAACAGCCACACGTGCTTCGCGTTGTTCTGCATCTAGCAGCTGGATGCTCACCGTGTCTGCTCCTGCATCCTGACTTCTGCCACGCCTGCCAGTATCCTGGATCACCTGCAAAGGAAGAGAAGAAGAGAACAGAAGAAGGAAAAGTCCTTACCTGCTAAATCCGCATCCCGGAGACATCTCGCCGACAATCCTGAAAAGGAAGACTTTAATTTAAAAGCTCATTGCGTCGATCGCTGCAGCGCCGCATTCCACTCACCTTTACAGGGCGCCTCCATGTTCAGCAGCGATCATCCGGATTCGCAGTCACGCCCCAGCGCCTAGGGAGAAAAAGACCAGAACAAAAGGTGAGAGAGAAGGGAATAAGGAAAGCTAAATCTCCATGTTAAGACTTACCTGTTGATTCATTCCCTCTTCATTTCGGGTCTGCGCCGCATCCTGGCATTTCCGGACCCCGGCCCCTTAGGGGAAAAAAAGACATCAGCGTTAATGAGAGAATGAAAAGACATTACCAAAAAACGCTCATTAAAGACTTACCTGATTTCTACAAGGATTTCACCTCTCATCTCGGGTCGGTGCCTGTTCCCCGGCATTCCGTACCCCGGCCCCTATGTGAAAAAAGACACTAGCATTAGTACATTAATGCATGGACACAAGGGGAACCTCTTATCAAAAAACTTACCTGGAAGCCAAGCAAGTTTGGTTCTCACCAATCCGAAAATCCAGTGAAGTAACTGGATACCAACGCGCCCCTGCATCAGAAGCAGGATGGAGAGCTCGTCCTTCCAGACCCTAAGGTGAGACGCTACGAGAAATCACAGAAGGGTTTCAAGGAGGGTGAGAGGGGAAAGTGGGAGGCCGATTGCATTACCCCGCAGACAGTTAATCCCCTATTTTCGCCTACAGAAGGATACTTCTGCGAGCCAGACAAGCCAGATTTGGGGTCCCGGTCCAGTCTGTCTTCCGAACCCTGCACATCACCTTAGAAGAGGTCACAGCAGCGCGAACCAGGCCAGCGCTCCGTGGGAGTCAGGTGAGCGTAACACATGGGTCATGGGGCATTTATGGGCCAGTTAAATTGATGAGGAATAGTGGAAAGGTGTTTCACTAAGAGGTTTCAGTGTGCTACAAAAGGATAGACAGATTGCAAATGAAAACACAGGAGAGTGCTGTGGATGACCAGCACAGTGAAAACATTGGTAATCAAGGACAGAGAGGGGAGACATGGGATATGCACTAAAATACAATGCAGAATCATGGAGATGTTATACATAATAGAGGCATCCAAAAAAATGAATGTGTCTAAGGTCACACAAATTGTGAAGTATGTCACTGAGAATAAAAATGTAATTATGCGTGCAAATTACATTAAAAAGTAGATTAATACAGTAATAAATGATATTAAACCAAGAACACTCAATATGTATGGAGAATAGCAAGAATAAATAAGACAATACACCTTCTTCAACAACAATGTTAAAAGTGCATGCATTGATGCAAACATTTGTATTTAGGATAGGGAAACAGTAAGTAATGAGAGGGAGTACTCTCAAATGCACTAAGGCTAAGGTTACACCCAATAGATGAAAAGCATGATATATTTAACAGCATTAATTATTTAATTTTTGTAAGAGTTGTTTTAAATTAAATACATTTATAAATAAGTACAGGCAGGCTGGGCACTGACAAAGAAAAACAAGCAAGGCTTGACACAATTATTAAGCTTGATATGAATTATTATTATGCATGATGAATTGATTTAGGTCAAACAATCTGTAAAGATATACTTATAAGGAGAGGGGGAGTGGCACATGCATACACACATGCATGCACCACATACACACACTCACACGCATGCACACACATGCAAATGCACATGCAGACACACACACACACACACATGCAGACACACACACACATACGTGAACACACACATATAAACACATGATCTTGTGGAAGTACACGCAATCAATGGATTAAAGGGCCAATACACAAAAACATAATGGATCTCAGAGAAGGAATTCAATGCTGCAATGAGGAGACCACATGTAGAGGAGGAGCCAAAAGCATCCACTAGAAGCCCCACCCCTAACCTGCCTGCCTATATGTTGGAAACCAGAGATAGTGACAAAGGCGACAACTGTAATGATGCCAATAACACGAGCAGCCTTTGAAGCAAAGTATCAGTTGAGAAAGCCATTCTTTATGCATCCATGAAGAGTTTACAGCCTCACTGAGAAGAGATAACAGTGGAGAACGTAAAGAGAACATATAGAATCCAGTAACAAAGTAGAGTTGCATGTAAAAAGAAGATTACATGTTTGAAAAGCAAGGAAGAAAAAGCAAAACCGTTTTATAATTGTACAGAGCCAGTAATGCAAGCAGACTAAGTGATCATAGAAGCTAGCTATAGGTAGTATATAGACTGCAGGTGGTGCCGCCAAGCTATATGTAAGCATAAGAAATCTGGATGTTCCACATCATGTTTTGAAAACTGGGATTCCAGGAGCAGGAAGGCTGAAGTGCGTCGCAGTTAATAAACAGTATCTGATGAGCAAGAAAGAATCAGGGAGGCATGTCCGTCCAGTGTCAAAAAGGCCAGAGCAGCTGAGAACTGGTTGTCTATTCAAAGGAAACAATTAATACAAGAGACGAGCCAAGCTCCTGCCAAGGTGTAGCTGAGAGGCAATGAGTGCTAAGTTCTATTTGTTTTAATACCATTTAATATTGAAAAGAAGCTCGAAACGTGGTCATCAGTCATGTGACCTGGATGGAAATAGACTTAAGCAGACTATGCAGAGACCAGACAATAAGAGCCTGCACACACTCCCTAATATTCCGAGACGTTGTGAAGCCTACAAGGCCATGTTCAAAGACTAATTGAATGACAGATGGTAAGAGTGATGATAGATGTTGGGCTAATTGGGTGGGGAGGTATGGTCAAGACCGAACCCACCTGCACCTGGAGTACCAGCTTGTGCACTGCTAATGAGTGGAATATTCCAGAAGGATACAAGTGTGCCAACCAATTATATAGGGCCATGTATCAAAGATCCCTATAGTTTGAGATCCAATAAATCGTCGTGTATTTTGTGACAATTAAGATGACTTGCACTAGAGGAGGGCTTAGTTTCCCACCTGACAGTAGAGTCCTAATCACAACTTAAACCCCCATAGAAAGTATATGGAGATGTTCCCCTTTACCCAACCACAGCCCCACATAAGGTTTTACAGTTTGCCACGTAGTATGAGGTCAATGATGATGAATGCTTGTTATAAAAGGATGTTTTTTATGTAAATCGTAGAGAATTTGCAATGAGACGTCCATCAATGTCCATTGTACTCCCTGTTTTAGGTAACTGTTAATAATACAGCGTACACCTTGCCAACTTCTTGAGTCACATTATTATTGATGTTTGAGTAATTTCTGCATCCCCGTCCTTTCCATAAGAGCGCCACCTCATCTTAAAGAGCCCCCTCGGGTCACGCATACACGCATACATATAGGATGCTTTTGCTTTACATTGGGAATACCAGAAAGGAACATTATGTCTTACTGAAGCAAAATATAAGAGTAGCTGGATTTTTGGAGACTATAAATGGAAGAGAGATAGGGATACCTTGAATTTACTTGCTTAAGGAGCGATAAGAGAAGGGTTTGCCTAAGACCAGACATTGTATCAGATGCAAGCGCCGAGAGTGCCACAGGGACAACAGCCGGAGCAAGTGCAAATGAATCCATTACAGGGGAATCGCAACAAGCTCCCATGCAGACTCAGCAATATGCAAACACAGCACAGGTATTGACACACAGAATAGGAGGTGCCACCGTGGTAGAAGGAAACCCCTTAATAGGTACAGAAGTATGCATGCACCCACAATAGGACAGCTCACAGGGCGACTTGTTCAGAATTATCAGTGACACCAGATCCCCAAGAGGAACCAAGGGTTAATTTGACAGTAGGAGGCCAAACATTTGCTTTGCTAGTAGAGACTGAGGCTACACGTTCATGTACGCGGGAGGAAAAGTATCCAATGTTGGGAAATGCCATAAATGCTCAAGGTTTCTTTGAAGCTACAAGTCGAGTTCCCTTTAGTGATGAATTAGCAGTCTCTATAGGAGAGTATGACATGACTGTTCCTTTGTTATGTTTGCAACAGACACCAATTAATATTTTGGGAAGGGATTTGATGACAAAACTTAATATGATGATTTTATTCACTAACCAAGGAATAGTGTGTTCCATTCCAGGAATACAATATTTAAATATGGGCGAGTTTATACTGGCGTTCACAGGGCAAGTGGCTCTACGAGGCGTTCCATTAGAGCCAGAGGTTTTCCTTTATGGGGTAAGAATTCCATTAACATGGTTACCTGGCTTAGTGGGGAAAATGGTGAGGATACCTGACAAATTCTTGTTCAGACCACAGATACCTATGGACGAAGAGGGGGGACAGACAATCCCTCTAAAAATAGAAGCAACCCTAGTACAAAGGTAAATGATGATGCTGGAAGGAATGGACAATGAGGGTAGACCATGGAGGACAGTGATAGCTCTCAAAGAAGGGTACAGGTTTACTGACATTACTAACGATGACATTTTTAGAGAAGACTAAACAAATGATGAAGTGGTGTTTTTTATGAGCATCACATACAGAATAAAAATAGAGAAAAGGGAAATCTCACAGCATATGGCGATAATGCAGCAGCACCCAGCATAATTTCAGGAAGACTTGGAGAAGGTGCTGAGTGTCCTGTGGACCATAGACCCTTCTGATATGGGTCCATTGAAAGGAAAAGGGGAACAAAATAAAAGTTCACACATATGAGGGATTGTAATATGAAAAATATGAGGATTTGTGTCATGACTAGATTGGTTAATGTAAGATAATCATAAACAGTTAAAACTAAAAGCACAGAAGTAAGAAGCTCATAACCAAAAGATTGATGTCAATCCAGGGGGTGAAATAAGTAAATAAATTAAAAGAAATGAATGAAGCCGCAAAGTTGATAGAAGGTTCAAATAAAGGAACAAAGAATAACATTGTGAGACAAGGGTGATGAAGGAAGGTCTGGATATGTCATCCAGATTTGAGAACAATGAGCACAATGGATGCTGCTAATTACAATTGATCAGTGTAGTATATTTTGATGAAAATAAAAAGCGATTAATGAAAGGCCAAAAATGTATGGATGGCCCAGGTTGATTTAACAATATGAGAGAACCTTTAGTAGAACTGCACAAAAGAACATACGAGAATAAGTAACAAGAACATTGTTTATGTTTATATGTAGATGTTGAGTTATGTTTTACAGATAAAAATATTGTCATTTTTGGAGATTAGGAAGAATGTCTATATGGCCTTCATAGAGAATAGCAATATAATGGGAAGAAACATTATATTATGACAAAAGTAAGTACTAGTGGACAAGTAAAGAATGAAAAGGTAAGTACCAGTTGACAGAGTAAGTGTGTGAACAAACCTTATTGATCATTACTAGGAGTAAGAGGACCCAGGTGAGTACAGAAAAAAGGCAGTAAGGTATACAATCCTTTTAAATAGATAGCATTCTTCCCAAGAAAGGTGTAAACTGGTGTGAGCACTGAATAGCATATATATGTGAGCATGGCCATATCTAATGACGAGACTGAAAAAGACTTTTGGATAGAAGGTGGAGTAACCTTTCATGTAATTCTAGTGGTAAGGATTAGAATAGTGTAGGAAGGACAATGAAAAATGTTAGTTATGTCTCAACAGAATAAATACAGCAAAGAAAGAAGAGACCGCGGTCCCACTCCTTCAGGAGGAGGTCTTCAAAAGTACAGAGAAAAGGTTCAGCATAGCAAAAAAGACTAACACAGGCCTGTCACTACACTTATGAGAATTCAAAAGAAATTAAAAGTGCATAAACATTTACTTTTCCGAAAAAATTATCCTGGATGTTTAGAGGTCTGAGAATGCCAAAAAGATGACCTCAGCAACATCATGACAAAAAAGGAACAAAGGCCTATTTTTAAGAAGTAACTGATCGCTTTTCCATCTTAAACATGACTTTGCCTCTATTTCGGTTTCTATATCAGCATCTTCTTCATCAGCTACGGATGCACCAAGAAGGAAAGGGAGCGGCAGAAAAGCACATCCTTTTTTGAATGCTTTGAATTTGTTATGTTGTTTGTTTTGTCTTTTATTATTTTATCATAAAGAAGGAGATTGTATAACTCAATGGTGTGAAGAATGACAACCACAGAGAGCATGTTTTCTTTGTTATTTAGAATATAGGTACACCATAACATTTTTTGAAATAAAGCCCATGAAAAAATGAGGTGAGAGAAAGAAAAAGCCAAATATGTATATGCTTTATGGTCTCATATTATAGCCACACCCCGGTATCAGCCAGTATGTATGAAGCATAGGTGATACAGAAAAGGAAGAAAGAAGCAGCCATTCTATTATATTACAAAAAGAGATAATTCAGTAGCAATTGTTTTTAGGTGGTAGGAGTGTTAAAAGGAAGGACATGGGTATTCTAAGGTTTGGTTATGAGGAGGCAGTACTGACAAAAAAAATGCACTTATTTTTCAAGAAACTCATTCAGTTTTATATTACAGATGAACGAGAGGTACCTGCACACTAGGTGATTGACGGAAACCAATCCTGCGAGCAGGGAGAAATACCCATCGTGAAAAGGGTTTTGAGGGAACCAGTCAGAGGCCCAGTTGCAACCACCCTTGAAAATAAATTCCCATAAGGATCCCCCATAACTGTGTTCCCCAGAAACAATTGAATGCCCCCCTGACTATTCTATGTGAATAAAGAAGATTGAAAGTTTGAGTCCTCTGTGGTCCCAAAAAACAGTGAATCCTAAAAGACTGGCCTGTGAATTAAGGGGCTCTTGAACTTGTTGCAAAGCAGCCCAACGGAAAAATAAAAAAAATAAAAATGGACTAAGAATGAAGTACGTTTTTGGACTTGAAATAAGGAAAATAAGATGAATCAGGTGGAAGATGTGCCGATGGAAAGGGCAGGAAACAAAGAAGTGTTGTGGGGTGGGAAGAAGGAAAATGTGTATATGAACCATGAAATGTTCCATATGAAAGAAACATTAGAAAATGGGCTGGTGTGTCCACTCGAGGAATGATCTCTCCCGATTCTTGTGATGGCTGAAATCACTTGTTGTGCATGTTATGTTTATATTTAATTGGGTAATGGGGATGGTATCCAGACAGGAACAAAACAAAGGTTATTCTTTGAGGATACATACATACAAAGATTGAAGACACTGGAGACTCTTTAGAAGTGTCTTTTATGATACCTCCCATATTGAGACCACTACATTGAGCAGGGTGACTGAGATAGGGGTGCATAGGTACACTGTATATGGGGAGGGTTGACACAGGGTGTAGTGGTCGTATATTAAACAGTGGTCAAATATCGACCAGATGGGGGAGTGCATTGGGGGTGCCACCCTTCAACTGAGTATAGATAACATGATAGGCAGATCAATAGTTCTATTATAGTAGAAATCAAGGTTGTAGCACCTTTATTTAAGGATAAAAAGTGCACATGGCACTGCGCATATTTAGGTTGGAATGACCCAGTAAGTGTAGGGTGCTTTAAATATCACACATATATTGTGATTATATAAAAATATATGATGAATATCGGATAGAAAGTGAGAAATGCTTCAATGAATAAATGACTCCCCCCTGTAGGGTAGCACAGTGGCAGACTGGAATATATTTCAAAATGGATGACTCTAATACAAAATGGTGTCCACTTCTGAAGCCAGGTGCAGACCCCTGACTCATGCTGATAAAGAATGGTCTTTGGCAGAGTCTGGGAGGTTAAATCTGGAACTTGGCAGGAAAAGCAGACAAGATAATGATGAAATTTGGATACATGTATCTATGTTGTGAATGAGAAGACTGCACTGTACTTTATGTAGAGCAATGTGACAAGACCAGCTGCATTACTTGGCACCAGATAATTGGGATTATTTATTTCTCCACGGTATAAGGGCTAACTATACTTGGTAAGGCCTCGATAAGCAGATAAGAGATTGTCGGTGATGTGATTAAAATTGTTTTTGGCAGAAGTTGAAGGATGCTGTAATTGTGTTCAGCTGGGTCTAAAATAGCTTATCAGTTTGTGAGTCAGAAGATATTGTTAATGCCACTATGACTAATGTGGGCTTGGTGAGTAACAGATAAGCCATCCAAACCAGGGAGGATTTTTCTCGGGCTAAGAGGACCTATCAGATATGTGCTATGACAAAGTAGTAATTTGCATGAGGATGTTGCATCATCCAAAAAATCCTATATAAACAGTAGGAAGGACAAATTACTTTGAGTGCTTTTCCAGAGTGTGTTGTGTAACCACACTTAATAAAGAATGCTGAGAAAAACGTCCAGGCGCCCGATTATCTTTTTGCCGCTGTCTGTACCTCCAAGAAGTGTTTGCAGATGCCAGAAGCTGATGAGATGGGAAGAAGTCCCCCTGTTCAGCTGCCTTACTATAAACTGCGCCGTCATAGGTGTAAGCCAGGACTACTGCAACACCCTATTTATTGGCACTGCCAAGCAGAACATTCACAAATTACAAGTGATCCAAAACAATGCTCTCCTCTCAGCACTTAACATTGCCAGATGAGACCACATCACCACTGCAAGAAGAAACACCCATTTGCTTCTATTACAAGAAAGAATCTTTTTTAAATCTCTCTACATAACCCACAAATGCATCTCCAAAATGGCCCCCCATTATCTTGCTCTGAGATTCACTAGAGTCTTGTCTTGAAGACTGACCAGAACTGCAAATGCAAACAGAATTATCCTCCCTAAATTCCATCTATCAAGAGTGGGCAGATCGAGCTCGCCAGTCATCGCAGCAAAACTGTGGAATGCTCTCCCCACCTAATTGAGAGCTGAATAATCCTATTGGATCTTCCGGAAAACTTGAAAACCTGGCTCTCCACACCGGGCCAGAACCAACCCTGTCTTTCTCTGTGACACAATTTTGCAACATGTGTGCAATACAAATGTAAAATTATAAAAATAAATGTTTAAAAATAAGGTACCACTGTGGCATCTATTCTGCTGGGTATAATACGAGAAAGGCTAAAATATGGTGGAACCAACACCGCTCAAATGTCTGGATAAATAACCAAATATTGTCAGTGGCACTTGTGAGGGGGTCAGTAATGCGAGACAGACAACTGCTTTTTTCTCACATTTAACATTTTATTAAAGAATAAAAGGTTTAAAATAAGTCCTTGCTAAACTTACTCTATCAGGGAATTCCCTACCTAGTCTAAAAGCTAAGGGAATAAGTCGTAACACACATAACCTGGCCCTCACACTAAATAACAAAAATTCAAAGTGAAACACAAACAACATAAAAGAGTGAACAACAAATAACCAGATTTTTGAATGACCTTCACCTGTCCTGGTTGACTCCCTTCCTCACGATTGTCCAAAGTCAACTTCCCCAAATGTTGAAAAGGAAAAGGAAAGTCTTGAACCAGTTTTTGTAAGTTCAAAATAAAACAAAATTTCATCAAACAAAAATGCACTGGTAACCGTTCTTCAGCTTTCAATTAAAATGATCTCCTTCCAATTCCAGCCATGAAAATAGCACCAATGGTAATCCTGGATATTCTCTTTCCAAGATTGTTTTGCCACAGTTCAAAGAATAGATTAACAACTTCTCCTTCTACAACTTTACAAATAACCGTGCCTTCGCCAGTGTATTTGGTATAATGGTCAGGATGCTTCTTCTTGGATTGTTGCTTTCCTCTTGACATCCAGCCTTCTACTACTATTACTGTGGGAAAAGACTCCTTGGTTCCCCAGTATGTCACTACTACAATCAACTTCAATGTAACATCCACTCACAGTATTATACACAACCACAGTTCTGGTATTTTTGCTTCAACTTTATACTTCAGGATAGGTATGCATTTTAAATACAGGACAGTTTGACCTCTACAGATAGGCAAGGCACTCTTCTTTCCTATGCTCCAAGAAAAGGGCAGCCTCTTCTGTCTGCCTTACTGCCACAAGTACAACCAGCATCTGCTTCAAAACTGACTTTCAACTTCAGCAGTGTCAGCATTACAGATTATTTGCTCAATCTTCTTACAGGTACCCAGCTCCCTTCCCCAGCTTTATTCACTCCTTCCTGGTTCCAGTAGCTACCCTTAAGCTCTATTGCCACACTTCCAACTTCAGGTAACAATGTCACACTTGCATCAGAGGACACTGGACCGTTAACAAATTCATAAATCAGGTGGATACATTTAAACAGGGCTTTCCCAGGTAGTTTACTTTAATAAAAGTAGTTTTTTCTACTTCTTGTTTATTTTTAAGGGTAGATTGAATTCCCTTAGTAATTTTAACAGAGGGGCTGTTGGTTTCAACTTTATTAGAGGAGGATGGTGTAGAGAAAGCAACACTTTCGCTATTCCTTGTAGTGTACCCTTGGTATTAAAGGAAGACATTTGCTTTTAGAGACCAAATACATTATTTCTTTTAGTGTAATAAGTTCAAATGTCACAACCTTAGGCTGTACTGCATTTTATTTAACAGGAGGTTGAGAGATATTAAAATGGCAATATGTCATAACCTCTTCTAGCATAGTGGTAGGAACATCCCCTACAGAGGAAAAATACTGCCTCACCCCACGACTCTTCCCACTTCCCTGGGTCTTCTCTACACCCATGTGATTCTCCCAAAGTACACCACTTTCAGGGCTGGGATCCGGAATAGTATGCCCTCCCCATGCCAACTGGGAGAAGACGTTAGGCAGGGTTTTAGTGTGGGATCCGCAGGATTCTTCACACATGCCAAGTCTAAGAATCCAGACATATCACTATCACAGATACGATTTCAAATCTTGGCCAAGATTGATGATAGTCGATTGAACATTGCCATGGAGCAGCTGTTCAGACAAAAAGAGAAATTATGGATTGATCTCATAGACTCACTTTACCCATCAGGGATGAATGTGGAACACAATTTTGTATGTTTCATCTGAAAGATATGAACCTGAACATTGATGGAAAGTCTGATTTGTTTTGTGTATATGTAACTTGTATATGTAACTCTTTGGTAAACAAGGTTTAGGTAATTAAACCATGTATTCATATTTACAAACATGTTGACCATCAGTACATATATGCGTGATAATTATGCCCGTGTACACATTAATGTAGGTAGCTTGTGTTTTTGTTATTTTGGTTAGCCATAATGATGATATTGCATTTGTAATTATGGGTAGACTGTATTACAGTAATTACACCATTTGATATACCTGTAATTTTGGGCAGACTTGTAATTTTGGGCAGTCAGTATCGCAGTAACTACACCAGCTGTTTCCCTATTTTGAAATGTACCCGATTGCCATGAATAACATTTTTATAAGCCACTCTTTCTGAGGGTGACTGAGAACACCAGGTTTATGGCATCATCAGTGTAGACGTGCGTTATGACTGTATGTTATGACTGACGTTGCGTTTCACAACCGATTTTACTTTATTTAAATATTCACACAACTGCGTAGGTTCATAGCTTACTTTCTTTAAACCTGCTGATTAAGCATGGGTAATGGGGTTAAATAATATTTGTTGATTCAACTGCAGCTTTCAACATTGTTGCTTGTATCAAACTGTGTGACTAAGCCGTATAAGTGGGTCACCACCCTCTTTATTTGCAGAGAACGATTAATGCATTTTACACTGACACTTTGGTACAGGCCAGGATTGAAGAAAATGAAGTAGGGTGGGTTCCTTGAACATGCTTTATTCATTCCTCATGTTGCTGACTTGACTGAGGCCTTTGACAGAAATGCTATTTTTTCTCCAACTGTAGGTAAGCAGGAAATGGCTTGCCTGGGCTATGCAGATGATATTGCATTACAAGATTGTACTCCTGGTGACTATGGCATACATTAACTTGTCTCCACTCCTTTTCTGAAGCACTCAGATGGAGAATAGTTAGTGATGAAACAAACATCAAAGTATGCTCTAGGCATGACTATATGTAGCATTTAACTGATGAAGATATTGAAATAGTAAAACGATTTAATTACTTCAGTGTTACAGTGAACACACACTGTGAGGTCTGGGAGCCCCTCTACTGAGAATGAATATTACCAAATAACCTGTTCAACGGGAAGGTGCCAACTCGGGAGGGTCTACACCCATGTTTAGCTCACTGCACCTTTCACAGAGAACTATCCATTTGAAAATCAGTCTGGTAACACCCACATGGGCAGTCCAGCAATGACATGCTAGGAAAATCTCCTCTGAGCAAGAGTACCAACAGAAACCCCTGATGTGTGTTTCGGCCTCGTTGGCCTAATCAGTGAGGTGGAGCTGTGCCTGTCTAAGCACAGTGAGCAAGAGGTCCACGTCTGGATTACCCTGGGTAACTTGGCGTGACACAAAGATGTCTGGGAACTGCTTTATTGAGATGAGACACAGACAAATAACCTGTTCTATGGGAAGGTGCCCTCTCGGGAGGGTCTACAATCACGTGTTGGACACTTCTCTAAAACTGGCAATTACACCCATTAGAAACCTCAAAGAAAATATCCCAACATTTGGCCACATTAGCACGATTAATAACAAACATGGAGGATAAACCACAACCACTAACTAACTAATATAGAAAGAAATTCATACTGATTGCCTTCTACGGCTCAGAGGTTTATGTCTTTGATAGTAGTAACTGGGGTAGGAAAACTGACGGCAGATGCTGGAAAACCACTTTGAGCTTATTTGTTAGCATGCCAATGGAATATAAACAGGCTAATTTTGGCTTAACGCGAGCCGCCATTCTAACCAAGCGATGGGCTTAAAATGCTTATGTTGACGGAATGGCCTATTCAACAAGGACCCTTAGGTGCCATTATTTGAGATGAGTTGACAATCAAGAAGGAAACTCTGGAAAGTAGATGCACCCATTTGTAAGATATATAGTAATGAACTCCTAAGGCAACTCGATGTCAATTATACAGAATATGAGGACACTCATTTTCTATGAAGGCTATGAAGATGAAAATCTCAGAGTAGGACTAGACTATTAATTATACCAGACTTGCAGGCATGGCCAATACTATACACTATATGCCTTATTATCCCCTTGAAAGAAGATTGTATGGAATATGCAAATTTATTTCTATGCCCCAGAAACAGTAGAGACTGTATGAGGCTGAGGTTTAACTTGCTGCCATTGGATAATATTGTCGGTACCTGGAGGGATGTCCATAGATTTATTTAAAATTCAGAGTCCCGTGGAGTCCCGCTTTGCTGCGTTACTCTACTCCTGCTGTTACGGACCTTTGTGGACTTTTGTAGCATATCACTACATTTACCAGCAGGCCTTCTGGTAACCTCTCGGAGGCGGGCTGTTAAAAGAAGAAGGTTGCGCGCACCCAAGCGAGTCCCGTGGAGTCCCGCTTTGCCGCGTTACTCTGCTCCTGCTCTTACGGACCTTTGTGGACTTTTGTAGCATATCACTGCATTTACCAGCAGGTGATTTCTAATCCACAGAAAGCATACTTTTCAATGCACTTGGACTGATTAGTAGAGCTTACACTGTGTTTATTTATATCCATCTAGGCCTTCTGGTAACCTTTTGGAGGCGGGCTGTTAAAAGAAAAAGGTCGCGCACACCGCGCGCATGCACTCAAGCGAGTCCCGTGGAGTCCCGCTTTGCCACGTTACTCTGCTCCTGGTGTTACAGACCTTTGTGGACTTTTGTAGCATATCACTACATTTACCAGCAGGTGATTTCTAATCCACAGAAAGCATACTTTTTAACGCACTTGGACTGATTAGTAGAGCTTACACTCTGTTTATTTACATCCATCTAGGCCTTCTGGTAACCTTTTGGAGACGGGCTGTTAAAAGAAGAAGGTTGCGCGCACCCAAGCGAGTCCTGTGGAGTCCCGCTTTGCCGCTTCGCCGAGGCGTCCGGGGCTCCTCGGGGCTCTGAGATCTGACCTTCTAAATGGTGGCCCGTGTTAAGTTACCTTCGATATTTGCATTCTTGATATCAAGCTTGCTGGCAAATTCTGCTTGACAGATTACATGACTCGCAAACCAAGCGGTCCTTACCGACTTACAACGGCTATGCCTCCAAACATACGCCAATGGATTATGTCTGAATCACAGTCGATCCCAGAGGATCGGCTTTCTGTGAGTGCAGTAAAAAAACTTGTGCTCAACTCCTATACAACGTTTGGCTCGAGGCAAATTTAAAACAAAGGACAAGATGAAAACGCCTGTCACGGACAATGTGGATATCCGGAAATATGGGTTCGGAATCGTGAGTAAACCTGGCATAGCAACCTTGCCTCTCATGCATGTGCCGCCAACTGCTTTATCTAATGATGCTATGTCTGAGAACCCTGCAATGTGTATGGATAAAGATGTTTTACCCACTATGGAAACTACCATGCATTCAGAGGAAAATTCCAAATCACCTAAAATCCCAATTTCGTTGACAGCATATTACTACAAAATGCTTTATCCGGTGCTCTGCAATCAGGAGCCCCTAAAATGACTGAGACATCTAAAGAAGCTGTAATTGATCTTGATGCAAACAACGCATGCTTCTCGGCCAGAGCAGATGGCTCTAATTTATCCAATTCCCCCGATATGTTCCAGCACTCTGATTGTAACATATCAGCGTTAGATGTTTCATATATCCCCCCAACTCCACGGAGAGCGAATAATGCTCCCCCCAGCCTAGAAAAATTGTCTCACACTCCTAAAACTTCAAATCTGACTCTAGAAGTTATGAATATTGCCCTCATGGCCCTTGCAAAGCTTTTTGAATCTGTTGATGGTTCATTGAAGTGTCTTACGGACAATTTCAAATCACTTGAAATTGATCACAAGAAACTTAACTTAGATGTTAATCATAGATATGATGACATCAACGACAAACTAAGTTATGTTATCATTCAACAAAAAGAAATAGCTCAGTCTCTGGCCCAGAAGCAAGTGCTGAACACAAAAGACCATTGTGACAGGGATATGTGTGTGTACTCAAACAATCGAAGATACAGATTGTCAAATCATAGAAGTTATTTTAGACTCTCAAACCCACTTGCCCTCCTCTATGTCTAGCTGTTCACATAATGCCAAACCAGCTATTCCGTTTGTTGCAGGTGTGATAACAGAAAAAAGAGCACCAACCTCCACCCCCGTACAACAATTAATAGATTGTCCGCCTAAACGAACAGACAAAAACATGGATTGCACACATGCATCAAAATCCACCTATTCTGTTTTTGACATGAGAGCTGCAAATGATGCAGATGATAAATCAATCAAGAAGAAATGCGGCAAACAACTAGATCAAAAAAAATTAAAAAATGTAAAAACCTCAAAGCTGGCTGGCACATCGTCCACTAAACAATTTATTAATACTCTTGCAAAGGCAAACACGAGATCGACAGCGGCCGTGAGCCTCATAACTAAAAAATATGTCGCTCTAGCTAACCTAAAAAAAAACAATTAGATTCCTGTCAGCCCTCAAAATCAATTTCAGATCATCCACCTCTTGATGAATTGATCAAACTGGCTGAAAAGCAGCAATCATTACAAGGTAAAACTCCCAGTGCGTCCCCGAACTTTACACCTGTCGATTCGGGTGATCAGAGCAATCATAATAACGAGGCTGCAAAAGATATCGTGGCATCAAGAAAAGCCCTAAGGCACGAAATTGATTTGTATGTTGAAACTTGGAAATTTGAACGACCACTTTTTCCAATTATAACCAATGTTTCAGCCAAATCATCATTGGCTATTCAATCTGAATCCGTGCTAAAGGTGATTCCGAGCGAAATATCAAATCTTCCTGTAAAACGAGTCTCGTTTGCTGACTCGGTACACCATGTTGATGAGAAACCAATCCAAGGCTGTACGGCTAATAATATTATGTTGCAAACGGACCTGAATGAAATCCGAGATTCTATTGCCCGTCTGTGGATGCTTAAAACTAGATCGCAGACGCTGTCTCCCCCAAGGCAAGACAAAGAAAGGAATCGTTCAAGTCCACAGTATTCGGATAATCGAGCAGCCGCAGCACTGAACTTCTCATCTGTTAAACCATCCTTGTTATCCAGGAAGCAGCCCGTAAAAGTGGAAAACAGACATTATCTGTTACTTTCATGCCAACAAGATTTAGGTCTGTCATATAATATGAATCGACAAACCATCCTTAGACTGTTTTCCGATGTGAAATCACTGCAGGAGATTGAGTCTGTTGACCTTGACCAAATTGAATTCCCAATTAAAGAAGATCTCACAACAGTCCTTATATGGTCACGGTCCCTATTTATTCGTAACATCATTTGGGCTGCCCGCGAGGATTTGTTCAAACTGGGATTTGTGCTCACGAATAATGAAAAGAGACAAGGTGCATCCAAATCCTGCCTGAAATCTACACCCAGATACCAATCATATGCCCCAATAAATAATGCTGATTCAACTAGATTTTTGCACAAAGACCAAAATCATATGGCCAGAGTGTAACTAGATAACAATGAAGAGCAGGTGGGGTTATCTGTAGTGCGTTGGAACACACAAGGCTTTACTCATCTCATTAACAACAAGGAGAGCATATTGGGTGATTACGACCTAGTTTTTCTGCAAGAAACATGGCTTTCTATTGCACTAACTTGGAATAATTATGATATACTACTCATCCCAGCTATAAGAGCTACTAGAGGTAGACCTATGTCAGGCTTGCTCACTGCAACCAACTCTCTAGCAAATATACAACTTTTCTCATTGCCATCTCCAAATCCCTTCATTCAATGCTCTTATATTACCGTTAGATCCCTCAAAATTGCCTGCTTTAATGTTTACTGGAATCCTATGGGTATAACATCTGCTCAATTCTTTAAAAACCTAACAACTGCCTTGGAAAATGTAATGCTTTTACATGAAATTATACACTTGATTATTGCTGGTGATTTGAATTTGCATCTTGTAAATGGGGGTTCATCAAAAGATAATGAACGTGTACATATGTGGAACAAATTTATGAAGTCATGGAATCTTGTTATGTTAAATGGCACGAGTGCTGCTGACTCTCCTCCCCTTGCTACTTGGTTTAGACAAAAACAGTCAGCTACCATTGATTATATTTTTGTTTCAAGAAGTCTGTTCACATATACCAGTGGTTTTGCTGTTAAATCATCGCAGCACAGTGATCATCATCCATTGACTTTTAAGATCAATTTGGCTCTTACTCCACCTGTGGAAAGACAATCACTCAAAGGCCACTATGAAACCAACAACTCTCTGAATCGGCTAAAGTGGTCACATGATTCATTAGTATTCTATAGTGACCATTTACAGTCCTATGAAGAGATTTCGTTGGCATCTTTTAAAACAGATAAGATGGCTCCTTTTGATCTTATGCAATTATATGCGACACAACAAATTGTCAACTCAAAAGCAAGTCAAATGTCAGATAATATAGTTCGCATTAGAAAAGCCTTGTTCAGATCGCAAAGAAGACAAGCCATGAAATTATCTCCATCTTTAAAAACTCATGCATTAAGATCCATTAAGACTGCGTATAGAAATTGGTTAAGAGAATACAGAATCACTATACATCAAAATGATGGGGAACACATGCTAAATCAAATTAAAAGTAAAAATACAGCACAAATCTGGCAGCTACTTAACTCTGTCACTAATGCGCCTCAACTCTCTTTGCATATTAACAGAGTATCGGAAAATGATTGGTGTCTCCACTTTGCATCATTGTATGTTGCTCCAACTCTGGATGAGACCCCGAACATGCTATCTATACCGTTTACTCTCGATTTTGATGAGGGCGACATTTATTACTACATCAATAAAGCCAGCATGTCCCGAGCCCCAGGCCCAGATGGTTTGTCCAATGCTGTCCTAAAGAAGAATATCGATTTCTGGGCTCCGATTCTGTTTTCACTGTTCCGATTAATTATTAGTTACCAAGAAATTCCATCCTCTTGGACTCATTCGATCATTGTTCCGATTTAGAAAAAGGGCAATAGGCAAAATCCAATGAGCTATCATTCTATTGCCCTCTTGGATGTTCCGGGGAAAATTTTCTGCAGGCTGATACTACGCGAGTTAAACATCTGGTCTCTTCGCTATAAACGAAGAGACCCTTTTTAAACTGGTTTTGTCTCGGGTTTGGGCACCGCAGTTAACCTGACTATTCTTAATGCCATCAAATCTTCTTATGCCGTGCGGGAGCAACCACTTTATATCGCATTCGTGGACTTTCGCATGGCGTTTGATTCTGTTGACCGGGTGCTGCTCTTTCGAAAATTAGTGCAATATGGTTGCCCGGAGAAATTTATAAGAATTGTGAGTTTGTTACATTCCAATACAACTGTTCAAGTTAAGTTAAATGTGGAGGGCCTACTATCTAAAATGATCCCGACTGCCAGAGGTCTAAAGCAAGGGTGTATACTTGCGTCAACCCTATTTAATTTATTCTTACTTGACTTGGCCGACGATTTCATAGCAGCTCAATCTGATCCCCCGAAGTTGGAAAATCAAGCCGTCACATGGCTTTTATATGCTGACGACTTAGTCTTGTTGTCTCAAACTCCCTCTGGGCTTCAAACATTACTGAATGTCCTTGATTGCTATGTCTCGACAAATAATCTCACAGGGAATGAAAACAAATTTCAAATTGTCATTCTCGGTAACCATAAAGCCTCCTCACGAAGCAAATATCAAATGCAATATGCAATAAAAAACTTCAAACTGTTACAGAATATAAATATCTGGGATCATATTTCAATAACTTTAACTCTGAAAAGACGCTCGAGACAAGAAATCAAACCAAAATGGCAATGCTCATTTCTCAAGTAAAAATAATTCATACCATATTAGGGAAGTTTACCTGTTCACCGATAATGAGATTTCACCAACAAAAAGTACTACCTGTCATTACATACAGCCTAGAATCTGTGCTCCAGAGGACCTCTAAATTCTGGAACTATATAGAAGCAAATTTCTGGAAGACCATACTCGGGCTGCCAAAGAGCACCCCTAATATGCTGCTTAGGTTTGAACTCAGTCTTTTGTCAATCCAAGCTCAAGTAACTTGTGTGTTCTATTAAGGAAATGCATTATGGGCTTATCCAACCGAGATTGTCTAGCCATTCTAGCAAATTACCTCTTGACATCAATCCATTCATTCCCACTAAAATGGAGAATTTATACCATGAATGCCCTTGCAGAGGCAAACATATCAATTGACCTTCTCATTACTAATCAGAATCGGGCTAAGACCAAACTTTATCAAGCAGATTCGATTGTGACCCAAGACAAATGTTTTAATTTAAAGGATTTTAACAGAAATCTTTTTGGTCATAAAGAATATTGCAGAATGGCAGACTATCTGGTTAGATGTCCATCAATAAATTTAAGACTGAAAATCTTACAATTTCGTCTCAATTTATGGCCGGTCAACGAAATTTTGCTGAGACGGGGACTTATAACTAAAGATTTGAGCTACTGTCGATTTTGTAAAGATGAAACCATCACTGAAACACTTGTTCATATCATAATGCAGTGTAAAGCCTTTGTACTACAACGTTCCAAATTATCCAAAATGCTTGTCATGGAAATCTGCTGTCCGCACCCATGATGAAATATGGCATGAAATTTTCAGTTCGAAAAAAATTTCAATTAGGATTGCAACAATACAATTACTTGACTTGGCCTTTCCTTATGTGAAGAAGCCTCTTAACAATGCTAAAAGTACAAATTAGGAGCTTATGTAAATGACAAAAAGCCCTTTGTTTGTATTATTTGTTGTAGTACCTCTGTTGACTCTATAACATCAAATCAAATTGGTGAAAGAAGATACATTTTCATTTTGAATATCACTTTTTAGTATGTTTTGTAAATATGTCTTGGTTTGTAGATAATGTTTTGTAACAGAAAATTCATTTTTTGTTTTATTATATAAATATTTGTAAAGTTGTAATTTTCAACTAAATCAAATTATAAAAGAATATAGTACCTTTTCCACTGCCAAAAAAAAATAAAAATATTTAAAAGGCAGATTGCATAACAAAGATCTCTGTACAATTTCTAAACACTTGTTATGATTGTGCCCTGAAACCACACGTAGGCGTTATTTCATATAAAACAAAATGACATATCATTATCTTAGACTGCTTACATTTGAGGGAACATATGCAAGGTGAATAATTAGCATTTGAATCTACTTTTTTAGATTAATTGCATGTAATGTATTTGAGCCCCTCTTTGAACTGGATTTGTATGGTCATGTATTATTTATTTAGAAATTATACTTAATATAAAATAATAAATGGCTAAACTGCTACTTGTTAAAAAAAATGAGCATGTGTCTAAATCAATGGGAATGATCCCTTGCATAAAAGCACAATCGTTCCTACATTTTAAGACAGTTCCATGCACATCTGGTAGTTCCAATAGAGTGACCATCATTCTGGGGGACGCTAGTATCTTAAATCTTGATTTGTGTTTTGGCACCCGAGACCTCTGCCTTCGCTCTCAAGAATATAACCTTGGTACTAGGCTGCAGCCCTTCACTTCGTTAGCTACACACATTCTTGCCTAATTGATTCAAAAGCCTAACTGATGTGGGGGTTGTGTATGTGTTTTGCTGCACCTGGGAATCGGGACGCACTGGAGAACAATGCCTTGTTGTTCTGTGTGTTTTGCAAGCACACAGCCTGTGAGGATTTGGGCCTACTTGTAACCGCAATATTAGTTTGTGTTATAACTATTGCGTACCTATACATACTATATCATGCATATGTTAGCGACTTTCTACTGGTTAATCCCCCCTATGTGATTTGCTATTCCCGCAAAGTGCCTCTATCCAGGACACCCCACCCTCACACTGTCCCATGCTCATCTCCTTATTTTAATATATTTTTTGCAATCTAAATCATCTAGGAGGGGTGGTGGTCTAAACGTGCATCCCAACGTTCCCCATTTAGGTAATCCTTCATTAACTAACTTATCCCTTTCTCTCTGTCGATATACCTCATCCGTCGGGACCCATGCCCTACACACATGGCGCTAACTACCCCCCACCCTGTGCATACTTTTCTGGGGTGCATGTGAGATAAATGCAATCCCCATTACCCACTAGATTTCCCAGTGCTCAGTATAGTTCTCAGGATCTGGTGGGGATGATGTTAGTGTCCCCGGGGGCCAAAGGGGTTGTTCAACCCGGACCATGTAGGGTTTATTCAAATCCGCAGTATGAACTTGGGCTTCTTTTGTGCCTGGGAGAGCTACTCTTGCCCCAATAGGGCACGTGCAAAACTCCACCAACAGGAACACCATGATCGGAACCAGTAACTTCACCAGTGTCGCAAACTAGGATGTCACCCAGGAAAACATGTCAAACCAATCTTCAGGCTGCACACCTGCTTCGTTCTTCAATTTGTGCAGGGCCTCTATGATATGCGTATCCGGGATACATTCTCTGTCATTTGGTGGGAATATACGTGCAACACGACAACCGATCTTCTTGCACACTCCCCTTCCATCACTGTTAAGAGATCTAGAACGTATCGATTTTACAGCCTCATCAACCGAATCACCCTATTTTCACTTTTGATAGCATTAAGACCTTGTTCTGTATCACTCTCCATCTGATTCACTTCCCACCAAACGATCTGCCACCACTTGGCGGTTGCTGCAGCCTGGATTCCTGGAGTCAAGAGGGAGGCAAAGAATACTTACATTTTGGTGTACAGGCGGTACTTATCAGGAATTGCTTTAAGCAGTGTGGATGATTTTTCTGATAGTTGGATCTCTTCCTTCTCAGCTTCACAGACCGTCAGTTCTTCTTCATCTCGGGGGGTTGGATAGGCAGTGAAATTGACTTCACCGCCTCTCGTTTGGATGCTATTGTCAATTGTATTTCTGGCACCACCACGGTAGCTGAGTGCAGGGTTGTCAATGCACAGGTGCCTCGGCAAAACTGTGGAAGGTGCAGGTATGCTTGTTGTCTGCATACCCAGTACATATCCATCAATGCCGCTGTTCCTTTTGCAAGTTCTGGAATGGACAGTGTCTTATTGCACTTAGTGTTAGTACCTATTGGAACAGTTTTGTGCCCTTGAAAGCAAAACTGATATTCATCCTGGCTTGCACTTTTACCAGTGTTTCACGTGCTTCAATCCATGTTAGTCTTGATATGTGTGCCAACCCCCCTGCTGCACAGCTCACCACCACCTTCTCTCATCGGTTGGATATAAACAATACTCCATCCAATTTCAACATAGGTCAGGGCTTGCATTGGGTGGCACTGTTATACTTGGCCCACTTGTCTTCATCTTTGTCCATTTCTACAACTTGCACTTTGTGCCCCTGGAACAGACTCCAAACCCGACACAGCGCCAAGTGTACCAAACATTGAGCCTCTAAAGGCGATGCCTCCTGGCGATATTGGCCTGAGGATGCTAAATTGAACACAGCTTGTGCTTTATTCCTAAACAAGCTGCATTCTCCTTAAACAGCTCATTCAAGCAGTGGGTGCCACTGTCACACCTAAGTGTATTGCACCGTCCCCATCGGTGAAACACTTCTCTTACCAAGAACTTGCCGGCCGACTTGTCATCAGCATGTGCCTACGGACCAGCCTCAATCCAACAGGAGAAAGGACAAACAACCACTTTCAAGTACCGAAAAGAGTTACACCTCTCTCCCATGTAAGAAGAATCTATGTGTAAATCACAGAATGGACCAATACGGCATGGCAAAGTCCCTTTTAAGGTATTCATAGTTTTTCCTGCACCATACGTTTGGCACACCACACAATGGGATGTTCACAAAGATAGCAATTCCTGAATATTAGGCACATTCCAATCTTCCTGAATGTCTGCTGCAATATGTTGTTTAGATATGTAGGCTGAATAGTGGGGCTGGTCAAAGGCCACCAATGCCAATGATTGAGACATCACATCCTTCCCTGTACTCATGTATCTCCACACTAAGTCAGTTGGAGATTGTGCACACCCTCTATTTTGCCACACCACTCTCTTTGACCTGGCCTTGTATCTCAATAATTTCTGTAACATGGAGGTGCATCTATGGCACCTCCAACTGTAACTGCATTTTCATAAATGCTGGGTGCTCAGTTATCTCTGGTACTGGCAAATAGGTGACCTGCTTCACCATGGTATCTGCTGCTTCATTTCCGAGGGAGACGAAGTCCATGTCGCTTGTGTGGGCGGTGTAGTTTACTGTTGTGCAAGCGTAGCAATCACAAAGCTGCATGCTGTACAGGAGACCCATCTGCTCTACAATGCCTTCTCCTCAGCTATCTTGACAATCCTGAGTGAACAGTTGTTGGGATGTGTGCCAAGTCAAATATATAATTACTCGGCACCCCTGTGTTGCTTCAAGTGCTTAGATGAGGGCAATCAGTTCTGCTGCTTATGCAGAATAATGACCTGACAGCCTCTGCTGCAAAACAACCTCAAATTCTCCCTCAACCAGACGCACCACTGCAGCTCAGTGTGTCGCTGATCAAAAGCTTAGTCACAGGCCTTAGGGATACCATCTTCTGGGCCTTCACAAGTAACACAGTCATGCACCTCATTATCGTCAATACTGGGCTGAATCAAAAAGGTGGATGGGTTCACTGTCTTGCAACGAACAATATGAAAAGACGGGCTTGACAGTATTACTTCATATGCAGAATGCTTTTGCGTGGTCAAGGTGGATTTGGATCTGATTAGTATTGCAAAAACTGCATGTTCCCTGTACAATGTTAATGAACACCATATGACAATAGTTGCAGACTTGTCAATGATGAAGGTGTTAGGGAGAATTCTCTTATAAGGCTAATTTCCCAAACCTAGTGGGTCCCCCAGCAGCTTTGCTGGATTTTTTTTTTCTCCTGCTAAGAGTGAGACTCTCTTTCTCCCACTCTTAGGCATGACTTGAGGTATGTCTTTGACTTATTATTGTGTGCTTATGCGCTATGGGATCTTTTACTCCATAGGATATCATCTGTTTTAGTGTATGTGCTACACAGCACCCTCATTTGACCATCAAAATGTGAAAAGAGATAAAACTCTTGCATATAATCAGTAGTAGCCAATACTAGGGTGGTGGAAATTACATCATTAAGCTTCTAAAACTTAGTGGCCATCTCATCATTCCAGATAATCATATGTTTTGTATGCTGTTCCTCCTTGAGGGCCTGAAGCAGTGGTTTAGTGTATGATGTTAATAAACAAATCCATGCTCTACAATAAATACAAAAGGCCCAGAAATGTCTGCATATCCTTCACTGTCACTGACTGGGGTGTGGCGCGCACTGCTGCTGCTCGTCCTGGGGTTACTCTTTTGCCATGCACAGAAATCAACTGTCCCAATTACAATACTTCAAGGTGACGGTATTGCAGTTTTGTTCGGTCCACCTTGTACCCCTTCTCAGCTAACAATAGTAACAATGCTATAAAGTCTTCCCTGCATTGATACTCTGTGCTGCTACACACCAACAAGTCATCCACATATTGGATTTTGCTACCGGGAACAGAGATGTTTCCTAAATGTTCATGTATGTAGCACCCTATTAAAAATAATCAGGGACTCACAGTACTCTTGAGGAAGCCTAGTATGTTGGAATCGGCACCCAGCAAATGTAAGTACAGTGAGATGCTGTGAATCGGGATGCAAGGGCACTGAGAAAAAAGCATTTTTCAAATCCACTACAGTGAAATCCACAGGTATATTACACTGTATTGCAGTGGGGTTCAGAAACACTGGAGACTCAGCCTGTACAATGTCAATAAGAGGGCGCAGATCTCGATTCATCCTCCAACTAGCACCTTTTGATTTCTTCACCGGATAAATAGCCATGTTACAGGGTGAATTTGAAGGCACTATGATGCCCTGATGTAAAAGGGCCATAATAGTGCATAAATCCCCCCTCCTCTGCGGACTTTGATAGAGGATACTGTTTTACTCGCTGCATTATAGCGCCAGGTGTCAGGGTGATGCGTATCAGCATAACTCTATTTAAAAGTACCACATCATGTTGATTGTTCATCCACAGGATTGTCAGGAACTTTGCCAAATCTGCAGGGGTAAATGAAGGAGCAGTCCCTGCTAGCAGCATAGGACATGCTACAGGTCTGTACTGTATCATGATTTCACAGGGAACACACACTTCCAGTATTATTTCTCCCTCTTTTTCTCTATTCTCAAACAACTCCTCATCTGAGACAGTTTTCATTGGTTTTGTAGTGTCAATGCACAGAACCGTGCACCACTCTCTGTTATTGGAGTCAGCTTCTATCAGAACAATTGGATTCTCTGTCACTAGAACTCCTTCTATAGCCAGTTCAATGATGGTGCCTGCAACTATCTCTTGAGGCAGCGAGGGCCTGAACAGAAACTCAGAGGGTACTCACCAATACTTGTTCGCCACTTGTGCCACGGCTCTCAGTAGTATTGCAATGCTGTATAGAAACAAATCAGGGGCTACTGGTATTCCTCTAGCCACGGACTCAATGCCTAATGCATGCAAAGTCAACATTACCCTCACAGCACACATACCAGGCGTGGAACACACCACACCTTTTGGTGAACGAGATGGTGATGGTGAGCTTACTCAAAAGATCCCTTCCCACTAAGTTGATTGGTGTTGCAGTGGAATATAACAAGGGAGCCCACACCTCTTTGCCAACTATTTTAATGGGTAATTTCTTTGTGAAATGAGCCCATTGAACTGCCCCAGATAAGCCCTGCGTTTCCATGACCTCGCTGCTATAGGGAATCCTCCCTCGCTAATGCATGATTTAGAAGCACCTTTATCTACCATGAAAATAAATGGTTTGTTTGCTATCTCCATGCCTACCAAGGGTTCCCCTTCTGGGTCGGCAGTTACTGATAGAACTGGACAAGCTAAGGCTCTCTGTGGGCTATCCTAATCAGAGTACGTGTTTGTCCATGGAAAGACAAATGGGTTTCCTCTGATCACAGTGGCTACCAGATAGTAAGTCGTGGTACCGTTTCAACAGTGTTACTGCTCGGGATATGGGGGCCCTGTTGCTGTGCCTAATGTACAGTGTATGGAGGCACATTGCTAGCTCCCGGGGTGGGTAGCTGCTGGAAAGTTGTTGGGGGAGTGGGCAGAGCAGTGGGCATTAGTGCACCATAAGAAGCTTCCTAGGGGCATCTGTCCGTATGACTGAGGGTATGAATCTGGACCTCCCTGTGGATAAGGCTACACGTATTCTTGAGGATATGCATACACCTGCCTACTCCTACATTCCCTTGAAAAATGGCCCATTCATTTGCATGTCCAACACTGGCCTTCTCCTCCTCCTCGCAGTCCCATTCCTTTGAAACCCCCTTCTCCTCCCAGGGCACCCGAAACCCCCCTCTCCCTTGTTGAAACCCCCCTTGTTACTGAGGTTGATACCCACCTGTCCACCTGTTTTCTCCCCCCTACATGGGTGCTGCGTGTACATCCACCTGAATTGTCCTAAGACCTGCCGACCCTTCCGTCTGCACTGCTGCCACAGCCCCCTCCAGTGCAACCTTTGCTAGCTTCTTTTGAACCAGGTTTGCTTCCTCTGCTTGCGCTCACTGTACCGTTTCCTTCTTTTCTTTCAACCGTTTACAATGGTGGATAATAATAGACTGTGTTTCCGCTCAACCATTTGCCTCAATCACCACTATCTTGTCAAGTGCATTCTGCACCTCTATCGGGAGCACGCTTTGAACAATGAAATAGAAAAAAGGAATTGTTTGATCCCATGAATCCCCTGTCTCCACCGCCACATTTCTTGTATGTGTAATATGTATTGGGCCAGATCCTCCTCATCATGCATTGTTTGTTGCATAATCGACTGAAGATCGGTGTGTCTGGGTACGAACACCATAGTGCCACCTATACTTCGAGCCTCATGTTGTTAAAATGTGCTCTTTCATGGCTATCGTCACCCAATTTCGCAACCAGATACCCTGCTTTAATCCAGATCTGCCAGTATCGACACAAACACACTTTTCAAATCCTATACAGCCAAAGTAGTGCCAGCAGTATGTTTTTTGAATGCATATATCCATTTGCCCGCCCCAGCTGTGAGGGACAGGAGTGTCTTTATGAGATTGTTGGTGTTAATGTGTGCCCAAGGGATATACAATGCTCTTCCTGTACCCTTATACAACAGCAGAAACTGTGCCCCTACTGTTTTCCCATCTGAGTCCCCACACACTTTCTACTGGTGGCTGCTGTGCTTCTTCCAATTCATCTATCGTATCACACTCCTCTTCTCCTTCGTGTGTGTAGTGGTATTCCTCCACCGACCTTGCCATGGCATAATCCACACCACCTTCTCGCCTTATCTTAATGTCCGGTTTCTATATGCACATCTTTGATAGCTGTACTAGCTATATGCAACAAAATGGCACCTGCTCTGCATTGTCCCTCTTGTCCTAATTTTAAATGTGCCAATACACCTTCCTTAATACATCCACCAGCACTTTTTGTGGTTTAGCATCATCCCACTCAAGCCCTTTACCCTCCCAATGGCTGATGCCATGAGGTTTGGAAGATTCTGGTAGTGTGCCGATGTAGGTTGCCAGGGTGTCATAGTAGGCAATGGGGCATACATAGGATTTGTATATCCTGATGCAGGGCACGTGGGGTAGCATCCTAATGGTGGAAACCGGTTTGTTTCCATGGGGGCTGAAGGGGCACTCGGGACAGTAACCGGAGTAGTAATAGTACTACAGAAGGTAGTCGCCTCACATACTGCCTTGGAATCATCAGTGGGGTAATCATCTACATTTTCCACCATTTTCCACAATTTCAATACCCCCTGTTCTTTCATTTTCCTGCCTTATATTTAGCTGTTAAGAATGTGTACATGTGACATAACATCTCTCTATTATTTGTGCCCTGGTCTGGCCAAGGCTTAAATATCCCTCCATTTGTTTCCACACACCATTCCCTATGATAGTTAAGAATTGTATCTCAATACAATGGGAGGGCCTTGCACATGTAATCCAACAGTGTTGTTGGATTCATAATAGCTACTTTCCCCTCAAAATGTGTGCAATATTACCAATACCCCTGACCCACCCCAACAACCTGTATCTTTCCCCTGTACCCTTTTCTTATACCCCACACCCACCCCTCTTCACCCCCCCAACACACACACACACACACACACGTCTTCCACCCTCTCTATGCCATACCTCAATCGGCCCTACTTTGGCCACTACTAACCACACCACAAGTAAATGTCACTGACAATAAAATCACAAGAAATTCTACTTTTTTGTTCCAACACCCCCACTATATAGGGTGAGGAGATCCCAGGCCACTAATGGCCTCTACCGCAATGACATTTTCATTCTCATGCCCCCACTTTCATATATAGAACAGAGCATTCTCAGAGTCACTAAATATACAGAGCCTCTATCCATATCCTCTTTTCTTCCATCGTACAGCGCTGTCTTCTACTCTATTACCTAAGGAAAGGAACTGGTTACTCCACAAATCATAATAAAAAGGGCTCAATAAAAAATGTATACAACACCACATGGTGGTCTTCTTCAAACTCTCCTCACCATGTACATATACCCAATCTCCATTGCACTTCCCAACACTGATGCACTATCCTTATACCTCTCTTATTTTTCTCCGAAATGGGATGCACTTACGTTTGCTTCTTCACCCGAAGACTTCCGTCATGGGGTCCCGTCAACAGCCTGCACAATCGGGGGCAGCACCCAGCTTCAAAGAACAGATAGGAAATATGAGAACACTGCTCCTGTAAACCGCTCAAAGGTTGTACACAAGGTGTATTGGTCACTGCAGGTGGGTCCAGCCCTCCCAAATGTGCAGCCAGGAATCCTCTGTCTTCACAGGGGTCACTGGGATTATGTCGGGGTCACTAAAAATGTAGGGCAACTCCCTGGGATCAGACCAAGAAAATAAAACCCGCTAGGGGAAAAAGACTTGGTGCACCCGCTTTTGAGAAAGACAAGAGTTTTTTTTTGTATACACAAGAAATCAGGTGTCAGGGAATTATGGATCCACTGACACAGATCTCCGACGTCTTCTGTGCGAAATTCATATTATAAAACACACAAATCATCACTCGTGATGTAATCCATATACAGTATTAATTCCCCACACTCATTGGGTGCCGCCTATATACATGCTAATGGTTACATATAGCCCATTCTCCAATTGGTTCCGCTATTTTCTCACTCATCTTCACCACACGTGGGTAACGTCTTTGTTCATCATCAAATGCTGTAAGGCAATTTGTTAACATCAACTGGCACCACCCTAACTTCTATCCTAACCACGTTATGTGCACCTGTTTATCAATGAGACTCAGTGGGACTCTTCGAGGTCAGCCTAGTCCTCATGGACAAAGCAGCCTTTTCTCATCCCAGACATGTTGGTACCCCCATCATGCCCTCCCCACTGTAAGGGCATCATTATTGGCTCTCCCTGGCACAAAACATAGATCATGTTGTTCTCTGTTTTCCCCTTTATCAACTTCCCCCGAAGGGTGATCCTACATCTCAATAATCAATCCAGTTCACAATGAATTTAGAGTCCATTTCCCTGCACATGTGGTAGTTCAAATAGGGTGATCATCATTCTGGGGAGTGCTAGTGTCTTAAATCTTGATTCGTGTGTTGGCATCTCGAGACCTCTGCTTTCCCTCCCAAGAATACAACCTTGGTACTAGGCTGCAACCCTTCACTTCGTTAGCTGCATACATTCTTGCCTAATTGATTCTATGGCTGTGTGTTTTGCCGTGCCTGGGAATTGGGACGCGATGGTGAATTGGAGAATAAGACCTCGTTGTTCTGTGTGTTTTACAGGAACAAGGCTCGCGAGTATTCAGGCCTACTCGTAACCGTGATATTAGTTTGTGTTATATCTATTGAGTACCTAAACATACTATATCCTGCATGTGTTAGCTGCTTTACTTCTGGTTAATACCCCCTATGTGATTTTCCATTTCTGCCAAGCTCCTTTATCCATGACAAAACCCTCTGTCCCCTATACTGTCCCATGCTCATCTCCATATTTGAATATATTTTCTGTAATTGAAGTCGTCTAGGAGGGGCAGTGGTTCGAATGTGCATCCCAACACCTTCCTGTGGAATCTAACTTCTTGTAGGGTTTCTACATTGTCTTTCCTATCCATCTTGAAAAAATGCTTTTTCTTCGTAGTTCTCAGCTATGCATTGGTTTCAAAATCTCTATTTAACCTTGTACAGGAATGCAAAAAGGGATCTTGAGTTGGCTTTATCATGAACCTTTCCTTATTTATATCCGAGTTCCTCCAGGTCTATGGATTGAAAAACCATGGTGTAGAAGATATTATTATTTGATCGTTAGGACTATTTAAATATGTTTTGGTTATTGATTACTATTGTGGGTGTTCTTGAATTTTTCTGTGGACTCTGGACCCCTAAGTATAGGTTTAAAATTGATATCCAGACTTGCTGTATTTGGACTTTTCTTCTTCAAATACATCTTTTGTACTGGAGGTTTGGGGGCTGGGTGTAGAGAGACACTTCAGAGCTCACACCAGAAAAAATACAACCTACTAAGGAAAAAGCCTAGCACACCTCTTGCAAGGTAAACAAAGTTTTATTTCCACAAAATAGAAAGGCACCAGCAAAGAAGTGCCGCAGGACGATCTGGTAAAATCAGTGCAAGCAACAGTATGGCAGAAAGCGTCATCAGTGACATAAGCAAACCCATGTATCAGGTTGGTCGAGACCCTATACATAGGCTATCTGCTCAATTAGGGATGTCAGGCCATTGGGCCCAGCCCCTTCTGTCAATCTTCTTCCATGTGGGTTCCTCCTTTTGCATCATTGGATGTTAAGCTACCACTGATTGAAAATGATGTGAAGAAAGACAATACAAGCTCCATCTCTAACCTAATGTACACCTGGTACTGCAGACATGGGCTAAGAGGATACTTCGAGGCCATTGCTTCTAACAAACATGTTGGTGCCTCACCAAAGTTCCCCACCCTTGTTTTAGCTATGTTGTTTTATCCCTCCCAGCACAAATCATGTGACCTATGGTGAAGGCAGCTGATCCTTGTTTTCAGATCTTTTCTGATCGATTGAGGATCGATCAGTTTTATGGTTGGAGGTCTGGGACTGACTGGTACCTTGGAATGCCAGGGGTCTTGGCGGTGGGGCTTTTGAGTGCTATTACTTAGAGCTAGGACAGAAAGGGTTGGAGGTTTGTGCCCTCCTTCTCGTGGGAGTGCTTTTCACAGTGAGCTCTCAACCGCCTTGTGGCCATGTAGGGCTTATTCCTTCTGGAATACAGAATGCTGGCAACATGAGACAATGAAGAGTCTATGAATCACTGTCATTACTCA
The DNA here is from genome assembly GCF_040938575.1 of Ambystoma mexicanum. Taxonomy (NCBI): domain Eukaryota; kingdom Metazoa; phylum Chordata; class Amphibia; order Caudata; family Ambystomatidae; genus Ambystoma; species Ambystoma mexicanum. The sequence continues at coordinate 736,306,460 of NC_090934.1, read as the reverse complement.
CCAGTGCCCAAGCTGCAATCTATTACCACCTCCATACACTATTTCTATGTGTGTGACTCGGGCCTGCGGCCCTGGCTTCAGTGCAAAACTAGGCCTCGATTCCAATATGGCTGCTACTATCTAAGATGGCATTTTGATTCCACATACATTACTAGGGCAAGACGCTCACCCCCTCCCAAATTGTGTTTTCTAACAGCACCTCCCTCCCCTTGTAACCTCCCTTAGCCCCTACTGCACCTTCCCGGGCCTCTGTATAATACAAAAGTGCTGGGGGATCTGGGCTGGTGTCTGGGATGATTGTACCTCCTTCCCAACATTCCCCCTTTCATTAATACTACATTAACAAACTCCCACGCCAACCCCTCATCCTTTTCACCCCTTCTTTCCCTCTCCAATCTCTCAGTTTACAGATATGGAGGTTTCCCTTCGTTGGGTACCCATGCCCTACATACGGACTGTAAACTTCTCCTGCCTGTGTACATTGCTCTGGGGTGCATGCCATATATTTGTACATTCCTCCTCCTCTTCTAAGTCTACCCACTGCTCTGTGTAGTGCTTCGGATCAGGTGGAGGAACTGTGATTATACCTGCGGGATGTAGATGGTGCTCTATCATAACCATGCACTGCTTATTTGGATCGTCAGTTTGAACTGCGCTATATTTTGTCCATAAGGTACCCCTTGTACTTCAATTGAAACTATCATCATTGCGCTGCTAGGCACTGTTTTGGCACAACACCAGAGTTCCAGTTGGCAGGTGCAGAATATAACCAACATGAACACGATCAAGGGAATCAACATCTTCACGATCGCTCCCATCCAGGACGGTGCCAAGAAAAAGTCCATTAAACCAATCAGTCTCATGTATGCCCACTTCTGTTTGCATATGCGCTCTGATAACGTGCAGGGCCCCTATTATGTTGATAAGGGACCTGTTTTCTGCATCGTTAGGGGGTGCATAGGTACAGCATGAATCACTAACTTTTTTGCAGATCCCTCCCTCCATGGCAGTGGGGAGATCCAGCACATATCTTTTCTGCAGTTTCTGATTGCATGCATTTCCATCTTGATCGCGTTGAGGCCTTGCTCTGTGTCATTGGCCAGCTGTATCACTTCCCACCATGCGATCTGGATCCACTTGGCATTCATGGTGGTCTGCACCCCCAGTAGCAACAGTGATGCGAGCATATTTCATCTTTGCTATATAGCCGGTACTTATCTGATATTTCCTTTAGTAATTATGAGGAATCTTGTGCTAGGTAATTCGATCTTTTTCTCCTCTGCAATTCTTTCTCTTTTTTTGTTTTTCCTTTTCTGGCAGGATGCGAAAGATAGGTTTCTGTGGTGGGCATGTTGAACTTTGGTGTGGTTGTTGGGACCGACAAACCCCCTGGTCCCACTATTAAATGTTCTTCTGGGACAACCAGAAGCGATGAGTGCAACAAAGCCAGTGAGCTGATGTCCCTCCATGATGGCGGGGGTGCATGAATGCTTGCTGGCCACACACCCAGTGGTGGTCCATAACAGCAGCTGTCCCCTTTTTGAGATCTGGAATGTACAATGTTTTGTTCTACCTACTATTAACCCCCACAAGGACACTCCCTTCATTGTAAAAACACAGTTTGTATTCTTCCTTCTTTTGCACTTTCTGGCTGTGGAGTACTGTGCACTGAAGGGGCGCAATCAGGTATAATTCTCTTTCCATGTACAGATATTAGCTGGCCCAAATAGAGCGCTTGTTGGAGGCAATATTGCAGCTTTGCCTTATCTTGTCCCTTGTACACCAGTAGCTGCAGGAGGGTTATTAAATCTTTCCTGCACTGCTGCTCACTGTAACTACACACTAGCAGATAATCAACATACTAAATGAGCGTACTGGGCACCAGGATGTACCCTAAGTTAGAATGTAGGATCCTATTAAAGATGCTGGGGGACTCACGGTACCCCTGAGGCAATCTTGTGTGCTTGAAACGCATTCCTCTATGGGTGAATGAGGTGAGGTTGAATAGGGGTATAGAGGTTTGGATAAGAAGGCATTTTAAGATCTACCACATTGAAGTGGGTTGCCTCCTTAGGGATGCCATGTAGTATTGTGGCAGGGTTCAGGACTACAGGAAATTCTGCCTGGACAATGTCTTTTAGAGGACGAACGTCCTGGATCATCCTCCACCTCCCTCCTTTTGCCTTTTTTATCAGATATATCGCTACGTTACATGGAGAGGTAGATGGCCCTATTATCCCATGATTCAGGAGTGCCACAATGGTATCCTGTATGCCCTTCTCTGCTTCCTTGGACAGCAGGTACTGTTTAACTCTGGGCAGCACTGTGCCTAGCTTTAATGTTAGTCTAACCAGCGCCACTCCCTGCAACAGCCCTGCATCATGGGTGCTGTTTGTCCATAACCTTTCTGGTACTTGCTCTAAGTCACTCTCAGTAAATGGGGGCGGGGTGACAAAAGCCATCAAGGAACATTGTACTTTTCAGTATTGTACCATAATGTCACAATGAATACAAATTGCCAATACAATTTTTCCATCATCATCCCTGTCCTCAAACAATTCTGCATAGGCTACTTTTTTGAGGGGCACAGTTGGGGCAATAGACAGCACTGTCCACCACTCGCACCCAGCAGTATCCGTCCCAACCACAACCATCCTTTTAGCCAGCACGACCAGGCCTAGGGACAATATCTTGCCTGCCACATGTTTTGGGGTCACCACTAGTCGAAAAATGAAAATGAGAACTGATGGTACCCGCCAACATTCCTTACCAGTCTGGGGCACCGAATAAAGCGACACTGTTATTCCATTAACAAGCATATCCGGGTCTACGGGGATGCCGTGGACAACCAGCTCCCCTCTTTAAGGCTGAATGATGACCATTGCCCTTAAGGCACACATACCAAGGGTGTGCATACCACCCCACGGTCCATAAAGGAAATTAATTGTTCAGCTTGCTCAACAAATCCTATCCCAACAGATTTATGGTGGAGGCCCCCAGAGTATAGTAAGGGTGCACGTACCACTTTCCCTACTATTTTGATAGCTACCTCTTCTGCGTAGTGAACCATAGAGACAGCCCCCGAGAATCCTTGCGTGTCGAGAGTTTCACCTGATAGCAGGAAGTTTCCCTCACTGATGCATGATGTAATGGCACCTGAGTCGCCCATGAAGATGAATTGATTATTGACCGAATTTAAAAGGTCAATTAGGACAAATATGTGAGGGGGAAACCCCTGGCAACTCCCGACCCAATACAAACCCATTGCAATCCCCCACCCAGTCTCCTTATAATATTATGAACCAAACCCAACCCACTATAATATAGATATATAAAGTGAACCGCACTCTCCGCGATCAGCTAGGAGACATAAAATCCATAGAAAGACCCAAAATTAGCACAACTCGCAAAAGAAATGTAAGGTCTTGAAATACTTTAATATGACCAAAGAAATGGACAAAAAATACATAAAAAATGGCTGGGAAGCAGCAACAAAACAGAGGCAGGACGCCAGTATGCACGACCCACACACAACGCGTTTCACACTCAACTGATATATATAAAATAATTAAAAGGTCAATTAGGACCACTGTAATTCGGTCAATTAGGTCAATTGTGATTGGCCAAATCGGGTAATACCTCCTCTACATCCTCCACCATTTTCCACAAGTCTTAAATCACTTTTTGCTTTTGCAATTATTTACCCTTATAATTAGCTGTTAGAAACATGCTCATGTGCTCTAATATCTCTCTATTATTAGAACTGTGCTCGTGCCAGGGGCGGGGCATTACCCCTTGGGTCTTTACCAACCACTGCTTGTGGTGCGGCTCAATTTGATCCTTGTAGAATGGCAACGCAGTATACATATACTACAGGGGAGTCATCTCCCCCACATTGACAATGTTATATTCAACAAAAGCTTTTAGTTGTACGTTGCACACAGTGTTATTGTAACCGTCTCTACCAGTCCTCCGTTCCCACCCCCCCCGGTCACCCTCTGTTCACATCCTCCCTCCCCCTTCTTCACTCACTCTCACCCTTTGCACACCGCGCACTCACACTATTTCCACTGGTCCACCCTTGGACTTCACTAAGTTCACAATAACAATTCAATACACTAAAACAATAAACTAAAATAATAGGTTAAAACAACAACCACTACTTTTATTCTTTCCCCCACCCAGAATATATTGGGCACAGGAAGCCAAGACATCTAATTATATGGAGCTCCTACCCTTGTATCCTCCTTTGCACAATGATTAATGGCGTCACCTTCTCACCTTACTCAGATTGGATTCCATACTCCTTTTTTCCTCCTCGTAATCTTAATAAAAATATTTGTCCTGAAATGTCTACTTTGAAACCCCGCAGCATTCGGCCAGAGGATCTGAATGGATGTGGTTAGCGAAGGCCATAAATGAACCACATAATTCAAATAGAAATTAATGCCAGGAAGTTGACACAGTAATATTGGTCAAAATGGCCAGCTGGAACACAAGAAGTTTCAAACACCTACTAAAATCTACGCGAGAAAACCCCTTGCAGAATTTTGAAATTACTGCCCTACAAGAAACCTGGCTGTTATCAGAGTATGAACTACTATGGATACAGGCAATCCATCATGGCGAAGGCAGAAAATTTGCGGGCTTATTGACAGCAGCAAAATTAAATTTAAACAGTATCTTGACAGCATGGGCTTCTCCCCACCCATGCATTCAATTAACCAAATTAACATCTAGAGATGTAGATAACTTAAAGTGTTCACAGACAGCAATATTAAATATATAATGGAATCAGGCAATGGTAATCGAATTGAATTTTATATGGTTAGTTACGGACATGTTGGATGAAATTGCTCAAAACAATGAAATCAACATGTCTATGATCGTAGGCGACGTCAATTTAAAATGTATAGGAATTAAAGATAATAAGCTGTTGAGCTGCGCCAAATTGTGGCTAAGCTTAATGAAAGAGAAGAATTTCATAATGCTAAATGGCCCTTCACAAAGAGACACACTCCCAAAGGGCACCTGGGCAAGAGATGCTTCCGTGGCAATCATTTATATCAGAACAGGCCTTCACAAGGGTAGTTGATTTTGCTGTTCTTCCGACAATAGCTAGTGATCACGATATGCTTGAGATCACCTGGACCTTAGCAACAAAGCAAGATGACAAAAACTACAGACATCTTATAGAGGTCCATGGAAGAAATAGAATCAAATGGTACCATTCAAATGTAGCAAAATTGAGGGAAGCCTTACATGATGATCTCTTTCGGGTAGTTACCACTGAGCACCTAACATATACGGATACCTTACAGTTATTTTGTCAGGTCCAGAGAAGGGTTTCCCTGTGCAGATAATTCAAAAACATCTATTCGATCCCTATGTTCATGATTTGGAAATTGGAAATAGACGCCTTGTATGGTGGATTAAACAAACAAAATATTAATTAATATCCACACTAAATTTAAAAACTGATTGCGTCATCATAAAGAGTTAAAGAGACAACAAGTGGGTGAACAGATGTTGGCAGCAATTGCCTCCAAATCTAGTTCACAAATTTGGAGACTTTTGAAAACGATCCCTCGTGAGGCTCCCTCATTTACAGCACTGAATACCTTTAGTGCTGCGACATGGATAGCACATTATACAGCATTATTTGCAATACCTGGTGAGAACAGTCAACGGTGGAAACTGAGCCCACTCATTTGAGGAAATTCACTTTTGATAAACATGATATCATGATGTTAATAAATAACTTGAGATCGTCTAGGGCTCATGTTGGCAAATGTGACGCTGAAGGCCAACACACAGGAGTGGGCTAACATTTTGTACCTGACTTTCCAAAAAGTATTTGTAATGGAGCACATTCCAGAGTTATGGAGAACATCAGTCATTATCCTTCTATTCAAGAAAGGCAATAGGAACGATCCGGTCAACTATTGTCCTATTGCTCTCCTTGATATTCTAGGGAAGATCTTTGCCCGTGTGTTGCTGACTAAGCTGACAAAATGGCTAAGGGTTGATCTAAAACTAGATATCTTTCAATCCGACTTTGTAGCCGGTCTGGGGACTGCTGTAAATCTAATAACACTAACTGCTGTTAAACATCAGGCCGTGAGCCAGAAACAAAATATATATTTGGCATTTATCGATTTTAAGCAGACATTTGACTCTATCTGTAGGAATTTGTTGTGGGCGAAACTAAAAAATGCTAATTGGTCTGCTGACCTCCCATATTTGATTCAGCATCTACACAGCGACACTTCAATGCGAGTAGAGCTGAATAAAGAAGGGCTGTTGACTGGGGTAATTCCAACTTTTCATGGCCTAAAACAGGGCTGCACATTGGCCACAACGCTTTAATTTTTATGTGCATGACATAAACATTGCTTTGGATGCACCACGCTCATTTGCACCAAAAATAGGCGAAACAAGAATCTCTTAACAGCTTTACGCCGACGATTTAATTATAATTGATCAAACAGCAATTGGTCTGCAAAGGAAACTGGATGCATTACAAGTTTATGCTGTAAAGAACGTATTGGCAATAAACAGTGCTAAATCAAATATTTTAATTCTTTCGCATAGTAAAAAGATACAAATACAGAAATATAAATGGCACATCGCCAGCGAGTGTTTGGGAATAATTTAAGATTTATGTAATTTAGGCGTTAACATCAATGAGAACAACATGGATATCTCATATAAAAAAGAAATTAAACATGAAATGGTCAATTTAACATCACAAACAAAAATAATACAAAATCAGTATGGGAAATTCTCCAGCAAAACAATTTTAACCTTTCATCTACAAAATGTGGTTACTATAGTCATGTATTGCACGCAATCAAAACTGCCTAGCAATCAACCTAAGGGAGATTACTTGGAGGGGTATATATTGGAAGGCCATTTTGGGTATCTCAAAGGGTATTCCAATTCAAGTAATTTAGTTTGAACTGGGGTAAACCTCACTTCAAACAATAGTAGAATGGCAAACACTGGTGTTGTATAGAAAATATTTAATGCAGCGAGATTTTAAATCAACATTAATTCCCTTGATTGCTTCCGCTGTATTGACCAATCGTGATCATTTCTTTCAAGTTTGGAAAAATAATTGTGTATGGATTATGGTGAAAGCAGATATTCAAGAAAACCTTCTGATAGAAAATCCTGAACGTGTTAAAGTTAAATTATATCACTCTGAGTGGATCAGGCTGTGGAACCGTTGTCAAAAATATAGAATTATGAAGCTTGGCAAATTTGGTCTGAATGCGTTAAAAAAGTATCAAAATATCTGCTGAAATTCCGCTATCCAAATTATCGTAGTGCTTTGCTGCAAATTCGATTTGATTTATGTCCCACAAAAGCAGTATTTTCCTCGAGAGTAAGGAATAATGAAGTGTCGCGTCATTGTCAATTTTGTAATGAGTCCTCCTCTATTGAAAACCTTTAACATCTTTGTCACTTGTCCGGCCTTGTCACAGCTATGAAAAGATCATTTTCATAAATTCTTCAAAGATTTCAGAGTACTCTCGCCAAACGAAATGTGGGGAAAAATATTTAATGCCGAGCAAATATCTTTGATATAGCCTCAGTACACTTTTTGGAGAAATTGGCCATGTGGTAGCACAATTTTATATGGTTTTAAGGAAAATAGTGTTGTAAATAGAAAAGTGAAACAGATTTTTAAGGTTTTAAACATTTTGTACTAGGCATGAAATTAAATGTTTTGTATATAATTGTAAGCGTTTTTAACAAAGTTTGTTTTTCTACTCTACTCTCCTGTAATTTGGTAAGGTTGAAATATTTTTTAACCAAAACAAATAAAGATCAATAAATATATATATAATAATGTTAAAATACAAAACCCGTCACATGGCCTTTTCACACTCTCCCGTCACCGGAATACACACACACTTTACTTGCTCCCTCACTCGTACCCCTTTTGTTAGAGGTATACTTCTATGTCATGACCCTTAGCCATGGCCCTCACTGGCAAGTGAGCCTTCCAGTTAGGGCCAGGTCAAAGGCCTTAAAACCTCATACAAGACTCTCTTGGAGTCAGTCCTGGTGCCTTTGGTGCCAGGCTCATAAACATCATGAAGACCAACATTAGAATGGACTATTTAACTTGGGGGGTTCAGCCAACATGGAGGCACACACATAGCTCAGTTACAAGGCACCAAGCTATGCGGTCTAGTCTTTTAGGTGTGGCAGGCCTGGGACTACTTTACCTGGACTACTTTGGGTGTGGCAGGCCTGGGACTATTTTACCTGGACTACTTTACCTGAGACTATTTAAACTGCACCCAAACAGCAGAACATGCTTCGCGTTATTCTGCTGTGGGCAGCATAATGCTCACTGTGTTCAGTTCTTTGATGCCAGTTTACTTGAAACCAAGGCCCTACAGAGAGAGAAAGAACACTACGAAACTTACCTGGAAGAGTATCCCGTCTTCAATCCATCGCCGACTTCAGTTCCACTCACCTGAAGGTACGAACTCCATCATCCGGCACCGCATGCATCCTGGAATACCATAACCTGGAAAGAGGAGAAAGAAAGACAGCACTAGTAAGCATTTACTCACGTTTCCTGCCGAATGAAAAAAGCCACACAATTCTTACCTGGGTAGTCATCTCCTGGTCAGTATCATTGCTGGAACATTACAGCGCTCGGCGAGGAACATCGCAACCTGCAAGGAGAGAAAAGACACAGGTTAGCAATATAAAAGATGAAACAGCGCCGCGTATCGCGTATTACTCACCGGACAGCATCGCACACACCGCGCTTTCGCCTACCGGCCAATGCTCATCTTCAAACTGCATGACAACACCAAAATACCTTTCCTTACCTAAAAGGAAAGAAGCAAGACATTATTATTCAAACTAAGAGGAACATAAGAACTGCATATAAAGACTGTAAAGCAGCAAACCTACGGAGTCGCAGCAGGCCTGGATTCCCACAGGGGGGGCTTGCACCAGTGAAGTAACTTGGTCGGTGCTCTCCCCCACATTTACGTGCCCCTGCCACGAGGAGCAGGACGGAGAATCCACCTTTCACAATATTAAGGTGAGGAGAGGGCCCAAGGGGGAGGACGGAGTTGAGGCCAAGGGAGGTGGGAAAACAAAGACAATCTGGTATTGAATCCAGCTCTCCTATATTGCAGACCGATCTTTAACCAGAGGCCTTACCAAGGGACCTGGATAGGGTTCGAGAGTGCAAATCATCCAACCAGGGCTGGGTGGCGTCCCCGTGGATACCAGGTGAGTGTAACATTATGTTTGCATGTTCACCCATGCTCCTCCATCACAGGGCCTCACCAACAGCCTGCACTCTCTTAGGAGCCGTGCCCGCTTCAAAGGGCAGCCAGGAATGCTGTGAAAATGGCTCTTGTATACCACTGCAGGTTGTATGCTTGGGACTGGTCACTTTAGGTGGTGTGGCCCCTGTAGAGACGCAGCCTGGAAGTCTCCGTCTTCGCAGGACTCACTGGGATCACATCAGGGTCTGCAAAAGTGTAGAGACCCACTCAAGGCTCACATCAGAAAAAAAGACAACCCACTATAGAAAAAGCCCAGCACACCTCTTGCAAGGAAAACAAGGTTTTATTTCAACAAAAATAGAAGGGCACAAGCAAAGAACTCTGCTGCAGCGGAATGTTCTGGTAAAATCAGTACGAGCAACACTTTATGAAGGCAGACAGCGTCATCAGTGGCGTAAATTGCATACTGTTCAAACCCGCATGGCTGGTTGGTCGAGACCCTATACATAGGCTACCTGCTCTATAAGGGATGGCAGGCCATTGGTCCCAACCCCTTCTGTCCATCTTGTTCCATGTGGGTTCCACCTTTCCCATCATTGGGCGTGAAGCTATCACTGATTGGCAATTATGTGAAGAAAAACAATATATGCTCTATCTCTAACCTGATGTGCACCTGGTGCACATGGCCTACAAGGATATTTCGAGGCCATCGCTTCTAAAAAACTACAGCTTGATTCCAGAAATGTTAGTGCCCAACCATATTTCTCCACTCTCATTTTAAGTATGTTGTTTTCTTTGTCCCTCCCGGCACCTCACACCACAAATGACACGACCTATGGTGAAGGCAGCTAATCCTTGGTTTCAGATCTTTTCTGATTGATTGGGGGTCTAACAGTTAGATGGTTGGTGGCCTGGGGCTGACTGGCACTTTGGAGTTCCAGGGGTCTTAGGGCTGAAGCTTTCGGGTGCCATTACTTAGAGCTAGGACAGGAAGGAATCTTGTGGGATTGCTTTTCACAGTAAGCTCTCAACCCCCTTGTGGCCTCGTAGGGCGCATTCCTTCTGGGATACGAAATGTTGGCAACATGAGACAATGAAGGGTCTATGAATCTCTGCAACTCTGGCCTTCCTCACCAGTGCCCTCGATACAATCTATTACCGCCAGCATACACTTTATTTCTTTGTGTGTGACTTGGGCCTTGCGGCCCTGGCTTCAGCGCACAACTAGGCCTCGATTCCAATATGGCTGCTACTATCCAAGATAGCATTTTGCTTCCCAATGCATTACTAGAGCAAGAGATGCACCCACCTCCCGCATTGTTCCTTCTAACAACACCCAGCCTCCCGCCTGTAGCTTCCGTTAGCCCCTACTGCACCTTCCTGGGCCTCTGTTTCATACAAAAGAACTGGGGGTTCTGGTCTGGGACAATCGCCCCTCCTTCCCAACATGGCTAATGTCAAAGTGTGGATCCCGCCATTCAAACTGTAATGAATGTCATTGCAGGAATCTTAACAGGTGTGGGGAGGGGGATGAGATTAGAGGGAAGGTACATATTTCTCATATACAGAATCTTTTTAGTTTGTGATGATTTTTCCACTCCCTTATGCCACAATCCCTAATGTTTATTATTTTACTTTATATCACAGCGAACTGTGTTGAGGGTCCTCGCTTCCGTTCCTTTTTACTGAAGGCATTGCTTGCATGTAGCATGGCTTCTCACTGTGCGACTACTTTTGGTGACAATGAACTTCATTTTTTTTCACAGTAGTATGGTGAGAGTTACACTGATGTCTGCTGTTTATGCGTGTAGGTATTAAAAGTCTATTTATTCCTGGTTTTGTTGCAGCTATTGAACCTGATAAACTACAATGCCCAAGGTTGGAGGGCGTCTTATTACTGGCTAAAAACCCTGGCTGTCATTTCTGGCCCTGAGGAAGACTTTGTGTGGTAGTCGAAACTAGGAGTTTATTTTGGTATTTTTTGCCCTGTGGGCCATTTAGTACAATAGTCCAAATCTAATTCGGACACTTTTTTTGCACTTCAGAGGCATCTAGTTGGCTGCACCATTTGTGTCCAATATGGCAGTGGACCACAGGTTATAGGCGAGCTCTGCATATGGCCGCCCAAGTTGAGTTCACAATACATCAGATGTGGTCATAGGTCTAAGGTGATTTTTACAAACATTAATACAAGTTGTCATTATCTATATATATTTAAAAGTCAATAATGGTTTGTTTGTGGATTTGTGGCTTGGTGAACCGTTACTGTATGGGAGGCCACGGTGTATGAGAGGCGTAAGGCAAAGGCAAATGGTAGGTGAATGGACCCGAGAGGAAAAGGTAGGTAGCATTCCAGAAGTTTCCAAATTGTTGCTATATAACGAGGTGCGTGGGTATCTCTGTTACTTTCTTACGAATAGTGCTAAAGTGTTATCTCCTGAGTGGCTGTGTGAACAAGCCATCCTTGCTGTTATTTTGTCAATGAAATGAATAATCAGATTCAGGATATGCTTTCGGGCACAGTTACTGCATACAAATCAATGGATACAGTGGTGGATACCGACAAAGCCGTAAACTATCCAACAGAATTCCTCAATTCACCCACCCCCCGAGAATGCCACCACATCACCTTCGACTGAAAGTTGGGTCACCCATCATGCTGCTTGGCAACATCGACTCACCTAGGCTGTTTAATGGCACAAGGATGTGTGTCAAAAAATTGCTGCCCAACTCAATTGAAGCCACAGTGTTGACTGGAAGGAGAAAAGGAGATGTATTCATCTCAGACATTTCACTAATTCCGATAGACATGCTCTTCAGTTTCAAATGCCTACAGTTTGCAGTCAGGCTAGATTCAGTATCACGATCAACAGGGCCAGTCAATCAAGTGCACTGGTACCAACTTGGAATCTCCGTGATTCTCCCACGGGCAGTTATACGTTGCGTGTTCTAGGCTGGGCTCCCCGAATCAGTTGTACATCTTTGCTCCAACTGGCGAAACAAAAAATGTTCTTTATAAACTAGCCTTAAATTGAACATGTACTTTGGTAATATTAAACTTTAGGTCCATAGTTGTTGGCACCGCCATCATCATGTCACCCATTATACTACTCAGGAACTTCATCATGTCACCCATTATACTACTCAGGAACTTCACTGTTGTTCTCACGTACAGTTATACGTTTCAGAATGAGTTTTTAAGAAGAAAAAAAAGTTGGGTTGCCTTTATAAGAAAAGATTTTCAAAATATCAAATAATCGAAACATTTAGTGTATTTCTCTTTTCACCTTACTTATGGAGCCTTTCCAAAAAACGTTAAGCTACCTTAAGGGATTTCTAACAGATAGTACTTATGAGGAAATGAAATCCCGAGCAACGCCGGGTGCATCAGCTAGTATTGTCTAAATGTGATTTTTGTTTATTGCACATATTATTGGTATGGTTGTTTATATTATATGTATGTGATGTCCTATGTTCTAGGTTTTTGCATTTATAGTAATTGTAAATGTGTTTGTTGATTGTTGTAATAAACTTTCATAACTTTGTAATTTAAGCATTTATCTTTCATTAGGTGATGTTTTCTACACTATGGGTTATTGCCCATTTGAGTGGGTCTTTGGGTGTGTCCCCTGTCTCACGTGCTTAGGACAATACATGCGGGTACACACAACAATCACATGTGTACTTGGAAGTGTTATGTACTAATTGTACACACAGGTTGATGTTTTGCATATTATTGTCGGTACTCTCCTGTTTATGCACGGTTCCCTGGTGTTATTTGAGAGCCTGTGAGACGAAGCATGTGTGACCCAGGAACTGCTGAGCTCAGGACTTTCTCGATGTGCCCGTCCAACCCTTTGCGGACTGTAACAGTTTCAGCTGGTTTCAATAACAAACCTCTGAAAAAGTATAAGGGAGTGCATGACGAATGCCCCTCGCCCGAGGAGTGCACCAGAAACTGCTGATTTTGTCATTGCAACCCAAAGTAACCGATCATCACTCACCAGAATACAATTCGTTTCTTTGTTGTTGGAAGGTGGGATCAACGTGTCTGAAAGCTTACATAGAACATCACGAGATAGCATGGTCGATATTTTTGGATGGTTTAAGGGGGCACTGCTGGGAAGCAGAGGTGGTTAGTGGCTTTTGGGTCAGGATTGAATGCTGATCATGTATTTTGCAAGTTATTAATGGCTTAATAAACCGTTTGCCTGTTCACCAACAGATAACTAAAGCTATAACCTTCTCCTGCATGTTAATCATAATGATAGCAGTCTGTCCTGCTTGGATCACACCTATTATGGCCTTTGTTCCTTGCATAGGAATATGCTCTGCAAGGCAAGTTGCCAAATGGTCTGTGCATAAACCAAAGTGCTGCTGAGTGGTATACTGAGCATTCTGAACGGAAGGCTTCACTCATTCACTTGTCAGACACTGCCATCCTATAGCAGAACATGTGCACCCATTTCTGACCTGTCCCAAACCAACCTCAACACTGTCTCTTCTCGTGCCCCCCCCACACAAATCAACAACCTAGCATCTAGCCTCTCACCACTACACTCAGAGCGGCTACTTGTAGAAATCGGTGTGGTAATGGGGTTGTTTTATTTGTAGCATCCTCCTCATGACACTCTTTCTCAGCTATTGCTACATCTGCCTACATACACTACTGCACGGCATGCATCACACGGGCAGCTGCAAGGCCACTTCCAGAACTTTCCTGAGGACACATGGCCATCCCGAATAGGAAGTGGTGAGGACAACCGAGCCACAAACTGATGTTTACAGCTCTTCGAATCATGAATGTTCCCACATCCCTCCCTTGCAGAAATCTAGAAACAATACAAACAGTGCTATTTCTCAAAATACAGCACCCATCATCCACAGATGTGAGGCCCCAGATATTCCGAGTGCCACAAGCCCTCCGCCAAACTGGATGTTCTAGTATAATGGTATCGCACATGCACCGCAGGAGAAATAGTGGTATCTGTTAAGCACCAGAATAGAATCACATCTACTATAATTGATATCCCGGCCAACTACAAAATCTAACTTCGCCTAACCTCTGCCAAGATTCCCGACGTGCCCACTCAGTAAGGGCTTTGAAGCACTATTTGCCTTTAGGTGCTACATATTGCAGTGAACACTACATATATTGCTGCTATTTAAGACAGATACTCGTCTGCTATTGCTGTAACTTTTTTTTTCTTGACTATCAATTGAGCTCACTCGTCTTCCTAATATTTTACAAAAATCGATGTTCTTGCTGAGTGTGCATTTTGATGAACCAAACCACAGTACCCTCATTTTGGAGAAAAGAATTGCACAAATAACAGCAATGTTTGCTGAAAATGTGAATCTGCTCCATTACCAGTCTTTATTGCGACAGGGCACAGTCCTTGACCTTGTCCAAAGGGGTTAAGAATCTCTCTCCATGGGCGGTGGGAGGTGCAGGGTGGAATCCAGAGCCAGCCCTAGCCTCGAGGACAAACCCAGGATCGAGAGCCTCAATTCCTGCCTCCCCTCCCCCGTGCCAGCATGTATGGTTGCAAACCCTTATTTCTAGCCCTGCTTTTTGGTTCAGATATGTCCCAGTGCTTGTCTTTAATTTTAGAAAATCCCAGAGTGATGCACAGAGACCTTCAAGAAGGCCAACTGAGCGACAACATCAGCGGCGAGAGGAGAGGAGAGGAGGACTTTCTATGACACCTTGTGTCTGCGCTTAGAAAGTGAGAAGGACTTACCCCACTTTTTAAGACCTTTCCTTGCACATACACACCCCCCTATGGGGAAGAAGGACCAGATCGGTTTGGGAAAAACAGCCAATCCTCACATGGAGAGGAAGAAGAAAGTGTTGATTTTTCATGTGAGGTTAAGGATGGAGGATGACCAAGAGACCAGCAGGAGGAAAGAAGGAAGGGGTGACTTGTAGAGAAAATGTGTGGAGCAGGCGAGGTATTGGCTTAAAACCGTTGTTCTGCAGTGCGAGTGTGCATGTTTGTGTGACGAGTGAATAGGTAACGGGTCAATGGTACAGAGTGAAAAGAGGAGAGCAGGAATGTGGAGTAGTAGTACAGAGGGAGAGTAGTGGAGTGGGAGGAGAGGTAGCATCAAAGGGTGGAGGCAAGGATAAACGGGAGTGAAAGATCAGAGGGAGGAAAGAGTAGAGGGATGAGTAAGGAGGATGGGTACAGTTGTAAAAGTAGGAGCGAAGAGGTGCGTGTGGGCATGACTGAACCAGCCCAAAACTAACAGTGTTAGGAACACCACGCAAGGGCTGGTACCATGTGTGACACTGCCTCATATTCCTGGAATGCCTGGCACCTGTACTGGTGCTGGCAGCTCCTCCCACTGCTGCTGGTCTCGTGGAGACAGGGTGAGATGTGGCATGGATGCAGCCCACGGAGGGGGTGGCCAGTGCAGGTGCTGCCATGATGGTCCGGCTGTGCAGGAGAAGAGGCCTCACCCCCTGGTTACGGGGTATGCAGCTGCGCATCCCTGGATATCAGGGCAAAGCTTCCTGTGCAGTAACACTGGAGCACTAGGCTATAAGACTCAGTGTAGGGCTGGAAGCTGGTGCATCTTAACACTCACTGCCAGCTCTGCGTTTTATTTCCAGTCCTGGCCATTTAGTGTTACTGTTCTGCCTCATTCTCTTGTGTTCCTGACCACCTGGTCCTAATTGCCACTCTTATCTCGCTCCTGCTAGTTCTGCCAGATCTCCGACCTGCCACGCTGCTCCTGTAACCCACATGTTCCTGTTGCCCTTCTCCCCGGGGCTCTGCCTCCCTCCTCTTGTTGCTGTTGAATCTCTGCCTTGTACAATCCTGTGTGCTCCTTACTCTGCACTCCAGGGCGTTTCTGTAGTCGTTCTGACACTGCTTGGGTGTGGGGTACTTGCAAGAAACCACCAACATCTGCTGGCACCCCTGTTAGTGCTCTGTACTGTCCCTCTGCCATGGAAATGCAGGGTAACGCCATAATGTGGCATCGAGAGCTCACCCAAAGAGTCATAAGGTGTGTGGTCCTCTGGGGATTCACTTTGGGGGATTCCTGTGTCTACTGGGCTGCACTATCACCATGGCTACATCACCATATCCACAAGATCCTAAGAAGAATCCAAGTACACAACACAAACGGGACACCATCTTTGACAGAGTATGTGCAGGGCACTTTCCAAATCCCCATTAGAACACTAACCCTTGATTCGAGTAGGGAGGGTTAGGAGGACCCTGTGGGAGTCTGACTAGCCTGCATTCAGGGAACCATCATTAAAAGAAAATAGAGCTTAAACGGAAGGGGTAAATATTCAGTAGTTCTAACCAGGGGTTACATATGCTTGGGTAAAGGAGGAGGATTTGAGCAAGATGAGAGAGAAAGGAATAGCCCTAAGCCCTACAAAGAAAATAAAAACCCTTGCCCTGTCTCAAAGACTTATAGTGGATTCTGTGCCATCTCTGTCACAGGGTTTTAGAAGTGGGATATCTCGATCCTGATACATAGATCAGCATATGCCAAGCAAACAAGAACAAATCATTATAAAACAGGTTCCTGGGTATCTGCCAGTACAGAACCTTGGGATAGAAAGGTCTCGGAGATAGGAGTAGAATTAGAGTTCTTAAGCCCTGGCCTGTAACCAGAGCAAGTGGTGGATTCAAAGGAGAAAACAGCCAGACAACCAACCAGTACAGATCGCTCCTCACGAGAGAAAAAATATCCTGGTGGAAGGGCAGAGCCGAGATATGCAGCATCCTGGAGATTTGACAGACCAAGAGCTGACAGACGTGCTACCGTTGATAGCAGAGAAACCGGGAGAATCAAATCTTGGCATATGGCGTCCCGAACCCAAAACAGAGAGAGAAGCTGAGACTGGTTGCGTGACCACGGGAGGACCGTGGTGGACCAGAGGTCCTTGTAACAATGTCAAAACTTTTCTGACACAGCCGACTCTAGAGATGCCAATACCCTAGATACGATATCCTGTGATTCCATTGAATCCAAAAGCCTCGAAAAAATGCTTTTTTTTGGTAAAGGTTTTTTTATTGAAATGGGTTTTAAGGGGTAAAAAACAGGGGTTGGGGGGGCATTAATAAAATTGAAAAAAATACATTTTTTCGATACATTTCTTTTCCAGGCTTTTGCATTTAATGCGATCACTATAAACCCTAGATACCAGATCACCATCTAAGATGAACGGAATGAAGAGAAGCTAGCAAAAGGACAAAAAGATGCCAGGTTAGGAGTAAAGGAAGCCGATCCTCAAGATATGAGAACCCTGGTGACGTTAGCCCTAAGAACTGAAGGTAATAGGGATAACAGGAGACCCGCATGGAGTGAGTTTAGACCAGTTTTATTAGAATGTTCATACTCTTCACAGTCAAGAGAGAGAAAACATAATGAGAATGAATGCAAATCATTATTGGAATGCTCATGCTTATACTCGTCACAGTCCACAGAGAGGAAACATAACGAGAGTAAATGAGAATCATTATTGGGATACTCATAATCTCAATCTAGAAGGAAGTGTTGTACAGCTAGCACAAAAAGAAGTGGAAGACATATTTGGGGAAAGATCCAATTTGTACTAATTAATACCAAGAAGGCATAAGTGAAATAACATAACAGGTTATAAAAGAAAAACCTGGGAACAAGTTGGACTTTGTAAAGATACAAGAAGAAAAAAGAGAAAGGGAAACCAAAGACTATATAGGGACATATGAAAAATCCCAGGAGAAAGGGATAATTGTTAGAACAATCCACCAGGGTAGGAGCGAAGGATACCCTATTATCAAAGAAAACAAGAGAAGAAACAAAATTCCAAAACAATAAATGACCTGTACAAACTGTTAGAAGTGATCACTAGAGACTATCTGAAGATCAACTATTGAAAAGTGGCTGAACAATAAGTCAACAAACCTCAAGAGAAGTGAGACATCATCGCTTTGAGTTGTTAAAAATAGTGGTAGCGGCAGGTAGGTTAGAGTCGGACAGTGTACGGTTTCATTTATAGACATAAACTGACTAGCAACTTAGCTATTTTTCTTAGGTAGGGACACCCTATAGAATAGGGAAAGGCAGGCTTTATTCATTTTCTTTAATAAACATACAAGTGATGTTTAATCCTCCTGATTTACCACACAATACAGTTGGCTAATGCTCATCTACAAGCCTTGAATGGGTGAGATGCCTGTAGGGGACAGAAAAAAGCGAATTAACTCAAACTAATAGGACAAAAAAAAGATTAGTGGCATCTGGAGGCCATCCGCAGTATCCCAACCTCCAATAGGCGTAAACCCAGAACTCTGACGGACTGAAATAAACAACAGGACCCCCACCTAGCCCTGAACCAATACAATGCTAGGCCTGTGGGAAACCGTGACACTTAGCTAGATAATGCCTGCAAAAACTTGAGGAATCGATGGAAATTGGTCTCCTCCACGCAGCTGGCAACTGAGAACAAGAAGCAGAAGACCAGATCTGGTGGGCCGAGGAGGAACTCGATCCAGAGTATGTCACCAATCTATTCACAGAGGAAGGGAAAAGGTGGGCAATATCTACCATGGGAGAAACAGACCAAAAATGCTACCTTGCCGTGAAATACAAAGGTATTCATCAGAAGCCCTCCTAGAAAGTCATGGGGTCCGATCACTCTGGAAAAACTACCTGCAGCTCTGTTCAAATTATCTGCATCAATGGAGATATTGATCTCTACCCATAAGATATCTAATCCTACAAGAGCTTGATCATGGAGTTCAGGCACCCAAAGGAGGTAATTTTGCACCCAGATTTCCCACTATTTGACTAATGTCTGGGGGAAGTTCAAGGGACTAAAGATATTTTTCCTGGGATGGGGTTGGCAGGGGGAATAAGTTAGCCTTCAGTCATAGACAGTAGGAAGATTCAGAAGAAAGCATGGAGGTGCGTCACAACGCCAAGTCCTTGATCTTGTTAAAAAGGGTTACAAACCCCTCTCCACGGGTGGTATGAGGTGCAGGGTGAAATCCAGAGCCAGTCCCATCCTTGAGGGAAAAACCCAGCAAAGTGGACTCCAATGCCTGCCAACACCCATTCCAACCTGTAGGTTCCAGACCCTTATTTACAGCCTTGCCGCTTGCTTCAGATATCGACCAGTGTTCCGTCTTTAATTTTAGAAAATACCAGAGTGACACAGAGAGACCTTCAAGATGGCTAAGTGAGAGAAATCACAGCAGCGGCACAATTTATGAATAGGGAAAGAAGAGCTAAGAAGAACAACCGCAGTCCTGCAAAGACCCAACCACGGCAGTGAACCTACCAGGGAGAGAGACGGCAGCTGACGTCAAGCATCAGTACAGCACAGAGTAGCACGTCGTGAGCACAGGAAGAAACACTGGCAAGCTCACTTGGCTGATGCAAGGTCCTCAGGTACGAACTGGGACATTGAAATTCCTGCCCTGCCATGTTCATAGAGCGGCGAGTGCCAACAGCGAAAGTGGGCAGGGCTTAGCTCCTTTTTTGAGACTTTTCCCTGCACATACATTTCCTGGGAGGAGGAGAAGGAACAGATTGGTTAGGGAAAAGCAGCCACTTGTCACAGCGGGAGCAATACTTAAGGAGGAAGTGTTGGTTTTCAGGCCAGTTCCGAGATGTAGAACGACCAATATTCCAGAATGAGGGAGCCGTGGCTTGTGGAGAAGTTTTGTGGTGCAGGTGATGTATTGGCGGAGGAGTTACAGTGGTTCTGCAGTGTGAGTGTGCGTGTTTGTGTGATGATTGAGTAGATAAGGTGGAGTAATGGGTGAATGTAAAATGAATGGTACAGGGAGAAAGAGGATGATTGAGTAGGGGGTGGAGGAGTGCAAGTGGAGGGTAAAGGGTAGCGGTGGGAGGAGGGGTAGTAGTAGAGAGGGAGAGTGATGGAGTGGAAGGAGAGGTAACATCAAAGGGCAGAGGTGAGGAGAAGGAGGAGGGAGAGATCAGACTGACAAAAGACTGATGGTAGGAGTAAGGAGGATGGATACATTAGTAAGAGTGGAAGGGAAGAGGCGCGTGTGGGCTGACTGAAGCAGTCTAAAACAGACTAAGTGCAAGGCACTTTCCAAATCCCCATTAGAACATTAACCTTTCATTAGATTAGGGAGAGTTGGGAAGTCCCTGAGGGCATTTTGCTAGCCTGCATTTAGGTAAACACCAGCAGAAGAAGACAGAGCTTAGTCGGGTCAGTATTCAGTAGTACTAACCAGGTGTTACGGACGCAAAGGTTAGGGAGGCGGGTTGTGGCAAGGTGAGAGAAAGGCGTGGCCCTAGGCCCTACAAAGAAATGAACACCCTTGAACTGTCTCAAAGTGGTTTCTGTGCCGTTTGTGACAGGATGGATTATGGAGCATTGTATAAAATGATCCGGGCTCATTCCAAAATCACATCAGAAAGAAAAATACAGACATGGGCCCTCATTAGGACCCTGGCGGAGTGGGTTTCCGCCAGCGCTAATCGCGGCGGACCCGTCCGCCGTACTACGAGTTCCCTTAGCGCCATGGAGGTTTTCTCCGCCTGGTTTTGCCGGGCGGAGAAAACCATGGCGCTAAGGGACCTCGTTGTTAATTACGCCGCCGTACTTTACGGCGGCGTAATTAACTCCTTCCCCACTCCCATTATACCCTATGGGGCAAGAATGGGAATGGGGAAGGGTAAAATGGGGATTGGGGATTTACCGCTCCGCCAAGGTCGGCATGGGGTGGTAAATCCGCCAACCCCCATGGCGCTATCGACGGCTTTCCGCCGTGCTTCGCGGTGCATTTAGCACCGCGAAATCCGCCAGGGTCGTAATGAGGGCCATGGTGTTTTCCGATTTAGGAGCCAGGGAGTGACAAGCGGATCGCTCCGGAACAAAAGGGCAATTATCTAAAGGAAACTTAAATTTGGCCCACAGAGTGTGCACAAACAATAAGCTGAATGGTTAAATTGTGGCGAAACAAGCCCTAAGTAAACGGAATTGTGAATAAATCTCTCCGATCTGGTGTTAGATACACCACGACACCTAATGTTAGGGACTGGGTCTTTTTGTTCAACATATGAAATGAAGTTATATTCTTAAAACCCAATGATAAATGTAATATCATGGGTGTTTCTGCTCCGTGTGAACGTATGAATGAGTCCTGTATGTGGCTATGAATGCTGGTATGAAATGCTTTTTATGAATTTTTATATTGAGAAAATGTTTTTTCATGTGATAAATTTATAGAATAAAATGTGAATATGTACTAAATGAGTGTCATTCCATCCTACTGATCCAATTTTTGGATACTAACTTACTATACCTGAAGGATCAGGGATTGAAGTGCAGGATTACCCCTTTATTTTCCCCCTGTTCTCAAGAACAGCCTTTTAAAAAGTGATAAATTCCTGGTGCAATCACATAGTACACCCTTGTAGAAATTAAATCTACTGCATGAAGCATCTACCTCTGTGGATGGAAGCTGAACAAAATATGTTCTCAGGCTAGAGATTTGCAACTTCTATATGCAGTTCACGCTTCAGACTGACAGTTTGGTTTACAAGACCTTCTTTTCTGCGAGAACCTGAATCCAATGAAGATCTCTAATAAGCAAGTGTTTTCATAGTACATCAGAATCGGAGGGAGCGGATCATTGGGTGAGGAATACAATCAAAGAACCCTGTTTTTTTTCTTAGAATGGGTTCTACTTTGAGTTGCCCTTGATTTAAGGTAAATGCCAGTTGACGTTCTCTGCAAGCTGCCACTTTGAGATTCCCCGTGAGTAGCGTGACAAGAATTAAAAACCCAAACAGCGGCATGGGACACACACACACACAACATGAACATGAGAAGTAGGAATACATTTTGTGAACCACATACAAATCGGACTAGAATGTCAGCATTGCATAATCCCAGGTCACCACCTCCAAACCACACACACTAACTTAAGGGAGTTTGGAAGTGTGCAGACACACAGTCTTGGGGTGGAGATGGACTCTGTGGCACTGCTCCGCCTGAGGGCTGCACACAGAACAGGTCATCTGGCATATTGCCTCAGCCCTGAAATGCTCAAAGCAGCACAAACACTTGGAACGTCAGCAACACTCTTCTCCCTTTGAAAGAAAAATACATTAATTGTCTATGAAGTTTCTCAGCATGACACCAGTGTACTGGGCCACGACTCTGTGCTTCTCCTTTAATTTAATGGCAGACAAGAGTTGCCTTTTCTTTCTACTGGTTTGATATTCTTATTTATTTCCGAACTGCTGTCATTGCTCACACCCGTTTTTTGGGAAAACCAAACCCACACATCACCTGCGAAAAGAAACTCTGTGCCTACGCCTCAATGGTTATAAGTCTGAGCTAGAGTAAGGCACCCGTGAAATTGATCTTTCCTGGCAATCACTGATCATCACCAAAGAGAGAAATGGCACTGGCAAAAGGATGAACACGCACAAATCGTGTGCGCATGCTCACTGACTCTCTCGCAAAACTGGGACAGGTAATTTATTAACTGAAATGTTTGGGACAGAGCTTCTATCGGACGTCTGGTCACCCTACCGGTAAACTTCAAGTTTGATGTTTCTCATTTTCTTGGGATCCCCAGTAAGCCCACGGCATGACCAGGGTCGGACTGGCCCATAAAATTGTCTCAAAAAATTGGTCCGCCATTGCAAATGGCAATACATTCCTTTTGCGATAGACTGTTTTGGTAGCACCTAGGGGGGAGGGGGAAGGTTTTTCATGAAATGCAAATTGAGCATTTTAAAGAATATTTATTCAGTAACTACTAGCCGAATGGTGAAGTAACTTATCAAACTGGCCTACGTAAAAAAAAGTGGCCCACTTTGCCCAAAAAAACATGCCCAAACTAGCATTTTGCCTTTTTGTTTTGGGCATCCCCCTATTGCCCTATAGGCCAGTCTGAGCCGGGGCATAACTTAGGTCCATGTATCATGGAGCACAAGCTCCCATTGGAGGATATCTGGGTGTACAACTCAAACGGAAAATGACTAACAACCTCTCTAATCATTGCGGCATGAAGGGTATTGTAGGCCAGCTGTGGGCACATTGCCGGCCTCACAGGTACTGGGGGGCCCAGCACCCTGTTGGGATTGCCGGGGTCACCCGGACTTACGATTGTTGCAGGGCGAGACCCTGATGTGCCATGGGGACACAGCCTGGGTGCCGGGAGCATCCGAGATGGAGGGTGCCTAGGGTGGAACCAGGGCACCAGGCTGATCTCGGGGCCAAAACTAGCAGGTACCTGCAGGACCGCGATCACATGGTGTGGGCATGTAGGCCCGAAACGAGAGATGGACAGAGGACTTCCATTGTTGGAGTCGGCAGCCGTTCTGGTGCACGTGCCTGCAGGGGCTCCTTTTATTAGGTTGGGCCAGGACATATTCATGGCCCATCTTAAAAGGGCAATACACTTGGGAGGGTCACACACAACAATTCAGAGACAAAGCCTTCTTAATCATTGTGGCGTGAATGGGTGGGACGACTAGTGCAAACAATCCCATTAGGTGACAACTGCTTCTCTCTTGGTACCTAAAAATACTTAACAGAAACACATAAGCAAAGGTTTTACTGTTCCTTAAAGAATGAAAGGCACACATTAAATAAACAGTGTGATAATGTGACTTGCTAGATATTGTTTAACACATTTGCAGCTTGTTATTCATGGTGCGAAAAACATTTGAAGTCTACAAATGTTTTTGCGTGTCATAAGTAAAACATTAAGGAAATAAACTGCAGGTTTTTGTTTAAAAATAAAACATCCGTTCTTTTCCGATAACGTTTCGCTGTGAGAATGAATAGGCTTTTGACTGGGACCAATACATTCATGAACGTGGCTCTCACAGGGCAACACAGAAAAATGTGGGTCAAACTAGGAAGAGCCCGAGTCCAGCATAGCCGGTGGAAGCCTGGCCAGGGTCAGGGAGGATTCTGCTTCCAGGTTGCTGCTGCAGTGCTCCGTCTGCAGAGCCGGCTTTCCTGGGCTGTGGAGACTCAAAGGGCGGGAGGAGGGAGGGAGGGGGAGCAGCAGCCTGGAATGCCTGAAATGATTCCGCTTCCGCTGGAAAAGGGAACAGCCCTTACAGCAAAGCAGGGTTTACAAATCTGAGTCTGCTTCCATCCCAGGGGCAGGAGGGACGCGCTGCAGCCAGCATCACCCCCAAAGCTACTTCATAACCTGCGCGGCGGCATGGCAACTTCTCCGCAGAAGTCCCCCTCTACCCCGAAATCCCCTACTCCAAAATCACCTCCTTCCAGGAAGAAAGATGACTCTTTCCTGGGGAAACTTGGGGGAACCCTGGCGAGAAGGAAAAAGGCAAAGGAGGGTAAGTGCTCAATGCAGAAGCGCACACCCGTTTCTGGGCTAGCAGTAACAGGCTGCAAGCATGCACGTTGTGTGTTTGTGTCGGAGAGATGATCCAAGCACACTGAAAGTTGTGTTAGTAGAAAGTTCATAGGACACCCTGGCGGCACTTAGAAAATGTGTTCCCTTGCACGCTGATTTACGTGTACTCGTTATTTTGCGAACTACTGTGTGTGGCCTCGGTTACCGGGCGCATCGATGTTCTTGGGTGTGTCTGCTTTGCTCCATCTGGGAAAGCTGTCCCCCCATACTCCCCACCCCCTCATGAAACGTCATTCCACAAAAACGTAGCCTCAGGAGAAAGAGGTCAGAGCTCGAGGGGCGACTGCAAACGCCGTACCCTGTGCTGGCCCCCGGTGTGTGCCTGGCTTGCAGCGGCCTGCCCCAGGTGTGTCACTGCGTGGGAAGTTGGCCTTTGTTTACCTGGTCGCCGGGCACTATTAGCAAGCTCGTATAACGTGGTGACATCACCTGAGGCGCCCTCTCCTCCTGGCCGCTCTGATTTCAATAGCGGTCACGCGGGAAAGCACAATACACGTTTGTTGTCCAGTGTAAACATTGCTTGCCCAGGGTATGGGCAAATGAGATATTGCGAACCAAAGCACGTAATCGTCTGCCCCGCCTCACTCCCGGGCGTGGCCGACTTCTGACCAATCGGATGAAAACTCATCAGGTCTCCTCCCTGAGGCTTTATCTTATCGGTTCTGAGTACATTCTTGTGGCATCACTTCTCACCTGTATGGTTGCTCTTGTTACTCTGTTACGTGACGTCGCAGCTCACTTGTAACCAGGCTTACTTTAATTGTATCGTTATTCAGCATCCCTATGCATAGTATGTTGGCTGAGAGTATTCTTTACCTGTTGCGCCCAGCTACCTTACGGGTTTGGTGCGCCCTAATAAATAAATAAACAAATATCATATCTATATTCCTGGCCTCGTTTCACGCCTCTATCAGACATTTGTTTACCTCCTGCCAGCTAAACTCATTATTTGTTGTGTCTTCAACTACTGAGCTTTCATTCACTTTTCCTGGAATCTTGCCATTTTGTAACCTTGAAAAAGTACTGTCAGACGAGGCCTGCTACGCGTTATTGAAAGCTAAACTGTCAACCATATATGGGCATGCTAATCCCAATGACCATCCCTAAACTTTAACTGACGCTTCACACCCAAAACACACCCTCCTGGAATCTGACGTAGCTTTCTCATGCAGTTGCATCAAAGGTCGTCGCAGATGTGGCCGCCAGTGTTATTTCTAAGGAGTCTTCTGAGAGTTAATGTAATGTTCTTTTATGTTAGAAGGCTTTTGTATTGTGCCAAATCACCACCATAGTAGTGTAAGAGGGTAAGACCAAAAAGACAGCAGCCGGTCAAGTGGCACAGCGAGTAGAGCGCTCGCTTTGACATCGGTGCAGGTTCGAATCCCGGCGGGGCCAAACTCAGCCTTTCATCCTGAGGTCGATAAATGAGCACCACACACCGTGGGTAATAAGCGTCCCTCAGATACCTGAAGGTTCGTAGCGCTATATAAAATCCCAAATTAAATAAAAGACTGAATGGGAGATTTGATCGAATTTCGGGTGTACGAAAATTTTGCAAGGCTGAAAATGTCAACCAGATCCCCCATTTGATGACATTTATAGTGAACAAGGGCTGCAGCAGTGTCACCTCACACCCTTGTTCACTATAATGTCCGCGGTGGTTGCAGGGGTGTCCCCCCGCAAGCCGTTCGCGTAAAGGCAAACAAATGAAATAAATAGACCCTGTGGTGCCATTTCCCGATCACGGAAGTGAATGGGAGCAGATGTGGCAGGGATACATCAAGTCTCTGGCACACAGCAAAGTGTACCGCTGTAAGGTAAGTAAGGGGGGGCGAGTGGGTAATGATTTTAATTTGGGTTGTTTTACTGTAACGGCCAAACCATATTTTTGTCCAAAACCACTATGGTCTTTTTGGGCACGTTTTTTTCCGCTACGGTAAAACAACCCAAAATCGATTAAGAGCACCTGGATTGTCTGGAGGTTGGCATATTGCGCCCACAATCGGGGCATCCAGACCTTACTTTGATGAGGGAAAAGGAGTAGGGAGATAATGGGTGATGTAGAAGGGAGGGAAAGCAACTGCTTGGGTGCAGGTGGCTCCATTAAGTTGGACTGTAGAACAGTATTGTCGGAAGAGTGGTATGCTCTAAGCCTGTTTGGCATCAAACAGATTTTCTATGTGAAGCAGTTTAGAGGAACAATAGGTAGTTATTAAAACATGGAGTTTGGCTGCATGACGGGCTTGAGGTGGACTCTAGCCATCTACTTAAATCATGGTAGCTTTTTGAACCAGAGTACCTTTTTACCTGAATAGTAATTTCTGGCTGCCCAGTCAGCGGGCCAGATGTGGCCTGGTGTGGAAAGTGAGTATAGTTGGAGAATAAATGTAGGCCAGGCTGTTTGGCTTTCTGGATGCATGCACGGTTACGTTGGATGCCTGGCAGTCGGAAATAGTGTAATACTCTGTCTGGATGCCGTTGCTGCACAGCTCAGATTTCTGTGCGGCGGACTGCGTGCGTTATATTGCTGCACCACTTCACGCTATGGTGCGTGCGCTTGTTGCTTTTATAGCACGTTGTCACAGCAAGACCACCTAACAGCACTGAGGAGCAAAGAGGATCTAATACAGCAAACAATATAACTCCCTGCAAACCTAACAAATGACGTTGGGGGACCCCTCATCCGCGGGCGACCACTCGCGTAGTAGGGCGAGGTGTGCGACTGTGATGAAACTTCCAGGTCAGTGTGGATTTCAATATGGAGGTTCACTGCTGAGGGTACAGCCTTGATGCTTCTGCCCAAACAGTCACAAGGTCCTGCTAGCAAACCTTTGAGGATTCCTGGGGTGTTGTAGAGTCGGGGTCCCACTTAGGCAGTTGCTGGGCTCCATTGGGAATAGTCTGCCTAAAAGCCACCCCTTTGCTCTCTGAGCCTCAGTTGCCTAATTAGATCAACATGGGGGAGCAGGGTGAACTGGAACACAGCTCAGTTTACTGGAGAACATGTTTTTTGTTTAGCAATGAACAGTCCTCGCCCCCCTGGAAATCCTTTAAATAACGGGCAGGATTGGTTGTATGTCAGAAATGTAAATTGTCCATTTTTGCAACGACCTGAAACATTAGTTAAAAATTAGATCTGTAATTTGATAAAATGTTAGTTTTTTTTCCCTTTATGAAAGATTCCACCCTCTGTGCACCGCTTTGCCCCTACCCTCTTCCCCCACCCCTTTTCCCCCATATTTATCCTTTGTTCCCCTTTTCCTTTCCATACCATCCGTACATGATCAGTATGGAAATCTGTCAGTGTTACTTTTATTTATTTCTCTTTTACACTATGGACATCACCACTACAATGGCTCAGTTACTAGTGTAGATGAGCTTCCGGTGTAGTAAAAATGTCTTAACCAAGTGGACCCTCCTCCACATGCCTTAATAGCAATATGTGTGTCCTCCCATCTGTTTGGTCACTGAAATACTATTAAAAATTATCGTTGGAAAAGCCAACAGTAGTGGATTATATATAGGCATTAGATGGGCATTTGCCAGGCACTGACACATGCTCCGGTAGTACCACAATTTTCCAGTTGTTGCCAATTTAAAGCCAGTAAGTATGACATTGACTATCAAATGCCTATCCCAAAACGGTTGGATTTGCCAATGCTCTTTTAACTGCAACTAGAGAAATAGTACATCTAAAAAAAACTATTGCTGTTGTTTAAGATTCTCAGCCCTTCAAAAAGCACATCGTATGCTGCCCTAAACCATATAGTTACTCATGGAAAGTCATTGGTTGCCTCCAATTTTGTTCTTATGAACCTAAAAGATTGGTAAATGTTTAAATTATTTAATGAATAACTTTGTAAAAAGTAGATTGGACAATGCAATATGAAATTCTAAAAAACCATTGCCTATATAAAGAATCCAATTATGTCTTCAGAAAATGTGAATCCATACACTGGGGGGTGACAGGAGACAGGATGCTTTTGTGACCAACCATACACAATCCTCCAGTCCAGTCTCTCACGTGTTTCCCATGCTAAATCAATCTTTTGGAACTATCGATCCCCACACAGGGCCATTCTTTGAGGGCATCAATCAAGAGGACTCGGCTGTGTCATTTGCTACCTTTCCTGTGCTAACCAGGATCCTGAATCTTCTAGATAAGGGTCATGATCGTACCCATCTGGATATACAGGTACTTAGATCAATATTATTGGTTAACACGGAAAAGATTTGCAAAATGGAGGGTTTCCTTATGGCAATAGGAAGATGTGGACCTGTGGGAGGGCATGGTAATTTTAACATGATCACCCACGACCAGGTGATACAGACTGATTGTGAGCCTGTGGTCTGTCCTAAATCCTACGCAGAAGTCCTTGCTCAAGGCAATAAGGATTTGCAGGCTGCTTGGTTGCCTGTACTGGACGAGCTCAAAGGAATGGTTTCTACTATTGGCACACAGATCACAGGCCTAGGCAAAAAAATTGAATTGGTTTGTACAAATGTTGCGAGTCGCCAAGTTCCCTCAGGATGGTGAAGAGTTCCTTGGTGCCGGATTTGGCATTTAGGATTCTGTTATTATAGGTCTCCTTTTTGGTATCGCCTGTTTGTAAGCGGCAGCGACGAGGTTAAATAAGTCTTGTTGACGGGGGTAGGTGATGTCCTCCACAGTTTTCTTCAGCTCTCTTGGCGTTGCAGAGGGTTTTCAGTTTAGCTGTGAACCATTTATTGAGATGAGCTACTGGTTTAGCTTTATGTAGTTTGATAGGGGCGACATTGATTTTAAGGTGACATTATAAAGGTCGACCAGATTGTCTAAGTCTAGGTCCTTGTAGTTAGATGGGTCAAGGATAGTGTGGAGTAATGGACGTAAGTTTTGTAGAGTAATGTTACGGTTATTTCTGGCTAGTATTTGTGGGGTAATGGTAGGGTTTGGGTTGATGGGTGCTGACTGTTGTACGGAAAAGGAGATACAGTGGTGGTCTGACCAAGCTGTGGGTACTTTCTGGAGGATTGTAGTTGAGCAGTTGAGATCTGCCAGCCAGTCCAGCGTTCTGCCTTTGTTGTGCGCAGGCCCCATGATGAGGTGTTTAAAGCCCATTTGGGAGATAGCATTTTCCAAGGAGGGGGTGTTGGAGTCGTTGGGGTAATTCAGTCCTATGTTGAAATCACCAAGCAAGATGATTTGGGAACCTGGCTTAATATTATGTGTGAGCAGATATGTTATATCTTTCTCGAAGGAAGAGATGAGGCCAGGTGCTCGGTACATTAGGTGGAGTAGGAGCGTTTGGGTTGCTGAGATGGGGACTTTAACTGACAGTAGTTCTGCTGAATGGAAGAGTGCAGGGGCAAAGCTCTGAAGTCAAGGTGGGCTTTAGCTATGAAGGCTACTCCTCCACCTTTGCCTATGCCTCTGTCTGTCCTAATGATGGAGAATCCCTCTGGGAGTGCCAAGGACACAGCCGGGCCGGCTGCCTGATGCAGCCAGGTTTCAGTGATGGCGAGGAAGTCATGGCTGTTAGTGGAGATTAAGTCAGAAATGTTGAGTGCGTGCGCAACCAGTGAGTGTGCGTTGATGAGTGCTCCTTTGAAAGTAGGAGGCGATAAGCTGATGTTTTTATTAGGCTTAGTAGTCTGTCATGATAGTCGTGGGTTGAGTAGGAGTGGTTTTGGGTGTGGGAGTTTGTCTTGGGGGTTTAGTGATGGTTATGCGATATCTATTTCCCACTAGCTATGTGTCTCGTAGGGGCCTAACAAATACAGAAAGATATTGGTGTCTAAGTGAAAATCACGGCAAACTGGAAACCCTTGGACATCTAGAAATTCAGGAAAAGGTATTTTACAATCATGTGAATTCGACTACATTGATAATTGCACTTTAAAAAAAAACGATTTTAAAAGAATGTCTTGCCGAAAATCTCCTTCCCCTTAATCGTCCTATAACTAAATTATGATAATTGTATGTGTGTCTGTGTATTACAGAGCCTGCGGTAGCGTCCCTGTAGTTATGGTTAAGTTGCTCAACTCGTAGAGCATTTTTTGGGAGGCTTATAACTTTGCCCCTCCTGGACGAATCCTCACAAAACTTTGCAAAAACCCATATGGCCCTCTCTGAATGATTCTGCGTAGTTCAAGGAACTCATGGTGTCAACAGTAAAGACAGACACAAGTGATCACAGTACAAGGGTGTTTATTAAACGGTATGCTGGTTAGAAAACGCCTAATCTAAACCTAAATCTAAGATGGGAGCATTAAATGAAAATAAGGCAGATCCTAGTGGCGTTGTGTCAGATAAAAAGAGCTTATGCTAAGAAACCTATCGCCAAACCTTACAACTAATACAAAAAGGGTGTGGGATGGTTTTCAAGAAAAGAAAGAAGTGTTCACAAATAATATGCCACGATGCAGTAGCTTGGGTCTCCCTTCCCCACGTTTTGAACACAGGGTAAAGTGGGATCTTGGAACCCAGCACACACTCGAGCTTTCCCAGCACGAGTTGACAGTTCCACTTGCAGCTATCAGGGCCGTCGATGGCCAAGTGTCCTTTCTCTTGAAAGAACTTTTCCTTCGAGGACCTGATGTATTCAATAACAAAAAAAGGCCCTTCAACAAAATGAAAGTTTGTTTCCTGGTTTTACTTTGGATGAGGATTCTTCACCCCTGGGTCTCCCTCTTACAGATGCTGACACCTCTTTACTTTCAGACTCCCTCCTCCGGGTTCACTATGGCTTGTCCTTTCACTTACACATTTTAATGTCTTTTTAAACAGTTCCAGTGGAAAACCCTTGGCCGGGCTCACGTTTTGTCAACACACCATTTCTTGGGACTTTAGACTTTGCCCCCTTCTCTTGCCAACTTCACCTTCACATTTAGTTTAAATGTTTACGGTATTCACTTCCTTTGCTTTCTCATGTGGCAGGATTTACGTCACTTGCTTTATTTATAGTTCTTAGGTCAAAGGTTTTCAACTGTATGGGGATTTTGCTTGACCTCCTGTATGACCACTTAATCTTGGCAGTTCTCCTACGGCCTTCTGGTATCTGTAGTTTCACTCTGATGGGGTTTCTCGGAGCAGCACCCATGTGGTGCCCGTCCCCTTCTGCAGCTGGTCTCCCCTTTACAATCTTATACTTCTTTGAACTTCTCTTACTTTGCGACTTTCATTCAGCACAGCCCAGTTCTTATTGGTTCTCCCTTCGACTCGCCGGCTGTGATGAACCGCTTGGCTTTCCTTGTAGCTGGAGTCAAGGTCGGTACCACGCTAGCAGACGTCTCCCTCACTCTGGCTTATCAGCGTCGATACACTGTGTGTACCGTTGCATCTGCTGCAACACACTTGGATTATTGTCCTCGCTATTACAATTCCTTCTGCAGAGGTTTCACAGGGTTTTGTCGAAAAGGGCAAGGTCGTGTGTCTCCTCGTCAGCCTCTCAAAGTTTGCCACCTTTCTCCTCCTCTTAAACTGCCGGGTCTGGATAGCTGTTTCGTCATGTGGTCTGCCTTGCTCGTACTGTGCTCGCTTGCTTCACTTTTTATCCCTGTGGGAAAGGGAAATGGCCATCAGGTGTGTGTGATTCTGATCAATTGCCTGACTTTGCCTGACCCTTGTATTGGGACATGTCAGGTAAATGGCTCTGGTATTAGTCCATTCTCTGGTGTGTCGTGCAAATGTGTTTGTGTCGGAAAAGGAGGGGGGGTCAGTGGATTTGAATGTCCTATGTGATAGGATGGGGAAAAGGTGTTGAAAGAAGGGGGATACCACGTCTCACCTGTCAGTGTCCCATTTCCACTTCCCGAGGACCCCCCATCCAGGTGATCCTCCCTCACTGGTCCACCCCTAGGAACTGGATCCAATAGCTCAATAGCGATGGCCGTGTCCTGGCCACCTCGATGACAGATCCCTGGGGACTAGCTATGGGGACACCTAGTCTGATGCGGTTTCGTCAAGGGTGGCAAGGTTATAGGGAGGTCCCAACATTTGTGGAAATCCTCATAGATGCAATTGAAAAAGAAATGTGCCCACGCCTACAGCCCAAACCGCTGGACGGATATTCACCAAATGTGAGCCAGCAGAGGCAGCTTGGTCCCGAAAGTGTGCTTTTGTACATTTTGTGTAAATGCGTCCAGTATTTTTAGTTACAAAAAAATGTGTGATATCTGGGACCAGTCCGTAGACTCACTTCCCTATTCGGTCCACAGACACCCCCCTGGGCCAATCACGGTCGCCATGTTGGATCCGCGGACAGCGCCATTAACTGCGGATAGCATGCTGGGGATAAAGTCTGGAAAACACATTTGGGGTTGTTTTGTGGTTGAAAGAGCGGCTTGAAAGCGTGGATGGTGGAATAAAGGTGATATGGAGCTGTTTTTGTAGGTGAAAAAAAGTGGGTGCCGCTCAGTCCACGGACAAGGTTGTGAACAAACAGTTTGGAAAACACATTTGGGGTTAATTGATGGCAGAAAGAGGGCAAGGAAAGGGAAGGGAGTGGAATAAAGATGATATGGAGCTGAGAAAAAAGGGTTTGCAGATGCCGCCGAATCCGCGGTATATTTTGGTGTCGCTGACATTATTTGGATGGCAGGGGGTTGTGGGTGAGATTTGTTATTTGAAGGTGTATTATACGTACTTGTTATATGGTTTAATTTTATTGTGGTGGTTGTGGCCAGTGGCCATGCTCCTACGAGTCTGGCCACTGGCCACAAACACTATAGTAATATCTGTATAGTAATTGTAGGTAATGCAGGGGGAGTATACAGTATTTGTAATATGGTGGAATTATATAATTAAAGTGTATATGGTATTTATGATTCTAGTAGAATTGAGGTTAGTACTCCTTGTTGTCTCATCCAACTTTCATATGGTGAACCATTGTATCCTTATTAAACGGCTACATGATACCTTTACCATCATGGACCACGCACGGGACTGGCTGATCTGTTTTCCTCGCTAACCACCCATTCCAGCTGCAACTGGGCAGTTTGTACTCATATACCTTATACAGCAGAGTACCCCAGGATTTTATTGTATCATAGTGGGAATTACATATCTCCTATATATTTCCTCCCTCTGGCTTACCTGATGTCTTTTTATTATTTTCTCATTTGCAGTGTTATTTTAATGACAACCCCCAGAAGCTCAACGTTTATAGAGCCCTGGTACTGTGTAGGCTGGACTACTGCAACTGCCTCTTCCTTAACCTCCCCATCTGTTATCTATACCCCTTGAGCTAATCTATAATAGGGTTGCAAGACTTATTCTTGGCCTGAAGCCCAGGGATTGTATTGCTGCAGCCTGCAAATGTGCACCTTGGGTCCTTCTAATTGCAAGGACTATATTATGTCAAACTTTGTTTCCCTAAATACTGCCCTGCTACACCCTTTGCTGCTGTTACTCCAATACTTTGCTGTCAAATGCTTTTTGTCTTTGGCCAGTGCCTCTCTTTGGAGCAGCCTTCTTACTCCTTTTATACTTGAGCTGGACTTCCATAAGTACTGAAAACTTCTGAAACTGTGTTTTTGTGTTCCCGTTTTACTTAATCCCTTGCCTGCTAACTCATACCACTGACACTGGTGGCTTGGTCCCTCATAAACCTCACAGGTTCCAGGCCATATATGTAGTCGACAACAGTAGACCTCTCCATCTTCAGCACTGCCCTTGTGGGTGTATCGCCTGGCGGGTGTATACCAAACCCTTGGGTCTCCTTTGCACCAGCAGGAAGTTAGTGGCCTTCCACTTTGGCATGTCTTGGTAATTTCCTTCTGGGTTTCTATGAGAATTTGGTAATCCCTTCTCCTCTTTCCATTCATGCACTTCTTTCACTGCACAATGCATATGTGCATTTATAGCAGCATTGTGTACAATTTTCTTGGATGAGCAAGGGAAATGCATATGGAAAATATTTGTCCAATAATTCTAAGTGGCAGTTGGTGTGTGGAAGTTTAAAATGCTGATGGGGTTATTTGTAGAGGTTTCTTTTTTTAACTGATTGGTGGATATATGTGTGACTTTCAAAGTAGGCAATAAGGGAGTTCTACAAACTTAACAGTAAAAAGGGTAGAAGGGCTGTCTTGTGCGATGGTGTGCACATGCAATCTGGGTTTATAATACAGAATAGCATGGGAATGTGGGCACCGTGGATAGTCGTGAAGGTCCACGGATTATGGTCCTTATTGTATGCTAGACAAAAGTATTTGGGACAGAAAATAGTTTCTCTGTTTTTATTCTTTTTCTGTATTATACAATTGTCCATTATTTCCATTAGCTTAGTAGAAAATGCTAATGGGAATGTTGGAGAATCTTATTGAGTCCAACTACTTTACTGAAAAATGTAAAGTAGATGGAGTCTATAAGCTTATATTTTTTTACTTCTAATGATTTCACTGTGAAAGGTGGTTCCTAAAGGAACCTTTGTTATTTGGTGGCTTTTTTATTTAAAAATTGTTTTGCAGGAGAGGCCAGGAGGTAAGGTGGGAAGGGGCAACAAGCACAGCTATGGAGGGGCAGGAGAACGGGGAAGATTTTGGGCATGCATTAAATCTAAGATAGGGGGCAGTGTTTCTCATGCTCTTTGATTGCCGCCTCAAAAGCACTTCGAAACTGCTCCCCACTGCAGAGTGGTGTGATGCAGTAAACATAGAGTACAGTTGTCTTTGAAAGATATGGATCAACAGCCTCTTTTATAGCTTGCAATGTAGCTGGTGGAATCTCCGGCCTCACAGGAGTAGCCTGTGTGGTGGCAGTATTGGTTGAGGTAGAGGAAGATAGCCTACTACTTCCTGAGAAAGGAACAGCCTTTTTTAGAGCATCCCGGTATGGTTGGATTTGGTGTGGCAGCGCATGGAGGTGGTCCTTGGTAGCTTTAGCTTTTTGTAAACCCCCAATGGTGGTAAATAACTGCCACACTCATGATTCTCTCTGGGTGCTACAGGTAGGCATTTGCACTACCTCATCTTCCTGGTCCTCACGATTGTTTTCTGAATTATTGCGCTTCTTCCGTTGTCTATGCCCTCCAGCTGGTGATGGTGGTGGCTCCTGTGGAGGAGGGATGGCAATAGCTAATGCCATTTTTGAAGATCAATAGTAATTGTGCTGATATTATTCCAAGCATGTGCTGTGTCCTAGATTGCAAATGGATAATCAGTAAAAATAGGTCTAGGAGCTGTGCAAGGGTAAACTTTCAGTTTGAAACTTACTAAATCGGCTAGAAATGCAGTTTCAAACTGTTTGCGAAGCGCGGACGCGTCATAATGCCGCGCGTGGTCACGTGACACTGTCTGGAAAGTCTGCAATGACATTTGCGAACAAAAAACAATGGAAAAAGTTGCTAAAAGTGTTAGAAATTTTGCTAGAAGGTGGGGAATGGCAGTGTTTTAAGTTAACTGTCTAAATTGGACAGAAATACTGCTATATTGGGGTAAGTATAACATT
Source organism: Ambystoma mexicanum (assembly GCF_040938575.1). Taxonomy (NCBI): domain Eukaryota; kingdom Metazoa; phylum Chordata; class Amphibia; order Caudata; family Ambystomatidae; genus Ambystoma; species Ambystoma mexicanum. Next base: position 736,270,362 of record NC_090934.1, on the reverse strand, counting down.
AGGAAGTTGTATCAAATTAGGGTGCACTAATAAAATCCAATGAAATTTAGTGAAGAACCATAGTTAAAGGGACATTATGGTTACAAGTAAAACTGAAAACCCCCAGAAATTCGCCAGATATGGTAAGATAAGCAACCGTAACTCCCGCCACCACTGTGCACTGCTAAAACTAACGCCCGGGACATCAAAGAAGACATCACATATGAAATTAAGTTTGATGAAAAGTCCCTGTAAGGGGTTGTTTATAATGTTGGTAACAAGATGTCTGGGCTGATCGGGAGACCTATTATGTACTACTTAATGCACGAAAAAATGTAGTCATCTAAACAACACATTATATTGGCGTGTTGTTGTCAATACAGGAATCTAATCATACACATAGGGAATGGATGTAGCATGCACCATAGAAGTACAATATTTGTAATCTGGTCATTTTTGATAGTAAAATAATAAATGCTACTTTATCAGAATTTTTAGTAATGTTAAACATGGAATAAATGGCTAACAATTGAAGCATTACTACACGCTTGTGTTAGTACAAACAATACATATGAAGATCCACAATGCCTACAAATTACAGGCACATACAGGGAAACTATAGTAAGAAAGAAAGAAAGAAACAGCAGCACCAGAAAAGGTAAATTACATTAAACTTTATGTTTATCCATACAAATGAAGAATTTTATGTTTGAGGCCTGCTTATTGGCCCGTGTATGTGCACCATGAGCTAAGTCTAAACCCTGAGGAAAGGACTTGGACATACAAGGTTAACATGTAGATATATAGCACCTTTTGAATTTTTATATTGTAACTGTCAATGAGCAAAAACACCTGACCTACATATGTTGGTGAACAAAAACCAGTAGCCTACATATGTGATGTCATCAATGACATTTCTGATGTCATCTTTGATGTCCTGGGTGTTAGTCTTAGCAGTGCACAGTGGTGGCGGGAGTTATGGTTACTTAGCGTACCATAACTGGTGAATTTCTGGGGTGTTTCAGTTTTACTTGTAACCATAGTCCCTTTTAAAGTTTTTTTTTTCACTGAATATATGTATGTTGGAAATGTATTATATGGAAATTAACTATATTTTAAAAATGTTCTCAACAAATAAATTGTGTAAATGTGTTATTATATTTAGGTGTACAGGTTTTTATTAAGCGGTAAATAAAAAATACTGTATTTTTTTTCTTTTCTCTTTTTTTTTAGCAATCCAGGTGTGCATGTTTTCGCTACACAGAAGGACATGTATTCAAATAATATATTGCAAAAAATGTTTTTGCTACTTACATGGATTTCGGGCTCAAGACCAATTACATTGTCCCACATAGATTTGAAGTTTTTAAAAACTGAAATGGCCATCTTGCGACAGGTATAGGATTATATTGTAGGCCCAGTGTGGCCGCTGCGGCTCTTTGTTTGCCTCATTCGTGCCGCCTGTGAGGAAGAGATGTACAGAGGCATCGATGGGGTTGTGTAGTGGGGGTGCTGTGGACCCAGATATAAAAAATAATTTAAGTAGAGGCGCCATCAGCTGAGTGCCTGCCCCTCCCGGTTTGCAAACGCGCTGCGGCGTCATGGGATTTGCTGTAATGGCAGCAGCGTTTTGCAGTGGGCAGCATGCATTCGAATCTTGTACAGAAACCCACTGTGCAAAATCACCCGCATTGTTTCCCCCAGAGTCTGGTGAGCGTCCAGTCCGGTGTAATTCTGGGTGCAGAGCTGCCGTGAAGGATTGCCCCCTTCAAAGCTTCTGGCTCTGCCCCCTACATGCCATCTATTTTGCTCCTGGGTGTCGTTTACAGCTCTTCTCCGAGCCATGGTCGGCTCAGGAGACGGCAATGAATACAGAATGGGTCCTGCGAGCAAAGTCACTTTCACGGACAAAACATTCCAAAAAGTTCTAATGTTTGGGTCATGAGCATTGTGATGGCTGGACACTTTTGCGTTCAAAATCCAAAACTGTCCTGCAGCGCCTAGGTGCTTCAACAACGTGTCTTACTTTCTAGAAAAAACAGTATTCTAAATGTTTTGTTTACGTTTTTCCTAACGAAGGCGTTGATCGTGTTTTACGAGCAAAAACAATTTAACTTTTGATGCAGAAGTGCACATCATGAGGAAGAAGAATCACAAGAACCACGGCGAAATAAACCGAGCAGGATGATCTTAGTCCCTCTTGACATTGTGCACAGTGACCTTTCTGAGTTATTAAATCGCTGTGCATTCTGCCATCTCCTTACTTGCCCTTTGCACCATGGCCTGCAAATACTGCAGACCGCTTAAAACGTCCCAGGTCACGTGTGAGCAGTTCCTCCAGTTGCCACTTTATTTTTCTTTGAATTCTGTTGTCTCTAGGTTTGCATCTGTAATAACAAAAACCATACAGTAGGGTCAGAAAAAGAAGCAAAGGGGGCGTGGTGAACCGCTCACTCCTGACTTGGTGCAAGGGATTTTTTTGATTCACAACCAGCATGCAGAATTAGTAGGTAGTGGTTGCAACAGTGTGTGCAGCAGTGTGTGCTTGAACGCCCATCTCTCCTTCCAACAGGCCAAGAGGTGCAGTTGGATGTGCTACCAGAACCCAGTCATTTGAGATATGCAGACATTCTGCGTGTCATATTGGTGACTTGGCTGTTCTGGCGATTACATAAATGTTGCTTTGTGTCGACCTCCTAAATGGTCCCCTGCACGCATTCCAACTCCTTTCTCAGTGCTCACACTTTCCCATTTTTAGTTTCCCTGTCTTCCTTTTTATTCCCCCGCTGCCCCCACCGCCCCTTTATTCTACCAATGTTCAAATAGTCCAACCTGTTTTTGGTCGTCATGCAAGAGTTTTTAAGCTGGGTCCGTCATTTTCTTTTCTGGACTGAAGGTACTACTGTGTGCTGTAACGACATTGTGTGACAAAAAATAAGCTCACTGACAAAGCCATTCTTTATTGTGAAAAGCAAGGCACAACTGGAGGCAACACGAGGGTGGACGGCGTTCCCCTCTGGGTGTGTGTTTACAAGGATATGTTTACACAATTATAGTTCGGTGCACCCACTTCAAGGAAACCGTGCCACGGGCAGGTTTGTAATCCAGGTCACATGGCTGTGAGTCCAGACACTTACCACAAGACCACACACTTTTCATGACGCAGTAAAATGTCTCATATTGATATTTTTCCATACATAATATACTTTTGATACATATTCTTAAATGTAAAAGGTGTTCACCTGCCACGATGGCAGCAATGTTATCCGCAGGCCTCAAGCAGGCCGAGTGGCCTATTAGACAATGCCCAAACCAAAAACGCAAAATGCTGGTGGGGGCCATTTTTTTTTGTCGGTCAAAGTGGACCATTTTTTTCGCCCTTGTGGGCTATTTTCATGAGTTACTTCACTGTGCAACTAGTTTTGACTGATGTGGCTGAATAAATATCTTTAAAATTCACAATGTGCATCACATTTTGTCAAAAAAAGTCCCCTTGTGTTCTATTCAAGAGGTCTGTCACAAAAGGAATGTATTTGGCACTAGCCACTGTGGGCCACTCTTCCTTTGGGGCCCGAGACAATTTTATGGCCCAGTCCGATCCTGGGCTCAAGTCGTGGGAGCACGCAGGTGCATGGTTCCGCCCACTTTTTGGAAGGGGCGGACACGGTCCCCCCTGTGTCTGTAAGGAATTGTAGATATCCATTTGACCACGGCTGGGAACCAAACACAGATGGCGACACTGGGAAACCAGACACGGGGGTAACGAGACACGTAGCACAAGACCACACAAATAGCACAGCACCAACCGCTGAAATGTTGTGTAGATTTTCCTAACAAAGTATGTATTTTGTTAAAGTTTCTCTTCATTCTAAAAGGTGCAAACTTTTTATGTGCATACTTTTTATGTTTATCTGGCAATTCAATATGAAATCTGTTTTATTGGCAAATGCTTTATTTGGTCGGTGCAATTTCTCAGTAGTGAAAGGTAATTTGAATGGAATTTGCATATTTCGTTTTGGAATTGCCTCTGATTGCCTCTGTTATTGTGACGCCACTTCCTAGGCGTTTGTATATATATATATTACATGGCCACGGTAGTGGCCATGTAGTTATGGTTAAGTTGCTGTTTCCATAGGAAGAGCACTTTTTGGGTGGCTTATAACTTCGCTCTCCCTGGACGGATCCTCACCAAACTTTGCAAAACAAGTATTTGGGTCACTCTGAATTTATTTGCAAAGTTTGGTGAGGATTCGTCCAGGGGGGCCAAAGTTATAGGGGGGGTCCCAAAACTTTTTTTTCCCCATAGACTGAATGGCAAAAAAACTTTGCTCGCGCCTACAGCCCAAACCGCTGGACGGATTTCCACCAAATTTGGACCAGGAGCAGCAGCTTGGTCCCGAAAGCGTGCTTTCGCAAATTTGGTGAAAATCAGTCCAGTAGTTTTTTTTAAAATGACCAAAAAGTAGGTAAAAAAAAATTAGTGATATCTGTGTTCGGTTCGCGGACACACTTCCCTGTTCGCTCCGCGGACAGTGTCCTGATTGGCCAATCGTCTTGCGTGATGTTCGCGGACATGCAACGTGTTCGCTGATTGGACGGCGTGGAGCGTGAAGCGCGTCAGATTTTTCGGTAGCGCCCGCCATCTTGGATTCGCAGACGTCCGCGGACAGCGCGGTGAAACCTTGTTCAAAATGTGTATTTTGTAGAGTGTGTTGGTGTGTAGGAGTGTTTGGGGAGGGTGGGAGTGTATGAGATAGGATGAAAGTTGTGTTTTTTATGTGTTAAGACGTTCTTTTTGTGTTCGATTTGTTTGGGGACATCACGGGTGTTCTGAAATGTTCTAAATAAACTGACTAGGGGGTGTTCTAAGGACTCAATATGTGTCCGTTTTGTTCGCAAGCAAAGTGAAACTGTTCTGAGAACACTCGCGGTGTCCGGGGAGTGTTCGTAGGGGGTGTCCTGAGGACGCTGTCCGTATTGTTCTCTGTCAAGTTGAATGTGTTCTAAGAACACCCGCGGTGTCCTGAAATGTTCGCAAATAAACAAAATGGGGGTGTTCTGAAGACGCTTCTAAGAACACTCGCGGTGTCCGGGGAGTGTTCGTAGGGGGTGTCCTGAGGACGCTGTCCGTATTGTTCTCTGTCAAGTTGAATGTGTCCTAAGAACACCCGCGGTGTCCTGAAATGTTCGCAAATAAAAAAAATGGGGGTGTTCTGAAGACGTTTTTGAGAACACTCCCGGTGTCCTGAAATGTTCGTAGGGGGTGTTCTGAAGACGCTTCTAAGAACACTCGCGGTGTCCGGGGAGTGTTCGCAGGGGGTGTCCTGAGGACGCTGTCCGTATTGTTCTCTGTCAAGTTGAATGTGTCCTAAGAACACTCGCGGTGCCCTGAAATGTTCGCAAATAAACAAGATGGTGGTGTTCTGAAGACGCTTCTAAGAACACTCGCGGTGTCCGGGGAGTGTTCGTAGGGGGTGTCCTGAGGACGCTGTCCGTATTGTTCTCTGTCAAGTTGAATGTGTCCTAAGAACACTCGCGGTGTCCTGAAATGTTCGCAAATAAACAAGATGGTGGTGTTCTGAAGACGCTTCTAAGAACACTCCCGGTGTCCTGGAATGTTCGTAGGGGGTGTCCTGAGGATGCTGTCCGTATTGTTCTCTGTCAAGTTGAATGTGTTCTAAGAACACCCTTGGTGTCCTGAAATGTTCGCAAATAAACAAAAACAAAATGGGGGTGTTCTGAAGACGCTTCTAAGAACACTCGCGGTGTCCGGGGAGTGTTCGTAGGGGGTGTCCTGAGGACGCTGTCCGTATTGTTCTCTGTCAAGTTGAATGTGTCCTAAGAACACTCGCGGTGTCCTGAAATGTTCGCAAATAAACAAGAATGTGGTGTTCGGAAGACGCTTCTAAGAACACTCGCGGTGTCCGGGGAGTGTTCGTAGGGGGTGTCCTGAGGACGCTGTCCGTATTGTTCTCTGTCAAGTTGAATGTGTCCTAAGAACACTCGCGGTGTCCTGAAATGTTCGCAAATAAACAAGATGGTGGTGTTCTGAAGAAGCTTCTAAGAACACTCCCGGTGTCCTGGAATGTTCGTAGGGGGTGTCCTGAGGACGCTGTCGTATTGTTCTCTGTCAAGTTGAATGTGTTCTAAGAACACCCGCGGTGTCCTGAAATGTTCGCAAATAAACAAAATGGGGGTGTTGTTAAATTATTAAAATTAGCCAACAATACATCCATTTTTTCTTCTATATTGTGAAGACTGTTATCCATAACAGGGTTTTCTGAAGTTTTTTCTATTTTGGTATGTTCTGTACAAAAAAATAATATATATGTTAAATGTATATAAAAAAAAAAAAAAAAAAATGTTTTATATTATAAAGTGTTTACCATTAGTTTCACTATCTTGTGACATTTCTTCATGTGGGAAATTGTCCTTTAGCCATTCCAGAGTACTAGACATTTCTGTGAGAAAAAAAAAAAAGATAATATATTTTTTAATCTAATACAGAAAGTTTATAAATATATGAGTAAAATGAAGTACACTTACTATTTCTGGTAAGATAAGTCCTATGTATTCAGTGGGTCTGGTCTTGTTCTCAGTTATGTTGTGTCTGTGAGGTAATTATGTTGGAAGCCAATTTATCTTCTTGTGGTATATTCCATTTCAGAACATATTGTATTTAAATGAATGGTTAGTGTGTTACATATATGGGTTACATTTCTTATGTATTACTATATATAATGTGTTTGTGTGCTGCTTTTTGAATTTGTTAAATGTTCCTATATTATGATATAACAATCAAACATACCCCACCACTCTCCCCCCCACAGTTTTTAGGTAGTGGTACTGTTCTCCGAACATGTCCGCGAACATTAAATAAGTTTGCGGACATCAAGTTCATAAGAAGAGATCTAGTCAGTTCCATATGACATGTATATAAAGTCAAAGTCATTATTGTTCAGTTGTGCGCCTAAAAAACTATGAAATTCAGTGAAAAAACTTTGTTAAAGGGATGTTATGGTTAAGTTGCGCTACTAAAAACCTATGAAATTCAGTGAAAAAAACTTTGTTAAAGGGACGTTATGGTTAAGTTGCGCTACTAAAAACCTATGAAATTCAGTGAAAAAACTTTGTTAAAGGGACGTTATGGTTCCAAGTAAAACCGAAAAACCCTTGAAATTCGCCAGTTATGGTAAACTAAGCAACCATAACTCGCGCCACCACCGTGCACTGCTAAGACTAACACCCAGGACATCAAAGATGACATCACAAATGTCATTGATGACATCACTGATGACATCACATGTGTATGTACTTCTCATGAAATATGTGTAGAAGGGATTCTTATTATGTTGCGAAAAAAGTGTCAAGAATCATTGCAAGAAATATACCCTAATAAGTGCATTGAACGATGCATTGATATAAATAGCATCCTATTATGGGGTTCTATTGTGGGATGTATTTACCCATGCATCCGAGCCCTACCTCAAAACTGTGCAGTACTGACATGGAAAACATCATGATGGCCAGAGCTTCCCAGAAAATGCACAGGGAAATGCATGAAGAATAGGCTGCCGCTCATTTTTGCCGATGTTATGGGCACAGAAGGACACTGCCTAAAACCACCATTGGACTACCCACACAGTAGTCTGAAACCATTGGGAGTGGCAATGCTGATTGCCAAAAGCAAACCCATAACTGTTGGGAATTCATTTTCTTAAATCCCAAAAAGGGGTGCAGTACCAGTACTCACCACTATCCAAAAGCCGGCGTTTTAAAACCACCAGATTTTGTAGAAAACTGAATAAATGAACCCAAAACATGCCAAAGAAAGACTTACTGAGAGGTGGATCCAATGTAAAGTTATATTCTGAAGTGACTTGAAGATTTATAACAAGACTGGCTGAGCTGTGGATTTCAGCAGTTTAAGTAAATGTGGACTGAAAGACACTAAAAAAATCTAAATGTTTAAATTGACTGAGTGACCTACTTTTGAGTGTCACATAGGTTGCAATTGTTTAAATGTCATAGTTTTAAACTTAGAATCAGCATTCTAGCTGCATATGTAAAAATGTTTAGTTTTATTTGAATGCAGAAAACTGGGGAACAACAAGTGACATTTTATCTGAAACCTGGCTTGAGAAACTGAATCCTGCCTGACATCTACCCCCATCAGGAGTGAAACTTGAGTCACAGCTGTGTTCCCAGGCCTATCTGCCTTTTGCTGGCCACACTAAGGATATGCCATCTCTCTGATAATTGAATTAAGGGGAGCCCCCACAGAATACAGGAGCTCTGAACAAAGCCCTCTCCTGACTCAGGCAGATGGTTTATTGCAGATGTCGTAAAAGTAGCTTCCTCCTGAAGCAAAGGGGAGGGGCACTGCCTGTGAGAGCAAGCTGGCTTGGCAGAACTGGAAAAACCAGAAATTCAACCTTGTGCTGGAGGAAAACCACACCCCTTTGGGGCCAGAACATAACTCTAAAAAGATGAATAACTCATAGTACGGACTTGTGAAAATTATTTAAATGACACCATAATTCTTGTGATTTTTCTGCCCACATTTTAAGAGGTTTTTAGAACCAGTGGCATGTTCAGGGGGGTTTTAGCGGAAAAGAGGATATTACTCAAAATGTGTGCATGTGAAAAATCTGACACTTCATCAACTAATGTCCATACTCCTTGCGCACATGTGTGTAAATTTGGGGTAATGTCCGGTATTGCAAACCAGTTAAAAAGTGCAAAATATTGCCATTTCTGAATGCAAGCTCCCAGGAAGAGCAGAGTTTGAACAGGAGATACCTCCTGTGATATGTGAGGGGTGCAGATGATTTTAAAACAATATGTACCTCTGCAAATATGTATTTGGTTCAAATCTAGATTTGTGTGTAAGTTGACAGGAGGAGTGGACTTTCTGCAGGCTGTAAAATGACATCACTCTGACACAACTTAGCTCCCCCAATCAGGGGAGAAATGAAAGCTTGGCCAATGATAAGTGGAGAGGGGTAGGGTCTAGTGATGCTGCTCACACACACCCATTTTAAAAACACATAAAAGCAGAGAGACAGGACAGATAGGGACCTTCAAATCCATTTGCAGCTGGAAGCTCTGCCGGGAAAATCCATACTTTACCTCCATCAACCTTCAGAGACCCAGACCAGACCAGCAGAGTAGAGCTGACCTGTTAGCAGAACCAGAGAGAGCTGACGCAGATCACTGTGAAGTGCAGAGACCAGAGTCCAGTCCTAAACCTGACCAGATCCGTGGCAAGGCATATTTTAAAATATATTGTGAGTAATAATAATAATAATAATAATAATAATAATACCTAGTACCTAGTAGAACTGTGCAGAACCAATCTCTTAGTTAAAAGAATATAATTCAATCTATTTAATCTAAGTAGAACTGCCTCCTAACTGTCACCTGTCATTTGTAAAGCTGTCACTTGTCATTTTCTAGTTGCAAGCTGCACTTGTCTTTTTGAACTTTAAAATGTCAAATCTGAAAAACGACCTTTATTTAATCGCTCATATCTCCGTGACCGTTTGTGCTAGAGACTTGCAGTAACTTTCATCTGGAAGCTGAGATCCTAGGCTGTCTTAGGACCCCAAAACGATAGTGATAGTCCTTGTAGTTCCTCTGTAATCGCGCCAGACGCATTCGCGAATTTTGCCGCGATTTGAAAATTTCTCCACTTGCAAAGAGATAGCTGCTTTTGCTTTCCTCTGAAAAAAATCGTTTGCCTCATAAAAACTATCCCTGCATCACTGCTAGAGTGAGCCTGAGCTAATATTAACTTGATTTCACTCACCCTGAACCTCCTAGAGGGAATTAAAAGCATTTTAGCATATTTTTTTTCTTCATTGCCAGCACATTTAAAAGCATTTGGGCCTGTGTTTTCAACGTCTGTAGTCTAAGTTGCTGGGTGAACTGAATTACATTTGAATTGCATTTCTGAGAATTGTGTGCCTTCCTTCCATTTCCTTGCATTGCATAAAAGGGGGGGTGAATTGTACAAGAAAGTGATTACATTGTTTTGCTGAAATCCTATTAAGTTATTTTCTTTACTGCATTTCATTCCACATTGCATCCATTGGAAACCATAAAAGTATTGTCGCTATCTTATCCATTTCATGTCAACTCCTTAGTGATTATAAAGAAGTGTGCTAGTGCCAGATTCTCCTCGTTAATCTTTATCATCTCAGATTAAGTGTGATATTCAATTATTAATTTATTATAAAGTGTGATAGATATATATTGCTTTACTTCTCAAATAAACCTTTTAACTTGCAAAACAGAACTACTTCTTGGCTCAGTGGGGTCAGGGGGATTCTGAGAGAGGGGTGTTATATAGGGGTAGTCATCCAGAACGCATGAACTGGACATAAAGATATATCAATAAGGGTTTTCATTCAGTATTCTAGACTAGGCGTTGACTTGGCTGTAGTGCTGAATTGAATCCTCTTACAAATTGGGGGCTCGTGCCGGACGTTTGGGTTAGATCTACCATTTGTGCAGATTAATACAGCGTGCCAGCTGACCAGATACACATATCCGGTCGGATCACCACGCTGTGTTACGCTGTAAAGCACTCCTCAAAGGAACGCTCTTAGGAAAAGGTCTGTTTTGCAAAAATAAAATACAAACTTCTGTAAGTCAGGACAGAGACCAATCTCTAGAATGACGACCTTAGTAGACATGAAAATAGCCAGAGAGCACCTCTTACATAAACTGTTTGTGAGAGGTGAATGGACTGAACAGGGCCAGGATGCCTGGTTGCAGGCCATCACGCGACAGGTCACTGAAACAGGGTCAGACCTATGGAGAGATCAGGGTCCATTACATGTGGCCCTGAGTGAACTATATATGGCTCCTAAAGCCAAAGATGAACACAATAAGATTGCCAGGATAGCAGCATACCTGTACCTATATATGGGAGACATGCAGGATAAATGCACTGAAAGCCAAGATCTGGCAAATAGGCAACAGATGGCAGTAGAGAAGGCCCGATCTGATCTGGCCTCTTCTGAGCAGAGGCTGCAGAGGAGCCAGGAGTCAGAAAATGATAGTAGGCAATATATCATTAAAATAAAAGAGGATATGGGCATCCTACAACAGGAAAAGACAGACCAGGATACCAGATTTCTGGCCCTGCAGAAGGAGCACCAAGACAGTTTGGACTCCTTACTGCAGAACCAGAAAAAGTTGGAGCAACAGATCAATTTCAACAGGGCATGCGCGGAGCAGGTAGTCACCCTGCAAAGCCAGCTAGATAGAGAGAAAGAGGAGAGCAATAAACTGATTCTGAAAGACCTGGATACCCAGGCAGAGTTTGATGAGGAGCGCCAAAAAGCTGGTGCCTTTCAACGACAGAGGGACGACCTGGCAGCACAGATGCAGGCTCTCAGTCAGGAAAGAGACACTTTAGGCCAGGAAGTCTGCCACTTAAAAAAGGAAATTGAAGAAAATCACCTGGCCCTCCAGGGGCTGGGTGACCTCCAAAAAGAAAACCAGAACTTGGTAGAGCACACCAGAAGGGTGGAAGATGCTCTGGCAAGAAAGGAGCAGGCCAGTAGGGATGGGACTTAGGAGGTAAACCTCCTGCAGCAAAGACTGGCCCAGTTCTCCAGGACCAACCAGGAAGCACAGAGGGAAAATGAGGCCCTCTGTCAACACAATGATAGGCTCCAACAACAGGTAGCGATGCAGGAGAGACTGATAGAGTCTAGTAAGGCCTTGACTGAGGAACTGAAAGCACAAATGCAGGCTCTTGCATTACAACAGGGAGCAGGGGCGGATAGAGATGAGGTCCGCTGGGAAAGAGAGACTCCTGACCATAACCTCAGGAGCCCTAACACCAGGGGCCATCATCTCTCCCAGTCCCTGGACTCTACCACCCCCATGTCCCCTGGCGCACATGAGCACAGGGCCACAGGGATGGCAGATTACTATCCAGCTAAAAGTATGGGGCTCATAGGCCAGTACCACTCAGGAATGGAGGGGTGGGCATCCGGGTATGGGCACCCAAGTACAGTACAGTTCAGTGGGGAACTCCAGGAGAGTAGGCCCATTAAGGGCATCCTGAAAACCTCTGCCTAGTTAGGTCAGTGGAGGGGGTACCCATCAAATCCTGGCAGCAAGGAGGAATCTGAAGACTCCTCTGAACTGCGCAGGACACAGGAGACCAGGTCCCCACATTCTGCCAGCCATTTCCAGGCTCGCAGAATCCGGGAAAACCTGGAAGAACAGACGGGAACCTCTGGGAGCAGTGCCTCTGAGTCAGAGGATGAATGGACAAGGGTTACCCGAACCAAAAAGGCCAATAAGGCAAAAAGGGCCTTGCTTAAGGGCCCCTTAAAGCAGATTAAGGCGATCAGGAGCGTCATCACGCCTTACCATAAGAACGCTAAGTATTCTGTTTGGGAACACTTGGAGCTCTATGAGCAAATGATGGAGACTTTTCATTTGAAGGACAGCCAAAGCTGTATCCAATATGTAAAGTGGACATTCTCCCCAGAGTACTCCAGTTTCTTTGCAGGGCTGGAGGACCAAAATCATTCCAGGTGGTCCACCTATAGGGCGGCCATATTAAAACATTTTTCTGTTCACAGAAATCCCCAAGAGGCTCGCAAGGCAGCCTACAATTTACAATGTGGGGAGGATCAGGCCCCACAAGAATTTGTGCAGGAGTTAAAGCGTGTTTTTGCACAGACCACAAGAAGGGTGCGCACGGATAGCAGAGAATTTATTAATACGTTTTTCCATGCCTTGCCCAAATACATAATGACCCAGCTCGTGAGGGATTTTCACGAGAAAAGATCTTTAGACTGGGTCATTGAACAGGCTACCCGGATCTATGAGGTGCAGAAACCGGTAGATAGCAAAAGTAATGCCCAGAAAAACCCCAAAGCCAACAGCACCCCTGCTGCTGCCAAGGTGGCAGAGGTAAAGGTCACCCCCGTTTTAGAGTTGGAGATGGGGGGGGCCTAAAAACCTACCTGCACCTAATAATGCTAGGCCCAGAAGGTCCTCGGGCCAGTCACAGACAGGGAGCCAGGGAGGCAGCCCCACAAATGGGGTCCCTCGCTCTCCTGATTATGTAAGTCCCCGTTACAAGGGAAATCGACCCATCCTGGGTTATGTGTGGACTCCTCCAGCCCAAGGGGGGGGGTCCAGCCAAGCACCTAACCCAGGGAACTTCCCTCCCAACTTCCCACAGGAGGGCAGAAATTCTCCAAATCCTGGGCAGAACTTTTTCCCCAGGTATCCACCCAATTTCCAACCCCAAAATCATCCATCCTTCTTTACCCAATTCCCTGAGCCCAGACAACCTAATCCGGGAGAGGGGAGGCCAAGGGTGGAGGGGTACCCAAATCTTCCCAACCCGGGGTATTACCAGAGGAGGGAGAGCTACCCTTCCCGGGATCAGCCCAGGGGAGAAAACAGGGCCCCGTATCAGCCTGAGCGGGTTTCCCAGTTAGAGCGCCAGGTTCAAAACATGGCGCGGGATCTGGGTCACATACTGAGGGCTCAGCAGAACCCTCAGATCGGCATGCCGGCGCAGAACGCACCCAACTCTGGACCTGGTGCTCCAGAACAATGACGGGGGCAGCACCCCGATAACTCACCGGTTCCCAGGGAGGAGGCACAAGGGGAAGGGGGGTGTAAAGCCTTGGAGGAAGCTTCCTTCCTCACTTGTGAACAGCCCCTGGAAACCCAGGAACCGGAAACAAAATCTCTTGCCCCTGAAAGTCTGCCTCCTAAGGAGCAGAGGGGGGGTAGGAGAAACAAAAGACCCAAACAGACTCAGTTTGAGGAGGAAGTACAGATCTTCCAATTTGAGGGAGAGGGATCCTCAGAGGATCCTGGGAAAAGGATCTTCTCCTTCAGAGAGGGGGGAACTCCTCCCAAAGAAAAATGGGTCCCTAGGGATGCAAATCCAGACTGGGGAGATGTGGAGACTGAGCTACCGCCGCCCACCATCTCATCCCAGAACCAACAGCAAGAAAATCCCCTGGTTCAAACCCATCCTGGTGACTGCCTCCAAAAAGGGGGGGGCGGCCCAGAACCGGAGCCAGGGGAACCCACAATGGCTCTGATCTCCAGTTGCCAACTTTTTCTTTCAGATTCCCAAGGCTCTCCACAGAATTCTGCCCAAATCTCTTCTCTCGCCATGTCCAAAACCAGAAAATTAGCCCACCAGTTGTCCAAAAATGTACATTATCTGTGCCCCCTTGAGGAGAAGGAGGGAAGATATTATGCCCCGGTACAAGTACAGGGGCAGGGTACAATTTTGGCACTGGTGGACACTGGATCTCAAGCTACCCTTCTGTCCAGAAGGGCCTTTGACGAACTGAATGCAGGAAGGGGAGAGAATTACCAAATTCCTCTCATCTCTCTTCCTGGGCAACTCCAGAACTTTGACGGGAAGGAAATTCCCGTCGAGGGGACGGCAGATTTGGACATTAAAATTGGGCGACACAAGTTGAAACACCCGGTCATAGTTGTGACCCCAGAGGGCACCCCTTGTTTACTAGGGAATGACCTCCTGAGAAGGTTGTCACCCCTAATAGATTGCGTAAACAGGGTCCTCTGGACCCAGAGTAGCCGACCAATAAAATTAAAACAGAGTGTCAACCATGTTAGTTTAAACGGCACCTGCCACATGATTGAACAAAAATCTGACCAAGTAGAATTTCACTTCCAGAATAGCCAAATTCCAGACGTGACAGTAATAGCAGTAGGACAACAGACTGGTGATGGGGGGTCCTCTCTATTTCTGAAAATCAACCTTCCTTCCAGTCTAAAGTGGTACTCCACGCTGGAAGGAAACACTCTGAAATTCTATACTAATCCACAATCAGAAACTCCCACTCCTATAGTCCAGAAAGATGTGGAATCAGCTCAGAGCCTGGCTGATATTCAGCAAATTGGAGAGCAGTTGTTCATCCCTGTCCAATTAAATGATGGGAAGGACTCTGTTCTCGCTCGAGTGTGTGTGAACAACGGTAAGAGCTTCATCAGCGAAGCCATGTTCCGCCAACTCCCAAAAGATCCAGCCATTCCCAACTTCAAACTGATAGACAAATGGGAAATGGACCTGGAAGCACCTTATTCCAAACATCTCCTGCCAAGCAGGTGTATGCTCAAAATCTCCATTGGCAACAAGAGCATAGTCCACAATTGTTGGGTCGTGCGAGACGTCCCTGCCGCCTTTTACTTAGGCAGTGACATTCTCAATCGCTTTGCCATTAGTTTGGACCTAATAAACTTCAAAGCTTGGTCCCGATTAGCGGATAATCCCATGGGCTTTGATGATCCAGAAAAAGCATTTAGGTCAGCTCAATTGCTACCTTATGCAGTTGAAATTCAGATCAAAGAGGAAGTCACCATCCCAGAAAGGACCCGACAATTCTCCCTGGAAGTGAAAGTTAAAAGAGGACAATATTTGCAAAACCCTGATGCTTACATACATCTAAATGCTTCTCTCCAACTGCAAGGGTTGGGGGTAAACCCAACACCATTAGTCAACATAGAACATGACACCATTCTAATAGAGGTGGATAACAGCGACTTAAAGAGTATTACTCTAGCCGCAGGCACCATTATTGGAATGGCGGTTGATGACCGACATTTCTCCATTGATCTTGGAAGTGAACTGTTAGGACCAATCCCCAAGGACTGTTTTGACAGTGACAGGGATGACAATACAACACCAGACAGGATTTTTACCCGGCATGGGGGGAACTTCCTGGTGTACACTTCTTGCCCTTATGGTAAGGAAGATGTGACTTGTGACTTCAGGAGGGATGAGGTGATTTTCCAAGTCCATGAGGGCTGCCTTTCCCACCTGAAGCCTCCAGTCCAAATCAGCACTCTGACCAGGGACTTCTCCACCCAGCTGGAGGAGGCCGCGGAGATAGCCAAACCAGAAGTCTTTCCAGGCTTCAGGCAGATGGTGGAAGAGAGAGTCAACCTAGCTGATGCCTGTGTGACTCTGGAACAAAAGCAAAAGTTGAAACAAGTTTTCTTGGATTTCCAAGATCTCTTTGCGGTAGACTCATATGACTGTGGTCGCACCGACATCCACACCACAACAATCCCCACGGACCCTGGCATGACTCCTGTGTTTGTGAAGCAATATCGCTTGCCTCTCGCATCAATGGAGTCCCTTACTGAAATAATTAAGAACCTTGAGTCCAGGGGAATAATCCGTCCAGTCCACAGCACCTTCAATAACCCGGTGCTGGGAATATTGAAGCCGAACGGCCAGTGGAGACTCTGTGCTGACCTCGGGGAGCTCAACAAACGGGTCCATACTTCCCGATGGCCTCTGCCCTACATTGACCAAGGGCTGGCCCAGATTCAGGGGTCACAGGTATTCACTGCAATAGACCTGACCAATGGATACTGGACTGTGCCTGTCAGTAGGGAGGACCAATACAAACTGCCTTTTACCTTTGGGGGCCAGCAGTACACATGGACCCGGACTCCCTTCGGATACCTCAACTCCGGCAATGAATTCAACATTTTCCTACATAAGGCCATGCCCGACCTGGGTGCGAGGGGTAACCTGGCTTATGTAGATGATGTCCTCATTAAAAGTTCATCTGTAGAGGAACACATAGCGGAGATCCGTTATGTTCTGACACAGTTGAGGGCCGCCGGAGCAAAACTTTCCTTTCAAAAAGCACAGTGGTGCAGAACCCGTGTTAATTTCTTGGGGCATGAGATTACTCCTCAGGGCCTCTGTCCCCAGGAAAAGAAAGTGGAAGCGCTTCAGAAACTGAAAGACCCCACAACTCTGCGGGAACTAAGGAGCCTCCTTGGACTGACCAATTACAGCAGAAAGTTCATCGAGGGCTACGCAGAGATCACTAGACCCCTGATTCATCTCCTGAAGGGGGGGGTCAAGTGGGAATGGGGTCCAGAACAAGCCGAGGCAGTAAGACAACTCAAAAGAAGCCTCTCACAAGCGCCCTGCCTAGCTTACCCTGTCAGAAACAAGGAGTTCTTCCTGGAGACGGGGTTCTCTAATACGTGCTTGACGGCAGTATTATACCAAAAGCATGACAAGGTCAATAAAGTAATATCCTATGCGAGCAAAACTTTATCCTCTGTGGAGGAAAAATTCAACGATTGTGAGAAGGCACTCCTGGCAACGGTGTGGGCATTGAAGAATTACCGCCCGTTTATCCAGGGGTAACACATCATAGTGGAGACTCCACACCAGAGCCTCTGCAATATCTCCAAAGTGATAGAATCCGGGCCGGAAATGTGAGTAATTCCCGAATTACTTCCTGGATTCTGTCAATGCAAGGCTTTCCTGTGGAGGTCCGATATGGCCAAAACAAGAAGAGTCCCCTCGCGCAAGGTCTGGCTGACTTGCATGATTGTGCCAGAGAAAACTGTCTCGAGGACGAAAGTCTAAAAATAAAGGACAACATGGAGGCATACCTTAATTCCCCCCACAAAGTCTTTGAAGAAGACAAGTGTGAGGGAATGCCCACTGTCTATGTGGATGGATGCTCTTACCATGTTGACAACAACGGGGAGAAAGAACTGGTGGCTGGCGTAGGGAATGCATGGGTGAATGAGTCCCCAGAACCCTCCGCTGGATACAAAATTGGTCCCCGAAGTAGTCAGGTGGCAGAATTGATGGCTGTGCATCAGGCCATCCTCACTGCTGTCCAGCATCTACTCCGCGAACTGGTCATAATCACAGATTCGGATTATGTACGGAACGGGTTCGTGGAGCACCTGGTTAATTGGAAAACCAGAGGCATGTTATGTGCTAACAACAAACCCTTGAAACATGGGAAGTTGATCCAAAACATTGACGATCTGGTCACCTCGAATGAGATGACCATCTATTGGAAAAAGATCAAGGGTCATTCCAAAGTAGAGGGACCAGACAAAACTGGAAATGACTTAGCTGATCAGCTGGCCAAAACCGGGGCCATCCAAGGGGATCTAATTGAGATTGAGTCCCTGTTGGGGGAAATCCAGGTTACTGCTATCACTAGGTCCCAGACAAATGCTCACAACGACCTTTCAATTGCACAATGGAGTAAGGAGACCCCTGATGCTGATTTGATTACAGCTCAGAAGGGGGATCCAGTTATTGGTAAGTTTTACCAGCACCTTGAGGACCCTGAGAACTTTCCCCTGACGGATACCGATTACATTGGGAAAGAGGACCTAAGAGTGTTGATGAAATGTCCAAAAATGTTCCGAATCCAAGACGGTTTGCTGGTAAGGAAATCCAAAGCTGGCCACGATCAGTGGGTGGTTCCTACCTCATTCCGAAGCCTGATGTTAAGTCACGCCCATGATGCGGCCACCGCCGGTCATAGGGGGTTTCACACAACATTGGAAATCTTAAGAGAGGTTGCATACTGGCCACACATGGGGCAGGACCTCGACCAATACTTGAAGGGGTGTCTTGTGTGTGCACAATTTCAGCCATCATCCCTCACGCACCGCGCGCCTCTCCAAAAGCGGGGGATGACACTGCCATGGTCAGATTTACAAATCGACTTTGTAGGCCCCGTGATTCGCTCTGCTAGGGGGAATAAGTACATGTTGACTGTGACATGCTTGTTTACTAAGTGGGTGGAATGTCTCCCAGCCCCAAATTGCAAGGCAGAAACCGCAGCTGCCCTGATGATTAACCATATCTTTTCCCGTTTTGGTCTACCTCAAAGGATTGAGTCAGACAGAGGTAGCCACTTCACCAGTGAAGTAATGACAAAGATGTGGGAGATACTGGGGGTCAAAAGGAAGTTGCATATTGCTTACAGGCCAGCTTCTTCTGGGGCAGTAGAGAGATATAACCGGACAATTGTGAGCATCTTAAAAAAGTTTGTGGCAGATTCTGGGCCAAGTTGGGATATCCGATTACCTCTGGTCCTAATGGCCATCAGATCTACCCCTTCATCTGCAACCAAAATGTCACCATTTGAGTTGATGACTGGGCGCAAGATGGTGCTTCCTCAGCATTTGCTCTACAGGACCCAAGAGCAGACACTGATAAATGCCTCCACTACTCATGAGTATGTGGAGAATTTAAGGAAACACCTTCAACATGCTTTTGCTTATGCTCAGCGGAATCTAGAAAGATCGGCTGATAGCATGAAGACCCATTATGACCTGAAAACTTCCAGGAAGGAATATCGGGTGGGAGACCGGGTCTATCTATACAACTTCCAAAGGAACCAGGCCACGCAGCGCAAATTTTTGCCTACATGGAAGGGACTCTTTGAGATCATCGACAAGATCTCCCCTGTGGCCTACAAAATCCACATCCCCAAAGGTCCTTTGGCAGCGGGGGAAGACAAGTGGGTCCACATAAACCAGTTGAAATGTTGCCATCCCAGGCACACTCTGCAACAACTGGAGGAATCCTCTGGAATCCTAGCGGGTACCGTCTCAGACTAATTCAGTTCCAACCATAAAACATACAACATCTAGTCTCTAAAATATTGTGATTTGCATGAAACTGTATCTTAGTTATACTGTTTTTTTTTCAAAATAAGAATGTAATGTTTCGTTATGATGAAATGCATATGCTGCCCCACTATCTCAACAGTGGTGGAAAAATGTCTATGAATAGGTATTGCCGCTCTTCCTTTGTCGTCCTAGGAGCAAGAAAACCTGGAGACGGGCCAAGGACGACGATCCGGAGACCGGGAGCAGAGACGCAACGGGCCCAGTGTACCGCCCAATATTCCCATCAGGACCGGCGAGGAGAACTGATCGATCCGACCGGATGGAGGAAAAGATGCTGAACTGTGCCATCTATTGGAAGAAGATGAGGAAACATCCCAGGTCTTGCGAGTCCCATCAGTGAAACCGAATGGCCATCGCAAGAGGGGGGCTTGTGGGATGTATTTACCCATGCATCCGAGCCCTACCTCAAAACTGTGCAGTACTGACATGGAAAACATCATGATGGCCAGAGCTTCCCAGAAAATGCACAGGGAAATGCATGAAGAATAGGCTGCCGCTCATTTTTGCCGATGTTATGGGCACAGAAGGACACTGCCTAAAACCACCATTGGACTACCCACACAGTAGTCTGAAACCATTGGGAGTGGCAATGCTGATTGCCAAAAGCAAACCCATAACTGTTGGGAATTCATTTTCTTAAATCCCAAAAAGGGGTGCAGTACCAGTACTCACCACTATCCAAAAGCCGGCGTTTTAAAACCACCAGATTTTGTAGAAAACTGAATAAATGAACCCAAAACATGCCAAAGAAAGACTTACTGAGAGGTGGATCCAATGTAAAGTTATATTCTGAAGTGACTTGAAGATTTATAACAAGACTGGCTGAGCTGTGGATTTCAGCAGTTTAAATAAATGTGGACTGAAAGACACTAAAAAAATCTAAATGTTTAAATTGACTGAGTGACCTACTTTTGAGTGTCACATAGGTTGCAATTGTTTAAATGTCATAGTTTTAAACTTAGAATCAGCATTCTAGCTGCATATGTAAAAATGTTTAGTTTTATTTGAATGCAGAAAACTGGGGAACAACAAGTGACATTTGATCTGAAACCTGGCTTGAGAAACTGAATTCTGCCTGACATCTACCCCCATCAGGAGTGAAACTTGAGTCACAGCTGTGTTCCCAGGCCTATCTGCCTTTTGCTGGCCACACTAAGGATATGCCATCTCTCTGATAATTGAATTAAGGGGAGCCCCCACAGAATACAGGAGCTCTGAACAAAGCCCTCTCCTGACTCAGGCAGATGGTTTATTGCAGATGTCGTAAAAGTAGCTTCCTCCTGAAGCAAAGGGGAGGGGCACTGCCTGTGAGAGCAAGCTGGCTTGGCAGAATTGGAAAAACCAGAAATTCAACCTTGTGCTGGAGGAAAACCACACCCCTTTGGGGCCAGAACATAACTCTAAAAAAATGAATAACTCATAGTACGGACTTGTGAAAATTATTTAAATGTCACCATAATTCTTGTGATTTTTCTGCCCACATTTTAAGAGGTTTTTAGAACCGGTGGCATGTTCAGGGGGGTTTTAGCGGAAAAGAGGATATTACTCAAAATGTGTGCATGTGAAAAATCTGACACTTCATCAACTAATGTCCATACTCCTTGCGCACATGTGTGTAAATTTGGGGTAATGTCCGGTATTGCAAACCAGTTAAAAAGTGCAAAATATTGCCATTTCTGAATGCAAGCTCCCAGGAAGAGCAGAGTTTGAACAGGAGATACCTCCTGTGATATGTGAGGGGTGCAGATGATTTTAAAACAATACGTACCTCTGCAAATATGTATTTGGTTCAAATCTAGATTTGTGTGTAAGTTGACAGGAGGAGTGGACTTTCTGCAGGCTGTAAAATGACATCACTCTGACACAACTTAGCTCCCCCAATCAGGGGAGAAATGAAAGCTTGGCCAATGATAAGTGGAGAGGGGTAGGGTCTAGTGATGCTGCTCACACACACCCATTTTAAAAACACATAAAAGCAGAGAGACAGGACAGATAGGGACCTTCAAATCCATTTGCAGCTGGAAGCTCTGCCGGGAAAATCCATACTTTACCTCCATCAACCTTCAGAGACCCAGACCAGACCAGCAGAGTAGAGCTGACCTGTTAGCAGAACCAGAGAGAGCTGACGCAGATCACTGTGAAGTGCAGAGACCAGAGTCCAGTCCTAAACCTGACCAGATCCGTGGCAAGGCATATTTTAAAATATATTGTGAGTACCTAGTAGAACTGTGCAGAACCAATCTCTTAGTTAAAAGAATATAATTCAATCTATTTAATCTAAGTAGAACTGCCTCCTAACTGTCACCTGTCATTTGTAAAGCTGTCACTTGTCATTTTCTAGTTGCAAGCTGCACTTGTCTTTTTGAACTTTAAAATGTCAAATCTGAAAAACGACCTTTATTTAATCGCTCATATCTCCGTGACCGTTTGTGCTAGAGACTTGCAGTAACTTTCATCTGGAAGCTGAGATCCTAGGCTGTCTTAGGACCCCAAAACGATAGTGATAGTCCTTGTAGTTCCTCTGTAATCGCGCCAGACGCATTCGCGAATTTTGCCGCGATTTGAAAATTTCTCCACTTGCAAAGAGATAGCTGCTTTTGCTTTCCTCTGAAAAAAATCGTTTGCCTCATAAAAACTATCCCTGCATCACTGCTAGAGTGAGCCTGAGCTAATATTAACTTGATTTCACTCACCCTGAACCTCCTAGAGGGAATTAAAAGCATTTTAGCATATTTTTTTTCTTCATTGCCAGCACATTTAAAAGCATTTGGGCCTGTGTTTTCAACGTCTGTAGTCTAAGTTGCTGGGTGAACTGAATTACATTTGAATTGCATTTCTGAGAATTGTGTGCCTTCCTTCCATTTCCTTGCATTGCATAAAAGGGGGGGTGAATTGTACAAGAAAGTGATTACATTGTTTTGCTGAAATCCTATTAAGTTATTTTCTTTACTGCATTTCATTCCACATTGCATCCATTGGAAACCATAAAAGTATTGTCGCTATCTTATCCATTTCATGTCAACTCCTTAGTGATTATAAAGAAGTGTGCTAGTGCCAGATTCTCCTCGTTAATCTTTATCATCTCAGATTAAGTGTGATATTCAATTATTAATTTATTATAAAGTGTGATAGATATATATTGCTTTACTTCTCAAATAAACCTTTTAACTTGCAAAACAGAACTACTTCTTGGCTCAGTGGGGTCAGGGGGATTCTGAGAGAGGGGTGTTATATAGGGGTAGTCATCCAGAACGCATGAACTGGACATAAAGATATATCAATAAGGGTTTTCATTCAGTATTCTAGACTAGGCGTTGACTTGGCTGTAGTGCTGAATTGAATCCTCTTACACTATCTAGTATACTAAGCTATTCATACAGAAACATAACATTGTGTGCAGCGTACAAGATGAAGGTATGATATTCGTAATGTTAATATGTTGAATAATGAAATGATAATTGTTTTCTTAATAGATTTTTGTGTACTGTGAAATATGTAATAAGTAGCTAATAAAACCCATTTATTACATAATTGCATTACTATAGACAAAACACAAAGACACAAGAACACATACCAATATGGGTATATACAGGGAAAGTGAAGTTAGCAAAAAAGCACAAGTAGTAGCAGAAACAATTCATAACTTAACTGATTAGTTTCATGCAAATAAATGATTGCTCTGTTTCAAAGCTGCTATTTACCCATGTATATGTATCACTTGATGTGATTGGACCCTAAGGAAAGTAGTGTGAGTACAATGTATACAAATATGACCATATACAGGGAAAGTACAGCCATAGAAAAAACAACAGAACTATCAGAAAGTGCTCATAAGTCTAGTGATTATCTTTATGCACAAAAAGGATTGCTGTCTTTCAAGCTTGTGTTTTTCCATATGTATATGTTTCATATGATGTGACTGTACTCTAAGGGAATTACTGTAAGAACCTACTAGAAGGATATGTCTACAAATAAAATAAAATTCTTAGTTTCTGACTGTTACTGAAGAAAACCATGTGGCCTAGATATGTCAGCAAAAGAAAAAATAGTGAGCCAGACATGTGATGTCATCAGTGATGTCATCAATGACATTTGTGATGTCATCTTTGATGTCCTGGGTGTTAGTCTTAGCAGTGCACGGTGGTGGCGCGAGTTATGGTTGCTTAGCTTACCATAAGTGGCGAATTTCAAGGGTTTTTCGGTTTTACTTGGAACCATAACGTCACTTTAACAAAGTTTTTTCACTGAATTTCATAGGTTTTTAGTAGCGCAACTTAACCATAACGTCCCTTTAACATAGTTTTTTCACTTATATATCTCTTTAGGACTTGAGCCCTGGTCTCTGAAAATATATTCTCTTGGCAAATGCTTATTTGTCCTGGGCAGTTTCTTTAATTGGGAAAGACAAATTAAGTGGAATTTGCATATTACACTTTAGTGTATGTTCACTTCGTGTGACATCACTACCCATTGTATATGTCAGAATCCCCCTCGCCCCCCTTTTTTGCAGGACTTGAGCCCTGGTGGAAAGTATGTGTGTTGAGAACGCACCTGGGTTTACAGACATGTAAGCGTGTGTGAAGGGAGTACTGTAACATAAGAGAGGAGAAGGATTGATGGCAGGGGTGCTGTTAGGTCTGGAAAAGATCAGGGGCTACGCTAATGTCAGGACAGTTGGGACTCGGGGCTAGCTAGCCTTTTGGTTGTAGACCCTGAGCTACTATCTGGGGCTACAACCAAAAGACCCTCCGCTCCCTGATGTGATGTCCAGGTGTCACGTGGGCAAGGTAATAAAGGTGCGAGGAAAGCCCACGCAGAGCAGTTCCTGCTCTGACCACAGAGCAAGGTGTCCCGTCTCTTATTGGTGTCCTGCTGCGCTGCGCTCCAAGAGCGTCCCAGGCCTGGTCCCGCCCCAGGCAATGGGCCGGCCATCACACCCCGTAGAAACGCCTCTGATTGATGGGGCAATCACTTTGCCAGTGTATATATACATGTGTTTCACAGTACTTAATGGGACAGTAGCCACAGTTGTCTGTAGGCCCGACTTACATTAATGCCACAATGTGCAGGGCAGCTCTGCTTTAATTATCCACCACCTGTGTGATGGCTGCAAGGCGGTGGCAGACGGGCCTGGAAAGGGCACGCAGAGACTGGTGTACTGACAAAAATGGGGGTCCGTGGGGAAGAAGGAGAATGGCGCGCACGCCCCTCCTGTAAAATGTATGTATGCACTATGTTAGCATATTGCGTCCATACACTTGGCAAGTTGAAGACTGAAGGAGAGGCGAGAGATGCCCTTCCAGGGCTCCATTTTGGCACACAGCAACAGCCCCCCCTCACTACTGTTTACGGGTTTCTGTCTGCTATCCGTGCCTGCCATGACCCCACCTCTAAACCTACAACTGCCCTTCCCCCATCGATCGACCCTCCCCCCCACAAGTGCTGACATCGCAGAGAATATGTTTTTCAATTCCCAGCAGTGAGTGTTCGAAGGTCGAGAGTTGCACAAGCCTACTATGCCTTGAAAGTAACCTAGGAGAATTGCTTTGTTGACAAGTAAACAATATCCAAAAGTTTGGGTCATTCCATCTCGGTTGCTGGTTGCCAGCAAGCAGAGCGCATCACATCCCCTCCCCTTTGAAGAGATATGCCAACCCCCACAATGCCACACTGTCCGTAAATGGAAGCTCGTGTATGGCATCAGGTTGAGAGTGTTTGTTATGCTGAAGTATTTTTTTTATCTAACAGTGCAGGTTCTACAAAAGGTTAACTTACCTGCTATTACTGAGCCTAGCCCGCCTGCTGGTGCCGAGCCTAGCCCGCCTGCTGGTGCCGAGCCTAGCCCGCCTAATGGTGCCAAGCCTAGCCCGCCTGCTGGTGCTGAGCCTAGCCCACCTGCTAGTGCTAAGCCTAACTATTCTGGCTCCCGTAGTTCGAGTTTCTTCCGAAAATGGAAAACCAGATTTTAAGTAAGCCTCCCTGACCCTTTTAGGAATCGCAAGTGGCTCTGTTCGGGTCTCTGTTGTAATTCAAAATTCCTGCCACTGCTGAACACCAAACCCTGCCCGCTGGTTATTTCCTTAAACCATAAATTGCGTTAATTTACTGTGTGGGACGGAGTGTCGTGTTTGTCACATTGTACCCGGTGGCACTCAGACCCCAGCCTGGGTCCGAGTGTCCAGTGCCATCCACGCCTACCCCCTCCCCACATCTCGATTGGCATCATCTGCAGTTCTGCCAGAACTCGGCTAAAATGTTCGTTACCTTTTCCCATGGACTGACGCTTAATGTAACCGGTTTGTTGCATTATCTGGAAACCCAGAGTTGCAGTAATGAAAGCCAGCCCACGCTTTCCTTCGTGACCCAAGTCAAACGTAGCCATTTGATATGGGATCGATGAAGATGTGTGGTTTAAACAATGGTGTTAATTTATTTGGGCGAGAAAATGTCTATCGAGCAGATCCACCGATTTCTGTTTAGGGTTTTCTAAATCTTTGTGTTTTTGCTCACTATAAAGAAGCTCCTATTTCGATACCACCAGGAAATGCCTCAAGAAAGCACTGGTCTGCAGCTGGTGCCTTTCGAAAACAGAAAAGGTGACTAAATACAGAAAAAGGAGACAAAAGCACCAGGAAGTGGTCATGGGAAACAAACCCATTATATGCGGCACAAAAAGCAATTAAAAACAGAGGGCATCATTACGATTTCGGTGGTGCGGTTAAAAAGAGTGGTGGTATTTCCATTACTTTTTTTGGGGACAACCACAGGTCAAGGAATTAGGGCCGCAGATGATTGGTCAGTAATGGGCCACACCTCCGAGGTTCAGGAATAGAGTGCTGCTCACAAAACCTGCAGGATAGGGCATAACCTGCAGGCTTGGGAAAAGAGTACAGCTAAAAGTCTCAGCAACTGGGTGCAGCTCGCATGCTTCGGAATGGGCAGAGCCCGCTCACTTGCTTGGGGTGCAGCTCAGAGGCTCCGACATAGAGCGCAGTTTACAGGCTCATGAGTGGGCACAGCTTGCCGGTTCTAAAGATGGGACACAGATTGCTGTCTCTGAAAAGGGGACACTGTGGACGGCCTGAATTGGAAGAAAACCATATGCAAAATTAAGAGTAACGATTGCAGGCCCAGGAGGGAAGAGCAACAGTTCAATTTTTCTTGTTCAGTGAGCGCTCGCTATTGGTTACAGGTCAACAATTCCAAGCTAGAGGGGCATGCAGTGCTAAGACTAGAGAGACCTCTATTTGAAGGTCAGCAGTTTGGCTGACTAAGTTTTGTCAAGGTGCCCAAAGACACATATGTATGGGGGAAAGAGGGGTGGAGAGAAGGGAAGTTGAATAGTGAGGGGGAAAACCCCTCCATAAGAGAAACAAGGATTGACAACAGGTCCATCCAAC
Source organism: Ambystoma mexicanum (assembly GCF_040938575.1). NCBI lineage: Eukaryota > Metazoa > Chordata > Amphibia > Caudata > Ambystomatidae > Ambystoma > Ambystoma mexicanum. Next base: position 736,243,471 of record NC_090934.1, on the reverse strand, counting down.
AAAGTTCACTAAACTACAAACCTCCAAAAAGGGGTCCATGCGACCACGTAGAACGAGCAGGAAGAGGCCTCTTTCAGTTGTGAGAATTACAGTTCCAGGTATTGGAGGTGTGGGGGGGGGGGGAGAGGGCGCCCTCAGCGCCAAAGGATTTAGCAGGCGGAAGAGCGGGCCTTGGGAGAGAAACATTGGGAAAAATGCCTGGCCCAGGGCACTGAGGATACCCAGGATAGGAGCGGACTGGGGAAATTGTGAGACCAGGGTGCAGGCCCTCCTTCTTGCTGGCATGTGTTTCTGTTTCTCTTGCAAGATGTTCTTTTCACCATTTTGAATGTATTTGGTAGTTTGGAAATCACTTCTAAAAGAAATGCCCTACAGAGAGCAACCGTGCAGAAATACGACACCACCCCAGTGGAGGATGCTTTTATAAACATGACCTTATATTGGGGCACACGCCGGCTGATGATGAGGTTCAGCAATGCACCAAAGAAAGGGAGCATTAGATAACGGGGGACATACAAGACTATTGTATACACCGTATTCAAAACCATGATATCCCCACTTGAATTTATTTTGATATTTGGAATTGGAAGCAATGACGCAATAAGCCAAATTAGCACATTAATCTTTGTTAATATGATTGAAAGTTACAAATACAAAGTACCTGTATAAGCAACGTACTTTTCTGATTGCTGTAGGTCAACTCTCACTATGCTATCATAGCACAGAAAGTGACTATCCAAGGCAACAGAAAAGGGACTGCTCTACTGTGACTACACGAGTCAAAAAGGTTTGATAAATAACTAGGAGGTGGACAGAATCTTGCTTTCCCTTCCCTTGTCTCGAACAACTAAAGCACTGATGCTGTTTTTGAAAAACATGCATTGCTGGCCTCGGAATTAAGGTTGGATAAGCAGGAGCTAGACACAGCTCCTAGGTATCCAGCATCGACCAGTGACCAGGAGCTACCACTGGAAAATGACAGTGTTCCACAAATCCAACTTCCTCATAAGATGGAAACCTAACATTTTGTCCCTTATGTTTGACCCCTTATGCTTGGAATTCTGTATATGTATACATTTTCCCAAACGCACAGAGTTCAATTCACATAGGTGTATTTGTTCGGCACCTGTTCGCCTGTGGAGCCAAAAGTAGCTCCTGGTAGCTATTGGTATCAAGCTAACCAGGTTCTCGTAGGCTACAAGCAGAAGCGAAATACTTCCCAGCTGCTCTCAATTTCGGACCATGCATTGGCATCATTTTTACATCAGGTCGAGCAGGAAGTAATGTGATTGAAATCCATGTGAATTAACTAAAATCAAATCTTCAGAAATCCTTAAGTAGCTTGACTAAAACTTTCTTAATCCATCAAATATGCATAACATTTAGTGAGTGAAGGTCATGTTAATTCTTGTCGACTGCACATTTATTTCAGCACGTGTTGTCATGGATTACTGTTCTAATGAAGACTGAGGTTCAGCGTAGTAGTAATAACCTGATCAATATGATGATCAGGAGGCCGAATCTCCGGAAAGCCTCTCAGGAAAATGATCATCTAACCATATGTTGAATGTTTCCAAAATGTATAATGGCATTCTCGGCTGAAGCATGTGTTTCATGTGAACCATTTAAGTATGTCAACACTTAATCGCAATTAAAGTAATATGCAATTTAGTAAAGATTTTGGGACGTATAAAACTACAGGAATGCTTCGCAGTGGGTAATTGTAATGGTTGAGGAGGGTTGTGTGGGCTTGTTTAGGATTAACACTGTGGTAAGGGTTACAGTAAATATTTTGGTTAGAATTAGGGTAAGAGTTAGTCTGGGTGGATGCTGCAGGGCTGATTGATGGGGTTTGGTTAGTTGTTAGGGAAGTTAAGTGTTAGAGTAGGGGTTATGATAAGGCTAGGGCTTATAGAGTAATGGTTTGGGTAAGTGTTCAAGAAAGGGATAGGGAAGTTTGGGAGGGCTGGTGATGTTGGCGTATGATAAGGGTTAGGATAATCCTAGTGGTTAGAGAAAAGTAAGCATCAGGGTAAGACTTAGAGTTGAAGTTAGGATAAGGCTAAGGTTAGAATTAGAGAAAGGGTTTGGGTTAGGGCAAGGGCTATGCCATTTGTGGAAAGCTGGTGATGAGGTTGGAATTAGGTTAGCTGTTAATTTTCCATTGATTTTATATGGAGTAACATGCAAATAAAATGTTTTAGTGCGCTGAAGCGTTAGTGTTCTGTAAGACTTCAGGGTAGTAATTGGAATTAGGGGAAGCTTTAGGGGTGATTGTGGATTTCTTTTAGTTTTTGGGTCATTGTTAGAGGAGGTGAGAGCAAGCCAAGCCAGCAGAGAGAGCGTGGCTGCGGCGAGTGTCCTTTCTTCTTTTTCCTGCATCCTTGTGTGTCTGGCAGAGGGTACGACGCAGGGCCTGTCACGGTCTCGTGCCGTCAGTGTAGCGGCTGCAGTCACTGATCCGGCCAACTTGTGAGCGATATTACCGGAGAAGCCGTTTTGGTTGACAAGGAGGAAGGGGGAAGGAAAGTTAACTACTGAACCAGGGCAGGGGAGGTTAAAGCGGTCTTCCCCTGTGCACTTTGTTGTATCTCCTCCCATGCTGATAATTGTTCATTGAATATTACCAGAGCCAGGAATTCTACTGATTACCGATTACTGATTACTGTCTGCCCAGCCCCTAGTGTGGCAAGCAGTGCAGCTGCACCCGGCAGCTGGAAGTTCCACCTGCCCCCTTCAATAGCCCCTTAGCTTCTTCAGCTTCTCTAGCTCTTAGCCAAAGTTCCCTACAGTCTGTTGCTAATAGCTGTTCTTATTGGAGGTGTTAATCAGGTGCTGAATAGGCAGAGGGGCATCAACCTGTGCACCTTTGCACCTTGCACCCCTGCACCCTGGAACCACAGAGTGAATCAGAAATTGAACTGAACTATAAGTGAACTGTGTGTGTTGTGCCAGAGGACCAGCTAAGCAAGACATATGTCCAAGCTGAGGCTTAAGTCAAAGAGTAAAGCAAAAACAGCTGCAACTCCTATTGAGTCAGGCGGGAGTGATTGTATAAAGCCGCCCTGCTCCCGAGTGAAGTACTCCTGGGACCTGCTACAACCTTCAATCGGGTAGACTTGGAAAAACTAGAGGCAAGCTGAAGGGCCTAGGAAAGGTTCTGAGCTGCAAGAGGCTGGAGCCTCCAACTTTGAGCTCTTTGCTTCTCTTCACAGCGATTGATCATCACCAGGTCTGCTGGTGGGGCATGTGAGAAAGCCCAATGGATGTGGTAAGGAGCTCAGGCTGCCTGTTGGGGATAAAATAACATCTATAGCCAGAATAGAGCCTGCCCCTGGGCCTGGCATACGCTTTATGCGATTTATCGGTCTTATCTCAGTTACAACCCTCATGGGACCAGCTGCATCCCACAGAGGTGCTGCATCCATTAAACAGGTCAATTGTAAGGTCCCTTGAGATGTCGATTGATAGGGTCTATGAAGAAAACTGCCTCAGCTTGGAACCAGGGGAGCCAACGGAAGTGACAGAGAAGTTGGACAAATTGATTAGCGTGCAATCATTGGAAGCCGGTGAATCAGGAGGACTTATGCCAGGATCCCCAGGGTTTGGGGCAAGAGTCCTCCGTGGCTCCCCCCTCTTTAAAAATATTATTTTAGACCCCTCGAGTAACGTAAGGGCCGCAAGCTGTGACATCGGGAGTCCGGCACACACCAGCAGCCCATACGTGGATCTAAATTGCTCAAATAAAAGGCCACCCAAGAATTAAGCTATACAGAGGGCTCCTATGAGGATCAAGGTGATGCTCACCAGATGGCTTTAGTATAGCAAGCAGAGGAGGTGATGGAGGTCTCAAGCTTAGAGCAATCCCAGCAGTCGCAGCAGCCCTCTCATAACAGCTTCTCTAACTTTGAAAGAGCCACGCAGGACAATTTATGGCAACATGTACAGATGATGGAATCTGCCATGGGAGAGCTGAAGCAGATGATCTCGGCTCAAAGAAAATAAGCTCTTGTGGCTTGGCAGTGTTTGCTTAAGTCGTTACACTTGTTAGCTGAATGGATGCTGAGAAACCTGTGTTTTTATTGCAAATTTAGGAATGGGTTTGGCAATACCTCCAACGGAACCACCTCTGGTCAGAAGTATTGGTGGGAGCAGGAGTAGGCGATCATCTGTTGGGGCGGAACTTGGCCACGACAAATCCCAGGAAATTCAACGGAAAGTTCCGCCCCTGGGCTCACTGAGTCAAGGTCTGGGGAACCTCAGTTAGTTAACACAAACTGTGTTTCTGTCTCAAAACCAGATCAAGCTAATGTCAATGCCGATGCAGCTATGGCCCTGGGTGGGCAATTGGGCCCTAATGCCAGGTTAAAAGAAAGTGAATTATCTATCTTTGTTAAATATTGGGAACCTGAAAATGCTGATACAAAGTACCCCAGGAAAGGCCGAAGATAGCTCCCAGATGGTTGAGATTTGGGAACCCTCACCAAGCAGCAATTGTGCAACTCAGACACCAAATGAGCGTACCGACCCACTTCTTGATTGGAGGAAGCAGAACCTAATTGTGATATTTAAAGTATGCAATTATGGGAATACACATTCCTATAAGAGCATTGGTAGCAGCTTTTCAAGAAACATTGGCATTAGCTGACATTTCTGTTAAAAATGTTACCCATGTTTGTATACTGTCTGTATGTACTGTGGGGTTAGGGGGGTGGTGCAATGTCTGTTTCGGTTTTAACTGCCATATTCATGAGTCTTGGTTGAATTAGTTAACTGTAGAACAACTGGCCACTGTCCAGATAGTACGTGATTACTGTATTCAACTGACAAAGGATCCTGCACCCTCAGCCGTGAATAGAGTGGGTGTTACTGGTTTAATTAACCTGGAGGCTAGAGAACGGGAGATTGGACCTAAAGTGGTCCTGTCCAAACATGCGACTAACCGGGTTTATGAAGATACCATGGTACAACGATCTACCTGCCTCTAGCTAGCCACATCTTTGAAGGCCACAGGTGGACAACTATCCCAAAAAACCTGGTGACAACTGGGGTAGTCTCCTAGAACCTAGCAGGGGTGGCGAATAAACTACATGATACATACTGAGTGGTTTATTTATCAAAATTCAACATCCTCTGCTTATAAGAGACCTGGCTTGCAGGAGAATTTATTCTGACAAGATTTTGAGGGGCACATAGTGAAGGCTGAGAGAAGTATGAGATGTCGGATAAAGGGAGGATTAATCGTCATGGTCCGGGTGCAAAATGGGGTATGAGTAACTAGGTGTTACCCCAGTTTTAAATCAATGGTTATAGTTCTCCTTGAGTCTAACACAAAGCTGGTTTCAGAGATATGTGTGGTAAAAATGTACTTACCACCCAAGCAGGATGTTATTTTGCTGAGGGAACTGAGAGATTTCTTAACGCAGGCCTCCTCCTGAGGGGTAGGGGGCTTTTTTGGCTTACTCATTATGGGGATCTGAACATGAAACTTGGTCCTATGCACATGAGACATAAAGAAGCACGATCGGTGGAAGACTCATGTCACGTTCCCAGCAGAAGCTCAGTTTTCAGTGCCCCGGACCGGGGGGGGGGGCAGCCTCCTGGCCGATCTGATGGCTGAGACCTTCCTGGTGGAACTGAATGGATGATTAATGGGCAATGCCCCGCCCAAGCTCACGTCCAGAAGAGGGACCTACTCCTCAATCTTAGATTATATCCTGGTTGATTGTTTTTCCTTCAAACAGGTTAGAATGATCCGGTATCTGATAGGACAGAGACTGATCAATGCCCACTGACCCTAACTACTGATCTATTTAAAGTCCAGTCCCAGCCACAGGATCGGGAGATAAAGAGAGTTTGCAATCTATTGGTCACCTTAGTAGCAACCAAGTGGGAAAGTGTCTAGCCTCAGCTGATATTATAGCTATTCGGGATCCAATACTCTCAGGGGAGGCCATGGTAGAGGAGCTGGTTGTACATTTCTCCTTTTTGACTGAGAGGATCCGTGCAAATCTAAGTCAAGGACACAAAGGAAGCACAGAGTTTTCCCGCTTCTCAAGCACATGCCAACTGGTTTGATGTTCTTTGCCGAAAACAGAAGGGTATCTGGAATAATGCAATCCGAAGCAGGAAATATTTGCTGGCCAAATCTACCAGCTGAAAAGTGCATATAAGAAATGTATTAAAAACAAAAGGCAAGAGCATGTTGTGACCCTGTGGCTCTTTTGACAACAGCAGTTTCTAATAATAACCAAGAACTATTTTGAAAACTGATTGTGAAGGTTAACGACATAGGTCAGAGATCTGATGGAGGTGCGATCTCCAGGGATACCTGGATGTCGCATTTTTAGGGGATCTTCTTTGGCAAGTTTCGAAGTGATGCAGGGGGCAGAGAGGAGGAGTCTGTTGGAGATAAAAAAAGTTCTCGAATGCAGAAATTCTTGGGGCAGTTGAAATGAAACTCGGCAAAGCTGCAGGGCCCAGATGGGTTGACCTCAGATATTTGTTGTAGTTTCCCAAAGTGGTGGGCATAGGTTCTGGACAAACTGATACAATATCAGAAGGTGGCAAGGTGCTGGCTCTCTGGAGGTGCAGGATAATCATCCCGATTTACAAAAAGGGGGCGGTGGATGACCCAAACTGTTAAAGACCTATTTCATTACTGGATGAGGCAAAAAAACTTGTGCCATCTTTGACTCCTCTCTCTCCTTCTCTCGTTGCATCGCAGTCCTTGCCAAGAAGGCCCACTATTAGATGCACATCTTTAGAAACATTCTCCCATTCCTCACCTTCCCCCAAAACCTCACTGTCTCCAGAGCTCTGGTCCTCTCTAGGCTGGACTACTGCAACAGCCCCTTCCTCAATCTTCCTTTATTGGCCCTTTAACTAATCCAGAATAGGACTGCAAGACATATTCTTGTCCTCAAGCTCAGGAACTGAATCTCTCCAGCCCCAAGATCTCTTCACTGCCTCCCGGTTGCTGCTAGGATCAAGTTCAAGACCCTGTGCACCATCCACAAGGCGTTCTGGAGCCTGGAACCCTGTTAACTCCAACTCTCTCTCCGTAAATGCCTCTCTGCTAGAGCCCTTCGGTCTACTAGCTCCAACTGTCTGCAGATGAGACACTTCTCTAAGTAGACAGTGGGGGATAGGCCTCTCTCCTTCGCAGGAGGCTATCACTGCAATGGTCTCCCTGCCCCTCTCAGGCTTGAGCCAGATCTCCTTAAGTTCTGGAAGCTCCTCAAGGCCCTCCTTTTTTCCTCTTCCTTCCCTCTCCGCCTCCCCTGCTCACACCCTCGTCTGCCACAGTGATTGGCTGCCTGGTCTCCCTCTGAGTTTTACAGGGCACCAGGTGCCCCTGCCCAGTCCGCCCCCTTCTTCGCACTTAGCATGTGGACCCTGCACCCCATGCAATCCCTGTGACTTTCCCACCTGGCCTCCCCTTGGCACTCGCTTAGCCCTGTGTCCCTCTTGCCCCCCTCCTCCAACCCCCCTTTCACTTGCACTCTCTCCTCTTGCCTTGCACTCCCCTTCCCACGCTAGCACTTCACATTTTGCGCAAACCGCACTCCCTTCCCCTCCCTAGCACATCTTGGTACTGCACTTGCCCAATCCGAATGTCACAAGGCCTAATAGGACTATTATTGTTATCTTTCTCCCTTGTCCACCCCCTGCACCCCTCATTTTGTCTTGTGGTGCCTTGAAACACCATTTGTTATATAGGTGCATTACAAATATCCTATAAATAAAATAAGATATTCCCCTAAAAACCTTTTTTCGAAATGCATTTTATCGAGTCTCGAGTATTGGGTTGTAGAGAATAATGCTCTGCAACACTTCCAGGCAGGTTTCAGACAGGGTTTCTTGACCATTGACCAATGCTTTATCTTGAGTAAACCTAATACATATTGCGGGGTCCGGGAGGGTCTAATCCCGTTTGCAGCCTTCCTGGACCTTGAGAAGGCTTTTAATTCAATAGACAGAGCGGTTTTGTGGTACATGTTGGATAGAATGGAGGTTCCAGGGGGATTGCTGAAACTTATTCAGGTCTGTTACAGGAACACTAAGGCAGCAGTCCGGTGTACAAGGGCAGGGGAATTGCCCCTTTTCTTTAACACTAATAAGGGGGTAACGCAGGGTTGCCTACTAGCCACTTATTGTTCACGCTGTTCATGGATTTTGACCCAGGTAAAGCTGATAGTAGAATCCTTTGTCCAAAACTGGGGATGATGGAGTATAACACATTATTATACGCAGACGACTCTGTACTTTTAGCACTCACCGCACGCTCCCTCAAACTGGGCCTGGTATATGCTAATTCCTTCTTTGAGAATAACGGATTCAAATTAAACAAAAAGGAATACAACATTATGATTTTCTTTTTAGTAAGTGGCTCAAATCTTGTAGCTGGTTTATAAATGGGGAACAACTGGAAGAAGTAGATACCTACCTGTACTTAGGCTTGTTGTTCTCTAGATTGGGTAGATACCATAGACATATAAAATATCAAGCAGAAAGAGTTGTCCCTAGGTTAAGGGGCATACTGCGATTTTAACATCTGTTTGGGGCCCTGAAATTGGACAAGTGTCTGAAACTTTATAAGCTGAAGGTTGCATCTCTACTGCTATATGGTAGCAAAGTTTGGGGCCACCAAGACTGTAAATCTTTGGTGGTTGTTCAGAACTGTTTTTTGAGACAGCTGCTTGGGCTACCGACTGGTTGTGCAAGTGACGCCTTGAGGGTAGAGCTGGGACTTCAGGGTGTTAATCTTTTAGTACAATCTAGACTCTTATTATACTGGGCAAGCGTCAAACTCGATTTTGTTGCTAATGCTATCGTGACTGCTGGATTTCTAGCAATGAAGGTCTCTGCAAGTGCACGGAAACATGAGTGGTTCAAAGTTGGGGGAAGTCTTTGGCAGGAGTTCCGGTCAGGATCAGGGGAAGACCGTGAGCTGGGCACATTAAAGGGACTCAAGGCTAGTATTCTTTCCTGGTTAAAGGGAAAGGCCCGCGATTCTGATGTAATAGATTATAAATCCCCGTCGTCTCTGGCGTGGTACTTCGATATGAAAATGTTTAAGCTGGGTCCAGGCCCAAATACTAAAATAAAACGAACTCCCTACCAGGCAGAAGGCTTCTGATTTTAGTATGTTTAAAACCTATTGGCTCTGTCTAAAAGAATGGGCTGTATGAAGGGATCTGGCAAATATGGTTTCAAGACTGGTTCACTTCCTCTTCATCCGCTCACAATATCGGGTCCTGAGGAAGGAATGGTTAAAACCACATGTTAAGAGGAAGCAGATTAGAGTTATTAAGGAAGCAATGTTTATGGTCCTTAACTTAGAGGATAACTTCTTCATGTATGACTTGGCTGTATTTAAAAAAAAGCTGTAGACATGAGAACGTATATTTTGCACAATGCGGGCAACTAGATTTATTCTTAACTGCATTGAAATTGATTAGAATGCCTGGTTTTAAAAATGAATGTTTGTAGTTGGTAGATCCTCAATTGGGTTTTAGGATGATGTGTTTATTATGTTGTTTTAATTGTGTTTTCTTTGTGTATTGTTAATGGAGAAATCCGAAATAAAATATTTGATGTTTGTATTGAATGACTCAATTTATTTAAAACGACTTTTTGCTGGCTACATTTTTATCTGACTGCATTTTGCTATCGACATTTTCACATAGCACCAAAAAAGCATATGTAAATACTATGTCCTCCTAATGGGACTATATATTGCTAAAAGCAGAATTAAAATGAAATTGGTAAATGTATCCCTATCCTGTTCACATTTAGGAGGTGGTGTGGAAATGGACTTAAGTGCCCACTATATTGAGGCAGCTTCTGTGAAAGTGCACTATGCAACTGGGGTGGGAGGGCCCTGCTTCTTGCTTGGGTACTTTCTGCTATTTGCCAGCATATCCTTTCCGACTGAGCTTGTCAGCCTTACCGGACCCAAGTCCTTTCCCCTACTGTCCACTCTCTAGTCTACATGTTAAAGATTGATGGGGGATTTTGCCTTGTGAGGCCTTTTTGGCCAATTCGAAAAGGCTCCACAATTTGCCATGGGTTGTAGTTTTGCAATAACATAATGGAGGAAAGCGTATCCGTATGCCTGTTTTGTGAGGTGGAAGATAAAAGACCGCAGAACAGCTTTACTTATGTTTCACTTACGGATCCCATTTGGCGCATGTTCGCTGTTACCCAATTGGTATCTGTAGCCTGGGCTGTTAGGTGAAAGGTTTCTTGTTGTTTTGGGATTTTAACGCTTGGCTAGAGTTTGGATATGAATCTTTGATTAAATTGTATTAATCGTTTTCTATGTAATTTCCAACGACAGCATATACATGAATACATAATAATTATGTATTCATGTATATGCTGTCGTTGGAAATTGTTCTTGTATGTTTTAATGGCATTATTTTGCTCGTCAATAACATCTGATCTACAAAAGAGAAACAGTGCCCTGTGTTTTCTTTTCCTGTGGCGGTTTTTTCCCTTGGTAGTGGGAAGGGAGGACTGAGGGGGGGTGGGGGGGGGGGGGGGTCATGGGGACAGGGAGAATATATGCTGTCCTTTTAAGAGTAATGATGCGAGTTCATGACTTTTCTCATCTTGCTCTTCCTTTCTAGGCTATAATTTGGAATGATAAAGTATGTCATGCTATGTCACTTGCAAACACAGGGCTCACCCGCAATTGGTAGTCAGTTTGCCATGAGCTTAATTCTGACTGGCCAGTGACTCTTCACTGATGTTCCTAATCGCAGAGCCACTCGGCTGTGTATGTGGTGAAGAAACCTTGCAGCTTACACACATGGGGCGCTAGCAAATGCCATCACCAGCCACCAGCCACATTGCAACGGCAGTATTGCCATGCTCAAAAGTCTTGGTAAGGGATAGTCCACTATATTCTGGAGCCCTTCTATGCAATTTTGTGCTCCTACCCATTGGCAAACTAAAAAGGTGCCAAATGCTTACCTTTCTGCAGTTGGCTTAGGCTTTGCCATTTCATTTTATGATTTGGTGTACTACACAGATGCCAGGCAATGGTTGGCAGTGCCTTGTGACATTATTTATCTATTTCTAACACGCAAAGCCTCTGGGCATCAGGGTGCGGAGAACAGCTCTCCAAGCAAATTACAAATCCGATATCTAGGGAAGCCAAGGAGGCATACATTTTATGAGAACAGAATGGTTTTCATAGCTTTTTCGAAAGTAGATAGATTTGTTTCACATCTTAAGTCTGTGGGTTGCTTGTTCCATGCTAAGGTTGATTTGACGGGGTACAAGCTTTCTTTCCGCTTCACACGGCGAGCTCTAGGCCGTTGCAGTCACACGGTGTCTTTAGATCTGGTGTTTCTGACTGAATTTTGAACGTTGATATGTGCTTTGAGACAGCTCGGTGCGTCTCCAAACAAGCATTTGTGGGTTAGAACATTCATCTTAAACTCAATTCTTGCTTCCCCAGGGAGCCAGTGGAGGTCTCTCCTGTGCTGCGAGATATGTTCTGACTTCGACACCCTTTTTACTATTCTCACAGCATCATTTTATAAGATCTGTAATCTATTAATACACCATTTACTTGCTCCGCCAAATAGTGTGTTGCAATAATCTAGTCTCGATAAGACTAGAGCCCTGATTAGCGTGGCACAATTGGCTGTAGAGATAAAAGGTTTTATCAAGCTTATAAGCCTGAGGTAGTCGTGTATGTTCTTTGTAACATCTGCAACTTGAGCGTCTGATTTGAGTGATGTCTCGGTTGTCCACCCCAATGTTTTAACCTTGCTGACTGTATGGGTTAGGTGCTTATCAATGTTCAATTTCTCGTAGGCACCTCCTAGTTTGTCTCTAGCTTTGTCAGAGCCAAAACTTAAAAACTCTGTTTTCTGGCCATTCAAACAAAGTCTGTTGTCTTTCTGTGTGCGGATGTGATCATTTCTGTGTCTTTTTCATAATCTCCACTCAGTCTAAATAAAAGCTGAGTATCATCAGCATAATTAGTAAAATATAGCCCCATGGGCTCTAGTAGGTCACACAGAGATCTGCAGAACACATTAAAAAGAACCAGAGACAGGCAAGCTCCCCGGTGGAACACTGCATGTAATCTTTTCCACGTTAGAGGATGCATTTTGCCAGATTATTTTAGATTTCCTCTTGCTTAGAAATGAGTGAAACCATTTAACTGAGCTAGGAGAGCAAATTCCACTTCCCTGAATACATTTTAGCAGCTTAGCATGATCGACAAGATCGAACGCCGCTGAAAGATCTAAAAGCATCAGCAGACTAGCTTTGCCTTCGTCTACAATGTCCAACATTTGGGTCTAAGTCTACCATAGCAGTTTCAGTTCCATGTGCGGTCCTAAATCCTGCAGCAAAAATTGGGTATTAGGAATATAATTAGAAAAGGTATTAGGGTCTAAGTTAGGTTTTTTCAGTATTGGTGTGACTGGCACAATTGTTTATAGGTTCGGTACTTTGTTGTGTAAAAATTAGGCATTTATAAAACAAGTTAAAAACAGCACAAAAATCTCTACATTTTGTAAAACAATTTTTGACTGTAAAATGTCGATTTGACAGGTAGTTGAATGCATTTTCGTCAATGTCTTAATCAGGAATTCTGATCTAATGGGTTCCAGTGAAAAATGGTTGATGAATAGGGATGTTTAATTGACGGGTGGAGTTCTGAGACTCACCATCCTTATGTGTTTTTCTTACACTCGCAATTGAGGATTGTCCTTTATGTACTTGATCTGAGAAAGCCTTTTGTACTGCTTCACAATCATCGTTGTTAGGAGTGAATTGTTAAATTTGGGCTTTTGGTTTCTCAAATGATTTGACGATCTCAAACTGTTTTTTAAAGTCATTAGTTGAGCTCGAAATTTGAGTGTCATAAAAGCTTCTTTTTGCTTGGAGGGTTTGAGCTGGGTTTTCATCCATACTCATTCTGCCTTTCTTTTCTCTGGTTTAAGGGAGGTCAGTTGCAGAGTATACCATTTCTGAATGTTATCTTTCATTCTAATTTTCTTCTCTTTTAAAGGTGCAACTTGATCTATATGTTTACGTATATTTTCTGTATACTTTAATACTAGAGTAGAAGGTGTATCCTGATCAGACATGGTATCCATTAGTTCCTGAATAACTGTCTGTAATTTGTCTGATGACAGTTTCTTCAGATTTCTTCTCGTAACTAATTGCGTTACATTGCATCACCAACACCCAAAACCAACTACCGACAAAGCTTTCAGTCACCAACCCTAAGCAACAGCACTTTCCTCTTCAAAAGTGTATGGTGAAGTCACGTGTGGGCTTTAAGAGACGATGATGAATTTGGGATAGGGGGCAATCCACTCTCTAAGTGATGCAACCCCTTGAAGTAGTTACTGGGTATCCTTCAGTGAACACCAAGCCTCCTCAACCAGCAGGTAAACCCCTCCATTGCCCCTTAACGAGAATCTTCACGAGGTGGACCATCAGTATATGTATTTCATTTGCAAAATCCTTGGTGTCCCTACATCCAAGCCTTAAGTGATAAATGGTAATGTAAAGCAGAATTATGTAGGCAAGCAGCCTGACAACCATACCAAGGGTTAAACACAATCCACAAGAGCAACGGTCAAGCAGCTAAAAGTTTGCAAGTCTTCTCACATAGCAGAATAAATCATCAGTGCAAACAGTAATTGTCTGAGATGTCTGGGGAATGCAGAAGAAAGTGAGGGCATGTAGTCATTACCGAGCAGCTCTATGCGCAATCTGGGCAGAGAGTCGCCAGCCCATGAACCGCATACACACCGTGTAGCAAAGAGAGAATGCTCACTGTTGGAGAAGGGAGTCGACCCACGGAACTGCACGGCCTCCAGGCCTCCTTTATCTGTCTCCGAGATGGAGACTGCCGTCTTTAAGCTCTTGAACCACAGAGCCCAAAGAAGCAAGCAATTGTTGAACACTGCAGGGAGATAGATGCACCACACATGAGAGTAGTGGAAAGGGGAGTGGAGACCAAGAAGACCCGGCCAGGCCTGTCACCCAGAGATGAAGGGGGAATGCACGACCAGCCCAAGATTTATTTTAATACTACATGTATGACAATAGAAGCAGTATAAAAGGAGGCAAGAGGAGCCTTGAAGTGAGGGAGTCAGAATGTCATTCTAGAGAGTTGGTGGGTGATGAGTGAGACAGTGAAAGGTATGAACCGGCAGCAGGTAAGTCCGTCTCCCCACAATATCTAATGGAATTGAGCATGGGTACCGAACATAGACTGCATAAAATCCCAAGTGCCGGTTGCAGAGTGTGTGGTGGTGTTCTATGGAAACTCTGCCTTAAGGCTTTCCAGAAATGGGATGTGAATTGGACTCCTCCCCCCGATCAAAGACCATAATGGAGGCTAAACCAAAGAATTGAGACCCATTGAAAGGAGACGGGTGCATTGGGCAAGCCTTTACAAGACATGAACAACAACATTTTGGCAAAGTAGTCAATGAACATCGGCAAGGTATCGTAACCATCCACCAGAGGCAACTCAACCACGAATTCCAAAGAAACCATACTCCAGCGGTGTTGTGGAATAGGCAGTGGTGAGAAGAGACGCACCGGTTTATCTTTAGGGTTCCTGACCTGCACTCCTGTATGTATGAGTTAATATCCTTGTATATGAGTGGCCACCAACACCACCGTACCAGGAGAACTTGAGTTTTCTGTTGCCCCGGGTGTGCTGGTAATCGGGCATTGTGACAGCAGCCTAGTGCCGGTCTCTCCAGACTTGCATTCAGTAAGAACAACCGTCCTTGAACGATAAGAAGTCCTCCCTCTCAGCTCTACACATTTGGGAACCAATTCCTCTGTGTGAGTCAGGCCCCATTCCTCCAGTTCACGTCCCATATCCAATGAAGGAGTGCACAAGCACACCACTCAATGGGGTTCAAGGGCCGGATCGGGATTCAGGGGTTCCTTACCATGACCGAAATGGCATGACAGTGCATCAGCCCGTCTTTGTTGCAGCCATGGCCTATACATTACCACAAAATCGAACATGACAATGAATATATGCTATGTAATTAGACGTGTGGCAGTACACACTGTGGTGGCCAAGGCATGCAGATTTCAGTGGTCCGTATATACTACTCTTCTATGATGTGCCCCCAAGATTTGATGACGCCATTCCTGGAAAGCAGCCTTTGCGGCCAGCAACTCCCGCTCAGTCACAGTATTGCTCTGGGGCAGTGACCTTTCGAGGTAGTGTGTCATTGTAATTGTTTATTTGTAAAGCATGTATACATAAGTGGAGTGCTTCAAAGCACATCAAGGCAGGAAGGGAACAAGGGAATACAGAGGCATCCTTAAGCCTTGAAGTTTCCGAATGATCTAACGGAAAATGACTCACAAACTATGCCTGACCGCATTGCTACTAGTACAAGCACATGACAGGAAGGAAGGGGGGTAGAGAGAGAAGAACATACAATCCATAAACTACCGTACTAGGCAACAACGTTTCAGATAGTGCAAGTGCATGACAAAGAGTGAGGTGATAAGGAGGGAGGAGAAGGAGAAAACACACAGAAACAAAAAACTACTGTACTAGGCCTGGAGAACTAGGCCTAATGCATACTGGTAATGTCAAGTCCGCAGACAGGAAGTGAAAGGGAAGGGGACTATCTTATGACAGTTGAGACCGAATACTTTAAGAAAAGGTGTAATCACAGGCCCTGAGGAAGGGTTTCGACCCGAAATGCATAGGTCGCATATGTGATGAATTCTGCCACGACAATTTGATTTGATTTAAAAAAAGCTAATGAAGTCTGATTAATTAAAACTCTTTTCGAAAGAAGGAATCAATTCAAGAATATTTTTTACCATTATCTTTGAACTACGCCACTGTGCAGTGGAATAAGGGTGTGCAGCCCGCACCGCTGGCCACACGGCCAAGGTCTTTTCTTTTTCTAGGGAAGGGGAGTGGAACCAGTGTGCCCAGTCCAGCAGGTCCGTGGATTAAGTGCAGAGTGGTTATCCTTCTCATGGAACGAATTCCAGAAGCGCAGTAGTGGTGGGAAGAGTGCAGATGCCGGGAGGCAAGTGCAAGGACTGGCGGAGGAGCCTGGGAACTGTGAGGCTCTGGAGGTGCACCAGGCGACCAGTCGGCAGAACAGAGCAGAGTTAGGGAATAGGAGGAAAGAATTAGGTGAGAATATAGAGGACGTTAGCAAGGGAGAGGGAAAGAGGAAGAGAAGAGAAAGGTCTTGAGGAGTTTCTGGAACATAAGGAGATCAGGCTCAAGAGAGAGAGGCAGGGAGGTTCCAGAGGGAAGCACATGCAGAGGATAAAGATCTAGCCCCAAATCTCAGTTTGGCAAAACGGCTCACACACAGAGAGTTGGAAGAGGACGATCAGACAGCTCTAGAAGGAGAGTATTTAGGGAGAGAGAGTTGTAGATAGTGAGGGCCCCGACCCCAGAAAGCCTTGTGGACTATCCTGAGGGTCTTGAACTTCATCCTTGCAGCAACTGGGAGCCAATGGAGGGATTTCAGCACCAGAGAGATGCGGTCCCTGGGCTTGAGGCCAAGGATAAGTCTTGCAATTCTGTTCTGGATGAGTTGTAGCGGTCAGAGAGTAGACATAGGAAGATTGAGAACGAGACTGTTGCAGTAGTCCAGTCTAGACAGAACCAGGTCTCTGGAGACGATAAGCCTCTGGGCGAAAGTGAGAAAAGATAGAATACCTCTGAAGAGGTGCAGTTGGTAGTGGGACTTTTTAGAGCTGTTCAATTTTATTTTCAAATTTGTTTATTGGCATTTGTTATTTGTTACAATCACAAGGCAATAAATACGTCTGTAATTAGAGGACAAAGCACGTTGCATCTTAAAACATTAACGGCTTAACATTACAACATTAACTGTCTCCAAGTGTTTTCCGGTAAGTCAGTGTTGTCTGGCGGCTCAGGAGGGATTAGGCTGATCGGGAGGAGGGAGAGACAGCGCTCGTGCCTTTAAGGGCCCAATGGGGTTGTGGCTGGTTGGTCTCAGGAGCTTCCGATTTGGTCTTAGGTCCGCCTTCAGTGGATTTGTTCTAGTTCATGGGGGCTTGTCGTCAGAGGGGTAGAACAGGGGGCCTGTAAGTTCTTTCCAGGCCTCTAGGGTCATACTCGAGGCGTCCCTAGATCTGGCCACACTCTCTTCCCAGGCCTTCTTTTCCGCTTGTACCCAGCGTTTCAGTTCACTGTGCCAAATTTTCTGTTGAGGCCCAGCTGGTTTCTTCCAGGACATTGCAATTGTCCTTTTTGCCAGTATGCACATAATATCCATTAGTCTGGCGAGTTGTTTAAGTTTGGCCGGTCTGGGCTATGTGCCCAGTAGGCACTCCTCGGGAGTCTATTTGTATCTGGTCAACCCCAGATTGTCGCTTGTCTGTTGTATGGCGGTCCATAGGGACTGCGTCTTGGCACACACCCAGAACATGTGGATCAAGCCTGCATTATCCATTCTACACCATGTACAGTTGGAGTGCAGTGTTTTATTGAATTTTGCTAGCCTGGATGGAGTTAATCATGTCCGGTGTAGCAGGTTTAGTTGTATTTGTCTAAATCTGTGGTTTCTGGAGACTGTTTTGGGATATGTCAGAGCCCTTTCCCATTCGCCATCCGTCATTTCCCGGCCCATATCTGCTTCCCATCTGATTTTCAAATCAACAATTCGTGGGTTGGGGGTGTCATTTAGGTGGCTGTAGATCTGAGACACCGGCCTCCATCCTTCTCCCAAGACATGCAGTAATGTAATCAGGTGGTTTGATTCTGGTTCCTCCGGCCATGTTGTCCACTTGGTTCGTGCTGTAGTTCTTACCCTTTGATACCACAGGAACTAGCCTGTATGGACACTGTTTTCCTCCTGAAGCATTTCAAATTCTTTAAACGCCCCTTCTGTATATAGGTCCCCCCATGAGTATATCCCTTTCTTTTCCCAGTATCTGAGGTGTTGTAGATCTTCGGGGATCTGCATAGGTCCGAGATCAATGGTATGTTCGGGGAGTACTGGTGCTTTGCATGGGCGAGGGTTTCAGTCCTGTGCCAAATTTTTCGTCCTAGGGTGGCCATGAGGGGGGCATCCCGTATCAGGTGGGTGGGGGCCCAGGTAAGTTCTCTCATATACAATGGGGAGATCAGGGGCTGCAAGAGTGGCGTCTCTGATGTGGTATCGTCTGCTAGCCACTTGGTGATAAAGCTAAGCTGTGCTGCCAAATAATATTTTTCAAAGTTTGGGAGTTGGATTCCCCCCTGGGTGTATGGTAGCGCCAAGGTGGCGAGTGCTATTTTGTGTCTTCCTTTCCCCCAAAGGAAATCCCTAAACATCCTTTCTAATAGGTGGAAAAAAGAATCTGGGAAGGACAATCATTTTAATTATTGAGGCCCTGCCCATCATGGATAGGGGAAGTTTCGCCCAGAAGTTCATGGAATTTTCTTAAGGCAGGAAGTGCTGCTTAGGTGTTGTGCTTGTGCATTAGTTCAGGGGAAGTGCATTATTTGTATCCCTAAGTATTTAAACGAGGTCCGCTCCCACTGTATTCCCACCGAGGGAAGTTCTGTTATATCTTTCTCTTTGAGGCCTGCCAGAGGGAATAGGCAGGACTTCGCCCTGCTAAATTTTATGCCTGAAACCCTTGCGAAATTGTCTAAGACGTCAAGTATCGTGGGCACGTTGTTGTGTGGGTCCCTGACGTACAGTAGTACATCGTCTGCATAGAGAGAGATAATGTGGTCTATTCCTCCCAGCCGGATCCCAGCGTCAAAAAATTGTTTTCGAAGGTAGATAGCAATAGGTTCCAGTCCTAGTACATAGAGCATGGGGGAGAGTGGACATCCCTGTCTGGTGCCCTTGCATATGTCCCAGGCCTCGGATATGTATTTTCCAGTTTTTACTCTGGCCCTAGGTTTGGTGTATAGTATCTTGATCCACCTAATGAACCCCGGGCCGAAGCCAAACCCCTCTAGAACCGCCACTAGCCACTCCCAAAATATCGAATCAAACGCCTTAATGGCATCTAGAGACAGCAGTGCGTATGCCTCCGTAGTGGCCTCAGTTTGAGCAATAACATGTTGCACTCTGCGTAAATTCATGGTCGTGTTCCGGCCCGGTATGAAGCCACACTGATCTTCGTGCACTACATCCCCTATGATTCTGGCCAATCTGTTTGCTAATACCTTTGTCAATATTTTCACATTGTAATTGAGCATAGCTATTGGTCGGTAAGAGTCGCATTTGTCAAGAGGTTTGTCGGGCTTGATGATCGGGATCAAAAGGGTCTCCCTCATACTGTCAGGTAATATCCCTCTCACGTGTGCTTCTTGAAAAACTTTGTGTAATAGGGGTGTTAAGGTGGTCTTGTATGCTTTATAGAACTCAGTGGGTAGTCCATCGCTCCCTGGGGTCTTATCAGTGGCCAGTGACTTAATTGCCTCCGTTATATCCTCAGTTGTGATCTCTGCGTCTAGGGCCTCAGACTGTTCAGGGGTCATCTTCGGGAGCCCTATTTCCTCCAGGGTGTCTGTGATTTGTTCTAGGGGAACCTGGTCACTGTGAGAGTAAAGGTGTTTGTAAAAGCCCTTGAAGGTTTCGTTTATGCCTTGCTGTGTTTGCACTACCTCACCGTCTTCAGTCTGTATCCCGGTGATTGTGTGCCTGGGGTATTCTTTCTTGCAGAGCCAGGCCAGCATTATGCTTGGTTTGTCTGCCTCTGTGTGTATTCTATTAGTTTTGGTGGCATAGTCAAATTTAGCAAGCCTATCCCATGCCGAGGCACATTTAGTTCTAAGTTCTTTGAGGTTGTCCTCCCTTTGGTGAGTGTTCACCGGGGCAGCCTCAAGTTGCTCAACCTGTTGCTCCCACTGGTCCAGTTCACCCCTCAGTTGTTTCCTAATGCCCCCTGCCTTCGTTATGATTTCCCCTCTTGTCACTACTTTTAGGGCGTCCCATATCGTGCTCAAATGGTCAACACTTCCAGTGTTTCTCTCAATGAAGCTATCTAAAAATTCATGTAGCTCTTCCCTGAACATCAGGTCGTCTAGGGCGTCTATCGGCATTCTCCACATCAGAATAGGGGATTTAGGGCCGCGTGGTTCCATTCTATTAGGAGTGGGGAGTGGTCAGAGACGGTTCTTCCCAGGTGTTGTGCCTCTTCTATTTGTGACAGATGTTCTTTGCCTATGAAAACATAGCCCAGTCTCGTGTGGAGATCGTGTGGAGAGGAGAAATATGAGTAACCCCGGACGTCAGGATGACGCTCTCTCCAGGTATCGGCCAGGTACAATCTGTCTATGAATAGGGACAGGGCTATCGTTGCTGCCAAGGGACCTTTTGGGTGTGGGAAGGACCTGTCAAGTTTTGGGTCGTGGACACAGTTAAAATCTCCCCCCCCCAGAAAAAGATGCCATGTCTGTATGGTGCAATTTTGGCGTACGTGGAGTTTAAGTGTGTTGGGATGTTGGTATTGGGGAGGTAGGAGTTTACTATGCAGATCTCTTCCTGTTCCAACCGGCGCCAGAGTATTACAAACCCGCCTTCGGGGTCCGTCTCGGACCTGATTAAGTGGAATGGGAGTTGGGGGTGGATCCAAGTATATACCCCTCTTGCATATCTGGAGTACGTAGTACCAACACCTTGCCCTCCCCAGTGTTCTCCTAATCTTGCCAGGGAATCCGCCGTGCAGTGTGTCTCCTGCAACAGTGCTATTTGCACTCTCTTTCTGTTCAGGTAGGACTTGATCCTGTTCCGACGTAAGTAAGATCCCGGGCCCCTCACATTCCAGGTCATTATTTTTATTTTAACGTTAGATGCCATATTGGATCAATAGGATTTCTTCCGCTTTAGTCCGGCACCTACTAGTGTCTTCTGCTCGCTCATCAGATCTTAGCCTTCTCCCCTCCTGTCCGCTTTTCTCGGCATCTATCTTTTCACTTGTTGGAGATTTTTTAACTTGAGTAACTCCCATTGTATTGAATGGGGAAAACAAACAAAACAACTCAAACTGTCCCTAGCAGTTGCTTTTAACTTGCAGCGCTCAGGGGGTCCCGAGCCTTCCAGGCCACTCCTGGCCTTCCGGATCAGGTTGTGTGTGGGCAATCTGCTTACACAGTTTCTGGTGGGGTGGGTTGCTTTACTTTCGCTTGTGTGTTCCTCCGAGATCTCGTCCGATGTAGCTTGCTTTACAGTAGGACTTAGTTATGGTGCGTTTGCCTGCTGTTTGTTTTTTTGAGGGGACAGCCCATTTCTTTCACTCCTAGGCAGGTGCATGGTCAACCCCGGTTTGAATTCGGTGGTTCCTCCTTGTCGTCGGCCAGATTATTATGTTCAAGCCACATGTTGGCTGCGGCTGGGGTCTCCAGGAATATCGCCTTTCCTTTATAGCGAATCTTGAGGTGTGACGTATAGAGCAGCATGTACTTTAAGTTGAGTTTCCTTAGCCGAGCTTTTATTGGGATAAAGGAGTTTCTCGCTCGTTGCACTGCAGGGGTATAATCAGGGTATATAACTATTGTCGAATTTTTCCTTTTTATCTCACCTCCTTCTCTGGAGTACCGTAGTATAGTTTCCCGGTCTCGAAAGTTTAGAATTTTGGCTATGATTGGGCGTGGATGAGATCCGGGCGGAGGACGTTTCTGGAGGGATCTGTGGGCCCTTTCCACAGAGAACCCCTGGGAGAGATTCCTCAGCCCAATTTCCTATTGCAGCAGTGTTTCGATAAAGACTGTCGGGTCTAGGCCTTCCAGGTCTTCAGGGACCCCCAGTATTCGAATGTTATTACGGCGGGCTCGTCCTTCTGCATCTTCGGAGCGCACCTCCAGTCTTGCCACTTTCTGTTCCAGATCTTGGACCGTTATCTTTAGGTCTCGGGTGTCCTCTACGTTTTCTTCCAGGGCGGTTTCCGTCGCCGTGACCCTTTCTGTTAGGTTGCGGGCATCCTGGCGCATGAGCTGTATGTCCGATTTCACCTCTTCCAGCCTTCCTTCAAGTGATGTGCGGAGGGCAGATATTGCTTTTAGAACTTGCATATGTTTGAGGTCCTCCCCCTGTTAGGGGATTCTTCAGAGGGTTCCCGATCTTGTTGTGACTGTCTTTGGGGTCTGACTGTCGTGAAGGAGTCCATCGTGAACAATTTTGGTTTGCTCTTGGGGGGAGACATCCCCGGTTTTTAAATCTGTAGGTTCGGTTCCCCGTGGAATGCGGATCTGTCCTTCGACCCCTGTTACGGGCTTCCGTGTGGGCTTCAGGAGATCGTTAGTCTCAGGGATCCGACCCCAGCACTGCCGCTATATCCAGCAATGAGCGTCCCACGGGTCAATCTTCGATCTTTTTACCAGTGACTATGGTCATGGGTTATTTTAAAGGCTCCGGTCAGAGAGGCGTTTTCCCATGGACTTGTTTGGGTCTGTAGGTTATGATCAGGTAGCTTCTGGCTCCAGCCTGCGCTGTCGGTGGTCTGCCGGCAGGTTGGTGTTGCCCCACCGCCTATGAATTGGGCTTCCGGGGGTTTTCTGTTCCCTTCGAAGCTTTTCCCTGGGGGCTTTGGTTGTAGGGTTGTGGGCGGTTCCCCAGAGCATCCCCGGAGCCTTGGGGGGCTTCCCTGCTTCGTGTCGGTCTCCTGTGTCTTTTGGGCTGTCTCTTCCCTCGATCCCCGATCCGAGGGCGACAGGGGCCGCAGAACTGGGAGGGCAACCTAACTCGGGAGTTGATTCGGGATGGCGGGGTCGCCTTCTCTTTCGTGTCCTCAGTTCGAGCGTTGCCGGGCGATACGGGGGGGGGGGCACTCCGGTATTCCTCCTCCTCACCTGTTGCGGTGCGTGCCCGCCAACCGCCCCCAACGCTTCCGCGGCCTCCTTCTCCGCTCTGCAGGTTTCAAGCGTTCTTGGCCTGCTCCTGCCTCGCTGGGGCTGCGCCGTCCCTCTCGTCCGTCTCGCGGGGTTCGCCGGCGTTCGCGGTGTTTCGTGCTATTTTCCGCTCTGCAGTCACGGGGAATCAGCCCCAGACCCCGCGGCCTTTCTGCGCAACCACCGGAGCCTGGGTGGAACCGGGGATCGAGCGGTCCGTTTCACCAGCCGTGGTGCAGGAGCGCGTCCCCTGCCGTAGTGCTTCACAGGGTGACCTGGGACGGCCGCAGCGTTGGTCTTGGCGCGCAGCGGGCGCCGCCATCTTGCGGGTCCCAGGGGCCCGACTTCAGGCTTTGCGTTTTCTGCCTTCTCAGCTCCGATTCGACCCAAGGGTTGGGTAGAGTGTTAGAAAGTGGTTCCCCTTCGATAATATGCAGTCAATTCTCGGTTCGCAGAGCAATTCAGGCGATTCAGGGTAAGGGTGCAGGGCCAAGGGAGGCAGGCCAGAGTGAAAGTGGGAAAGCGAGAGCAGGGAGCAGGAGTCCCAATGAGGACGATCTCTGTCTTGCTGGCATTAAGGCAAAGATCGTTTGCAGCACACCAAGACTGAATTGCGGACAGACAGTCAGGAATGAGCGAGGATGAGGAGGAGGCACGGAAAGAGTGCAACAGAATGTAGAACTCCAGCTTCAGAGCAGTGCTGTAATAAAACTGCAAAGGTGTCCACTTCAACATAGAATGGTTGTATCAGATTTGGGTGCTACAGAACTGGGGCAGAAGTAAAGGCCATTTTGAGTTGTTGGAAAGCTTCTGATGCTTGCTAAGAGCAGTGGAAAGGGATCAAAGCCTGGCTGAGTTGGGTCAAAGGAGTCACAATCCTTGAAAAGGCGTTTGCAAAACTGATGAATGACTAACTCACACACATTCTTGTGTTCAGGCCATTCCAACACTGACTGGACTTTAGACAGGTTTATCATGACTCCTTCTGCTGTTAAATGGAAACCCGAAAATGATATTTCCAAAATGTGAAACAAATACATATCAGCCGTGGAATACAGCAGTTCTCTCTGAGTAGTTGCAGAACTGTTTGGACATGCATTACGGTCCAGAATGTCATTTAAGACGTTTGTCATAATATTTTGGAACATAGCAGGGGGCACTGCACAACACTAATAGCAAGACCAAGTACTCAAAGTGCTCTAGCAAAACCGAGATCAATGGGAGGTGGTATCCAGTGCTCCAGATAAGATTTGGAAGTGGGAGTATTTTACTCCCTATTTTTTTAAGTAAAAATGATAAAATTATGAAAGTAAAATGATTTTTTTTGGAGTAAAACTGTCCTATTCCAAATGGTATTTTATAAGCAATGCTTTAACTGTAAAACAATAACTATTTCTTTGTACGTAGTTATTCATGCACATTAAAATATAAATGTTTACATCTTCAGATCATTCAGTACGTTTCTTCCTATGGCACTACTTGTGCTACTGTTCCAAATATATCCGTGAAGCTGTGTGGATGAAAGCCAGGGGAAAGGCGCCTGATGTGTGTGTTGTGTTTTGTGTTGGGAGTATTTTTACTCCCTATTTTTAATTATTTAGGAGTGTTTGTCTATTTCAGGGAGTACAAGTGACTGATGCCCGCATCCTTTCAGATAAGGCGTGTATCTGTTTTTGATGTGGATTTGATGGATGACCCTATAACCGATGCCCACACTCAAATCCCCTTCTATTTTGAGGACAAAAAACAAGGGTGAGGCTGCCAGAGAGCGGGATGGACAAATTAACCCGTTCTTCAGGGAGGTTTATATGTGGCCATGCAATACTGCATCCTCCGTGGGAGTGCACCGCTAGATACGTCCACAAGGCATGGATGCACCCCCATGAAATTGATGGGAAAAATCATATGGGTGATGCGGTGGAAGGCACTCTACTCATAGTAACAGTATTCCTGTGCAATCTACGGAGGTGTGGCACCCACCTGATGTTGCTGGGCGACAAGTGCCTGACTGGGATGCATAGACCACACACAGATCCCTGAACATGAGGCACACTGGTCTAAATGGATAAGACTTCCCCGGGATGCCAATTAATCTGGTGGTTGTGATGTTTAAGCGATGGTATGCTGAGGATGACACCAAAAAAGTGCACCGTAATTAAATCAATAGAACACTTCTCTATATGGTCCTGGGTGGTCATAATTTCTAGAGTCTGCTCTACCACTGGTCCGGAGCATAGTCGTCAAGGCGAATAGGTTCCGGTAGGGTTTTCTTTTGTAGCCCATGTCTTTGTAGTTGCCTGTATGTAGCCCCAGAATCCGACAGACCACATTACGAATTGATTAGTCGGAGGGAACAGTAAAGGGTACAGGTAGATGCACATGACTGAAAGGTGCTTTATCGATAGTGGGACCTGGTTGTTCCTGACTCGTATCACCAGCACTTTTTAGAGACGAGTCAACGTATTTCCCAATTTCCATTCAGGGTGCTTGCAACAAGAGCAGATCCTGCAGCTGCTATGCAAGCCTCCACAATACAGGCAAAGATTGGGGAAATGTCTCTATTCCACCTTCATGGGTGACAAGAGACCCCATGTTCCCCTGATCTGCATGGGCTCTCTGGGGTCATTGTGGGGTTTGCATTTTGGACCGGTCACTCGAAACAGTGACAACCACCATGGCATTATCCCCTCAGGGCATCTAGTTGTAAAACTAGGTCTATGAGTTGTGGAAATGTAGGGGGAACAGCAGCTGTCCCTGCCAGAGCATTTTCTTTGGCTGTCATTCAACCCCCGATAAAATGCAGCTGCTTTCTTTTGCTCGGGCCATGATGTTTCAGCGGCAAGCTGAGTAAACTGAATCGGTTACGTTAACAGACTAGCATCGCAAACTCTGTCCATTTCCTGTACTATGGCATCAAAAGTATACAACATCGGGCTGCTCGCCTCCAGTGGTGGATTGGACCAAGAATCAATGAGATCCTCAAATGGAACACCACAAATAATGCTTTAGTGAGGGAATCTGGACAGGCTGTTGGGCATCATGGAAAGTGCAATTGGCACTGCTTCACAAATGTTCTGTATGCCTGTCGGTCCCCATGAAACATTTCTGGGGGGGGGTCAAAGGGAAAGCAGCGGAAGTACCATCGTTGAAGGACCCGGTGAAGGAACAGCGACCACAGGCAGTGAGGTAGTTACTGGTCCTGCTGCTCTGACTACATCATCCGAATTCGGGGACAAGGTTTTGCGAGTGCTTTTTATAGCATAGGTTAAGGGTGGTTAAGGGTGGCATGAGCGGCAGGCATGTCCGTCCACAATGTACGTTTTGCTTGAATCAGGATCCACACTGGTATCCAATTTACCATGCAAAGTAGTTAGGAATGCATTTCAGTCTGTCACAACATGGTACAAGAACCAACAAGACAGACTACCCCCCGAACCCCACCCCCCCATCGCTGCAGTGTAAAACTGACTGAAACTGACCTGGTAGCGATATGGGATGATCTATTACTCTGGATTATGGTCATTTGTCACTGCTGGTAATGTTAGATTTATCGTCTGCCTTTGACACGATGGACCACTGTATGCTTTTATCTCAACTTTATTGGGGATTTCAGGCACCACACTGAACTGGGTTTGAATCTTCCTCTCCAATCGGTACCAAGATATCAAGTTAAGCCCATTTACATCAGCCTCTTTTCTGGTTACAGAGACTCTCAGGGTTCCCCTCTGTCCTCCTCCTACTCAATAGTTTTGTTTCTCCCTTGTTGACCATCATTCGTAAATTTGAAATTAATTGTATTTCTTATGCAGATGATCTACAACTGTTCCTCAAGGTCTCTGGTCCCCAGGATAATTTCTCTCATCTTTAGTTCTTCCTCCCTGAATTTGAAACTTTGGTTAAGTAATAAACTTCAACTCAACCCATCCAAGATAGACGACCATTCTGCTGGGCCCAATACACCTGCTAAAAGACCTTTGACAATGCCCTGGAGCACCTATTATGTTTGATATGCCAAACAAGTTTGCTTAGAAGATCAAGAGTCTATGAGTCGTCTGTGATTATGAAATGAAATTAACTAATCAAATCAATTTCATGGTCATATCCTCCTCTTTTTGTCCACGCATGTTGAGACAGATTCTTCCTTTTCTTCCACATGGTACCCATGTAGTGGTGGTGGGCCCTTTGGTAAATTCCCGGCTTGATTACGGCAATGCTCTTTATGTTCGACTGCCAAGCTATTTGATGAGCAGCTTACAAACGACCCAAAATGCAGCTATTCCTCTTTCTTTTCCTGGACGCTCTTTGCATTGGCTGCCTACTTCCCAATGGATAGTCTTCAAAATGTTGAGCCTGGTTTTTAAATGCCTCCATAGTTTGGCACTCAAGTATCTATGCTCGAAAATCAATCCATATGCTACAGAGCTCCCCCGCCGGTCTTCCAATCAGTGTTTTGTACACATTCCTCCCTTTAGAATGTTCAACCAGAGGAAATGGGCGCCTTTGGAACAAAGTCCCTTCACAGCTTCACTCTCTGAATTCTTTTACACCTTCAGGAAAAAGCTGGAAACCCACCTTTTCATATGTTTGTTTTTCTAGTGTAATGTTTCTATCAGCACACCCTAAAATATTGTTCCACTTTTTTACCATCTGCACTCATTTGTAGGCAATGTCTGACCGGTATCCGCTGAGTTATGTGCCACATAACATAATGCAACATAACATTTGTACAATGGGTCACCCCCTTAAGTCTGTGGCCCTCATTCCGAGTTAGGACTACACCATGGAGTAAATAGCTCCATGGTTGGCAACCATGGAGCTATTTACTCCATGGAATACCGGCATGGTGAATGGAGTAATTACCGGTCCATTCCAAGGTTGGATGGACCGGTAATTCCCCATTCACCATAGCCCTTCCCCATCCCCATTTCTGCCCCCATAGGGCTCAATGGGAATGGGGAAGGAGGTAATTACGGCACCGTAAATTACGGTGCCGTAATTTACTCCAAGGTCACTTTGCGGGTCCCGTAATTTACTCCTGCTAAAAGCAGGAGGTAAAGAGGGACCCGCAAAGGGAACTCGGAATACGCAGGTAAGGGATTACTGCCATCGGTGCCCTTACAGGCGCCGGTAATCCCTTACCTCCAACCTCGGAATGACCCCCTGTGTCTCTTACATAATCAGTTCAGCTTTTTTTTTTGTTAATTAGGACCTGACCTCCAACTCACAAATCAGATCGGCAGCATTGGTCCGCTCCTGTTTATTCATTATACGAATGCTTCATAGAATATACCCGCTCTTTTCAATTGCAATGTAAGGTTATTTTTTATAAAGAGAAGGCCATTTCATCCAGCTAGGGCAGCAATTAAGCTCTGGTTGCCAACAGAACGATCCCCTTGAGAGGTCATCTCAGCTTTTGCAAAAGTCGTTTTTGGACAGGATAAATGGGATTTCTCTTTGGGTGCACATGAGTTCCTACATTAGTTTCAGTTTTGGAGGGGTGGCTCCATATATTAACTTCTGCTTCTGATGGGTATTGGCCACATGGCTTTGTTTTTTTAACTGAGAATGAGATCAGTTTGTAATTCGATCTGAGTGATAAACCTGTGGTATCTATGCTTTAGCCCATAGCACAGTATCCTCAATGGATGGCACTTTGAACTTTTAAGAGGACCGTCTTTCAAATTGTCCAATATTAGTATAGTGCAGATCTGGTCAAGGACATTGGGCCTCATTACAAGTATGGCAGTAAGGCAACAACGGCGCTTCTATCGCTACCGGCACCATTGCTATCGTACCGCCATACTAGGAGTTCTGCTTGTGGGTGCCCTTGCAGCCACCAGGTCTGACCTGGTGGCTGTACCGGCACCCACAAGCAGAACATGATGGTAGCACCGTTAACGTTATAAACGGTACCGGTGCTACCAGCCTCCCCATTCCCATTGAGCTCTATGGGGCTCAAATGGGAATGGGGATGTTCCGGGCCCGGCACCCGCGAAAGGGCAATTACCGGGTCCAGCTGGGCCGGAATAGCCCGGTAATTGGCCATTCACGGGTGCCGTTCCCGGATGCGAGTTTGGATGTAGCCTTGCCGGTTCAACCGGCAAGGCTACCTCTAACCTCGTAATGAGGCCCATTGACTCCTGTGAGCAGCTTGACTGCCTGAGTCTGCATTTTCAAAGCACGTGTAGATTGCCCTATTCAAAAGCTTTCAATATACATCATGGCAATCTTTGTAAGTCCAATACTGCCAGAATGAGAGCACTCAGTACAGCATGGCCAGGGTTGGGAGGTGCATTTGATGCAGACCATGATGCAGAGCTTTAATGATGTTGCCCATAGATTTTCCTGGGGAATGTTTCATGGACTTATTCTAGGGGTCCACACTAATGTGACCCAGGAGCATAACCTTGCTGTTGTCTTTCTTTCACCACCAGATCCTCAGGGTAGCAAGCTCATGCAAAGTAAATGGCCAGGGCTAAGGCCTGCTTTTAAGTGTTTCTTTAAACATACATGCCAGGTGAGGGAGAGGAAAACAAGTGATTGGTTAGGGATAGCAGACCAACGCTCATTGGGGAGAGCCATGATGCCCTGGGGCAGGAAACGCAGAGTGTGGGTGAATCAGTTGAGGTCAGAGCAGGAGGTGGACGGCAACCAATAGACCAGCAAGAGAGGAAGATTGTATAGAAGAGCTTTGGAGCAGGTGAGGCATTGGCTTGGGGGTGATAGTGGTTCTGTAGTGTGACTGTGTATTTGTGAGACGTGTGTATAGAAAAGACAATGTAAGGTGTGAATTTGGGAAGATTGGTACTGAGTGTAAGGATGGTGACTAAGTAGTAGTGTGGGAGGAATAGTAGCTTGACGGGAATAGAACAACAGTAAATGTCAAAAGGTGGAGGCATAGAGAGGAGTGATATATCAGAGGGAAAGGAAGTTGGTGGGAAGAGACAGGTAGGAGCAGATAATGCGGAAGGGAAAGGCGGGCATGCGTGGAACCTGGTAAATCTTAGAGTAGCTGCAAGGCACAACTTCCTACCTTTCCCCATTAGAACTCGAACCAGGAGTGAGAGCAGGGAAGTTAAAACAATTCTCTGATGGAGATGGCTTACTGGTTTTCAGGAAGAATACCTTCATTATAAGGCAGCCAATAGAAAATAGGGGACAACAATCTGTAGAAATAACCAGGGGCTATGAACACATGGATTGGGAGAATGTTCTTGGGAAGGCAAAAGAGATGGATGTCCACAGGCACCACAAAGAAGAACATAAAAACCCTTGAGCCATACCTGAGACAAACGGAGTGTTTTCTGTGGCATATGTGACACTTCCAGGAATGATCCTATACTATTAGTTTGTTAGTGGATACCAGAGGAGCGGGGATGTGTCTTCAAACACACTGCCCAACCCGGTCATCTTTCTCTTGTTCCCTGTTGTTTCTCTCTCTATATGTTCTACTCTTCTCTCTTACTTCCAGCTCCTTTCACCTTCAGTCCTTCTTCCTGTACTTCTCCTCCTCTGTCCTTCTGAGGTCTCTCACTCCTTCTACTACTGCCTCTCTCCTTTAGACTACCACTATCTCCTCCACACAACTACTCACTCCTCCACACTACTATTTACCCCTCCTATCTACTACTCGCCCCGCCACACTACTACTCCACCCACCTTCTACTCAGTCACACACCTTTCACCGTCACAACCACTTCACATTCACTCCCTACGTTAGCTCTCCTAAGCACACTCACTAGCCTTTCTTGCACACTCGCAACCCAGTGCCACTTGCACTCACTAACCAATACCTCACCTGTTCCAAAAATCACCTCCATGCTCCACTCTATTGTCCTTCCTTTGCTGGCCTCTTTGTCTGATGCCTCCTTTTCTCTCCTCCTCTGATCTCACCCAAACCACCCACACTTCCTGATTCCTGAGGATTCTGTTATCCCTCCTGTCCTTTCTCTGGTTGGTCATGTGGCCCTAGCCCTGTCTTCTCCATAAGGGAGGGATGATCATTACTGTAATGGTTCAGGAGCGGGGCTGCCAGGCTGCAATAATGGTGGGTCGCACTGTAAGTGTCTATGTTTGTGTTTGGACAGCGGCTCTGTTCCCCTTAAGTTAAGTATAGTTCTTGTTTGTGGTTGTGCCCTGGTGGTTTAGGGTAGCTGCCCTGGACCTGCTGCTGGGTGGGCTGAGGCCTGTGTGCTGTGCGAAACATCTGTAACCACTGTCCAGGAGCTCCAGCTTCTCATTCGGTTGCTCCCTCTTTCCCAGCAATGTTTGTACAGCACTCGCAGGGGGCTCTTGGTGGTTACACCAGAGTTTCTGCTTTCTTTCCATTGACTCTCTCTGTTGCTGGGATTAGGAATGCGTGGGTCACTTTTGGATTGCTGTTCTGGGAGGGGAAGTTCTTCTCCCATGACTGGGGTTCTTTTGGCAGCTCTGAAAAAAACAAGAGAAAACTTGGCCAGCACTTTGGTTAAAAGGCATGGGTAATGCAAATCGGTACTGCACATGTATAGATTGGTACTTGGGAAGGGGACAGAAATGAGGCCCTCCCATTTGCCACCACACCCCTCTTGGGTAGGACTGGCTTCCTTCCTGGTAGGCCTCACTCTACAGCCCCCGAATAAGAAGGGATTCCTTCCCCTCTCAAAAAGGTCAGCGTAATGACCTTGCCACATTCCTTATCAAACTAGTGGCCACTAAAATGTTATGGTCTATTTTATAACTTATATGTTTTATGTTAGCATTTTGTTCCCCCATTTCCATCCATGTAAAATTATCAAAATCACTTTTTTCCATTTAAAATTGTAAAATGGAATTGCAATGCACTTTATCATGGTGATCTCAAGTTGGAGTTTTCTACAGTGCTATGTAAGACTCTGTTTTTGTAACTGTGGTGTATTACATGATGTCTTCTGTAAACTGTAATACAGCACCTGTGCAAACGAAGCATTGCTTTCCTGTAAGAAAAAAACACATATAAACGCAGCTACCGTTTCAGATTTTGTGACTACTTACCTATTGGCCACTTGTATTTCATTGTATTTATTTGAAGAACAGGGATGTCTATTTCAATCAGAAACGACTTCTAACAACACATGCACAAATGTCTGATTCTCACAAAGGATGCCGGTACATTAGCTCAAAGATGAAAAATAAGTGGACAGTTTATGATGGTGTAAAAAAGTGAGACATATACCAGGGACAAACAGAAAATATATATAAGCAAATAGGTGATTTACACAGGTAACATGAGGCTAAGGGGGTAAGTGCTTGGACCTAAAGATGAGTACTATATAAGTATACTTTATAAAGCATTAATGTAGGCAGTGGTGGGGTCAGGCAGGAAGGATAGGGAGAGGACGGGGGGAGCTCTCTCTCTTAAGCAAGTAAATGAAGCTTTAGTTCAGCTTTGAAGAGATCCACAGTTGGGTTGGCTTTGATTGTCATGGGCAGTGGGTCCAGTGGAGGGGGGTGAGTAAGGAGAAAGAGGAGAAGGAGATGAGGCACAGGCTGGTATGGGACTGTGAGGTTGAGTGCAGGGGAGGATCAGAGGGACCAAGTGCATGGAGAGCCAACCAGCATGATGATGGTAGGTAGAAGTGGGGAGGATCTGGGTGGGTTGTAGAGCATGCGAGTAGCAACATTGAGGGCTTAGTCTAGAGGGAGAAAGGAGTAGAGAGGAAGGCCAAAAAGTAGGCCTGAGTAGTAGTCCAGTTTGCTGACCACAAGAGTGAAAACTGTATTTTTTATAGCATGGTTATTAAAAAAAGGATGGAATGTGTAGGAGGTTAATATGAGTAGCAGAGGCAGGACTAGTGATTAATTGTTATAGTTGGAAGTTGCTATCAAATAGGAACCCAAGACTAAGAGCCTAGGGTGAAGGAGCAAGAAGGTAAGGTAGTAAGGATATAGAATTATGGAGGGGAGGAATTGGAAGCTCGGAGAAAGATTCTGTTTGTGAAGGCAGCAGAGAGTCATCCAATGACGAATTGCAGTGAGACAGTTTGTGATGCATACCTAGGTGCTGTGGTGAAGGAGGAAAAGGGGACAAATATTTCAGTGTTCTCACCAAAAAGGTGATAGTGAAAGCCAAAGGATGAGAAGTCTTCCCGGGGCAGAGGTATAGATGAGGGAAGAGAAGAGATCCAAGGACTGATTCTTGAGAGACGCTGACAAGGAGAGTGGTAGGGTCAGAGGTTAGCAAGTTTCAAGAGATTTTAAAGGATCAACCTTACAGGTAGGAGGTGATCCAGGCAAGAGCAGATTTGCAATACCCATGGTCCTGGAGAGTAAGGGTGAGACAGGAGTCGTTGACCATGTAGAAAGCAGCAGAAAGGTCCAAAACGGTGAGTATAGGAGAGAGTTTGGGGTGGTTGGAATTAAAGACAGCATTGGAGATATGCATTAGTGTGCAGTCTTTGTAGATCTTCAAGGCCATTATCCTCAAGGTACTCTGAGGTGTCAAAAAGGCGAAGTGGACAGGTAGGTGGAGTTTTCTCACAAGTAGCCATTTTATTAAATAATAAGGGTGAGATAAATGCCTCACTTTCTCTAACCGAACGAGGATTTCCCTACCTGTCAAACTAAGACCAAAGGAAATCACTCTAATATCAAAAGGAATCTGTCCCTCACACTTATACATACATCAAAATCATACCGGTGTCAGATAGCTGTTTAAAAGCAATACAATAAATATATACAAACAAACTTGGTAAACATGTATCCTTGTAACCAGGGTTGGATCCCTTTCCCCAGGATTAATTCAGGTTTTTCCAAACCAAAGTTCAAATCAAGAAAATTCTTTTTATTAGCCAAGTTCTGCTCCAAATACAAGAACATTCTTTTCACTCCATAAGTCTTGTACTTTGCACTTGGATTGTATTATTGCTAAATAAGATGTATCACTCTTCAAAATGATTGTCCAAAGTTTCCACAAGCTCTTGCTTGATAAACCAAAAAAAGACTTTGTCTTCACACTTCCAGTCAGTATTCAATATAATTTCTCCTCTTTAAAGAACAATCACTTTCACATCTCTTCTTCATAAACAATACAGTTTTGTCAAGATGGTTTTAACACAGTTTATCATATCACAATAGTGGACTTGCCACTTTCTTTCCACTACAACCTTGTACCACACTGCAGTACTTTGTCTTCTTCCTGGTCCACTAACCTGCCAGGACTAACCATTAATAGTCAATTTCCTGGGATACTTGCCTGCCAGGATAAAACTCCTCCCACTACTGCTAGTAGTCTGTGGCGAGGCTTGCTTCAAACCTTTTAGAAAAGTATTAGACTTTCAACAACATTGCGGTTCACAACTTCTTCCATAAGGGTACAGTAAACATTGGCACAGTTTGTTCAACTGATTTATTTGCCACATGCATTTCCTCTTCCCCTTGGAGATTTCTACAAGGAGGGCTTCTCTCCTGCCACCTTTTAGATTCCTTCTACCATACTGGTTAGCTGTTAGTAATTTTTCTTTTTCAAGTTTCTCTCATTAGGAAATCTGTATCCCCTTTCATTTATAATTGCCTTTCTTTGGCTTGGGCAATGCTGGGTATTCTCTTCCCTTTCAGGTAATCTCCCTTTTTTTAGATTACATATATCTTGTTCAAATATTGCCCCCTCTTTACTTTGGCAATGGTGGTTACAATAGTTCTCCACTCGGTCTCTCTTAATATAAGTGTTACGCCAACATTGCTTTAATTAATTTGTTCGGTATTCAAAAGAATTGCTTTCAGTCAGTGGTCTACTGCAGAGTCCCCCTGTTTATCGGTCTTTCCCTGTGCTTCAGTTCGACCCGATGCTGCTTTAATGTCTTCTCTCTTAGGGACTTGGGCGTCTGACAGCTCCGGGTGTTGAGCTTCTCTCTCCTATGGGATGGCTAGTCTCAGCACGCTTCCTGCTGTGCGATCCCTGCACTTCAGATTCCCGGCTCCTAAGACTCTCCCAGCACCGCGACCCGCTGAATACACAGCATCAGTTCTAGCGTCTGCTTCTGCTGCTCCCACTGCTGCTCTCTAATGGCCAGCACATGAAGGGGCTTTACATATTTAAAAGTCCTGCTCAGGTGTGTGTAATTAGAACCACTAGACTGCACACTACAGTTCTGCACCTCCGAGTCCCTCTTCCTTGTCTTAGTACTTAGAGGGTTATGGGACTTGAAGTCCCTTATCTTATTCCTTTTAACAACAAATGCTTACATTTTACAATAGGCCATTAAAACCTTGGGATCATTAAGGAAGTTGGGTAGAGGGTTCTCCCAATTCCCCTTACCTGACTGCCCTCCCGTGTGATCCTCTCCAGAACAACACCCCAGGGGTCAGAATCAGGTAGCGGCTGCCTTTACCTTGCGCACATGATAAGGGTCCCAGGCCAGGGTCTTTGGGATGATCACCTCTGATTCATTACAGTACTTCAAGGCATAAAATAAGCAGTGTCGCAGAGCAATTTGCTATGCAATTCTGTAGGTTTGCTAATTAAATTGGCACTTATGTAGCAAAGTTAGCTATTTAAGTTACCCTGTTCAATGAAACCACAGCTCACCCTGCATTCCTCTCTTGCCTTCAGAGCTCTCTACACCCTCTTTTTTTACCTGTTCAGTTCACTGTAAGTTCAAAGGTGCTAATGGAGAGAGTAAAGCAGTAATCATCCCCTTCACTCATATGTCAAATGGCCTGTGTGGCAGTGCTACGCACATTTTATTTTTCAAATAATTGCAAACCAGAAATAATCGGGATAATACTGTTATTAAGCTAACTGTATCCTGTCTGCCTAACTGTTAGTTTTTATTTTCTTCTTTTTTTTTACAAAAGGCTTTCAATTGCTTTTCTAAAAATGCAATAGGTTACATAATGCATAATTATAGTATTTCTACTGTAAAACACTGCATTGTCTCCATGCTTTACAATGAATTGTATCTAAACCTCAGTGTCAACCTGATTTCATTTTGTTGGGAAAGATGCATCATATCGACGAGTGGACACTTTTGAAAATGTACATGACCACGGGCCAAATGCTTTGATGGCAAACCTAGTCTTGTGGCCTGCTGGTTACATACAGCTTGCAACTGGTGCTCAACCCATGAGATGATCCCATACACCCTGACATTCTATCTTACCATGTTGGTTTATACCTGCTACCGTGAAAGTGAGATGGCTGCAAACTACAATATTCTGCCTAATTTGCCCAGTTCTCTGCCTGCTACACCATTCACATTGCTTAGTCTTTTACATAAGGAATACACAAAGCTAACTTAATATTTACTTAAAGTAGTGATCAATAGTTTCATCCAGTCAGTACATCTACAGACCTACTGCAAAACTGTACACTGTAGTGGGCCTCCAGAGCTCCCTATGCTCTATGATTATGATTGCATTATATATTTGTACCTGCAGTAGAGAGAGCTGGTCAAACTGTTTTCAGAGCCTTTTTATCATATCTATCTATTTATTTGTGACCATTCATGCAGTTAACCTTTTAACAGACACTCATCCAGGGCTCGCAAAGCATTTTTGTCCACTCGCATAGTCGAGTAGATTTTGAGAGGGCCAGTACTATTTGCTGGGGATTTTGGAAACCTTTATTGAAACTTTACTTTGTTTGCAGTAAATATCAAATAAAGGTTTCACTGTGCATGGCTGGCCTCTGGGTGGCAGCAGTGTGCCAACCTAAAGTGGGTTTGTGATGAACTGCACCATTTTACAGAAAGAATTTGCAAGACCTGACTTATCTCACTAATGTCAGCGGTATACAAACTGATGTATTGTTGCTCATTTTATATCTTGGGGACAAGTATCTTCTGGTGGCATTAAAAACATTAGTACAAAATTGCTAATCAAATGGCTTTGTTTGCTAATTAAGAAAAATGTAATTATCAAACTCTGCTAATCATTTTTTGAAAACTGATGTATGCCTTGTACTTGGTGATAAGGCTAAAGACCACCCCCTCAAGGACTTTTGAATAATGGGGGAAGGAGAGAAACTGAGCAATAATTTGCTGGGATGTAAGGGTCATCACAGGGTTTCAGTAGGGGAAAGCCAGTTGAAGCTTTGAAGAAGGCAGGGAAAAGTCCAGCAGAGACAGGGAGGTTAAATAGCTCAGAGTGATACAGGCAAGTGATTGAAACTTCGTCTTGGAGCATTTGGGGAGCAAAAGGTTCGATAAGAGCTCGAGATGGGATACCACCTCAAAGGATGGATACTAATTCATTAGGAAAGGTAGGGGAGAATTAGTCGAGAGTAAAAGAGGTGGGGGGAGTTAG
The DNA here is from genome assembly GCF_040938575.1 of Ambystoma mexicanum. Taxonomy (NCBI): domain Eukaryota; kingdom Metazoa; phylum Chordata; class Amphibia; order Caudata; family Ambystomatidae; genus Ambystoma; species Ambystoma mexicanum. Next base: position 736,206,360 of record NC_090934.1, on the reverse strand, counting down.
TGGACAGAAGGAGAGTTGGGGCCAGGGAGAGGGAGGAGTGCTGTGAGAGTATCACAGGTTTTAGAGGAAAGTAGTGAGCAAAGTCCTTATCAGAAAGGGAAGATATGACTGATATTTGCTTGGGAGATGTGAGCAAAGATTGGAGGATTGGGGAAAAAGATTGGAGGGTTTGTGAAAGTTTACCAGTGTGATTGCGAAGGGAAGAGATTAGGTTTGTGAACTAGGACAATTTGGCAGTCCAGTCTAGCGGTTGGGGCAGCAAGGTAATTGTTGTAGGGTGTCTCTACTTTGCTCCAACCTCATAGGTAATGGCACGTGTTTGCTTTGAGGGTCAGAATTCCAGAGGTGAATCAAGGCTGAGGACGGGGATGGGAATGCAGGTTAGTGTTGGACACATGGAGCCATAGGTGCATAGTGAAAGTCAGAGAAAGCATGGTCCAAGGAGGAAGCATGAATAAGGGAAAGAGACATGAGAGAAGTCCGCATATCATCAAGGTGATGGGCAAGAGAGTCCTGCCTGAATTTCATCTCATAGTAAAGAGGGGAGCTGAGGAGAAGGTGGAAGGACCAAGATAATAAAGAGACCAATGGTCGGAGGGAAAGGGGTCAATGCAGAGGTTAGAGGAGCAGAGTAAATTAGCAAGAATGACCCGATCAAGAGAGTTCCCACCACAGTGGGTAGCCTGGTCATGGAGGGAGTAGAGGGAGTGATCAGATAGGAGGGAGTTACATTCAAAGCACTTAGTTGAGGAGAACTTGAGGTTAAAGTCACAAAGCATGAATATGGGGATGTCGATAGGAAGTGATTCCAGGAGAAGGTTCAGATAAAATGGAATTGAGGGGACCGGGGGGGGGGGGTAAATAAGTGAGCCAGAACAGTGAGAGGAGTAGGAGGGAGGAATTGGATAGTGGCATATTCGAAAGAGGAAGAGGTGATGTCATGGGGTTAGGGAGCAGTGTTGAGGGCCTTATTGATAAGGAACCCCTCACTGCTGTTCTTCCCAACAGGCTGAGGAGAGTGGAAGAAGGTAGCAGAGTCAGTGTGGAGAGCAGGTAGCAGAGTCAGTGTGGAGAGCTGCTACTGTAGCAGAGTCATGAGGCAACATTCAGGTTTCTGTGATAGCAAGAAGTGAAAGTTGAGGGTGATAAAGGGTGAAGCGGTCAGTGGTGTATGAAGACTTATTGCAGAGGGATTCTGCACTCCAGAGACCAAGTGAAAGAGTGATAGAAGGTGGGGAAGAGGAGCTTGTGTTGTACGGTCGTGAGGGGGATAGAGGAGGTTGGAGAATGGGAGCATCTTATTTGAGGGGTGAGAGCGCAGGTGAGGAGAAAGGCGGGAAGGTTGGTGAATGATAAAGAAGTTAGACCACGTTGAGGCTGAGGGAAGGGCAGGAGAAGAATGAGTGTAGGAACGAATGGAGCACAGTCGAGGTGTATGGTAAAGGGTAGAACAAATAGGCAAGTGAAGACAATTAAGAATGGGTGCAGAGTCGCTCCTCTCACTTCCCGGGTCACTACAGAATCACAGGCAATACTATGCCACTAAAATAAAATATCATAGAAGACTAACACAATTTCCTGTGCTGCTCTCTGAAACTTCTGCTCTCAAAGGAAGAGTGCCTGTGTGGCGTGTGCAATCCCTTTCCTTCCACTGCCTCCGCCAATGGATGCTTGTATGCTACCTGCACAGCATTTGGACGCTGTTGGGATTTGTGACAAATTCCATCCGAGATTCTTTCACACAGCCTAGTTGTGCTGTTTCAAGGGGTAGCTACTTGTCTGTGTACTGTGACGCCCCAACCACCATCCTTGGATGTACCTCTGATGCCGTTACATACCCGGGAACATCTAGTGCCAACCTAGAGAGGGTTACAGCCATGGTTATGTTTGCAAGGCAAGGGAGTGACCAGCAGGAAGTACAAGCGCATATGCACAATAGCTTCCAATGCGAAGAACCACTTACCAGAGTAGTACTTCCAGTGGCCCATGATAGGAGGGATGAACGGCAGGAGGACAAAAAAAGAACACAGGGGCCTCCCTGGTATAATGAGGGCACACACTAGGATTTACAACCAAAGGTTCCACAGGAGATATCTAAATAGTCCCAGAGAAGCCAGGCAGGAGTCCAGTCCAAGGTAAGCAGGAGGAACAGGAATGATGTGGGTACGGCTCAGAATGGGTCCGGACAAAACGGTACTACAGCAGTACACAATACAGTATACAGAATACACTATTTCAATACACTATTTCAGAGTCAAGTCGGGGAGTTCCAAAACGGGCAAGGTCAGATGGCAGGCTGGGTCTCATGCCAATTAAGCTCTCCCCACCAGGGTGAGTAACCAGGGTAATTAATCCAACGGCAAGGTCGAAGAGCAAACAGGGTCAAGACCATGAAGGATTGACCAGAACGATGTAACCAAGGGAGCCAAGAAGCCGGCACAACAGGAGCAGAAAATGTGTGACTCGCCAGAGTTTGTAGAGAGTGGTCTGCCTCCCGCGTGGTCATATATTCCCTAGGCTTCCAGTTCCAGAATGACATAGGCGACTTGTGGACGTGGTGCATGGTGCGCTAGGGATGCCAGGGCGTGAAGTGAATGCGCCATGGCAATCTCCAGTTTCTGCCCTACTGTACCCCACGGTGGTGGCTGCTCGGTTTCCCGTCAGTTACACATGCACATCATCCACCCCACACAATGCCGGCGTATGCTCTTCTCTGGTAAACTGCACTGCTTCCCATTGTCTGTGCGGGAGTGTGCGGGAGTGTGCAATCTACCTCTATTGGCCAATGTTAGGATCCTGGGTTTGCATGGGAGCACAGGAGCTGCAGGAGGCCCTCGCTTTGGACACTGGAGCGTGTGGTGTTTCTTTGGTCTGTTTTCACGTCTTCAAGTACATGGATGGCTGGAGGCACTGGATGATTTTAACATATGCAAAACAGGGGGGGTCTGGGAAACTCTCTTTTAAATTGTATGGTGTACGTACATCTTATATTGTCCGTGAAATCTATTGAGGCATATTTAAATGATTATTAATTACTGTGAAAAGTCTCATGAGGTCTCTCTTGCTACCCCTGGAGAAAAAAAAACGCTTTTTATTTTTTTTTATATGCAAGCTCCTGTGGCCAGCGCCATGTGGCTCTTTGCTTCTGGAGTGGCTGACTTTCGTGTTCAGGCCTCCACAAGTCGAACACTTTCAGCAGTGACCCTAAATAAGAAAGAATAGGAATTACAAATCATTTGTCTTTCTGGAAATCTATACAATAATTGCTAGAGTAAAGGTTTATTTCAGGTGCACTTCAGGGGGTGAGCCACTGATTTAGTCTGTTCTTAAACACCTCAACTCATCCTGTCATCTGAGGTCCATAAATGAGTACCAACACAGGTTCGGTGATATTGTATGTATATTTGTTCTATTTAACGTGCTTAAGCGTAAGTGCTATATATTAAGACATCCTTATCATTTGGCCATGGATGTCTGCTTGCATTCACAGTAATTTAGTAATATGGGCCTATAAATAATAATCTTAATGATACATATGGCGATCCATTTTTGTATAAAATGTATATCACATTATACGGATATCGTAACCCCATTTTTCGTAGTGTACTTAGGAACAATGCTATGTGATGCCACTTCCTGTTATGTCAAGGGGTGAAAGGTCGTATTCCATCACTCCCCATCATATCACTTAGGGGTTGGATCAAATGACATCACTTCCTGTGATGTCATCAAAGGTCAAGGGTCGGGTGATGTCACTTCCACTACCCCTAGCATTTTGGTGAAATTATGTGTCCTGCCCTTGCCATTTGATTAATATTGCTACCGAATTCTCAGGCATGTGTTGCTTATTCCGTTTTGGGTCATTATTCCTATTATGCTCTACAAGAACAGTGCTGTGGCCGTATTGGATAATTTAACTGAGCAAGTGTTGCTATAACGTGCATTGTAGGGGTACTATTTAAAAAGAAATGTATTAGGTTTGAAACCCACTGCCTAACCTTTATTGGAGCTAATGCACAGGCTTTGTAAGAATGCTTACTGCCATGCAAACGTGTGAAAAGAAGTGGAACATTGTTATAATAGTGGATATTGTGTGAGCGATGTGGTCATAGGTGGCGCCTTAACCTTTTATTTAAAATGTGCTTATGTGTGTTGATGAGAATGATGGGAATCGAGCAAGGAACTAAGACTGGGAGGTGACGAGAGCTCTAAAATCAAGCGCGCAGGAAAGTTAAACTTACCTGGTGGAAAATCTTGGGCTTTGGGAACGGCTACTCTTATTTCAGCTACTGCTGCCAAGCAGGTCTGGGGTGTGGGCGCACTTGGACCCAAGGGGTCTGTGCAGAGGATCTTTCCTTCTCCGAAGACGAGAATCAGACAATCAGACAGCTGATGCCTACAAATCTAGGACAAGAAAGAAGTGTAGGAGATTCTCAATTCCCCCCCCCCCCTAACCCCAGACTGTGAGGGGATTCACTTCTCTGTGAGGGATCAAGCATCTTCATATGGGAGCGTCCTTTTCGACATCCATCGTAGAGTTGCCCCTTCAAATTGTCCTCTTGTCATGCCTGTTGCTAGATGACCGAGACACTGCATCATGTGTAGGTATTTCTATTGCTATAAATGTTCTGGCTGTGCTCATGACATAAGGGATGAGAGAGCAGCTCTCATCTGACGTTGTTCTCCCCAATTCCATCTTGTGCTGATACCACATGTTATTCTTTAAGTGGACTGAGTTATCAAGTTATTTATTTATATCCTCATAATCTTCTCCAGCATGACCTTTAAGCAATTTGCTTGGAAATTTCAGGGAAAATATCACTCATGCTTTTGTTAGGGATAGAAATAGATGTCTCATTGCTAAACAGCCCATCTGTATTATGAAACATCATTTGGCGAAATGCTATAATAAGGAAATAAACAACTGCACATTGTACAAAATGTAGCCACAAGAAAGAGTGCAAAAGGATTAATACGTCTAACTGCATCTTGTGTACTGCTAGGTCTTCTTGCTAGCAATGTGTCTTTCACAAACTGGAAAATTCTCATTCTATTTTATCAACGTTTAGTTCTTGTTATTATTTATAATAATCACAATTTATATAACAGAAATTGTAATATTGCAATGATTATCCTGTAAATAATAGGTGCTGTTTTAGGATTTCCCCAAAAAGTTATATAGACGTTTCACGTCTCAAAGCTGGATAAGATCAAAGTATATAAGTGAAATCAGCATACAAGAATGTGTGTAACGTTATGGGCAACATAAAGTGACATTTGCTTTTCTTCATTTTCTGTTTTTGAAACATTGCCTCTTTAACTTACCAGAAATAATTCTGTAAATACTGAAAAGTTTGTTTGTTTCCCTTTAAACTTGGGAATAATTGACAGTTCAAATTGTTTTCACTTCATCTGTTCTTTGTTGGCTCTTGGTAGCCAATCGCATCTGCATTCACAGAATTCCTTCTCTTGCTTCACTGCCAACACATGCCAGAGGGGTAAGGGTCTCTCCTTTGTAAGTCTTTATGCCATTCAGATGCAGCCAGGCTTGTCTTCCTTGGATTTTCACGGCAGTGGTGGTGACCCCCTCTACTACGTACGTTCCTTCAAAGCGAGAATTTTCCAAGTGCAAACAAAACTCTTGACAAGCACTTGATCCCCTGGATACAAACTAGGTGGCTTTAACCATTCTACAGGATTGATCATTTGGCTGTCTTCTTTCGACCCTTCCCTGTGCTTTTTGATCTGTTGGGAAATAAAAGAAACACTAGCGGTCATATCTGTCAAATAATCACGCATCTCATCCCCTAATATTTTTTGCTACACTATCTGCATCCGTTTCTATTTGAGTGGGAGGAGCAATGAGGCATCCATTCACCACCTCATGAGGAGTCAAGTGGGGATCTGAGCCAGGCTGGTTTCTCATTCCAGGTGTCTCACCCGGTAGCCCCCGGAGATCTGTCGTCCAGGTGGCCAGGACACAGCCATCGCTATTAGAGTTCCTTTGGGTGGACCAGTGGGGGAGGATCACCTGGGCGAGGGGTCTTCGGAGATTGGAAGTGGGACACGAGGATTGAGACGCGGTATCCCATTCCCTGTAACATCCTTTCCCAATCCTACCCTGTAGGATATTTAGAAGCTCTAAACTCCCTTTTCCCACACAAACACTTTCTTACACTGTAACAGACGATAGACTAACACCAGAAACGTTTACCTAACATGTCCCAACACACGGGTCAGGCAGAGCCAGGCAATTGACAATAACCGCGAACACCTGGTGGCCCTTTACCTACCCCACAGGGATAAAAGGCAGAGCATAAAAGCACACTTTCAGCAAGGCCAAACGCACAAAGAGACAGCTACACCAAACCGGCAGTTCAAACGGAGAAGCAAGGCAGTGAGACCTGGAAGGACGACAAGGGGGAATTGCCTTTGCCCTTTTAAACTCATGTCCACGAAGCCTCCGAAAGGGACATCATAAGACCGGGAGTTAGAGCTGGCGTGCAGAGCAGCAGATGTTAACGATACACAGGGGCCTCCTGCATTGATAACTCACATGGGGAGGCAAACTGGCTTTCATGGTACTATCCTTGACTCCAGAGATCAGAAAAGCCAACGGGTTCAGCACAGCCAGTGAGTCGATGGAGAGTGATAGCAAATCGAACTGTGTTGAGCCTAAGGTTGCAAATGGCAACATTTTTGAATGCCAGGAATTTGCAAGACAAAGAACCTGTGTGTGGGTTTCAACTTAAAGAAAGCTCAGTTAAGGTCCAGGTGCAGAGGAGTCCGGCGCCATGTGGGCGATCATTCGAAAGGATTCGACCGGGACCTGTGTTGAAACTACAAGAACCAGAAGGCCCTAGAAAAGGCTGGCTTAAGGCGTCAGAGTGGTCCTACATGGGTTACGTCACATCCCTTGTACAATCGAAAGTCACTGACCCATTGCCAAAGGAAAGCTAGGGGAAAGGAACCTCACTTTCCAATAAGGTTGTGAACGGTGGAATGTGTCAAGTGTGATGGGATCCTGAAAGAAAGCTAGGAAATGGAAAACCTCACTTTCTGATGACAATGAACAATGCATAAACTGGTTTAAAAAGACATGAACTTTTGTTAAAGAAAGCCTGTAGTGAACCCGAAGAAGGGAGGCCCAAACTGCGAGGAGCATCCGTACCCGATGGAAGGAGATCTCGAGGCGAAGAACAATCACCCAAGGTGCAAGATCACTGAGATACCTTTTTGTTTTTGTGAAACACCACTGGCCTTCTAAGGCAAGAGACTTTTGCAAGTGGGAGACTTAGCCTCTGAAGGTGTTTTTGATATCGTTGAGCTGAACTGTGAACCTCATGCTGATGAGGCCAAGGAGTGTGCTGTGCTTGAGAGTCCCGTCTTGTCCCGTGCTTCAAACGTGGGGAAGGGAGACACAGCCATACCATCCTGACTTATCATTTGGTAAACACATGTTTCTTTTCTGGTGAACATTACCTCACACTCTAATTTAGTGGTAAAGATTGGCAATAGGTTTTTTTAGTATAGGCCCTTTTTATTAGACAAGATGCCACTAGGACTGTCTTATTATTATCTGATGGTCGTAGCTTTCTCCCTTAGATTTAAGTTTAGATTAGGCGTTTATCTCACCCATTATAAAGTTCATTAAACAACCTTGAACTGTGATCACTTGTGTCTATCTTTACTGTTGCCACCATCATTTCCTTACAGTAGGCAATGTAGCCATCCCTTCTTCAGAGTCATCTTAATTTTGGCTACCCTCTCTTTAAGGAGTCAATTGAAATGCTCACAAATATCTTTTGCATGTGGGTGATAAACAGATGAAAACGTATGCTTTATGCATAGTAAAAGAGTAATTTGTTCGAACATCTCATTTACAAGATGCAGGCCATTATCAGACTGTACAACTTTGCATACGCCCCATCTAGGAAACACCTCACGTACGGGAAACTTGGTAGCACACGTGGCATTGGGGTGCGTGCATGGGTCTACCTCAATCCATCGGTGTAAAAGGACAAACTGCTACTAGCATATATCTGTAACCATTGCATGTTTGCAACATATTTCCATACTCTACTATATGTAGATTCTGAAAAGGACCATTAGGCCGGGGTATTGCTCCTTTCACTGTTCGCCAGGTATTCCCTGCTGTGAATTTCTGGCAGCCAATTGTAATTTACAATAAACCGTGCAACATGTTCTAACAAATTTGGTGAAAACCAGTCTTCTGTGATCATGGCAGCATGATTCTCTCTGGTTGTATGCCCAGCATAGTTAAGCTGATCCAGCGCCACTCTCAACAGTGCTAGAGGCATAACTGGCTTTCCAGTACTATTGTGTCTCCACATAGCCTCTGTGGGGGATAAAAAAACACCCCTGTCTTTTCCATAAATCATGTTCCTTTTGTGGGGCTCGACCTTGTGGCTCAATGAACTGTACAATGGATAACATATTAAAGCCTTCTTTCATCATCATGCAATGTTTTGACATTTCCTTAACACGTTCTTCTTCAAAATTAGAACTATTTGGAAAATATGCTGCTCTTTTTGCTTCAATGTCTGCGGCTTCATTACTGTGAGAAATCATGTCTGCCCTCTTAGTATAGGTTGTGCCCTTCACCACGGTGATGGGAGCTTTATTACTTTAATAAGCTTGTCTAATAGCGGTGCATGTTGGACTGGTTTGTCGTCTGCACGGAGGAAGTTCCTCTTTTTCCAGCATGGCAATCCTGCATGAACGGTTGACGTCAAATAGGCGGAGTCAAAGTGCACTGTCACTTCCTCATCCTCGTATCTCTGGAGTGCAGCGATAAGCACCACTAATTCTGCAGCCTGTGCTGAACAATGCAAAGGCAATCTCGCACTTGTCAGTACTTCAAATTCGCAATTGCTTTTTAACTTCACTACTGCCCATACCATATGCCTTTCTCCTGTTTGGTCAATTTTTGAAGAGCTATCAATGAATAGAATTTCCCCCCTCATAGAGTGCTTTCTTTAATGTGGGGCATACCATCATAAAACGCAGTATACGTTGTGTAATCATGTACATAATACTCCTTCTCGCAAGGATAATGCCCTCTCATACCTGGGTCTAAAATCCCACTGTAATAAGCCAATGGTTTATGTCTGTGTCCTAATGTTGTCCTCTGCATGAGGACTGCTGTCATTACCACTCCATTTGAATGCAAGAATAAATAAAACTCCTCATTATTGATACTGCGTGTGATCTTGGACATAATACTGGAGCAGAGGACCCACGGAGGACTCCTTCATGCCCTGCTGCATTTTATGTGCCTCCCAGTAAGCGCCAAAGTCATCCGCGCAACGTGCACAAAAGTGCCAATTCAGCCCCTGTTTTATTACAGGCGCTTTAATTTGAAACGCAAAATGCCTTATTTGCACAATCGTCGCCCTGAAACACTGTTTTCAGCCCCCGCCGCCATTAAGGTACATGAGGTACCTATCCACTCGAAGATGGCCGCCCACCCGATGCCTGCTGCCCTTTCCACCTAATCTGCCTCCAAACAGCCTCCTGATTGGCCTACTGGCCTGTCTCCTCAGCCATTGGGCGCCGGCAGGCGAAGCCGGCCCACTCTCCTGTTTCGAGTTTGTTTGGAGCCGTGAGGACCGTGTGCCAGTCCCCCTGGCCCATCTCATACAAGGTACACCCTCCCCAGCCGCTGCTCTAACACAAGGGGTCAACTCTACCATACTGCACGTATGTACAGAAACAGTTTCTATTTTTACCTAACCTGCTTGCTCGACTTTGTCCACTGCCCGAGTATCGCCACCCCCCTTCTTTCCTCTACCTTCTCCACCCAAACGTACATACAGAGCCTCCCTACCATCACCTCCAGGGACTAACTTGACTCTGAGCACAGTGCCGCGTTGCTACTACTTCCCACTACACAGCCTCTGCCATTTGCTCTCACGTATGCCCCTATATTTGAAACCATGTCTACTGCGTGAGCTACACAGTAACTTATTGCATCTTGAAGAACTGCAACCCACTGAACGCGCCTCCATTGACTTTTGCATATGTAATACACTTGTAATGCTCTCATATACCCTGCAACTGCATCTAGCATACCTGTGATTAGCATTGATTAGCTTAAATATGCCTGGCGCACAAAATTGCATTCAGTATATCTGTGACTAGTATTGACTACCTTTGCACCTGCTAGTGACCTATGCCTCTGTGTCCCGATTGTTAAATTCAAATTTAGGACTCAATGCCTCTGCACCTTACTAGTGACCTATGCTTGTGTGCCTTGATTGCTAAATATCGAATTTAAGTGACCCATTGCCTATGCATTCTACTAGTGTGACCCACGCTTTTGTGTCCCGATTGTTAAAATCGAATCTAGATGATCCTCTGCCTTTGCACCTTACTAAGTGACCTATGCTTTGTGCCTCGATTGCTAAAAACTTGAATTTAGGGGACCCTTTTCCTATGCACCCTGCTGAACAGAAAAGGGCTAGGGTGACCCACGCTCTTGTGTCCCGATTGTTAAAAACGAATCTAGATGACCCTTTGCCTTTGCACCTTACTAAGGGACCTATGCCTTTGTGCCTTGATTGCTAAAAATTGAACCTAAGTGACCCATTGCCTGTGTACTATGTTAGTGACCTTGCTTTCGTGCCTGGATTGCTCAAATCGACTTTAGGTGCCTCATTAGACTAGACCCACGCTACCAGACAATAACTACACCGCACCAGTCTATCTTGCCCAACATTACAATGTATCTCCATGCGCTTTATAGAGTGTTACTGAGATTAATATTGCGCATCTTGAACAGCCAATACCTAATCATGCTACCCAACTTATCAGCACTTGAGCCCGCACATAACCCATACATATTAACTGAAATGAACTCCACACCTTGCCCTGTTCTCACGAGAAACCTTAGATTATGTGCCAGGCTCGCAAGACTCTATGACCCCTTATCTAAACTAGCCCACAACAAGGTGACCAGGAATCCATCCCTACACCCTCTTCAACTGAACAGTAGACTCCACCGTGAGCCCATCTGTGACCAGACAAGTACGCACGAATCTGTGCCACCACCCCTAAACCCAGCAGATCTAGGGACCAAGGGTGCACTAATAAATGCCCGTTCCATGGTAGCCCATGCATCAGACATTGCTGACCTGCTACATAATGAAGACCTGGACTTCTTAGCAGTTACCGAATCCTGGCTTCACCCCACGGCAGGCCCTGCAATTATGCTAGCAGTTCCAGATGACTACACACTATTAAGACTTGATCGCACCACTTCCAGAGGGGGAGGTCTTGCCATCATAGCCAAAACTAAATTTACTATCATAATTGAATCACCCACCAATGTTAGCTCCTGTGAATCTCTAACAGCCAAGTTAACACTATCTAGCACTCAATCCATCTCCATTCACCTTATCTACCGACCACCGGGCCCCCTAGGATCATTCGAAGAAGACCTCACAGACATCCTATCAAACAATCTTAAAAACTCCTCACAACGCATAGGAGACTTTAACCTTGGTTTTAGCGACCCTGCAGACGCCAATGCCAGTACAATCAACAACACCCTAGAGGAACTGGGCTTCACCCAGAAGATTACTGAGCCTACCCATATCAAAGGGAGAACTCTGGACTGGCTAGCTGTGCACAACTGCCCAGTCCTGGTCTCTGCCATACTCCCGCAGCCCTGGGCAGACGACTATTTGATCTTGTTTACCCTAAAGGCAACCCCAGCACAAGCTAACAGCATAGCTCCAGCTGTTCAATCCCGAAATAAAAAAAACATCACCCCTGAAAACCTGATCCCGCTTATCACACCAACCTTGAATGCCATCCCGGATCACACTGATCCACTCACGATGGTGGACATCTACAATAAAATCATGCTCTCATCCCTCAACGCTATAGCCCCTTTGAAGCTAAAAAAGAGAAAGCCCCAGAAACACATTAACTCCTGGTTTTCGCCTCATCTCAAAGCCCTCAGACAGGAAAAGCGACGCTGTGAAAAAATCTGGCGAGCTTCCCCCTTAGAAAAAAACAAAAAAAACTTGAGTAGTCTAGCCTGCCAATATAAAAAAGAAATTATACTGGCTAAACAATCGTCATTCAGCACGCGAATCTCACAAGCTAAATCTAACACTAGAGATCTTTTCACAATACTTAGAGGTTGAATCCCCGATCCAAGTACCTGATTCGTGTATCAAAGATAAAAACTGGTGCACGGGCATTCAAAATGCCCTAGCGAACAAAATCTCCTCCCTTAAGACTAAGATAAGCACTAAAAAAGAATCTCTACTCTCCTCCACCAAGCAGAGTACCGTCTCCCACAAAAAGGTTCACCCGACTCAATCCCCCCCCAGCGCACACAACCCCTCCTTTAACTTCCACAAAGTATCCACCAAAGAGGTAGAAAATACCATTCTCACCCTCAAACCCTCAAACTGCCACGGAGACCTATGCCCCGCTCAACTGATTAAGGATGCTGCCCGTGATCTCGCACCATTTATTACCAATAACTAATAAATGCGTCTTTCACATCAGGCACCGTACCTAATAATTTAAAACAGTCCTGGGTCCTCCCTCTACTTAAAAAAACGAATTTAGACCCATCCGCCCCAACTAACTACCGCCCTATTACCACAGTACCTTTCCTTCTTAAAATCATCGACAAAATAGCATACCAACAGATCCAACACTACCATGAGCACTTCCAGCTCCTAGGCATCCGACAATCAGGCTTCAGGCCACAACACGGAACAGAAACCACACTTATAGATCTCAAGGCACAGATAGACGAGTTGAGAGACCAGGGGAAGACAGCATTATTGCTTCTCCTTGATCTCTCTGCGGCCTTCGATCTGGTCGACCATGAGATCTTGTGCAACCACCTACAAATAGCTGCCCACTTCTCTCAAGAAGCAACCAACTGGATCCAATCCTTCCTTAATAACCGTACGATGAGAGTCTTCTCCTTATCAGCACCAGTCGACCCTATCCCTATCACGTGCGGCGTGCCGCAAGGATCTTGCGTCTCCCCTACACTTTATAACATTTTCACGAAGCCCCTTTTTGATGATCTAGACGATCTGGGTATCACCTACACTAATTACGCCGATGATACCCAGATCCTCATCCCGTTGCCGGGGGATTATGACCAGGATTTGGCCTTCGTTAATAAAGTGTACCTCATCATCCAGGCATGGATGGCCTCAAATGGTCTAAGCCTGAATGATGACAAGACGGAACTTCTCATTTTAGGCTCCACACACTACCTCAACAAACTGGGCCACAAATACTCATCATTCAAAATTGACGATAACAAAATCATGGTAGCTAAGGAGGTTAAAACCCTCGGATTCTATCTAGATTCCACCCTTACCTTCAACAAACAAGTGAATGCAATGGCCTCCGCCACTTCCTACGCTTGCAAACTCATCGGGCAGCCAAACACTTTCTTTCCCCCACCAAATGCACCACCTTGGTCAGGGCGCTGATGCTGTCCAAGTTGGACTATTGCAATGCCTTATATGTAGGCTGCAAAAAATATATCTCTAACAAAATCCAAATCCTCCAAAATAATGCCCTCAGAGCGGCCCTTAGTATCCCGAAGAAAGCCCATATTTCAGATTCCAGAAGATCTGTTAATTGGCTATCCACCAAGGACAAGATATTCCTTAAATCGGTGTCTCTGATTCATAAATGCCTCCACCAAGCAGCCCCCCAATACCTCATCGCCAGATTTACTAGACCTACCCTCTCCCGCCCCTCGAGAAAGGCCAATTCCAACCTCCTTCTTGTGCCCAGGTTCAAACGTATTACATCTGGAGGCAACAGCGTTCCAGTAAAAGCAGCGCAATTCTGGAACTCCCTCCCTCCTAATTGCAGGGAGGACCTATCCTACCACCAGTTCAGAGCCAGGACCGTCCACTGGCTCAAATCTCTCGAATCATAACGACTCTTAGAGACCCAGATTCGCCACTACCATGTGGCTTCTCATTGAATGTAAATATGCTTATAGTATTGCCCTTAATGTACATGTTCTACCCCTACTCATTGAATGTAAATATGTTTATAGTATTGCCTTTAATGTACATGTTCTACCCTCCTATTTGGCGTGATACATCCGGCAATGTAACCCTAGCTGGACCTCACCACACTGTATGTAACGAAGCTTTGCAACCCTCTTGCTGCCTTTGCGCCTGGCTACCCTTTGGGTTAGGTGCGCATTACAAATAAATAAATACAAATACAAATACTCTGGTGGTTCTGCACTATACTGTGGCAAATCGCCTTTCCCCCCCATCTTTGAGCTTGCCAAAAATATGCTGCATGCCCCCTCTACTTGTGCATGCCATATGTCCCATTCTCTCACAATTCCAGCATTGCTGCAGTTGTCCTCCATTAAATCCTCCTCCCCTTGAGGGTTTTGAAATCCACATCCTCATCCTTTAGGTCCATTCCCTCTACCACATGGCCAGAACTTGTACCCACCCTGATCTACTGGGTGCCCTGCATTGATTGCTATTGTAGGCTGTAACTCTTGTGTCCCCACTCCTTCACCGCTTGTCAACATAGCTCCATTATATTGCGAATTTTGACAATTTCTTCTGAACTAACTTTGCTTCCTCAAGCTTCCTATTCTCATTTCTTTTCGTATTCATCCTAACAATCAACAATGATGTACGATAGTCAACTGTATTTCTAGCCATGGTTTCGCTTCCATCCCTACCTGTTTTTTCATCTGACTTTGCATTGGCTCGGGCAGTCCCTGACTTAAATATGATAAAATAATGCTATTGTTTTATCCCATGGTTTCCTTGTCTCAAGAAGCCAAAGTTCTTGAATCTCCTGAATATAAGCAACAGGATCTTCGTTCTCTCCCATTTTCCTTGTCATAATCGCGCCCATGTCTGACGTATCAGGATACTTTACCCTAAGTTCCATCCATACACCTGCTCTGCAATTATTAAATGTCGCGCCATCATGTGTTGTGTTTTGTGCTGTCATACTCGCATATCTTGCTTGTTTCCAAACGTCATTAGCTTTCTCCCCTAGGATAGCTGCTTGTAGGCCTTTTATATCACCCACTGCTAATGTCATTCCTGCTGTCATTCTTTCTAAATCTTAAATCCATTTACCTACCCCTGTGGTCAAACTAGGTAATTTGCATTTCAAATTATTTTTTACCATCTGTGGCAATGGTATATATTGTGTGTGTCCTCCCCCTTTCTCTAATAACAGGAATTGTGTGAATCCTGTTCTAAAATCATATCCACATGCGCTCTTTGTCTTCCAGGTGGGGCTAGTTTCACCCGCTCATCTTCGTCCTGGCAATGACCTCAGTCTACTTACATATGCTGTGGACATTTCCCCTACACTATGCAATCACTCTTGTGGTCGTTCGGGATATGATATAGGCTCTGGTGTTTTTATTTCTGGTTCTTTTAAATCTGACCACTTTACCCCTTTTGCTACGTTGGGATGTATCGAAGAGCCACACACACGCCCTCTCCTCGCGCTCTCTCTTTTTCTTCCCTTTCTTCGCCTGACATCATTATAACCCAACTGGTATGGCTGTTATACCTATCCTCATCATGAAGATCTAGTCTGCTTCGGGACAGCGTTCTATGTTTGTCTATCATTTCATCATCCGATCTATCTCTTGTTTCTCTCAGTGGAGATCCTTTGTTACTCTGGTCTTGTAACCATCTTTTTCCCTCATCTGTCTGCATAATTCCCAAATCCTTTTCACTATACCTTCTGCCTTGTGCTCATCAGCCCATGTCTGTGCTCTAGGTATGTCATGCAACTCCCTGCAGGGCTGTTGTGAACTTCTCTCTTCTTCCCACCGTTCCCGTTCTCCAACTGGTATTACACATTTGTTAACGATGTGATCTATTTTGTTTTCCCTTTGTCCCCCTCTTATTCTTATTTCCTTTTGTTTTTCCTCTTCCCGTCTTCTCATCTCCCTCTTCTCTTCTTCCTCTCTCCTTCTTTGCAACCATCTTTCTTTCAATCTGTGTTTCTATTTCCTCGCGTTTCTCATGTTTGTATGCCCTTTCTCGTTATTTTTCCTTTCTTTCACTTTCCTCTTTCTTTAACTTTGTCAATACCCTTTCTGTCTAACTTGCGTCATATGTGTCCTCCATTCCACTCATTCTGTACAATTGTCACTTCACTAGCTTTGTCTTTCGTTCCTATTTTATTACAGCTACACTAATATAGTCATAACCCCAACAAAATGTGCACAACAATTTCTACAATCGTCTTTCTTTTACTTTGTCTAGTAAAGGTATCTCATCTCCGTTTTACCCCATTTTGGAGTGTGTAATGCATTCTTCATATCGGCCTTGCCTCAGGAATCCCTAAAAATACTCCACTTGGAGTGTAATGTGTTACCTTCTATCTCCTTGAGAATAGGAATCAAGGTAATCTCTCTCTTAAAACAACTCCCGTTCTCGTTTCTTCACTATAATATATATATAATATATTTACACTTACAATACAATCCGCCCCTTTTATTTGCTGCTTTCGATGTTCTACTTACATTCGTTGCTCAGTTCGAGCCTTTCGGTAACGACTCTTCCCCATTCAACCAGCTCACCTTCAGTCCAAGGGGTGCCTTTGGGGACCTGACAGGAATATCTTCAAAGAGGCACCTGCCGACCGTCTCGTTTCACGTGTGTTTTCTCCTCTCTCCACAGGAAACTCCACAATCTTCTGGCTAATGGTGGAACACTTCAAAAAATCTGACAGTCTGAATCTGAACTATCCCCACAGTTACCAAAATATGCAATAGCACCTGGAGCATTCCAAGTGCCGAATGGGATTACCAAATGATCTCGGGCCCAAATAACCAGACAGACTGAAGGAAAATGGCAAAATACTACTTTATTATCAGTGCAATAAAGTAGGGAAGCCTGGTGAACAAACGCACTCTCAGCACATTTCCGTTATACAAACGGCGTGAAACCTCTATGTACATCAGCTATGATGTCATCCTATGTGGCAAACAGTAAAAACCTATCGGGTCGAGGGATTGGTTAAGGGAACATATATATCTATAGTTCATTTACAGGTTAGTCTCATCCTTGGCTGCCCCTTATATGGCAGGCATGCCTTAAACGCCCTCTAACTACGTAAAATACAGATAATAGCATAATACCAGCAGCGGATGGGCTTCTGCAACAATGTATAGTCCATCATCACATAGGCCCTCATGATTGGTTGGCACTCTCTTCCAACCTTGGACATTCGGCTTGTTAGCCTCTAGAGACTTGGTTGCTCCGTCCTTCATACAGTTTTTGCATCCTTGATTGTTCAATATTTCGTACTCGTAATTATAAACTCCTTTACTTAATCTGAGAGAAATATGTCCCACGTACATGGCTTATCCTGTTCGACACTTTTGTTCTTTGCAGTTGCTTCTTGCTGCAACAAGATTTACTTCACAGTCAGCCTAGACAGGAAGTGATCCGCCTTCAGATTCACTCCCTGCATAGTCTGATACACCAACATAATTCTCACACTAGTTCATTATACAGTGGGTCTATCAAAACTCAAGCAAAAACTTGTTGATTTTTTTTTAATGTAATTCATTGTTGTTCTGTTGTATATGTTTTCAAGTGCCTTTTACTATCTATTTGATGAAGGTACATCCATTTTGCACTGTTAATACCTATGAGACTTCTATGTTTTTGTTGGTCTTTTTAGTTATTATGTGTTATCATTATGCTATGCTATCCACCAATGTATTCAGATTTAATTAATACATTGACCTATACAATGTTTTCTACCATGTACTCCAGTCCATAAAGAAAAGTGTTGCTTTCAAACTGTGTATATAGTCTAAAGAACTCATGGTGGCGACAGTAAAGACAGACACACATGATCACAGTTCAAGGGTGTTTATTAAACTGTATAGGTAGGTTGGAAAAACACCTAATCTAAACCTAAATCTAAGATGGGAGAAAGCTTCGACCTTCGTGAATCTTAATGTCTTTTTATACACTTCACTGTGGACATCCCTCAGCCGGGTTCACTTTTGTCAACACTGTATTTCGGGACTTTAGACTTCGCCCCATCTTTATCAGCATCCCTCTTTCTGGTTCACTCTTGCCAGTCTTGTCAATCATGCCTTTCTCATTCAACTCTTACAATGCGGGATTCATTTCCCTTAGCTTCACAATCATCTGCCGGTCAAAGACTGTAGACTGTACAGTGGATTTTACAAGACCCCTGTATGACCACTTTAACCCCCTTCTAACCTTTCCCAAGGCCTTCTGGTTATGGTAGTTTGAACAATCGGGTAATCGCCCAGAGTTTCCTGAGGGAGCACCCACGTGGTGCCGGACTCCTCTGTTGCTGGTTTGCCCCTTATGCATCAATCACGCTTTATGCTTTCACAGCTCCATTAGCCATTTGCTACTTTTCATTCAACACAGATCGGTTTCTTATCGACTCTCCCCTCGACTGAGCCGCTTTGATGAAGCTTTCTCTTTGGAGTCAAGATGGGTACCACGGAGACAAATGTCTCTCCCCGGCTTGGTAATCAACGGAGGAGGGTCTTGTGTACCGTTGACATCTGCTGCAACACACGCTGGCTATTGTTTGTGGTTTTACGATTCCTTCTGCAGAGGTTTCACGGGCCTTGGTCGGAAAGGGCAAGGTTGCTTCTCTCCTTGTCACCCTCTTGGTATGCGCCATCTTTCTCCTCCACTTGAACTGCCGTGCTGAGTTAGGTCTCACATTGTGCGGTCTGCCTTGCTCGTATTGTGCTCTTGTGCTCCACCTTTTATCCCTGTGGGGGAGGGAATGGGTCGTCGGGTGCGTGCGGTTCGGGTCAATTGCCTGACTTTGCCTGACCCTGGTGTTGGGACATGTCAGGTAAATGGCTCGAGTGTTAGTCCGTCATCCTTCGTAATAAGCGGAAAGGGGGTGGGGTAAAGTGCTTGTGTATCCTACATGGAAGGATGGGGAAAGTTGTCATAAGAAGAGGGATACCGTGTCTCACCCGTCTTTGTCCCACTTCCACTCCCCGGTGACCCCCAATCAGGTGATCCTCCCTCACTGGTCCACCCCCAGGAACTGGATCAAACAGCGATGGCTGTGTCCTGGCCACCAGGATGACAGAGCCCTGGGGACTAGTCAGGGAGACCCCTTCAGGTTTCTCACAAAAGGGAAATACTATTTCTTAGGTCCCTTATTATTATTTTTACTTTTCTTTTTCTAAGATTATGTATTCTCCTTAAGCTTTTGTCTTATTCCTTGTCTTATGTGATACTGTTTAAGTGCGATAACAGATGTTGGGAGCCCACCTATGTAACTTGTTGCTTCTTGCTGTGGCATCCTTTATCCCTAGCCAAGTAAATACCTTTGTTCTTGCAGGAATCTGTATTCTGGCGCCTGTCAGCTCTGCAGCCTAGGTCTCCCTCCTCAAGATTTCTTGCTTAATGTCATACAATGCCGACGTCCATCCATTTTCTCAACATGGCTGCTTCACTCGTGTTAGGTTTCCTACATTGGCAAGCTTCTACCTTGTCTTAGCTATCTTGCGATTCTGCGTATTGTGAGAAACCGGAAGGCACTCTCACAGCTACTCCCCAGGGACCTTCTGTTCAGGTAGCCAGGGAAGGGCCATCGCTTTTGGATCCGAGGGAGGATTATCTGGGTGGAGATTCCTTAGGGATTGGGTAGAGGGTGCTGGACGGCGAGACATGGTATCCCCCTTCCCTAACACTGACTTACCCTCCCTTGCCTCAGCCCTCATGGGCTATTTTCACTCACGTCCTATTGTTTTCCTCATAAAGTACTGAGAAGAGGAAGATGCCTCGAAGAGGAATGAACACTTCCTATAGAAAACATCACTCTAGTACTGGGATGAAGAAGAGTGATTTAAAGAAATATAGAAATGAAAGTGGGGCATGTAGCATTCATTGTATTAACTATGAGCAGGCAAAGGGCTCGCACCTGAAACCCCTTGACAGGGCTCAGGTGTATAAAAGGTGGAGCACACAACTGAGGGGAGTTTGTCAGAAGAGAGCAGCAGGGAAGCTGGTCTAGCCTGTAGTAAACCCGTGGAGGATGGAGCACCGAGAACCTGAAGACGTATGTGCAGAGTGTGGCAGTGTGTGGAAGCGGGGCAAAGGAGCCGTGTCTCCAGGGTACTAGCGAGGTCGGAAGAAGCGAACTGTGGCGATTGTCGGTCCCTTCATTGTGGGTGCAGAGTGCTTGTTCCCCTCGGTGGAGGACCCGACCCAGGAGTGTCTGAGGGGCAGGAGGTGAGACTCTGACCTCAACCACAAAATATCGTGTGAGCGGAGAAGCCATGGGAAGCAGCAATGCGACCAGTGAGTTTCAAGTAATGATAGAAACCCAGAACGCGAACCTATGAAAACTAAAGTGAATTACATAGTATCGGAGTGGTCGCATACAGTCAGTACATTCTCAAAAGTTTTAGAACAAGAATAACGAGAGAACAAACAAATGTTAGGCAACCAATGGATTGTCTGAAAACTATGTAACAGAGTGGTTACGGATAACAAAGTTATACAGGTTTTAGGGCCTCTGAACAATTTGCTGAGAGTGAACAGTGTTAAAGAGTATGAACTCGATAAAGATAAAGAAGCTGTTAGTGAACAGCAGAAGGGGAAGCAGTGATGTGTGAGCAAAAGCTTGATCTGGAAAACCCACAAACCTAAATAAAGGGAGAAAGAGGCTATCCGTGGAAGCCAGCAAAATAAAGTATATAAAAAGGGTGACAAAGGAAGCAAGTCACCTACCAGTAAATATGTGGACAATAGCTTGGGCAAGAAAGAAGCCAAGTAAGGATGTCATGAAAGGAACTAATTAAGAAACTACAAAAGCAACTGGTTGTGCAACCTGTAGTGGGTGGACCGTGCGGTCTCTCTACTGCGCCAAGACGATGAAGCCCAACCAACCTATAAGACTTGTTAAAGGAAGTCATGAACGCTGCGCTTTAAGAAAGAAGTGCTTTTTGAGAATTGGGAAGGAAACCCTCAGCTCTTGCTGAACATTGTGACAGCTGAACTGTGAGGAGAAGTACATTATGCTTGAGGAAGGGAACCCTGAGCTCTTGTGGAACTTTGTAAAATGAACTGAACATTGTACATCGAGTGCGTTTTGCTCATGGGGAAGGGAATCCCAAGGCTAAGCGAAGTGGCTGAAACAAGGTTTTACTGGAGCTGTATCCTGAACTTGGGGATGGGAGCCAAAGGTAGCTCCATATTTGTTTTTGGACACTGTTTAGTTAACTAGGAACCTCCCTACACTGTGTTTAGTTTTAGACATGAGGGCAAGCATAGGTTTTGACACAGAGAGCTTTTTGGTTTGGACTTCAACACAGACTTTCCTTAGTTTATTTAAGTAGGGAAACCCCCACCCAAAACCCCCACGTTCATTATCAGGCAAGATAGGCGTTACACCAACCTAAAGCTTTTCATAAAGGTTTTGAGAAACTGTTACTCTTGTTGTCTGTGTCCTCTCTTGATACCATGTCTGTCTCACAGTATATACATTTACTACGTCTCTTGTCACTTATCTTCTACATTTATATGGTTTTCTTCGTATGCTCATATATGTTTACTTTGTTGCTTCAGTTACATCTGCGTTCTTTAGATATCCATACAACAGGTTTAGTGCGTCTTTGTATCTTCTCTTTTCATGACGTCACTTCTCTTGTCCAACTTTACTTATAGCTCCTCTATGTCCAGTGGTGTCTGCAGACTCATGTTTACCGCATCAGTTTGAGGGTACATTCGGTATAGTTGTATGAGCACATAACGTCTTTCATACCTTCGATTGGTATTAGGATGATAGCAGATGTCTTGCACAGTGTTCTCTTGCTGTTCTTCCAATATGGCGGAGGTGAGGGGGTGGGCTCTATAGATGACATGCATATCTGTCTCTCTACATAAGTGATGTCAACAACATTTTAATATGCTGAAACCACGGCAAAGTTTAGCCTCCCTTCTTTAAATTTCAATATGTCCAGTGAGGTCCAGAGGCTGATGTCATGCCGATTTAATAGTGAATAGATCTAGCGTCCATTTCTAATCAGACTGGGATATTTGGGCTACTTTGAGGAAGTTGAAGTAGCTTTATAAGAAATGTGTTTGCAACTATAACTAACTCTGGCGTCTTAACATGCCCCCAAATCTCTGTTCTATAGGTTGTATCTGCCTTCGCCTGCGCTTTGTACATCTCTATGGGTGGTTTTGCAGCCCTTTTGCCATGCCTCTGGGCAAACCTTACTATATCCCCACTGTTCCTTTCCAGAGTCAATTTCGCTTTTGCTAGTTGGACTACTCAATGACAGTCCTCCGTGAACCTGATGTCGTATCCATAACTTGTTCTAGTTTGATTTCATCAATATAGACATGCAGGCTAATGCTTAGTGCGTCTGGGGCGGGACACCATAACCTTTGATTTACGAATGTTAATTTCTAGGCCCATTTCCTTGCATTTTTCGTTAATAGACAGAGATTGCTTGAGTGCAGATGTCTTACTTAATCTTAATCCACACAATCATTTGTTTTAGGGGCGCAAAACTCCACGTTTTAGGGCCAGCAATATCTCTCAATGGAGGGAGCACAATAGCTAAGTCCAAAGCAATTTCGGGGTTGTAAAACCAACTTATATGAATCAATCAAGAACCACTCCTGCAGCCTGGCTGTGTCTTCCACCACGTGTTCTTTTTCACCTTTTCCAAATTGCAATGTTATTGTATAATTCGTATACTTTTTTTTCTCTTTACGTATAACATTTTGTCATACTAACCATAGTGGTGTAGTTGATATTGCATGCATACGAAGTGATAACAAAATGAGGTCTTACTTGCATTCACAGTTACTAGTAACATTTAGAAAGGGTGCACTCATCGATTGTTTGCATTTAAGATCCACTAATGCCAGTGACACTCATGTGTGCTGCTAAATATCATTCGAATGTGTTTTAACAAGAGGGAATGTTTGACTTCTCATCCTGTCATTGTACCCTACAAGGATTGCAAACCCTGGCTCGCCTCTCATAATAGCCTGAACCTTTGGAATGTAAATAATGCCTTCTCTTGCAGCAGCCTTGTGCTATGCAATGTAGGGATCTGTTTTTCTGAAGCACAAGCGCTGTGCTTGGCGGAGGAACAGGTTGCTTCCCCGGAAACGGTCCTCTGGGACAGTAACTTTTTCACTAAGCTGCTACATGGGGAGAGAGCTAGCGGAATTTCCACTTTGAATAATGTAACCATTTCTGCAACTGTCTTGGGTCTTTTTTTTAAGCTCCCTTTATTCAAGCCGCACCATCAAATGTTGCACTCAGCGTGGCTGCCAGTGTTTTTTTCAAAGCAGTCTTCTGAGAATGAATGATTTAATTGGCGCTGTAAATGAGCTACCTGTGTAATAGTAAATGTCTTAACCAGGTCTGCCGTTAGCCACTCGATTTATAAGTCCTGTTAAATTCATGCATTGGCAAAACCAACAGTTTTGGTTGTGCATGAGTATTAGGCATTTGTCAGGCATTGCTATTAGATGCCCAGCTGCTTGCACCATTTTGCACCTGCTACCATCAATGGCCAGTTAATACCACTACGGCAGCCCACACTGTTGCCATTCCCAATGCATGCTTAAAGCAATGTGAGAACAGTTTGTAGTGCACATGTTCTTTCCAACGGTTAAACGCCTGTGTTTGATCATCCAGATGGTGTGGTGCTGTAACCACCCACACTTCAAAAAGTGATGAACGGTCAGAGGCCATTTTGGATCACTTAGAAGTTCCACTCCGTTACCATTCTCTTTAGCACCCTGGGAAAGTTCGGAAGGCGCTGCCTGAGTTTGGTCTGCTTTCATGGATGCATCGGCCCTCTCCTTCTGTAAACATCAGCCCTGGTTTGGTAGGCCCACGTACCTGCGTTCTGCAGTGAACACTGTCTCTTTATCCTGCGGGAACCCGTCTGATGAGCAATTCCTTTCCAGAAGGCAATTTTAATATCCTCAACTCTAACCGGCTCTAGCCGCACAAGATCCTTCAATGTTCCCATCCCACCACGTTGCCAAATGCAGGCCGTTTGTGCACCCTTGTACCATCATAAAAGCGCTGCACAGAGGGTACCAGAAAAGTAAGGCGTGCTAAAGTTCTTCTCAGAATCAGGGGCCACATTACTTGGGTAACAAGTATGGCAGGGTGGGGGCGTAGGGGGGCTGTGAAGCTCCCTCCACATAGGCGAGCAGGTAGCTCACATCGTTGGTTCACTTGCTCTGGTAGGCTGGCTTTCCTGGGCTGCAGTGCCCAGGCTTGTCCTTGTGAGGGAGCTAGAGGGCTGACTTTGTCACATTGATCACAGGAAATGGCACACTCCTGTTTATGTTGTTTTGAAAGTGTTTTAACCATAAAAGGTTTAGTCCGGATCAAACGGCAAGCTTCATGAGTGTGGTTAAGCAGATTATCTGAAGAAAAAAGGCAGATAAAAGATGCAGGGCGCGAAATAATGAGACTCCCGAGTTGCCCACGGGGCACTTGGTGTAAGACCTCTTTAAAGATGCTGCGTATCCCTGCGGAAGATACATTTCTGAAACAGGCGCAGAGGGTAGAAGGTATAACCGTGCATACAACAGTTTCAGAATAGGGTCGAAGCTTTTTCCATTGGCAGCTGAACTAAAACATGTTTTTTTAATTGCACCACAAGTTGAACTCAGCTTTTCAAATAATATATTCGAAAGCATTGGTTCTGGGATTGGCAATACTATTACCTCAAACTTTCCAGTGTCTCTGCAGTATTTTACAAACAACCTTTAGCAACACGGCGTAGACATCTCCTTATGGGAATGGTTTTAGCGACAGACTCGTTTAGTGCACGTGCTCTTACCAAGGGTTAAACACCCGCCCTTCCCTGCGCATGATAATCCAGATGGTGTGGCGCAGTAACCACCCACACTCGTTGGATCCTTCCAGTGCGAGCGCGGCGAGTCCTTTCCCTTTTATGGAAGAAAGTGTCGGCTATCCATGCAGATGTAAACAACCAGGAATGGCAGCCGCAGAATCCCGGAACTGGCTTCCAGACATGTCTGATTCCCCCGATAAAGGAAAGGAGCCGCGCAAATGGTCTGGACGAACAATTGCTGCGCCCAATTTCAGACACAGGTGGTATTAAATTGTATGCACTTAAACCTTGATTACACGTCCTGCGGTTTAAAACAAAATTATTATATCTGGCTGTAGAAGTACATTTAGAATTTTGTTAGGAAGAACGGCACGGCATTCGCCAAATTTATAGCAACCTTTGGAAAAAGGGACGGAATAACCAAGCACTAACCCAGCGACCCGTATCTATCGACTGTGGGGGAAGTCCTAGAACGGAAGCATATGCGTGTAGCAGGGGTGGACTGGGAACCAAAAGAGGCCATGGAAATAATGTTCTAAGTGGCCCCATATTCACCTGTTCCTGCAAGCCCAACCCTTCTCCTATGAGAACGTTTGCAAATCAAATAGATTACCACATAAAAGAGGCCCAGGGTGCAGAGGCCTACTGGGAAATCCCCAGACTTCCCCATCGGCCAATCCACCCCGTTGCACCCTCTTAACAGGAAGGCGTGGTCCAATACCATCCACCAGGCCCTGGATCTCGCATGGGGCCTAGTTTACATGATCAGGCTTGAAAATGACCCTAAAATAGGAGAATTTGGGATGTGCAGACGCAAATTTCCAATTTTAGTTTCTTTAACAGTGCAGTTTGTTATATTATACATTGCTAATGGTGATGCGCTGAATATGACATGATCTCAAAAAGAAAGTACAAGAGCTTAGAATATAGTGTATTCCCAAGATCACACGGCATCACGTATTACAGCGCCAATTGTTTGACCATCCATGGGTGACATGCAGCTAGGCAGCTTCAAAGACATTTTGCGTCAAGCTCTTTGCAGCAACAGAGCACTCGCCTGTAAGCATGGTTTAGGTGATTTTCATCACTCTGACATCACACACCTTAATCACTGCTCTTTCCAGTCTGGTCTCGCTTGTGAAACTCCTGGTAGAGCACACTCTCCAGTGGGCGATTGCAAGGGACACAAATGGCCAACACTGTTGGTATTCATTACTTGAGGCACAACCCCAGCATCTGTGGCAGGTCTGCTTTGTGCAACAGTTGACTGCTATGTGAAGACATTGATGCACTTATCTTTGAGCTCCATATGGAATATTGGCAAAGATGCATTTTGTATCTGCTCCCAAGTGATAGCTGAAGAGCTGGGCAGTGGCATGGTCTAGGTCTGAATGGTCGGTGAAGGGAGTTCTCCTGGCTGAGGTGGGATGGAGGGGGCTGGGGTTGCGTTGGCTTTCTCCCTTGTCCTGCCTGTCCAGGTGTGTTACTCGAGCAGATGCAGGTGTGTTTGTAGGGCTGTGGAAGGATTGTCCTAGTCTGCGTTTGTGGGGTAGGTGAGCTGTGCAGTCATGGCAGGGGTGCTCATGTACCAGTGGGCTTTCTCCGTACATCTTCCTGTCGGTCGTGGCTGGTTCCTGGGCTCCTTCCTTTGGCCATAGCTGGACTGTTGATTCAGTTGCCATGGCATAGGGTGTGCATAATGTGTCCTACACCTATGGGGTTGTTGACTTAGGCAGTTCTTCTCATCCATCCGTGCATGCCTAGCAGTTACATGGGTTGACATGTGAGCCCAACAAGATCACTGTGGGCTTACCTTATTACTTTCGATCCTATCAAAAGTTGACCGGAACAGTGAGCATAGCACATAAAACGGAAATCCTTTCAATACATTTTAAACCTATTGAAGGGAGCAGGATGATTGATTTCCCTTGGTGTGTTTGTAGCCTGGAAGCTCAACCACCACAGCCCCCGCTTATCTTCCCTCTTCCAGGCCTTTGCAGATATCTCCAATGAAAGATCAGGGGCTGCTGGCAAGGTGAGGGCTGCCCGGGAACCCACTACATTTCCCTAAGTGCTAAGGATTTTGAAAGGTGTGAGCCTTTAGGTTTGAAAGATAGGTTCTCAAATCCTATGAAATTCCATTTCTCTATCTCAGGAATGCAGGGGGGTTGTTGGGCACATTCTCGGGCCTCCCCCTGTGTCACACAGCTGGGATTCTCATAGGGTCTACAAGGTCTTCATTCATCAAATAAAGAACATGATTTTTCAGGGGGGGCTATTCATTGGTTAGCAGTCCTATAAATTTACACAAAGCCTCCAACAGTAGGCAACTGCAAGATGCCGGATGCCAAGGGTTTTAGCTCTGCCATGTGGGAGTGGATGGCAAGTAACCTACTTGGTGTTGAAACATGTTCTTTGTGGTCAAATATCATGGACTATCATTTCAATTTTCTGTGAGATGGGAGCAGACGAAGGGACAAAGTGAGGCTGAGACAGGCAGGTATTGAGGTTTGGAAAGGGATAAGAGGGAGCAGCCTGAGTGGGCCCTCTGCAGAGCTAAGTGTCAATCATTATAATGCAATGGTAAATGGGAGTCTAGCAGGGCTTGGTGGAAGGGTGTAACTTCAAAGTTGGAAAAGGGATTGGAAAGTGGAGGGAGTGTCAAGTTGAATACTCTAGAGAGGGCAGGTTAGCGACTGTTGGAGGCCACCCCCGGTCCAGCAAATAGAGAAACTAAATGACTCTCCATAAAGAACAGGGTTCAACTCAAACTAGTATCTATCACACACAAATGTCTAAACAACGCTGCTCCACAGTACCTCCAAGAAAAAATAATCAGAAAATCTTCATCTCGCCCCAATAGGGCAAACCAATCCTGCTGTATTACAACTCCCAGATTCAACTTGAAGAGGGCCGGTGGGAACAGTTTCCCTGTCCAAGCTGCACAATATTGGAACACCCTTCCCTTGCACCTCCGAGTTGACCAGACTTTCCTAAGGTTCAGGAAAAATACTATAACCTGGCTGGCCACAAATGACAGCTGAACCTCACATGCCATACACATCCTGCCTACATGACCCCTGCCTGCACTTCTAGTATGAATGACTTTGCCATTTGTTTGTTTGTGCATTTATAGCGCTACAAACCCTCAGGTATCTGTGCGCTGCTTATTTCCCACGGTCTATGGTGCTCATTTATCGACCTTGGAAGGATGAAAGGCTGAGTTTGGCCCTGCCGGGATTCGAACCTGCATCGGCAGCTCTACACGGATGTCAAAGCGAGCGCTCTACTCGCTGTGCTATCTGACCGGCTTTCTGACCAATCGTTAATGGCATTCTATGTTATTAACGATCTTAGCTATTGCCATTCTATGTTATTAACTATTGTTATTGCAACATGTCTGCCTGTTCTATCCCTCGCCCCTCTACCTATCTCTTTATTGTTATAATATGTTTGTATCATACTCATGTATGTAAAAATAATTACTTCAACTGCACTCAATGCGCCCAGATACCTCTGAGATCAGTGCACTTTACAAATCAATAAAACAAACGAACAAACAAGCTCTCAAGTATTCTGTGTCATGAAGTCCAGTGCTGGAGACTGGAGGATGTGTCTGGGAGGGTGGTGGGGGCTATGTGCCACTACTTGCTCCATGATGCAAACTCCACAGACGGTACACTAAGGATATCCCAGATTCCCCAGTCTATCAGCAACCTAAGAAAGTGTCAGTCGGGCAATCCCAGGACCTTTAACCTCTAACTAAAGCTCCTCAAGATTATGGGGAACCTAAGGCTTTGTTTAACATCTATTGAAATCCAATAGCCAAGGGCCCGGAAGTAAGTAGAGAAACTATTGCTAGTGGAGAAGCCACTTACCTGAATAAACCCATGGTTGCAGAGAAACAATATCCCAGTTACGAGGAGCCTCCAACCATCACCAAAATATAACCAACACTAATAAGATTTAATGTGCTTGGCACGACCTCCTCCCCAAAGGGCCTGCAGAAAAGGATAGTTTCATTTGTGAGACCGCTATCCAGGACTAGAATCCTTGAGCCGGAGAAAGACCAATTCAGAACGAATGCTTCCATTGTAAGAGCTATCCTCTAGCAAGTGGCTATGGGAACCTCCTGAGAAACTGAATCAATCATTTGAGATTGGCTTGCACAGAGCAAGAGCAAACAGAAAAATCTGTCTTGTACCGCCTGTGAGCCAAGATAAGAAAGGATTGCAGGTGCCAGCACGAAGCAGACCTAGAATGATCTTGCTGCACTTCAGCAGTTCCCTGGTTCCTCATAAAATGGACAAGGCAATGCCACAACAGCAGAGATTAAAGATGACTGACCGTCCTTTTTAAGATTTGAGATTCATGAAATCAAACTGAAGTACAGAAGTCAATTAGAGTTGGCTTGCAAACCAGTGGTTTCATTCTAATGGAGCCAATACAAATGATCGTGTAGTATATTTGAATTTATTTGAAGAACAGGGATGCCATGTTTGATTCGAAATGACTTCTCGAACAATTACAGATGGCAGAAGCGTTCCCATGAAGGGTGATTGTACAGTGGCACAAAGATGAGACCAAGTGTGAGTTTCACGAATGCAGGGAGTTCAGACCAAAAGAATGGGTGTCCCCTTCTTTGTGGACATGAACACTTAAGTACAATGAGGAATGTGTCTCACGGGACAGCAAAACATTAATTTCATAATAAGGACACTCACCAGCAGAAAGGAGTGTAGTCGGTCAGGAATCGTAATCAATAGTTCATTTCATATTTTACATCAATTAAAAAAAAAACCATTATCATATTTTCATTTACACAAACACATAATAGGGTTAAAAACAATCTAATTTATCAAAAATCTAATAAGACAAGTTTTATCAAAAAATTTGCCATTCCTCATTGTTGTACTTGAATGCAGGGAGTTTGTCACCTCTCCCTCGGGGGGAGCGCCCCCCCTTTTCGGACTTGGGAGGTTATCCCACTACACTGCCCTAGGGGAAAGGGTAAGCGTGATCCCTTTGGAGGTTACCAACCCCCGCCCCCCGGGGGCAGGGGAACCCCCTGAGAGAGAGACTTAGAAGTCACTATGCCCTTCTGTACAGAGGCTAACACCAAAATGTGGTATGCAGGAACTAAGGTGTGTGAAAATCCTTTAACAATATCTGGCTCAACTTCTGACCCAAACTTCATTGCATCCTTTTTAGGGAAAACGGCAGAACAGTGGAAAAAACAGCCTCCTAGAAGCATGTTAGGTGGAGAGTTTATCTGGAAGAGTACCAGCACAGCCCGCAGTGTTTTATTAAACTGCCGTACACATTGGGAAGAGAGACACTTGGAGAGACTGAATGCCAGATGTGGTGTCGCGCCTGTGGCCCCTGTGCTAGAAGAGTGCATGCAGCCTGGCAGGCAAAAAAACAGAGCCATGGGGTTTGGTAGCCTGAGTGAGAATGGAGTACCTCAGTGGGCCGAGGCAGAGCCCGGAGGAGAACCCGCCCAAGCTCCAGCACCAACATAGCTGAAACCAGTCCAGTAGAGGAGTCGCATAAATGGCATGACGAGGGGGCCGTTGGCCTACATCGGCCTTCCATGGAGCACCGCTCATCAAATACAGGTACACAATGACATCCAAGGAATGGGAGGTGAGCGGCAAGGCCTGATGAAGTAACCCCCGGTGTGGGGAGAGAAGCAAGAGCGAGAGGCCGAGGTGGAGAAAGAGACAAGAAACACCAGAGTGAGGAGAGAAACCGCAAGCAGCCCCAGAGTGGGAAAAGAAACCGAGAGAAGCCTGGCATCGGTGAAAAGCCAAGTGGCCCAGAGTGGGCAGAGACGGAGAGAAGCCCCAGTGTGGGGAAAGAACTAAGGAGCCAGATTGGGAAATAAGAGCGAACCCCAGAGTGCGGAAGGAAGAAACTGAAAGCACCCCAAAGTGTGGAAAGGGAAATACAAATGTCACCCCGTAGGGAGA
Source organism: Ambystoma mexicanum (assembly GCF_040938575.1). NCBI lineage: Eukaryota > Metazoa > Chordata > Amphibia > Caudata > Ambystomatidae > Ambystoma > Ambystoma mexicanum. Next base: position 736,175,490 of record NC_090934.1, on the reverse strand, counting down.
AGGAATGGGAGATGCCAGGATAGGGACAGAAGCAAGCAGCCATCCCTTACCCTTGGGCAAGGCTCAAAGTACAAAGAGAAAGTAGGTTAGAATAGGACCTCATTTTATGTTTGACGATCTTGACACCCTATCAAACAACACTTTTGACCTTCATTTGCAATGAGTAGGGGTTGGTATCAAAGAGTTAGGGAAATATTAGGGCTTTTGAATCAGAAGAGGAGAGAAACTGTTTGAAAAGCATGCCTTCTTGTCTGTCTCCAGATTCTGACCTACCACATGAGTCAATTTATGAGGGTGTAAAAAAGTGATATGTGCTTTAAATTTAAGATGAAAACTTTATAAATATACAAAATTACATTAATAAGCATCAGTGTAGGGATTGTTGAGATCGGGTAGGGAAGATGGCAGAAAGGGTAGGGGGAGACCCTTCTTTAGCAAGTAAGTGGAGTTTAAGCTGAGTTTTGAAAACATCTAAAGTTGGGCTGGCTTTAATTGCGACAAGCAGTCGGTTTCAGTTGAGCTAAGCAATTATGGAAAGAGGAAGTGAGAGGTGGCACAGGGAGGGCATGGGACAGTGAGGTAGAGTGCAGAGGGGATTTGTAGGAAAGGAGATGAGGAGTAAACAGCACTACAATGACAGCTCCTGAGGAGCAAGACCATTGATGGCTTTGTAAACTAGGAGAAGGACATTGAAAAGGGAGTGGTTGTGCATAGAGCCAGCCAGCCAGCATATAGTGGGGGAGAATCTGGGTAGGATGTATGGAATGTGGGTAGCAAGTTGAGGACTTTGTCTAGAGGGAGAAGACAGTAAAGCAGAAGGCAAATGAGTAGGATCAAGCAGTAGTCCAGTTTGCTGAGCATGAGGGTGCAGATTAGAATTTTCATAGAGTGGTTAGAAGGACAGATTTTCCAAATGTTGAGGAGGTTTGCACGAGTAACAGAGACAGTGGTAGCGATGCATTGTCTCAGTCGGAGGCCACTATCAAAAAGGACCCCCAAGATTGCGAGCCCTGGCCTAGGGAGCAAGATCTGGTGGTCAAGGAGGTAGGGGAGGGGAGGGATGGCATTGTAACACAGGAGAAAGATTACTTAAATTTTTTAGGAGTTCAGCACGAGGTAGCAGAGAGCCATCCAGTGATGAATTGCAGTGAGACAATTGATAAGTCATTCCAAGTTGGCTGGGGTGAAGGAGGGAAATGAGGAAGAAGACCATGTAATCAGCAAAAAGGTAATCTTCCCTGGGCAGATGTACAGAGGGTGTGGAGCAGATGTCCAAGGACTGATCCTTGGGGAAGACTGACAGGGAGAGGAGTGAGGGGTCAGACGCGTGTGAGTTCTATGAGACTTTAAAGGATCAACCTTCAGGTGAGGGCAGTTTTGTGAAACCCAAAGTCCTGGAGTTTGAGCAGGAGAGAGGAGTAGTTGACCGTATCGAAAGTGGCAGAGAGGTCCAAAAGGATGAGCATATTTATTTATTTGGTTATTTATATAGCGCATCTAACCCAAGGGTATCTGACTGCATTCTTCATATCAACGGTTACGATACAGAGTGCATTATTGAGTACAACTGTCCTTAAGGGAATGAGTCATTACGATACACAGGGTGTAAAGTTACAGACATTCCATTGCAGGGAACATAGAGTTACGTAGTGTGATAATGTGTAATACCTAGCAGTGCAGATGGTGGCGAGGACCCTAGGAAGACTTACCGCTCTTGCACGAACAGCCAAGTATTTCGTTTTTTTCTAAAAATCCAGTAAGATGGTTCTGCTCTTAAAGACAGTGGCAAGGCGTTCCAGAGTTTCATAGCTTGGACTAGGAAGCTGTTGCCTCCTGATTTTTTGTAGTTTGATTCTAGGTATGTTTAAGAGGTGAGCATAGGTGGATTGGGTGGGTCTGATGCTAGTATGCTTAGTAAATTTGTTTGTTAGATTTTTCGGTGCTATATTGGAAAGGCACTTATGGGTTAGTGAAAGTGTTTTGAACACAATCCTGTCCTGAACCAGGAGCCAGTGGGCATTGCGTCTGGCAACTGAGATATGATTAGTCTTCGGGATGTTGAGGTCCACTCTCAACGCATTGTTCTGTATAACCGGTAGTTTTTATAGGTTACGGCTATTAGTCCCCACGTACAGCGCATTACAATAGTCCAGTCTAGACACTATGAGGGCCCTGGCCAAGGTAATGCAACTGTCTGAAAAGAGGAAGGGTCTACAGGCATTTATGAGTTTTGAGGTGTAAGTGGCCGCAGATGCAGTTGCATTTACATGTCTATTTAGAGTGAGGGCTGAGTCCAGGTAGATGCCTAGCATTTTAACTTCTTTTGAAACCATGACAGTTATGTTGTCAATGTTAAATGATTTAAATTGGTCATCTGGTTTCTTTAGTTGATTCTGAGAGCCAATAAGGAGTAACTCAGTTTTGTCATCGTTAAGACAAAGGCCATGGATAGCCGTCCATGCCTGAATGATTTGGTACATCTCGTTAAGTCTCTTGGAAGCATCATCATAGGAGCCTGAAATGGGGATGAGGATTTGGGTTTCATCTGCATAGTTAGTGTAGGTGGCACACAAGTTGTCCAGGTGGTCAAATAGTGGCTTTGTAAAGATATTATATGAGGTGAGGGAGACACAAGAGTCTTTGGAGCTTTGGAGTGGTGATCATTAGAGAATGTTGGAGAAATACATGCGTGCAGCCTCGTGAAGGTTTACTATGGTAGTCAGACTGAAGTGGATCTCCAAGGCCAGGTACTTACTGATCTGGTTGAAGAGCACCCACTTAAGGACCTTTGAATAATGGGGTTGGAGGAAAATGGGTGATAGTTTGCTGTGGTGTTTGGGTCAGCAGTGGGTTTCTTTAATATGGGGAAACACAGTTGTACATTTGAAGGAGGCAGGGAAGAGTCCAGCAGGGAGAGAGAGAAGTAAAAGTGGTCAGAAAGAAAAGGGAAGAGACAAAAGCCCTCATTACAGTTTTGCCCGTTTCCCACTGGTAATTCCGGCAGGGATGCCGGTAAAACTGCCTTACTGTTTCTGCCGCCCAATATCCTGGTATTCCCGGGATATTACAGGCAGCGTAGACGCCGGTAATTTCCCATTCCATGGAGTCCACTAGGACTTAATGGATGGGATTGCTGGAATTACCGGCACTGGTAGTTCCAGTGATGGTGATTCTGGCATTTATTTGCCAGTTGGGGCCTTGCGTTTACCTGGTCCTGAAAAAATGCCAGTGCTGAAATTACTGTGATTTTTACCACCATTTTTTCCAGACCGGTTACCCCCTAATGTTCCTATAAATCCTTTACAATTTGGGGAGAAAAAGGGTTAATAGGAGTGGCAGATGGATTGGCACTATGAGGGATTGGTGCTAATTCAGTATGAGAGCTGGGGGAGAAGTAGTTGAGAGTAGAAGAGGTAGAGAGAGAGGTGGTGGACAGAACAAGGGTTATGGAGGGAGAAAGAGGGCTGTGAGTATGACGCACATTTCAGAGATTTTAGTGGAAAAGTAGCAAACAAAGTAATTGGCAGGAAGAAAGAAGGCAATGGATATTGACTTGTGAGGTGTGAGCAAAGCTTGGAGGATAGATGAAAGTTTGCGGGGGTAATTAGGTTTGTGAAGTAAGATGATTTGGCTGAGTCCCGTGCAGAAGTGAGGGTAGCAAGGGACATTTTGTAGGCTAGGAGTAGGGTAGGATCCTGTAGTTTGTGCCAGTGACACAAGTCAAAGCTTTTGTTTGTTTTGAGGGTCTGAATTTCAAGGCTGAGGATGGGGAGGTGAAGGTGTGATTGTGCCAGCTGGATATTGTTGGTCAAATGGAGTCATAAGAGCATAGTGAAGGTCAGAAAAAGCACGTTCAATGGAAGATGCATTTATTAAGGAGGGGAGAGAGATAGGAGAGAGCTCCTCAAATCAAGGTAAGAGAGTCCTGTCTGAATTTACTTTTAGTCATTGAAGAGTGGGGAGGAGGGGTAACAGATGGAGGTACCGAGGTGTTAAAGTGAACAATGGCGTGATCAGTGGGAGAGGGGTTACTTAAGAGCTCAGAGGAGTAGAGTGAATTAAAGAGAAAGACAATGTCAGGAGAGTTCCCACCAGAGTGGTTATGCTGGTCATGGAGGAAGTGGAGGAAATGGTCCAGTAGGAGGAAGTTGAGTTCAAGGCAGTTGGCTGCAAAGGGCTTGGAAGGTTTAAATCCCCCATTATGAAAGTAACTCTAGGAGATGGTTCAAATCAGGAAAGAAGTGGATTGGATTGGACCTAGTGGTTGATAGAGAGCCAGAACCATAAACGGAGTTGAAGAGTGACATATTCAAAAGATGAAGCGTTGCCTTCAGATGGGGGTAGAGGGGCAGTGTGGATGGCCTTTTAATCAGGAACTCCACACTGCCACCCTTCTCAACTGGTCAGGGAGAGTGGAAGAAGGTAGCGGAGTCAGTGTTAATAGCTTCTAGTGTAGTAGAGTCCTGAGGGGCGATCCAGGTTTCTGGGAGAGCAGTAAGTGAAAGTTGACGGTGATAAGAGTCAAAGTGGTCAGTAATATAGGAAGACTTGTTGCAGAGGGATTGTGCATTCCAGAGGCCAAGTGAACGAGTGATAGGTGGGGGAGAGGAGCAGGTGTTGTGTAATAGGTGAAGTGGATAGATGAGGTTCCCGGGATAACAGGAGCATCTTGTTTGAGGGATGTAGGTGCAAGGGGAAGGAGGGACATTGGGAGGCTAGAGAGTGAGGCAGACGTTGGACCCTGTTGAGGCTGAAAGCTATGAGAGAAGGGAAGGAGAAGACTGTATAGAAGGAGGAATGAAGGAAAGTCAATGTGCATAATGTACAGAAGAAGAAATGGGACAGTGAGAAAAGGTACATCCCAAAAGAGAGAGAGGGTAGGTGGGCTAGAATGGCGCCAAAGGTAATCGCAAGGCAGTTAACAGGCCCAAAACAGTTCTGTTCCTTGAGAAGCTCCACAGTGAATGGATACTCGATGGGTTGATGGATCCCTATGCGTGGAAGCAGGAGTCGGGTAAAGAGTGAGATCAGCAAAAACTTGGCTTGGGCAAGAGTCTGGCCCTAAGCCCTTTCCAGTCCTAACAGGCATAAAAAGAGAGGTGCCCTTTGTTGCGTTTGCCCAAACTGTCCATGTATAGAGTCGAAGCATCCCTCTGAATGCATCAGTTGTTACACTCCCATGTGAAAAAGCTAAGGTCTAAAACAACCCAGTTCACAAAGGCAGGTGTGAGAGTTATAAGTACAAGGAATGGTGATTGCATATCAATGTGTCAAGAAGGTTGTAGGAGTTTAGGACGTGCGGACTAGGAGGAAAGTATAGGCTGAAGAGAAGGAGGTGGTGTAGGTGGACTAGAGGATCAGGAAGGGGAGGAGTAAATGAGAGGAGTAATTTGAAGAGAGGTGGAGGATGAAATGTCTAATTGAGTGAGTACTAGCAGGAGATAGAAAGTTGAATATGGAGGAATGCATAGAGCGGGAAGGAAGAAGGTGACGTCTGAGAGAAAAAAAACTGGGAAAGTAGGAGAGAGGCGGTTGAAGCAATGAGGGCAAAGGGCCAATGAGGAGAGACCTAATCATGAGAAGCCATTGAGGGGTGAAGAAGCAGATGAAAATGCACAGAGGAAAGAGGGGGTGAAGTGAAGGAGACCAGACATGAAAGGGAAAGGAGGTGGGAGAGGAAACAAGGTATGGAAGTGAGGCTTTGCAAGACTAGGAAAGACTGCATGAAATGAAGGAAATTAAGAAGTGGATAGTAACAGCTGGCCATGAGAGAAAGGAGCAGAACAGAGGTGAAGTGGAAGGAAGCTAAGCGGGAAGAGTAGAGGTGCAAAGCATTGTAAATTGTAGAGGAAAGAAGGAATAAGAGCAACTCGGTGGCGAGGAAGGCAAATAGCGGAATAGATTAGGAGTAGAAAGATGTGGCGCCTAAGATGTGGGACAGAAGACTGATTAAAAGGTTTCAAACTAAGTACTGCTGGAGACTGTGCAGTGTCTGCTAATGGCACTTAGGGTACCGAACTTGCCAATTCCTGAGCCCACAGAAATCTTGGCTAATATCACCAGATGAATGATGACTAGAACCTGACCTGAGAGTCTTACAAATCATGGGTGGGGTAAAGTTCCACCAAAGTGCAGGGCATCTTGATGAGCTTGACAAAAACAAGACCACAACCCCAGGAGCGAAGAAAAAAAGTGCTAGGGCACTTAAACGCTAAGAAGACTTCTCATGAATGTTGATGTGAGGGATAGACCGTGGCAAAAAGATGAGACCAAGTGTGTGACAAATGCAGGGAGTTCGCCACCTCTCCCTCAGTGGGACTTGGGAGGATATCCCACTACGCTGCCCTAGGGGACAGGGTAAGCGGTATCCCTTTGGCGGTAACCCCGCAACCTCCCAGGGGCAGGTGAACCCCAGAGAGAGATACTTAGAAGTCACTATCCATTCTCTACAGAGACTAACACAAAAATGGGGTATGCAGGAACTAAGGTGTGTGAAAATCCTTTAACAATAGCTCGCTCCACTTCTGACCCACACTTCATTTCATTCTTTTTAGGGAAAACAGCAGAACAGTGGAAAAACCAGCCTTCTACAAGCATGCTCGGGGAAGAGCTAATCTGGAAGAGTACCAGCACAGCCCGCAGAGTTTTATTACACTGCAGTACACATTGGGAAGAGAGACACTTGGAGAGACTGAATGCCAGATGTGGTGTCGCGCCTGCGGCCCCTGTGCTAGAAGAGTGCATGCAGCCTGGCAGGCGAGAAACCAGAGCCATGGGGTTTGGTAGCCCGAGTGAGAATGGAGTACCTCAGTGGGCCGAGGCAGAGCCCAGAGGAGAAACCACCCACAAGCTCCAGGACCAACATAGCTGGAAACAGCTTGCCCTTGCTGCAGAATCCAGTTGAGGAGTCGGATAAACTGTGGACCATTTGGTAGCAATGGTTGCTCTTTGGTCAGATAACGTAACAGTAGTTTCTTGTGCCCGCTTCCTATTTAGAGGAGGGTTCATACACCTGAGGCTGGCAGTGCATCAGTAGCTCACTCAGCTAGCAGGTCCTTTATGCTCCATCTTTTTAATAACCTAGGTGCAGGTGTTCTCAAGACTTGACACTCGTGGTGATTGGGGGGATCTCCCTTTCACAGACATAATCCATCTTCACAGAATGCAATGGAGCTCTCGCCACACAAATATATATAAAGTAGTAAGGTTGTGCACTCAATACATGACCTATAGTTTTCAGTTGTACACATGCACGTAGCTGATGAACGGGAATGACTTCTGCAAGCCGCATATCACACAATACAAGCGGGTGTCTCTGGCTATCTGCCATAAGGTCTGCTTTCTTCTGCCAATTTTGGGTAAGAGCTTTTTCAGTAAATAAAGCAGTTAATGATTTAAAAAGTGAACCCTATAGAACACAGGCCTTTATATAACATAGGTTTACAGGGCAATGGTAACCAGCAGCCACATAGAGCTCAGCAATTCCTGAGAGCCTTGGGCTAGGGATAGCCTGCTACTATTTTATGACTGCCAAAACTCCAAAGTACCTTCCACAAAGGTTTATTCTTGATATATAATCCCGGGAGGATAGCTCAGCAGCTAAGTGCTCGCCTTGGAAACAAGACAGCACGAAGCTACACAGGTTCAATCCCCGGGTCCACTAAGAGACATATTCCTGTAACAGTGCCTCGATGTCCCCAGGCTCTGTGAGCGCTTTAAAAATGGAGATTGAAAAAAATAAAAAAATAAAAAATAATAATAAATGTGCTCCAAGTACCAAACACAGGTGTTTGGTCTATGATGAAGGAAAAAAAGGCCCATTTTGGAGGCATGAGTGACCATGTTGTAATCTCTCCCATCTTCTTTTTTTTAATGCATAGGGCACTGCATCAGTTTTGTGATTGTATTATGTTGTAAACGGTCAACATTATTTACTAAAATGTAAACTAAAATGTAAGATTTTTCATAAACAATGTGCATTTTAAATGACTTATTTATTAATCATGTTAGCTAATATTGGTTTATGATCTTTCCATCGAAAATATGTAAGTATTAAGGTAAGTACCATTGAATTTTTTCCATCAAAATATGTTCCATTGAATTCCCATACATAAAATGCAAAGTGTTTTTCCATCGAAACCGTTTAATCGGCAAAGACTTTACATTTTTTTGCATGGAAATTCGATGGAACATAACATTACCCCCCAAACCCTTGCCCCAACCCTTGCCCTAACCCTAAAATCCATACAAATTTATTCAATGAATATGCTTTTCGATGGAAAAGTATTTTGCTGAATACACTTCGATGGATTTACATTCGATGGATACGTTTTCGATGGAAAGACTAGATACCCTAAGTCTTTCCCTACGAGTAAGTGTTCTCTTTCAATAACAAAATTAGCTAGTGCAAAAGAGTTTGTGTTTATGCAGCCATGTTGCATGAAGGACATGCAGTTTTACATTAATTAAGTGAGATTGACTGAAAGTGTTTTACAAGTTATCTGATAGATTGAGTTACATGTTAAAATATATTGGGCCTATCACAGGCTCTGTTTAATCCAAAAATTGTTAAGTAATGATGCATGGGTAGAGTTTACGAAGTATTTAAAGATAAACTTATAGGAAGAGGAGCATGTTTTTGATAGAGCAGCAAAGGAAGAGAGCCTGTCCAACAAGGGAAGAGCTGATTGATGTTCCACCTGGATGTAGCTGATCGAAACCTCCTTTAAGAAGGCCATATCCAGAGGGTGCTGAATGGAGAAGCCTCTCCCAGGATGAAACCACATTGCTTGAAGGGGATCTGGGAGCATGGTGGCAGACTAAACAGTTTACCTGCCAGAGTTGGCTTGAGTTGCTGATGCCCCTAGCTGTATTGGGCCTTTAACAAAAAAAGTGTTACACTAAGGCCAGAGCATTGAGCTAAATGTCCCAATAATTAATTACATCCCGGAAAGAAACTGAACATACTTTGGGGGGATCCTTGTTTACAACTGGGCCTACAAATGTAAGTTTGGGTAAGTATATATTTGTTTAAAATATTCTAGAATCCAAAATTGGGCAGGGAACTTCTGTCTGACAGTAACCAATTATTAATATTTCCCTGAGTGATCACTGGGTTAGTGTGCATGGTGTAAAAGATGTCTCATGGATTTTGAGAGATTGATAAACGTCTTGACCTATAAAAACATGTTTACATAAAAGACAGTTCCTGAATAGAGTTTTTCACTCCTCCATGTGGAATGGAAAGGAGGTTTGTTTTTCCCCTTCATTATTAAGACAATAATGTCAATTTGAATAACCAACATAATAATTCCAAATAACAGAAATGGTATTCTGCCTTAAGTGGACTACTAATGCCAATTAAAGTTGACTTGCTCATTCCTTTTTCTATTTCAATTTCATAATCTTATGCTTGTGGTACTCTTAAATGCATGAAGGTATTTTGCTCTCCAAAATAAAAATGTGTACCCTGAACCCAAGCCTTTCGAATAAGTGTAACCACGTAAACACCCCAAAATATTTTTTTGTCCAAGCTAGAAACCAATGTTTTCCAATATTTTAGACTTTAAACTGACTTTAAGCCGTTTTTAATCCAGCAATCGATGCCAATTTCTAAGTTTATATTTTTATTCTTTTGTTCTTTTTGTCTAGACTAAAATGTGCTTTTATAGATATGGATATGTGTGTGTATTGTGAATGTAAACATTAAAGAGATAATAGGCTGGTTGCATTTATTTTGTGTAGCTAAACTGCCCGTGTTCATGTGGAATATTGGTAATGGTATTGTAATGTTTATTTGTAAAGCGCCTATACACAAGGCAAGTATTTCAAAGCGCTCAAGGAGGGAGGGAACAAGGGGAAAAAACAGTCATTCATAGCCCTTGAATTTCTGAACGATAAAAGTTGCACAGGCAGAGTAAGTGCATATAATACAATTAACAGTGTAGATAACGGCAAATCTGTCTGACGACGATTCTGCAGTTTTTCCAAGTGCATTGAGGCGACACGATACAAGGAGGGGAGACAGGGGAGATAGACAATCTTCAAGGCATGGTACATTTAGATCATGCAAGTGCACAGACGGTACAGGGGAGGGGAGTGGGGCAGGGGGGGACAAGTGCATGGGGTTGGGGGGGGCACTTCTCCTGCATTGAAAGTTAGAGTATTAGATCTGGTGAATTTCTCTGTAAAAAGAATCAAACGCTAGAAATGTAGATCTATTCCATAAGCAGAAGTCACTACAAAACTATCAGGCCGATTCATGGAATTAATGTGCGCTGAAAATATCGGCGCAAGCGTGCGAAAACGTGCGATTCGCAGTGAAAGAGCGAAAATCGCAGTGTAAGTGCGAATATCGCAGGGAAACCAGCGCACATCTATTCATGGAATTCTGTGCGCAAGTAAAATCTGGGATGTGCGCTGAAAAATTGCGCGGCGCACGCCGGCGCACAGGTCATCTAACGTCGTGCGCTAAGGCCACAGCGAAAGCGCACATAGCGCGGCGTAAATAACAAAAGTAGGTGGAACACGGGGCGTGACACGTGGAATGGGGAACAACTCGTGAAAATGTGGGCGTCACGGGGGAAGTACAGGAGGCAAGTGCGCGGAACGCCCACACGCTCGCCTACAACACGTATTCATGGAATCGAATAGGACAAAACAGCGCACGGGCAAAGACGCGCACAGGCCTAAACACGTCCGCCACACAAAGGCAGGTGGTCGCGTCCCTGCGCATGAAAAAAATGTGCGCCAAAATGTGCGCCCACAAAAAGCAGGTATATACAGCTATGTAGAATGTCCCATACTGTGGGCCTCTAGGACAAATGACGTGCAAAGGGGTACGCGACAAACACGGACACTCGCTGTGTGACAAATAGTGTGTGCGTGTATTTCGGGGGTGCGCGGCAGGTTCTACACGCTATTTGCCCTGGGGGAGCGGGGTACGTGTATTACAGGGGTGCGCGTGAAGTTTCACACGCGATTGGCCTGGGTACGTATATTTCAGGGGTGAGCGTGAAGTTTCACACGCGATTGGCCTGGGTACGTGTATTTCAGGGGTGTGCGTGAAGTTTCACATGCAATTGGCCTGGGTATGTGTATTTCAGGGGTGCGCAGGAAGTTTCACACGCGATTGGCCTGGGTACGTGTATTTCAGGGGTGCGCGGGAAGTTTCACCATCTGCCTTGCGTGTAGAAGAACGCGTAACCAACACCCACCCGCTGTGAAGTAATAGCGTGTGAACCCCCACGCCTGGAAAACACACGCACCACCCCCCACGAAAAGCACATACAGGCCCGTGCGCGATACGTCACAGACGCGCTTACGTGCTGAGGGCCTTTGGTCCAATGAAATCGCGTATGCGTGCTGACGCACCTACGCGCTAAGGGACTTTCCTCGAATTACATGCTGACGTGCAAGAATTTCACGTGCCAAATCACTCCGTAACAGGCTGGCCACGCGAAAACACACGGAAGACCAGGCTCCTGCCCAAAAGGCCGAATTACTGCCCCCCAGAGCCCCGAACAGCCTTCCACGAGCCATCTGCTGCTGCCTGCCTGCCTGCTGCCATCGTGCCCTGCCATTTTGTGCCTGCACATCTGCCATCTGCAGGGGTCCAGTTGCTGTGCCCACCCCTGCTGGAACAGAAGACTCCCAACTCGTATACCATCGCTCCACAGCCCAGTCCCAGGACCCAGTTGCCCACCCACGCCTGCCTCGGGGGTCGCCATGTCGGGGCAAACACAATCTGAGACCACTGGCGACCCCCAGCCAGAGGGGCAGAGGGCCACCAGCTTCAGTCAGAAGGAAGTTGGTGTCCTGGTGGAGCTTGTCCTGGGGCATTATGATGCCCTCTTCGGATCATCACGCGCCAACAAGGAAGGACGGGACAGGATCTGGGATGACTTTCTGGTTGCCATCAACGCGGAGGGGGTGGCAACCCGCAACATCAAGCAAGTCAAGAAGTGCTGGGAGGACTTGAGGTCCAGGACCCTCTTAAAGGCCCGGCGCCTCGTGGAGGGGGGCCGGGGCCGCACGAGTACCATCCAGCTGAGGGTCCTGGAACGTGTACGCCCAGCGCTCCACGCCAAGATCCTTGAGAGGCAGACCCGTCTGGAGTTGAGCGGTAAGTGGCCAAGCATTGCTGTGTGAGACAGGGCATGTTGCAGTGTGCTGGTTGTCTGATACTTGCCTGTATGTGTGACATAGGCCATGTACGTATGTGTGTGTGCAGGGACATCATGGTCATGCATGTGAGACCAGTAATGTGTGAACCACATGGTTGCTGCATGTGTTTAAATGCAACATGGGGAGCTCTATGCGGAATGGACACATGAGAACATGCCCGTCTCTGTTCCTGGACATGGGTGGGGGTGAGGGATGGGTGCTGATGCCATGTACATGTATGGTGTCCATGTCTGTGTGTCTGACCTGCGTGTCTGTGACTTGTAAATGCCATGGATGCATGACACATGTCTGTGACAATGTTCAGATTCACTGATGCAGCCTAGTCATCCTTGTATCCACTGTGTCTGGGGAGTACGAGGCCAGATGGATGAAACTACGGTGAAGTGTGTGCATGTGATAGGCATGACCCATGATGCATGTGAGTTTCAAACCAACATTGTATGTTTCAAGAGTCCCTTGGACATGTATGCTAATGTCCATAGCATGCGCCATGCCTGTTACTGAATGTGTTTTGCCTGCACTGACCCATGTGTTGTGGAGGGACATGATGGAAGTGATGTTTGACAGTGTCACTCGTCTGCCATTGCTTCCTGTCTAGGGGACCATTGTACAGTACCCTGATGCTTGTGTTCTATGTCTCCCTCTACACAGCGGCAAGTGAAGAAGAGGGCGTAAACGGCGCTGTGGAGAAAAGCGGTGGGGATGCCCCCTTGGCTGCAGCGGAAGGGGTGGGTGAGCCCCCACAGGGGCTTGCAACGGTGGAAGACGGTGTGGAGCCTTCCAGGTTGGTGGTTTCCACAGAGGAGGAGGAGGCCGCTACTGAGCTGCACATGGGGCCTGGTGGGGGTGGTACCACTGGTGCAAGTGGCGCAGTCCAGGGGCAGGAGGCAGCACAGGTCGCCATGGAGGAGCCTGTGCATGTCACTGTCCCTGACACTGTGACTGCACCACCATGCACCAGCAGGGATGCCCCATCCCAGGCCCGTCCGCAGGTAGGGGGGATGTCCATGTGATCTGACACTCCTCTACCTGCGGACTAGGGGACCCCTGGCCGTATGGAGAAGGTCCTGATTGGTGTTGCGTTGCGCACGGGTGTAATTCGTGATGACGTGCATGCTTTCCGGGGGGAACAGGCACGTCATCACGAAGAGCAGCATGCCAACGTGGCCCAATTGGGAGCGACCATGGTCGGGGGTTTCGTACACGTGTCGGCCACTCTGGCGACCCTCTCCTCCTCTGTGGAGGCTATGCGCCAGTCGTTCTCCATGCCGTCTTCCGGCCCAGATGCCACCAGGGCCCCCTGTGGATCTGCCCCGACCAACGCAGCCAGCTCGGTGGGGATCCCATCCCGGCCACAGTCGGGAGTCGGAGGTCTAGCAGGGGTGGACACACCAGCAACTGGACCCCAGCAGATGGAGGATGTGCCGGCATCATCGGGCAGGGCACGTGCACGACGGCGTCGGTGGATTCCATCAGCCTGGATGCCGTCGTGCTGGCAGAGCCAGTTGCGTCGGAGGCCGCGGCAGTCTCGACATGGGAGGCATCATGGCTTGGGGCCATCTACATCAGAGGGGCAGGCATTGGCCGGAGGGCAGGAGAACCCTGGAATGGGAGTGTCTTCCGTGTGGCAGAGGTTGGGCCAGCAGATAGGTGCGGAGCGGCGGCGGGCAGAGGAGGAACGGCTCACAATGGTCAGGGCAGAGAACTCCATGCGCAGGGCACTGTGGCAGGCTGAGTGCCTCGAGGGTATTCGCAGGGAGTTGGAGCTGGACACCGCATTATCCCTGCGAGACCTCGGGGCCAGTGAACATGCCCGCCTCCAAGCCATTGAACAGGAGTTCGATGATGCCCTGGCCCATGACATCAACCAGTGAGCCGTTGGACTTGCCCGCCGCCATTGTATATAGTTTATTAGTGTTAAGTTTCCTTTCTTTTTTTCTTCCCTTTGGGGCGCATGGACTATGCCCCACATTTTTGTATATAGTTGTTTATTCTGTAGGCTTTTTTGTAGGTTTCCTTTGGACAGTTTCATCCTTGTAAATAGTTGGAGTGTGCATTTGTCGGCCTTATCTTTTTTGATTTTTCCATGGAGCAATGGATTTTACTTTTTAATTTCAGTTTGGATTTGCTTTGTTGGAAGGAGACATTGGAGATATTTTTGATTTAATATATTTTGGATTCTGATTTCCTTTTTTTATCATTGTGACATTCTGCATTGTTTTGCTTATGTCCATTGTTTGGTATTTGATTTTCTTTCACCACATTTTTTGTTCAATACATTTGTTCCCGTACTTCAATGTGTGGTATTCTCTCATTGGTTTCATGCATGTCACGATGTGGGTGTTCACATTCACTGGCACCCATTGTGTGTGTGTGACGGACATGTGCTGATGTACATACATGCCATTTGGGTTGTTTCATGTAATGGGCATTTCAATGTGGGGTGTATGTTATGCTTGGTTGGTTATTTGGGCAGGGGTGGCGTGCCGTGGGATTTTGGTGGTCATGAGGGCCATGATTGTGGGTCATGTTGACATGTTGGGGGGGACATGAGTGGGACATGAGTGGGGGCCTGCTGGCAGGTGCCCCTGACTGCTGGGGGGGTGTTGGGGGACATGAGTGGGGGCCTGCTGGCAGGTGCCCCTGACTGCTGGGGGGTGGGGGTGCTGGGGGACATGAGAGGGACATGAGTGGGGGCCTGCTGGCAGGTGCCCCTGACTGCTGGGGGGTGGGGGTGCTGGGGAACATGAGTGGGACATGGGTGGGGGCCTGCTGGCAGGTGCCCCTGACTGCTGGGGGGTGGGGGTGCTGGGAGACATGAGTTGGTGATCATATTGCAACGTGACATGTGGCTTGGCTGAGGGGCATGCCCATGGTGGATGGGCTGCCTGTGGGACATGACCAGGGGTGCAGGGTAGTCTCCTGTGGTGTGGGCTGCCTGCAGGGGCCGTGGTGGGGGTAGAGGGGACACCTGGGAGGACCCACACTGCCAATTCACGTGTAAAACTTCACGCGCACCCCTGAAATACACGTACCAAGGCCAATCGCGTGTGAAACATCCCGCGCACCCCTGAAATACACGTACCCAGGCCAATCGCGTGTGAAACTTCCCGCGCACCCCTGAAATACACGTACCCAGGCCAATCGCGTGTGAAACTTCCCGCGCACCCCTGAAATACACGTACCCAGGCCAATCGCATGTGAAACTTCCCGCACTCCCCTGAAATACACATACCCCGCTCCACCAGGCCCGATCGCGTGTGAAACTTCCTGTGCACCCCTGGTATACACGTACTCAGGCCAATCGCGTGTAAAAATTCACGCGAACAACAGTTATACACGTACCCCACTCACACAGGCCCTTTCGCGTGTGGAAGTTACAGCGAAACCCGTAATACACGTTCCCCGCTTGGCGTTTGCTGTTTGGCAGTCCGGTAAACTGGTCCAGGGTTGGCACAGCCCTTTGCGCTGGATTGGGGATTTTGATGGCTTTTCCTTGCGCGAGGGCGTTCTTGGGGGCGTAACTGGCGCTGCTGCAGGGTCGCTGCGCCACTTTGCGCCACGGCTGCTTTTGGAGGCTAAAATCCATGAATACGCTGTGTGCGGAAATCGATTTTAGCGCACGCGGCTGGCGCAGACATTCGCTGTGCGCCAGCCGCGTTCGCCACTTTTGTGCAAATTTCTATGAATTACCCTGTAAGTCTATTGCATAATTCAATAGTTCATATTTTACACCTATTGCTGCATCTGGTATATTACTTCATAATGAGATTTGTGTGCGGTGGGGGAGGGGGGTTCTGCCAATAATGGACAGCTAAGATTTTTATCTATGATCTGTTTTTTACTCTGATCAATGCAAACTGATTTTTTGTGTGATCTAGTCTGTGATCCATTGTAGAATGTTAAAAAACTAGATTTGCCAAGAAATAATATGATTCAGCATGGTAGTAATTTAGTCCACGGTTTAATGTTCTCCACAATGGTCACGTATACAATGTATGATAAGTTAATAAGTATAACTGCAGTGCTTTTAAAATGTGCCAAATTGTGAGCTAATTGGGAAATATCTGAACGTGTACTGGTGCTAAAGGACAACCTCCATTAGACTGAAATCTCCATGTATCTACAGAGGTTTAATACTTGTGATCTGTTTTTCTGCTGTCTGATCACTAATAATCGCCTAGAATAGGCCTAGGGATAGGTTCAAAGAAATAAAATATGGAGTTCCCAATTTAGAATCCCCACTTGGAGACAAATGTTCCCTCCGATCGAGGATTACGCTCCTATTTTCTATGTTAATTGTAGGTCATTAATACTTCTTATGGCGCAGGAATTGATAGCTTTCATCAAATTGCCATCTTGAAAGTGAGAGATCTTAAGGGACCCACTTGCTCCCTGCTGTGTAAATACCATGGAAATTGCAATGGTTTTGATGGCAATCTGGAGGTGAAAGTCAATCAGAACTTGTGTTGAAGCAGGCTCGGTGAGTACATAGAGGTGTCTCGGGCAAGGTGGGTTGTCATGCAGGTCTGCCATGCTGCATCTCCTTTCCTTAATGATATGAAATCCCTTGCAGAGGGGCATATATACTCCCTGCCAGCTCTGACTGCTGGTAAGAACAGGAGATGTCATTCAATGGTTCATAGGGCTTAAGGGGCATCTGGCATTAGACAATGGTCTTGTCTGTAGGCAGGAGTAGAGCAAAGGCTCTCCCTTGTCCCCACCGTTTGTGTATTGGTTGTGTACTGTTCATCATTAATGCTCCTCACCCTGTAGCCCAGCACCAGTGAATTGTATGGTGAAAGTCTGTTGAATTTATTTAGCACTGTCATGCTCTACAAGCCAATCAAAGGGCCACTGGTCACATTGAAAATCTGTGCTCTTCCGCTAGCAACATCAGAGAAGTAAATGGCTGGAACGTTGCTTACAGTACAGGGAAATTGGGTAGTTTTGCAGACATGTCTTTGCTTCTGAGAGACCATTTGGAGTTGTATCGCCTATCTTGATGTGCTTGTTTCACTGTATCCCTCTTTAAGTCTGTCGCTTCTGTGGTGTTTGGGATGCACAGACTGAAACAGACTTCCGCAGTGATACGCTCTAAAACTTGAAATAGATCAGCTCTGGGATTTGATTGCTGGTGGCGGACTCCCATCTGCAAACATTCCAATCCTTGTGGAGCATTCTCCACATTTCATCCTTGAAAGGTAGCTAAAATGAGAACTAACAATGTGTATAATAGCACCAATTTTAATATACGCAAGTGACCAAGTGTGTAGAATACAAATGATATATTTAAATATTATTTTGCTGTTCAATTGTAATTTGTACATTGTCTTCTATATAGCCCATCTTTGGCAGATTGGTTCACCCAATTTAGCAACCGTGTGAGGTGTACTTCAAGGTCAAGCAGGAACATTATTTGGGCGTGGCAAGGGGTAGCGGCACCTACCCTTGGCAACCTCCTTGCTACCACTGGCAGTGCCTGTGCTACCCCTGGCTAAAGAGGCAATGCCAGCAGCAGTTGGAACCGTCTGGCTGTTGGAGACCTCCAGTTTAATAGCGATAGAAAACGGAAAGGTCTATAATCTGTTTTTAAAAACGCTTGAATCGCGTGAAATGCTAAATTCTACTTTGAACACTCTCTTGAAAATCTGGGTGATTTTAAGGGCAACTCGTATGTTCAAAGTTATTGAATTTGGAGGAGCCTAACTCTCTAGAACTGGACAATGTTTTAACAAAATGGTTGGTCAGTCTTCAATTTCATAGGTTAGGTTAATGCAGGATGTCACTATTTGTATACGGAATTTAGAAAAGAAAATCATTGATAGCCACACTAGAATCTCCTTTATCCTCGACCTATTTTTAGTATTTTTTTGCAAGTTTGTCATTTATCAGCATGCAAAGAAATAAACGACGTCACAAGAAAGTTACACCTCACGTGGTACAACTTGAGGTGTCAAGCATTTTTTCTACTGAAAATTGTGTGTGTATATGTGTTCCAGAAATTAATGGTATTTTAGGAGGGTATAATCTCAAATATTTGATAATAATTCTTAAACCTGAACAATTACACTACATATTAACCAGTCCAGCTTCCCACACAAGTGGGTTAGCTAGTTCAGAGTGTTAAATGCTCCCCTTGGAGAGCTGTGTGCTGGCGGCAGTCATATGGTGGAACTTCAGCCTTTCATAATTGCACGGTCAATAAACTCAGAACTGGGATTAACATCCTTGAAAGGCATGGCATTGCGAGCCCGAGGTGTATTTTACTTGAAAGCTATCTCCCCCGCACCTTGCAAACTGCTTAGCCTGGCCAGCATTAATTTTGATAACGAGAAGTCACCCCAAGGAAATAGCTATGAACAGCTAAACAAACCACTCTTTGTTGACATAGATTGGTCCCATGATAAGAAGCGGCTAATGCCATTTATCCATCAAAAAAATCAAAAAAAATCTTTTATACAAAAAATGAATAGATGGGACTGGACTCAGAACTATATACATTTGTCAACTTTGAAGGGCTACGAAGCTGTATCTCATGTAATTCATCGATATAGAAAACCCCAACAATACTTGTTATTATGCCCTGATCCGGAGGTACGTCAATTTATGTTAAGGCTGCGGACAAACCAGTTACAGGTGCTTGCAGTCATTGGGCCACGGTTGGGCATTCCACCTAAGGATAGGAGTTGTCGTATTTGTGCAAAGGGAGAACACTTAGAAATCATTAGGCACGTCCTGACTATGTGCCCTCGCCTGGGCCCGTTATATATGTGTATGCTGGGAAAGCTGGTAAACAACAATGAGACTATTAAGGGTGAGTCCTTTTGGGATTATTGTTTAAACTCAGTCTCAATTAGGACTCAACTGGCTTTATACAGGGTTTAGGTTAAAGTTAAATTCTTATTACCCATCCAGCTGGCTATAGAGGAGATGCGAGTGGCTCCTTTACAGGAACCCTTAGGACGTAGCCCCCTACGTTTGACGCCTGATGTTTGTAGTTTGAGGCTGGATCACTACCTTTGACATCTGGCACCGGGCAGCAAGTGTTCACTTGTGTTGGACACTTTGTGTGTAGAGTTGAATGGGACAAGTATAGAGTATGCTACATTTCACCTCTGTATCTCATTTCTGTTCGGCATTATATTAACATTGTGTGTTTGAATATATATATATATATATATTTCTGAGGCTTGTGGAATCTGCTTAGATCACATGCTGTGCATAGGCCGACATCTAGTGGAAGCTGCGGAGTATTACAGTTTGTTTTTCGAAACTCGAAAATGGGCGTCGACACAGGCGTGCCAGTAATACTATCCCTAGTGTGACGTCCACTGTACCCAAGATCCCTCACGCGTCTAGGATCCTCAGATTGTTTTTTTCCGCCATACTGGTCGGAAGCATCTTGCGGAGTTCCCTGGCCTTAGCCATACTTTTGCTAATTATTGAAGTAAAATTATTTATTGACATCCTTCCCCACCCCAACGTCGACCCTTGACACTCGACGACGGCTGGAGAAGACATCGACCGTCGGCTGCTGCACGACGGATCTGGGCCTCGGAAGGCCGCTGGCCTCGGCCCGGGCCTAGTAGGCCGCTGGCCTCGGCCCTGCAAGTAGGGAGAGTGGGGGGTGGTACATACTCTTCACTCTTAGTATATAGGTACACCTTATATATTTCCTACACTTACCAGCCCGCTGCCTGAAGGTGCGTATGGAGGGTACCCCTTTCCAATTCTGCCCCAAGTGCAACCGCAAATACCCTTGGGTCGACAGGCACGCCACGTGCAATCTCTGCTTGCCGAGGGACCACCCCGAAGCGAACTGCAGAGCGTGTAGTAGGTTTAAGCCTAAGACACTTAAGGACCGTTCGACAAAGCGTTGGGCCCACCACGCCAGGCAGGCAGCCATGGCAGCGGAGGGCGCCTTCAGCGATGGCAGCGACGCCGTACTTTCGGACGGCGACGGCATTACGGCGTCGAAAGACTGCCGAGCGCAGGTCCCCGACCTCGGAAGGTTGTCCGGCAGGGCGGCTATGGGGAAGACCCCCGGCGATGCAAGCGCTACACACCCTACACACACTAAGCACACTAAATCCAACCGAACCTCGACGACGTCGACTTCTCGGAAAGAGGCACAGATAGAACGGTCCGACTCGGTGTCCTCTGGGCGCTCTCGATCGAGATCGCCGCATGACGAAAGGCAATCATCCACTCTTGCCAAGAGTGCCTCGCTCCCTAGATTAATGGAAGTTCGATCGTCGGAAGACGAAGACGACTTCCACCCCCAGGCCGCGCTCCAGGAGACCGAGGCCGCAGTTAACACCAGCGAGGCCCCACGCTCAAAACAAGGTACCTCTCCCGACCCTCGACGCCAGGCGTCGAAAGTCTCTGAGGCCTCCAAGGGGCAGGGAAAACATTTTTCCACGCACGGGGAGGGGGGGAAACAGCAGAAAGCACAGCCTTCCACTCCTGTAAGACCATCCTTCCACCCTAAGCAGACAGTCAAACATAAATCTACTGGGACATCAACATCCAGCAAGGCTACCCTTGATAAGTCCTCTAAGTTGCCTACTAAAGCCATACCCTGTTCCAAAGAATGGTCCAGTGAAGACATAGACAGGGTCATGTCAAGGATGTCTTCCTTAGCTGATTTTTATGACAAGAACCCAGAACATTTCCTTTCGTATGACCCTCAAGGGGCCACACCCTCAGGCTCCTCTGATCCTATCCCCCTAAGTAAAAAGGCCCGGTTCGAAAGATCTGAACCCTTCGAGGTGCAGCCTTACTCTACTCCATACTCTACTCCACACCCCAGATACCAAGGACAGCCTTTCCCTGAAGGGGACCAGGAGTTTTCAATTATGGAGGAACAAACCGGGACTGAATACTATGCGGATGATGAGGACCTGGAGGAGGTAGAAGACGAGCAGGAAATTTACAGAGTAGATTCCCCGGTAGAAAGCGAAGCCCCAGTTACCGACTCGCCAGTTGATAGCCAGCCCCTCCTTAATGAAGTTCTCGCTCGCGCGGCAGAACATTTTCACATCGACACCCACGGTGTACAGGAGGAAAGGGACTTCGCAGAAGAGTTGGTGGGAGAAAGGAGGCCGGTCGCTCAAACCATCCCTATCCTTAAATCCATCCAACGTAGAATAGATCCATCCCTGGTGAATCCAAACCTCACCAGAGCCGTCAACCCCAGAGTCGAAAAACTTTTTCGGGCAGCCCAGTCTGACCCTCTTTATATAAGAGGACAGCTTAAACCAGACTCCCTAGTGGTTACCAACACTCGGAAGAGGGCTGGGACACCCTTATCGTCATCAGAAGCTCCTCCCGACAAGGAGAGCAAAAGACTATACGGGTTTGGCAGGAAGGTAGCCTCAACGTCCGCCTACCAAGCAAGGATCGCAAACTCCACCACCCTATTGGCAAGTTACAACTGCCATCAATGGGAAGAGGTCGCGGCGCTCATAGCCTCTGCTCCTGAACCGTTAAAGGGCCAGTTGGCTCGGATCTCGGCAGAAGGGAGAGCCGTGTCTGGTTGCATATTAAAAGCAACTTTCGACGCCGCGGACAACGCAGGAAGATTGATAGCAGAAGGTACTGTTATCAAGAGACATGCGTGGTTACGGCAGTCGGGGTTCAAAACAGAAACACAGGCTTCATTAATAGACAAGCCGGTGGAACCCGATCTATTGTTTGGGAAAGCGGTCGAAGACGCACTTAAGAATGCCAAGGACGAGTACGAGACTCTCAAATCCCTTGGCCAGCTTACCAACAAACCCCCTAATCAAAGGGGGAACAGTAATTTTCGTCGCCCACGCGGCCAAAATTCACAAAGAGGCAACTATGCCCAAGGACAGGGTACACAATGGAACAACAACCAGCAGTCTACCCAGAGTTACAGCAAGGGTAACAAAAGAGGTCGTGGAAGAGGCAGAGGCAGCCCCAACAAGGGAGGTGGCACGCCTCCACCAAAGCAGTGACGCTCAGTTCAGGGTCCCTTCTCACGCAACCCCAGTAGGGGGACGCATTTCCAACTTCACCCAGGCTTGGGAAGGGATCACCTCAGACAGATGGGTGCTGTCAACAGTGTCCACAGGATATTGTATAGAATTACTGCAGCGTCCCCGGAACCACCCTCCACGACAAAGAGTACACTCCTTAGAACATCAGAAGATCCTTCTCGAGGAGATCGCCATTCTGCTAGAAAAGGACGCGATAGAACTCGTCCCAGGACACCAGGTAAACAAGGGTATCTATTCAACTTACTTCCTTGTGCCAAAGAAAGATTTAACAATGCGCCCAGTATTGGATTTACGGCCTGCCAACAAGTATGTCAAGCCCCAAAAATTCCGTATGACCACGCTACAAGAGGTAATCCCCCTCCTAAAAAAGGGGGATTACATGGCAACCTTGGATTTGAAAGATGCTTATTTTCATATCTCCATGCTCCCAGCCCACAGAAAATACTTGCGCTTCAAGGTGGACAGTCGCCACTACCAATTCAAGGTACTGCCCTTCGGGATAGCTTCAGCACCAAGGGTGTTCACCAAGGTACTGGCGGTGGCTGCTGCACACCTACGCAGGGAGGCAATCCCAGTGTACCCTTATCTGGACGACTGGCTCATAACGGGGGAAACCCCAGGAATTTGCAGGTCAAACATTCAGAGGACTATCGACCTCCTCCACGAATTAGGCTTCTCTATCAACGAGAAGAAGTCAAGTCTGGTGCCAAGCACCTCAAAACAGTTCCTAGGAGCAATCCTAGATTCTCAAAAAGAGTTGACCTTCCCTTCGGAAGAGAGAATTCGGAATATACTACTGCAAATTCCACATTATCAGTCAGGTCAACAAATAACGGTACGCAAAGCAATGCGGTTACTGGGCATGATGGCGTCTTGCATTTACCTGGTCCCCAACGCGCGTCTGCGCATGCGTCCCATGCAGGAATGGTTGGCGAAACAGTGGTCTCAGGCAAGTGGTCAGTGGGACGATCTAGTGGTCGTTTCGCCAACACTCGTACAGAGCTTACACTGGTGGACAAGAGAGAATCTCGCAAGGGGAAAACCCTTTTACGATCCCGAAGTACAGGCAGTGGTGACTACAGATGCATGCCTGACTGGGTGGGGAGCTCACCATCTCCACCACACAGCTCAGGGTCTCTGGTCTCACTCAGTAGCCAAGAACCACATCAACCTGCTAGAGCTTCTGGCAGTATTCCGAGCGCTTCGGGCGTTCGAGCCCCATCTGCTAAACTTGTCGGTGCAGATCCGGACGGACAGCACGACAGCCATGTTCTATTTGAACAAACAAGGAGGGACTCGTTCGCCAAATCTGTCCAAGCTTGCCCAGAAAATCTGGATATGGGCACTCAGACGGAACATCTTCCTGTCATCGCAACATGTTCCAGGGGAGCTCAATTCCCTAGCGGATGCCCTAAGCAGAGACTCCCTCCCAGAGGAACACGAATGGGTCCTTCACAGAGATATCGTAGACGATCTCTTCTCTCAGTGGGGTTTCCCCACTATGGACCTATTCGCCACAAGCGAAAACAAACAATGCCCAGGATTTGCATCCAGGTTCCCCCAGCCAGACTCCCAAGGGAACGCCCTGTGGATGAACTGGTCAGGGATGTTTGCGTGCGCTTTTCCACCAACTCCTCTCATCAGGAAAGTGGTGTACAAGATGAACAAGGAATCGATGACGCTCATCCTAGTTGCTCCCATGTGGGCGAGACAACCATGGTTTCCACACCTACGCAGGATGGCGGTGTGCGAGCCCATCAAACTCCCAGCCTGGTACAACCTACTGTCCCAGCAACAAGGTCAAACAGTGCACCAGGAACCCAACTCAATGAACCTGGCAGCATGGCTCCTGAGGTCATAGAGTTTGGCCATCTCAATTTACCACAAAGGTGTATGGACATCCTAAAAGAATCCAGGAAACCAAACACAAGGCACTGTTATTTTGACAAGTGGAAGAGATTCGTTATTTGGTGCCAGAATAAACAAATCAACCCAGTTGATTGCACTCCTTCCAACGTTGTGACATACATGCTCCACCTGCTGGATGCAGGATTGGTTTTTAACTCTCTGAAAGTACACCTGGCAGCCCTCTCGGCTTACACCACATCCCATAACAAGGTGTCGTGGTGGAAAGTACCAGTAGTTAAAGCCTTCATGGAAGGAGTAAAGAGACTTCACCCTCCTATTTCGAACCCACCGCCAGGATGGGACCTTAATGTGGTGCTAGCTAAGCTCATGGGCCCCCCTTTCGAACCCATGCATAAAAGTAGTCTCAAACACCTGACTTATAAAACGGCCTTCTTAGTAGCCATTACCTCTATAAGAAGGGTCAGTGAAATTCAGGCTCTGTCAGTGCAGGATCCTTTCTTTACTATCCACAAGGACAAACTGGTTTTACGCACACACCCTAGGTTCTCACCTAAATTTATATCAAAGTTCCATGTAAACCAGTCCATCGAGCTTCCGGCTTTCTTCCAGGACCCGCAAAGCTCTGCTGAGGTGAAACTACACACCCTAGATGTGCGTAGGGCGGTCCTCTACTATGTAAATAAAACCAGACCGCTAAGGAAAACAGATCAACTGTTTGTCTCCGTAGCTACAGGCAGAGAGGGAGATCGCGTCTCTAAAGGCGCTATCTCGAAGTGGATTATCAACTGTATACAGCTGTGTTACTCTCTTTCTGAAAAAACTCTGCCTTTTACGCCAAGAGCCCACTCTACTAGAGGCATTGGGGCCACTCTGGCTTTCATTGCAAATGTTCCCCTCGACACCATTTGCAAAGCAGCTACTTGGAGCTCTATTCACACTTTTACTCAGCATTACTGCATTGACACTCATTCCAAGACAGATACACAAGTGGGACAAGCGGTTCTAAGACACCTGTTTGCTCATGACCCTTCTCACATCCCACCTCCTTCTTCTGGTACTGCTCGCTAATCTATGCACAGCATGTGATCTAAGCAGATTCCACAAGCCTCAGAAGGGATACATTACTCACCGTAATCGTATTTCTGATGCTTGTATCTGCTTAGATTCACATGCGACCCACCCTTCCTCCCCTCCGAGAGAAGGCACATGATTGCTTGTAGTCTTACCTTTCTGTCTATCTGCTTGGATTATCTGTACTCGCGCTACTCCTCATGCTTCCTCATGTCAGAAAAAATACAATCTGAGGATCCTAGACGCGTGAGGGATCTTGGGTACAGTGGACGTCACACTAGGGATAGTATTACTGGCACGCCTGTGTCGACGCCCATTTTCGAGTTTCGAAAAACAAACTGTAATACTCCGCAGCTTCCACTAGATGTCGGCCTATGCACAGCATGTGAATCTAAGCAGATACAAGCATCAGAAATACGATTACGGTGAGTAATGTATCCCGTATATTTTTACTTAATTTTATGCAGTCTTTATATGATTTTTATATTTAATGTATGTATTGATAATTACGTCTGTATTAGGTTTTATGTGTATTTATGTATTTGCACTTCTTGTGTAAAGTTCCAATGACACCTATTATTACAGTGCTTTGAAGTTAGTAATGCATTCTGCAGCACTATAGAAACCCTTCCCTTCTATCCAGCAGGCTAGAAGGTCATTGACACAATTGACCTTTCTGCCACCATGACTGGCTGATTAGCACACACGCAAGCCTGCACAACCTCCTGGCCCCTTACGATAAGGGGCGACTGGAGGTACATGTTCAGCTATACCTGTGCAAAGGAAAAGCACTTGCCATATAATGGCAGCAACTGGGCATAGGAGGATATGAGGAATATTGCACTGTCATATTGGGCTATAACTGGCATACGATCTGAGGCTGCAACTGCAATACGGTGGCAGTACCTATCCACATATGCCTGTATTGTCATAGGCAGTGCCCCTCCCACTGTTATGGTTCTGAGGTGTATTTTGTTGGCATATCATGACTGTACCAAGGACATTTCAAGACAATGTCCCTCATTGCGGCGTTGCTGGTAAAACCAACTGGTAGGCGGCGGGTTACCAGCAACCCTGTAAGATTGTTTTCTGCCGCCTGACTTCCCGGTGCCACTGGGATATCATGGCAGGCGGCTGAAACAGTAAATCCCCAATCCCCATTCCCGTGGAGCACCTGCACCGTTGCTAACGGTGCCATTGCTTCAGTGAAAACATTGCTGTAAGAGGCCTGAACCCCCGGCAGGTCAGGCCTGCCGGGAGATCCGTACCCCGACCGGCATATTCTTAGTTTGGCAGTTTGGAAAGGGTACCGGTACGTTGCTATCTGCACCTTTATTTCCGAACAGCCAAACTCATAATGAAGACCAATATCTTGGTTAGGTTAATGTATGCTTATTGTATAAATTTACACTTACTGTATGTTTTACATCAGTGATGCCACATCTTGTGATTTTGTCAAAGGGTCAAGACCACGCAGAGCAAAAGAGATTTGAACGCCGGATTTGTGCTTAGAAACTGAACTCTGGTATTAAGCGCATTATAAAAAACAGTTAAAACAAAATAAAAGTCCATCTATAATGTCACTTGCCACTATGTCACTCAGGAAGTGATGTCACTCCCACTACCACTGGTGACACTCATCCAGAACAAAGCATTGTGTTATTTTATACTGCAATCATTGCAAACTTCCAGTACTGTACACGGGAAGCCTGAAATGAGCAAGACAAACCTATTACATATTAGGATCACTTCCCGTGGCGTGCTACATTGTGACTGCCCTGCTTAGCACACATTGAGTACTCCTAGGAATGTCCACTGTCCACCCCTGGGGCTACACTGCATACATACACACCCGTGTTTCAAGCTGAGGCAAGTGGCCTCTGTCAGAAAACAAATGGAAGCTTGCAAAATGACCAGGAAGGTGAGAACTGGGCTGGTGACTGGTGCTTATGATCTCATCGTGTTTTTGTCCTGCATGAACTATGCTCCTTCCAGCATATTCCGGTGGTTTCTCGTGACCAATCAGGCTGTCGGCTCTTTTGCCTAACCTGGACATACCGTCCATTATATCCAACCCTGGTCATAGTGCTTATCAAGTGACCCTAACTCTGGCCGCCTGGGGTATCTGTGCACAAAGAGTAGGTCTGGAAAAGTGCAGACTGGAAAGGGATGGGTGCTTTTCTCTCCTTCCAAATTCTACCTTTGCCTGTTGTCTCATGATGCCAGATATGAGTGCTGCTGGCATTTGATGAAACTGTGGCACCAGTGAACACAGTACATTTAGGAGCTACCAGTGGGGCTTTGGGAGATGATGCCATCCGGTAGCAGGCATGAGCAATTTCATTAGGCCTTCTTCTTAGTCCACTATTTCCTTAGTGGAAGAATTGCCCTCTTGGTATGTATGCACCTCGTGATCCTGAAATATCCATGTTGGGGTTTGTTTACCCACTGCTGTCTGCTTTGCTGCTGTCTTGTAGGTTATGTCTCATATGGTACAAAGGTTTCTGTTTTGAACATAATGACTGTTTGCGAACAGGAATTCACATCATGTACAGGCTCTTATTGTGAAGGAATGCCAGTATTTATTTTAACTAACTAATCTTACAGTAATGGAATTCACATTTTGCAAAGAACCTCTTGTACTAGGGCTGTTTGTGCAAAGGATGTCTCTTATACGTTTCTTGAAAGTGGCACCGTGCCCCGACACGGAAAGGTAGCCTGCGAGCTCTTCCTTCCATCCCGAGAATCGTCGCCAGATAGGCAACTTTTTTTCCCTGACCCCTAAAATTCTTTCCTTAGATGTTATAGGAGGAGTACAATTATATATTACCTCCAATCCTGCAATATTTGGGGAAAGTGTTTGATTGTCTAGTGGGTGCATTTTTAGGGAAATGTCACCACCTGACAGCCCAGGGATGTAATTTAGGGGTCGCCAGAGGTCGCAATTAAAAAAAAAAAAAGAAAAAAAAAGTATTTTTTTTTTCATTTTGGTAATGCACGTTTCTGGGCTTTGGCCAGCACCATGTGGCTCTTTACTTATGGAGTGGTTGGCTTTCTTGTTCAGGCCCCTTAAAAAAGAAGACAATTAATAACAGGAGTGCCATTTTCAAGTCTTAACACTTTCAGCACTGACCCTAAATAAGAAAGAATAGGAATACCAATGTGTCTTTCTGGAATTCTATACAATAATTGCTAGACTCATTAAAGGTTTATTTCAGGCACACTTCAGGGGGTGAGTCACTGATTTAGTCTGTGCTTAAACGCCTCAACTCAGCCTTTTACCCTTCTGCGGTCGATAAATGAGTACCAACACAGGTTGGGTGATATTGGGTGAATATTTTTTCAGTATAAAGTGCTTAAGCGTAAGTGCTATATAATAACACATCATTATCATTTGGTCATGGACGTCTGCTTGCATTTACAGTAATTTGGTAATATGGGCCCATACACACTGTTCTTAACGATACATATGGCGATCAATTCTTGTATGAAATGTACATCACATTATAGTGATATCGTAACCATATTTTTCGTAGTGTACAATGCTATGTGATGCCACTTCCTGTTTTGTCAACAGGTGAAAGGTTGTGTTCCATCGCTTCCTGTGATATCACTTCAGGGTGGGGTTAAATGACATCACTTCCTGTGATGTCCTCAGGGGTCAAGGGTCGTGTGATGTCCCTTCCGCTAGCCCTGTCATTTTGGTGAAATGACATCCCTGTGACAGCCATTTTCACAGTGGCATTATCACTTGATACTGAATCTAGACATGAATGAATATGCCGGCTTCTGCTTGCTGCTTCCACCCTGTCATCCAGATGTGTGCACATTGGGGTGGGGATGTGGAGGGGGGGGTGTTGCGAGTATAACTGTGTGCATAGGTAAGCATGTATGTCTTTTATAACTTTGTTTGGCTTATTAAAAAGGTATACAGTCTTTATAACGAAAATGTATATTGAATGAATATATAATGAAAATTATATAACTAAAGTGTATGTAGGGGTGGCGTAAAGGGTTACATCTTTTGGGGGAACGGTTGTGGTGGGTTTTTAGGGTTGGGAACAGTGGTTTGGGAGGAACCCCCAAAAAAAGAAAAGAAAATGTGTATGTTTTTGTCATTATATAATTTTCATTATATGTGCATTTGATATAAAATGCTTCATTATAAATACATTTAACCATAAAAGATCCAACTAAATCCAAGTACAAAATATATTTGTTTATATTCTGAACAACCAACCATACAAAGCAGATAAATTACTTTTTGAAAATGTAATCCATATGTGCAAAGCTGTATGATCCGTGATAGTCCTTTATATAGGGGGGACATTGGGTCGCAAGCAATGCTGCCAATTTTCTACCCTGATGCAGACACAAACAACCATGCATGTGAATTCTGGTGAACCCCCCTCATACTCCCAGTCTTACATCGAGTTAAGATATACAGCGAAATCGGCCCCGATTCCCCAAATGTAGTCTTAGCGACCAATAATGCACAGTAGTCGGTTTCAACGTAATGCAGATAAACAAGATCTGGGAACAAGTCTGATCTTTTTGGCTTCCCCTTGCCACCTGCAACATTGAGACTCTGCTTGGCACAATCCTGATAAACTTGGAGTTCATGTCCTGAGCACCAGGCAAGATGTTGAGCAAGCAACTTTGAGCCATCCTGGTGTCTGCAGGTCGTGCAAGTGTATATATACTCTTCCTGCTAGTCGCCTCTGGCAGGAAATATGACAAACATACATGGGGGTACAGCTCGGCCCGTGACCTCTGGCCAGCGTGCAGAGATAGCTGCCCTGAACCTAAAATAATTCAGTAATTGCAATGAGGTGCCACTGATATGTACCTTGATTTCATCCCAAGTAATGAATCGCTCGTTCATAAATAGATCCCCCAATGTAAGAATGCGGGCCCTACACCAGACCGCCTCTATATCTTTGTCCGTGGAGGGCGTCACTGCCCCCATCCCCCAGAGGGGGACAGGTTAATAATACATGGTGGGGACATTCAATCTCTTACTTATCTTAACCCAGGCCACCCGGGTCGCACCCACCAGGTCTAGTCAATGTGAGCATCGATATGCATTGCCTGCAAGCAGCAGTACTAGGGGTGACGAGCCCATCTGACGTGTGGAGTATCCGGCTGCTCAGCCACCCAAAGAGTAGCATAAAGTATCTGTGCTGGCAGGTAATACAGCT
The DNA here is from genome assembly GCF_040938575.1 of Ambystoma mexicanum. Lineage (NCBI taxonomy): Eukaryota > Metazoa > Chordata > Amphibia > Caudata > Ambystomatidae > Ambystoma > Ambystoma mexicanum. The sequence continues at coordinate 736,145,135 of NC_090934.1, read as the reverse complement.
CATAATCTGTGGCGCCAAGTCCACCCACTTCATACGGGCGGGCCTGGTTTCTCCAAGGCATACAAACCTGTCCAAAGAAAAGAGCATATTCCAGTAAGGTCAGTGAAAAAGGCGCGGCCAGGCCACATTGGAATGTTATGGAAGAAGTATAGAAGTTTGGGAAATATGACAATTTTTCAGAGACAGCCTCCCTGCAAGTGACAGCGGTATGTGATCCCATCTCTGAAGTTTGGCTTTCAATTGGGATACATAGGACCCATAATTCAGATCAAGCGTCCGTGAGGTTATACTGACAATGCGGATCCCCGAATACCGTAAACTGTCCTAGGCCCAGGGGAGACCAAACGTATCTGCCAGTGTTCAAGTAGCATCCGTCAGGGGATATATCTTGGACTTCTTATTGTTGCAGTGGAGACCAGAGAACTTGACGAAATCCAACACCGCTCCCACAACCTTTGTGACGTTGACCTCCAGATTCTGAATGTATAAAAGGATGTGAGAATGGGGTTTAAAACCTCAATTTTCCCTGCTGCCTCCATCCATAGTGATGCACATCAAGCTGTGGGGCTGACTACCCTATCGGGCCCAGAGGATGTCCAGCGGCCCTAGGCTCTTTAAATAGGGAGTATGATAACTGCTTTTATATGCAATATAAGCATTTCTGGTATTTGGGGTAAGGGGCTGCCAACAGCACTTTTACTCAAGGAGGGGGACATAAAAATGTTGGATACCACTGCCTTAACAGGATTGTGGTCAGATGGCGTATGTGCCTGAACAGAGCAGTCACTGAGCCTTTCAATCCCATCTTACTCATTCAATTCATCATCTGAAAAGCTTTAGTCAGATTGACCTTTAGCAAAAATCAGCACAAACCAATTTATCCAATAAAAATAAGGATAAGATTGATAAATGGAGTTAAAACACACACATACTATGACAATTGAAAAATAAGACCAATTTGATATAGTTTAAGAAAAAGAAAAACCTTCTGGGGTTAATACCTCTTCGTAAGGGGTGAAGAGAGCAAGCTCTCAGCCTCACGAGGATACCCAACAGATATCATACAGTACCCAACAATCTACTTCTCAAGAGCCAAGCACAATGCACATATCTAGCTGTAGAGAAGATAACTTTCCAATCCAATGTACAAGTTAAAAACAGCACAGCCTCTCGTGTATTTCTTGTGCTCTTCTCCAGCAGGATGGGTCTTAAATACCTACTTCTCATAGGGAGAAGGGCAGCGCAAATTAACATAACATGCAGTAAGTTACTGAAGAGTAGAATGTAAATATGAATGTCACATGGATGATCGTCTCCAAGTGTCTACCAACCTGTAATATTCCATCAGCTGCAGTGCCATTTTGGCAGATCTAAACAAAGGCCTCATAACACACTGAATTCGCCCACCAAATGATTGTCCTATGCAAGCATTGCAATAATAAATCGCCTACTTTAAAAAGAAAAAAAGGCAGGAATATCACATCTCGCTAGGATTGACCAAGATCTCATAAAACGACTACACCAATTCCATCTGCGACCCATCGTTCACCACCCCTTGAATCCATGGCTTTATGTATTAATATAGTGACTCTCCCTCGCGCAAGTAGTGAAAACCCAGAGTTAAACCTGCGTCATTCCCATTGTTGGACTATAAAATGGCACCCTCTGCCTTCCAGTTCAGTTTCCTGAAGGCAAATAGGTACCCTGCCTCAGACCCCACCTGGTGTGTTTCCCTGGCATTTTGGAGTGCCCTGACATTCCAAGTCAGCTGGCATATTTTATGGGATGAGGTTACATCATCTCTTACTGGAAGATCTGCCCATGGTAAATAGGTTGGGAGGGTCATGGATACCACTGCCTTAGCCCGCACCCCGGCACATGGATGAATATATCTATCTGGGGTTGCACAGTTTTGTCATAACGTCATTCACCATGCAGGTATTTACCATGCTACACTTGCGGGAAGGCCTTTACCATGTTGCTAATGGTGGCGCAGCAACTGTTCATTGGTTCCAGTGCTCACCTGACTCTGTGGGCCAATTTGTGCCTGCCTTTGTCTCAGGGGCGGGGCTCTGTTACACATGTAAAAGGCTTTAAAAAAAAAAACTCTAAGCCCCTCACCCTTTCCCAGCACAGAATTTGTAATCATCGCTGATGGCTTCCCTGGTGTTGCGGTGGCCTGGAATACATTTTTTCTTTCACTGTAGTGAGTTGTTTGCCTCTCTGACGCTCTTGGCGCTGTATGTGGATGATGGCTGTCCCAGCTCCATGTAATTTGACTCACCAGGATTCTTGCTCATTGTGTTCCGGCCCAGGTTTTCTTCATTGCTTGCAGAGGCATTCTGTGAGTTCACTTTCTACAATAGAAGAAAGAGAGCCTGGCCAGAAACCGTACTGGGAGACATTGTGTGATGCAGGGAGGTTTCATTGCTAGCATGCCTGGCACATCGGGAGTAACGGGGACTACCCTGCTAACTCCCAACTCCGTGTCCCCCCCCCCACTTTTGGGAGGGGTTCTTGTTCCCCTCTGACATGGTCATGACCCTGACCCCGTTCCTGTCCCAAAGGCCACAGACATACCCGGTGTGGACTTTCACAGATAAATGCACAGCCGAACCAGGTCAGCATTTGCTCGATTATTTTCATTATTTATTTGTGCAGCCAACAAGCGCATATTCGTTTTCAGTGCATTTACTACTCTTCCCATGCAGATGTTGTGTGCCCCCAGGCCCATGTTATGTGCGTCTATAACACCAAGAGATTTGCATGGGGGTGAATGTTAATACCTCTGTTAATACATCTGGTATGTTATGTTATTTCAAAATTATAAGACCAGGAACATACAAACATTACTGTTTAGAAAATAACTTGCGTGAAATACTGTCATGGGTGGCCTGGGTACCCTGGGCGGGATAGCCCCCCACAGGGCCAGCACAGCACTCGCCGGGACCGTGGGAAGCACATGGACAACCATGGTAGCATGCTGGAGGTGCCACAAGGCCAACCGGTCACCTAAGGCCAGAGGAGGAACTCCCGTTCTGTCTTGTTGGGAACTCGTAGGATTTTGTCAAAGAAGCCTATTAAGGTCCCCACCTCATGGCAACTCCTGCCAGACGTTCCAGGATTCGTAGCTGGACAGACCTCCATGCTCATTTTTGCCTCCTCGTTCCTCAGAAGGAACAGAAGGAAGCAGGAAGAAAGGCATAAGACACAGAATATCGAGGAAAATGACAAAAGAGAGGAACTATGGCGCACCACTCTTCAGACATCCTCCCATATTGAAGCCTGCATATTGGATCCGCGCATGAAGAAAAAACAAGACAAGTTTAGTCATAGCGTTAACAGCAACTAACAGCCACCTCCCTAAATAGCAACTCACCTCAGACCTTTCAAAACTGCCCTCTGGTTTGGCAGGGGAGCCACTCGCAACCTGTAAGGGAAGAAAGAGACATTTTACTTTATTTGAGACTTGGGACATTGAAGTCTTCAGAGAGAAAACAGAGATCCACTTTTATTCAATCGGCCATTAAAATCGCACACAACAATGAAGAAACAACGAGGTGAAGAATAACCACCACTGATCTATGCTGTATCCGAGCAAATGTTGGGTGCAGTCAACTCTGCCGGGCGTTGCTTTTGGAACCCCATTAGTCATTGCTGGACAAGGATGAAGGATGCAGAAATTCTTTCCTCTGGCCCTCATGCTCGCACAGGTATTTAACCACTTCAGAGGGTATACGAGGAGAGCAGCAAGGAACTAAGTGTGTAACGATTCTTATTTGGTCTGCAGATACATTCACAGAGGAAAAGAGTGTGCACATTAACCAAAGAAAGGGGGTCCCCAACACAGCAGAGGCAGTACCATCAATCCCTCAACTAGCAGTATTTACAAACCATCATCAGGGGGTACACGGTATGGGTATTGCAATACAGACATCAGGTGTCCACTCCAAGATGTCCCTGGAAGCTTGTAATCCAGGTAGCATGTTACAATTGCACTCGCCCCCCATCCCAGCTCGTATTTTGTTCGAAATGAGTGCCTCCCCTACAATGTCCCCTACTGCCACTACACTGCCTACCTTACCGCTAAACTAAAATCATTGGGCAGCACACGGTCATCACACAGTAAGACCATGACTAGACTGGAAACTAGATTGGCTTGGAAGGCGAAAATTCAGAAATTGTCCTCATGCTATGCTCTGATTCTCAGAAACTCCATCCCGGTGGCAATCAGTACTGCTCCAAGTCTCCTTCAGTTTAGGCTAGATCCCGGCTATCTTGTGTACACCCCCATCTATGATAATTCTTACTGTTAAATTGATGACTTGTTAAATTCTCTCAATGGTTTTCTCTAAGCCCTGTGCAGCGCTCTGTTGCTCCCGAGCTAGGTTTGTGCTATCTTCTTTATATTTATAAATGTGAACATGTGTGGGGTAAGGAACTCATGGTGGCAACAGTAAAGACAGATACAAGTGATCACACTTCAAGGGTGTTTATTAAACTGTATAAATGGGTTGGAAGAAATGCTTAATCTAAACCTAAATCAAATTTCGGAGCAAGCTACGGCCATCAAATAATAATAAGGCAGTCCTAGTGGCGTCTTGTCCGATAAAAGGGCCTATACTAAAAAAATTAACTATTGACAATCCTTACAACTAAGTACAAAAAGAGTGTGTGATCGTGTTCACAAGAAAAGAAAGAAGTGTTTAATAAATAATAAGTCACGATGTTATAGCCGGGGGTCTCCCTTCCCAACGTTTTTAGCATGGGACAAGGCGAGACTCCTGAGCACAGCACACTCTTGGGCTTCCCCAGCACGAGGCTACAGTTCCTTTCAATGTTAACAGGACCTTCGGTGGTTAAGTCTCTTTTCTACAAAGGTCTCTTGCCTCCGAGGACCTGATGTGTTCAAAATAACAAAACAAAAGTTCCTTTTCCGTGTGTACGTTGGGTGATGACTTTTCCTGACTCCTCTTCCAGGCTCAAACCCTTCTCGAATGATAGCCTCCCTCTGTCAGGTTCACTACGGCTTTTATTCAAAAGATTTCACCTGTTGCATTCACAAGCCTCATTGTCTTTTTAAAGAATCTTTCACTGTGGACATCCCTCCTTCGTGTTCACTCTTGTCAATACAATTTTCATGGGGTTATCGTGCTTCTCCCTGTTCTGCAGGTATCCCTCAGCCGTGTTCAAGTTTGCCAGTTATATAGTTCTGTCTGCTTTATCACAATACAGGATTTACTTCCCTTAACTTTCCTTTTGGTTACAGGTCCAAGACTTTCAACTGTGCAAGGAGTTTTACTCGACCCTGGTATGACCATGTGGACCTTTCTTCGTTGGACTCTTCTAGGGCCTTCTGGTCTCGGTAGTTTCAACAAAAAGGGGACCAGCCAGAGTCCTTCGAGTGAGCACCCACATGACACCGGACCACTCTGCAGCTGGTCTTTTCCCTGCGGTTTTAACATTTCTGTAACACACAAGGTCTTTGTTCTTTACTTCAACTTATGTTACCATTGCAACCTTTGCTCAAAACTGTTCGGTTTACTATCGGTTCTCACTCCAACTCAACGGCTATGATGAACCGCTTGGCGTTTCTTGTATCTGGAGTCCAGGACCGTACCACAGTAGCAAGCGCCTCTCCCTGCTTTGGTTATCGGTGTAGGAGGGCTCATGCACCGGTGACATCTGTTACACCACACGCTGGTTATTGTTCGCAGTCTTATGTTTCCTTTCACAGAGGCTTCGTGGGCCTGGGTTGAAAAGGACAAAGGGACTTCTCTCCTTGCCGTTCCTTCGGTTGTCGACGCCTTTCTCCTCCTCTTGAACTGCCTGAATAGCTGTCTCATTGAGGGGTCTGCCTTGCTCAAAGTGTGCTCTCATGCTCCACCTTTTATCCCTAAGGGGAAGGGAAAGTGCCTTCAGGTGTTTGTGATTATTGTCAATTGCCTGACCCTGGTATTGCAACATGTCAGGTAAATGGCCCTGGTGTTAATCTGTTGTCTTTCGTGGTATAAGAAAGTATTTGTGTCAGGAAAGGGGGGGCAGGAGGGTTGAGCTTCTGAATATCCAATGGGGTAGGATGGGGAAAAGGTGTAATAGGGAAGGGGAACTGTTTCTCACCCGTATGTGTCCCACTTCTACTCTATGAGGACCCCCCATCCAGGTGATCCTCCCGCACTGGTCCACCCCCAGGAACTGGATCCAATAGCGATAGCCGTGTCCTGGCCACCTGGATGACAGATTCCCAGGGACTAGTCAGGGAGACGGTATCTAGACTATCCATCGAAATTAGATTAATCAAATTAATATCCAACAAATTATATTAATTGAAAGCCATTTCCATTGAAATGCACTTTCATTGAATACATTTTGTTGGATTTCGATTAGGGTTAGGGGGTGCCCTTGGGGGCTGCCCGCCCTCAAAAATAATAAACATGAAACGTTACATGAAGCTGGCCAGTGCCGCAATATTTTGAAGATGTCAGCACTGGACAGCTCCATGTAACGTTTTAACGTGAAAAATAAATGCATCGAAATGCTATCTTTTACATTTAAAAGTACATATCCATCGAAACTTGTCCATTCCTATATTCGATGGACAAGTTTCGATGGATACGTACTTTTAAATGTAAAAGATAGCATTTCGATGCATTTACATTCGTGCTTTTACTTCGATGTATTTTTTTCATTGAAAAAACCATAAACCCAGGGAGACACCTTCAGGTTTCTCTCAGTGGGTTTGTGTCTTGGCGAAGCATTGTTCCTTATACAATTCACACTGTTTCACCAATCTGCGGCAAATTTTAACTAGTTACCTGTTAAGACCCTCCGGACATTACTGGTTACATAACATTTGGACACCCCACCCCTTTCCCCAGATTTCAGCACCTTCACACAAGAGATGGTTGCCTGAAATCGGTGAAACATCAATGTAGCCATAGACTAACTGGTCCTCAACCCTAGAATGCATGGTTTCTGGGACATTTGCACTGCATCACGCTAGGGTGAGGCAACAGGTGTGGAGTGAGCACAGTAGAGCCCAGTAGAGCCCAATATGCAGCAGCACACCAATTCTCGCCTCCCCCACCCCAATGTCTGCTATGGGGTATGTCAGCCAGCTACACACACCCATTCTCATTGCAATTTACTTCAGAGTGCAAAGCACATCAAGCGATAAGCAAATCAGAACAGCGACGTACAGGATCATTGAATTTCAACAATTGATGAATGTTGTCAAATATGTCCACAGAACCCGTTCAGAGAACGGTACTTTTTTCTAGTAAAAATGTAATAATAAAAGTTGATATTGAAAGTTAATGAAAATGTTTAGATTGCTTGATAAATTAACCGTTTTTCATGAATTTAATATTGTCAATGAATGTGCAGAGGTTGTAGTTGTAACCAATTTTTGTAGTACTTTTGTATTTTAACTGTTTGGTGGGTGGATGTTGCCAACTGTTGTCTGCATCAACGAGAGCTAATGAGATAGAATGGATGAAATACATTAACAAAATGATGTGCTGTTTGCATCTTTCCGCACGCAGGCTGGGTTTTTGCAAAATGATACAACAGGAATGCTTTGAGGAGTAATCTATGTGAATACTGCAAAAAAATAAATTAGAATCCCAAAATACCATTTTTTTTTGTTACCACTCGAACTTTATTTACTTAACCCTGCCCCCACATGTATATGTGGCAAAAAGTGGGTCTCGAATTTCGGTATTTTGGGCTTTGAAATTTTGGGCACTCTCTATGTTGGTATGATCCCCTTTGGTAGTGCATGCTGTGGAGAATCCTGCGGCTACCCCACTAAAACCCTGCCTATAGTCTCCTCCCAGTTGACCAGGAGCGAGCAGACACTTCCTGATCCCCATTCTGGGGGTGGTGTACTGCAGGAGGATCCCCTCGGTGAAGACATGGCACATGGCAGTGGGGAGACTTTGCAGGGTGAGACACGGTATGACTTCTTGGGCGATAGTAAAATCCTTTCCAGAAAGGTTATAGCATTTAGATGAATGTCAATATAGGATTAAAAGCAAACTGATAAAATCTGGGATGAAAAGGTATAAAGATGTTAACTTTCCAGAACCATTGTTTTATACCCCTAAAACTCCATATCCTCCACAATATCAAAGGTATTCCAATAGGAACAATGACATGTGACCTTTTCTGTCCTTTATAAATAAAAAGTTCCTAATTTAAACTGAAAGTCCCAGAATCCCTCAGGCACTGTGGGGAAGAAGAGGGCTGTAGAAGCAGATACGAGCCCAGGTGAGGCAGGCAAGCCTAATGACTCTAGACAATGTAAGGCAATCGGTATAAGGGCCTGCACCTGAACCTAATTAGCCCACCTGAGGGGCATAGAAGGCAGCATGAGAGAGGAGCAGTAGAAAGAAGCTGGGGCAGGTGCTGGAAGGTTGGCAGTAGCAGAAGTAGAAGAAGCAGATCACGTAGCCCGCAGTTCACAAGGAAGTGTGACCACATTGGGCACGTGGGAGTAGAGAGGAGGCAGATTTCACCTGCAGACTCTGAGTTGGTCCTGTGCTCACAAACCTTGTATAGATGTGGCAGCACTGGAAGCAACAGGCAGTCTTTCCAGGTGTGCCTTGTTGCTGTGAATGCCAAGCCGAAGTTGCTGTTGTTCCTAAGGCCCATGTGCAGAAGAAAGCCAAGGGAAACTAGAGAGCAGGAGACTCTCCCTTGATGAGGCCGGATTGAAGACACCCATGCAGCAGAGCGTATGTATCCCAAGAGTGCCCGAAATAGAAGCAGGAGAAGAAATAAAATCGGGAAACAGCAGAATCCTGCAGTCGTAATTGGGAATCGGAAAAGAAAGCTCTGTACTCCTGAGAAGCAGTAGTTCCTTGCTGGTAACTGTAGTCCGCTTTTAATTGCACTTGCGTTGAAAGTTAAGCGAGTAGAAGTTAACCGTAGAAGTGGGAATTCTTGTTATCAATGGGAAAGTAGCACACGCTTAAATAAAACACTTGCATTGAACCAAGTACACTGCCGGTAGCTCAATTGAAGTTAAACTGATTTTCCCAAAGAGTTGCAAGTATTGTTTAAATGGACTGCGCACATGACACAATGTTTCCCGATGCTTCTGAGGTTGAGTGCTGACCGAAAAGTGGGAACACTTCTCACTTTGAAGTGGCAGTTAAAAAGTGAAACAAATTGCGTGAGCCTAATTTTGTTTTCAGTAGAAGGTCTACATGTTGCACCACATTAAAAGCTGAAGTAGGAGATTAGCTGAAGCCAGAACAAGCATTACCCAAGGCCATAGGGGTAACTCTATAAAAGTAAATCCTGCACATGTAACAACTGTACACTAGTGTTCTGAATTTGTTGAATTCATTGTTACCCAAGAATCTTCATCCAGAGCTGAAGAGTTGCACAACTGCTTTGGGGTAACTATTGAAGGAAAGGCATATACGAAGCTGGGGAAGGCAGCCGGGTACTTGTTCACAAAAGTTGCTTCCATAACTGCATGGCAAAGACTATTAGGAAGAATGAAAAGTGGTCTAGAAGCAGGTTTTATGGTAGCTGCAAGACAGGCAAAGAGGCTGCCCTTTCTTATGGCGTAGACAGAAGAGTGCCTTGCCAACCCAAACTGTGGAGGCAGAACATGTCTTGTAGAATTGCCTATCCTTGAAGTTGCAGTTGTAGCAGCAAATTACATAATCGTAGAAGTAGTACTAGCAGTAGCAGGACTGTGGCTGTCAAGATTTGTCAGAACTGTTGAAGCTAACTGTGGGTCAAGGCAGCTGCTCACACCGTTCTATCGTAGAAGAAAGTTGCTGAGAGAGGAACAAACCACAAGCGAGAACATGCCGACAAACTGTGTATATAAGACACCAAAGAAGTTGAAAGTAGAGGAGTTGTTGTCAAAGTGAGAGAGGTGCTTGTGTCAACTTCATCTATTGTTTCCTGGATGGAAGTCATACAGGAAGCTCCATTGGTGTTGTTAATTTCTTTGTGGAACTGTAAAGGAACAATCTTTTCACCAAACAAAGAATAGCCTTTTGCCAGTGGATTTTATTTGCTTGAACTTTTGTTTCTTTTGACTTTTTCAAGACTATTTGTTAAGACTTTTGTGTCCCTTGGAGGAGATTGACTTTGGGACATTACGGGGGAGCAGGATCTTCCCAGGACCACAAAAGGTCATCCAAACCTTTTTATTTATGTTGTTTTCATGTTACTTTCAATGTTTGTTGTTTAGTGTGAGGTTTAGTATTGTGAATGCTAGGAGGTTTTCCTATAGATCCTAGAAAAGGTAGGGAATCCCCTGGTAGAGTAGATTTAGTTAGGGTTTCTTTTAAAATTTGGTGTATAATAAAATGGCAAATCCTGAGAGTGGGTGTTTGGTAACCTTTTATTCATGTTGTATTTTTGTTGTAGAGGAGCAGTTTTGAATCTTTATTTAGTGTGAGGGTTTGTTTTGTGAATGCTAGGTGGATTTCCTCATAGGTCTTAGAATAGGTAGGGAATCCCCTGGTAGAGTAGGTTTAGTTAGGATTTCTGTTATAATTTTGTGTGTTATAAAACTCAGTGCAGTTGTGAGTCTCACATTACTGACCCCTCACAATGCTCAACAGAACAGTGTAAAGGATGGAGATTTGCTGCAGCCTTTAAAGCATATTTTCACGCCCTGTCTCAGATTCTTGATACCAGCAATGGATGTTGCCTCACTCTGTCTGAGTATGGAAAGTCATATATATACATATAAATTCAATGTTCCAAAGCATGGGAGGAGCGCCGGGGTGCTTACTGCACTAGTTTTACAAAGGTAGCGGGCGCCCCTCTCTCGCAAGAACAGACATGATAACCTGTTCAGTGGTTATTAACCACTTGAGAGTTCGCAGCCACTGCTTTTACTCACTGTGCCTTTCACAGATGGGAAATATCCATTTGCATATCAGTCTTTGTCCTGCCCAGGGGCAGTCCAGCACCGAAATACAATGGCAATTCCAATCTGAACGAGAGTACCACCAGCAACCCCATATACGTGTTTCACCCTTGTTGGGGATCATCAGTGAGGTGAAGCTGATGCCTCTCTAAGCACAGTGAGAGGGAGACCACGTCTGGTTGCCCCCAGGAGACCTAGGGTTACCAATCCCAGGTTCCTTAACAAATAGTTTTACAAAGGTAGCGGGCGCCCCTCTCTCGCAAGAACAGACATGATAACCTGTTCAGTGGTTATTAACCACTTGAGAGTTCGCAGCCACTGCTTTTACTCACTGTGCCTTTCACAGATGGGAAATATCCATTTGCATATCAGTCTTTGTCCTGCCCAGGGGCAGTCCAGCACCGAAATACAATGGCAATTCCAATCTGAACGAGAGTACCACCAGCAACCCCATACACGTGTTTCACCCTTGTTGGGGATCATCAGTGAGGTGAAGCTGATGCCTCTCTAAGCACAGTGAGAGGGAGACCACGTCTGGTTGCCCCCAGGAGACCTAGGGTTACCAATCCCAGGTTCCTTAACAAATAGTTTTACAAAGGTAGCGGGCGCCCCTCTCTCGCAAGAACAGACATGATAACCTGTTCAGTGGTTATTAACCACTTGAGAGTTCTGCACTAACCTGTGCTCTGAATGCCGGCATGCCAGAAGCCACATGCTCTGCAACCCTGACGTCTCGCAAGAGGCACTGCCCCCCAGCGTCTCGCGAGACTGAACTCCACATACCTCCTTTTGTTGAGCAGCTTGGTACTGCCCCATGACAAAGTCTGCAAATCGTGCAGTTCTCTTCCTCTGGTATTGAGGCTGGTTCTCTCTGCTCTCCTCACTTGGCGGCATCATCTCGACCTCCTCACTCAGTTCAGTCTGCACCCTCCCCTTTTGCCAGATGCATCTCTTCCTCTTCACTTAGGCTCTCGGGAGCCTCACTCCTCTCTTTCTCTCGGCTGTCCAAGTTGGATGCATCGACCAGTGTCTGTTCCCCTGTTCTCGATCTTCCTGTTCATTGGACTCCTTGGCATTCCTCTCAAACAAGGCCACTCTCTCCATGTTACATCGTCTCCTATCTTGGTTGCAAACATGGTTTGATCCTCTTTGCAATACTCTGAGGGGTCTGCTGTACCTAGACCCTCTCGCAGGATCCTTGTGTGGTAACTTTATTTTGACCAAGTCACCCTCTTGGACATCATTCTTTTGGACAGCTCTTCACCTGTCGATCCAGTCCCTCATCTGCACCTTTCTTTTCCTCATCCTCCACACTACATCCTCCATATCTATGGTGTTGTCCTCCCTTATGCTTGACAGCCAGGGTGGTACAAGTGTAGACATTGCTCTTCTCCCACTCAACATGTGAAACAGGGAGACATTTGTGGTCCCGTTGGGTGGCAATCGGTGGGCAGCTATGGCCTCCTTGACTATCCTGTACGGGTCCATGCTGGCCGCCATAGCCAGTTGCAACGCCCCTTTGAAGAACTTATTGGTCTTCTCCACAAGCCCATTGGCCTGGGGATAATGTAGTGCAGCTTTCACTTGGCGTATATTGTTATCCCTCATGAACTTCTCCATCTCTCTGGAGACTAGTTGGACCCCGTTGTCTGTGACGATAACTCTGGGCAGACCATCCCTCAGAAAAATGTCCTTGAAGACAACCATGTCTTTGGCCACCGTGATTTTGGGCCCAAACTCAATTTCCACCCATTTCAGTAGTAGGTAAACCAAAATTATCCCATACCTGTGCTCTGGTGACATAACCTCCAGAGGACCGATGAAGTCCAATCCCAGCTTGTGCCACACACCTTCCGGTATCTCAGTTGGACGTAACCGAGCGTGTCTGACTTTCAGCCTCTTGTCACTGTTTATGCACTCAAGACACCTTTCCGCCATGACACTTATATCCTAGTCCATGCCTGGCCACCAGAAGGAATCTCTCATGCATCTCACTCAATTTTTGTTGTTTTTGTTTTTTTGTGTTTTTTGTCCAGAAATGTATTGTTTTATGGTTAAATTATGGAAGATATGAAGAAGTGGTCAAGCTGTTTGTCAAGCTGTTAATTAAGAGGTGATTCTTTATTCTTTAGGATTCTGTTCGCTTTCTGTAGTCTTTCGTTTATTCTTACTCTTTATATATTCTGTGAGGCTGGGTTCCAGGCCTCACATTAAAATTGAGGAATTAAAATGGCCACCAAACGTCTGTGTGGCGTGTGATGTCACCGCGTGGCGTGATATGTGACGTCATCGCGCAGCTAAACGTGATAACGTCATACGTCGCAAGATCGCGGTTTGTATAAAAGAAAGTGAAAATTGTGTAGTTAAGAAGTGCGGATCGAGGCAGACCGGAGGCAATCGTACCAAGGGTAACAAAAGGTAACTTTCTTATGAGAGTAATATATACTGGGCTTCAATGGAACACCTTAGGGACTATACAACTTTAGGCCATGGAGGAACAGGAAAGCTTGGGTTTAACTCATAATACCCTCTCTTACTATTTTACAGAAACCTGCCTATATCTTACTTTAGTAAAAAAAGATTTTCAAAAATGAGAGAGATAATTAAGAACAAAGGAATAATATATCAGAAATAATATCACAAAACACAGAATTTTGGTGAGTATAACAATATTATTATAGTTACTTACAACATTCACCACCACTAATGTTTGTTTAAAAAAATGAGTTAATCTTGTCTTACTTTTTGTATAATTTTCTTCTCCTAATTAGAATCTCTCCTGATGAACCACGTGTATTTCACGTGGGGAAATACGTGTTGAGAGAAGAATTATAAGGATGTGTACTGAGAAGAAATGAGAGGAAAGAATTATAAGGATGTGTAACGAGAGGAAATAATTATAAGGATGTGTATCAATGTATAAAGAAGGAAACCGCATGATCTCAATTAAAAAAAATAAATACTACTGAAAAAGTTATTTTGTTGGTGTGATAATACTGTTAGTGCCAGAAGCGCACTCTATATAAGTGTTTTTCAAAAAGAATCTCCTCATCATGTTACTTCCCAAGTGCCCTACATGGGCCCTGCACATGATGATCTTCCTCATCCCAACTGGCGAAATAACCTGATCACCTTTCATCAACAGCCCCTCACTCTCAAAAATGTCATCGGCCACCTTCCAGTATGGCCTCAGACCTTCGGGAATTGATCTTTCATTGGGCCAACGTTTCCTGACCCATTCAGTGGGTTTTGCCATCGTAGCATCATCCACTGCCTCCTCTTTCCATTGTCCCTGGCTCATTTCGATGAACTCCCTGCTTCTGTGGTCTCCCAAGGGCACCACTATTCACTCATCCTTGAGGCAGTTGGTCGCTGCATCTCTTGCCTCGGGTAGCCGGGACATACAGTCTGCTTGGACATTCCTCTACCCCGCGATGTGCACAATCTTGTACCATGGAATAGTTATTTTCCACCTGGGACAATGCTTTGGACGCAAACGCAACAATGTGTGTTCCACATCGTCCCTCTTCTGGGTCAACATCGCCCCCAAACCATACGCGCTGGCATCAGTAGTTAGGTTGGTTTTCCACATTGGATTAAAGGGCTGGAGGCATGGGGCGTGGGTGATAAGCTCTTTGACATCCTCAAACGCCTTCACTATGGCCTGCAACAAGTTCCTTTTCTACTGATCTCCCCCACCCCCCCCCCCCCATCCCCTCTGGAAATCTTCTAGCCGAGGTACTCAACTTCTTTTTCGCTGATCATGCACTTGTCAAAGCGCAATCCCACCTCCGCCTCTTGCAGTTTGGTTAGGACTTTCCGAAGTACAATATTGTGAGTTTCCACTTCTTCCGCATAAATCAAAATGTCATCCTGAAAATAGGACCAGTTGCCGATGTTGCGTAGCAAGGAGTCCATCATGCGCTGAAATACTGATGCAGCCGATGACAGGCCAAACGGCATGCGGGTAAAGTGGTAAGTACCAGAGGTATGGACTCTGTCAATGGCCTCGACTCATTATGAAGGCTGATTTGGTGCTAGGCATCTCTCATGTCAAGATTAGGAAACACTTTGGCCTCCATCATAAGAATCAACTCATTTATACTGGGGAGCGGGTAGCTGTCTGTGACCACTTCCAGATTTAGACTGCACAAGTTGATGCAAACTCGGATGAATCTATAGTCTCGATTGTGCCGTCTTTCAACATTTTCTCCAATTATTATGCTTGTAGAGCTCCCCTCTCTGTCGCTGGCACTGGTCTCACTTTGTGCTTCACCAGAACAGCATCCTGAGAATAACCAGGGAAATTCTTCTCTGGACACCGATGCGCCTCCTGTGACCATTGCTTCGCTTATTCACTCAGTACTGACGCAGGCATTTTCTTACCCCGCCATTTGCAAGCCATGTATCCAAATCTCCTGTAGCTCGAACACTCTTTTTTTCCTAGCTGGACATTTTGTAATTCGCCATGTGCCGGGTGTTGGCGCACCTGTGACATTTTAGCAGTTCACACTTACCCCCTTTCTCTTCTCAGGTCTTGTGCTGCCACTTGTCTCTCCTCCCCTTGAACTGCACAATATGCACATCTGGGACTGGGAGGCTTCCCGACAACTCCTTGCCCATGCACAAGGTTTCCTCTAATAACCTCTGCAATTGGAATGACTTTATCCAATTGTAACTCTTTCTCCAAAATGAACGAACTTGCACTTTCCGATTGTTGGTTTGTACCATCAACATATAGCAGATCCTGTTTCCAGCGGTATCTGCAAAGGCACAAAAAGCCTCCATTTCCCTCATCTGAGTGACGCAGTCATCCACTTGCTCCGCAAGCTACTGCTTCCTGCTGTAAAATCTGATCCTGTCCAGCACAATGTTTCCCTTGCTCGAGAACCTCTTCATGATCCAACTACGTTTCGAATAATGGTTCCCATTGAGGCCATGGATTGCAGGAATGCTGGGGTTGCATTGCACATTGCATCATCTTTGCGGTGGGTTTGCTTCCCTGTCTTTATCGCCAATTATGTTGTGGCCTGAAGGATCACGCTAGACCAAAGCAAAGTTGATGGGCCTCATTATGAGTCCGGCGGTAACCGCGGCGGTAAAACCGCCTGGTTACCGCCGGACTCGTATTACCATTCCGCCTCCGTGATTTCCAGAATTACCGGGGCATTACAACCCCGGTTTTCCGGGAATCACGGAGGCGGAATGGTGTTAATCCCCATTCCCATCGAGTCCTATGGGACTCGATGGGAATGGGGATCATGGAAACACCGGCAGCATCTCGTAATGCTGCCGGTGTTTCCTCGGCCGCCTGCAGGCGGGCGGTGTTAAACCCGCCAGGTCAGACCTGGCGGGAACATCACCTCCCGCCTGCAGGAGTGGGGATCAGGCGGTCCGGAAACAACGGTGGCGGCGGGTTTACCGCCACCATTATTTCCGGACCGCCTGAGTTATAATGAGGCCCGATGTCTTTATGAACCTCTAGTAACCTGCTAGACAGTACACAGTTGCCTCACTGTGACTGAATGGAAAGGCATAGATATATGCTTATCAATTCAATGTTCCAGGAGCACGCTTTGTAACGGCTAGTCTTGCTGGGCTGTGTGGTCGCCAGATCTTGGCAGGAGGAGCGCCAGGGTAGGGCTGATTACTACACTGTTATGCGCTTGGATTTCCAGCACGCCGGGAACCACAACCCTCAGGCCTTGCGCGAGCCAGCTGCCCGCGAGGCTGGTCTCCACACTGTCGCATGTGACACAAGTTCCCGAGCGATTGATGGTAATGCCTGTGAAAATTATGGCAATAGCCGTAATATGTTATTAGCTTGGTCAATGCTTCCTACTACTTGTGCATAATTATATGCTATGAGTTGTGTTCATATTATGCGGGTTTATGTAAATTCGTTTTCTAATTCTTGTTTTTGAACCAATGTTTGAGGTCAAGTACATGGAAGGCACTTCTTGCGCTCTGAGTTTTGTCTAGGTTTTCTGCCCTATCGCGATCAAGCATCTGGGTTATTCTGCAGCGCTACGTCTGGCTGCTTTCTTTCTAGCGGGGAATTATATAATCATAAATGACAGTAATTGCTAATGCACACATTAATTAAGTTTGCGCTTCTGCGAAGCAAAGCCTTTTTCCCCAGCATTGCCGTGCTATTTGCGCGTTTGTGTTTCTTGCTGTAATGCGTCCTGCTGCACACATGTTTACCCATTTCCGCCACTCGCCATATCGTCTTACCTTTCCAATGCTTCCGGTATGAGCGGCAGCGGGCAATGGAAATGGGTTTCCATTTCACCTTCATGTTTCGCTAAGTTTAGAAAGCCGCATGCGTGCGTGCCAAATGCGCTCTGCGTTCTGGGAACCTCGGCTTCATCAATAAGATGCGGCCAGGTGTGTTTGCAGCGTTTAAAGACGCCTATACACCCCGCTGTCGCCACACGCAGAACAACGTTTTTATTGCATTTAATCATAAAATACACTCCGTACTTCTCGCTTGCAATTCTATGTTCTGATAAAGGCACGAAACCCCTCTGAGAAATGTCGGATTCAGCCTAAAAAAACATTTGATGTGACCCATTAAGCGCCAAGATGTTTGTGTAGTTATTGGGGTTTTAATGGGCACATAATTACAACCACGCTGTTTCAAAGCACGACTGTGGGGGAAGGGAGGGTACATAACATAGAACTTAAGGGAAGATGGAGACGGAAGTGCAGATGAGCAATCGCCATTTTAACCTCCCTGGTGGACCAGCCTAACCTAACCATGCAGAGCTTACTGGATGCTCTGCAGTCATTGATCACGGGGATTGGCTGCATCAAACTACTGAAGGGCAAGCTTGAAGGTGGAGGTAGGTTGCGAGCGCATGGGAAGAAGCAGGGTCGCGCTGGTGCCTGAAATTGCCTGTGGCACCAATGAAAAAGTGGCCCACAGTCGCTAATGCAATTCATTCCTTAGTACCCAAGGGGAAGTGTTTTGGTAAAATGTTTTGCAAACTGTGCATTTGAAAAAGTATTTGTTCAGTAAAACTGCTATCAAATTTGGAGTAAGTAACTCATTAAACTGGTCCGCCCGAGCCGAACAGCGAGCCAACTTTGAAAAAAAATACTGTCCCACGTGAACATGTTGGGCCTGCAATTTGGGCTTTGCCCTATTGCCCCATAGGCCAGTCTGCACCTAAGAAGAAGGGATCAGTGAAGAAGGACAAAATAGCGCAAAGGGCAGAGAAGACGGACAAAATATGGTACAGGCCAAGACTTGAAACAAGTGTGTGGTTGCATCCCCTTCAAATTCAGCTGGTAACAACGGAGTGTCATAACCTTCCTTGAAAATCAAGGACTGCATTTTTATCAGGTTGGACTTTAGGGCATATTTAAATGTTCAGGAAATTGGTTCTGCTTTGATATCTTTCAGAAGTCTATTCCACATTTTAGAAGCACCTGACTCCTTGGAAGAGTTTCTTAAACCATGGGATGGATAGGAAGTTATTTTATGGCAAATACAGAAGATTTTTTTAGCCACAGTCCCAAAGCATGTGTTGAAGAAAATGGGCCAGACGCACCCATCCACCTCTCAAATTCAGGGCCTTGTATTGTTTTCCCTGCCCTTAGCATCCCCTAACCCTCTATTCTTCTACATCCACCCACGGCCTCTTCCCAAAACCCAATCTCAGAAGCTCTTTCCTGTCTGGGCTGCATTTTCTTCTTTTCTGAGAAGGTAGGACCTCTGTTTATTTCTCTTCACTTTGCAATATGAATGTGAGTTGGGCGCTCAAGAAAATTGTATTTGTCTTACAAGGCAGTGCTACTATATGCATACGTTTATCAGTCCAAGACGGACGTCTCTCAGGGCTGCAGAAAACTACAGGCATGGTTTCAACGTTATTGGGGATCATCAGTGCAGTCGTTGACATCCTTGTGGTTGGAGCAGTGGGCATGTTTAGCAAACACCAGCACAGTTATGTTAGGTTTAAAAAGGTTTTGAAAAAAAAAAAGCTTTCACCTGAAATGTGAAGTGGAATAATATGTTTGAGCCAAGTCACATGTGCCACTGCCACCTAGTAACCATCAATGGAAGCTCAACTGCAGTCCAGAGCTGCATCAGCAAGGCATTGTGGGTATGCTATGCAAATTAGCCCAAATGCAAGAGTTCTATCGTGAAATGTGCCTTTTGTCTTAGGGCAGAGCTACTTTATACTTGGCCTTGTCAACCCAAGACATATATATATACACAGCAAATCATTTCTTACTTGCCACAAATCGATTATCACTAACCAGTGGCGGGTGCAAATGTTGAACACTAATATATTACAATCTAATTGTAAATACCAGTATGATATTTGGGTTTATATAGCACAAACCTTGCTAAGAAACAACATAGTTATGTACAAGTAATTTGGGATTAATCGGTCGGTTGAGGGGGAAGTTACAGGATATAGTATCTCGGCCATCACATACTACAGGGGTTGTCTGTACCTAGGAATAGCAGGTCCTTAGTGGCCATTCGGTATTCCCTGAAGAGCAAGATCACGAGTTCCTTCCTGAAGGGCAGGATTGTTGGAGCAGTCCTGATTGTGACCAGTATGATGTCCCAGTAGGCTGGGGCACATCAGGAGGAGGCCTGCTTCCTGCTATGCTCTTTTCATGCCAGTTTAGTCTTGGGCTTGGCAATGGTTTGGCTCATGAAGGAGCATGCCAAACCTGGGCATGCATGTTTTGTGGCTAGGTAAGCTGGTTTGGGGCCATTTTGAAGGGTATCTTGGCTGGGATGGGTAGCTAGTGTAAGTCTCTCGGGATGGGGGGAGACATGATCAAATCTTGGGTTCTGCTATGAGCTATACAGCAGCATGTTAAAGGCCCTAAGGGAGGCCAGGCGCGCGTCAGGGACACATTTGAGGGGGGTTTTCCCTTCGTCACAGTGTGCGACTAGCAGGGCCTGTGCCCTAGTTTTGAAATCCACAGGTGGGAGGAAAGGTTTTAACTTTTGTAGGAGTGCTAATTACTATCGGACGGTTTGGGCTTTTTGTTGATATGTTGCTGGAAGCAGAGATTACTGTCAATAATGAACCTCATTGATGTGGCATATGGAGCAAACTGAGGTATAAATCATTTGAGGTGTCAGCCAGCCACCTTTGGATGGCCTTCTGTCTAGATGGAGATCCTTGTAGAATGAATGCCGTTTTGTTGGGATTGGGATTACGGTAGGGGCTTGTCCTTTAAGCATGGATGGATGAGAAGAATTTCCTAAGGCATGAACTGTCTTGAATAAAATTCACTTTTGAGATATAAGTGAGTATCATCCCCTCTAAGATTCCCAAAAGGTTTGCGAATACTCCTGAACCCCACCCCCTGCTCTGAAAACCCATATCGAGAGATGATTACTGAGGGCACATAGCTCACTACTCTATCTTTAAATGTACATAGGAAAACATTTGGGGTATTTTCCTATGTAACCTTTCTTCTAATCCATGAAAGATCACCAAATTTGTCTTGATCTGGCCAAATCTGATCACTGTTGCCATATCTGGTGAAGTTTCAACAAAGTTTTCACGCCTAAAATAATTGCTGGGAAAAAAAAGCTTTTGCATGGGGATTTCCATAGAGGCTGAATAGTGCACTGTTTAACCCATGGCATCTCAACATTGTGCTCTGATCTTTCAAGATGTGTGGCACACATCTTGGCATTAGGGTGACTAGTGCATGTGCAATTGTGTTGAGAAACTGTTCAGGAAGACACAAGATCCTCACTTCATACCTAGGGACAAGAAATGTATTGACATTTCCACACATGGACAGTATAGGTGCAGAGGGGGAAGCCAAAAGAAGTTGATACCTCCTAAGACACATAAACCTCCACATCTAGCATGCATACACCATGGAAAAGTCCCCAGTAAGGTCTAGGGGGGGCAACAAAATAAAGCTGATCCTGACCAACAGACAAAAAAATCTGAAACCAGCACTCCCAACATGGAACTTGTGTACAGTAAGCATCACACACACAACTCCCTAAATCCCGCCGCCTCCCACTCTCCACCATTCACAGGCATAAGTGAAGCAAGCAGTTGTCGCTTTTGTGCTGGCATGGAATCAGTATTTGTCCAGGCACGTTCATATTAATACTATCTGGACATAAGATGGCAACAGCTGGCAAATGTTTGTACCTGGGCATAATATGGTAGTGCCTGTCACATGCTACCTAATACTATATGAGAGCCAAGAATGCAGGCGTTGAAAATGCTTGTGTTTAACAGGAAGATAGTGGCACAGTACACACACTGCTTATAAACCAAGTGGTGGAGGGCATACTTGGTTAGGATATTTTTTATTCAACCAGCAGCTGGTTTACAGCCCTAATTGAAGCATAGAGTTATCTCAAAGAGATCTGACGGGATGTGCTTTGGGTGGGGAGGAGCAGGTAGTGGCTGGAATATCTATAGGGACTAAAGCGGCCAAGGGGTGAATGGGTGTATAAGAAGCCAAACACCCACTGGTTGTATGACTCTCCTCACATCCTACGTCTAGCCTCTCCACTCTTCCTGTGACAATAGTTATGGCTTATAGGCAGCGCTTACAGTGCCACTTAATAGCCAAAACTAAAAAGGACATAAGGAAAGCGTTGCTACCAAGATCTCGTGACAGTATGTTCCGTGGCACAAGGCCTCAAATATGGGATAAACCATATACAGTACAAGGGGTGATATAGGAATATCAAACAAAGGTTTACTGCGACACGGACACGGTCTCTTATAAAGTATATGTAGTATGTTTCATGGCAAAAAGCCCTCAATACGGAATAAGAAATATACAACGCACAATGTAATAACAATACTGCAACACAACAAAGAAAACATACAATTTCTTTTGGAAAAAGAAAGGGCTGCCCTGGCGGTTAATGTCTCCACAGATGTTAACGCAGCAGATGTGAGACATTCCATGATCCCGTATGAAGTAACACGTGAATTTGTTCACATTCGGCCAGTTTTCTCGCGTTTGCTCTCCGACTCTGCTCCACAATTTATTTATTTATTTTTATTTATTTACATTTAAAGCGCTCACACAGCCCACGGGCATCGAGGCGCTGTATGAATGTTGATACTCGGCTAATCATGAGGTGCAATGAAAAATATATAAAGAAACATGCCAGGTCAGCCCTCACGGCAGCCTTTAAGATTTGTACAGGGGTCTGCAACCTTTGGATTCACCAGATGTTTTGGACTACAACTCCCATCAGCACTAGCAAGCAGTCAGTGGGGAAGGATCATAGGAGTCGTGGTCCAAAACATCTGGAAAGCAGCAAGTTGCAGACACCCTGCCTTAGTATAATCAAGTCATTCGCACCATCATGTAGGGTGAGCACATCTGGGACACCAACGTATGTGCCATTACCAGACTTCAAAAACCCCATTTTGCCCCATTATATCCAAGGCTGGCATATATTAGTGCAGCCTGGATGAGCATGTATGGGCACAGCCAGCACGAAAACGTGGGCAAAGGACTAATGAAAATGCTCCTCTGCGCTGTTCGTGATTTGTATCAATTCAATGTTTTCATGTGTTAGTCCTACAAAACCGACTGCAACCTGTGTGGCCTTTTACCCAGTTTTTCACAAAGTGTGCTGCAGAATGCGCCATTTTAAGACTAAATTTTAAAAATAGAGACCCTGTGTTTGGATCAAACTCCATCGCTACCCTCGTTTGCTCCTGCATATTTGTTGGAAACATTTAAGCCCCTTCAATAAAAGAAAACGGCGAGCTGCCACTCTTTTGTCAAGAATTCAGGTTCTCATAGTTCACTCTGAAAACTCCAATCTAATAAAATTATTTCCCGTGAATTTAAGGTCTTTTCTATCACATCTCTTCCCTCTTCTTAAAATCTGTGTTGGGAGGCGAGGGCCAGTCCTCCTCTTGCCTCTTTCCTCAGGAAACGATAAACTCTGTCTTGCTCCAGAGTACGTGCCCCTCAGCATTGTGAACTGTTTGGGATATCACTGGCTATGGTCCTGGTCATTTTCTTTGCTTTTAAAATAGGGTAGCATGCAGGGATGTCATTTCACCAAAATGCCAGGGGTAGTGGAAGTGATATCACACGCCCCATTACCTCTGATGACATTACAGGAAGTGATGTAATTTGGTCCCACCCTGAAGTGACATCACGGAGAGCGATGGAACATGACCTTTCACTGCTTGACAAAACAGGAAGTGGCATCACATAGCATTGTTCCTAAGTACACTACGAAAAATACAGTTACGATATCACTGTAATGTGCTTTACATTTCATACAAGAATGGATCACCATATCTATCGTTAATATCAGTGTGTATAGGCCCATATTACCAAATTACTGTGAATGCAAGCAGGCGTCTAAAGCCAAATGATAATGATGTGTTATTATATAGCACTTAAGCTTAAGCGCTTTATATAGTACAAATATACATACAATATCACCCACCCTGTATTGGTACTCATTTATCAACATCAGAAGGATGAGTTGGCCTTGCCGGGATTCAAACCTGCAGATCACACACACAACGCAGCAGCGGGTGCTCAACCCACTGAGCTAGCTTACCGGCTTTAGCTGTCTTACCAGCTATAGTAAAATGAGCAGTTACATGTCTTAATGTTCTCAAAGTCAGAAAGCAAATTACACTCTGTAGTGGATACCATTAAACTGTTAACTGAGATTTAACAGCAGGGCAGGTCTGGTGCAAAGTTGGCCTCATGTCAAGCCTGCATGGACCTAATTTTCAGGCTTCAGAGGTTGGCACAATACATACCATTGGGAGGTTTAATAACTGTGTATTAAAGAATGTAGAGTAGCGCAGGGAAAGCAGCACACTCGCACAGCATTCCCATACTCAGCACTCGTTACATCCTACATGCAAAGAAACACCCAGAACAGCATGCCATGGAGATAGGAAAGATGGACACATTACAACAAAGAATTAATTGTGGCACAATGGAATCAAGGGCCACTTAATGGTCAAACATGTCTACACTGTACACAAGCTTTTAGGCAAAGGATGTTGTCAAGTGACCGAGGACACTGAGATTGAATGTCTTGTGATGACCATAACAGAGACAACAGCAGAAACGAACATGCTATACCTGCAACTTGCAAAAAGCAAAATAAATAGTCTGAAATGGATGCTTATTCTACTCTAAATGCTTTTTGGACGTTTTTGTCTGCATTATGAATTTGAGGTGTTTTAGAAGAGATTATATCAGTGACTCACCCCCTGAAGTGTGCCTTAAATTAACCTTTAATGAGTCTAGGAATTATTGTATAGAATTCCAGAAATACAAATGATGTGTTATTCCTATTCTTTCTTATTTGGGGTCACTGCTGAAAGTGTTAGACTTGTGGAATCACCTGTTTTTTTAAAGAGGCCTGAACATAAAAGC
This sequence comes from Ambystoma mexicanum, assembly GCF_040938575.1. Lineage (NCBI taxonomy): Eukaryota > Metazoa > Chordata > Amphibia > Caudata > Ambystomatidae > Ambystoma > Ambystoma mexicanum. Next base: position 736,120,831 of record NC_090934.1, on the reverse strand, counting down.
CAGCCACTCCAGAAACAAAGAGCCACGTGGCACTGGCCACAACCCAGGAGCTTCCATTTAGAAAACTGCGACCCCCAAATCATGTCCCTGGTAGCATATTATGGATCAATACTGCTAAATACTGTTCTTTTATTATCATAATAACTTTTTTCGGCCATTGACCTTCAAACAACATCCTAATATAATTGAACAACTAGTAAGTTACATAACATCATAGAAAATAATCCGTTAAAAAAAGAAGCAAGACCCCCTCCATCAGAGAGGCTTGTACAATGGAAGGCTCTCAGACTATTTGCCCAACTAGTGACCCATACATCTGTTTCACATTGGGATTATATTGGCACCCGAGAGAGCACATTTGTGAGGATTAGTTTCAGGGGGAGAAGTGTTTCTGTGAGCAGGGGTATGGCTGATGGAAATCTTGCCGGGTTTTCATCAGCAGGCCACATTACTAACGCGTACCCCATTAGCCATTCTCCAATCCCTGAATTCTAGTTTCATGGTGTGACTAGAAGGATCACCCTCATGATACAGTATGTGGCAGCTCAATACGGCATCTCGCGTTACGGATAAGCAGCCTCTTGTTGTGTGGAGCCAATGCAGGCATTTGTTCAGGAGCGCATCCCTGGGTTCACGTTGGCTGTGGTGCAGCTTGGGTACCCCATGCAAGATTACAGTACCCTTCCCTTGCCTCCCAGAAATGTTGCTGTTAATCGGACCTTCCCGGGGACCCAGGCGAGAAGTGCTATGGTGGGCTAAGATGGATCCATGCCTGCATGTGGAGTGTTGAGCTTAGGGGGCTCGCTGGTTTCCTTAGAAACGGGCCACCAGACAGTTTGCTCCCCGGGGTTCCTTGGATTAGGAGTGGGTGCATATGGATCGCACTGTGTAAGGCCCTGGGGAACATTCCTGTTAATAAGAGGATAAGGGCCAATATTCTTACCAATGTTCTGGGGATTTGTATTGGTGCGTGTTTCAAGTTTCTCCTAAGGATTATGGGGTCCTACGTCTGGGGCTGTTCCAGTGCCGGGGATTAGACCTCCCATTATTCCCCCACCCACTATTCCTCCAGATTCAATCACAGCTAATAGGTACTTTTTTTTTATAGCTGCAAGCTCGGCAAAGACTTGCTTGCAACTGCAGCCATGGGCCAGGTCCGAGTCTTTGATAAGAGGTGGGCAAGCGGTCGATTGCATGACCGGGGGAGGCAGTGTAGTGGGCTTATTACTGAGCTTGGGTCCATCTGGTTCTCACCCCAGAGCCTATCAACATCTACATTGGCACGCCCTAATATAGGTGCCAGCTCAGCCACAGGCACAAATCCCAACGACCCCACGAATTCTGTGACTCCATTATGCTCTGTGAGCAAGGGGAATTTTCTAACCTCATGAGCAAACTGGACGTCTTTCCCATCCACTTGCTACGCCATTTTGGCCTCCCTCCAGCTGTTTGAACTTGTTATGCGCCGCTGGTGAATACTGCCTTTCCTGAAGGCAGGTTTTCAATACCAAACAAATATTGATAATTGCATATCATCCACTAGTTACAAAGGCACACTGGCTTGCCAGCACCCCTCGTGTAGTTCAGGCACTGCTCAATCATTGAAAGGTTGTATGCCAGTGTAGTGTGACCAATTACTGTTTATGACGACATTTACAAACTCCACCTTTTTTACAGGACAGGGGCTCCGCAACGTTCTCCCACATCGCTCCTCTGCTTTACTTGTCTGTGTCTTTGACGTTATGCCTCCGATTCGCTGACCTTTCCCTAAACCGCTTTTATTCGAGAAATATTAGCACTTCGTCAAGGAAACTGTCATCAAAGTGGCTTCTCTGCGTAATGTGGTCCTTCCGAATGAAGGCTGCATTGATAATGCGGCGGGCGCAGCTTCCCTGACTTTGTGCATATGACATTAGGCTAATGCAGACAGGAACCTGCCAGGATGTAGAGGGCCGGTCCGGTTTGCTTTCTGAGATGGACTGAGAGTCTGTACTGGCACCATATTAAATTATATAGGCAGTCTGTCACTTGTCCTCTGGCGATGCCATGAGCTAAGAACGGCGATGTGCAGGGAGCTTTCTGTAGACCGTCGCAGACCAGCAGCAGAAAGGTGTCTTTTTCCCGAGGAAATGGGGTTCCGTTTCCCGCTACTTCTGCAGCCGTCGAGGCGATGAGCCGGGCTTGGCTTGCGTACAATGGGCTGTGGCGCGCTCTGCCCCAAAGGTAGGCATGCCTTCTTCGCCTTTGCAAACGCGCGATGTTCATGGCCGGCGGGTGGCGGGAATGCCTCCGCGTCGTCGTGGGGGATCCTTCGGAATGCGTTACCGTTTGAGATTGATGTCATTTTTAAGTTTATCGACCTCCTTTGCTTTCTAGAAGAAAAGCAGCGAATCGTTCCTTATGAACCCATTTCTCGCCTGCAATAGTTTCCACATGGCCGGGCACAGTAGTGGTTAGCTGGGAATGTTTAGTTTTACTCTGCAGTTCACTCCAGCTCCGGTTACTGCTTCTAAGCACTTCCCAAACGGGTAAACAAATGGGCGGGCAGCGACTGCGAGAAAGCGCGATTAGACCCATGGTTCGAGATAGCGGCGCGTTTATAGGTATTTCAGTTACTTTCTGGAGTCACAGGGGTAGGTGGAGAAGGATGCATAGGGTAGCAGAACCTTGTGATTGAAGCAGCGTTAACCCACCCCCAAAACGTCCCGGCCCAATCACACGCCATTCGTTCCAGTCTGTGCAATTTCTGTGTTGGTTACATTACTGTAAATCAGCGTTTCACACAACTGCATGTAGACATGGGCCCTCCGGAGGTGGAAGGCCCAGGGGCATAAGCAGCGAGGTGGGGGCTCTATCGTGGGCTTGTGGCCAACGTTTTTCCACCTTGCCTCTGGTTGGCCTAATCATTATGACAGTGCCTGTCACACCCTGCATGGCTCCCCCACACTAAGCTGCATGGCTGGTTTGCACAGTGAATGCATGGATCTCTTTCTCTTAGTGTGTTTGCATTGTCCTAGACTGTGATCAAGTCATTAATGTTAAGGAAGCGGTCTGTGTGCACCTCTCCAATCCAATTCTTCAGAACATGTGGCGCAGTCCTGCGTGTGTGTCAATAGGCAATAGTAGATGGCTTAACACTCCCTTGTGCGTGACTGCTTGAGGCCACAGCTCATGAGTGATGTGCTGTGGCTGTGCCTGTGTTTGCAACCATCTGTTTGAACATGGCACAGACATTGGAAGTTTATCTGGCACACAGTTTGCTTATGCTTGAGCGTTCCCAGTGGCAAAGAAGCCATGGGGCAAGTTCAGGAATATAGAGTGATCCAACACTGACATCAAAAAGGGGACCGTTCCCGGGTTAGAGCTAACTTCCATTTCTATATGTCTGAAAAGATGTGGAAAGGGCGGCGGGAAAAGAACTAATGGTGACCCTGGCCCAAAGGTCACAGAAGGTAAACTGAAGAGGCACGCCCTGTGCTGACGCCCATTTTCGAGTTTCGAAAAACAAACTGTAATACTCTGCAGCTTCCACTAGATGTTGGCCTATGCACAGCATGTGAATATAAGCAGATACAAGCATCAGAAATACGATTACGGCGTCATATATACACACACACGCACACGCCCAACCCCAACAAAAAGGCAATGTGCACTAATATGTGAGATAGATATCCCAAACAATATTGAATTCTTCCAAAATCCTTTTGATTTATTACAAAGCAAGCTTACAGCCAAAATGTGCTTCGACCATATGCAGTCCTCTTCAGGGCATGGCAAATAATTGACTACACACCCCTGAGCAAGACTGAATATGCTGGAAAATCTGACATATATAATCTATGACCAAATTGAAAAATTGGGTTGGTGATTGGTTTGCCCTACAATTGCAGTGCACGTTTTTTTCTACATGCGATACTGACCTCATGACGTGTATTAATCAGTGGGAAAGCAAATATTCTGCTCCATCATACATTCTGTCAATGTCACGCTGACACATTAAAGCAGTGGTTCTCTCGTAAATGAATGATAAATATTGTTAATTTTTTATTTTTCTTCTTCTTACTTTACTTTCAACATGTTGTGAAAGGGTTTGTTTCTAAACCACAAAATAATAAAACAAAAATCTTTTACCACAATTGGGAACGTAAATTGTGATGGAGGTCAGTGTGACTTGAAAATAACATGCTATCCTCATTCTACACAGGACTTCGTTCTAATAGGATCACCCCACAATCTGTCAGAGTGAGAATGCATCGCAGCTGCCATTCATCATTATTCACACTCAAGGGCCATGAGCACTTACCCTGTTTAGTGAAGATAAATCTTCCATCTGTCATAGTGGGAGGATAGCTCAGGGGTAACACGCTCGCCTTGGAAGCAAGACGATGCAGAGCAACACCAGTTCGATCCCAGGGCCCATGCTTAGTAACCTCTTGGTATTAAGCATGTTATAAATACCAATTATGTATTTATAGTGATAACAGAATGACTGGAGGTTTTCCTATATCTTCACTGTGGTTGGAGCTGTTCTTGAAAACCAATTTAATGGTTCTCAGTTTATCGACCTCTGACTGATGAAGGGCACAGATGGCTTTGTCGGACTCGAGCTTCCGAAAACCAATCATACCCCCATGCTAAGCTTGAGCGCTTAACCAGCGAGTTAACTACCTGAAGTGCTTATATAGGGGGCTTCCCCATGCAGAATAATATCAGTTGACCAGAATCGAGGTAGACGCGCGACCTGACTGACACAATGAGGCTTTGCTATCAGACCATTGGGCAAAATTCGCCCATCTCAAACACTCTCAATAAAACATTACCCAGCATTACTTGAATGAGGCAACTATGCTCATCATTTCATTGATGCAGAGTCAAATGAAAGACCAGACACGTGTATTTTCGAAAAATCTCCCACGTCACTTCACCATTCTTATTGCTTTATTTTATATAAAAGTGAAGAGCCTACCTTTTGGGGTTTTTCAATTTTGTTAGATGCTGTTGCTAAAGATACTCGAACAGTGGTCGAAGTGTACGAAAAGAAGTAGTGGGGCTATGTTCCCTGCTAGCCTGCCCCGGCTCACCACAACCCCTCCCACACCCAATACAAACCCCATACCTGGGTCCGCCTTTCCTCAATTCTACCCCCACCACTGTGTAAAGGCGCAAAGAAACACAGTGAAAGAAATTACCCCATTAACTTTTTTCGTTGTACCCATAGCACGCAGCTTTACGCACACCCTCCCCTTTCTAATCACCCACCTTTCGCACCTCTTAAGGGACATGCTAAAGAATAAAGCCATCCCTCCCACCTACCCCTGATGCAGTGCACTACAGTGCAAGTTTTAACTTCTTCTTACACTTTCATGTTAAAAGGAAACCGTTCCGGAACGGTTTCTTTTTCAAATAAAAGTATAGGAACAGTGAAGCTTAGTATTTTGCCTTCCTTCTCACTCTTCCCCCTGGTCGCCATCTCTCCATCATCACCCACCCTTTGACCACTATGTCTTCCTTTCGGTCTGCTGCCATCATCCAATCGCCATCCCCTCCCTCTCTCCACGGCTGTCCACATTTTTATCGGCATTACCGTGTCCTCTTCCTCTACTGCGGTATTCCTCTGGCAGCCCACCTCTGTCCCTCCCCCATCCCGGCACCATGGTTGTCCCCGCTTTCTTTCCACAATCGCTACCATCATCCGACTCGTTTCCTCCATTGTCCCCCTCTCCATCTCTTTGGAGATACAATGGTTTGTTCCATTGTAACCGTTGAACATGAATACTGTCTAAGATGTATTTGAATCTGTATCTGAGAGTTGTACCTGTTTATCTGGTACTAAGTGAATTTGCTGTAACAGCGCCACGATGAGTCAGGGCAGTTGTGCGCTTTATAAATGTAAAATAAATAAAAATAAATATCTCTCCTTCACTGCCATCCTTCCATCTCCCTCCCACCCACCATCTACACTGGTATCTCCTAACAGTCCACTGGCTGCTCCTGCGTCTCCACCATCCATTTGTCTTCCTCCACACTCTTCTCCTTTCCTCCTACTGCCATCTCTCTGCAGACCCCACCACCCTCCTGCACTTCGCTCTTCGTCCACCATCATACTCCCTCTTTTTCCACCATCCTCTTCCCTCTACCCCCATCATCCTTTCTGGTTTCATCGTCTTCTACTTTTTAGTTCTCATCATTTGCTCTCTTTTCACTTCATCCATTCGCTTTCTCTCTGCTCCATTTCTTCACCACCTCACTCTCTATTGCCACCCTGCTCTCACTCCACTGTCATTGTCTCTGTTTCTATTTATCTCCTTCTACAACCCTACTCCTAGTTTTTCCTCGCTGTCAGGGTCTTCCAAGTTCTCACTCTTTATCCCCAGCCTACTTCTTTGGCGCCAATAAGAGAGCAACGTTCTTGCCAAAATGGACAGCGGCAAAACATCTCCAGCCTCTTGTGCAGAACGGTCTCAAGTTGTCAGCTGTCACTTCTAAATAGCTAATCTAGTTCTGTTTTGAATCTTGGCTCTTGGATTGAGCTCTTGCACAGCGCACATAGAAGAGCCAAAAGAAATAGATAAATGCTCAGTCTCAAAATCCCACGATTCAAACTTCAGGAGGTAGCAGCTTCCCGGTTCTAGCAGCTAAGCTGTGGAACTCCTTACCACCTACGCTCAGATCCAAACCATCCTTCACCACAATTAGGAAAACGCAAAAATGTGTCTCTCCTCGCAAGTGAGCTAGCATCATGTCATCATTATTGCACTCACCCTTGCAACCTGCCCCCTTTGCTATCACTGCTGATCACCATTCATCTCTCCATATATATTACTCTACTTTCGCTTGCGCCATTCGTAATTTCATTATTGCCTTCTTACACTGTACTATCTCTGTAAGCTTATGTGTAATCATACAATACTCTATACAATCTATGTAATTTAGTGTAACGTGTAATATACTATGCAAGCAAAGCGTCCAGATGCCTCAGGGCTCGGTGCGCTCTATAAATAAATAAATACAAATGCAAAATAGAATTCAGCAGGTGAGTGTAAAAATAGCACTCGCAAATGCAGTGCTTTAAGGGCGACAGATAAACATTACGAGAACACATATTTTGAAGGGATTTGAAAAGTAATTTCCATTCTCAAAGGGGTATGTTTTAGAAAATGCATTGTAACCCATACATATAAAAGTACACCCAGTAAGATAGCTCAGCAGGATGAGCAGTCGCTGCTGTGATCACTGAGATATCTGCAGGTTGCTGGTTCGAAACCCGGCAAGGCCAATTCAGCCTTCCATCCTTCATAGGTCGATAAATGATTATCAACTTCGGTTGGGTGATATTGTATGCATATATGTTGCATAGGCATGAGCGCTATATAAATGTATGAAATAACTTACTGTTTTTTTTACAACGTTTGTAAAGGTTTGAAATAAACCATAGACAAATAAAATCAGTCCAACAACGTGCTGAAAAATGTTCATTATAATGGCATAAATGAAACAAAATGTGAGAAATAGGTGTTTAATGAACAATCTGCACTCAGGAACAGGACTTGTGATTGTTAGAAAACAGTTAGGGTTTAATTGGCATGGTTGCCATATATGGACTGGTGTAGAAGCCCATTTAATCTGCAAAAGTGTCTCTAAGAGCAGTAACAAAATGTAGCAAAAATGAATTGAGGTGTAGGACAGGATGGCCAGATAGGAAGAGGTGCTCTTTTAGGGTAGAATATATTTCTAGCCATAAAGGAGCCAACATGAATAAATAAAGCAGACCAGCACTTCAGTAGTGTTTCAATCACCACAGCAGAGAAACAGGGACTTTTATTCATTTTAAAACTGTTGCTTGATGAGCCGAAAAGACGTGTGGCTATGTAGAAACCAACTATTCGGGAAAGTGTTCAATTATGGTTCAATGATTTTCCCAATGCTATGTTATGTTATTTGGCATTTATATAGCACTCTATATTTCATTGGTATGACCTTGTTAGGGAGAATTCTCCAGAATGGCTCATTTCCCTTACCTACCGAGTCCCTCCGCAGCTTTGCTGGATTTCTAGAATTTAAGATTGTGGAGCCTCACCTACTCCACAGGCATCATCTTTTTACTATGTGTTACACAGCACCTTCAGTGCAGTGACACATGGTTGTCTTTTAGAATTCCCAGCTCAGACTCCATTTTCTGGTACTGACTACTTGTCTCCCAGAACATGTAAAGTTGCCATTGACTTTATTAGTCTCTTTAAAATCCATCTTGGTTGCCTCGAACTTAAACCCGCTAGACCATATTTTTTTTTATACGGCGCCAGAAAGTCTGGATAGGCAGGATGTGAGGGGTTTTAGGACCCCTGCCATGGGTTCCCTTGGTAACCCAAGTCACACTCCTGTTTGATTGGCTAGGTTACTGTTCCGCCAGGACAGCCACCTGCTGTGTGATTGACAGCCAGGCTGTGTGAATGGGGGAAAACTGCATAAAAAGCGGGTCTCTGGGGCTGGAAAGGCAGAGTCGCCAGTGGAACGAAAGAACCGACGAGGAGCTGACAGAAGAGGACTCCTACAACAACTGAACCTCCCGGTGAAGCCCTGGTGCAGGTCCGAATCTTCAGACACCAATGACAGAGAAGATCTACCAGGAATCTTCTTCCCCTGAGCTGGTGGGACCAACCAGTTCACCCAAACTGCAAGCCAGGACTCCCTCCTCTGGTCGAATTTGCTGTACAGCGCTACAGTGAATCGGATAGCCAGGAAGGTCGGACCCTGCTTGGGTTTTAAGGAGCGCACCTTTTATTCATTGCTTTGCTCTGCTGCTGGGTTCTTCCCTGGGCAGTGCAGGACCCTCCAGTCTTCCTACTTCATGTCAGTCCGACAGTCGCTTCAGGAACCGTGAGCATGCAGGGCCTGCCAGGAACATCCGCCTCAGCTACAGCTTCTTCTCCATTTAAAGGTACTGTGCAAATCCGGTTGTTTGTTTCGTCCAGCCACGGTGAAGGTGTGTGAAACCTTTCGCCAATCCGAGGGCTCGTCCTTTTCTACTCTTTAAACTAACTTTTCTGCCGACCAACTTCATCCTGAACTCTTGGCAAAGACTTAACCGCAAACTACCCTGAACTGTGTGATCTTGAGCAATTGACTTTGGCCCAGAGCCTTTTTGATTTGATTCCATCACTGTAGGTCCTCTTTCTAGATTGCCCTGCTTACTTACCTGTTGATGCTGCTCAATTTTAGTGTAACTTTCTCTTTAAATTATTGGAGTGCTATTTTGCTCACACTTCATTTTGAGCTTAACTTGTCCAGAATCTATTGTGAGTGGTGTGGTGTATTAAGAGTGTGCTTTTTCAACTGCTTTACTTTAGTGAAATGTTGTACAACTTATGTGTAAATAAATGTATATTCTTTTACTCAGAAACCTTGAGTCAGTGTTTGTTTGAATCATAGTAATTGCTGTCTTTTGTGTAACTATTGATACTGCTCACTTGCTCTTGAGAGAAGTCTGGCTGCTCAGCCATCGCTACCACTTTACTGTGTAGTACAGGCTTGTACCAAAGGTGAATTTGTACTGTCACTTGTAGTCTAAATTGTGTGTGGTGTTCCCAAAGGGTACTGCATATAATTCTGCCTAACAGACCTCAAGGCACTGGTAGGTTGCATGCCTTCGGGGACCGTAGTCCAGGTCAGTTGAGAGAGTAAGGTGTCGTAGGGTGTATGGGTGTATCAGTTATGTGTGCAGCTGATGTAATTGCTTGATGGTAGCTGCATTCTAGCATTTGCTGTGGTGGTTTTGAGATCAGTTGAATGTGTGCAGTCTGGCGGGTGGACATCCAGACTGGGTCCTGGCTGAGTTGGGCCTGAAAGACGCTTATGTGAGCAGCTAGACCGGTTTGTCATGGGTATAACTGCTTTTATTAGAATGAGGTGTCGATGGGGTAGTGTTTGTATGTGAGCAGCTAGGCCAAATTGATTGAGGGGTGTAGCTGCACTGTAATTGTGTGATGGTGTGGAGCAGAGAGTAAGCATAGTGATAGCGGAAGTGCGTTGGGCAAAGTGTGTTGGCTGTCTTGCTGTTGCTGTGTGGACTGCTCGCCAAAATTTCCTGATCCTGGGATGGTGTTGCTTGCCGCGGTTTACACGTGCTTTCTGGTTCCATCGTTGCTGTTGGCTGTGGTGGACCCTGCCCCGCTCTCAAGCCTGCCTTCACCCTTTCAAAAACGCTGGGCACGCGCTTGAGCGGATGTGCGTTTGGCGAAGTGTGTTGGCCGTCTTGCTGTGGACCGCTTGCCGAAATGTCCTGATCCTTGGACTGTGTTGCTTGCCGCAGTTTACACATGCTTTCTGGTTCCATCTTTGCTGTTGGCTGTGGTGGACCCTGCCCCGCCCTCAAGCCCGCCTTCACCCTTTCAAAAACACTGCACACGCGTTGTGCAGAAGTGCAGAAGTGCGTTGGGCGAAGTGTGTTGGCTGTCTTGCTGTCTCGATGGATAGCGGGGGCGGGGGCAACGTTATACTGAGCAAGTGTGGTATTCTTTGTTTTATATAACTCTTTTTTTTTTTTTTTACTACATTCATTGTGGGGGTTTTACTTTTAAATTACGATATGACAAGTAACGTTTATACGTTAAAAACAGGCATGCCAAAAATCGGTGACGAGATATATAATCTTACGCCACTACAGAGTAAAATAGCATTTATTGCCAAAAAGTTAAAAGTAAAAAATCAGGCAGTCTCTGTTAATGTGGACATCGGAGCATTTTATAAATCAGATGGCACTAAAGAGAGAAATTCCATCCCCCACTGGACATTGATGATTCAAGTAGGCAATTGATACATACTATACCAGCTGGCATAGAGCCTAAGGGTTCTGCCAGTACGATGACGGTGAACGTTGCAAATGCTTTGAATCTGAAACAAACTAGGAAAGAAACAACTGATACAACAATAGAATTGGAATGCAACACAGGTGAAATATGCTCAACACAAGCTTATGCTCCAGAAGCTAAATTGTCCTTAGACCAGTGTAAATCCCCGCTAAAAAACCCTCCAATGTGCACAGTTCAGGCTCAACAGATGTTTAATGTTAAAGGTATATGTACCGCACACCGTCACCAATGGAGTTGGTCCCCAGGTGCTCTGGCAGATCTGCAAACGAGAAGGTGGGATGGGTTAGTAGGTGAAGCGGAAGTAGGATAAGAGAGGAGTATGGAAAGTTAACGTTAGCTGGTGAGATTGACAAGGAAATGTTAGATTTTATGAATGCAACGGGTCATCATGAAACAAACACACCAGATGTGCATTATATATATTCCAACACAGGGGATTTGATTCAATTTGATGCAGGTATAGACCATCAAGCATCTCCTAAAGGTGTGGGAAATAAAGAATCAGAGAGTAAAGCACTACTGAAAAAAGATGAGCATGATCTATACAAATCGCCGATAATGTTTGAAAAATCACCCTCTAGTGATTCAAATAGATCTTTATCATTTGTAGCGCCTACTCCAAGGTGAACAAGATTTGGCGAGCCTGTTGAAAATCATCAATTTTTCATACGTGATAATCAGGCAGGTTTAATGGCCAATTGGTTTCATTTCCTGAAGCGCCGGCTCTAAATAATACTTGAGCGCCATGAATACGGCGCTCCTATCCATGGCAAGGTTATATTAGACGCTCGACGAAAAATTGAAAAAACAAACAACTTTGCTCCTCCAATTACTTTCAGATGTTAACAAATGGCCGATTGCAAATGGCCAATGGGATAGAAAGCTACAACATAACTTTATGAATCAATGCACCGAGACAAACTTAGAAGATGGTCTTGATCCATTTCAGGATATTCCATCTAGTATTACAAAAATGTTACCACCTGCCGAAGCAATTACTGTGGAAGCTTCACAAGAACCTAATATAGTGAGTACTGGGCCCGCATCTCTCCCGGCCATAGGTTCTGTTTTGAAGCCACAGGGCAATGAATTTGCGTCCTTGTTTATTAATACAAAAACCCATTCCAAAGCTTCATTGGAGATTGATGGTAAAGATAAGCAAATACTTTCAAGTAATAAAAGTTATTCAGGAAAAACTATAAGTAAAGTCAGAAAAGCTGTAAAACTAGGAAAAAAAGAAGGCTGAATAATAAATTAGAAATACATCAGATGAAAAATCAACGTCCCATATATAAACCTTTAGATGATTTAGTTGCAATAGTATCGTCACCAGTTCAAGCTACTATGATAAGACAATCTGAAGATTCCCATGAAACATTAGCGGCCATAAAAATGCCCATGAATTCACACCCATAGGCCTTTGGAAGTGCACAGCCCTCGGTACTTAATACTTTTACACCCTCTGATTTACAGGGCAAGTGGGTCTCTAGAACAAAACCACTCCAGGGGGAGACCCAAGAGTGACACACACCACTATTCAAGAACTACGAGGTGAGATTCGGGCCTCTTTTGAAAAATATAATAAAGAAAATCAAACAATAAAACAAATTATGATGGAGAGCAAACAGGAGCTGCCAAAAAATAACATCCAACCACTCCATTTTGCAGCTCCAAATATTGAACTGCTCTTGAAAGGCCCTGAATTGAAACAAATGAGATCAGAGCACGAGTCAACATCTCGTTTGCCAAGAGTTGTTGCTACAGGGGCATACAAGTGGCAGGCTAGTTGCAATGGCTCAAAAGGATGCAAGGACTACATCCCTAGTCGATAAAGGAGGGGATCAATATAAAAATTATCATCGTCTACTAATTAAATGTCGAAGACATTCTTTTTTCAAAAATATGATCTACATCGTGCTAGCATACTGAATATCTGCTCAGAGATCTCTGCGTTAGAAGACTTGATGCCAACAGAGATGTCAACAGATATTGGCTTAGTTGAATTTGTGAATCAAACTGATCTGACTGAATCACGATTGTATATTCAGTTGGGTTTTGTACTAAATACATTATGGCTAGCTCGAACCGCTTTTTACAATTTAGGTTTTATACTGAGTCAAAGTACACCTGTCCATGATAAACTGGAGAAAAACCCTGATTCCCCGAGACTAAGAATATATGGTGAAAAGACAACTCCACATCCAAGCACTTTAATATCAGTGACCCAAAAAACTTGGCAGGACCGAAATCATGAGGCTAGGTCATAACAACCCCAGATATCCGAGTTAATTAGTCTAATCTCATGGAATACTAGAGGGCATAAACACTTTATTAATACCAAAAGTGAAGATCTCCTCAAATATGATATTATAGTATGCCAAGAGACTTGGCTTCGAACAACACCCATATGGGATCTTTATAACATCTATGTGGTTCCTGTGATTGAACCCTTGCAAGGGCGCCCAATGGTGGGTTTGCTGATGGCTTTTCGAAAAATAAAAAGCTGGAAATTAAATGGCATATATCACCGTCACCATGCTTTCAAATTGTAAAAATTCTTAGAGGCGAAAGCTATTGTGCAATTGTTAACATCTATTGGGGTAAGAAACACATGTCCTCTGAGGAGTTTTCTGAACATTTCAATAATGTTCTTGACCTGTTGCTTTTGGATGACTCTATCACTAATACAGTTATTATGGGCGACTTAAATCTTCATCTTTTGCTAAAGCAATCCACTGTTAGATACATGGATGAACATCGTTGGTCTACAATAATGGCCAACAGAAATTGTCATGCTGAATGGTTCAACTCAAGGGGACAATCCCCCTGAAGCTACATGGCACAACGACGGCTAGCAGGCAATATTGGATTACGTTTATGTTAATAGCCAATTCCTGAGTAAAGTGACATCATTTAATGTAAAATCGACAAGTATGAGTGATCATAGCCAATTATGCATAATGTGTGAATGGCCTGTGGCACGATCAAAGACTGTCAATCGTAATATGACAAATTTAATGGTCAACAATGCTGGTAATCACATAAAATGGTAGGAGTAAAATTGGTTCAATAAAGACAAATACTTAATTATATATATTGGGATCCTAGTGATCAAGGTAGATCATGCTATGCAATTATTTGAATCAGGAGGGTTGTGCACTCAACAGAGAAATCATGGTCATCTCCACACTTTTGATTCTGAGGTAAAATACAGAAAGAGCGAACTAAGGAAAAACATAAGGAAACTGGCCAATGTATCCTTAGTGGATAAGATTGTTTAGATAAATCAATTAAAAAATGCGTATAAAAGATGGCAAAGAGGTAGACGTGCAATACAATACCAGCACAATGGAGAATCCATGATAAAACATATTATCATGAAGTCATCTGGCGGAATATGGACGCTCCTTAATAGTAGTTGCCATAAACACCAAACTATAGTACAAACCAATCCTATCCCAGAACAACGCTGGAGAACCTATTTTGGTAATGTATATCGCACACCTTTTCCTGATTTATGTTTTAATTTGAACAAAATAATTGCTGATCATGATGTGAAATTTGACCTGGACGATATTCATTATTACATTTCAAAGCTGAGCACTTCCCGGGCATCGGGCCCTGATGGGCTTTATAATTTGATGTTTAAGAAAAATACAGAAATTCGGGTGTACATACTGTACCTAATATTCAAGAACATCATGGCGACCGGAAATATTCCGCTATCTTGGAAAACATCTATAATTCTTCCCATATTCAAAAAAGGAGATCGTGCTGATCCGGTCTCTTATAGACCTATTGCACATTTGGATTGTCTGGGAAAGATCTTTGCCCGTATGATTCTGGGAGAATTTAACAAATGGTTAGATAGCATGAATTATAGGGATCCATTTCAAACTGGGTTTCTGCCAGGATTAGGTACAACTGTTAACCTCATAACTCTGAATGTTATCATACAACAGGGAAGACGGCTTAAGCAGCCTATATATACAGCATTCGTCGACTTTAGATCGGCTTTCGATCTTCTTCCAAGGGAACTACTGTATAAAAAGTTAACAGATTTAGCATGTCCATGGTACATCTTGAAATGGATTATAGAGCTTCATACTAATACATCCATTCAAATACGTCTAAGAAATGATGGGTTGTTATCAGATCCAATAGAAACAACCCGGGCACTGAAGCAGTGATGCTTGTTGTCTCAGCCCTATTTAATTTTTTTATACTGGATATAGGAAGTAGCTTCAGGGGCATGATTACTGACCTGCCAAAACTACATGGGATCACAATTAATTGGCTTCTCTATGCTGATGATATAGTGCTCATATCAAAAACACCTGCTGGATTACGCATACTGCTGAATGCATTAGATACTTATGCCATACAAAATTGCATTAGCATTAACATCAAGAAGGCGCAAGTCATGCGATTTGGCCTAAAGGGGCACAAATCTTAACAATGGCTACTGCAGAATACTGATCTACAGTCCTTGAAATCATACATATATCTGGAAATTTGTGTGAATAACCATCTGTCTGATAAGCCATATGAAGATCATTTACAAATAAAACATGATACAGCTCTAGCACAAATGATAATTATAAGAGCAAAATATTGTAAATTTACAATATATCCTCTGATAGTTTATTATAAGCAAAAGTTTATTCCTACTGTTCTGTATGGTTGCGAGACAAAAAAATGTCAAACACATGCCTATTGGTCAAAATATGAAAGCACCTATTGGAAGAAATCATTAATGTTACCAGTGTCTGAATCATTACCTGTTCTGACATGAATTGGGGCTAATCTCATTTTATGCGGTATATAAATGGAAAATATGCCAACTGTATAGGAATTGTTTAATGAAGGAAAACAACAACGGTCTACTTATGATTATATCAAAATATTTACTTTCAGCTGAGGATAATTTTACTAGAACTTGGTGTAATACTGCCCGAAAAATTATGTGTGGAGCAGATATAACAGAAACATTGTTAATTGAATATCCAAATAAGGCCAAATCCAAGTTATGGAAATCCGACTGGATTAAAACGAGAACTGCTTGCATGAAAATACAAAAATTCAATCAAAATCCATTTGCCTTAAAAATTCAAGGAGAAGTTGAAAAATATTTACAGCGCTCTCCAAATCCTGTTCATCGCGTAGATTTTGAGGTTTAGACTGAATATATGGCCAACAAGGGACATAATGTATAAATGGAAGAAGATATCTTTGCATGAAACTAATTGTCGGTTTTGTAATAAAATGCTGGAAACAATTAAACACTTATTGGTGGAGTGTACAGCACTTCTACCGATAAGGGTTGTACACTTTAAATGTCTTTTTAAGTAAGATGTAGTGCTAGCGTCTGATCGACTGTGGTTGCAATTATATAGTGGGAATAGAAAATGTGTAAGATACACAGTTGTTAATTTTTTTAATTGTTTAAATATCAAGAAAGTCGATATCGACTGTAGTTCTTGAATTATGAGAGAAAACAACTGGGGAAAAGAAAAGAAATGATCTCGCACCTATTTCTCCTTTTGCTGTAAAAAATGAGAAGTTAACTTGATTAAAACATCAAGGTAATACAATAATAAACTATGTACAAGATTACAAATCACTGAACACCAAATTCCACCCCACCCCCCAATTTTCTGGATTTCGGTTGTGGGTCACTTGTAGCAAATTAATAGGTTTGTTCGGTGGCGACATTGCTCAGTAACTCATTGAGTAATTAGTCATCGGTTGCTGGGGTTCAGTCTCTTCCTATGTTCGTGGTTGGTATTACGGAAAGAGCCACGTCTATAGAGCTTTGCAGAGCATCATGTTGTCTTTTGTGTGTCAAATATGTGGCAGAAGCGAGTTCCACAGAGTTGGGGACAAGGTTCAGAAGGTGGACCCTTTGATCCAGACCGAGTTAGAAGTTGAAATTACTAGATGATGGGCAGTACTTGATCTTAGCGTGCCAGAAAGGAGGTATGGTTTTATCTTTTCTTGTAAATATAACAGGCCGGTTTTGTGCACTGCTCGGTGAGTGATGCATAAGGTCTTGAAGGTGGTGAAGGTGGCCCGTTGTCCAACAGGGAGCCAGTGGAGGGTTCAGAGAGCTGGTGAGATGTGGTCTCTAGGACTGAGGGCAAGGAGCAGTTTTGCGGCTGCGTTTTGGGCTCTTTGGAGTTTGTTGAGTTGGTATGCCGGGGATCGTAGGTATAGGGAGTTAGCATAGTCCAGTCTCGACATCACAATAAACATAACTGCGGAAAGTCTATTCGGGAAGGAGAGGTAGGGAAAGATGCGTCTGAGAAGTTTGGGGTGGTAGTGACTGCATTTTGACACACTGGTCTGACGGGAGAGGGTTAGGCCTAAGTCCATGGTGAGGCCTACCTTTTTTACTGTGTCAGAGGGGGGCGGAGGTGGGCCGAGGGTCGGGGCCATGGGAGCAGATGAGGTAGAAGGATAGTATTGCCGCACACCATGATTTCTGTTTTGGCAGTGTTCAAGAGGAGGTGCTTTGTTGTCATCCATCCATCAATATAGCAAAGACAAGCTTCAAGATCGGGGTGGGGGTTGGTGCCTGATTTGGGAATTCGTAGGAGGATTTGGGTATCGTCAGCGTAGTTGTAGCATGAGATGTTGTGCTTGCGGATGATTCCAGGAAGGCTGGTCATATAACGGTTGAACAGGAGAGCAGATATACATGCGCCTTGTGGTAC
This sequence comes from Ambystoma mexicanum, assembly GCF_040938575.1. Classification (NCBI taxonomy): domain Eukaryota; kingdom Metazoa; phylum Chordata; class Amphibia; order Caudata; family Ambystomatidae; genus Ambystoma; species Ambystoma mexicanum. Next base: position 736,103,247 of record NC_090934.1, on the reverse strand, counting down.
TCCAGTGTTCACCGAACGAGCAGCCGATAGAAAAGGGGATAGGAGGATTATATGTTTCTTGTTGCTGAGGAAGGAGGTGATCCACTTGCAAGCAGTGCCATGGATTCCTAGGGAGTGGAAGTGGTCAAGGGGGATTGAGTGGTTAACCGTGTCAAAGGCTGCAGAGAGATTGAGGACAATTAGTGCAGCGCATCCTTCGGAGTCTGCAGTGACCTTGATATAATCCCAGATAGAGGTCAGAGTGGTTTCAGTTCCATGTCACGGTCTGAAGCCTGATTGTGCGGGGTCGAGGAGACTGTTGAATTCTACAAAGGCGCTGAGCTGGAAGTATGCTGATCAGTTGATGAGTTGTGCAAGAAATCTGGTGTTGGATATTGGTCTGTAGTTTCTGGGGTCAATCGGGTTGAGAGATGCCTTTTTAAGGACATGCTCCATTTTGAAGGCATCAGAGAAGATGCCAGAAGTGAGGGAGTCATTAAGTATGGCTCATGAATGTTTTCCTGCGCAGGTGGACGAGAATATTTCTTTAAGGACAGAAACGGGGCAGGGGTCTAGGGGCGACCCAGGCGGTTTGCTGGCAGATAGTAGGTCAAACAAGTTGTTTCTGGAGAGGGGTTTGAAGGAGTCAAATGTAGGGGAATTGGGCTTTGGGAAAATGGGATCAGGGGAGGACGGTGGTGGGAGGGGAGAGAGGAAGGACAGTTTGGTGTTAAGGGATGTCGTCCTGTTGAGAGCGATGGTGTAGAAGTGTAGGGAGGAGTCACAGAGTGATTGAGATGGGGTGGATTGGGTAGAGGTGCAAGTGGGTTTGATGAATTCTGATATGATCATGTGGAGTTCTTTGCTGCAGTTGCCACAGTTGAGAATTTGTCTATTGTAATAGGCTTTTTTGGCCTTTCGAATTTCAGCTTTGTAGTTATGGTGGTGCAGGGCGAACATGGATCTGCTGAGATCGGTTTTAGATGCTCGCCATTTGCGTTCAAGAGAGTTGTTTTGTTTTTTGGCGTTCTTCAGGAGGTGCGTGAACCATTTGGGGGATGGTCCATTGCATGAGGAAGCGTGGAACGAGGGGGTGAGAGGAATTAGAGAGTCATTAAGCCAAGAGTCGAAGGAGCCGATGATTAAGGCTCTATTGGGGGTGTTGCAGGGGGACAAAATAGTAGGGCTTCAGCTAGGTCTGGAAGGATCTTGATGTTGTTCCAGCATTTGAGATCATGGAGGGAGGGTGCCGGGGAAGCTGTAGGAGGTGGGGCAGGGTTGTGGATAGAGAAGCGGACATAATGGTCGGTACAGATGAGTGGTTTGGGACGGGATATATAATCCCATGTTATGGGAGCTGAAAATGGCATCAAGTGTGTGCCCCCTGAGTGGGCTGGACTAGTCGTATGATGGAAGAGGTTAAGCGCATCAAGACTGTCAACCAGTGGACGAGTCATGAGGTTTTTGGGAATATCGAACCAGATAGTGAAGTCTCCTAGGAGTGTGAGAGATGGGTGACTTACTTTAATAGTAGCTATTGAATCACAGTGGTTGTTGGCGAAATATCTGTTGTAACCAGGCGGTCTGTAGATGAGTAGGAAGCTGTGGGAGAAAGTCAGTGGTAGCGAGAGTTTAACTAGAAGGGATTCGCAGGAGGTAATGCGTGTCTGAGATTCGAGTGAGGCTGAGAAAGGAGGATTGAAGAGGACTGCCTCTCTGTCTCCTCTGGAGGGTCTATTATGGGTGATGAGCGAGTAGCCGGCTGGGAAGGCTTCATGTGCAACCGGGGCAAAGTCGTTGGAGAGCCAGGTTTCAGTGATAAGGATGAGGTTGGGCTTGTCGGAGGATAGAAGGTCGAAAGATGCAGTGTCTGTTTCTTGCTATGGAGCGGGCATTAAAATCCACAAAGAGCACAGCACTCGACATGAAGTTTATCAAGGATGTTTTGGGGAATGGACAGGGGTGGGTCAAGGTAACTCAAAAGCAAAAGAACAACAAATGTGGCCAACTATTCCTGACATTGGGTACAAAAATTCTCAAGGAAAGAAGTCTCCGTAGGATTCTCCCAGATCTTTTCACTGTCATTGAGTAATAAAAAGTTCCCAAATATTCTTGTCTCTTTGTCAGGTGTTTGATCATTCATTGGCTTTTTGAGTATGGCGAAGATCTTAGTCATTGGTCATGGCACATGTGGTTGGGCAGCTTTGGTGGGGTTTGTGTGTGTGTGTGTGTGTGTGGCGATCAACTATTCACCAAAGTCAGCTGATTCTTGTCTGCTTCTTCCTAAGGACCCCATGTCTGCTGGTCCCCTTTTCACTATGGATTCAGTAAATTAATGTAAACCCTCATTGTTGGGTGTCCAGTGATAGTCGCCTGGGAAAAGGCCGCCAGGGGGCATGCTGCTTATACGTTTCCCATTCATTGGGACGAGCATGGTTACCCCATTCCTTTATGCTGGGTTTCACAACATTCATAGATATTACTCACGCCCATATTACCAGGTCTTCCACTCTCCCCTTTACCTGGAATGTAATGAGGTGCGTTGCCGGTTCTGCATTCTTCCTTGCTTCAGTTTCACTGTTCTTCAGGATGACTTTTCTGCTTTCTTCCAATTTCTCTGGAGACCGGCTCTGGTCTCTCAACGTGGTACTGGCGCAGTCAAGGTTCTTCTTTCTTTCTTTCTCCCTGTTGGCCACCACCTCTCGTACTTGTTTCCCTCCTGGGATACACTTCAGTCTGGTCGACCGGTCATGGTCTGATAGTGGCGTGCTCTATCAACGGCACATCGAAGTTGGGGCTCTATGCCAGCCCTGGTCGAAAGTCCCTTCTGGGAATACCAGCCTCTGGACCCTTGTTCTGTCGGTTGCTCGCTCCATAGTGCTCCTCGGACACTGCTTGTCTCATTTGGTTTGCCACCTTGCAAACCAGTTTTCTCCCCGAGTCATCGGCTTCCCTCAGCCAGCCTGTTTTATTCACCTGGGTTTCTCTTCCTGTTTCTCTGGATCCTCCCACTTTTATCATGCAACACTGAGGCCTTACCATCCCCTCACCGTAGTTCTTCCTTTGTGTTGGACTTGTGTTCTTTATAACTCTGTATGGTTTCTTCATCAGTGATTGACAGTCATTCTTCATTACTCATTCTGACGAATCAACTTCTGGGGCCCCAGTTGTCCAGGGATGAATATCAGTTTCTAAAGCATCAATCAGCCCCACACCTTGGAAACACAGATACATTATAAACCTCCTTGTCCAATTTTGGTAACATGGACAGAGTGGCAAACTTATCTCCGCAAGGTTGTGGATTGTTGGTTAGTTGCAACACAGTGAAAACACAATTATTAGTCAATGTTAAAAGGGGCTGTCCAGTCAAGATTGTATACACATATCTACTTTATTATTATACAACAGACAGTTCTAGCACACTACACACTAGCACACTACACAATTACAGTCCCTGTAAAAGGAACACGGAGCACATACAGTTTCACAAACAAAAGGGATGCACTCTGGATATTGACAGGAGGGTAGTTGGTAAAGCAATCAGTCTTAACTGTTCAAGGTTATTTGGTTTCAGGACTAAGGGAGCAGGGGGTTGTAAATGTCACCAGGGGCCTTATGAGAAGGACCAGGGGGACAGAACCACAATGTACCTGGTGCGTGAGATGATCTAGGTGTTCGTCAGCGTTGAGTCAGTTCCAGGACGCTTTGCAGCTCCAGCGACAGAGTTCAAGACGGGAGACTGCTGCTGGTATCAGGTGGCAGGCAGTTCGGCAAGCGAGGCTGGATGGACGGCTGCAGATAGGCCTACACGGCAGCTCGGGGTCAAGACTAATTGTCTCTGTGCTGGTTGGCAGATCTGGAATGCTGGTCGAGGCGTCTCAGATGGTTTTAGTGACAACAGTTAGTGCTGCAGCCAGTCTTGGTTCTAGGGCTCGACTGTCTCAAAAATGTTGTTAAAAGATGGACAGTGGTTGATGCTTGTTGTGGCACTTCTAGCTTCTTCGCACGGCTCATGTCGTCCTTTAAGGAGAACGGCCCAAAGCTGAGGAGAGTGTTTGCAGGCAACGGCCTTGTCCTTTGTTCAGAGACTCTCTGGCACTTCCCGCCTAGGAAGCTTGCTGGCAGAACCTAGCAGGGCATGCTTTGTGCTTACTGGCTACCGGTTCTGGTGCTGCTGGATGGGTCCTCTGAGTCCGGTATCTCCCTCTGTTCCCTGGGAGATGTTTAGGGGAGGGATCTTGCTTCCCTCTTGGAAATCCTGGCCCTCCTTCACTGGTGGAAGCTGTAAGGCAGACTGTACCTTCAGCCAAGGCCCAGATTAGTCTTACTTATTACTCTTTTTGAAGTCGTCGGATGATCTGCTAAGTGAGGTGCTCAGCCCTCTTTTAAAGCCAAATGGGCCCCAGTGATTGGTGCAGGATAAGCCCACCTTAATGCACCAATCCCAGGTCCCCACCAACAATCTTCTGCTATGTGTAATGTCATAACCAGAGTGCTTTGCAACAAGAAGGGTAAAGGGTGACAACATGTATTACGAAGTCCCAACCATCTTCCTGTCTGTTGTGGATCAAAAAGTCTCTCTGGTTAATTGAGCTCTCTGTGACTCCTGATCAAAGCGCAGGTCTCCATTGAAGTCTGTGGTGAGAACAGAATTTCTGTCTTCATCGAATCACATACTTCTTCCCTCTGAAAGGGGGTCACCCTGTAGGGGTTGCCTGCTTTAAAAAGTTGTCCCAGACATGGCATTCACTGCTCTTCATACAGAGGGGTAGGAACTAGCTTCAAGCTGACACATTGCATGTAAAAAAGGTGTTTGGGTTTCCTGCCCTTTGTTAGTTCTGTTAACTCTCATCACTATGCGCTGCCACCATACAGAACCTAATAGGCAGGGCAGATCCATGGAGCCTTTGATATTTTAGTTAGGCTAGCCATGGCCAGAGGAAGGTGTTGTCTTCCCCCTTCTTGAGATGCTTTGATGTACCTCTGGCTGTCTCATTCCAGCTGAATATGACGGGAGGACTGCACCGGTAGGCTGTGGTCCCCGGAGTACACTTATGTGTTTGTTTTGCTGTGAACATTGGTAAATGTATGCGGATTAGCCCCACACATTTATCAAAACAGCCCAGCCGAGTGCACACTCCCTGTGCGGATGGTCAGATTCCTCACACTCCTGCATCTTTCTTTTCACAGTACCATTCAGATTTCTGTCTTCAGTAATTACATTGCAATAGCATGTAGGAGGAGTCTTGGTGTCTGTCACTTGATATTACTGTATTGGGTGTTTTTTGGATAATACAAAGAGAGTTCCTTATTGAAAAGGGAGTCCTTATCCCCCAGAGGGGGAATATTGCATAGCGAGTTCACCTCGCAAGCCTCACAGGAAGGGGCTTCCCCCTCAGAGAAAGTGACTGATCTCTCGATTCGTCACAGCTTGGAGTGCATGCATGCCTCACCCATCTCTTCCCCCTCCTCCATAGCTCTCCCCTAACTTTCACTTTGTTGTTCCTCTTTAATTATCTCTACCACGTCACATTCTCTTACACCCTCTCGTTACTCTTTTCTCTTTGCATCCTCCTTTATCCTATCCCCACCAGCTCTTCCATAACTTTGCTCCACTTCCTCTCAACTATGTCTACCTCCTTCTCTGCTTTTCCCACAATGACCTCCCTTTGCCCTCATTCCTGCTCCTTATTTACTCTTTTTAAAACTCCTGCCACCAGTCACCTCCAAATACCCACCATCTGCAAACGCCCACCATAACCCATTCTCTTTCCTGGGACACATAGCCTCCTGATCAGTTGCCCCGGGTGGGGTCACCCCTAAATGGTTGCATCTGGAGATCTGTATGAGTTCTGAGATATGTTGGCAGTATTATATTTAAGTATGTCAGGTGTCTCATGTTTGGGGGCACAGGATTGCCAAGGTGCATGGACCGAGCCCTTCAGATCCCTGTTTGCCATCTGGAAAAAGACATGTTATGTTATTTTTGTCTGTTATCTTGTATTTGACATGTTATCTTTTATTTGTATATCCCCTCCTGCCATAGTTTATGGCTTTTAGTCGCTTTGCCGGTCAGAGAGGCAAAGGAGGCGTATGATGGAACATTCAGTAGTGGTAGGGAGAAGCAAAGTTGGTTAGATGGTTGGAATGAGGGTGAGGGATAGATCAGATGGCTGGAAGGCATGGGAATGTAGAGGATCTATGTGTACAATTGAATGGAATTTATCGTAGAACGTACCAGTATTCTATGGTGAACACTGGCAAGAGGACAGATGGCTCAAGAGGAGGTGTTCCCTTTCCAAGAGAGGTTGGGGTGGGGGGCATATGTTTGGAAATTACTTGCTGCATGGTGTGGCAAGACATGTTGAAGCCATGCCCAATAAAACACATATGTGCAAAGCCTTTTTAGCGTACTTCCCTAGGCCCCCAACAAGATTTGGGAGGGGTTGTATGCTAGAAATCCATATTTGCCAAGTTTGCAAATGCTCCCTGAAAAGTGAGCAAAAAACCTCACATTTTCTGGTTTCCTAATTTATGTCATGGTTACCAAAACCCTAGGCTTGTGTGCAAAGTGCTTATGGTTAGACTTTGAGCCTTCCACAGTGTAATGGTGCACCAAGGCACGTAGAAAACCATGCCTAAGAAAACACAGCATGCAAAGCCCCTCTACTTACTCTCCTTAACCACAAATGGTTCAGTTCTTTATATGTGGGAAATCTGAAAGGAAATATGGACACATTTATCTGAAGGTGGGATTTTGACTATGGCTTCTTTGGGATGCAGAAACCCAGTCAAGCCTCGCCGGAGGTTTGCGTGTCCTCCTAGGGTCTATAAGGTAATGGTTATATTAGTGTGTGAGGCAGGAATCCTGTTAGGCACAGCTTTTATGGGAGTTAAGTTACATAATTCAGCCTTTGACTAGCCTTCTCACCCTGGGATGCAGTTACTGTGGCTTGTTAATAGAGGGCATCATGCAAATGTTAGGTCAAAAGAGGTGCATAAGGTCTAGTTAACAGATTAGCTTTACAGGTCTCCCTTCATTTTTTGTGTGTGAATGTTTAGGGGTTTTGCCACCTGGCGTCTTTTATGGCTGCTTCAAAAGCGTTTGAAAATTAGACATTTTAAAGAAAAACATTTTAATGAAATCTCAATATAATATAACATGACCTAATCAGCTAGTATAAAAGGAAACAGACGTCGTATTCTCCCGACATCCCCCAAAAGGAATGATTCAGTACATACAGTAGCACTCCTGTAGATTCTATTTAAGGTACAGTTCTGCTTTGGGAAAGGAACACTTTGATCCTGTCAGAGCAAGACATTACAAGCATGTTTGTACAGCTTAAAACATGACCTGGCGTAGTATAACACAGTGTATCATACCAAACCTAATTCCGTGTAGCACTTCAAAACAGCAAGGCTGAGCATAGATAATAATGCTTAGTATCGGCACATAGCAAAACATCACACACACATGCCCACTCTGCTCCAGACCCACCCTCTGCTGCTGCTGTTGAGGTGACTGAAGTGGCTTGTGTAGATGCACGTAGGTGTGTGGCCCCTGTCTGGGTGCTCCAAAGCCTTCACTTGTGGGGCTCACTCTCCTGAGCTCTTCGATGTCCACTGTCTGGTGGGCACAAACAGTATGTCAATACGGCATGAATCACATTCTCCCGCTAAGGGCCTTTTTCTGTAAACGTTTTCAGAGGATTTACAAGGCTTGTGGGGCTCTAGGCCCAGTCATTACCAGATGTTCAGCATCTGTATAAAAAGGGGACGTAGGGTTTGTGTAACACGTGTGATGGCCCTCTGCCATGCTGGGTGTAGCTTGGCGATCCCACACTATTCCTAGTCCCAGCATCAGATAGAGTGTAGCAGCACCTGACTCCCTTGGCTACCCTCTCATCCAACTGACAGTTTAAGAAAGGGACTTTGTCATGGTTTTTAATTCAGAATAATTACAATTAATATTCAAAATCATATAAAATAGAAGTCCCTTCAAACTCAAGAATTGTGGTTCATATTATGCTTAATTTAAGTTCCATCGAAATTGTTCATAACATAACAAAGCAAAGTAAATATTATTGTGTGTAACTACCAAATACCTGTGTGAAAGGGTAGGTCAAGGGATGGCCTCCTGTTGTCGACTACTGTTTCGGACTGCACTGCTCATCTAGGGAGAATCTTGTTTTTCTTTTGTCCGAAAAAATGATTGAATTGTAGCTGATCTAGATGTCTCATTCCTATCACATCATTCTTCAGTTATTGTCTGATTGATCAAATTGAAACCCCAAAGAAAGGCAAGATATAGAGCGAGCCTCATTCACAGAGAAGTTACCAGGTGTATTTCTGACACACCCTAAATTCACACCTGGAAAGTGCTATTTGATTAACAAAAGAAGTTAGTCTAACTGCTTATAAGTGACCTATCCATGAAAAAGGGTAACGGCTTCTGTGAATCAAATCACACTCTACATTTGTAAATCAAAGGCAAGTAATACCTACTCCTTGTAACTTTTAGTAAATCAGCCCGACAATTATGAACACTTGCTGAATAACTTATTAAGGGAGTTGTTGAAAAATCTCAGAGGACGTGTAGGATTTGCAAAAGCAATAGAAAAGAGACATTGAAACATATAGTAATAGAATGTTATGCTGTAAAAGAGAGAAGGCATAATGCACCTTATTTGTTTCGTACATTCTAGAGAATCTCTGTATCAAGAGCAATTCTGGGCCAGATTTATGCACAGAAAACAGTCATCGCATATTCTCACATCTTTTCTCCAATACATTTTCAGGAGCCTGGGTGACCCTCATCTAGCCATCTAATTTGGTGTTTAGATGCACTCAACGTATTGATAGATGATAGCAGAGGAATGTATTTTAATTTAACGCAAATGGAACATTTTATAAGTAGGCTTCCATGATGGGGGTTTTAGCTCCAGACAGCAGTTCGTACAGCGTGCGAGATCAGGTATTTATATCTACATCTGGGCTACTCTTGTTTGTTGTATCGCAAGTAGTGATCTTATGCATCTGCAAATTGGAGAGGAGTCCCAACTTGAACTGACTATGTGGTTTTAGGATGAGCCTTTGCAATTGGATCCCATCTTCTTTGCTCATGTGTAATCTTCTCTTTGCACAGAGAACGTTATGTATCATCGTATTGTAGGCACTTGGAACTTTGCTAAATTGATCTGCTATTCACAATACCAAGGTAGCATTATGATCTTACCTTATCACGAGACCTCTGGATATGAATCAATAGTGACTGTACTGCAATTGTAAAATGTTAGTTCTTTATACCCTTATTCGCTGTAAATTAATTATAGAATTGTGTATGAATTGTATACAATGTGAAAGGTTTCGTTGGGAAACCAGATCACAATAATAAGACAATTTATTTAAAAAACAGTTCACCTGCAACCAGATCAAATTGCATTATGAGAACAGAACATCTAGCCCACTTAATAATAAATGGTAATGACTTACTAGTATGTGGTTTTGTCAAATTAAAGATCTGGGATACCAAAATTTCAACAAATACGGATAAGAATGGTGGCTGTGTAAAATAATGCACCTTTGTAAAGAAGATGCTTCAATTGTGGCACAGAAATTGAGTGAGTTGACTCATTTATCCTACATGGCAAAGAGACCACCCAATGAAAACCCAGCTCAACAGATGACCAATCCCCTTAAGTATTGTCAGAGAAATCAGAAATATCTAAAAAAAATAAGTAAACTTTTGTGTGAATATTATGAGGGGTATCTAAATATTCACTGTGTATGCAAATGGCTTAGTCTGACTACCTTAGTAATATATTTGTATTTTTTATTTATTTATTTATTTATTTTGAAGTTTGGGAGACATTTTGACCAGAAATGCAGTACTTAACACACTGTACAGGTTCATTTACTAAGTTATTTTGATTGTATGGACGAGAGTGGGCCAGTAATGCAATAGTACATAGAAAGGGCACATGTTTCAACAGAGGAACATATGCTAAACATTTGGACTCTGGGAAAGTATTGACTGGTGCTCTATACATATGCATATTCATAACACGACCTGGGAGGGGAAGGGGGGCAGGTATGCCGGTCAGATGGTGTCGGAATTAGGGGTTTTGAAGGACGCTTCTTCACACTGGCACCCCCATGACCATTATTGATTGAGGTGGGAGGGCATATATTTTATCTTAAGCATTTCGTTTTTGAGAAATGGCAGAAAAATAAATACCCTACTGTATAGCAATTCCAGAAACCACAGACATTCCTTTACTGTAGTTATTTATAGGTACAACTTCCGGCAAAGCCTATAGCAAACCCTGTTGAACTGAAAGGGCGTTTTTAGATGCACAGCGAACTCCTCAGGGATGCCTCTAATCTCATTGCTTCTCCAAACCATAAAGTGGATTATTCCTGTAACACATTGACACCAGGGACAAACAATATAAAAAACGAAAAAAAGGTGTTGTATGGATTAAGATTAATTGTTTATTTGGACTATAGCTGTGGTATTTGACACACTGAAAGGGTAGGGGAGCTGAAAGCTGGAAGAAGGTCAGAACATTGTGTTAAACACTGTTTTCTTTTTGGTTGCTAACATCCCTAAACATTGTATTGTTATAGTTGTGAGGGCAAGTATAGGGTTAGGACACAGACAGATTTCTAAATTGAACTCTTTGACTCAGAGTATTTAGGTAGGGAAATGCCATTTTATCATAGGGCAAGTTAGGCCCTTTTCCATCCTGACATTTTTGTTAATAAAATTGGTTGTTTTTTTTAACTCGAAATCTGTTGTTTGCTTCCTTCATGATGCCTTCTCAAGGGAAACAGAATTATGAGACTCGGCAAAAAACGAATTCATGCAAGTCTTACAATCCGGTGGAAATCGGTAAAACATTAAAGAAATTAGAATAATTACTGATGCTTTGATGATATTTGATTTTCTTGTCTTAAGTGTCTATGCAGTGCACACATAAGTACATTGCATTTTCTGTTGGCTCAAATACATACATTTTTATTTTCTTTCTGTGTCCTTGAAGTATTGTGTTTTGCATGAGATACATCACTGGAAAGACTGGTACCCCCAGCATAATATATTTGGTTTTTATTTTCTAGTTTCTGAACTGCAAGAAGAAGGGATAAATGCCATCAATTTGCCACTTAGTCCCATTCCGTTTGAACTGGATCCCGAGGATACCATGCTAGGTGAGGAATTTGACAACATTAGCATATGGACTAAAATGCAATCATACATGTATTAATAACTTATTAATGCATTGTTTGTTTTCTCTCTAGAGGAAAATGAGGTCAGAACGATGGTTGATCCCAACTCAAGAAATGATCCCAAATTACAGGAGCTTATGAAGGTAAGTCAGGTGAAGGTGCCAAAAAGACATTCATTTTGTGAAAGACAGACATGTGTTATGTTCTCTTTGTATTTATTGGATGGGCGTGGTTGTAACGCCCAACCGTTCTCCCAAAGGCATCTTGGCACTTGTGAAGGGTGGATTTATAGTCGGAGACAGACTAGTGCTAAAATAATATTTATTTTTGGCTTAAGGCAGCAGATGCTGAAAGAAAAACTGTTAACTCCTCCCGGTTATCTTCACCGGTATCTTGTCCTCCTGTAATACAACGGCGTTGGGCCTGGCTTGGTCCTATCTCGAGCCGCTGTCCGGATAGGCCCACCACTCTGGTTCGCTCTCCTCCCCGTGTCCTGTGTAATGAGAACCACCCATTAGTCATCCTGGTCGCTCTTTTATCACAGCCGGAGGTATCAAGCCCCCACCAATCCCTGAGGGTTTGAGTTAGCCCCCTTTTTATTGGTTCCTGGGACATGGTCCCACCTCTCTTGAGGGTTGCCATCCCAGTGTGTTGCTCTTCCCGATCCCCTGGTGGTGGAGGGCGGTGGTGTAGGCCCCGTTCCCCTGCTGGTGGAGGGCGGTGGTGTTGGCCATGCGGTTGTGGCCGCGACGCGTAGGGACGCGTCCTGAGGCTGGGCCCTCCCCCCCTGCAACGTGCAGCTCCAGCAGCGTCATGAGCAGCACGGGACCAGCGAGCCGGGCGCTGCTCCCCCGTGTCCCGGCGCCGTCGTGAACACTGCTCCCCACCCCCCGGACTGGGGCGAACAGGTGAGTGACGAGCGGCCCCGCCGCGGCTGCACATAGCGGCTTCCTCCACGGCCCCGCCGGGTCCACCCGTAGCGGCTTTAGTCGCGCGGCTAGCCTCCGCGGGTTTTCCTTTCCCCTCACTGGCCGCGGACTCGGCAGCGCCTCCCGACTCGTGTGGGCCGGCTTCACGCCGCGGCTGCCGCGGCACCATCCAAGGCGCTGCTGCTTCACACATCCCCACCCCAATCCCAGGCCGTTCGGGCCAGGGTGAACACCTAGACAGATAGTCAGCCACCAGCTGAAACCTGGCAGGTCTGTGCAATGTGACGAAATCAAATGGCTGAAGGGAGAGAAACCAGCGGAGGACCCTCTGGTTCGTGTCCTTATGTTGGGCCAGCCACTGGAGGGGTGCATGGTCGGTGTACAGAGTGAACCGGCGACCCAACAGATAGTACCGGAGCGAATCAACAGCCCACTTGATGGCCAAACACTCCTTCTCAATGGTTGAGTAAGCCGCTTCATGGGGTAACAATTTCCGACTGATGAAGCACACCGGTTGCAGGCCCTCCCCATTCTTCTGCGATAACACAGCTCCCAGGCCCTGGTTTGAGGCGTCCGTTTGTAAAAAGAAATGTTTCTGGAAGTCCGGGCAACAGAGGACCGGGTTGGACGTGATCCTTTGTTTTAGGTGTGCTATGGCGTTCAAGGCCTTCGGGTCGTTGGTCAGGTTGGGATTCCCCTTGAGTCTCAATGCGTCCGTTAAGGGAGCGGCTATCGAGGAGAAGTCAGGGATAAATCTTCTGTAATACCCGATCAATCCCAGGAAAGCTCGTATTTGTTTCCTGTTGGTAGGAGTCGGTATATCTTGGATAGCCTGTGTTTTGGACAACTGCGGTTTCAGCACTCCCCCACCCACTATGTGGCCCAGATATTTGGTTTCGTTGGTTCCCATCGTGGTCTTCCTGGGGTTGATATGTAGGCCTGCCTTCTGTAATCCAGCCACTACTTGTTCCAGATGGTTCAGATGCGATTCCCAGGATTGGCTGTATACCACAATATCGTCCAGGTAGGCAGCGGCGTATCCAGTATGTGGTCTCAGTATGATGTCCATCAATCTCTGGAATGTGGCGGGAGCCCCGTGGAGACCAAAGGGTAGGACTTTATACTGATATAAGCCTCGTGGGGTGGAAAAGGCAGTTTTCTCCCTGTCCTGGGAGCGAAGGGGTATTTGCCAATAGCCCTTGGTTAAATCGAGAGTGCTTAAGAAACAGGCTGCTCCAAGGCCCTCCAGGAGTTCGTCCATCCGAGGCATCGGATAGGCTTCGTATCGGGACACCGCGTTCAATTGTCTGTAGTCCATACAGAAACGAACCGAGCCATCCGGCTTAGGGACAAGCACTATGGGTGATGACCAAACGCTGACCGAAGGCTCGATGATGTCCATCCTTAGCATCTCGTCCACTTCGGAATTGATGATGGTTCGCCTGGCTTCGGGTATCCAGTAGGGTCTAAGCCTCACAGGTGGTCCGGGATCTGTTTTGATGACATGCTCAAGCACATCTGTTCTTCCAGGTAATGCGGAAAAGGCGTCAGCATAAGGGGACAACCGGTTCCTGATGTCCGTCTTCATTTCGAGGGTAAGGGTGTCTCCCCAATTGACTGAATCTAGGGTATCAGGAACGGTGTTCGGGATCTCGTCCGGTTTGGCTTCCTCTATGCAAAGAAAGGCGCCCAGAAGAGGCTCATTCCATTTTTTTAGAAGGTTGATATGATAGACCTTTTCAGGGGTGGTACGATCAGGCTGGTGTACCCGGTAGGTTACTGGGCTTAGTACTTCCGTGACCTTGTACGGCCCTCTCCATCTAGCCAACAGTTTATTGGTGCTAGTGGGCAGGAGTACCAATACCTGGTCCCCTGGGTTAAAGGTTCTCATACGGCTCCCCTTGTTATAGTTTCTTTCTTGTGTTGTCTGTGCACGTCCAAGGTTATCTTGGGCCAGGGTACGAAGTGCGGTTAGGTGTTCCTTTAATTCCTCTGTATACTCGGTTAAAGACACTTCTTCTGTGGTTTCCCATTCCTCTTTAACCAGGTCTAGTATTGTTCGAGGTTGTCTCCCAAACAAGAGCTCGAAGGGAGAAAAACCGGTGGACGACTGGGGGGTGTCTCTTAACACCATTAACACTAGGGGAATCACCCGATCCCAGTTTTTTCCGTCTGGTCCCGTCACCCTTCTTAACATCTTCTTGATTGTTTGATTATAACGTTCTACCAGCCCATCAGTCTGGGGATGATATACTGAGGTTCTCAACTGGTTGATCTGGAACTGTCCACATACCTGTTTTAAGAGGGTCGACATAAAATTGGTCCCCTGGTCGGTGATTATCTCGGAGGGAATCCCTACTCGGGCAAAGAATGGAATTAGCTGGTCGCATAACAACCGGGCCGATGTTCCCTTTAGGGGAAAGGCCTCGGGGTATCGAGTGGCGTAGTCGACTACGACCAGTAAGTATCTATAACCACGGCTGGCTGGTTCCAGGGGCCCCACTATGTCCATGCCGATCCTCTGGAATGGGATTGAAATGAGGGGCATTTTCTGTAGTGGTGCCCTTGCGGGTAGAACCCCGCTAGTCAATTGGCAGGTGGGGCAGTTCTTGCAGTGTTGGGCGACCTCCCCATATATGCCGGGCCAGTAAAACCTCTTTAGTAGGTTTTGTTGGGTTTTAAGAGAGGCCATGTGACCTCCACAGGGATGGTTGTGGGCCAATTGTATCACTATAAGTCGATGGCTCTTTGGTAGCACCAGTTGTTCCTTCATGGCGTCGTCGTCACCCTTATACCTTCGGTATAGGAGACCTTGTCGCAGTAGAAACCCTGGGCCTCTGGCGATGTTGGGTTCCCCTTCCCGGGCGGCCCTTTCTCTGGCCACTCGTAGGGTGGGGTCAGTTAGGGTCTCCCCCCTTATGGTGTCTTCGTTGTCTTCTAGCTTCCAGTCGATAGGCCGGGTCATATAACTGGCCTGACACCATGCCATCCGGGTCCTCCTCTTTCGCCCGGGTGGGGGTTCCTGGGAGACGGGGTCGGTTCCTGTAACATCGGATTTGGACGGGGACTGCCCCTCCCTGGCATCCCTTAATGTCTGACCGAAACCGGGGAGGTCGGTCCCAATTACCACCGGGGTTGGGAGACAAGGTAGGACGGCAACCCTCAAGGGAGAGGAGGTTTCATTCAAGTCAATTACTACATCCTTCATCGGATAACATTTGGTGTCCCCATGAATGCATCGGATAGGTACGGTTACATTAGGTAAGCAGGGAGCGTTACTCACAGTTGGTGATATGGCGGTCTGCCTGCTGCCGCTGTCCAAAAGGGCACGTGATGGTCGGCCGTCGACTCGAACGTCCACCACATATGGTCCTGGGACACCGTTCTCGTCTATCGGGGTCAGATAGCCGATGTCCATGGGTTCGACTGTTCTTCTCCTGGGACAAAACCGGGCTATGTGGCCCCACTCGTTGCACTCATAGCACTGCGGTTGCTTGTAACCAGAGGTCGGTGCTGGGGCCTTCTCCTCGTTTCCTGGTCTCTTGTCTTCGGGTCTCCTGTTGTTCTCATCGGGAGGTCTCCATCTTATGGGTAAGGCTCGGTTACCCCTAATCATATGGGGGTCGGATATCGGGATGGCGGTGCGGGCCGATACCCCTGTAGCTGGTAGTCGGAAGTGGCCTGCCTTCTGGTATGCCGATGCAATATCCACGGCTTCGGTCAGGGTGGTTTGATGGTGTTGCCTAACCCATTTCTGCATCTGGCCGGGCAGGGCTTCGATGAATTGTTCCAGAATGACTTTATCGATTAGGGGTTGGTTAGCGGGGTTTGGAGCCGACAACCACTTCTCTGCTAGGTCCTTTATCCTATAGTACAGCTGGCGTGGATTCTCCCCGGTCCTGAGCCTGGTTTCCCTCAGTCGGATCCGGTAGGCCTCGTCGTCCAGGCCCAAGCGGTCTAGTACGGCAGCCTTGATCTCCCCGTACGGCGTGTTGCCGTTGGGGTTTACCGCCTGATAGGCGCCCTGCATCACCCCGGACAGTAGGGGGGCGACGTACTGACCCCACCGGTCAGGAGGCCACTGTGCGTTTCTGGCTATACGTTCAAAGCTCGTAAAGAAGAAGGCGGGATCCTCTCCGTCCTTATACTTTTGTAGGAGGGCCGAGGGCACCAGTGGTTGGTTTCTAGTGCTGGCCACTGCATCGGTGAGACGGGACATGGCCTCATGCTGGTTGTCCTGTGCGGTGGTCAATATAGAGCCTTGCAGCTGTATGGCTTGTTGAAAGGCTTGCCGATCCGCAGCTGCTTGTTGGGACTGCAGTTGTAGCATCTGTTGCAATTGTTGTTGGCCCTCAGACAAGGTCTTTATCAATGACTCCATCGCGCTGTCTAAAATCCCACCTTCGTCGCCAGTGTGAAGGGTGGATTTATAGTCGGAGACAGACTAGTGCTAAAATAATATTTATTTTTGGCTTAAGGCAGCAGATGCTGAAAGAAAAACTGTTAAGTCCTCCCGGTTATCTTCACCGGTATCTTGTCCTCCTGTAATACAACGGCGTTGGGCCTGGCTTGGTCCTATCTCGAGCCGCTGTCCGGATAGGCCCACCACTCTGGTTCGCTCTCCTCTCTCCTCCCCGTGTCCTGTGTAATGAGAACCACCCATTAGTCATCCTGGTCGCTCTTTTATCACAGCCGGAGGTATCAAGCCCCCACCAATCCCTGAGGGTTTGAGTTAGCCCCCTTTTTATTGGTTCCTGGGACATGGTCCCACCTCTCTTAAGGGTTGCCATCCCAGTGTGTTGCTCTTCCCGATCCCCTGGTGGTGGAGGGCGGTGGTGTAGGCCCCGTTCCCCTGCTGGTGGAGGGCGGTGGTGTTGGCCATGCGGTTGTGGCCGCGACGCGTAGGGACGCGTCCTGAGGCTGGGCCCTCCCCCCCTGCAACGTGCAGCTCCAGCAGCGTCATGAGCAGCACGGGACCAGCGAGCCGGGCGCTGCTCCCCCGTGTCCCGGCGCCGTCGTGAACACTGCTCCCCACCCCCCGGACTGGGGCGAACAGGTGAGTGACGAGCGGCCCCGCCGCGGCTGCACATAGCGGCTTCCTCCACGGCCCCGCCGGGTCCACCCGTAGCGGCTTTAGTCGCGCGGCTAGCCTCCGCGGGTTTTCCTTTCCCCTCACTGGCCGCGGACTCGGCAGCGCCTCCCGACTCATGTGGGCCGGCTTCACGCCGCGGCTGCCGCGGCACCATCCAAGGCGCTGCTGCTTCACACATCCCCACCCCAATCCCAGGCCGTTCGGGCCAGGGTGAACACCTAGACAGATAGTCAGCCACCAGCTGAAACCTGGCAGGTCTGTGCAATGTGACGAAATCAAATGGCTGAAGGGAGAGAAACCAGCGGAGGACCCTCTGGTTCGTGTCCTTATGTTGGGCCAGCCACTGGAGGGGTGCATGGTCGGTGTACAGAGTGAACCGGCGACCCAACAGATAGTACCGGAGCGAATCAACAGCCCACTTGATGGCCAAACACTCCTTCTCAATGGTTGAGTAAGCCGCTTCATGGGGTAACAATTTCCGACTGATGAAGCACACCGGTTGCAGGCCCTCCCCATTCTTCTGCGATAACACAGCTCCCAGGCCCTGGTTTGAGGCGTCCGTTTGTAAAAAGAAATGTTTCTGGAAGTCCGGGCAACAGAGGACCGGGTTGGACGTGATCCTTTGTTTTAGGTGTGCTATGGCGTTCAAGGCCTTCGGGTCGTTGGTCAGGTTGGGATTCCCCTTGAGTCTCAATGCGTCCGTTAAGGGAGCGGCTATCGAGGAGAAGTCAGGGATAAATCTTCTGTAATACCCGATCAATCCCAGGAAAGCTCGTATTTGTTTCCTGTTGGTAGGAGTCGGTATATCTTGGATAGCCTGTGTTTTGGACAACTGCGGTTTCAGCACTCCCCCACCCACTATGTGGCCCAGATATTTGGTTTCGTTGGTTCCCATCGTGGTCTTCCTGGGGTTGATATGTAGGCCTGCCTTCTGTAATCCAGCCACTACTTGTTCCAGATGGTTCAGATGCGATTCCCAGGATTGGCTGTATACCACAATATCGTCCAGGTAGGCAGCGGCGTATCCAGTATGTGGTCTCAGTATGATGTCCATCAATCTCTGGAATGTGGCGGGAGCCCCGTGGAGACCAAAGGGTAGGACTTTATACTGATATAAGCCTCGTGGGGTGGAAAAGGCAGTTTTCTCCCTGTCCTGGGAGCGAAGGGGTATTTGCCAATAGCCCTTGGTTAAATCGAGAGTGCTTAAGAAACAGGCTGCTCCAAGGCCCTCCAGGAGTTCGTCCATCCGAGGCATCGGATAGGCTTCGTATCGGGACACCGCGTTCAATTGTCTGTAGTCCATACAGAAACGAACCGAGCCATCCGGCTTAGGGACAAGCACTATGGGTGATGACCAAACGCTGACCGAAGGCTCGATGATGTCCATCCTTAGCATCTCGTCCACTTCGGAATTGATGATGGTTCGCCTGGCTTCGGGTATCCAGTAGGGTCTAAGCCTCACAGGTGGTCCGGGATCTGTTTTGATGACATGCTCAAGCACATCTGTTCTTCCAGGTAATGCGGAAAAGGCGTCAGCATAAGGGGACAACCGGTTCCTGATGTCCGTCTTCATTTCGAGGGTAAGGGTGTCTCCCCAATTGACTGAATCTAGGGTATCAGGAACGGTGTTCGGGATCTCGTCCGGTTTGGCTTCCTCTATGCAAAGAAAGGCGCCCAGAAGAGGCTCATTCCATTTTTTTAGAAGGTTGATATGATAGACCTTTTCAGGGGTGGTACGATCAGGCTGGTGTACCCGGTAGGTTACTGGGCTTAGTACTTCCGTGACCTTGTACGGCCCTCTCCATCTAGCCAACAGTTTATTGGTGCTAGTGGGCAGGAGTACCAATACCTGGTCCCCTGGGTTAAAGGTTCTCATACGGCTCCCCTTGTTATAGTTTCTTTCTTGTGTTGTCTGTGCACGTCCAAGGTTATCTTGGGCCAGGGTACGAAGTGCGGTTAGGTGTTCCTTTAATTCCTCTGTATACTCGGTTAAAGACACTTCTTCTGTGGTTTCCCATTCCTCTTTAACCAGGTCTAGTATTGTTCGAGGTTGTCTCCCAAACAAGAGCTCGAAGGGAGAAAAACCGGTGGACGACTGGGGGGTGTCTCTTAACACCATTAACACTAGGGGAATCACCCGATCCCAGTTTTTTCCGTCTGGTCCCGTCACCCTTCTTAACATCTTCTTGATTGTTTGATTATAACGTTCTACCAGCCCATCAGTCTGGGGATGATATACTGAGGTTCTCAACTGGTTGATCTGGAACTGTCCACATACCTGTTTTAAGAGGGTCGACATAAAATTGGTCCCCTGGTCGGTGATTATCTCGGAGGGAATCCCTACTCGGGCAAAGAATGGAATTAGCTGGTCGCATAACAACCGGGCCGATGTTCCCTTTAGGGGAAAGGCCTCGGGGTATCGAGTGGCGTAGTCGACTACGACCAGTAAGTATCTATAACCACGGCTGGCTGGTTCCAGGGGCCCCACTATGTCCATGCCGATCCTCTGGAATGGGATTGAAATGAGGGGCATTTTCTGTAGTGGTGCCCTTGCGGGTAGAACCCCGCTAGTCAATTGGCAGGTGGGGCAGTTCTTGCAGTGTTGGGCGACCTCCCCATATATGCCGGGCCAGTAAAACCTCTTTAGTAGGTTTTGTTGGGTTTTAAGAGAGGCCATGTGACCTCCACAGGGATGGTTGTGGGCCAATTGTATCACTATAAGTCGATGGCTCTTTGGTAGCACCAGTTGTTCCTTCATGGCGTCGTCGTCACCCTTATACCTTCGGTATAGGAGACCTTGTCGCAGTAGAAACCCTGGGCCTCTGGCGATGTTGGGTTCCCCTTCCCGGGCGGCCCTTTCTCTGGCCACTCGTAGGGTGGGGTCAGTTAGGGTCTCCCCCCTTATGGTGTCTTCGTTGTCTTCTAGCTTCCAGTCGATAGGCCGGGTCATATAACTGGCCTGACACCATGCCATCCGGGTCCTCCTCTTTCGCCCGGGTGGGGGTTCCTGGGAGACGGGGTCGGTTCCTGTAACATCGGATTTGGACGGGGACTGCCCCTCCCTGGCATCCCTTAATGTCTGACCGAAACCGGGGAGGTCGGTCCCAATTACCACCGGGGTTGGGAGACAAGGTAGGACGGCAACCCTCAAGGGAGAGGAGGTTTCATTCAAGTCAATTACTACATCCTTCATCGGATAACATTTGGTGTCCCCATGAATGCATCGGATAGGTACGGTTACATTAGGTAAGCAGGGAGCGTTACTCACAGTTGGTGATATGGCGGTCTGCCTGCTGCCGCTGTCCAAAAGGGCACGTGATGGTCGGCCGTCGACTCGAACGTCCACCACATATGGTCCTGGGACACCGTTCTCGTCTATCGGGGTCAGATAGCCGATGTCCATGGGTTCGACTGTTCTTCTCCTGGGACAAAACCGGGCTATGTGGCCCCACTCGTTGCACTCATAGCACTGCGGTTGCTTGTAACCAGAGGTCGGTGCTGGGGCCTTCTCCTCGTTTCCTGGTCTCTTGTCTTCGGGTCTCCTGTTGTTCTCATCGGGAGGTCTCCATCTTATGGGTAAGGCTCGGTTACCCCTAATCATATGGGGGTCGGATATCGGGATGGCGGTGCGGGCCGATACCCCTGTAGCTGGTAGTCGGAAGTGGCCTGCCTTCTGGTATGCCGATGCAATATCCACGGCTTCGGTCAGGGTGGTTTGATGGTGTTGCCTAACCCATTTCTGCATCTGGCCGGGCAGGGCTTCGATGAATTGTTCCAGAATGACTTTATCGATTAGGGGTTGGTTAGCGGGGTTTGGAGCCGACAACCACTTCTCTGCTAGGTCCTTTATCCTATAGTACAGCTGGCGTGGATTCTCCCCGGTCCTGAGCCTGGTTTCCCTCAGTCGGATCCGGTAGGCCTCGTCGTCCAGGCCCAAGCGGTCTAGTACGGCAGCCTTGATCTCCCCGTACGGCGTGTTGCCGTTGGGGTTTACCGCCTGATAGGCGCCCTGCATCACCCCGGACAGTAGGGGGGCGACGTACTGACCCCACCGGTCAGGAGGCCACTGTGCGTTTCTGGCTATACGTTCAAAGCTCGTAAAGAAGAAGGCGGGATCCTCTCCGTCCTTATACTTTTGTAGGAGGGCCGAGGGCACCAGTGGTTGGTTTCTAGTGCTGGCCACTGCATCGGTGAGACGGGACATGGCCTCATGCTGGTTGTCCTGTGCGGTGGTCAATATAGAGCCTTGCAGCTGTATGGCTTGTTGAAAGGCTTGCCGATCCGCAGCTGCTTGTTGGGACTGCAGTTGTAGCATCTGTTGCAATTGTTGTTGGCCCTCAGACAAGGTCTTTATCAATGACTCCATCGCGCTGTCTAAAATCCCACCTTCGTCGCCAGTGTGAAGGGTGGATTTATAGTCGGAGACACACTAGTGCTAAAATAATATTTATTTTTGGCTTAAGGCAGCAGATGCTGAAAGAAAAACTGTTAAGTCCTCCCGGTTATCTTCACCGGTATCTTGTCCTCCTGTAATACAACGGCGTTGGGCCTGGCTTGGTCCTATCTCGAGCCGCTGTCCGGATAGGCCCACCACTCTGGTTCGCTCTCCTCTCTCCTCCCCGTGTCCTGTGTAATGAGAACCACCCATTAGTCATCCTGGTCGCTCTTTTATCACAGCCGGAGGTATCAAGCCCCCACCAATCCCTGAGGGTTTGAGTTAGCCCCCTTTTTATTGGTTCCTGGGACATGGTCCCACCTCTCTTAAGGGTTGCCATCCCAGTGTGTTGCTCTTCCCGATCCCCTGGTGGTGGAGGGCGGTGGTGTAGGCCCCGTTCCCCTGCTGGTGGAGGGCGGTGGTGTTGGCCATGCGGTTGTGGCCGCGACGCGTAGGGACGCGTCCTGAGGCTGGGCCCTCCCCCCCTGCAACGTGCAGCTCCAGCAGCATCATGAGCAGCACGGGACCAGCGAGCCGGGCGCTGCTCCCCCGTGTCCCGGCGCCGTCGTGAACACTGCTCCCCACCCCCCGGACTGGGGCGAACAGGTGAGTGACGAGCGGCCCCGTCGCGGCTGCACATAGCGGCTTCCTCCGCGGCCCCGCCGGGTCCACCCGTAGCGGCTTTAGTCGCGCGGCTAGCCTCCGCGGGTTTTCCTTTCCCCTCACTGGCCGCGGACTCGGCAGCGCCTCCCGACTCGTGTGGGCCGGCTTCACGCCGCGGCTGCCGCGGCACCATCCGAGGCGCTGCTGCTTCACAGCACTATAGAAAAGATATTATGAAAATATGATGGCGTAAAGAGAAAGGCAGTCGTAACTGTAGAAATTAACTAAACAGGGAAGTGCCATCAAGAGCAGGATATAAATGCGTTTATAAGAGCTCTCTAAATTACATTAAATGATAGTTCTATAGCTTTTCTCTCTTCTTGCCCATTTACTTTGGCTAACCCTTTTTAATTAACTTTCACTAGAATCCAATATTGCTGTCTTGGAGTTGGAACGGGTTTTCTTTAAGCAAGATGCTACCATTGACCCTGAAGTTATTCTGAATGTGTAGGATAATCAACCTACTGAATTTTCTTGTACATGTTTTTAAGTTACAAACCTTTGTTTGTTTCCGGGGCTATTCTTGGCTTATCGGAAAGACCAATAAGCAGCATGAACCGTACATCTTGTTCTGCCGCCTTATACTGGAACCCCGAAAGGGCCCCTGTTGTGAGACTTGGGTGTTCTGGGAAGGTGACTTTGACCACAATGTCAGGGTCGCAGGAATGAAGAGGCTACTTGGCAGGGGATTCGGAATTTGGCATGTATCCCATTCCCCCAGCATCCCACAAATGAAGACCTATGTTATGGGCATGTAAAGTAATTGTGGGGAGACTGGGCATTGTTAATGGAGCTACCAGAGGCACGGGAAAAGGTTGTCCTGGGGTGGCATGAGGATTCCCTCTTTTTCATGATTAAGACCTATAGTAACACATACTTTCTCCCAGCGGTGGTGCACTAAGGTGCATGTCCACACTTGAAAAACTGGGAGGGAAACTCAACTGATCAATAATGTGGAAATAACAATGAAACCCCACAGTTTAGTCGAAGAGCAAACAATGCCTAACTATTCCATCCGCCTCAAAGCATGTAGGTGGAACTGTTTAGGGCAACGGGTAAGCGAAATAATAGCCGTCCTGTGGGAATATGTTTGCAGAAGAGATTTAATCAAATGACTGAAGAGTCTATAAACTGGAATTCTAGGCTTAGCGGACTGTCTGCAGCATATTATCTGACACTTTAAAGCAGATATACTGGCAGTAAAAAGTGCAAAGTGCTCTAATGGGCACATTTATTGCGAAATGTTAGTCCAGTAATCACAGTCCTAAGCAGAGTCCAGTGAGTTGCCCTTGAGAATATCTTATGTACGAGCTGAAGACCTGCCTTGGAGGATGCCGGCCAGCACGGTCACAGTCGGGAGGAAGTGTCGTGCATCTTATTGACCGTGCTTTGTCATTCAAGATGCAGTGGCCTTCATCCTGACCTCCCCACTTGGTTCCACATTCACACATTGCAATGAAAGTTGCCCCATGCATTCTCGTTGCTTTGTCGAGCAATCTTTTTTTTGCCTGAAACTTTGGGCATCAATGCTCCACCCCCCCTCCAAATGAGCAACACAAATTGGGCGGGAGGAGTGAGGGAGTTTTTTGTACTCAAAATCATGAACCTTCCTTGGGGAATTTGCATTAGAAACGGGTTCCTTATGTTCTATTTTATATAATTTTTTGTCGATTGATTAGTCGATTACTTGGAAGAGAAGCTTGAGGATACAGTATGTGTTTTATTGTCGGAAGAAAGGTTTCCAAAAGGAAATCCTTTACATGGGATCCTATGCTCAGACTCTGCACTTGTGGCTAGCATGATCAAGGCACAGCTTTTGGCATTGATGATTCAGGCTTTAAGTGATGCTAGAGCCAACCAGGAGGCAGACCCCGCCAAAATGCATTGTACTCTTCCAATGGGGACTCTACTTGAGGTTTCTGTGGTGTCCTTACCTCCCTCGTCTTGGAGAGCACCCCGATTATGAGAAAGGTTAGATGAGGGCGGGAGTCCAGAATTAGTCACCAAAGCTTGGAGAACCCTCAGAAATTCCTTGCCTATTGTATTTTTTACTCACTCTCTCAGAACATCAGCCTCTTACTTAAGGAGGCTCTGCCCTGTAGCAGAGCGCCTACCATTGGTTTATTGGCTCAGTTCAAACATATTAGTATTCCAATCTTCTGTCGCTGCAATGGTCTGAGATCTGATTCAATGGGAATGGCAGTACCTTGCGTTCCACCCCGACATTCCTTAGAATTATGTGCGCCCTAGCCAAAGCAGAGGAAAAGTTCTGATTCAGACAAGACACCAATGTCAATGGGAACATGTCTATCATGATTTTAGTGATGAGGGTTGAAGCAGCTCCTAGTAGGAGGTATTCAGGCTGGATTATCCATCTAATAGCAGGTATATATTCTTTTTACATGGCCCGATCCTTAGTAAGGTTCACTGGTGGCTATGATCGAGGAAGGTATGGACTCTGCCGACCTTCTGCATAAGATAGAGATAGAAACACAGTTTCTCTGATATTTACAAACATGAACAGGTCATTAAAACAATAAGTAGAACTATTTACAAGGGGGGAGATGGTGGGGGGAGGGTGGAGGATGGAGTATGTAAAGGGAGTAACGGTGTAGGATTTGGGGGAGGGGAAGGGAAAGGGGGGAGTGATCTGGTATCCTCATTTCCCTTAAGTAGTATATGTTACCAATTTAAGGTCAGAGGGGAAGGAGAGAGGATAGGGGAGCAGAGGGGGGCAAGGGTAGGAGGGGAGGGGTAGGGAAGGGAAGTCAGGGGGAGTCAAGAAGATGGGCTTTCAGGGAGTGGCTGAAGGATGAGTAGGTAGGGGCGGAGCGGATGGAGAGCGGGAGGGAGTTCCAGTGTAGGGGGGCCAAGAGTTGGAAGGAGCGGAAGCGTGATATCGCGATAACCCATTGCAAAGCGGCACAATACTGCTTTTTTCCACGTTTTGTGCAAACAAAGAAGTTTTTACAGATACTCTGGTGCAGGTCATATGTATTTTTGTCTTAAGTGCTGGTGATCCTTTGCTGGATGATCCGGCTAAGAGCCATCTAATAAGTGTTAGGCTGAATTGCATGCAGTACCCTCTGGGACCACCACATACAATTAGGACTACAGGTGTAAGCAAAACCAACCTTTGGTATACGTCTGTATTACACAGTTTTGTGGTAGCGAGCTGAGCAGCCCGTCTTATCGCAAGAGGGAATGTGAGCAGTACAAGGATGTTGCACAAAGGTCTAACAATCACAGTGGTTGAAGTAGACACTCAATGTTTCTTGGTAAAACACTTATTAATTTATTACACAATCATTTAGAAAACATTCACTAGAAGGAGGCAACTTAATATCATACACAAATAAACTTAAACACCAAACCAATACGTTTCTGAGAAAATTAGGCTCCCCTGAAATAGGAGCAAAATAGTATTTCAGTCACTTTAAATAGGAGGGCAAAGGCACAAGTTGATAGAATAGATCACAAATACTTTCTTAGGCAGTGCAAATAGTTTCAGTTCACTAGAGGGCTCGATTCAGTTCAATAGGCCTAGGCCAAAGTCAATGGGCTAGTGTCTTGGATAGGAAAGAGCAGTTCTTGAAGTAAACGGTGAAATCTTTTACAAAGTTCTCAGAAGTAGTTTGTACAAAAAAGAATCACATGTTGGGTCACAAGCTGATTAGGCCTGTAAGTTGGGAAAGTTCCATGAACTTTCACCGCAAGAGATGCGTTCTCTCAATCAGGTTGGCACAGTACCTTAATATGAAGCAAAAGATGCAACTGAAGTCGTTGGTTCCTGGCAGTTCCTTCAGAGCTCACTGTTCCTGAGCCTCAGTCATAGGGACAAGAGTGAGGACGTCGGGGGGACTCCTGCACTGCACGGGATCATCGGAAAACGCTGACAAAATGGAGTCACTTCCGTTTGAGTAGCTTGAGTCAAGTACACAAGCTGGTGTCCTTCCCCCTGGATAATCCTAGCCAGCTCCAAGAATGGTATCCATGTGGCTTACGAGTTGATTGGTCCCACCAACTCAAAGGAAGAAGTCGTCCTAGAAGGGGCTTCTCTGTTGAGATGAACTTGGCAATTCGGACCTGCAGCAGGGCTTCACCGGGCAAACCAACGGTCAGGAGTTGCAGCAGCCGTCCTCTTCCAGCTCGTCTTCGGTTCTTTCGTTCCAGTGGTCGACTCGGCTTTCCAGTCCAAGAGACTCGCCTTTTAAACAGTTTTCTCCCTTTCATTCCGGCCTAACTGCCACTCACCCAGCAGGGTGGCTGTCTTTGCCGGACAGTCAGCCAGCCAATCGCGCCAGAGTGCATTTGGGTCTCCTAGGAGACTAAGCACAGGGAGATTCGGGCACCTCCCTCACTTCCTGCCCACCCCAGCCACTCAGATGCCAGAGGCGGTCTTCAGTCCTGAAGCCCGCCAAAGGCATGAAAACAAAGGGACCAAAGCTAGTTTGGCGCACAGAGACAATCATTAGAAGGACCTTTTCAAAAAGAAATGGCAAAAAAAGAAGACCGGGACCCGTTTAAACAAAAGGGCTTAAGGCGCCATCCTGAAAAACATGGCTCCCGCGATTTTTAGCTACCGGTGTTCACGGTCGGGGAAAAATCATGGTAGTTCGTTGTAAAACCACTGCCACCAGCCATTTCGATAGAAAAGGGTAGCATTTGACTGCTACATGAGTTTCTAGACATAGAGGATACTAGGTAACCCCTCCAGCACTCTATAGGAAGATAGTGTGTTCTGGGTCTAGGAATGAAAAAAGACTAGTAAAGTCAATTTAACTTTACATTCTCTGGGAAACAGTAGTTTATCCCAGAGAAGGGAAGTCTAAAAAGACATCCCTGTGTCACTGCACTGAAGGTGCTGTGT
Source organism: Ambystoma mexicanum (assembly GCF_040938575.1). Lineage (NCBI taxonomy): Eukaryota > Metazoa > Chordata > Amphibia > Caudata > Ambystomatidae > Ambystoma > Ambystoma mexicanum. Next base: position 736,076,050 of record NC_090934.1, on the reverse strand, counting down.
TACACACATGAAAAGATGCCTATGGATTCATCTTAAAACTCCATAATCAAAGAACACAAGGGTAAAACACACATCAAAATACACGAAAGAGCGGGAAAAAAGGCTCACACTCTTTCCAGGTAAAAAAATCAAGTCCTCAAAATCCAGCAAAGTTGCTGGGCTTCTCTAAGGTGAAGGGAATTGGCACATTTACGAGAATTCTCCCTAACAAAAAGCACTGCAGAAAATGCAATGTTTGGAAATGTACATCAAGTCCGCAGTCTCCGGACATACACTCAGAAGCTTCGTCTCAGATCCCAGAAGACTGTGGCATACGAAATATAAGTATTTAAGTGCAACCTTCAAACTAGTAGGAAAGAGCGCATTTAAAAAAAAACATATATCTGGTTTAAATTTCGATTAGCCTTCATGCAAAGCTTGTTTTAAATGTGGAGTAATGTGGATGGCCACTGTATTTTCCATTTAGACGTCAGATAGCATGGTGAGGCACATCTGTTAGGTTTCAGCACTGCAGGCAGAACTGCAGCAAGAAATGACAGATAAACCAAGAGATGTTTTCGTCAGAATAGTTACATTCTTAAACACTAATTGAATTCAGTTTGGCAGTGCAATGTGTTACATGGAGCAGCTGTTGCATTCTCAAAGAGCTCTGACATTAGAGTCAATATTATGGTCTGTTTACACACACTTTTAAAGCACAGAATGGTGTGTGAAGTTGCATTTCCTTTAAAGAGTTCAATTATGGAATTACTGGGAATAAACATGGCTTTGCATGGATGTTGGCCATCACAGGCCCTTTGGAATTTCCAGGTTACAGTACATGTTTTGTTTTAAATTCTTGGAGCGTACCCGCTCGCTTTGGTGGCTTGTAATGGATGATATCGGCCCAGTCGTAAGTTAGGGGTCTGAGGAAAAGAAGATGGTCCTTAACATGGGAGAAAGTGCTGAGAACACATTTCACAGCCCTGCAAAGGTGGTCTATACCCCATTGTAATCGTGGTAATGTATGGGTAATGCAAAGTGGCCACAGATGTAAAGAAAAGTGAAGTGGAACATCCAGCTCTACAGAGGGCGTCAGTGGCAGCCAGGCAGAGCAGTGACACAGAGGAGGGAAAAGTGCAAGTGGCGGAAGGTGAGGTACAAGTGCTGGGACCGGAGCCAAGATGCAGGAGGATGAGTGGGAACTGAAGGAATGAACAGGAGGCTGAGATGCAAGTTCATTTGCCAAAGACATTCTATGGAAACCACATATGATGGAGGAATGGGTGTGGGCTGTCCCAAAAAGAGGATGCACAGTCGGCAACCAGCCGAAAGCTTGGTGGATGTCACTGTAGGTCTGTGGAAGGTTGTATATGAGCCAGGAGCAGGCCTTACATCAATGATTAAGGACCACTCCACCCCCATTGTCATTAATGGAAAAGCCAACATGTTATCATGAGCATTCATTCTTTCCTAGCATCTGCTTGTGATAATATCCAGGACTAGAGAAGTGAGGCACAACATTTCCTGCACTCTCAATGAAATAGCAAAACCCTAGATTTGGAGGGAGTACAATTCTGTGGATTTCAAGCTTTTATCATCTGTATATAGTGTTCTGTTTCATCAAATTCTCCCCAGTATGGTTGCAGGTGTTAGGAATACACACCAGGTCCTTAAACACCTTCCAACCCAGTAACCGCTGTGTCGGTAGATTGGTTTTGCTGGGGCCTTTCTATCACTTACAGCTATCTGGCGCACCCTTACATCTATTGTAAACTGAAACAGAGAAATAACTAAATAAATATTCCTGGATGATTTATTCTGGCTTTAATATATTATCAACACCAAGACCCCCACTTGGTGAGTGAACACTGGAAGTGTCTGTTGTGTTTATAATTTTTCAATAAATGCATTCTGTTTTAAGATGTGTGCTTCTAGGAGAAAGAGAATAGCATGTGAGCAATGCAACACAGCTCAATTTTCCTCATTCATTTGATGGTATTTCTTATGAATGAAGGAGCAGCTGGCAAATGATTTCTGGACGAGGAGGATCTGCTCAATTTGCATTCACAGCTTTTCAAGAACTGTAAAATCCCAGAAATTGGTAACCCTGCACTCTGACAACACTTACATTTCATTCCAACAAAAGATGTGAAGTCTAATGTATTTTATTCGAAAGATATATTGTGTGTTTTAATTGGTAAGTAGAGTAATATCGCAAACACCTTAAAGAAAGAGTCAGCCTAAACGTGTTTCATGCACTGAGCTCTTTTTCAAGGCTTACAAAAATCTTGGTAATTATTAAGATCAAGCTTCTTTATTATGTATATTCTGTTCGAAAAGTACAACGTCAGAGCTTTTTAATTAAATATAGCAACTCTTGAGATGTAATAAAGACGGACATGCATAATACATTTGAAATTGGTAAGTGGCTAGTTCTGCTCCATGCATGTAAATATGCAATGTTGATAATACTCCATGCATGTAAATTTGCAATGTTGATAAAGAGTTATGCTAGTCCTTCATGTCTGCAGTTTGGCGCACACAAAACTGCTGGTCCTTCATGTGTACATGACCATGGCAGGCAGTACATCTCTCTCGTATGTCTTCAGTTTGGGGCACACTTCCACACACTCTATTAATAGGTGTCATTATTGCCCAGTTTAATGGTGCCCATTTTCTGATCTTGTGACAATGTCTCACTGAGTCAGCATTTTGGAATTCAGACCTGAGTCTAGAGGCTGAACTCTGATGTCTGAGGTACATTTTTAATTCGATGAGCTATCTTGCTGGCTATACATTAATAGAAGAGATTCTGCATTCATTCTCAAATATGACTGTGAGAGTGTATGAGTAAGAGATGGACACAAGGGTGGCATGTTGATTGAGACTTTTATTGTTGACATAAATGGGGTGTGGGGGAGTTGGAGGAAAACCTCACTGACCCTATCTTACCCTATCTCTATGAGGAGGTTCCCTGCCTCAACAAAACTAGCTAATGAAAACTGTGTCAGAATATCCCAAAGTAAAGTTTGACACCCTCTGGCAAATCCTAATTTATCCCTCACAAGCTAAACTCAGTATAATGTGATAAGGGAAATGTCTCTTGGCTGTCCACCTGCAGCCCAACTTTGCAGTTCCAAAAGGTGCAGAAAGCAAGGAAAAGTTCCACAAGACTAAAGGGGTTGATTCCCTTTTCTCAGAGTCTTTACATTCTTCTTGGTAGGCCTGTTTCCCAGGGCCTGCGGCAAGACAAAAAAAATTGCCCAGGCACCTTTCCCAAGCTGCCTTGATGGTCCCAGACCCTTTATGAGCAGACCCAACTCCCAGGTACTGCGACAAAGAAGCACAACCTGGATGCCTCTTTCCAAGCTCTGTTGTGGGCCCGAGACCCTTTCTCAGTACCCCCCACTTGGTCCACTCTCCTGCCAAGTGGGGGTACTCAATGATCTCGTTCTCATGGCTTCTTGTCTCTGACTTTACGTCCATCCACAGCCCTGGTTTACTCACCTGCCAAGGTTTGTGAGCACTATTTGTAAACGTACAGTTGGTATCCCTTCTTATTGGGATTTGGTGTGTGTTTCCCCAATAAGGTTCCCAGGCCCCTTTCAGCATTGTGCTATGCATTGGCAAATATTCATTTATCTTAGTCCTTACTTTACTTTACTTAGGGTTTCTTGCTGGGTCTACCAAACCCTAGGCTCCGACACCCTAATGATGATTGCCCTCCGGTTGTCTTCGGGTCTCCCAGGATCGTCTGCAACTTATCCAGCTACCCAGAGCCTCCTCTGGTCTTTCGCAAGCCTCTCCAGAATACCGACGGTGGGTTTCCTGCGCTGTCAGTCTCTGTCCCCGTTGAAAGAGTATCCAGCGATTTTATCATGGCTAATAATACTGTGGCAAAAAATACCAAAAATACAGATATTTTTTAAATAAAACATTTTTTGGTGCTATAAATGCGAGGGGGGCGAGTTAGGGTAGTCGTTTATTTAATAGGGAGCATGGGGTCATGCAGGGGTCTCCTCCCGCATATAAAATGCAAAGAAATGTAAAAAAAAAATCATTATTTTTTGCAGCAGTATTTTGGCCGTGGTAAAATCACATAGAACCGTGGAAAGTGTCTCCTCCTCTGTGGGAAGCTTGCTGCAACCTTTGCAGACACGCTCCTCTCCCCGACTCGGTCTGCTTCTGTGGTCGGACCTTCTCTGTGTAGCTTGCTGATCTCTCAGTCTGTGGCGAGAGGTAGAAGACACCATTGTTTGTTTCCTTCTCTAGTTTTGAATGACAGCAGGCCAATCGGTTGATTCGAACAGCTAGACTGCACGCCTTGGTTCTCAGCATTGATCCTCATTGCTCTTGGCCTCTTTCTCGTGTCAGTACTGTCATTGAATACCTTATGTTTCTTTTCCGTTTCAGTGGTCTGTCCCTGAGAGGTGGAAGAATAGTATATTGTGGGAGCTGGTGGAAGGGTAAGAGAAGATTGTATAGGGAAGGTAGGAGGGTTAAAGGGATACTTTCTTCTCCACAGATGGTCACTACTCTCAACGGGGTCCTCCCTCCCCATGCGATCCTCCCACTGACTACCACCCCTAGGGGGACTATCGGTTAGAAGCCTCACCTATCTGGCATCATGGAAAGGGCTCCCCATCTAAAGCAGTGATGACACTGTGGGAGTCATCACAATGGCCCATCTACTTTAATCAATTCCAAGCTGCATTAAAGCGGTCACCTGTATGTAAACCTGCCTAAGATTTCATTAATACAATATAAAGAGTGCTGAAAACATAATCGAGAATGATCTTTTTCCAGATGAAATAAATCATGAAACACTGTGTCAAGATCCCCAAGGATCACAATAACTAGCTGTTATCTAGACAATAAACATTCAAATGGCCTGCCTCACACACACACAAACCTTATAGTAGCAGCTTATATGGTTAAGAGTGAAACTGAGTTTGAGATTCTCCAATCAATTTTTATTATGGAGAAATTGTGTAAACCCTCAAATGTATTACTTCTTGTTTTAGCAGTTGGTCAGGCAGTACCTTTTGTACCCTTCTGGGTTTGATATAAGGTAAGGAATTCCTGAATACATGCTTTTTAAGCATCACACTTGTTTATATGTTTAGTGGACTCTTTGGGTAAGTCAATAAACACCTTTTTTTCTCTTGTAATCTCCAAATTAAACGGCTCATTACAGAACACTTTTCAGTCAATGATCAGGGAGAAATACAGTGAGAGAACCCAAACCGGTTCAATGTGAAGTGAAGTTTCATTCAGATTTATTTTGACGTAAAGTCATTCAAAGCATTACACACATCGTGAAGTTTTCTTAATGTAGAAGCAGCGATCATAGATGAACATCAAATAAAATCCACAATAATACATTTTGGTAATGTTAAAGTGGTTATATAAATTTAATTAACTGTATTTCCAATAATTTTAAACACAACATATCAGCTACGCAATAAACTATCTAAAGAACACAGTTAAACAACCATAATGACAAAATAACATGAATATCTATTGTTCTAAAACATGAGACTCTTATTACAGTGCCATTAACTTTAATGTATGTGCAATTAATGCAATTCTGTAAGTTCCTGTCAAGTATGTCAAGGTTCAGGTTAAACACTAAAATGCATGTTATGTGTCACAATAAAAATTTAGAATGCTGAACTAGCTTTGATCAAATTTCAAAGATGCTTTTACAAAAAGTAAGTTTATGTTTTCACTATTAGTACAGACAGGAAAAGCAGTTTCCTTTTGGTGACTTTGCAATCTGTCCAATTGATAGACCTCCAGAACGGAATAAACCAGTTTCTTCTCAAGATACTATACCACAGACAATAAAAAAGGAAGTGAGACCAAGATTCTTGATAACCCCTACTATAGCCGCTCTCCTCGGTCATCCAGTGATGTTTTTGCTTGTCTAGTCCTGATGCTGTTTTGTGTTCATTGGCTTAGAGATACTCTAGTAAAAGTTACTCGGTCATCATTCTCTGGTATAGCATCAAGATACAAAGAGTTGATAAGGTTGCTTGTCTTGTCCAGATAGCCGAGGACCAATCTCTTGCCAATCAACGGTCACTTGTCCTAAATGCTATAGAACTATCCTTGATACTATTTTCTGTTGGTGGACCAATTTCATTGGGTGCTAAACACTATCCATCTCTTCCACTACTAATTAGTTTTTCTTTCATATTTGGGAGCCATATGATAATTTGGGATAGCTGGCTCGACCAAAGCTCCCTGACCAGAAGGTTCAAGAGTCAATGGGCCTGATTCACAGAATCCTTTTATAATGGTGCAGTCCTATTGAAAAACGTTCTATGAATTAGGCCGAATGTGTGTATACGGTCCAGATCTTTGCTCACCTATTAAGGGCACTTACCAGAATCAGGTTGTCGATATAGAGGACATTTGAATCGGAGTGCCCAATTAAATTATTAATTTACTAAGCAGCCCTGTATAACTGTTTGATGAAGATATTTTCAGCTCGGATTAGTTCCTCATTGCCATGGAAACCCCTACACTTTACACCGATACATTTTTTGCGATAATACTTATGAGTGATATACTTATATATGAAGGATGAAAAACTCAGACTATTTACAAAGGAAAAGTTCCCACTTGTAATTTGTTACATGCAAAGCTTTTTATGAATGACCAGGTAAAAAGCTGGGCTAAGATCTTAGAATGCAGGGTATAGTTGCTCTTGTTTAATTTCTTTGCTCTTGGAGATTATAAAATGGAGGGTTAGATCCTGATTGATCAATGGTACTTACTTATCTAGAAAGCTAAACTGACATGAGCTCATTTTCATTTGCTCCATAACCCATTTTGACAATCTACTAAAGATTATTCTGCAAACATTTTTGTGTGTTTATCAGTCAAGGACATCTCGAAAACAAGCAGGTAGTGTCTTTGATTCTTTTTTAAAAATTGGAAATAATTCTGCTGATTTCCATAATTGGGTACATTTAAATTAACCTTATACAGTTGAATACTTGATTTACAATTGCACCCAACAGTAATTAATCTTTTTAGCTAGATCTGGAGGGTGCAAGTCTGGACCTGGAGCTTTCCCACTGCATGGCATCTGGTTTGCCAGGACAGTCTCTTTGATAGACATATCGGGGATAAGCGGGCAAGCAGTTATCAAAGTCGCAAGATTGCATACATTTGGCATACATTGGGTATACATTTGGTAGGGGCTGTGTCCAAGTGCAAAATGGTCAACTTATTGGGAAGCAGCAACGTAGGTATCCAGTGGTTGTCTATTGCCCTAACTACAGGCAAGACCCCTCCAGAAATCTCTCTGTACACCTAAGTTTGCTGCCACCGCAAGTAGTTCCCTTTTGTTCTTATGGAGCAATCCCTTTTTTAAATTGACATGTTCTTTGTACAACTTCCTAGCTGCTTTTATTTTCAACTCATTCTCTATAGATTTACTATTAAATCCTCCTAGACTTCTGACATTCCTTATCGAACCATTGTTTTAATTAAGTTTGGTTGTAATCTGGAAATTTAACTAGTAGGGTGGCAAGCTTCTTCCGAGCACACAATTGATCTTTTCTCCAGTGAAACAATATACCACTCCTTTATTGCTGTAACTCTGCTTGTCAAACTAAGAATTATTTTCTCTATCAGGTAGAGCAGATCTAATAATTTCATAATGGATATTCTCGTCCAATCGTCATTCCAAAATGTGTTGTCTTCTGCCATTTATTTCTAACTCGACTTGCATTTTAGTCTAGAAGAATCGGTTCGGAAGTGACCTTAAAGTTCAAGAGTGCTATCAGAGGATTATTAGCATTTTCAGAGTTAACTGTTCTGTGCCCGGAGTGCAAATTGTTACAGATGTAATCAGTTGTAGAGGTTGTCGCTCTTGCAACAAAAGTTGAGTTCCAGTAAATTCATGTCAGTTCTTCAATTTAATGACCATATACCAAAAGTAGAAAGCAGTTATATGAGTCTAATACCATTATTATCTGATTTATTTTCCTACATTTATTACCATTCTGGGAAATCCCCATGCCTATTTTGCCGGCAGATGGCCTTCCCAATCATTAGCGTGTTTAAGAGCATATTTTCCACTGCACACAGTTTCATTTAAAAGGAAATACTGTTTTAAAAACACTGCTCTGGCAAAATGCAGGAGAAATGCGCCATAACCACCATTATCACCCATACATACACTAAGCAAAACCCTTATACCCTGTCCCCATTTACTGTCTAATATTATTTTAATAATGTATTGTGCACCTCTGTGTATTTGTAACTGCTTTTTCTGCAGTAAAAACACTGGCCACTATGTAAATCTAATAACTTTCTTTTAATTGCAGAATGGTCAAAAGCACATGTAAGTCGCAAGTTGTGCCACAGGCTATTTCCTCAATATGAAGTCAACCCCCCTATCATGTTTATGTGCACTGGAATGGTATGAGTAGCCTGTACTGCCAAAGTGTGGCATACAAGGTGTATTCTATACATGTATATCAGTCAGGTTATTCTGAGCGATATGATTTCACAGGGCTAATCCAATGTAAGGCTTTCTGTCTTTGTTTTGTCTCATAATGTATGCAGGGCATTGCTAAAGTCCCCCGAGATTCATAATTTCCCAATCTACACAAACATTTGTAACACCACTTCTTGCACAAAATGAGGATCAGTATTGTTAGGGGCATAAAAAACAGCAAAAACCTCTGTCTTAATTATGCCAGGGACACTGCTATACAACAACAGCATACATTGACAATGATTTTGCCTATGAAATTTGCTTCTTCAGGATACAAATGGCAACCACCCAAGTTAGGTATGTTTAAAGGTTAGTCCATTCACATTCCACAAATGGTTGTCGGAGTAAACCGCCGTCCCCATACCTTAAATGCATCTCTTGTATGCAAACCAGATCACAATGAGCATCATGTAAGGAGTTGAAGACTTTCATTTTCTGTCTGGGTGAATTGTCGATATTTCAGATCAAAATTTAATTTTAAGAATTGAACCAAGTATATTATTTTTAAACTAGAACATAGTCACCCCACCAGTGTGTACAAAACCAGATTTCATACCTTTTGAAGTTCCCACCAACTTTTAACACCTTCCCCGCCCTTCCGCATCTTGTTTACAACCACATCCCTGCCAGACCCTCCTCTTGTCTTATGTACCAGTTCCAAGAGGAAGGTTTTGGGTGGGATTGAGCTAATCGGGCATCTACCCTGGTATTACACGTCCAATAGAATTCTTCAATAGAAACACAGCCAGAATTTAGGTTTTTCATTGGAAATATTGCTAGTGAAGTATTTGCTGAGCACCGTTGGTTGCTTGTCTGCAAGGCCAGTTCCAAGACCTTTAAGTCACTACATTTATCCCCACACGTTTTGTTTCATCAGCCTGTTTGAAAAACATTTCAGCCTCTGCTTTAGTCTGCAGACATCGAGTTGGATTAATGCAGATCGTTTCTTCAGCTTTTCCTAAACACCCTTAAGCTCCTTTCTTTGTTTGTTTGGGGGGTGGCTCTGCTCAGTTAAAATCAAATCAACAAGTACATCAGAGGGTATGTTAGATCAATGTCTAGCATTCTGTCAGGCATAACAAATATGTTGTCGCATCCAGTTTTAATTACAGCCAATTCTAAATGTTGCTCCATTTGAGACATCCACCTCTGTATTAATTTAACCTCCTCTCTAAGGCCCAAGTAAGATGTGTCCATTACCTGGATCTGTTCCCCGCGTGAAGGAAAGCCAGTAGTAGATATTCCTGTGCCTTCGTATCCATGTGAGGTGATGTATTGTTATGGTCCATGAGTCGTGATCCGGTGGGTGGTTTGGCGATTTAAAAAAAATATATATTTTCTTTTTTAAAATGTTCTTTTGTTTTATACCTCTGAGCTAGTAACCTCAATCATTGGAACTCCCTTTCCTCTGGTTCAAACTCGTCAGGTGTCTGGTTCTTGGCTTCAGCACCCCCCACCTCTCTTAATTATAAATATGGCCAACCAGGCATGCCAAATGGGTAATTTACCAATTAAATGCTTTTGGTCTTGGATCCAGAAAGTATCTTATGTATAACCTCTTTTCTTAGTTCCGTATAGGCTCCATAGCTCAGACATGTACAGTTTGAAGGCAACATTAAGCAAGACACAGACAACAGACTTAGAGTTCAAACTAGGATAATTTATTAAAGCAAATGTCAGGATGATTGAAGGCCTAACTTGCCCTATTCTAAGGTGGGATTTCCCTACCTGACCGAAACTAAGGAAAGTCTTAGTCAAAGAGTTCAACTTAAATCTGTGTGCAAAACCTATCCTTGCCCTCACAAGTAAAGCTAGAAAACGTGTAGGGATGCCAGTAAACAAGGAAATGTGTTCAACACAAAATCTGATCTTCTCCCAGCTCTTAGCCTCCTTTTTGGCTACCCTAGTTCAAGAAAGTTCCACAAAAGTCTTAAGGTTACTTTTCTCAAGTTCAAGGCAATACAATTCAGAATCCTCAGGTCTCCCTTCCCCAAGTTCCAAGCAACGCAGTTCAAAAGAAAAGGGTCTTGAGGCTCCATCCTCAAGACGGCATTGCAGTTCATCAAGTCTCAGGGTTCCCTTCCCTAAAACTGCAAAGTTCAACACAAATACAGGTCAACTTGACCCTCCTTCCGGTTTGCATCTCCAGCTTACTTGTGGTGCTTCTTCTTGGTTTATTTTCCAATGTCTTTGGCTTTTACACTTCAGGGTTCCTTGGTCTAGTTGCCGTTGTCAGACCACACAGTAAACCCATCACAGGTCACACATCCAGGAACCCTAGATTCTGTAGCCCACACAGGTTCTTCTGTTTTACCCCTGTGTACAGATTCACCATCACTTGGCTTCTCTTTGTCAGCCTTTTGGCTTTGCCATTATGTGGTACACACCTCTGTGCCACTCTTTGGCCCTTTTGTACTGCACTCTTTCATAAAGTTCACTGTATTGTGGTGGTTTGATTCCTGCCCCACCTTTCTATGACACTCATCCACAATTGCGCTCTTTTATGAAGGTTGCTTTTAATTTGCTTTTAATTGGAACCATTTCATTCAATTTGGCATTCAATATATACATAGTTCAGTATTGATTCAAATTTTCCTTCAGCTGTGTGTTTAAAAAGCATATTTCATCTTGGATTCGGGTTTTCATTCAATAGCCTATACATGCTGGGGGAGGGGTAGGTTGGTCGTCAATAGGGAAAGGGGAATATCATGTCTCGCCTGTGGGCACCCCATTCCCTATCCCCACGGACCCTCCACCCAGGTTATTCTCCCTCGCTTCTCCACCCCCAGGGTCAGGATCAAGAAGCGATGGCTTTTCCATGGCCACATGAGAAGATGATCCAGGGGGAGTAGAAGTGAGAATACCCAAAGGTTTTTCGCAGTAGTTACCTGTTCAATGTTGCCAAGAGAGAGAGGACCACACTGGACCTTCATTTTCCCTTTGATTGGGCTATCTTCCATCCAAGATGGCAGTTCTTTAGGGAATTGTTTTAGAGTTCAAGACTCTTGCGATCTTGTTCCTTTGAGCTGGTTGAGCCAGAGGCATATTCTGAATGACATCTTTATTTTGATATGTTATTTGACTTAGCAGTTGACTAGGTAGCCAGGCTGAATGAGTGGTGGTGACTGTACAGGAAATAGTAGTAGTGCGTGGTTCTAGTTGTAAGACATGCTGGGCATTATTTAATCTGGGAACCACTCACTGTGCTTGAATGTGACAGGAGCCCTGACAGGGTCCCTACTCTATCAGGAATTGTCATAACATTCGCATCAGCTGCTGGCATCTTAGATGGTGTCTCTGATGAACTCCTCTCCCATGACTCCCAGCAGTCCTATAGCTGGCCTTATCAGGGTTGGGATCTATTTGCAGACCCTGTGTGGTAGGGACTGATGAAATGGATGGAAACTATCCTAGCATTGTTTGTAATCATTGTGCCCAACGTTATTAAGTGTAAAGGTCAAAATAAGGAGGAGATGCCCTACAGGAAGTCAACTCAATCTCTGTACTTATTACAGGGCTAGATTTAGATGCCAAGCGGAGCCTTTTATAACACAGCCCTCTGGTACCATCTTTCTTTATATGGTGACATTATTGTAAGTGAGTGTCAGCCCAGACTCTCCTTCATGTATTTATTTATTTATACCACCAGATAAGGACCTAGCCACCTACTTCACTTTAAGGTTTCTTCCAGAAGACTAACCAAAGTCCTTTCAGAGTCCCCCTTTCTGCAGCTTTTGTATCCCTCTCTGATCATCTCCTTCTTTCTGCACTTACCAAACTTACATTGTGGTAGTTTTTAGGTGGAGTGGCAATGGGTTGAGGAGCAAGCATAGAGCAAAGCACATTTACCTGTTGTCATGAATTACCTCATGTTGCACCTTCTTTCTCACCCGCCAGTGTGAAGTGTAGAACAGTAAGCTCTGCTTTCCTTGGAGGGTGTCACACTCGTGGGAAAGCTCATATTTGTATCCAGTAGTGGCCTTTTCCCCTGGCATCATCACTGGGCAAAGGCGGTTCTCTTTGGAGCAGATGGTGTTGGCATACTAGGGGCTTCACGTGGTTTAACAAGCTGGGCAATGCGCTCACTCCATTTCAGATAGTACTAAGTATTCGCTGGAGTCCACCTGCCAGCTAAGGTTTGCCTATGCATCCAGACGATTTAGAGCTGTCTAGATATTATAATTTTTTCTGCCCGATGTCACACAGTCAGTCACATATTTCAAACTGAGGGATGGGACTGGGGTGATCAGGGGGGCTGAGTGCAACCACCCTATCTGTGATGTAGGACCGACAGAGGTAAACAGAGGATCCTACAGCCCCTCCACCCCCCAGTTTACCACTGAACTTGGATTAGTCATCAAGTCACTAACATTAGGAGACCTTGAAACTGGGAAAGTCAGGGCAGTGTGAGGGATGCAGAGCCTAGTAGGATGAATACCCAAGACCAGGGCGAGGGGACCCCGGATCCCAGTAGAAGGGAACCCCCTGATGGAGTTGCAAGGGATGTCCACTTGCCAGGGAGAGAGTGGTGGGGAAAACGCCTCAATGACGCTCTCACAACCAGTCTAACTCTGAACCCTGTAATCCCTACAGTGAAAGGAGTTTGTCCATGGGCTGTACCCCAGGTTCTCACACTCTCAAAACAATACACCCAATCCTTACCTGTGGCCAGGTTGTCCCTAGAAGGTATTTAGGTCTTCTGACTATGCTGGAACAGTGGCAGTCACCACAGGAAAGTGTGTCTTTCCTTCAACCACTCTGCTTTAAGGAATAGGAAGGAACTGCCTGGCAAATACATTCTAAACACAATAGACCTGCACACAATGGTGGTGAGACCCAGGTGGGAACAAGAGAGCACAAAGTCCTGCAGCCTAAACATGCACACATACAACAATAATTTCAGTCCTGAAATGCTTGAAGGAATATACCCCAACTTCACTGCACATGCCTATTAGCTGGGTGGATCTTACGGGGACAAGGAAGAGGCAATGAGCAATAGCTGGTGAGCTATTGCATTGATTACAGGTAGTAAAAGGAGCAGCAGGGATTTGACATGGAAGATTGCAGAAATCCCTTATGAGAGTTTGGTCCTCGTTATCATGTTTGGATGCTCAGATCAACCTGGAACAGCTGTGGGGAAGAATTCCACCAATCCCCACACTCCGCTAACCAGGCTTCACAGCAGAGTGTGGGTCAATATTCTTAGGCCATGGATGTGAACCTTCACTAGCATAAAAGTGATCTGTGTTCTCCACTGAATGAGGCTGTTAGTGGATTGTGGCAGTTTGGTGAGGTGGAGGTAAGCAGAGAGAGAGAAATAGAGCTAGTAGGAGGGGGAGCAGGGATTGAGGATAAGCGGGAGAGAAAGTGTGAGGTTTGTCAATGTCTGACAGATATATTCATTCACACACTGGAGTGACTGCTCTTGTGAGGTCAGGCTTTGCACTGCGGCCACAAACCTTTGTAGTTGGTCCATCCTTTCCTTATTCAGGCGGTGTTGCATTTTTGACTTGCCTTACCTGAGGAATCCCTGAGTTTTGATTGGGAATAGGCAGGGTCTGTGCCCTCAGTAAGGCACCTTGACCCCAGATCAGCAGCCGAGATGGGAGGGCCAATTGAGGGGTGCAGACTGTAGGGGTGTTGAAGAAGGATGCTGACATAAAGGTGGCATGGTGGTGGTTCTAGACTTTTACTTGTGCATAAAAAGGCAGTCACTATCCCCATCTTCTAAGAGGGGTTTCACTGCCTCAAAACTAATACGAAAGGGTCTATTAGAATGTCTGTCAAATCAAACTCCACCGCCCTGTGTCACAATCTTCTTCTATCCCTCACACTACAAATAAAGGATAATCTAACAGAAAGTTCCTTCTTCAGGAGAATGTCTCCCTCTTCCTGATGCTTGGATAATGTTTAAAAGAATGTTCTCTTGTAACAAGAATGACTAGGGGAATGACTCCCTTCCCCTGGCATCTTTAGAGTATGTTCCAAGAGCCGTAACCCCTTCTCCAGTAGAATGGCTGCCTCCTCCTGGTGTCTAAAAAGTTATTTCTCACAATCTTCAGCTTGATGTACACTTTGCCACTCTGTTTTGGTCCTCCTTTGTTGATCACTGGGCTTAGTGCCACCACTGTGACAATGAAGTTCTCCTTGCTTGCTCAGTTTCCTTTTGTTGTGGTCCCAGACCCTTCTCTGGTGGTCAGTGGGCTTATTTCTGCCTCTGCGACGAGGAAGCTCTCCTCGGATGCTTATTTAACAGTGGTTGGGGTCTCCGACCCATCTCCAGTGGTCAGTGGACTTGATGTCACCACTGTGATGAGAAAATTCTCCTTGATGCTCGGTTTGTACTGGTTAGTGTCTTCAACCCGTCTCTGGTGGTCAGTGGGTTTATTGTAGTCACTGAGATGAGGAACTTCTCCTTTGATGCTTGGTTTGTACTGGTTGGCGTCTTTGACCCACCTCTGGTTGTCAGTGGGCTTATTGTCGCCACTGCCATGAGGAAGCTCTCCTCTGATGCTGGGTATACAAGTGTTAAGGGACCCGACCCATCTATCTTCCACCCCTGTGTACACTCAGGGTCTCTAGCATCTCCCATTACATTCAAAGGGGTTTCAGCATACCACTGGCACTTCCTGGGACTGGGGTTCTTCTCTCCGATGCACCAGGCTTCTCACTCCGATTTCCATAGCACCTCAGCAGCTCCGCGCTCTGATCTGCTGCTCAACTCTTCTCTCCTGCTTCACCTTTGGCTCCACATCAGCTGGACTGACAAAGGCCTGCTTCTGTGCTTCGCTGTGTTCTCCTCTCTTCTCTGACACTGGTCTGCCGCAACATTTGAAACCTGCTGGTTTCCTCCCCTGCGGCCTCTACCTGCTCAGTTGGACAGGTTTGTTAGTCCATCTTCTATGTTTATAAAGTGTTACCAGTCTTGCCCTGGGGGATTGCAAAAGTCCTTAGTTTCTGTTGATAAATTAATCCCCATGCCTCCTCTGGGCCACCTTGTACCGGTACTAGCACAGTCAATGACCGCCATGTCTCCTGTGCTCTTCGTCCTAGTACTTTTGGCTTTAGCTTTATCCCCTGTTTACAACAATGCATAGATTTACTTTCAATAAAATGGTTCTGAAAAGTGGGGAGAGCTAGTTAATGTTGGGGAGTGACAATACTCAATGGGCTGTACCCCAGGTGATCGTCCTTGTCCCCAGAAGGGGAGTCCTCCCCATGAGGACCTCCCACATTAAACTACCCCTGGGGGCAGTATTGGGTAGCAGCTGCACCTCTCTATCCTCATGGGAAAGGGCTCCCTCTTCGAAATAAGTGAAAACACCTTATGAATCGTCACAAGACCCAGGGAGAAAAACCCCAAAATTGAAAATCCCCTCTGCAGGTCATAGATAACCCCGGATGTAGCAAGCCGTGGCAGGCAGGTCTCTGAAAAGGGTGAGGAAAGGGACCTGACTAATATATTTAAAAGGCATTAGAAGGGATACTGAGGAAGATAACAGTGAGGAGCAGAAATGGTAGCAGAACAACCAAAAGAAGTTGTCCCCGTAATATCGGGTCTAGCGAGGAAAGTGCAAGGGGAAACAGTGGGAAAGCAGGCAAGGTTACAAGTACTACAATGTGGAGAGAGACTAGTAAAAAGCATAAGCACAACGGGTCTGGACAACTATTGAGACACACTGGATTGTCTGAGAAGTGCTGCTTTAGTACTGTGGCATCTGAAGCTGTCTGGAGATTGTCATCCACCATCTTGGTGTGGATATGCAAGGAGGTACGAAGCTGCCATCTTGGTATGGTCGGGTGTGATGGAGGAAACGGGCATCTTGCATTGGGCCCACTCTTCCTCCAATGATACTAAATGGAATAGATGTGGGACTGACAATAGATCTTCCTGACAGCAAGTTCCCATTGCCAGAACGGGGATAAATTCAGGTCCCAATCACAATGCAACTAGTAATGCTTATCCAAGGTGTAACTATGGTGACAGGTGTTGGATTCAGTCCATATTATTCCACTTTTCAATATCACTTGGATGGCCTAATTCTGATGTGATCTCACACATCAAGTCACCCTTTGCCGAGTCACCGGTGCCCTTGTATTTAAAATTAGAATCATGCTGAATCATTTTCAATTGTGCATTTCTTTAATTACAATTTAGAGAATATTTTTTTATATTGCCACTGTGTTTTTTCTTTTTGTGATCTCATTTTAAAATGTCATTATGCCCCTTTGTTTCACATTTAGTCATTATGACCTTCATGTTTTCTCATCACATTCACATAGTCACCCAGAAAATCTGTCCACTATTCAGCACATAGTATTTAATTTGCTCTGTTGAATTTAACTTACTTTTTAGCGTTACCCAGGAAAAGCTTTCGGGCCGTCTCTATGATGCGGATAGAGACAACACCAGTCCACCATGTGGATGGAAAGAATGGATGGATAGAGTGGATGGAAAAGATGGATGGATGGAGTGGATGGAAAAAATGGATGGAAAAGGTGGATGGAAAAAATGGATGGAGTGGATGGAAAAGATGGAAAAGGTGGATGGAGTGGGTGGAAAGGATAGAATGAATGGAGTGGATAGAAAAGATGGAGTGGATCTCTGTATCTCGTATATATGCTATGTACCTGTATCCCCATGTTATCTGTATCACATGTTTACCCCTATCCATCCAATCGCTTTTGATATACGTATGCCACAATGTACGCCCCCTGTCCTGCTCTGGTGCTTGCTCGCATGCGCTTTACTGATAACCACCATATCACACTACTACGCTTACTCTCTCCTATACACCATCATTCAACTAGAACACAACTATGCTATGACACATTCGGCCTAGCTGTTCTCATACTCGCATGACCCCCTGAACACCTCACCATCCTAATAAAACACAGCTAGCTGAGCACATTCCAGCTAGCTTAGGTGTCTCCTAAAGGCCTAACGCAACCAGAACACAGTCTGGGTGTCCACCCCCCAGCCTGAACACATCCAACTGATTTCCTCAGCACCACACCTACCGCTAAGAAGCAGCTATCATGCAACAACCACACCAGCTGCACACATATCCGTTGCGTCCACGCATCATATGACACTCTCTCTCTACTGACTTGAACTGTGGTTCCCGAGGACGTTCAACTTACCAGCGCTTTGAGGTCATACCAATGATGCATAAGGCGCTATATAAATGCCAAGTAACATAACATAACATATGCACCTTTTTAATAAGCTTATGATTTATTGATGTAAACCTTTTTATGTATGCTTTATTTGCATCACCTTTTTGATATTTCACACAGGTATTAATTGACTGGATAAATGATTCACTTGTCGGAGAAAGAATAATCGTGAAGGACCTGGCTGAGGACATGTATGATGGGCAAGTGCTTCAGAAACTCTTTGGTAAGATAGCCAAATCTTCTGACATACCTATTTGTGAAGGCAATTTCATCAAACATTAACTGTATAGTGTGCTGTGAATTCCCCTTAAATTGGCCAGAAAATCAGTTTAACCTGAAGTCATTTTAAAAGTCAATCATGTTTAAGGCCAAAAGGTTAACGCAAGCATTGACTAGGTGGGTCCGGTTGTGTTGTATTGTATTGTAAAGAGATTTGTAGAACCCTGCAAGTGCCGGATGGCATCTAGGCGCTGTTAGGAGCAGAGAGGAAGAGGGGAACAAACCCACTCTAAAACAGGTGTTTTAGGTTGTTTGCGAAAGCTAAGCAAATTATGGTTGCTCCTAATCTACTGCAGGAGAGCATTCCATAATGAAAGGGCCAGCACAGAAAATGATCTACCGCCAGCCTGGGTGAGCCTGAAACGATGGACACACAGCAAAAACTGATTGGCAGAGCGAAGTGCCCTTGTAGGTTGGTAGAGGGAGACCTTAGATTGAAGAAATTGTTCTCCCACAGAGTGAATAGCACGGTAAACCCTGCATAAAATCTTAAAGCTTATAAAAATATCTTAAAAAAAATATATATATATTAAAGCTCACCCTAGCTAACCAATGAAGGCGTTGGAGAAGATCATTTGAGTGGGAGAGCCTAGGAGCGTTGAAAGCCTGTCTGGTGGCTGCATTTTGCAGAATCTGAAGCTTCTGGATTAACATCTTTGGTTGGCCGAGATAGATGCCGTTACAGTAGTCTAAAGCCCCCCCATAATGGAGGCAGTAACGATTGTAGCCCTGGCCTCATCAGGAAGAAAGGTGAGAACCTTCTTTAAGCTGTTCAGTTTAACAAACCCAGCCTGGCAGACTGCAGAGATTTCAGACTCTCTGGAGCCGTAGGCCAAGACCTTGATGCTACCACAGATGCAGGCAGACAGGCCAGTAGTCAGAGGACCAGCAAGAATTGGTAGATTCCTTGCCAGTCACCAGTACCTCAGTCTTCTCTCCTTTCAGTTTGAACCAATTTTCTGTCATCCACTTCTCAACCGCTGAGAGACAGTCTCTCAGACGCTGGGGGGGACTTTTTGGTGGAGTATTGATACGGAAGAGAATCTGGGTGTCATCAGCATATATACAAAAGTGGACACCAAAACTAAAAAGCCTATACAAATGAAAGAGTAATGGCGACAGTGCCAACCACTGAAAGTGGCGACCCCTGAGGAACTCCGCAAGCAAACACCATAGGAGGAGAAGTAAAAGTGGGTAGAGACACCACCTGAGTGCGAGCCAACAAAAAAGTTGAAAACCGCTTCAGGGGAACACCGAGACTCCCACGTCAGAAAGACACCGTAGGAGTCTTTCATGGTCAATGGTGTCAAAGGCTGCGTAGAGATCGAGAAAATTGAGAGCACTCGTCTCTCTGCGGTCTTGTACCCCAATTATATCATCAAGGAGAGTGATCATTATGGACTCAGTGCACCCATCCCTGGGCAAAAACCCACCTGGAGGGGGTGAAGAACCTTATTGGTCTCGAAATAGTCAGAGAACTGGGGAGTAATGATGGATTCAAGAAATTTTGCCATTGCAGAAGTAAAGAGATGGGCAGATAGTTTTCTGCCATTGTTGGATCAAGCTGGGGGTTTTTCAGCAACAGTGACACAACTGAATGCTTAAGTATCTTGGGGTTAAATCCCATAGTGCAGGAATAATCCAGGACCTCAGTAAGGAGCGAAACCAAAATCCCCAGGGAGATCCTTAAGAATGGGGAGAGGAATTGGATCAATAGGAGTGGCGGATTTAGGTTTAGAAAGAGCCTCCACAACCATAGTTTCAGTAACTGTAGTGAAGCTGAAAATACTAGGACATGGACTAGATAAACAGTTGGGAGAATTAGTATTTTCAGGGGAGATCGATCTTTCCACACTTATCTTATCTCGGATAATGCGGATGTTATCTTGGAAAAAAGACGCAATGAGATCACATTGTGCTTGGGTGTAAATTAACGTGGAGGGAGGTTGAGACAGAGAGGAAAGCTCTTTAGCCACCAACAAAAGTTCCTTAGAGGAACATGTTGCCTTTAAGATCCGGTTGGCGTAATTTCAGGCTTTATTTTGACAGAACAGTGATAGTTCTTCCTTGCTTGTATATAGGCCAATTTATTAATGGAGTCAGGGCAAGATCGCCATTTTCGCTTGGAACGGCGACGCTTTTGGTTTTAATCTTCACAACTCTGCAGAATACCATGGGGCTGACGGCATAGTATGAGTGGGAAGCAGTTGAGAGGGGGCCAAAAGATTTGCTGTGAATTCAGAAGCAGAAACCATGGCATTACAGATATTCATACCCTCACCACTATTCTGTCGAACTGTGTTCACAAAAGAGTTCGAGATGTCATCAATTGGAATTTTAGCCCAACGACGCAGAAGTTTCTTATGGACCAATGTCTTAGTTTTAACAGAAAAGCAGGGAAAGGCAAAGGGAACAAAACAATGGTCGGACCAAATCAATGGCACAAGATCAGAGACTAAAGGATCAGGAATGCTAGAAAAGATATCAAGTTGGTTTCCCCCTATATGGGTGGAGCCTTGATTACAGAGAGGGAATCCATAATCAGCAAGAGAGGCAATAAGTGTATGCGCTGGAGACCCGGGGAGTTGACAAGACTGGAGATTAAAATCTCCCAGAATAACCAGCTTGCGATGGATAAGAACCAAGATGGCTAAGCCTGCGCAAAGTTGGTCACAAACTGGTTGGTAACATGACCGGGGGGGGAGGTGATAAATAGAGAGAAAATACATAGACGTTTCAGGGGATACCTGAAGTTTGATCAACAGTGATTCGCAGGCCAGGTTATGAGCAAATTGAATCTCCTGGCAAGTAAAGGATTTATCCACTATTAACAAACCCATCCCCCCTACTTTAGCTGGAGGGCGATCACAGTGGAAGATAACGTGGCTATCCGGTAAAAGCTGCACAAGTCCGGGCCAAATGGACATTGAACCAAGTTTCAGTCAAGCATAGTAAATGGGGTGCAGTAATTTCCAAGATCTATCTAATATAATCCCTGTTGGCTACCACAGAGCGGGCATTGTCAAGAAGGGCTCTGAATAGGGCAACAGAGTTAGAAGTCCACTTCAGAGCACTGCCGGCTGCACCATGCTGGGAAAGAATGCCACAAAGACAAACTAGGCCTGTAGGTGCTAGTGCGATGAGCTCAGCACGAGAGTGCACAATAGGAGCGTAAGATGGAATTGGAACATTATGTTTGGTCGCCCAGAGCCCAGAATTGTCACAGACACGCTTGCCTTAAGTGCCCATTCGGGGCGCTGACGGCGTGCCCGCTGCGCCCGTCCGCTGTGTAGCCGTTACCTCTGACACTTAAGTGTCACAGCAAACTGAAACTGAGGCGAAGTACCGCTGATTTGTGAGGCTAGAAAGAGGACTTGCCGAATTATGGGCAAGCTCTTCAGCCAAGCATAAAACACAATCAGTAAAACAGGATCAATAAAATAAACAGCACGTGGGAAGGTCGGACGTTAGAAGAGCAATTTTAAAAGCACAGGCAATGAAACATTATAAAATGAATAAAAACACACCAGCATTACACAACTAGAAAACACACAGAGTGGCTTTAAAACGGTTGATGGCAACCTCACCTCTCTCCAGTGCACGGGCGTTTGCTCTGACACGTAATTGTCATAGCAAACTGAAACTGAGGGAAGGACTGCCGATTCGTCAGGCTAGAAAGAGGACTTGCTGAATTATGGGCAAGCTCCTCAGCCAAGCATAAAACATGGTTCCAAGACAGACATCGTCCACGAACAGAAATAGATTAGAAATTGAAGTACCCTAACTATCTCGTCAGCCTGGGGTAAATCTTAAGACGCTCTTAAGGCTGACTAAGTTGTTACATTTTTTGAGATTGATAAATGTTTTTCTATTGAATTGGTTATAAGAAACAACTTTTATTAAAGTGGCACGAACATGTAATAAAAGGCTGTATACAAGTTGATATCATTACGTCCATATAATATGCACAATTCTAATGCCCCAAGCATTGAATAAATGGTTTGCAAAACCTCTGCTGTAGGGGTACAGTCCAGTTAAATGCACAAAAAAGTACATGTTATTGCATGGGGGCAAGGCCACAACTAGTCTGCACAAAGGACGAATCTGTTTCACAAAGCACTCCCAGTTGGAATAATTACCCTTTCCCGTGCAGATCTTGGGGTATAGTTACATTTTCTTTGTATGTCCTATTGTTCACAGTGTGGTGAATGCATAAAGCTTAATCCATTACTCTGACAAACATGATGTGAATGATGATGTTTTTAGGGAAACACATTTATTTCATACTTGGCTCTCTAGGCACGCCTGCACCGCCGGATAAAGGATACATTTTTCTTCTGAATTTGTCCTCCATAATTTTTGCTGAAAACGCTAAAAAAAACAGCTTGGCATGCTTGCCTTCTAGGAATATCTGATAAAATCTCAGAAAGAACGCGATGTCCAAAGCTCTATAATCTCTCCTTTAAAACCTCACTCCAGATTTCCCATGTCAGTATTGCCAAGTGCTTCCTCTCAACATCCACTCTTTTAGTAGTTGACGGTTAGCCTGAACCTTAATAAGTTGTTCTTTGTGAGCTATATAAAGAAGGCTGATGCCCATTCCCTAAACATATTCTTTCTGTCAATCATGCTCCCTCCCAATGTTGCCTGCACAATTGGTAACACAACTCAGACTTTCCTCTCTATATTTCCTCTTGCTGCCTTATGAGCTGTATTGCTATTCACCTTCACATTAAGAGTTGGTGCTCCTACAGCTGGCTTCGTTCCCTCCAAGAAACAGCATCTTGCATATGTTACCTTTTAGTTTTAGGTATTCTTCTTTGGACAGTGGCTGTTAAGTTGTAGCCTGTTATACATTCTTAACCTATAACATGCTTCAGATAAATACACTTGGCTACCTCTTGTGCTTTATATCAGAATTACATTGTTCCTTCCGTGCACTCCCTCGCTCACCTGTCTCTTCGAAAAAAATGACATTCACTCTGCTAAATTAACTTCCTCCTTACTACAGAGATTTCCACAGAGTTTAATTTTACAGGTCTTCCAAAATGTTATGGAGACAGGCGCCTACTTGAAGATTGTCTCCTCTACAAGTTGTTTTAGTATTTGTGAGGCAATAAATGCTTTCTCACCATTACTTTTTAACTGAAACATATTCATTAATGAACACATAAAACAGGGTGTTGTGAAGGTGAACTGGGAACCTTGAAAATATGGAGAGTTAGGTTCTGCTGTTCCAGCTTTCCAAAAGCAACCGAAAACCTGAGTACTCAAGCCTTTCAAATTATTTCCAAGCAATCCAACATCATACACAAAATCAAATAATGTCTATGCCCAATCTAGGAGCCAAGTTTGTCATAGATAGGCAAACATTTTCGGTTTACATCAGCCCAAGAATTGGACCTATGTGGTCACCGAGAAAATTAAATACTGAATGCAAAAATGTCGATTCATTAATTTATTTATTTTGTGCTACTCCTGCAGCTCCCCCATATTCCCCCTTTCCTAATTAAGTACTTTGATGAATCCTGTGGAGTCACCACTGTTCACCAGCCTAAGATCTCCTCCCATGTGGCATGGGGAAGGCAGCCGCTACCTGATCCTGAATGTGGGGGTGGTATTCTGAGGGAGGATCACATGGTAGGAAATGGCTGTCAGGGAGATGTGGTGACCCTATCAGGAGGGACGCAGTATTCTTCTCTTAATAATGAGCAAGACCCTCCGATTCCTAAATTTCTAATGACATGTCCCTCCCAGTGTATGATTCAAGGAACCCTTTCTGCAAAACACTCTAGGCAGAATAGCATTCCCACCTCAGGTTCACATGATTCATATTTAACATCTTTTGTCTCTGATGGTTTTATCTTAAGTAAGGGTACCAAACAAAATACCATTACATATAATGATCACTTCACACCTCCTGTTTCTAATAATTTTGATTCGAACAAGTTTTCAAAGCAGAGCAGTTTTAAAAGGTCTAAAACTCCTATGGACTCCAACTCCCATGAACCCTCCAGTATTTGGACGAGGAAGAGGAGAAAGAAGTTAATGTGGAGCAAAAGAAACATAAAGCTAAATGTTCAGACTAGTTATTGTAAAGGAAATCAGCTGTGCAGGACATTTAAAAATGGCGTGCCTTTTCAAGTTCAATGCAAAGAAGGAGGAGAACAGAGATGCAGAGCGGGCGAAGCGGGATGCGGAACCAGAGGCAGACACACAAGAGCAGACTGTGTGGAAGGAGGCAGGTGCTTCCTACTGGCAAGTGGAGAGACCGGGAGAAGCACAGCAGGTGCAGCAGGTGAACCGCTGAGGAGCTGGAAGCAGTGGATAGGCTGTTGGTGACGCGGTCACAGGGAAGAGCAGCAATTTCACTGGTGTATGAAGGCGAAGTCAGTGGAGAAATGCAGGAGGATCTGCAGAGTAGGAAATGTTTTCCCAAAGAATGGAGTTCACTACAGCCATACACTACAGGTCTAAAATGCCATCAAACATTGGTGAATCTGGCCAGAAGGATTAGGAGCCCCAGGGCATACTGACAGGCATACAAACAATTGGGAACTTATTTTGAATATCAACCAAATGATATAGAAAGACAGAGTTTACACAAGTCTCCATATATGAGATGTCGATACCAGGCAAGCTGGAGTAAATGTTGCCAAAAGCAAGTGAACATTAATGAAGCAATTGAAAGGCAAGATCTGTTCAAATCTTCATATATGAGATGTCAATATGGGGAGGATTGGAACAAGTATTGCCACAAGCCAATGGACACTAACAACAAAGTTAACAAACAAAGATTGAACAAGTCTCTGTATGTGAAATGTCAATATGGGGGAAGTTGGAACAAGGAATACCTGGAGCAAATAAAGTATAAACAGTGAACAAGTACAACTGTTTTATACTTAAAGAGAAAGAGACTGAAAGATAAAGAGAATGTTACAAGAAGACCTGGTGAAAGAAGTGCATCAGGCAATGAGCCTTTGGGGGAAAGATAACTGGCAGGAGAGTACACCAGGGCATCTGCAAAGCCCAGAGGGGGGATTCCTGGCAAGGGAGTACACCAGGTAATCCATCTAGAGAATGTGAAAAGAAAGGACATTGTGAAACGGTTCCTGGCAGGAGAATATACCAGGAGACCAACTTTAATAAGTTGCTGTATAGAAGAGACACTTTTGCCATCCTTGTTGGTTAAAGACACGCCTTCATTATACTTAAGAGAGTGTTGTGTAAAAGAGACTTTTCTACTACTCTTAAGGAATTATTGTTTGGAAAATACATTTTTTCTCATCCTTAAAGTGTTAAAACATCATCACTTAAGTTGCTGTGTAGAAAATACACTTTTGCCATCCTTTCCAATACCATTGCGTTTAAAAGACACTTTTCATCATTCTTAAAGTGTTATGTGAAAGACATTTCCACTACTCTCAAACACTGCTTGAGCAGCATGTTTTCAATATTCTACCTGAAACAGTTCAGAGGAAGGGAATCAACCTCTGGATGCATGGATTGTTGTGTTGTATTTACATACTTAGTTTTTGCACACTTTTTGCTGAACAGAGGCATTTACATTTCACCTTTTATTGTTATTTTTTAGTGTGAGGGTCATATACAGAGACATTTACAATTCACCTTTTGTTGCAAGGACAGCTTGCTTTATTTTTAGTTTTCTAGACAGGGAAACTCTATTTAGGATAGTGACAGAAAGGCTTTTATCTAAACCCTTTTTATTTTTATAAAATTACTAATGTTGAAAACATTACAACTTTGTGTCTGCCTCTCATTTCGGACCCCTCACAATATGGTGTCAGAAATGGGATCGGATTCAGTTGAGACAAACTGAAGCTCCCACATCAGTAGAATAGATATTAGCCCCACATTTGTCGCACCTGGCGAAGAGTGGAATAGCAACACACCTTTTAGGAAAGGGTCCTATCCCCTAGAACGTGAAACAGACTTCATCTCATTAACATCCATATCTGGGGAGAAATATAAGCCATGTGTTTTCTCCACCAGTAAATTCTGGCTCTTTAAGAGAAGATCATGAGGTCATTTTCCCTTTATATTCTAATGTAGGGCTGGTCTTCCAATTTTTGGCCAGTCAAGCTATTTTGCCTAGTAGGAAAACTGTAGAGGACAATATTTACCATCTTTTCTGTCCCCAGGATTGTTTGATCCCTGGAAAAGATAGAATTATATTTTTCTTCGCATTTGAGGGTAGATTTCCCTACCAGTGCATCCCTCTAGGTTATCCCTTGTTAAGAAGTAATATTACAAATGTCGCCCATTCTTTCTTGTGGAGAAGAATTTAAGTTAATTTTTAAAAACATTTTCTCCAGTTACTATTAAAATCAACAGGGGTAACAAAGTGGGAAACCTGCTGCATGAGATTTCTTGGGAACCATCATAGCACAGACCAACCTAGAAATCATACAAAAACCAACACCTTACTCCTACTGCCCCTGGATCTGCTTTTCAGGTGGCTTGGGAAAGTCCATCTGTAGTATCTTGTACTTCCTTTCCCAGTGTGTGTTAACCTTGTTGCTGTGATGTCATGAGTGAGCGATGGAATGAATGCATATCATGGAAGGTTCCTCCCAATAGGTTCCAGGAGCTACAGTTGGAAATAGCTACCTGGGTGGTCGGGAGCGATGGGTCTTCTCCTTCCCCTGTACTTGTAACTTGTGTACCTAAGACCTCATAAAAGAACCTAATTCTACCTGCATGAGCCTGCAGACTTTGAATTAATACACCATCGCTTCACTTTACTAAAGACAGTACTAGGGCAAAGAAGAGGCGACTAGAAGTAATGAACACTAGTAACTCCTTTCATCACTCTAGTACTGGGATGAGGGAGGTTCCTGCAGAGTACTGTCAAGGTTCGGCATGTCCATCTAAATACAGTCAGTCAAATCCAATTGAGAAATTACACCTGCAACCTGTCAAAAGTTGCAGGTGTATAAGAGGAGAGGCAGAGAGCAGCAAGGTGATGACCAACATGGAGGCCTGTGTGGAAGTTACCAGCAGGAGACCCTGCGTGTGATTAGACATCCGTGGTGGGACCTGAGATGAAGCCAGGATGCCGGCCGAAGTCCCAGAGGACCAGTGGAGCCCAGGGCGAGTTGAGCCGTTAGACTGCCTCAGGTGTGGGAACCTCTGTGGTCGGGAGAGAGCAGCTGGAGCTGCAGACAAGAAAGAAAGAAGAAAGGACGCTGCATGCATCCGTGGAAGAAGAGCAGAGCTACCGGCGTGTGCTGGGAAGCACCCGGAGTGCGTGCAGGGCTCATGTTGGCCGGCCGTCACCCGGGGAAGCAGAAGAGAAGCACTGAGGCCGGCGGAGAGGAACGCCGAAGACCAGTGAGTGCAGAGAAATGACCCTCAAAGCCGGGGCACTCTTAGGGGCTACGCATATGCAACGAAGTGCTGTATGAATCAAATTGAATACCGAACTGAAGTAAAACTAAAACCAAAGTTTAAATTACGCATATTGAATACCGAACTGAATGAAAGCTCTGCAGGCAAATCTATTAGCTGATGAAAGTTAAAAAGGAGAGGACCCTTTTGAAAGCAACCTCTGAAATAAGAATGCACGTATGAAAGAGCATGACAGAAAGGTGGGAAATAAATAAGACCACCATAGAGTGAACTTTATGAATAAATACCATGCTGGAAAGGCCTAAAACTAACATGAGATGTGTGACACATTATGGCAAAGCGAAGAGGCTAACCAGGAGAAGCCAGGAGAGTGTGAACCTGTACATGAAGCTAAGAGACTGATAAGGATAAGCTAAGTGAATGTGACCTGTACACATGGGCAAATACCGAATACCCTGTTGGGCTGAAGAGCCTAGGGTTCCTGGTTGCGTGACCTGTGATTGGTGAACTGTCTGCTCTGATAAATGCGTCTAGACCTGGGAACCCTAAAATTGTAAAGACCAAAGATTTTGTAAAACATACCAAAAAGGAGCACTCTAAGTGAATTGTTGTTGCAATCCAGAATGAAGGTCAGGCTGACCTAGAGTTGTGTTGAACATTGAGAGACTGAAACAAGTAAAAGTTGTTACGTTGAAGTCTTGGGGAAGGGAGCCCTGAGACTTGATGAACTGGGAATGTGTTCTTGAACACAGAGCCTTGAGACCCTTTTCTTTTGAACTGTGTTGCCTTGAACTTGGGGAAGGGAACCCCGAAGATTGTGTGGAACTGTATTGCCTTGAACTTGGGGAAGGGAACCTCAAAGATTTGTGGAACTGTTTTGAACTTGAGAAAGGTAATCGCAAGACTTTTTGTGGAATTTTGAACTTGGGGAAGGGGAGCTCAAAAGGAAGCTAAGAGCTGGAAGAAGCTCAGAACTTTGTTTTGATCACCATTTCTTTGATTATTGACATCCGTACACATTGTTTAGCTTCAGTTGTGAGGCCATGGGTATTTTTAGGACACAGACAGACTTTTAAGTTGAACTATTTGACTTAGACTTTCCTTAGTTTCGTTCAGGTAGGGAAATCCCACCCTAGCAGAGGGCAAGTTAGGCCTTCAACCATCCCGACATTTGAATTAATAAACCATTTGATTTTGAACTTTGAATCTGTTGTCTGTGTCTGGCTTCATCAAGCCTTCACACACCCCACAATTTATTTTTCCATATTCTATGATGAAAGAAACCAACCACAAGCCGATTAAAGGAGAAACTTTGGGGAGTGAAGCCAGACCTCTTAATATATCGACATATTTGAATGGGGCTTCTCAGAGAACCATACAACCCAAAAATAATGAAGCTGATGTCTCATATTCTAAGGAATCAGAGCCTTCCCTGGAAAAGTCTGAGTCTTTT
Source organism: Ambystoma mexicanum (assembly GCF_040938575.1). Taxonomy (NCBI): domain Eukaryota; kingdom Metazoa; phylum Chordata; class Amphibia; order Caudata; family Ambystomatidae; genus Ambystoma; species Ambystoma mexicanum. Next base: position 736,047,266 of record NC_090934.1, on the reverse strand, counting down.
GGATATTACTTTTCTTTAGATATGGGATGTTGCATCTGTAGGAGTTTAAAACAACTTGTATACCGTTGTCCGTCTCATTACCCAAACATTTCTAAATCGCCAGAAGAGCAACGCAAATTAGAAATTGGATTCTCACTTGAAAGCACTAACACATACCGCTTCATTTTGTCTTTCTCTCATCCATTTGGTGTCAGAGTAGACTGGGCATGATTTAGAGCAATTCAGTGTGACTCTCTCACCTTGAGTTACGCTTTATGCCCTCAGACAATTTATTGGCATTTCACACTAGCCTAAGGGATTTGTACTATGATGCGCTAGGGCCGCTATCAGGGTCAGACTGGGCCAAACTGTTGTCTCGGGCACCAATGGATAGTAGTACGCAGTTGCAAATGGCATTTCATTCCTTTTGTGATCCTGTTTGAATAGTAACCAAGGGGGAATTTTTTTTAAATAAATTGTGGTGCAAATTGTGCATTTTAAAGAATATTTATTCAGCAACTCTGGTCAAAACTACTAGCCGCAGAGGGAATGAACTCATCAAACTGACCCATATTGGCCAGAAAAGTGACCCATTGTGACAAAAAAAACAGGGCCAGACTAACATTTTTTGTTTTTGGTTCGGCCCTGGGCCTATTGCCCTATTAGCCAGTCCAAGCCTGGCCGCTATGGTACATTTAAACACTGTAAAATCTGAAAAAGTATCTCTGAAAGACGGTTGAAGTGGGCAGGCATGCAGTCGTTTTGAAAATCCTAAACGAAGGTTTCTCCTGTGATGAATACAAACTGATCACATCAACTTCGTTGTTTCTGGTAGAGTTTAAAAACACCTATTTTGTAATAATAGATCGTATTCTTCGATGGTTTGCATGCGTGCCTAGGCTTTATTTGTGAGGTGGGGTGTGTTTTTTTATAAGCCCTTCTTTCTGTAGTGAATTGAGTTCTATAATAAACTAATGACTTTTACTTTTGACAGCATGTATTGGATGCATGGCCTTGATACAGAGAAGATATAGCGCCAGAAAGTCCAAATATACGAAAAATTTTAGGTTAAGTGATTTGAAGCTCAAAATATTTAATCATTTTGATTAAAATAATACTACTATTGCCATACAGTACATGTTCGTAAAAGGATGGCATGTCGACTATTCATTGGGTTTGCAGAGCCTAGCAGCACTCCTAATCTTATTCTGTAATGTGCTGGAGACATGTATTGCTAAAATAGAGCTACTCCTGCTAGGCTCCTTCTCTATATATAATATATGTCCATCTGCGGGACAATTAATGGTAGTTATTTGAATGGATGAAAAAGCACACAAAGAAAAGGATGGTTGATACTATGAAGCCTCGGAATTACAGCAGTTATGCAAAAAGCACCCCAACCCACACTCCGTATTGGTGTGGAATTTCTCTTATTGTGGTAATGCTCACCTTCCTCTTCATTGTCAAAGGTAACCCCTTTCCTCTGGTAATTGTTACAAAATAACCTTTTGTTTTGCTCTCGGAAACAGTGTGTTTCCTGGTATCTTTAGAATTAAGTGTATCTGGTGTTTATCATAGAACACTCACCGTCAGTTTTCACATGTCAAAAATAGACTACGCCAGCAGCATCAGTCCCGGAATGCCAGAGTACCTTATCAAAAAACTACAACAAATACACAATGCAGGAACAAGACTGCTCCTCAGACACACTAAGAGAGAACACATCTCACCAGTGCTGAGAACACTATATTGGATACCAGTAAAAAAACGAATCTTCTTCAAAACTTTGTACATAACACGCAGTGCGATCCACGGCCAATGAGCAGAATTCACACAGGGAAACATTTCTATCAACAAACCAAAATGAGGTCTAGCAATGACATTTGACTCAAGCCTAAACAATACTCGAAACGTAGATTGCAGTAACAGCATTCTCCTGCAAGCAGCAAAACTTTGGAACTTGCTCCCAAAGGAAATGCGAACAACAGACCACCCACATTTCAGAAAAATGTTAACAAAATGGCTCTAAATCACCAAGCTAAATAGGCAACCTCATCAAAGGAAAAATGGCAACTCTCCACAATGGAAACCTGATGAGCCAAAACAGGGCTATCCAAAGGAACATGCATTCTACCGCAAATCACCGCAAAATATTAACTTGTTGGATCAACCTAACCTTGCACGAAGAACAACTAACCCTTCTTAAAACTCTCTAATGCTCTGCATACTCATCCTCAAACACCGAGCAAATCACAGACATACCTCTGCCGCAGAGGAAAAAAACAAAAAAATGCAAACTACAGACACCCACAACACCCAACAGAAAACAAAACCAATTGCACACAAATCACCACATGCACACTCATACACCAAACACCACATAATGTCCACCAACTAAAAACAAACCAGCACAAAGTGACTTTTCTTTGGGAACTGATGCTACCAACAGCACATCAACGCTCTCTTGTACTTTCCCTCTCCATCCTACTTAATAAGCACTCCCAATCCCCTTCCTTTTCAGATCCACCAAAACACCTGGAGACCATGAAAATGGCAGCAGAGTGTAGTATAAATCACAATATAACATAACATCTGCTGGCATTATTTGGTGCCAGCATTAGCGCAAGATGTTGTTCACATTATAGCATGGAAACTTATGCTTATTGCTTAAGCAGGAGTTGAACACTTTGAGCATGAAGCATGCTTCACTCTTGAGCACCCGGGCCTGCATATGCTTCACAACAAAAACATATGAAACGCCCCAGCTGCCTAATGCAAGCAATCATCCTAATATCCATTGTTGCCACAGTAGGTGTGGCTTGCAGTTAACCTGTTGAACCCTCCATAAAAACAATCAATACTGTACCCAGAGAAATAAACCAGTGATATATTATAAAGCGTGTATACTCTATCAATCACCAATGTAGTGATCTTACGACAGGTAGCTTGTTTGTTTGTTTTTATTATTTATAATACGCAATCATACCCTCAGGTAACAGGGCACAGCAGTTACATGAATATGCAAAACTTAGTTACAACAGCGAAAATATATACATACATACAGGTGAAGCAAGATTATATACATACATACAGGTATAGGTACATTATGTGTGGATATGGACTACTGGATCAGACAGACCACTTTCCAGCAAAAGGTAAGCAAGTGAAAGTTAGATAAAGTATATACAAGTAAAATAGTGGAGAGGATGGGTGGTACTCCTCACGGTAAAACCTGGAAACATGTTGTATTTAATGATCCTACGTTTTCAACCATAGGACAACGTTAGTCCGGAAGTTCTGGTAGGGGAGGTCCATTCTCAGAGTGGGAGGAAGGGAGTTCCACAGTTTAGCTGCTTTCACTGGGAAGCTGTTGCCCCCTATTGTGGTGCGATTGAAGTTAGGAATGGAGAGGCAATCTTTGTAAACTGTTCTTGTGGGTCTCAAGGAAGTCTCTCTGTGGAATCTATCGATCAAGTAGGTGGGAGGAGCGTTGTTGAGAGATTTATGAGTAAGTGACAGGGTTTTTAGCAGAATGTTGTCGTTAATAGGGAACCAGTTATTCTGTTGGCTATATGCAGAGATGTGGTCTCTTCTAGAGATGCCTAATGCTAAGGGCGTTATTTTGTAAGGTTTGTATTTTGCTGGTGATGGCTTTGGTAGACACTAGATAAAGGGCATTGCAATAGTCGAGGCAAGACAGAATAAGGGCTCTGGCAAGGGTTGTGTAACTGGTATCAGAGAGAAATGGCTTGGCTGCCCGGATCAGTTTACACTTTTAGGCAGTAGAGGATGCTAAGGAGTTCACCTGTTTATGAAATGAGAGGTTTGAATCCAGGTAAACACCCAGTGTTTTGACCTCTTGTCCTACTTTGATACTGTTGCCATCTATTATAAATGAAGAATAGACATGGCCTAGTTTCTTTAAGCTGAAAGAGGTGCCCAGGATGATGATGAGTTCAGTCTTGTCATCATGCAGGCATAGTCCGTGTGTGGCCATCCATGCCTGGATGATGATGTACACTCTATTCACCAAGGCCAAATCCTTTTCATAATCCCCAGAAAGCGGAAGGAGGAACTGGGTATCATCTGCATAATTAGTGTAGGTGATGCCGAGATTATCCAGATCATCGAAAAAGGGGCTTGGTAAAAATATTGTACAGTGTGGGCGAGACACAAGAGCCCTGTGGCACGCAGCAGGAGATAGTTATGGGGTCTGCCGCTCCTATAAACCCTCATGGTTCTACCATTAAGGAAGGATCTAATCCAGGTGATGGCATCATTGGAGAAGTGAGCGGCTGTGTTAAGGTGGGTGCATAGGATGGTATGGTCGACCAAGTCAAATGCAGCCGAGAGGTCTAGGAGGAGGAGTAGGGCAGCTTTGCCGTTATCTCTAAGTTCATCGACTTGTGTCTTAAGGTCAATGAGGGCCGTCTCAGTCCCATGTTGGGGACGGAAGCCTGATTGTCTAGATCCTAATAGGTGGTGTGCTTCCAAGTGCTTCTGTATTTGTACGTAGGCAACCTTGTCCAGGATTTTTAGGAGAAAGGGTCCAGTCGTGATAGGTCTATAGTTTGTTGGTGTGGATGGGTCGAGGATGGGTTTTTTTAAGAGGGGAAGTACCCAGGATTGTTTGAGATTAGTGGGGATGGTGCCAGAGGAAAAGGACACATTGATTAGCTTTGTGATAAAAGGGGAGAAGTCTCAGGCAGCATCCTTGATGACCTGTGCGGGGCATAGATCACCCTGACAATTGGAAGGTTTCAGTGACAGGATGATTCTTTCTACTCCGAGTATGGAGACTTTGGTAAAATTGAAGCGGGTAGATTCAATGTCTGTAGTACCCTCAATGGGTTTGGCTGGGGGGGGGTCATTGAATGAGGCTCTTTTGCAGGAGATTTTGTGGTAGAAAATGACATATTGTGCCCCCACTCGCCATCTGTTTTTGTTCGCAGAATCCATTGTGTAGATGAGTGATATTTAAAATGTGCATGCTGGGACCTCTTTTGTTTGAAACCAATATTGATTGCAATGACCGCCTCTCTCTGCCCTTCTAAGAACAAGATGAACAGCCTAGGAGTGCATTCAGGGCATGCGGGCAGGGAAATGGCGTAGTGGAAGGTTGAGGAGAAGCTGCTGTACATTGGTTCCTTGTTAATTGGTCATTACACAGCCACGTTAGTGGCTGTGTAGTTATGGTTAAGTTGCTGTTTCCATAGGATCCCTTTTTGGTTGGCTTATAACTTCGTTCTCCCTGGACGAATCCTTACCAAACTTTGCAAAAAAAGTATTTGGGTCACTCTGAATTTTTTTGGAAAGTTTGGTGAGGTTTGGTCCAGGGGGGCAAAGTTATAAGGGGGGGGGGTCCTGAAAATTCTTTTTTTTTTCCCATAAACTGAATGGGGAAAAAACTTTGCTCATGCCTACAGTCCAAACCGCTGGACAAATTTTCACCAAATTTGCAGGAGGAGCAGGAGCAGCGGCTTGGTCCCGAAAACAAATTTGGTGAAAATCCATCCAGTAGTTTTTTTTTGAAATGACCAAAAAGTAGGTCACAAAAAATGAGTGATATCTATGTTCGGTCTGCGGACACACTTCCCCGTTCGCTCTGCGGACAGTGTCCTGATTGGCTAATCAGCTTGCGTCATGTCCGCGGACATGCAACATGTTCGCTGATTGGATGGTGGAGAGCGTGAAGTGCGTCAGATTTTTGGAAACGTCCGGCATCTTGGATTCGCGGACATCCGCGGACAGCGCAGTGAAACTTGGTGGAAAAATACTATTTAGTAAAGTGTGTTGGCATGTAAGACTGTTTGGGGAGGGTGGGGAGTAAGAGATGGGTTAAATGTTGTATTTATTTAGGTGGCAGGCATCCTTGTTGTGTTCATTCTGACCGCGGACAACACGGGTGTCCTGAAATGTTTGTAAATAAACAAAATGGGTGTGTCCTAAGGACGCTATGACTGTCCGTATTGTTCGCAGGCAAGTTGAAACTGTTCTAAGAATGCAGACGATGTCCTGAAATGTTCGTAAATAAACAAAATGGGGGTGTCCTGAGGACGCTGTCCGTATTGTTCGTAGGCAAGTTGAAATTGTTGTAAGAACATGTGTCCTGGGATGTTGGGAAATAAACAAAATGGGGGTGTCTGAGTACGCTATACCTGTCCGTACTGTTCGTAGGCAAGTTGAAATTGTTCTAAGAACACACGCGGTGTCCTGAAATGTTCATAAATAAACGAAATGGGGGTGTCCTGTGGACGCTATGCCTGTCCGTATTGTTTGCAAGCGGATTGAAACTGTTCTAAGAACAAACGCCTGTTCGTAACTGTTCATTTCACTTGTGTCGCACTTTTAATTAGTTTCAGACCCGAACAGTGTCCGTAGAACAACAAAGCGCATGCGCAAATCAGTTTCAGTGCATTTGGTGCCCTGTGGACACCGGTTCCCTTCGCGGACATGTTCGCGAAGCTATCATGTGACCACGCCCACGCTGAGCGTGTGTTCTGATTGCGGACACTTTTCGTGTCCCTGAACAATTTAAAACTACCTTTTCAAGCAATACACAATATTTTTCAATACTAAATCACCATAGCACAAGTCCCAGACAGTAATCCTGACTTTCTACATACTTTTTGAGACTTTTTGATCCTTTTTTTGGTGTTCGATCTGTCCGCGGACAAACTAACAAACTAACAAAAATAAAAAAAAAAGGCTCTTTTCAGAGACGCCTTTCACAGTTTAAAAATAGAAGTGGAAAATAAATGAAGCAGGGCCCTGTGTATTTTTTAGAAGTCCGCGGACAGTTCTCAAACATCTAAAATTTTGGGGTGCTGCCCTATCATAATCATTACACTTTTGTCTGGGAGGAAGTGGTGGCTCTGAAAAGAGCCTTTTGGTGGTGTTCGTTTGTGTTCGAAAAACTTGAAATGGTCAACACCTACTACAAAATGGATGCTGTAATTCCAAAAAAAGGTCGCAATGCATTTTGTACATTTCTCAGAAAAATCTGATTGCCAGCATAAGTAAGATGGACTCCATCTCTGTGAAAAATGTATGTGCTACGATACATAATATTTTCATTGTGAAAAGAGGACATGCCACCATCTCTTAGAAAGGCACAAAAAGCCTTATTGGCATTGCGCCTCGCTTTCTCCATTTGTGGACCAAATGAAGAAGAACGCAGCCAGATTTGTCTCTGCGTAATCCAAGAAAAAATTACTTGAGAATTTGGAAACATGTCCATGACCTTCCCAAGTCCTTCTTTCATTGCAAATTGCAAAGAAATTCCAGACACATGTCCTAAACTGTTCCCTCCACAATGAATTACAATTATGTCTGGATGATGCTCTGTCTCCAAAGTAGCCAAAGTAGCACAGAGAGGTAGCAAGTCCAACCACTTGATTCCACATACTCCATGCCAGTGCACTTCCACATGTGGGAATCCAAGATCTACAGCTACTCCACAGCTTTCTGCATGCACCTTCAACCAATGTATCCACAAGTCTCCCAAAATCCAAACAATCTGTTTTCTGAAACACACAGCCATAATTATCTGTTCTTCTCTCAGGAAAAAGAGTATCTGACAAACTCTCTCCTGGCACAACACACCCACTAATCTTTACTGACCAATCCCTTGCTCTGCTCATTCTCATTTGCATGTCTCCCCACCCAAAAATCCCCATATGTAACACGCGATGTCCGCGGACTACCACCATGTCCGCGGACATATCGTAACCTGGACAGCCCTTCTACCATTTCCACTTCACTCTCTGTGCCATTCCCTCATTGGATATAGCTAATCAGTCACACGACCATCCACCAATCACATCCAAGACCTCTGCATCTAACTCCATCATCATAGATCAGCACTTCAAATGCACTGTTAATCACTCTGAGTACAAGTGTCATATCATTGGAAAGCACCTTCTACAAGAAATACTGTACAAGTCTCCAAGATTTCTACTTGCAGCTGGATGCATATCCATATGCATGAACATAAACTAGAGGTATGCATATTTTCTGTATAGTACATGTTAAATTCTTATACATTCATATAAACAGATTAACTGAATTTTAACTTGTGTAATCAACTGTCACTTCCAAACCTATCTGCTATTTAATTTCTTTTTACAAACACATTTGCAAAGCATGTTGAACTCACATATTTAAAGTAAAATATAAAGAGGGCACATAGTCAAACAAAATTGCATGCACACACTATGTTCAAATATCAAACAACAATATTTGTACAAAAACATAAAAATCAATGTCTAAATTAACATCAGTGCTATAAACACACAAAATTACTAATTTGTTTCCTTTACAATTGCAGTGAAGACCACTCTCCTGAAAATCAGCAGCAGCAGAATTTGAAGTACAAACAACAAATAAGAAACCTGCTCATTCAACAAAAAAAGTAAGTTAAATACCGCCATAATATTTTTACTATTACTCAAACACACTGTGGGGTTAATCCATGCTATTTCTGCACCTATAAACAGAGATTGTGCACCATTCTGTCCACAAATCCCCATTTGTTAAACATAGATTTACAGGCAGAATGGTGCACAAATCCCCATTTTTCGGCGCACGAATGACATAACTCAGCCCCTAGAATTTTTATATTATAGAACAAACAACTGTTTTAATTCTATACCATTAGATTTACTATTTGTGCTTGTCAACTGAACCCCAGTTTAGTAGCACATAAATTCAAGAATACCCATTCCAACTAGTTGTAGTTGCCCAATCACACACCATCACATACATCTTTATCTTCATACTCACACACTCATGCACACAGCACACATACATTGCAGAACACCCCAACCCATACCTTCTTTATTTTTTTCAACAGACCCTAAAGAATGCCTACCAAAAATCAAGTCCGTAGAAAGCAAAGCAGAAGTAGAGCAAATTAAAATAGAAGTGTCCAAAATAAGCATCCATCTCTAGCAGAATTTGTAAAAAAAAGTTCAAACTAAACAGGTAATACAGTCATTTAGCGAAATAAAACAAGCTTCAAGTACAGAAACTTTGCCTACTCTATCAAAATGTAAAACAAAACAGAAAATGATTAACAAGAATTCAGCTAACACTACTTTTAAAACTGTTCCTATAAATCTTGATATAGTACCAAGTAAGCATACCAAAAAAAGTATTTTAGCAAAAATGTTCCGTCACAGAATCCTTCAAAATCTTATAATGACAGGAGAGAAATCATGCAAAACCCTTAAAACCTACCGTAGGAAATTAATCTTAGAAGCTTTGATAGACAGTGCAATACTTCTCAAAAGAAAGTTATTTGTTTTAGTGTTAAACAAATGAAACCACTAACAAAATTAATGACTAAATTACAAAAAACAAAAAAGACTTCTCAATAAACGAAATGACAACAAAAATAACTTCTTAAATATGTGTGGAGGTGAGTGGAGTCACACTACAAGCACAGAACCATATGTGAATGAAGAAGCATACAAACAAAAGCAAAAAAATACAATTGCCATACATAGCAGTGGACGAGGTTATGAAAAAGTTAATAATACCATAATGGAACAAGAAATACTGTTTACAAAAATATCCCCAGAAAACTCAATTCAACTGAACCAGAACTTCTGGTATACAAATGGCCATGCACGTCAATGTGTAACATTCCCAAAAAATCTTTCAAGTCTTTACGCCAATTCCTCAATCAGTATGTGAAAGGCAAAGATAAATCAAAATTAAACTACTGCAAAATATGGAAACCTGTCCAGTGCGCAAGTACACAGGACTACAAGGACATTCATTGGCCTGTATTTCAGGACCTACTTGCAAAACCACCTTCCATCATATCATAATGATATCAACACATCATTCAACTATAAGAAATCTAGTCTATAAACTCTACTATGCTAAAAGTCCTGCTTTAGCACTAGCCAATTTAAATAACATTATTCTACATGGTACAGCAAAAGACCTACTTGAAGAAATCGACTATATCCAGAGAAATATATTTTGAAAGTGAAAGCCACTTACAGAATGAAATAGCTTTACAACAAATTAGCAACAATTCTATGCATGGCAACCTTCTACTACACACATACAAAAAAGAAATACTGAAATTTAAAAGTATATCTGCTGAAGTACCAAACCATGTGTGTGTATGTTGCTGCAGAATCTTTTATAAAAGTAACACAAATTCTGTAGACCTAACTTACAAAATAGAAGACAATGAAGATTCTAAATGGTTTGAATTAGCTCTCTACCTTATAGCAGAAAACAAATACAAAATAACTGACCCCTTAATACTTTGTAATTACTGCACTACAAAACTTGACAACAGCCAAACTCCTTCACGTGCTATCACAAATAATTTTGAATTATTCCCACTACCAAAACCCCTACAACAACTCAATTTATATGAGAGCATCATAATTCAAACAGTGCACCCCTTTCAAGCAATAATACGCATTCAACCAAAAACAGCAAAATTACCTCCCTCTGAATTGGTGAAAGGCATTTGTGGCAAAGTAGTGTATTTACCATTAGATCTAAAACAAAATGTGCACACTCTGGGAGTGCAACGTCCAATGGAGCAATCTTTAATTATCTTAGTAAATGGTGTACTTACAAAAGACAAAAAAATTTGCCAACAACTGGTAGACTTACATAAAGTTAGACAAGCCTTGCAATATCTAAAAGACAATAATGAATACTACAAAGAAATTAATATTGAAGAAAACTTGAAATAAACCACTGAAATTATTCAAGAGTCACCAGAAACTGGTCAATTTGAGCTTCTACATCCTGCTACAGTATCCAATACTTTAGACCATTATACAATTCACCCATTGCACTCAATGATACTGTAGAAGATGCACTAGAAAAGTACCAAATGCGACAAACAAAAGGATCACCAATCAGCATATGGGAAAAAAGTATAGAAGCACATGCTGTTCCTCTACTCTTTCCTACTGGCAAAGGAGGAAGGTACGATGATAGACCTATTCAAATACTAGCATCAGAATACCACTCGTTACGGATGTATTCTGAAGATCCCAGATTTAGACAAAATGTGGAATACTTATTCCACCTACTCTTTGAAAGTGAACTATCAACTCTATGTTACGGACTTGCACACACATTAAAATCAAGAACCCACTTTCAAAATATGTCAGCTACACAATTATTACAAAAAGTGCAACAAAAAGATGAGGTTTTACAATCAAGTATTACAAATCTATTAGCAAACATGCGTGGTACTAAAGGGTACTGGTTCCGACGTCATGGAGATGTACGTTGTATGATCAGAAACCTTGGCCCACCCACTTGGTTTGTTACATTATGTTATGCAGAATATGCATGGGAAGATTTACATGATTTCCTATGCATATCAAACAAAAACTAAACAAACATAGATATACTAACACCTGGAGAACTTTGTTCTCTAGATCCTATTAATGTTTCAGATATCTTCACCATCGCTTCATTGCTATGCTACACTTTATTTGTAATAAATCTGTTCCTCCCCTCAGAGAAGTGAAACACTTCTTTTGGAGAAAAGAATACCAAGCCAGAGGAGCACCACATATCCACATGCTTTTATGGATTAAAGATGCTCCTAAATTTGGTTAAGACAATGATGCCACTGTGTTACAGTTTATCGAAAAATATGTCACTTGTGAAATTCCATTGGAAGCAACAAATAGTGATCTTCATGCACAAATTTTACAATTTCAAAGACACAAATGTGGCAAATATTGTCGTCGCAAATACAAAAACAAAGGGAAATACTACACCAAATGCAGCTTTGGTTTCCCTAGACCAATTACAAAAACAGGTCAAGTGAACAACTTCATGTCTTCAGTTAGACATAGTGTTAAAGGTAAATCACCTAAAAATACATATTACATAAAAAGAACAGAAGAAGAAAAATATATCAATGATTACAATGCAATCATTGCCCACTTATGGAATGCAAACATAGATGTGCAGTACATTGCAGACAATTCCACTGCAGTTGCATGATATGTCACAGCATACCTAACTAAAGCAGAAAAAACAGAGCTCCAAGACCTCTGGAATGACCTGTCATCAGACAAAACACTGTCTCAGAAATGATACAGCTTGGGCATAAAAATGCTCTCCCATAGAGAATGTGGCTCCTATGAAGCAGCAGATCGTTTAACCGGTACTGCTTTGTATGGAAAAGCTGAAAATATAGTATGGCTAAGTCTTGGTCCTGCTAAATCTAGAAAAAGAGTTCTCAAATCATACGACGACATAGAAACAATAGCCAAACATGATCCCAACAGCCAAGACATTTTAAAAAACAATTTGCTGGACACATACTACCCAAACAGAAGTACCACTTTGGAAACCATGTGTCTATACCACATAGCCCAAAACTTCACATACAAAAATAATATAAAACCCGATGAAAAAAGGTAGATACAGTGTGTCAAATTGTGAATGCAGCTTAGTAAAACTCACCAAACCAAATTTAATGAATCATATCAAATTGTCATTAAAGACTCCTCAACATAAAGAACTATATTACATGTCTCTGCTACAACTCTTTAACCATGGAGAAAAGAAGAAGAAATACTAGATAACTATGACTGCTACGAAGATGCTTTCAAAGCAAATGAAAGCACTATAACTGATGTAAACTTTACACACTACAAAACAATGTTGCACAATGAACAGCAACACGAAGAAGAACTCTAGGCCCAACTAGATAAGGACACTCCTGACAGTAGTCAACCTTCTGTAACAGGAAGCCAAGAACCACTGGGACAGACACTAATAGGAAATGAGGTAGAATTAGCTATGACGGAAGTAGAAAACACCATGTGTCAGTATGAAGATAAAGAAAACTTAATTATAGTACAATCAAAACTAAACAATGTGCAACGTAGCATTTTTCAAGAAGTAACAAAAGAAATTGCACATGGTGTACAACATGAAAATAAAGAATGCACCTGCCAAAATTACAAACCTATACTACTGTACGTCAGTGGTGAAGCTGTTTCTGGCAAAACATTCTTAATCAAAATCATCAGCAAATTCCTTCAACAATTGACAAACAACAAAAGGTCAGCTGGTGTCACTGCCCCCACAGGTTTAGCTGTCTACAGCATAGGCTGTGTCACTTTACACAGATTACTACTCCTGCCAGTAGAACACCAAAACAAATTAGACTATTACAAACTTTCTACAGAAGCTGCAATGGAACTACGCAGAGTATTAAAACAAATGAAAATGCTACTAACAGATGAAGTGAGCATGGTCTCCAATCTAATGTTGGCTTTGATTCACCTCAGATTACAAGAAGTACTCAAAAGAGATTACGAAGAGCTCTTTGGAGGAAAACACATTATTGTTTTCGGAGATCTTCTTCAATTAACACCAGTGAAAGGTGAGCCTATTTTTAAAACCTTAGGACACAAACTCTGCCGTAAAACTGTTGGCAGCATAGGAAATGTCAACCTTTGGCAACATTTCCAATACAGAGAATTAACAGAAAACATGCGGCAATCTGCAGATCTCACTTATGCCAACATCTTAAAAAGTATTGGAGTTGGTGTACCATCTCAAGAAGCACAAGCAATATTGAAAACCCGGCACATTCATGCACTTTATGGCGATAATGCATGTGCTACGGATGTTATGGAACAATTAGCGCACAAAAATGTCAATTGTATGGCCTTAATGCCAACTCTTGCAAGCTGTTTCAAATTCAATGAAACAATGTTAAAAAAAGAAAGGCAACCAATAATTGAAATTAGCACCACAGACAAACTAGACATACATGGTATGACACTACCCATGTGTGAACAAGCCACAACAAGACTAAATAGTTTAGAAAATTCAATCTCCAACAAAGCTGGATTGGAAAAAATATTAAAATTATCCTTAAACTGCAGAGTAATGCTTAAACGTAACCTTGACGTGGATCAAGGACTAGTTAATGGAGTACTGGGTACAGTTGTTGGCTTTCAAACATACCCACGTGACAGCAACATTCAGTTTGTCAATATTCTCTTTGACAAACTTTCAGAAGTGAAAAGGATAGGACGCTCAACAGCTCGATTCCTTCTCTTCAAAGTCATGTATGTACGCAGAGTACAATTTTCTCTCTAACTCTTGCATACGCAGTCAACATTCATAAATCACAAGGTCTTACCCTAGACAAAGCATTGATAGACATTGGTAACACAGTCTTTAAAGACGGCATGAGCTACATAGCACTATCACGCTTACGTACACTTGACGGTCTATTTCTAATCAACTTTGATGCAAATAAAGTCAACGCTGATATTCCTTGCATTTTAGAATACAATAGACTTTGTTCACTATACACCCCCCAATCTAAAAACATATCCTGTTCCACAAAAAGTAAAATGTTGTAAAAGAAAACTAAATCAAACAGAAATGCAAGTGGATGTCACTGCAAATCCTCCAAAGAGAGTAAAAGAAACAAATACTTCATCAAGTACCACAAGCAAAAAAGAACCTATTAGGGAAAGTGAACCAGGTACTTCTTTAAAGAAGGAAGACAAACTCAAAAAAAGCACTCGGATACAGAACTAGCTGGTCCATTTGAACTTTCAAATATAACTGGTGTAAATTGCTACGCAAATGTAGCAATGAATATTCTATTTAAATTACCACCAATTGTTGACAACATTTACTTACACAGTACAGACCAATTGTGTTTGCAAATGTTAGTACTTCATAGAAACGCAACAAACAATCCTGACAACACGCATAGTGTTTATGGAATAAGACAACAATTGGACTACTGTGTGGAATGTTGAAATTCCCTATAAACTCACAGGAAGATCCACAAGAATTTCTAATATACTTACTACAAGTACTGGAAAACAAAAACATACCTATAAATAAAATCTTCCAGATTTCATACATGTGGAAATATACATGCACTCTGCAACAATGTGACACAAGAACAAATCCCTAATGAGCGCTTCGTTATGTATCAATACCTAATTGTGAATTTGTTCCATTTCAGCAACTTGTACAAAATGCAAACCAGGGTAGATTATTTACTACCTGCAATTCGGATAATCGCTCCACCTTACTAATACAAACACATAGTAAATACGTAATACTAATGCTTCTATGTTACAATGCAGATGGTACCAAAAACAACTGCAAGCTGACTGGTTTGACACATGGTCAAGTATCACTAAACTGTACTTAAACATTAACAAAACTTCTATTAAAAAACTATAAACTGTTAGAATATGCCAACAGCTATCTAGCCGCCCCAAGATTCTACAACAACTAAACAGATAAATGAATACCACTAAATTATAACAAAAAATAGACTGTTAGAATATGCCAACAGGTATATAACTGCCCCAAGATTCTGCAACAACTAAACAGATAAATGAATACCACTAAATTATAACAAAAAATAGACTGTTAGAATACACCAACAGGTATCTAACTGCCCCAAGATTTTCAATAACCAAACGGATAAATCAATATCACTACATTATAGCAAAAAATAGACAGTTAGAATACGCCAACTGGTATCTAACTGCCCCAAGATTTTACAATATCCAAACAGATAAATCAATACCACTTCATTATAACAAACCATAGACAGTTACAATATGTCAACAGGGATCTAACTGCTCTGAAAATCTGCAACAAGCCAACATATAGAACATTAGCCAGAAACAACAAGTGAGCACTGAAAACAAACAAACAAATAGACTGTAGCATAACAAGAAAGCATAACAAGATGTCATCTTTGATGTCCTGGGTGTTAGTCTTAGCAGTGCACAGTGGTGGCGCGAGTTATGGTTGTTTAACTTACCATAACTTGCGAATTTCAGGGGTTTTTCGGTTTTACTTGGAACCATAACGTCCCTTTTTTTACTGAATTTGATAGGTTTTTAGTAGTGCAACTTAGCCATAACGTCCCTTTAACAAGGTTTTTTTACTGAATATAAATATAAAGATTATATGAACCCACCGTGTCCATCTCCCGCGTCTGAACTTCCACAATATGTTGACTTGCATTTAATTATTATGCGTGTTTAGTAATTCTCTGTTATATTGTATATAAATAGTAATTAGGATTTAGTTATGTATATATGTGTTTATTTGGGATTATTTATGTTGTTAATCATGTAGGTGCCTTTCCCCGTCTTACTACGTGTGAGACAAAATAAAATAGCCGACACAACCCCTTGTCGGGGTAAGAGGCACTGAGACCCGGCTGCAAGAGTTCAAAGGATAGTTTATTTCTCCAGCTAGGAAATAACCCAAAAAACCCTCTAGCCCCTCATTACATCACACTTATATTTATATTAATTAAAGTAACTCTAACAAAAAATGCTAAATGGACCCGATTGGCCAGGCGGTGTGGTGCTGTAGGTATGGGTAGCATATCTTCCTCCTGGTTGGCTGAGTGGCTGACGAGATGTCAAACATCTTGTGCTCCACGCAGGTCAGGGTCCGGTCACTGTGGTCAATACCTAAGCTTATATGTTACACACTAAATAACAAATTATTTAAAACATTTTATGCTACTTGTCACATTTCTACATAAGTCACACACAATGGTTATTGTCAGTACAATTGGGTCATTCGTGGCTTTAATTGGAGGCCTTGACCTTATTGTGCATGTAGAAGAATCAGGCTGTATTTCGCATCTTTTCCTAGGTTTCAAAACTCATTAGTACAAATAAAAACATATATAGTAGTAAAAAATGCTTAAGGTTAGTAAGGAGTGTATTGGGTGGGTTTCGCAGCACAGGCGAGGGTCTGGCACTTGAAAGAAATACCTTACAGGGGGTGCAGGGTCAGGATGGCAATAAATTGTTCTAATGGGGGTGGGTGGCTTGCACATTTATGAGGACGAATCGAGCAGAAAGTGCTTAGCTCATCCTAGTTCACATGCCGGTTCTCAGACGAACAGTGATATCAGAGGAAGAAGACTAGCATATTGATTGTTGCAGCTTTCTCCAGCTTCAGCGTGAGAATGGAGGCGCAGAGCTTTCCTTCGCAGGGGGGGTGCAAAGGTGGGGGCCAGCCAGCTGCCTGCGCGCCTCGTGTGTGTGTGTGTGTGTGTCTCTGTCCTTGGCTGCCGCGGTGGAAGGGGAGCTGAGCATTGCTGTACTATCGCAGTGAGGCCTGTTTACCCAAGATGGAGTCGAAAGGGGGCACAAAAGATGGATGCCCCGTGTCCTGCTCAGTAGTCCCATCTATGTAGCAGTCAACCGTGGTTAACTTTACATAAGGGCAAGGGGCAATCCCACTACCAGAGGCACGTGGTCCAAGCCTTGTACTGAGGAGCGTACGGCGCGAGGGGGCCTGAGGACCCCTCGCTCCCATACACTCCCCCCTTTCGTTACATCTAAAGTAACAAACTACTTTATATCGTTCTTTCCATTCTCCCTTCGGTAGCGCTCAGCTTCAGCCACAGCCTCATCCCAAGCAGGTGTACCCTTTATTGGCATCCATGCTTTGCACACAATTCTTAAGCTGTTACCTCTTCTTGCGTAATCTTCTAGGGAGACCATTAAGTACATCCCACCATCCCCAGGTAAATCTACCCAAACCTCGTTATACCACAGCAAGTTCTTTGGTTCTTTAATGGTAGTGTAATGTAGATTATCAACCATGTCCCCATACTGTCTATAGATGGCAGTCATCCTATACTGTGGTGTGGTGTATTCTCCGGTTTATACTTGGGCATCTATCATGGTAGCCACCGTTGTCTGTCGGCCCACTGTTACCATCATCATTGCTGAATTGGGCATATTATTTTCACAGCATCTTAGTCCCAGTTGGCACACACAGAATATTAGGAGAAGAAAGACTATGATGGGAATGAGTATCTTCGCTGCGATGTTCACCCATGATGGTATCCAGCTGAACAGATCGTCGAACCACATGTTGTTGTCTGCTCCACCTTCTGCTCTCATTCTTTCTCCTAAATTATGCACTGCTGTTATCACGTGTGACAGTGTCCCGTTATCAGCATCTGAAGTTGGTACGAACGTGCAACACGCCCCCCCAATTTTTTTGCAAACACCACCGTCCATCGCCGTGATAAGATCTAAGACATATCTGTTCTGCATCGTCATCAGGCGCAGTGCACGGAGCTCTATTTTTATGATGTTGAATCCTTCTTCAGTGTCGTTGGCCAGCTGGATGAGCTCCCAGCCTGTTATCTGCAGCCATTTCGCGTTTGCCCTTGCTTGAACGCCTGGTGCTAGAAACGATGCAAAGACTGTTTCTGCAGATGAAAAAAGCTTATACTGTTGTGGGATTTCAGCAAGGAGTTCTGATGATTTGGACGAAATATAATTGGATCTTTTGCTGCGTGACAACTTGGTTTTCAAAGTTTCTTCTGACAATAGTTTGTATGCTGGGGGCTCTGTGATTGTCTCATCGGGCGCTGTCGATGGTTCAGCCGATTGCCCTGCTGCCGATGTGTCAGCCGATTGGCCTGCTGTCGATGTGTCAGCCACACGCCTTGCTGTAAACTGGACGTGGCTCTCTGGTATCACCATTAGTGCTGAGTGAAGTGTGGCTAGGGCACAAGTGCCCCTCCAGGATGCTGGGAGATGCAGGTAAGCTTGTTTGCCACAGATCCAGTATATGTCCATTAATGCAGCAGTGCCTTTTTGCATATCTGGCATTATTAAAGTCTTATTGCACTGCCGCACGGTTCCCATATTCGCCTTCCCTTGGAAGCAAAGTTTGTGCGGTATTTCTCTTTGAATTTCTATGGGTCTCTCCAGGGGTGTGACCCACGTCAGCTTGGTGATATGCTGTGACCAGATGGGGATGCACGTTTCTTTTGCCCACTCGTATGTTTCATCTGGCAGCCCTCGAAGCCCCTCAGCTTTGCATTTAATTGTTTCATCATGCCACTTGTCGTCTGCATACCTTGTCCCTTTTATATGAAAAATGTCTCTTGGAGGCAGATTATTCCTTGTCGTCTGCTGGTGCAAGTTTGTTCGTTTTCCATAGTGACTGTGTGTGCTTGAAATGTCTTTTTTATTCTACACAGCATCAGATGAATCAAACATTGGGCCTCAGACAAGGGTACTTCCTGTGGGATTAACATTTTTGGGGTTCCAGTTGCGTGAGGAATAAGTGAGCACACGTAACAACTTTCATTACTTGCTTGCTTTGCTGCGATGCTCATGTCTGAATACCATTTGTTTGATTGGTCAGGGTGTCGGGGGTCCTCTATTTCATCTAACCCCAGGTTATGATAAATATCGTATCTGTTTTTTCCCCATCCCCCTTTTCCGCCTCCTTGTGTTTTTTAGTTGGGTACCAACTTGTGGATATTGCAGCGGGAATATTCTAGACCATGCTTCATCTATGTTGTTCATGGTGACGTGTGTATTCAGTAGTGGTGTGTGTACGCATGCTTGTATTTCTGGAGTTAGTCAACCAATAGTAATCATCATTTAAATTCCATCCAAGCTCTATTTCCTTGGCCACAGTATTATTCAACAATGGAATAGCAGTTTTGTTTACATGCAATTGTTCGAAGGGTAACGTTATATTTTTACTATTAGATTCAATGTTATAAGTGTCCTTCAAAATAGTTCTTGCTTCACCATATTAGTTTAGACCCTGGTTTTGTCATATCAGTTCTGCTTCCCCCTTTATTCATTTCATTTGCCACATATAAAACAACATTATACCAAATAAAACAAAACATCATTATTGCAAATAGTATGGCAGCATATTTTATAACACATTCCAAATTATTTAATCTACTGGCCCTAGTGGCATCCCTATTTCTATCTAACATTTTAGCCTGCTCAGCCATTTCGTCGCATTGGCTCATGTTGAACCTATGTGGGCGAGACAAATTCATTAAGTCATCATGAAAAGAAAAATATTTGCAATTGTTCATTCTTTTTCATTTCTTTACTCAGTTAGGCATTTAACAATTCCTTTTTATTTTATCATGGAAATAATGAGGAAAGATAGAAAAGACAACACGATTTATATGAGAAGAAAAGAAACCGAGAGAGAGAGAGAGACAAAATATGTAAAATCCTTTTGCTTTTCCCCTATACTTTCCCTGTCTAAATTGCAGTTTTCATCATGTCAACCTGTGTCAGTGATGGCATCCACACAGTCGGTTTCATTTTGGGGAGGTGCAACACTGTGCGCCCTTCTCACATCTGAGAGGTGCACCCAGCACTTTAACCCCTTAACTGCAACTGCAGTTGGGGTGCTGTACACCACTGTGTATGGACCATGAAAGCTTGGTGAATTCCACCTTCTTACAAAATTTCTGACATAAATATGCTCCCCTGGCATTAAAGGCCCCTCCAGGTTTTCTGTTGTCAGCATGGAGGTGTCTGTTGCTACATCTTCAGTAAATGGTGAAACAATGTATTTTGCTATGCTGCGTACCGTGCGCGTTAGCTGTGCTAGGTATTCCTTAAACTCTTCTCCCAGCACTGTGGCAGCCCTGTGTGCATCAGACGCCCTCCTAACAGGGGAGAGCGGCGTGTGCATTCTCCTTCCCGTCACAATTTTGTGCGGGCTTAAATGATGATCCTTGCATGGTTGATTTCTGAGTTGGAACAGTGCTAGGGGCAGACAATATACCCAAATTTATTTCAACGTGCTGCATAATTTCGATAAATTGCTTTTGAGCAGCCCGTTGATCCTCTTCACAACTCCATTGGCCATTGGATGATAAATCGAACATAGTTTGTGTTTCACCCCCAGAAGGGAGGTTACTTCCTTGAAGAGGTCATTCACAAAGTGCGTGCCGTTGTCTGAACGGATCACGTCACAGATTCCCCACCGCGAGAATACTTCTTGCACAAGGAACTTGCCAGCACATTTTGCATCAGGATGGGGACAGGGGCCCGCTTCTACCCACCGTGAAAAAGGGCATACCACCACAATCAAGTATCTTGCTCCATTACATCTTTCTCCCATATCGGCGTAGTCGATATGTAGTTCTCTAAATGGACCTGCAGGGTGTGGCAAAGTGCCACGCAGAGTTCGTAATGTCATTCCCGAATTGTAAGTTTGGCATGTAGTACATTCAGTCACAAATTTAGACAAGTATTCGTGCAGATTAGGAACAAACCAATCCTCTTGAATATCTGAGGCAATGTGTTCTTTTGCAACGTGAGCTGGCAAATGCAGTTGTTGGAATGCTACTTCTAATAATTCTACAGGCATCACTACCTTGCCTGTCGTTTCCTGTCTCCAAATGAGATCTGTGGCTGATTGCTTACACCCTTGTTTACCCCACAAATCCGACTCTTCCGTTGGGGCCCTTCTCTGGAGTTCTACCAATTGTGCTATGGGCGTATTACTGTATGCTTCTGCTGGTTGTTCTGCTGTGGTTGTTTTTACAATGTACTCTGATGTTGGTGTCTTATTGAAGTACGAGGCTTCCTTCGCTGCTGCGTCGGCTGCCGCGTTCCCCAATGAGACGGCATCTGTGTTATTGGTATGGGCTTGGCATTTAACCACTGCTACTACCGATGGTTCTGCTAAAGCTTCTATTAGTTCATTTAGCAATGTGGCATGTTGTACGGGGGACCCGTCTGCTCTTCTGAACCCTCTCCTTCGCCAACGTGATAGCCCTGGGTGAACTGTGGTGGTGACCTAAGCTGAGTCTGAATATATTGTCACGGCACAATCTTTGGCTGCGTGTAACGCGCTGATTAGTGCGGTTAGTTCGGCTGCTTGTGCAGAGTAGTGTGAGGGGAGGCGTTTTTGAACAATCACTTCGTATGTGTCTTCTTCCATGCGCCCTACCGCCATCCCCACATGTTTCTGTCCTGTCTCTGAGTTTATGGATGCTGACTCGTCTATGAAATACATTTCTCCTTCTGTAAGGGCGTTTTCTCTTGCTTTGGGAATGTCATCGCCCTCTCCCTCATATGTGCTACAATCGTGTTCCTGTAAATCCTCAGTTGTGCATGGCTCTGTGATGAATGTGGCTGGGTTCACTGTCTTGCATCTGACCACATGTACATTTGGACTTGATATTATTATTTCATAAGCAGAGGCTCTCTGTATTGTGAGAGTAGATTTTGATCTTTCCAAAATAGCAAATAACGAGTGTTCCGCATATAGCGTCACTGAACGCCCCATTACGATTGTGGCACTTTTCTCAATGGCGAAGGCCGCTGCAGCGAGGGCCTGTTCACAAGTGAAATGTCCCTGCATTACTGGGTCTAATATTCCACTGTAGTACGCTAATGGTTTGTGGCCTAGCGATGTCTTTTGTTTCAATACTGCTATCATTAATGTTCCATTGCTGTGTGAAAACAGGAAAAATTCCCTTTCATAATCTGGATTTGCAAGGACTGGGGCGTCTGAAATAAGGCCTTTTAATCGAGAGAATTGGGCAATTGTCTCCTGTGTCCATTTTATTGGGGCTCTGTTCTTTTGTGCTTCTTTCAGTGCTTGTAACATTGGCCGTGTGTACGCTGCGTAATCGAGGATCCATGCTCGGCAATAGTTACATATGCCAAGAAATTTCTGCATGTCCTTCACTGTTTTTGGTAAGATAATGTGTCGAATGGCCGCTGCTCTGTCTGGTAGTATTCTTTTTCCATCTTTAGATATTTACTGGCCAAGATACACAACGTCTGCAAGGCAGTATTGTAACTTTCCTTTGTCCACCTTGTATCCCTTGGCAGCCAATACGTTAAGTAGTGTTATCGAGTCTTCTCTACACTCTTCTTCTGTTTTTCTGCAGACGAGTAAATCATCTACGTACTGTATAATGGTGCTCCCTACATCTATGTTGCCAATGTCTTCTCGTAGTACTCTGTTAAAAATGCTTGGGCTCTCGCAATACCCCTGTGGGAGTCTGTGATGTTCATATCTGCTGTTTCCTAATGTAAAAGCTGTAAGGTACTGCGACTCTGGTGCGAGTGGCACAGAGAAAAAGGCATTTTTCAGATCAATGACAGTGAAGCAAGTTGCCTCTTTTGGTATACTGCACAATATTGATGCTGGTTTAGGCACTAAAGGGAACTCTTTTTGGATGACGTCATTGAGTGGGCGGAGGTCCTGGACCATTCTCCACACCCCTCCTTTCGCTTTCTTAATCGGAAAAATCGCCGTGTTGCATGGGGAAGTTGATGGCACTAAAATACCTTGGCTTAGGAGTGCATTCACTGTTTCTCTAATACCTTCCTCTGCTTCTTTGGATATTGGGTATTGTTTCACTCTGGGTGGGAGGGCACCTGGTTTCAGTTTTATCTTTATGGGAGTTACCTCGTGCAACAATCCCACATCGTGTAGCCCTGTAGTCCAAATTTCAGGGGCTAGCCTGGCCATGTCTTCTTCAAATATTGTCGGTGTGGCCTTTATGTTAGCCATGAGTGGGTTGTGTATTTCTCTGTATTGGATCATAATGTCACATGGTATGCTTATTTCCATTATTATTTCTCCATCCCCTTCATAATCAGTAAACAATTCTTCATCAGTTACATCTTTTAGCATTATGTTTGGCTCTATGCATAGCACACTTCTCCACTCGCGTCCCTGCGTGTCCAGGCCCATGACCACAATGCTTTTGTTGGAAACTTGAACTGCCTCAATGTCTATAGACATAGTTGTGCCTGGCACTACATCTGTTGGTGTGATTGGGCGGTATATGAAGTCGGATGGTATTCTCCACTCTTTTTGTATTATTTCAGGCACTACTCGGGCTAATACCTGTATTCCATAGACGAACATGTCCATGTCAATGGGAATCCCTCTTACTGCAACTTCCTTTGTAATCGTGCTTATTATCAAGAGTGCTCGTACGGGGCATACCCCTGGCGTCGAGCACACTATTCCTCTTTCAGTAAAGGCTATGGTCATGTTTAACTTACTGAGCAAGTCTCTTCCCATCAAATTGATTGGCACATCTTCGTAATACAATAAGAGTGCACGCACTGTTTTTCCCCCCACTGTTACATCAAGATCTTTTGTATAAGGAACTTTTAAAATAACCCCAGAGAACCCCTGCGTCTCCAAATTTCTTCCTGAGAGCTGAAACCGCCCTTCTGTGAGGCATGATTTTTCTGCTCCAGAGTCTACCATAAAGATAAACTGCTTGTTTCCTATCTCTGCCGCCACTAGTGGTTCCTCATTTGCACTTTGTGTGGTGGATAGGACTGGACACGCAAGTGCTCCCTGTGGGCTGTCCTAGTCTTGGTATCTTTGCTGACCTGGCACTGAAAAAATGTTGCCACCCACGACCGTTATGCTGCGGAATGGTGCAGGGGCACTGTTTGCGGCCGCTGCAAAAGGGTTATTGTTTATGTTCCCTACTGGGTTTTTTCTCGGCATGGGCTGTAGTGCGTCTTGCTGTTGTGGCTGCTGCTGCTGTTGCTGCTGTTGTGGGGCTGGCTGTCTCTGTTGCATTTGGGGGTCATAGCAGTATTGATCCTGTTGTCCCCCCCTCCCCATTGGAGCTCCACAAGGGCTACCTGGGTGTGGGCAGCCCCACCCCTGTTCATTGTTCATGGGCTGTTGTTGCTGCCCTTGAAAATACCCTGATGGTCGCATTCTACAATCTCGTGAATAATGTCCCCATCTTCCACAATTCCAACACGACCCCTGTTGTCCTTCCCCTTGATCCTTGCCCACCATAACCTCTCTTTCCCATTCCTCCGTATCCTCCCCTCTGCCCGCGGTACCCACCTCTTCCTTGGGCTGGCCTGTTCTGCCACTGCGATCCTTGGCATGGCTGTTCCTCTCCGTTCCACTGTCCTTGGTCCTTTCCAACCCACTGCGCTGCTATCCCAATGGGCCTTCCTCCCGCGTTTTCCTCTCCTTCGTTTCCTCTGTCTGCTGTTGCACTGGCAGTAATGGCGGCGACCTTCACTAATTTCGTCTGTACTAATTTTGCTTTGTCAGCCAGCCTCTTTTGCGTGACCTCCTTTTCCTTCTCTTTGATCCTCCTCCAGTGGTGTACAATTATTATTATTTAAGGGTGGCTCTGAATTTCAGTCCACCCTTTGGCTTCGATCCCAGCTATTTTGTCCAAGGCCTTCTGCACCTCTTTCGGCAACCCATTTTTAATGATAAAATAGAATAAAGCTGTTGATTGATTCCATGCCGTACCAGTTTCGCTTCTCCATAAGTCTTGCACTCACAAAATGAATTGCGCAGGATCCTTGTTCTCCTCCATCGTGCACTGCATCACTGCATGTAAATCTGGAACGTCTGGAAATGCACGCCATAATGCATCCCACACTTGTGCTCGAACATTGTTGAATGATGATCCGTCGTGTCGGTCACAGCTCATCGTTACTCCCGGGAACCCCGCCCTTTCCCAGATTGTGTCTGCTTGGTCCCTGATTGCTGATACTAATAGACTTTTTACATCACCTATAGCTAATGGCACGCCTGCCGTGTTCTTCCCAAATACATGTATCCACTTACCTGCCCCTCCCGTCAGCGGGGGGAGGAGTTTTAACAAGCTGGTTTTGTCCATTTGGGCCCAAGGAATGTAGTTTGGCCTACCTGCTCCTTTATGTATCAGTGGCATTTGTAGTTTCTGTTTCTTTCCCGTTTTGCTCGTCTTCCCTTTTTTCGTTTTACTTACCAGTATGTTTCCTGTCCTCCCTGTTTGTTGTCTTAATCTACCTTGCCATAATGGTGGCGATAGTGTGTCTGGGTAAAGGCGGTTTGGCAGTGGGGAACCCTCTGCGGCAGCTGCCTCTTCGTATTCATCTAAATCGTCCCATATTTCTTCTATTTCTGACTCTAGCTCGTTGTTCTCCTCCCAGTTTTCTTTGGATTCACTTCCTTGTCCTTCACCTTGATCTCCACTTTGTTGACTCTCCGGTGTGTTTGGGCATATAATTCTCACTGGTTTGTTATTTAGTTGGAACAGGAACTGTCCTGACTGCCACTCTTGTTCTTGCCTCTGCTGCGATGACGTCCCTTGTGATGCTATAGATTGCCCTGATACCGAAGCTGCTGGGGTTGCACTGCTTGCTGCCCCTATCGGGGGTGTAAGATCTGCCAGTGACAGGGGGGGTACCTCCCCTCCCCCTGGCAGCATTTGCCCTTTGTCACATAAAGCTCTTAACCGTGTTATTTCCATTTGTGCGTGTGCTAACTGACGGTTGAAATCACCTGTTAAACGTGCGATATCCACAGGCGGTGCGCTCGTGGGGCCGTACAGGCCTCCTATGTCATATGGTGGAGGTTCAGGGGCTGTTGCCACGCCCTGAGCAGTGGCGGTGGGTGGTATATAAAGGGGTTCACTAAACCCTACCGCTGGCCTAGTCATTAAGGGATAGATTTTTGTTACTTCGTTTTCGGTTGTAGTCGTTGAGCATTCCCCTTTTGATGTCCCGCCTACTTCTTCAGGGTTTTTCTGCTTTTCTGTCATACGGCTTGTACCTACCTCTGCCGTGGGGGAAACTTCTTCGAACATGTGCCATAAATCTATCACTTCTCTTCGGTTCTGTAACTGTTTCCCTTTGTATCGCGCTAGCAAATGTGTTGATACTAGGTCCAACACTCTTTTCTCAAATGATCCTCCTTCTGGCCAAATTGGTGTAACCCTGTCTTCTTTTATCTCAGTGATCCATTGATCGTGATACTTCTGTATCCTGTCACTATATAGTGGAAGGTGCTGGCAAATATATGCTAGTGGCGTTACTCCCCCCATGGCAATGTTTCTTTTACTTTCTTGTGTATTCTGGTACCTTTGAATCTCTTCCCACCTCTCTCTTGGTATGTCAGTTACAATATGTGGAAATAATACGTTCTTTATCAATGCTCACAATTACCATATGTCGCATTAGCTGTCTGAGAGGTGTTACCTGGTCACCTCTCACAATTTATTTCTTTGCTTTATCTTATATCAATCACAAATTACTTGTACTGAAACACTTTAGCGTGTTCAACAAGACATATACACAAAAGCAGACTGACAAACATATAATCATGCAACATACACATGCACTGCCTGCGCGCATTTGTTCTTTCCCTATTCCCGCTCCTGTCCCTGTTTTTTCTTCTTCCCTATACTACCTACTATATCGGATTCACTCCCCACCTTTTTCACCTTTATTATGTCTCAAGATTTCTTACCTTCACGGAAAAAGAATATTCTAAAAACTACTCCGAGCCTACACGAGACCCCTACTATTTTTCTCTTTATCTCTATTCTGCACTTGGTCAGGACAAATGCTACGCGGCGCCGCCTTCTACCCCGTACGGGTTAGGATACCACTTCTCTTCTTCTCACTTCTTACAACACCTAATGGCCATATAAAGGATAGATCAGAAAAGCCTCACCGTCACTCACACAGACCCTATTCTTAGCTACCTTCCCTTTGTTGCTAATTCCCTTCTTCTCGTATTTCCCCTTACCTTCCTTTGGGGTCTTTGCAACCGGGACTCCACGTGTTCAGTCAGGTCCTCCGAGGGTCGCCGCTCACGGCCTGACCTTGCTCAGGTCCATCCCCCAACCAAGCCGTGGCCTGCCTTGGCGAGCAGCTTTTTCGATCGGGTATTCGTCAACCGGGAACCCTTGACCCTTCCTTCTTGATGTGCACAGTCTGGTCAACCACGGAGGCGATGGTTCTGCTGGGGGGCGCCCTGGGTCTCGCTGCCGGGCGGCGCAGGCCTCAAGGTACCTCTCTAAATCATGTTGCGGGGGTCACCAAAAATGTAAGTGCCTTTCCCCGTCTTACTACGTGTGAGAGAAAATAAAATAGCTGACACAACCCCTTGTCGGGGAAAGAGGCACTGAAACTCGCTGCAAGAGTTCAAAGGATGGTTTATTTCTCCAGCTAGGAAATAACCCAAAAAACCCTCTAGCCCCTCATTACATCACACTTATATTTATATTAATTAAAGTAACTCTAACAAAAAATGTAAATGGACCCGATTGGCCAGGTGGTGTGATGCTGTAGGTGTGGGTAGCATCTCTTCCTCCTGGTTGGCTGAGTGGCTGACGAGATGACGGACGTCAAACATCTTGTGCTCCACGCAGGTCAGGGTCCGGTCACTACCTAAGCTAATATGTTATACACTAAATAACAAATTATTTAAAACATTTTATGCTACTTGTCACATTTCTACATAAGTCACACACAATGGTTATTGTCAGTACAATTGGGTCATTCGTGGCTTTAATTGGAGGCCTTGACCTTATTGTGCATGTAGAACGATCAGGCTGTATTTCGCATCTTTTCCTAGGTTTCAAAACTCATTAGTACAAATAAAAACATATATAGTAGTAAAAAATGCTTAAGGTTAGTAAGGAGTGTATTGGGTGGGGTTTCGCAGCACAGACGAGGGTCTGGCAATTTGAAAGAAATACCTTACAGGGGGTTCAGGGTCAGGATGGCAATAAATTGTTCTAATGGGGGTGGGTGGCTTGCACGTTTATGAGGACGAATCGGGCAGAAAGTGCTTAGCTCATTCTGGTTCACATGCCGGTTCTCAGACGAACAGTGATCTCAGAGGAAGAAAACTGTAGCATATTGATTGTTGCAACTTTCTCCAGCTTCAGCGTGAGAATGGAAGCGCAGAGCTTTTCTTCGCAGGGTGAGTACAAGGGTGGGGGCCAGCCAGCTGCCTGCACGCCTCATGTGTGTGTGTGTCTCTGTCCTTGGCTGCCGCGGTGGAAGGGGAGCTGAGCATTGCTGTTCTATCGCAGTGAGGCCTGTTTACCCAAGATGGAGTCGAAAGGGGGCACAAAAGATGGATGCCCGTGTCCTGCTCAATAGTCCCATCTATGTAGCAGTCAACCGTGGATAACTTTACATAAGGGCAAGGGGCAATCCCACTACCGGAGGCACGTGGTCCAAGCCTTGTACTGAGAGGCGTACGACGCGAGGGGGCCTGAGGACCTCTCGCTCCCATATGGTACTCCAAATGGGTTCTATGGACAGACATGACAAAACTCATCAATTGTTGAAAATCAATGATCCTGTAGGTCGCCGTTCCAATTCGCTTATCACTTGATGTGCTTTGCGCTCTGAAGTAAACTCTACTGAGAATGAGCGTATGTGGCTGGCATACATACCCCAGAGCAGACATTCAGGGGAGGCGAGAGCTGGTGTGCTGCTGCATACTGGGACCCACTGTGCTCTCCCCCCACACGTTGCCTCACCCTGGCGTGGTTGAATTTGTTGCGTGCATTGTGGAGTAAATGTCCCAAAAACCGTGTATTCTAGGGTTGAGGACCAGGGACCGGTCCTTCAATGACCACATTGTTGTTTTGCCGATTTCAGGCAACCGTCTCCCCGTGTGAAGGTGCTGAAATCCAGGGAAAGGGGTGGGGTGTCCAAATGTTATGCAGCCAGTAACGTCTTGAGGGTCCTAACGCAACTATGCAAAATGTGGTGCAGCTTGGTGAAACAGTGTGGAATTTTATAAAGAACAACACTTTGGCAAGCCACAGACCCACACATTTTCACTTTTTAAAATATAAATGTAGGGTTGCTGGTGTGTTTTAGTTTATGAAAGGGAAATTAAGTTTAGGCATTCTCTGCTGTGAGATAGTAAGGAGACTGGGTGGCCTAGTAAAAGCCGCTCATGGGACAGGACCACCCACTGGAGCCACCTACTGGCCCACCCTCAACAGTGGGTGGTTTGTAGTAGGGAGTATGGGGTCAGTTCTGTTGGTGTCACCCTAATGGTGTATGTTTGACCCCTCTCAGGGAGGCCAGGCTGGTGGAGGAGATCCGCAGCGAGAATTATGCTAGTTACACTAGGGTAAATAAGGGGTAAATAAGGGGAAAAACATAGCAATCCCTGAAAACAAAATCCACTTTGGAGTCTGTGTTACAGTAAATGGAGTAAGGTAAGAATTTAGGGTGTAGCCCATCACCTGTGAGACTGACATATTTTATTTTAGGTTTATTTTTGGTTGCTTAGTACCCATTTCTGTCCAGCATGTCTGCAGGGGTGTGGTGGCTACAGTAGGGCCTCTCCCTGGCCTTGGGAAGGAAAAGAAATGTGTACCCTGTGGTGAACCTGAAGAACGACATGGACGATTGTGAGTCATGTTCCAAGGTGTTTATTAAAAGAAAAAGAATCCCTCGCCTAACTTGGCCTATCTTTAGGAGGGATGTTCCCTACCTACCAAAACAAAAACTAAGGGTGGATGCTAAATTCTAAATTAAAGCTCTTTAGTCCGAATCCTATCCAGCTAACTAGTCCTGCCACTATAGAAAATATCTAACTAAAAGAAGGAATAGGGGAGGCTTTGTACAGTAACCTCAGCAAGGCTGCTTCCGGGCCCAGTTTATATTTTACTTGGTTTAAGTCTTCCAAAGTTCCTTTTTCTTAGCAGGATATTCATTCTAGCCTTGATAACAAATAAAGCTTTACAGTCTCTCCTTTTAATGAAGAAAACAGTTTCTTAATGCACACAATTCCATGCCTTTCACCCTTTGAGGCGGGCACTCCCCAAAGTCCTGTAGTCCTCAGACATCTTCTTTTCTTCCACCCAAGTTATTTTGGATAGGGTTGTGGTCTGCTTTGTTCAAAGTTTGCAATCATTCTGGCTTTCTGAGCCTTAATTCAACTATTCATATTGCCTTCTTTCCCCCTTTCATGTGTTAGTTGCATACTCTGGTTTGTTGGGCTCCTGTAACCCGAAGACCTTTTTCCAGCTGTTATTCACACTGTTAGTACTTTTCTCAGTCCCCCTTTTCTAATGTGTATTCACTCTATGATTTATCAGGCCCCCGTAACCTGAATACGTTTTAAAGTGATTTTTCAGAACATTCCTATTACTCTCATTCCCCTTTTATAGGGTATTTGCACATGTGGCTTTCTCAGGCTATTATTTGCAATGTTCATACCTTGTAGCGGTCTGTCTTCCATCGGGTTTCTCAGGCTCTGAAACCTTGTCAGCTTTCCCAGTGGCTACGTATCTCTCTGTGGCTATGGTATGACATGCACAGAGCTCGGGGATCCTGGCTCCCATATACGGTCTGGTCTCGGCGTCTGTTACCAAAGGTCCTGCGGGGTCATCCACCAAAGAAGAAATGTGCCTTTCCATCCATGTTCCGATTCCGACCTGGGCTTCTAGCTCTGATTGAGCGCCAGCCCATAGGACTTTGGTTATTGTTTCACTCACTCTCATTGCTTCTGCTGGCTCCATGGTTCAGCATGGCTCTGTCCCTCCGGGGCGTTAATACTGTGGAGGCTTGCCTCTGTGTAACAGTCCCACTGCTTCCGTAGGAGTCTCCCTTTGCTTTACCATCCATCCTCTTCTTATACAAGTCACAGTAAGAATGTGAACAGTGTCCTTCTTTGTTGACCAGGGCATTCAGGATGTGGTTGCATGAGATATATAAGTCTTTTCCATATTCATATATGCAGACAAGGTGATTTGGACAGGAAGTTCATTCTGGAATGGGAGTCATTGTCTCCAAGAGGGGAGTCACTCCCAGTGATGTCCCACTTGCCCAGACCCTTAGGGAGGGTATTGCATAGCAGGCTCACCTCCTTAGACTCAAAGGGGGTGGCTCCCCTCAGGAGAGAAGCGGTGAATTGTCCAGATTCATTACAACCCTTTAGCTGGGTCAGGGCCAGAAAAAACAGGGCTACGCTAAACTGGCATTCAAAGAAAAAACCTCGGAACAGGCATTCTTTTGCTATGCTCCAGCCTACTAGAACATCATCCCAGTCGCAATCCAGTTCACTCCAATGCTTCTACAGTTCAGCAAGGAACTCGAGGCCATGCTCTTCATGGAATCTGTAGGGGTTATCGGTAATGTAATCCAGGCTACTATAACTTGTAACCTCCCCTTCCACTGACTTCTGTTAACCCCAAATTACTGGTACAGCACCTTATTGCTTCTTAGCTAGGTTTGTACTATATAAACCCAAATACGAATTAATTGGGAAGCTTCTGTAGAAAAGGTGTCATGTTTGGTGACCTAAACTAAACCAAGACTTGGGTGTATTGAAAATGACCTAATATCCTAAATTCAGTATCCAAAATCTGGAAAGAAACTACTAAATCTTCAGTGTGATAAACACAGAAAACCAGAAGTGAATGAATCTAACCTTTCCAAAACTGAACTGTTGCTGGATGCCTTGCCAGCACAGGACCAGATATTTGCATCCACTCCTGATCCATTCCATTAAAAGTGGGAAAACCCCACACTTCTACTATTACTTTTACTGTACCCTTGAATTATCATGAAGTCTATTAGCTGTTACAAATTACTATCCCCTCTTTCTGAGACTGATAATGAGCATGAATAATACACATTCCACCTTTTTCAAACAGGAATTCATGCCAGATCCCTTCAACTTCATGGCACTTTAATGATTGGTGTTCTCAGAGAGGCACAGCTCCACCTCACTGATGAGGCCCAACAAGGCTGAAACACGTGTCTGGGGTTGCTGTTGGTAATCTTAGTCAGAAGAGAATTGCCTAGCATTTTGGTGCTGGACTGCCCATGTGGGCGGGACAAAGACTGATATGCAAATGGATATTTCTCCTCTGTGAAAGGTGCAGTGAGCTAAAGTGTGGCTGCAGACCTAAGTGGGTACCTTCCCAAAGAACAGGTCATTTGGCCTTGTTTGCTCTCGTAGAAGGGCGCCTATGACTAATTTTTGGTTATTTAAGAGACTTGGGGTTAGTCACCCTAAGTTTCCGAAGGTCATCCAGATGTGGACCCCTTGTTCACTGTGCCCAGAGAGGCACAGCTCCACCTCACTGACAAGGCCCAACAAGGCTGAAACACGTGTCTGGGGTTGCTGTTGGTACTCTTGCTCAGAAGAGAATTGTCATAGCATTTCAGTGCTGGACTGCCCATGTGGCCAGGATAAAGACTGATATGAAAATGGATATTTCGCCTCTGTGAAAGGTACAGTGAGCTAAAGTGTGGCTGCTTACCCTGAAGTGGGTACCTTTCCAAAGAACAGGTCAATTGGCCTTGTTCATTCTCGTAGAGGGGCACCCCTGACAAATTTTTTGAATGTTCTGAATGTAGCCGCAGAAAGAACAGAGCATGAGAGAGCAGAGTATACAAGAATACTGAACAAGTGAAAGCAGGATCTGAAATTGGATGCGTGCAAAGAACCTACTACTGCAATAGAACAGAATAACGCCAGAATGTTCTTGGAACTCAAAGCAAAACCTAATACAGAGAGCTCCCGCTGTAACATTCTTCAACTTAATGTTCCCTCACAGGTATGGGAAACCCATTTTATGACCTTGTATTCAAGTAATATTTGCAGAATAGTTTCCACTCTTACTTTGGTAGCAAACATACCGCCTGAGTACCTGCCTACTATCAAATATACAAATTAGAATCTACAAATTAGAATTGTCTGTATAAGAAGTAGAAACAGCTATTCAATCCCTGATTGCTAATGTGAGTCCCAGCCCAGATGGGATACAATCTGATGTATTTAAACTACTGATTTAAGTATTGGCTTCAATCCTAACTAATGGCTTCAATGCAGTTACATCAAATGGGAGATTGGCAAGCAGTTGTAAGACAGGGGAAATTCTCCCCATATTTAAAGGTTTGCCAGGCGTTCACCCTGCATTATTGTCCAAATAGCTTATTGGATGGTACTTTCAACCTGTTTGGGAAGGTGTTACACCTCATCGCAAGTGGTCTATATGGGCTCGAACCCGTCTGTGTGGTGCCTTGATTACTCATCCCGCTAGGCGGGTGGTTTCCCTTTCTCCTCATCCGACTAGCAGCGGTCTAGTTGTTGCACGCTCCCATACCGTGCGAACAGACGATCACGTGTGGCATGGAGATCATGTGACCCTTTATACGGAAACCAAGCGACCGGCAATTTGCGTCGCTTCTGCCTTTGGCGCTCCGTGAGTTCGCTACTGAATCTCTCTCTCCTAACTCACTTGTTTTCTCTTCAACTAACAATTCTGATTTACCTGTCTTTTTTGATCCTCTGTAGAGTGTTCTCCCCGGTTTCTCCATCCCCGTTCTTCCCGCTCGCCTTCGGTTCCACGGATTACTCTCCTTTGATTCCCGTCTCTGCCTCCCTTCCAGCTGAGTAAGTCTCCCGCTCTTTAGGGGCTCTCGTACCTCTACCGCAGTGTCTTATTCCCATTTATCCCGATCTAGATTCTCCCGAAGCTCTCCTACCCATTAAGCTCCGGATATCACTCCTAATCCATCTTCGGATGGTGAGAAGCTTTCCATTACCTCTTTATTTCTTTTCTTACCTGGCGCTCTCCTCTAAACTTTCCTCTGCTTCTTCCCTTGTTCAAATCGACAGATCAGATTTCTGAGGTTTCCATTGAGGGTTCCTGCCGGAGCTGTCCTATCCACTGCCGTCAACTGGACCACCGTGCTTGGGAGTCGTCCAGGGTTTTCTTCCCATTAGAGGGTTTCCCTGGGAATCCTGCTTCCTCACCCGGGTTACTTTACCTCGGGCGGAGGTGTCAGGATTTGTTCAGGGTAATCTTCCTATCTGCTTTGAGTCTTCCGGTTGGAGCCTACAATCGCCAAAGTGAGCGGATGGCTTAGTACCTCTGTGTGCCAAATTTACCATTTACACTCATTGTGAAATTGACAGCTGTGACAGTAAGCGACGCCATAAAAAAGATACTATCGGTATCGCTCTTGGCGATTGTTATTCCAAATGGAACAACAAATGCAGCAGTTAATGGCAGCCATGCAGGCCATGTCGTTAGAAGTCCAATCCCTGAAACAAGACAATGCTCAACTACGTAATCGTGTAGACAGAGTGTTTTCCGATACCCCTCCGTCCTCTGTGCATTCCCTTATGTACGACGGGGATCCCTACAAATTAAAGGAATTCCTTGACAGTTGTACCGTCTTGTTTACATTTAAGTCTCGCTTTTTTCTGACCGACAAAGATAAGGTTGGATATTTGATGTCACGTCTTTCGGGACCAGCCTTGGCTTGGGCAACCCCTCTAGTTACGTCCAACAATGCTATTCTCGATTCTTACGCTGCCTTTACTAATAGCCTCAAAACCATGTTCGGAAGAAAGGAGATAACAGTTGCCACACAAGAACGCCTTTTAGATCTCAAACAAGGAAACAAAGAATTACTCTGGTACATCACACAGTTCAAACAACTCTCCTCTGAACTAGGATGGCCAGATGAAGGTCTACTTACATTATTTCGGAGAGGTCTTACAGACGAACTTAAAGATGAAGTCTCTAAAGTTCCTCGTCCTGCTAATCTAGCCGACATGATCACCCTAGCCATGCAAATTGACTATCGCATGCATGAAAGGGCATATGAAAGGAAGAAAGGGAAAGGAACAACACGATTTCAGTTGGATCAGTCCCATTCGCTTCAAAAAAGTTTGTCTTCATCGGAAGAACCCATGCAAATTGGGACCATCCGTGGACCTATTACGGCTGCCGAAAGGGAGAGGAGAAAGTCTTTAAAGCTATGTATGTATTGTGGATCTTCGACTCATGTGTTGAAGGATTGTCATCTGGTTCCCCCTCGCCGTCCTTCTTTCCCTAAGTCGGAAAACTCCAAAGCCTTACCGTGAGGGGAAGACCGGTAAGTGCCAAACAACATTCTTCCCCGTATGTGACCAATATGTCTCTTGACGATTCACTCACTAAACAGTCCATGGTGGTCGTCTCTCTTTCTATCCAGTTGTCTGAAAGGACTATCCCAGGTATTCCGGCGCTTATTGACTGTGGAGCAGCCGGTAATTATATCGATGTAGAGTGGGCTAAGATACACAATATCTCTCAGGTACCAAAGACGTTGATAACTCCGATACAGGGGGTTGATGGTACACCTTTGAGTTCTGGACCTGTTAAAGAACAAACCATTCCACTTATTTGTTCTATCTCGGGTCATATGGAAAGATTGGTTTTTGATGTCATAAGAACGGCCCATTACCCAATCATCCTTGGACTTCCTTGGCTACGACTACATAATCCATTCATAAACTGGACTGCTGGTACTTTGTTTTTAGGATCGGATTATTGTGTTCATCACTGCCTTTCCCTCGAATCAGTAGGAATCCGAATACCTTCGGATCAGACCCTCAAACCCACTGTATCCTCCATCAATCATCTTGAGATTCCTGACTGTCATCTACTCTACCGATCCGTTTTTGATAATCCGGATTTTCCTACCTTACCTCCTCATCGAAGAGATGACTGTCATATTGATCTGCTTCCCGATCAACCTATACCTTTTGGCCGAATGTATGTACTTTCTCAAAGAGAAAAAGCCGTATTGAAGGACTATCTGCAAACCCATTTGAGGAATGGCCTCATTTCTGAGTCAGTGTCTCCAGCAGGGGCATCTCTCTTCTTCATTCCCAAAAAAGATTCAGAAGAGCTCCGTCCCTGTATAGATTATCGGGGTCTCAACAAGATAACAACCGCAGACAAGTATCCGATGCCACTCATCACTGATATTATAGAAGCTGTTAGAGGGGCCTCATGGTATACCAAATTAGATCTTCGTGGAGCATATCATCTCATCCGTATCGCACCCGGAGACGAGTGGAAGACTGCTTTCCGCACTCCTTTCGGACATTATGAATACCACGTAATGCCATTCGGGTTTGTAAATGCTCCAGCAGTATTCCAGAGATTTATGGACCACTTATTCGCTGACATTCTATTCCGGTATGTGATCATTTATCTCGATGACATTCTCGTTTTCTCCAACAACAAGGTCGAACACATCAATCATGTCAATACTGTACTCGAACGCCTTCAATCCAATCATCTTTACTGCAAGGCATCTAAGTGTGAGTTCCACCAAGGACAGGTCACTTACTTGGGCTTTGTTCTATCGTCCCAGGGAATCGCCATGGACCCAAGAAAGATCTCCGCAGTGATAGAGTGGCCCAGTCCAACAGGAGTAAAAGAAATTCAGAGGTTTCTGGGATTCACCAATTTTTATCGGAAATTCATCCCATCCTTCTCTGAAATCATCCTTCCTTTGACCCGTCTTCTCAAGAAGGGTGTCTCATATGTTTGGGATGAAGCAGCCCAGAAAGCATTTGATATCCTGAAGAAACTGTTTACATCAGAGACCGTTTTGATCAATCCGGATCAATCTAAACAATTCATAGTGGAAACAGATGCTTCCCAAAATGCATTAGGGGCTGTGCTTCTACAGTCCTCTGCTCATGGAGAAGAGAGACCAGTAGCATACCTATCAAAAACCTTTAGTTCTGCTGAAACAAACTATTCTGTACTCGAGAAAGAACTGTTGGCCATCAAACGCGCCTTTGAAGAATGGAGACATTTGTTATTGGGTTCCCCCTTTCCAGTCTTGGTGCGTACTGACCACCAAAACCTCAAGGTTCTCCAAAACGCTTACACCACCAACAGCAGGCAAGCACGTTGGGCATATTTTTTTTTGCCCTATCGAATAGAGTTTGTTTACTGGCCTGGCAGACATAATCTCAGAGCTGACGCTCTATCCAGCAAGGATTCCCCAGATTCTTCCTTTCGTCCGGAAAAGATGTTTCCCAACGCTAGTTTTATCGCAGTTCTGACTGATTTCCTTCAAGAGATACAATCAGCCTCCAGATGTAATAAATCACTCTGTGAAGACTTGGCTTCTCTTCACCAACTATCCAAGGAAGCAGATTATTACTTTCATGGTACTCAGGTTTTGATTCCTATTCCTTCACTACAACTGGAGGTTTTAAAATTCTGTCATGATTCACGTGCAGCCGGACATAGAGGAATCCTTCCCACTTTGGAGCTCATCCAGCGACATTTCTGGTGGCCAAGTATGAGATCTGATGTCCAGGACTATGTTGCTGCCTGCAGGGTTTGTGCTCATGCTAAGACTCCTCGTTCCTCCCCATTAGGGCTGTTAGCAAGAATGCCTATTCCGGAACGACCGTGGCAGATAATTTCAACTGATTTCATTTCTGATCTGCCACCATCGGCGAAAATGACTACCATCATGGTCACCATCGACTACTTCACGAAATTGGCGCATTTTACTCCTTTGCGAAAACTACCCAGTGCCCCATCCATGGCCAAGATATTCCTCTCTGAAATCTTTTCTCGCCATGGCCTACCAGAGACAATTGTATCTGATCGAGGTCCTCAGTATACCTCTCTTTATTGGCAACAGATCTGTCACATTTTAGGGGTAAAACGGGCCCTTTCGTCTGGATTTCACCCCCAAACAAATGGTCAAACAGAACGATTGAATCAGACTCTCGAGGGATACTTACGGTGTTTCATCTCTGCAGCTCAAGACAACTGGGTGGAAATGCTTCCGTTTGCAGAATTCGCATACAACAATTCTCTACATTCTGCTCTACAAACCACTCCCTTCTATTGTACCTATGGGTATCATCCTTCATTTGCTCCATCGGTGTCTCCCTCTGGATCTGGCTGCCCAGGTATAGATTCTCTGGTTGCTGATATCCATGAAGGGCAGAAGATTGCCAGACAGTCGTTACAAAAAGCTCAGGATCGAGCCAAGAAGTATGCTGATCGTCATCGACGAGACATTCAGAACTTAACCGTTGGGGATTCTGTTTGGTTGTCGTCCAGGTTTCTTCCCCGTCGTTTTGTTCCATCTAAATTGTCTCCCAAATACTTTGGTCCTTTTCAAATCCTCTCCAAGATAGGCACTGCTGCTGTTCGTCTGGCCTTACCGGTTTCCTGGTCTCGGATTCATCCAGTCTTTCACCTGTCCCAGATCAAGCCTGTAGTACAGGATCGTTTTCATCGTGATGGGGAATCTTTACCTCCTCCAGTTCTCACTGATGATGGTCCTGAATATGAGGTTGCGGCTATTTGTGACTCACGAATCCATCGAGGTCGCTTACAATTTCTTATTGATTGGAAGGGTTATTCTCCTGCTGAGAGAACTTGGGAACCTGCCTCTGGGGTTCACGCTTCTCGTCTGGTACGACGGTTCTTCCTACTTCATCCGGGTAAACCCGGGGCGCCCTCCCGGAGGAGGGGGCATACTGTTACACCTCATCGCAAGTGGTCTATATGGGCTCGAACCCGTCTGTGTGGTGCCTTGATTACTCATCCCGCTAGGCGGGTGGTTTCCCTTTCTCCTCATCCGACTAGCAGCGGTCTAGTTGTTGCACGCTCCCATACCGTGCGAACAGACGATCACGTGTGGCATGGAGATCATGTGACCCTTTATACGGAAACCAAGCGACCGGCAATTTGCGTCGCTTCTGCCTTTGGCGCTCCGTGAGTTCGCTACTGAATCTCTCTCTCCTAACTCACTTGTTTTCTCTTCAACTAACAATTCTGATTTACCTGTCTTTTTTGATCCTCTGTAGAGTGTTCTCCCCGGTTTCTCCATCCCCGTTCTTCCCGCTCGCCTTCGGTTCCACGGATTACTCTCCTTTGATTCCCGTCTCTGCCTCCCTTCCAGCTGAGTAAGTCTCCCGCTCTTTAGGGGCTCTCGTACCTCTACCGCAGTGTCTTATTCCCATTTATCCCGATCTAGATTCTCCCGAAGCTCTCCTACCCATTAAGCTCCGGATATCACTCCTAATCCATCTTCGGATGGTGAGAAGCTTTCCATTACCTCTTTATTTCTTTTCTTACCTGGCGCTCTCCTCTAAACTTTCCTCTGCTTCTTCCCTTGTTCAAATCGACAGATCAGATTTCTGAGGTTTCCATTGAGGGTTCCTGCCGGAGCTGTCCTATCCACTGCCGTCAACTGGACCACCGTGCTTGGGAGTCGTCCAGGGTTTTCTTCCCATTAGAGGGTTTCCCTGGGAATCCTGCTTCCTCACCCGGGTTACTTTACCTCGGGCGGAGGTGTCAGGATTTGTTCAGGGTAATCTTCCTATCTGCTTTGAGTCTTCCGGTTGGAGCCTACAATCGCCAAGGTGAGCGGATGGCTTAGTACCTCTGTGTGCCAAATTTACCATTTACACTCATTGTGAAATTGACAGCTGTGACAGAAGGTGCTTCACAATAGAGTTGTGAAAAGGCTAGACAGTGGGACATTGGGCCTCATTATAAGTTTGCCGGTCCGGTAACAACGGTACCGGTAAACTTCCCGGTACTGTTGTTACTGGACTGGCAAACTACGAGTTCTGCTCGCGAGTGCCTTCCTGTCCACCAGGACTGGCCTGGCGGGCGTACCGGCACCCGCGAGCAGAGCATGTCGGATGTACCGGCACCATTCTCAATGGTGCCGGTGCATCTGACCTCCCCTTTCCCATGGGAATGGGGAGCATTTTATTCTGGCGCCCGCGAATGGGCAATTACTGGGTCCGGCGGGCCTCAATGACCCAGTAATTGCCCATTCGCGGGTGCCGGAAAAAATCGCAAGTTTGATGGCAGCTTGCTGGTTTTACCGGCAAGGCTACGGCCAAACTTGTAATGAGGCCCATTGTAACTGATGTACAATATGGATCCTGGGAGGATGTGGGCGCTGAGCTTTGCAGTCTGAATTTGCATCCAGTATTGATAAAGTACGTAGTGGGAAGTGAAGTGAAGAG
This sequence comes from Ambystoma mexicanum, assembly GCF_040938575.1. Lineage (NCBI taxonomy): Eukaryota > Metazoa > Chordata > Amphibia > Caudata > Ambystomatidae > Ambystoma > Ambystoma mexicanum. Next base: position 736,006,871 of record NC_090934.1, on the reverse strand, counting down.
GATTTGGAATTCATTGACCTGTCCCCTGCTTTCAATCTTGTATAGTGGACACATTTGTGGTCCACATTGAGGGAGATGGAGAGGGAGATGGGGAATTCATGAGAATTTCTTTTTATCCTTTGATTGAGTTGGTTACTAATACTAGGACAGGGTCAAGAGCGTAACCAGATACATTCTATGTAGAGAAGGGAGTGTGCCAAGGCTGCATGTTTGTACCACTTCTTTTTAATCTATATTAATGGGTTACGCAGTATTCTGGAGTAGTGGCCTACTGATTTCTGTTCCTGCAGACGTCGGCGTGTACCATTTATTTTGTACGTGGGTGATGTGCTACTGATATTCTTCACATTGATTGCTCTCCACAAACTAATTGATTCTTACACTTCATGAGCAGTAGAGACTTGAGTGTGAATGCCACCAAATCTAATCCTATGCATCTGTGAGCTACAATATCAACTTGTAAAATAGTCTTCACTGGAAGAAAGACCTTCCTTGGGTGCATGGCGTATGACTACTTCAGGATTGTTTTAGTAAGGATCTTCGGTGGACACTGCACATTGAAACGACCATAATATAATCGATTGGCAGCACCTACATTTTTCTTGTGGCTTAAATCACTACCTGTTGAATAAATTATGACAGCTGTGAAAAACCAGAGGGTGTTTCACTGCCTAAACTCAAGGAATTCCTTACGCAGGTGGCCGGGCATCGCCATCGCCTTTGGATCCAGACCCTGGGGGTGGACAAGTGCAAGAGGATCACCTGTGTGAGGGGTCCTCAGGGAGTGGGGGAGGAATGTCTGGTGGCAAGACATGGTATCCCCCCCTTTCCAAATACCCCTGTCCCATCCTATTTTATAGGATATTCCAACTTCCCAGACCCCCTTTCCTACATAAACACTTAGCCGAGTAAGAGAATGTCTGCAGCTAAAAGGAGTACCACCCATGCAATACATTTGACATGTCCCACTAATAAGATCAGGCAGTGTCCGGCACTTGATCTTAATTACTTACACCTGGTATCTATTAGCTCTCCCCACATAGTTAAAAGGTGGAACACTGAGACACACTCTGAGCAAGGCGAGCAAGTGCAGCAAGGCAATGCACGAGAAGGAGCATTTCTTCAGGGCAACGGCGAACCAGGCGGAGCAGAGTGAAAGGCCAAGGGATAGAACCGAGGTATAGAGAAACTTTGGACACCCCGGCGAGAGATAGTTACCTCCGAAGGGCCTTGATGGTTGCACAACGAAGCCCAGCCAGAGAGAAGAGGTAAACCTCTTTTTTGTGTTTCAAGGATATCAGCCACCCACCCGTGTGAATGGCAGAGTTGGGGAGGTCCAGCGGCAGTTGTGGTATCAACTTTGACTTCAGCATCAAAGCCGTGGAAGACAAAAAGGAATTAACACAGCCGATGTGTTGATGAAAGCAATGAAAGTCCGGTCTGCGTTAAATGAAACTTGACGGCAACAGTATCTGATGAATGAAGGTTGCGCGTGTGTCGATCAGACATGAGAGAAAGCAAAACATTGTAAAGAACTGTAAATTAAAGATACACAATAACAGAGTGGTCCGGCGAAAGAAGATTGCCCAATCGAAAGTCTCAGTGAAATATCTGATACCGTAGAAGCGGAGGGAAGAGAAAGAAACTGAGGGGCAAGATTTGAACTGTTAGATTTGATCCCAGCAGATGGAAACCTGGATGTGAGAGATGTCTTTGAACTGTTAGGTTTCATCCCGGCAGAGGGAAACCTGGGTGTGAAAGATATCTTTCAACTTTCAAATAAGTACTGTGCTCGAAACTACAGTTGCCAAGAGGCCTTGGTGTAGGAGAGAAAAAGTGATGTTTGAGGAAAGAAGCTTGAAGTGGCCATGCCAAGGTAAGAGCAAAAGCCTTGCAGTTTCAAAAGTCTTCAACAGCAGAAGGAAAGTGAAAGGAGGCTTGAGCCTGACGGAGGGAAGCCTATAAAAGGTGTGATTGAAGCTTGGGGAAGAGAACCCCCACAAATTGTGATTGAAATGTTTGAGCCTGGTAGAGGGAAACCTGTACTGAAATGTATTACAAGCTAAAAGGTGACCTGGGCTGAAGTGAGAGAAAGCTGAGGGATCCAGCGGATATACTATTGATTTTTCATTTACGGTGAAGTGGGCCCTGGTCCATGAAACAAACTGCATCTTTGTGTCCGAAGACAGAGTGTGTTGCAAGGTCCATGTGTGCCACCTTACCCAGTGCTACAAAACGTGGTTAAAGGAGATTACGCAGGGCCTTAAGGAACAGTTTGGTCAGAGCGGACATACCCTCGCCTCAGGAGGCGCAGGCTCGATATAAGGGAACTCAACCCTGTCATAACTGCCAGCATTGCAGTAACATTCTTTCAGGCAATATAATTTCACACCCATGCACAGGGAAACCTATTACATTGAAACATTCATGTACCTGTGATTCTTCGAATGTGGTCTATGCCCTCAAATGTCCTTGTGGCTTTTATTATGTTGGGATTACTATGAGAAAAGTGAAATTACATTGGACCGAGCATAAGTCCAACATTCGGAAAAAAAGTCTTAGATCCCCAGTATCAATGCACTTCCTAGAAGCAAAACACAATATTGCCCAGCTTAAGTGCATGATCCTAGAACAAGTCAGGGTGGGACCAAGAGGGGGAGATGTTCATAAGAGATTACTCCAGAGGGAGATTGCTTGGATTGATCTTTTGGACTGTTTGAGTCCAAGAGGAATGAACAGTGAATTTGACCTCCTGTGTTTTCTTTAAGGTCTTCTGTTGTGCTTTTAGTCATTTATGTCAAGTTGCGTATAGACTGTTTACAATAATTGACAGACATGCGTTTGCTAACTGATGTGCCTTTATGCATTTTAGGCACTACTCTTGAGGCCAGATCTAAAACATGATTCATGATTATGGATTGATATAAGGAGTTGAGGTGTATTTAAATTCATTTAAAAAAACTGTTTATTGGTGATATTTGGGGGGGGGGGTCATTCCAGATTGTGAACGGCAGAGGCACCGGGAGCTCGTTGTCAAGCCTGGTAACAGGGAGTCAGCAGACTGTCAAATCAGAATGTGAGCGGGCTTGAATCCGCAGGATAAATTGCATATGCATGGAGAGGTTTATTTCTCTTTTTCCCTAGATATGTTATTATGTCAGGTATCTTATTGTGAGTCTTGATCATCGTACTGCACTTATGAGTGTCCCTAGTGGTGTTGGGAGTGACTGGATCTCCAGGTCACTCCACATTCTCCCGTGGGTCACCCTAATTATCTTGCGGGAGCTTGGGGCTTGGAGCAGTATATTACTGCTGTTTGCCCCTTCTCCCGCCGTGAAGAAATGTACCCACTGCTAACTCAGCTGTATTAGCAGCGATAGGTGAGGGCACCATAGGGTATTTGCCCAGATGCCCCCCTCCCCCGTTCTCCCCCCTCCTCTGACACTCTCTATCGTCCCCTATGACCCTTCTGCCTCCCCCACATGCTCAGGCACATTTATATTTTCCAACTAGTGAGCGTGTTGCATTTGCAGACGAGCGCACAAGAGCCTGTGTGAGTCTTTAATTTAATGTTAATTGGTAACCCATACGAGCGCCGTATCCCTCTGGGGGTATGGACAGTATCTCAGTTCAACAGTTGGGGAGGATCGCAGTGAGTAAAGCAAGACATGAGCTACACTACGTTGTATGCACATTTTGGCGGTCAGATGTACAATGAAATATCAGAGAACATTTTTGAAATGAGTTATCTTAACAAGCTTTCCTCTGGAAAGTGAGTTTGTGATTACTTCATTTTTACCTAGCTTAAGAGTGTTATAAGCACAAAACTTTTGATCACATATTAAAGTACTCATTTGATCTCTTCTTGGCCTCAGCCACCGCCCACTGGAAAGCCCAGCCCATCACCATTGTTTTCACCCGGGGAGAGGCACTGGTCTTCCTTCCGAGTGAGTACACTAAACTCTAACAGTACTAGTCAAAAAGCTGAATCATGTTTGAGAACAAATCTTTACAATCCACTCTTGCACATTTTACTATACTGGTTGATCCCGGTTGTTGCTACATACACAGGAATGAGGTTAGTTTTACTTTTTCCTTGAGAGTTACCTATGAAATCTCTCATTTGACATAGAAGTCTAATTAGGTTATCCTTCCCTTTTGTAGGAATTAATGAACAACTTTGAAACTTTAACACATCCCGCCCTGAAGAAGGATTGTTGTGTAATCCGAAACGCGTCAGCACACATGGTTGTGTTTAGGAGATTCTGAGCAGAAAGAATTGCACTGCCCAGAAGGACAATGGAGTTAAAGTGGCTACTTTGTTGTACTTGGCCACATAATAATTCCATGTTTAAATGTGCTACTTCACGAATAATATTCTGAGAGCATTTGGGTGCTTTTGAGGACTATGATTCAGCTCAGAATATTGTCATTGTTTGAGATTATGTGAATGTATAACTATTTTTGTTTCTAATGATTTCCACGCTATGAGTTAACAGTGTGGGTGCAATATTTGAATGCGCTTTTTGGTGAAATTGACTAACTTACATATAAAAATACTTTATCTGTCTATAAACTGTTTTGTCTCAGCTTTGTGGTGCTTCTCTTTAGAGAAGCAGATAGACGGATGCTTCATATACCTCGTTCATCATATGAAAAGCTTATGAACACAGTGAAGGCTTGTTGCATTGTAATTTAATTGATAGTGGGGTCTCTTGTGACTTAAGACTTCTCCTGGCTGGAGTTGGATGGGGCACACGAGATACTTAAAATAACATTGGGGACTTGTTTTCCCATCAGGAGTGCAGCATAGGGCTATCAGCTGGCAACAGCTGGTGTGTGTCTGGTGTTTCATGTTTTAGGAATCTCGAGTGGCCTCGAGAATCTCCCTGCTGCACCTGAAATTGTGTATGAACTACCTGAGTTTGAATAACCATATTCTAGTGAAATGACCTTAATATACACATCTTGACACCGTTGTGCCGTCCACCATATACTTTGTTCTAAAGGAGATTACTCAGCCATACTGACATTTCTTTTGAACACTGATTTTCCTTTTTGCATTATACGTTCCCTTTACACATTTATTGTATTAGAAAGAGGGGTAGGCATTAGGTTTATAAGTATAGGCCATTTTATTTTGACTAAGGACTGACTAGGAGTGTATTTTCCTTGAGAATACTCCCATCTTAGTTATAGGGCAAGATAGGAGTTTTTCAACCCCTTTTAAACCATCAATACAAGTTTTGAAACTTACAGCTCTTGTGTCAATGTCTACTTGTGATACCATCACTCCGTCACACAGCTGAGAGAGCAAAAGTTATGTGGCCAGTTATGGTGCAGGAATCTGGGGCGGGATTGCATTTTCCAGGATCGTCATCCTTTCTTTCATTAGCCGGTGGTTGATAAAAGAAAGGATGATATGCTATTATGTGGCTTGGCTGGCGTTTTGGGGCAGCCAGTCTAGCAATTTCTTACTATGGCATGACATGTGTTGCTGTTCAGCTTTGATAAACCAAGCATGATATGTATTATTACCTGGATAAACTGGCATTTTGGGGCCTTCATTCTAGCCCTTTCTTACCGTGGCATGTTTTTTTATTCTGGGCATCTATGATGAAGTAAGTTTGATGTTACGTGTCTAGACTGGACTACATTGTGCAGCCAGTTAGCACATGTTTCCTTATTGTGTCGTGGCATTTTTACAGGCAAAGGCAACAGGAGTATGTTTTTGTGGGGATGCTGGCATATAATGGCAGAGCCAGTATGGACATGTTTTCTAATACTATCATTACTGCCATTATATGGAAAGCAAAAATGAGTATGCTCTTATTAAAGAATGCTGACATATAATGGTGCCTCCAGCAATTAAATGTATCGGCACACCTAGTGAGAACCAGTTTCTATACTGGCATGTATTGTGAGCGAAGGCATAATGAAAATGCATTGAAAAATGCTCCTGTGCACTGTTGGTGACTTGCAGCTTGCATTTCTGGATTGCGGTTACCCCACAAAACCAATTGCAAACTGTTTTGCTTTTTACCCTGTTTTTCACTGAAAGTGTGTTGCATCATTTCAACCCAAAATTAAAAAAGATATTGGTTGGTTTGGGCTACCTCATTACGCTCGGTCGTTCTGGCATATTTGTGCGGACCATTTACACCCCGCCAATAAAAATAAAATTCACGAGCTGTCAATGGGCAATTCCAAAGAATGCAAAGACTATTGCAAAGCAGAAACTGAGGTCTACACTGGAAAATAGAGGAGCAAACATTCAGGAAGTAATCCCACTGATTCCTATCTGTACCTTACAATAGTAATCCACATATGCAATTGGTCACAAATCATAGATGCAGAATACTTGCTTCTTGACAAATTACCACTTAGGATATTTACTAGTGTAAGGGGTCAAGAGTAAGACTCGGCACCATGGCATGTGTGTTGGTTGCCATAGACTTTTATTTTCAGGCAACAATACGAAGGGTTGGAGAAAATCCCATCTATCCCTATATCTAAAAGGGGTTTCCCTGTCTCAAAAAAATGAAGGACCGTCTGTGCCAGGATGTTTTAAGCAAAAGAGTGTCCTACATCTTGTGTCCGAAAATCCTAATCTGACCCTTACACTCTAAACTCAATATAATGTGTATCGGGACACTCTGGTTTGCCATATCCCTGTAGTCTGTTTCAAAAGGTTTTAGCATAAGGGTTCATGGAGCAGAACATAAGAATAAGCCAGTGTCCCACCATAAAAGGGGTCTCCCTTCCCCTAGATTCTTTTTGGCAGTTCAAAGTTTCTCTATCAAGTGTTAATAGTATGCCGCAAGGGCATGAGCCTTCCTTTTAGATTTTTCTTTAAGCGTGCGTTTTCTTTACACTATTCCAACGGATTCAAATTCCACCAATGGTGTAATCTCCTGCCAGGGTATTTATGACTCTCACTTCAATTCTTACAAGACGCATGCATCTTGCCTTTTTATTTCCACAACTTCATGTTTATTTTGCTTTCGTACTCCTGGGTTACTCCCTTGCCAGGATTTCACTTACTTTACTTCTCTTCTCACTCCTTGGTTGTTCCCTTTCCAGAATATGTTTCACTCCTCACTCCTGGTTTACTCTCTTGCAAGGATATTGCTTTACTTCCAGCTCCTGTTTTTTCCCCCTGCCAAGCTATCACTTTACCTCTCACTCCTGGATTACCCTCCTGACAGGATTCTACTTCACTTCTGTGAGAAACCAGAAGGAGTCTCATCCGCTAGTCCCCAGGGATCTCTCTCTCAGGTGGTCAGGTCACGGCCATTGCCTCTGGATCCAGACCCTGGGGGTGGACCAGTGCCGAAGGATCAACTGGGTGAGGGGTCTTCAGGGAGTGGGACACCTGATGGCGAGACGCGGTATCCAGATGGCGAGATGCGGTATCCCTCCCCTTGTAACACCTTTACCCCATCCTACCAGGTAGGATACGTGGGAACTTTACCTCCCCCTTTCCCTTCACCAGCACTTTCTCATGGACAGCCCGCTCCGGGAGAAAACAGACTCCCACCCGAGCAGTGTACCTGACATGTCCCGCTAGTATGGTCAGGTGAAGTCAAGCAATTACTGACAATCACTCACACCTGACTTCCATTAAACTTACACACATGGATAAAAGGCGGAGCATAATAGCACACTCTGAGCAATGCAAAGCACACGAAGGAACAGAAGTATCAAGTTGGCAGCTGAACGAGGGGAGAAAGACAAGAAACCAAGAAGGGTTTGCAAGGAGGGAAATACCCTTACCTTTTCGGCAAGAAACGGTTACTTTCCAGAAACCTTCAAAGCAGAAAGCATAAGGCCAGGAAACCAGAATGAAGACTCCTGCATTGTTTGTTGGAGTTACCGAAGGGCCTCCCGTGTAATCAACCATGGTGGGGAGGAACAGCAGCCAGCGGGGTATCGTCCTTGGTACCAAGAATAAAGAAGCAATAGAGAGATCAACACAGCCAGTGAGCTGTGGAGACCGATGCAAGACCGGTCTGTGTTTAATTTGAGGTTGCAAGCGGCAACATTGTATAACAAGCGCTGAAACAAACCTTATCTGTGTGATGAAAGACGCAAGTAAAGCTAAAGTTCTTATGAATGTTTGAACTTGAAAAGGAAAGATTTGCTACCATTAAGAGTGGTCCGGCACTATGAGTGTGCTCAATCAAAGGTCTCTGTAAGGTATCCCGCCAAGAGAAACAAAATCCAAAAGACTGATGAGAATATTGTATGAAGTGATTCGAAGTGGTCCTGCAACGGTTTAAGCCAAACCCATTTCTCATTCGAAAGTCTTCAATTTTGATATCAAGAGGATCGAGCCTGAATGGGGGAGATCATAGCCCAAGGGAGACCAAGAGCAAACATTGTGGTACCAAGGGGTCCAAGCCTGAAGGAGGAAGACCCATGATAAATGCTGGAAGCAGGAACTTGTGCATATGAAGATCCTAATAGAAATGGAACTTTGATATTTGTTTGTTATGACAGGCCCTCTGCAGTAAGAGACTATTAATGGAAAAGAGACTTTGGCAGAAGGCCCTGATGTCTATGCTTTGTACTGTGTCCTAATGGCAGAGAAGCCAGTGTGTGTGCGAAGCACGAACATGCTGTCTTGCTCTGTGCTGAAAATGTGGAGAACGGAAGCCAACTGCTCAACTGTCCAGACATATTATTTCTTTAACACTTTTCTTTGTTGAATACATTATTTTCCCACACCCTTTTGTATTTAGAATTAAGGAATGGCAATAGGTTTATTAGTATAGTCCCCTTTTAATTTGAGAGAGACTAGACTAGACTGCATTATCATTTGACGGTCATAGTCTGCTCCAATCCTTAGCTTTAGGTTAGATAGATAGGCGTTCAACCAACCCATTGAAGTTCAATAAACACCCTTGAACTGAGATCACTTGTGTCTGTCTTCACTCTTTGATACAATGCTTTACTTACACTTCCTACTCTTGGTATACTCTCCTGCCAGGATATTGCATCACTTTTTACTCCTAATATACTTTACTACCAGGGTATATCTTCACTTCCTACTCCTGGTATGCCCTCCTGTCAGGATATCACCCTGCTTCTCGTCTCACCTCCTGGGTATGAGTCTCACACTTTCTGTCTGCCTGGTGCACTAACCTGCCAGGGTTTTCTGTTTTATGAATGACTCTTTCTTTCAACCACTTCACAATAGCTTTCCTTAAGTTGGGTCACAGACCCCCTTTCAACATAGTTTGTATTTACTTATCTCCCCTTCACAAGGGTGGGGCCTCAGACACCTTTCCACTCTGTTCGTAAGTATCATTTTTACAGTTTGGGTTTTTTTTGTCCCACTTTTAACAATGTTCATATACACATCACTCCTTCCTTTGGAACATTGAGTGTCTGACCCGATATGACCGATGTTCTTATTTATATCAATTTTGGTGTTGCTTTCAGTGACTTTCTCATGCATACTCGGCGTGATGCAACATTCACTAATATGCTCCCTGATAACCCATTCCATCGCCCTGGGCATCTCTGGCAGTCCTCGCGTCTCCTCTTTGGTTCTCGTTCAGTCTATGAACAGGCGTTCATCCTGTAAGCTGGTCCATCTTCGTTCTGATCTCTCTCACTATGGGCAGGGGGACAAACAAGGCATTTGACTGGAAAAGCCTGGGATTTCGTCCTCTAAATTACAATAGGCCATACAAGTGGGTTGTAAAGATGTATGTGTATCATGGTGATTTCTGACTGCCAAATTGATCTTTGATGTTCCTATCACTCTGGGGTTTGGCTCCCCCCCCATGTGATCCTCCCACAAATAGCCACCCCCAGGGTCAGAGTCAGGTAGCTTCTGCCCTTCTCAGGCCACATAAGAGAAGCTTCCCTCCAGAGAGCCATTGGCGATATCACTAGATTTGTCACTGGAAATATGGTGAGGATCTAGACAAAGACTGCCCATGTTACTGCACTTAATTTATTTTGTGTTCAGTACAAGACATTGCCAAAGTAAATTGTGACCCATTTTTGAAAGACCGATGCTTTCCACACTTTTGCCCAGCTCTGCTGTATTTAACGGTATGCTGTGTAACACCAAATTATTTGTTTTCAGCGTTGTATATCCAGAAGAAAGTCATAGTTTGATTGGTCTCCTTATTGATCGTTGCACTGATAAAATAAGTATTTGGGGCTGATTGTGTTATGATCAAATGCATTTTTCCAATTAATGCAATAAGAATTGTATGTTTGTGTGTGCTATGCTAAGATCAAATGTGCTTTTCTGGAAAACCTTGCTTGATTTAACTTAAATATGTACTGTTATCCAATTTGATGGTGCTCAATTTGTTGACCCCGGAAGGATGAAGGGCTTAGTTGGCCATGCAAGGGCTCCAAATTGCAAACTCTGGGCTGGTCACAAGCAAGGGGCAAACGCTAACCACTGAGCTATCCTGCCTCGCGTGCCTGAGCCGTAGTTGATATAAACATAGCTAATTTCATTGTCTTTATACCAGAAATCTCAAATTACTGTACTACCTGAAGTTCCACAACACAATAGCCAGAATGACGATAATAATTAGCGGGCTACACCGACAACATTGCTCTTGTGAAAAGTTTCCAGTAACTTATCTTCCATGTCTGATGTCACAAGGCCAGTGTCCCAGTGTCTTGGTTTTGACTTGGGAGAACAGGGGGTAGACCTGACATTAAATCCACCCAAAGTGTGTGTGTGTGTGTCAGTGTGTGTCTGTCAGTGTGTGTGCCAGTGTGCCACCCTCTTGCCTGAGAGGAAGGGAGGCAACCTCACATTACCCGGAACTCAGGGAGTCCCAAAGACAGTGGTTTTCCTGTGCGCTGAAGGGTGCTGCCGGCTGGGGATGTGGTTGGGGCCCCATGTAGGTGGGGTGTGGGAGACAGTGGAGCCTCTCGGAAGCAGTTCCTTGTTCTGCTTCCCAGATACTCTGGGAAGCAGAACAAGAAATTGCTTACCGGTAGGCCGGCAGCACAGGCTCGCCGGGGAGCATTTCCTTGTTCTGCATCCCCGAGCCTCTGGAGAAGCAGAACATGGAATTGCTTACCGGTAGGCCGGCAGCACATGCCCTGCGAATGCAGCAGCAAGTTGCAATGAGGTCCTTGCTAACGGAGAAGAGATGCCAGCCCATGAGCCATCAAGGTGGGGCCGTGCATACACAACAGACGAGGTGGCAAGGCACACCTGGAGCCAATCCAGTCACTCCTAACATCCAATGTAAGAGTCCCACCGATAGAAATGGTGGGGCTTAGTCCCCCATTGCCATCGCCCTGCTGCATGCGCCCATACACCTCCCGGGAGGGAGCAGGATACTTATATTAGATGAGGGGAAGTGATCAATTCCAAGAGGTGGAGGGGGGCATTTAGGAGGTGGGCTGGGAGCAGGTAGAAACCATTTGTTCGGGTGAGGTCCTGGTCCACCTTTGCCACCAACCAAGAGGCCAGCAGAGAGAGCAGAGACAGAGGTGTATGGAGTAGACTGGTTCAGCAAATGTGGTGTTGGAAAAGGTGTGCACCAGTGTCTGCTGGGTGAATGTGCATTAGTGTGAGGTAAGTGCATAGAAAGAATTGTGTAAAGACTGAATGTGAGAAGGATGATGCAGAGTGGAAGAGCAAGGAGGAGTAGGGGTAGCGGTAGGAGAATGAGTAGTAAGGGTAGGAGGAGGAGTATGGGATAGGATGCGCAGCATTTGCGTTAAGAGGAGGAGCAGTAGTAGTAATAGGGAGGAGTGGTAGTGGTAGCAGGGGGAGTAGCAGGGAAAGGAGTATTGCCTTCAAAGGGTGGAGGTACACGAAAGTATGCATGAGAGGTTGGAGGGTAAGATGAGCAAGGATGGGAGAAAGGAGTAGGGAGAAAGTTGTATGTGGGCGTGAATGAACTAACCTGAGCCCAGTATTGCAAGTGGGGGCACATTTCCAAATTCCCTTAGAACACTAATTCAGGGTGAGCATAGGCACTGTTGGGAAGTCCAGAGGGAGTTTAAACAGACGGCTCTTAGAAAGTCACCTGCAGTAAGGACTAGCAAGTAGACAGTAGGGGTTATCTATGAATAGGGACTAACCCAGGACTACGGACACCTGGGCAAGGGATAGATCCAGATGGTGAGGAGACTGGGAGGGATGGCCCTATGGCCCAAAAAGTTCAATAAACACCCTCTGACTGTCCCAGTGCCTCCGTCTGGTGTATGCCTCCATCACCCAGAATCACATTTGAACAGTTGACAAGAGAGCCTACACTCCAAATTATTTAAATGTCAATTCCTTTCAACATCAAAGATAATCCTGACCGCAGTTGTGAAGCTAAGGGAGGCTGGGTTGGCTCTTGTAGTTTCCCCATACATCACTTGTCACACACAAAGTAGTGAGATTGTATCAACTAGGGCACCTCAGGACCTTTTTGCATCCTCTGGAACCCTCCCAACTTTTGGCAGAACCTGTGCCCAGAGACCAACCATAATCTATAGAGAAGCTCCAACTTTGGTACATGAAAGAAGTCACCTTTGGCCATGGGAATTACACTACACTCAAAAGCAGACCAAACCCCTTTTTATAAACAGCAGTCACTCTCAATATTAATGATAAATAACCAATGGCACAGGAACATGCCGGTCTGCATAGTGTGATGCATCTAATTATGTCATCACTCCTTTCCCGGAGGCAGCTTCTCCCCATGTGCCCAGGGGATGGCAGCCGCTACCTGATCCTGACCCTGGGTGCTGCTATATGAGGGAAGACTGCATGGGGGAGGGCGGCCCTGGGGGGATGTCATGACATCATTGGAGAAAGTCACATACCCCCATTCCTTTTTAGGGATGTTCTCTACATTCATTGTGCCCTGATGGCATATTGTAACCCTCTCCCTCAACAACCTAATACTTCGTATTCCCCAGCATCACATAAGGACCAGCATGGTAACAACTGAGTCGAAAAAGAGGGACAGAGCAATGAAGATGACTAAGACCGGGAAACCAACACAGCGGTCTAGTCTTTGAAAGTTGCTCAATCATGCCAGGAAACTTAAATCTGCCGCACATGACAAACAGCAGGGAGAGCTGCAGAGGCTGAGCTGTGCCTCGACCTATGCTGACACCGGTCAGAACGCTGAGAGGAAGCAAGCTGTAGGAAGCGGTGTGTGGAGACGAATCCAGGCAGTGGAAAGAGAAGCCGGAATGCAGAAAGCCTGCAACCCCAGAATGCGAGACAGCGCGGAACCGGGCACAGTAGAGAGGCGCAGTGGCTAACAGGATGTATGCTGTGCCAGCAAACTGAAAGGAATAGAAGTGGAGAAACGCAAGAGCCACTTAACATACCCGGTAGCCCAGGGAAGGTGGACAGGTTACCGGGGTGCCTGAAAGTGTATGCCGTTTCGTGAAAGTAACTCAAGACACACAAAATAAAGCTTGCGAAGAAATTAAGATATTTGTGAACCATGATCCCAACGGATCGCTGAACCTATACTCAGGAGAGAAAGCAAAGTATATGTGAATGGTCTAGGGAATAAAGGGCAGAGACCCAATGTGTGAGAGACGAAGCAAAAATTGAAACAAACTTTAATTAACAAGGCTCAATAAGCCAACATTCTGCAAATATAATTTCATGGATAAAAGTAAAAGTAACTGCATACAAGTTCTGGGAGGAGAGTATACCAGGCAAAGTCAAGTGTGTGTAATAAGTTTGAGTAAGAGAAGAACACAAAGAAAGATCTATGCCCTTGAGGGTTTGAATTGTTGTAAATGTGGAAAAGAGCCTGGCAGGGGAGTACACCAGGTGACCTGCGAGTCTGGGACATACATTCAAACTGTAATACACTGAAAAGAGAAGCATGCCCTTAGGATTGTGAACTGTATTGAATGTGAAGAGAAACCTGGGGAAGGGAGCCATTTCCCTGAGAACTGTAAACACACCAGGAGGAGGGAGTTATCCTCTTTGGGTTACAAGACAATTAGTAATTCTTTGTTTGAACTTTTTGTATTCATAAAAAGATCCTAGGGAAGAGAGCCATTCCCTGTAACTGTAAACATTGTCGGCTTGAACATCTTTGGTTGGATTTACACCGTTGTGTTGGATATGAACATTTGTGCACTTTAAAAACCAGAGGCAATACCCTTTGTGCCTTGGAGTTAGTTTTCGAGTGTGAGGGACAGGATAGGATTTCGGACACAGGACAGATATTTTCTTTGGACACCTTGACAAGGGACAGAGCCCTTCGTTTTCCATTGAAGTAGGGAAATACCTCAATGATTCGGGCTAGTGATCCGTTTTCCAACCCCCTTTTGATTTTTGTGACCACCAACATAAACTCTGTGTCCATGTCTCATTCCTGGCTACTCACAATAGTTTGAGGTACCCCAGTGCTATTTCACTCCATATAAATCATGTATGTGTCCTTTGGGAAGTGAGTGCTTTCTCCCCCACTGCAGTCCACCCCCCATGCTTTCCATACCCATCCCAGTTACTCTGCTACCACTGAATCCTATTTTTCCCCTGTGGATGTGGTTTTAGAGCTCTGCTTCCAAGCAAAATTGGCATTTCATAAATCCCATACATGCATACAGTACTGATGCACAATTATTTCTACAGGTAATTTCATGCTGTTTCCATATTTTAAGCACACTGTCCTTCATTGGTGATCCTTAATATTGTTTACTGTGCCATATGAGCATATCCATTGAAATAAAATAGGGAAATACTCATTCGCTTTTGACTGTTCTGTTTTTGTAACTCCAATTGTTTGTACACGAGCATTTCATAATCTTTATTGTGGACTATCAAAAGATAGCTGGCTTCTTGCTCAAGGGAAAACCTCTGCAAACACACTGATTGGATTTGTCATTTTATGGTATAGAGGAGGTCATAGAGTTCTCCCTGCTTTCTCTCCCTTTCCGAATGCAGAGAAACTTGAAGGTGAGAAATTGAATGTTGCAGAAGTCACACAATCGGAAATCGCTCAGAAACAGAAGCTCCAGACGGTGCTGGAGAAGATCAATGAAACCCTCAAGCTTCCACCAAGAAGCATCAAGTGGAATGTTGACTGTGAGTTTTTCATTTTACAATGTCTCCTTACTGCTCTATTTTCAGTGGAGTGGACATGTTTTCATGTTCCAGAAAGTCACCACATATAAAAAAGCTTTTACCGTTGTAAACAAACCTTTGTATAAAATCAATTTAGAAAATGGAGCCTTCATTAGTAAAATCCATACGCTGTTCCAACTTCCTTCAGGTTTATCTACTTGGAAAAGTCTATTTGAACATTCAGAATTGGAGTCAAAGGTATTTTCAATTGAGTCTGTAATAGAAATAACCTCAATTGTAACTTAAAAGATCTTAACATTTTCAAAAGTGATATATGCTAGTGGAACCTTGTGTACACTTTCTTCTTTCACCTAATATTTCTTTGTGTGTGTTGATGGTTAACACAATGACAGGACCATCAGTGATGAAGTGCTTCAATACAGAATAAATAATGTTCAACTCAGCGTACACAATTTATTTAGACCTGCCTGGCAATATTTGTTCACTGGTGATAAAATGATGTGAAGGGAAATGCACAAATTAAGACCGTTTTCTTCTCGAGCAATGAAACTGGCTATTTGGCTGGTTGACAACTCCTGGGATGGACTCTGTACGCTCTGTCAAGTACCATGAACAATTTGGTACCTCCTATATCTCTATGTACGATAACATGTCTAGCATCATCATTTTCAATCCCATCACCAGTGGCCATCTCAGTATCGTGGTGAGCAATGAGGTTACTCTAGGACAGGACTTCAGGGTTCTGGGACAGCCCTATAACGCATGCACCTTATCTGCTGGTCCCCTAACATTGCACATGCTCCACGTACCACTACACACACCGATCAACAACATTTTTGTTACGTAATGCTCTCTGTAATGTTGTAAGCTGTATTTGCTTTAGCATAGTGCATATGGATAATTGGCCAATGGCATCTAAACGCCTCTCACCTCTGTTCCTTTTCTATCTCCTCACATATACTTAATCCTTTCCTTTCTAGTTAGTCCAGGAGGTGGACTTCAGCTCCTTGTAAGGCTTCCAAAAGTGCCTTCCTTTCTATTTTCTCCCTTGTAACCGCGGCTTGTAGTGGTGGCTAATCTGTTTCTGGACCCTTTCTGTATTTAGGGCATTTCATAGTTGCAAATACTTGCTACTTTCATGTCGCGCTTGATCGCATTGCACTGGAAAATACAGCAATTTTTAAATTCTCTCCCATATTATTTAACATTAACCCTTGCCCTCCAGGTAGCACACTCGCCCCTTCACCATGTGTCTCAACTTTCTTGCGCTCCTCCTCACCACACTATACATCTTCTTCACATGGGGAGTTCATGCATCCCCAGGAATTCTCTCCATAGCACCTCACATGACTGCTTCTCATCCCATTCCTGTTCCCTCCATTTCTCACAACAGGCACTATAGTCCCTCTCCTCATAATACCACCACCAGTTGTATACCATATATCCCCCGAATTCTCAGGAATGCCCAATATCTCTGCAATTAAAATGTTTTAATCACTTATCATTTTGCATCCCCTCGCTCACCTTGCAGACCTGGGTATAACATAAACTTGGATTTCCCGAATAGCTCTGCGAAGTTTGCTTCTCTCCACACTGAATGTTACCTTCTCACATGTCTCTCATCTGGCCAAAAAAGGTGGAGGGGTCAGTCAATTCTACCCACATGCCCATCTTTCTCCTTTTGACTTTCTTGCCTTGTGATTGGCTCTCACCCATCTCTCTAGGCTGCCCAACTACTGACAGTTTATCCCACACTACTCTTATTTTCCTGGCCTTGACCACGTCCGCTACTCTCTACCACTGGAGCCCCTATTTTGCTAATGATTTTCAACCTACCTATCCACTGACCACCATCTCAGAATTACTCTTACCCCTCAAATCACCCCCTGGTTGCCTTCTACATTTTACCACAAACACCCAGGACAAATCACTAGGCTCCTCTTCCTATCCTCAACCCTCACCTTTACATACATCACTATTGACACTGCCACCTCTGATCACTGATTGACCCATTTCACCATTGCAGCCCCCATCCCACCCGTCCTCTAATCCTCCATCACTAAACACAAATATAACCTGTATAATACCTCAATGTCCATCCAATATCCGGTTCTGTCTTCTGATTCTTACAACACTACAGGAACACTTCACAGAGCTGGCTTTCTTTGACTTGAACACTGCACTGGCATCCTAAGAACAATGCTATTCTGCTCAACCTTCATGTGTTCTTATTCCTGCTCCCAGCCAAGGATCATCCGACTCGTTAGGCAACTGAATACTATCATGTGGTCACTCCTCCACCACTGGGGAAGATCTGACACACCCGTCTGTCTTCGCCACATCCCCTGACTGTGATAAATGCAGCTACGCCACTAACCCCATCTCATCTCTATGCTCATACCCTTGCTATCTCTCCTCTGCACTTCAGGTGACGTTGGCACTTCTTCGCCCATACTCAATCTCCTCTTTTCAGTTGGCTAATGACTTTGCACTCTACTTCTCTTCCAAAATCGGGACCATCTCACCACTCTATTAACACCCACTCCTCCCTCCTTCTCAGCGCCCTCTGTCTTTTCTCCTTCCTGATCTCTGCCCCGTCCTCATTGCCGCCATCCCATCCTGTGGACCTCTTTACTGCACAGACCATCGAAGATCTTTTAACGCTCCATCTGCTCTTAATGCACACCTCTTTTCCCACTCAGCATTTCTTGCCCCATGGGAATCTTTAGTAGAATCACTGACTACCTGGTTACTAATGACGTACACATCCCCACCCCTTATCCCACTTTCACAAATGTCCTGCTGAGTCAGCACTCACCCATGCATTTGACACTGTTGACCACTTCTCCCTCCCACTTGCCCTCATTGACACAGACATCGAAGACCAAGCACTTTACTGGCATGCCACCTATCATTTAAACTGATCTTTTTCCATCGCTTGTAACCCTGTCACCTCTATTACCACCTCCTGCCGGCGGGTGATCTACAAAGCTTTGTCCTTGGACATCTACTTTTTGCCATGTATACCTCCTCTGCCAGCAAACCTATCTCCTCTTTCAGTTTCTCTTGTCATTTTACTGCTGATGATACCCTTCCATCCTTTACTTTTAAACACTCATATCCAACTGTTTCTCTGCCGCCTGATGGCTGTTCAACTGCCATGTTAAGTTCTTTAGAAAACAATTTAATGTATTCGCCATCCTTAAATGTCCCATCCTGTGAGAGGCACTGGCCTCTCACTTCATTTCTAAAACTCAGGACATCCTGTCCTCAGTCTCCTCCTATCACCTCCCCTCCTCTGGCCCTTCTGCAGCCACCCCTCCTCTCTCCTTCTCTGCCTTTTCCCTTTTCTCTGCTAACGAGGTTTCGAGACAAGTCCGATCTATGAAAGTCTCGTCAAAACAGGTCCACCCCTGTTCCTCCAAAACTATCAAGGACCACATTGACTCCTTGGCTCCTGCCCTTGCTGACTTCTGCAATCACTCCTTCGCTTCCAGAGTTTTCCCATCCCCTCTGAAGCATTCCCTCGTGCACCCCCTTCTTAAGAAACCCTCTTCTGACCCTTCCTGCCCAGTTAACTATCACCCAATCTCTATCACTCCCTTCCTGGGCAAGCTCCTGGAGAAACTGGCCATCTCCCAGCTTAATCGCCATGCTGAATCTGTTGGTAGTCTCCATGACCATCAGTCTGGCTTCAGAGCTGCCAGAATCATGGAAACTGCCCTCCTAAACATCTGTGAGGACCTGCTCTTGAACCTTGACTCGAACATTCCATGTGTTCTCATTTTGCTTGATCTCTCTTCTGCCTTTGATACTGTCAACCATAGCATCCTGCTCAACCGTCTCCATGATAACCTGGGTATCACTGGTCAGGCTCTGGCGTGGTTGACCTCTTTCCTCTCCAATCGACCCTCCCAGGTCCAACTGGGGTCTTTCCTCTCGGACATCTTTTTCTCTACCTGTGGTGCTCCCCAGGGATCTAACCTCTCTCCCTGGCTTTTCAACCAGTATCTGGCACTTCTCGCCCACCGCATCACGGCTCTCTGCCCCAACTTTTAGTGCTATGCGGATGATACCCAGCTCATCTTCAGGCTACCCTCGGCCTCCTCTTCTCCATCCCTCATCTCTAGCTGTCTTTCTGCTATCCAGGAATGGTGTGCCGCCAACAACCTCTGCCTTAATGTCAGTAAGACTGAGATTCTACTCATCGGCACACCAACTCCCTCCTTCCCTGCAGCTCTCTGGCCGCCCTCTCTTGGCCCTCTTCCCGCTCCTACCTGCAAGGCAAAAAACCTTGGGGTCATCTTTGACTCTACACTCTCCTTCTCTCCTCACATATCCGACGTCTCTAAAAAGTCAGACTAGCAGCTACACCTCCTCAGAGGTATCCTTCCTTTCCTCTGCTTCCCCCAGAAGCTCACTGTCTCTAGAGCCCTGGTTCTCTCGAAGCTGGACTACTGTAACAGCCTCTATCTAAATCTGCCCGCCTCTACTCTCCGCCCTTTGCAACTCATCCAGAACAGGACTGCGAGACTTGTCCTTGGCCTCAAGCCCATTGATCGTATCTCTCCAGGATTGAAATCACTGCACTGGCTCCCAGTGACTGCGAGGATCAAGTTCAAAACCCTCTGCATTGTCCACAAGGCCGTCTGGGGCCTTGGGCCAAAATACCTTCAACTCTCTCTTCCTAAATATCTTCCTTCTCGAGCTCTTCGCTCATCCGCCTCCAACTCCCTCAGGGTCAGCCGCTTCTCCAAACAACGAGTTGGGGGCAGATCTCTCTCCTCTGCAGGGGCCTCCCTCTGGAACAGCCTTCCTGCCTCCTTGAAACTTGAGGAGAACCATCTCCGTTTCCGGAAGCACCTCAAAACCTTCCTCTTTACCTCTGCTTTCTCTCCCCCTCTCCCCTGCTAAAATTACTGAAACTGCACTGAATCTGCAACTGGGCCACTCACTGTTCTCGGTCCCTGCCCAGCCACTCTCCCCTGCACTGCCTCCCGGGCAACCCCTGCACTGCGGGACTG
This sequence comes from Ambystoma mexicanum, assembly GCF_040938575.1. Lineage (NCBI taxonomy): Eukaryota > Metazoa > Chordata > Amphibia > Caudata > Ambystomatidae > Ambystoma > Ambystoma mexicanum. The sequence goes on along the minus strand of NC_090934.1, from coordinate 735,986,795 downwards.
TGCCCTACAGCCCTCCTTCCCTAGCATTTGTCTGCACTTAACTCGCACTTGCCACCAGCTGGCCCTTGTTATTTATAATGTTTTTTATTTTGCTTATAACCCTGTACTGCACTTTCCCCTCTCCCTTTCCCCTTGCACTTTTCCCTTCCCCTCTACCCTTGCACTTGCGCAATCTGAATGGCACCTGGCCTAGTAGGATCGTTGTCTGTCTCCCCCCTGTCCCCCTCTGCCTCGTTGCGCCTTGAAACACTTGTGTATAGGCGTGTTACAAATGCCATATCATTTCATATATCCCTCCTTCTGTCCCCATTTCCTTTCCAAAAACCTCCTTATGCCTTACTCCAATGTGCTGAACCAGCATTTGATCACCTCAACTGGCCAGGCTGCAGTAGGTTGAAGCTCCTAAACAACAAAACCTTGATCTCAGCCATCTCAACTACTGCTCTAGCTCAGGTCTGTGACTACCCCTCTGCTTCATCACACTCCTGACCAAAGTGCTGAACTTAGCTACTTGCATACGCTGCATCCTTCTCAATACTTGCACTTGAATGGGGGGATCACTGTGCTTGATCAGGTGAAATTATTACCCTGCTGCATGTGTTGGGGTTCTGGTGGGACCGCGCCCTTCTGTCCCTGGTAAGGTTTCAACAATTCTACAAGTGGGAACCCTTGTCACATGCGCTGGGTATTCGTTTCAGAGTTAGATCTCTATGATATTGACAAGACACAGTCTGGTGGAGTTCGAGCAGTCTGTATTTATTATTTTAGCCAACACGTGTTTCGACGCGCTTAGGTAATTTTGTTGGTTTTTTAATCAATACAAAGGATTATTATTCGGTTGTTAATGATTGCTCATGGCTCAATGGCGATTACAATTGCAACATATTATATGTGCTTCACTTGCAAACACATCACGCCCGTGGCAAATTGCAATGCTCAAAACTCCCCCACCCCACAAACAAAAACGTTTTATCTTTTGAACAAACACTATTTGGGTGAACAGCCTTTACATGTTATTTTCACATGTATTTCTACTTTAGCCTTAAAAGGGACCCAGGGCGGACGAAACACGTGTCTGCTTTAAGAATAAATACAGGCTGCTCGAACTCAACCAGACTGCGTCTTGTCAATATCATAGAGCTCTTCCTCTGAAACAAATACCCAGCGCATGTGACAAGGGTTACCACGTGTCGAATTGTTGGATCCTTCTCAATACTCTCCCACCTTCTGCCATTGACTTCATGCTGAATGGCTGTTCATGTAATATGCATCCCTCTTGGTTTTTAATGTGTCAATGGCCTAGCTCCCACCCACCTGGCTAGTCCATCTCTCATTATACTCCACGCCACACTCTCCACTCTCAAGCACTACTCAATCGATTTGTCTCATGTTCAACCCGTGATGTCTCCCTTTCTGGTGTTTTTCACTCCTACCTCCTTCCTACTATAACTTCCAGCTCCAAGAATAAAAAAAATCACTACATCTGGGTTTTCAGCTAGCCCTAAAATGCACCCCACCCTGCATCACTTTTTTCTGCCCACTAGATTCTCCCCTCCTTCGATGGTACACAATGTATACACCTCTGTGAGAAAGAAAAATGGCTTTAAATGTAAGCACTGAAGCTTACCTACCAATCTATATTAACTTTATTCTATGTTCTAGTGTGCCTCCTTTCTCAGCTGGTCCTATTGCCTTTACAACTGTACCCATATTATTGTAAAGAAACCTTTTATGGGATTGTTTTAGTCTGTGTTACTGTCTGTTTGTACCTGTTTTTGTTGAAGGTCGAGTGTGTAATTTCGAATAGAAATGACTGAAAGGGTAGGCAGTCGGAGAGCTGAGACAGCGCTTAGATAAGGTGCGTTTACAAAAGATGAAGTGTTATTGAATTGAATGAGGTAAGTCGGGCGATGAAGGTTTGAGTGCACACATATAGCAGGGTGAATAACAAGAGGCCAAAACAACACTTTATTTAACTAATAGGTTGAGGCCAGAATGTATATATTTACAAGTTGCATAGAGTAGTCCTGGAGGCTAAATACATGAGTGGTGGGCAGGCAACTATTTAGAATAGGGAAGTGGTGGTTGGGCTCTTTTCTTCGCTAGCAGATAGTTTGAACCTACAGATTTAAAGCCTTTCATCGAAGAAGCGGCTTTGATGGACGGGGGAAGCATTCCAGTAGAGAATGGAAAATAAGTAAAAGGCAAATGGGCTAGGCACCTGGTCATGCTAAATAAAGACTTGGGCCCCTATCCGAAACTTGGCGCAGTGAAGGTGCTAAACAGCACGATTCACTGCGCCAAAAGAGAACGCCCAGGCTCCACTGCTATTCTCAAGTGGGCCTGGGCGTCCTCGTAGAGCACGACAGTGATCTGTGTGGATTGCGCCTGTTTTCAGTTGTAACGGGCGCAATCCAATCTCGGCAACATTTTTGTAAAATAACGACATATTCGTTATTTTTACAAAAATGCTGCTGAGAACACACGTGTGTATGAACACATTCCTATACACAATGTGAGCAGCTTCAACATTGCAGCATGTTGAAGCTGCTTACTTTGGTGTTAATTAAAGTGTTCATATACACCTGTATGTTGTATATGAATACTTTCATTTACACCAAAGTAAGCAGCTTCAACGTTGCAGAATGCTGCTGCTTGTTTCGGTCTACATGGAAGTGTTCTTATACAATACACTGGTGTATATGAACACTTTCATTTACAACAAACAAGGCTTCTTGTGGCACTCCTCCAGTCTAACGCCACAAAAAGGGTACCTTATATCTGTGCTATTTTAGTGCACATATTAAACTGGAGGAGTGCCACAAGAATACCCTTCCAAAAAGCCAGATTACGCATGTGGCGGTTGCTAGGTTGGTTTCCAACCCATCCTAGCCACCACCACATGTATTCTGAAAGTGACGCATTCCTTCCGACTTCAGAAGAATGTGCCACGTTCGGAATAGGTCTTAAGTACCGAAAAGGTTGTTAAGCCTTTTAATGTCCTTTGCAGTACTTAACACCTGGATGAGAATAGGGACCTTGGTGTTATTAAAAACCTAAGGGCTTTTTCCCACCCACTCTCTGGGGATCCTCTTCTCAGGAGGTCAGGGCATAGCCATCGCTGTTGCATCCAGACCCTGGGGATGGACAAGCAAGGGAGGGGCACCTGGATATAGAGTGCTCGAGGATTGGAAGGGAGGAGCCCAAAGGCAAGACATGGTATCCCCCTCATTTCAACAACCCCCTACCCAACATTTCCTCTGCCACGACTTTTTCAGAAGTCCAAAACCCTTAACACAAAGGGAGGCAAAAACCAACATCCAGGGATTACTATTATCTTAAAATCTTTAATAATGGTAATAGGAATATATCAAGGCCTTTTTTTGATAAGTCCCGACAGATCCCCACATTAAGTAATGAGACGGTATGTTCCCTTGTTTTTCATTGTACCCCAAAATCCCCTCCCTCGACTTCCAGAAGACATTGTCAATCTCATTTCAACTCCCCCTCCCCAATTCCAACAAACACTGGGAAGAAGACGAGGCAACTGAGAGACATGAGGATTACCTCTAAAACACACCTTGATATAAAAGTGGAAAGACTATTTACCACCAATGATAGGGTCAGGCAGAGTCATGCAGGGCTGGACAACTACTCCCACCTGACTCAAATTGACTTTCCCACTAAGTATAAAAGGTGGCGTCAGAAAGCACACTCTGAGCATGCTGGACAGTGCATGGAGACCAGGAGGCGAGGACAGCAGCTGGGGAACCCTGGTGAGCATGGAGGAGGACTGACTCCCAAGACAACTGAGCCAGTGAGTAGAGGGGAGGCCTCAGTGTGGCGAGGGAGCATTGTCTCCAGGGAGCCAAACCAGGGACAGCTGGAGTTTGCTGGCAGTACCCAAGCCAGAGCTCATCACCTGGGTGAGGTACTGAAGCCCAGGTGTCTGAGGGGCAGCTGGTAAGACCCCAACCTCAGTTACATCCCCTTAAATGACTCTGCTGCTCCCAAGATCGCCAGCATGCTGCCAAGGGGAGCCAACGAAGTGGGAGAAAAATGGGAGTGATCCACTGTGGGTCTGGAGTTCAAAATATGAAAATTAGAGACTCTTTTGAAGAAGCTGAGTGAGGCTGGTTATGAGAAGGAACAGCTCTTCTGAGGCAGATGTGAACCAGGTTGTGGGAGTTGGAAGACCAACAGGCTGATCATCAAGTGAGAGGATCAAGAGAAAGCCAGGCAAGGTTTCCAAGCTTTCGGGAAGCCGTGAGTGTTCGAAATGCAGAGCGAGCGAGTAGAGGAAAGCAACCTTCATGGTGCCAGGAAATGGTCTGTGACCTTCCTGGGACAACGGCGGAGTTGGGGAGGAGTAGAAGAGACACGGAAAACGGCCTTGTGCTGCGAGGAAAAGATGAAAGACATTCATTTAACACAGCCGGTGAGTTATCGAGCACAACAAAACTCTGGTTGATCTGAAAGCGAAAGAGACTTGATTTCATGTGGGCAACCTACATATTTGGGCCTAGGGTGTTGAAGCCAGCAAGGAAAATAGGGAACCCCATGCATTTCCCAAAAGAGGATACCCGTGGGAATCCACAGAGGTCTGACTTACGCAAATCGGCCCAGAATGTATTACCCAGAACCCCCGGCAAAGACCCACATGGGAGAAGGGCGCCCAAGGCCAGGGATATTACTGCCAACTTTGCTGGAGCCTGGCTGCCCTGCGTTACAGCTTCTCCCCATCAGGGAGTCTCGGTAGTGTGCCAATACCTCCCCGAAGGGAAAAGCTGTAATGCAGCCTAGCCGCAACTCCAGGACGGTTGGAGGTGATGCCCCTGGCCTTGGACATCCATGTACCATGTGGGTGTACCGTCCCCTAAGCACAGCAGCAGCTCCAGGGAGCCCCAGCAGGATCCCCATTCCTCCCCAGAGGTGACATCTGTAACGAAGCACTGCCAGAGGTGGAGCCTGGGCTTGCATACGGACAACCCACATGGGAGGGATCCGCCCCCAGGGAAACACCAATGTTCTACTGGCATGGGGGGCAATTTGTGGCCTGCCCCTGCAATTGTGTCCCAGCCACCAACATATCTGCCCAGACAGCCCATTCCAACCCACACCACCAACAATCCAGCCCCAGTCTCACCCACCCCACTGACAGTGGGCCCTAACCATAGAATAATAAAAAAACAGTACTCACATAACATTGCAGCTGCTCGCGTTGAAAAAGCTGTAAACAAAACAAAAAACATGTGTTACCTACGGTCACACCAGCAAAATGTAGCCCTCCCTGGGGTCAGATAAGGGGAGTGGGCTGTCCTGCACTCCTCCCTGGGCTCAGGCGTCCCTTCCTAGGAGCAGATATCTGGTCCCAGGGAGGGCTGCCTGACATGTCACCCACTCCATTGCGGGTGGGGGCTTTGGGGATCAACGCCCCATCCCATTAGAAAATTCCCCATCCCTTTGGGGTGCCCCACAGCCCCCCCTAAAATGCATTCTACCATTTTCACTTTTTTCCTTTGGTAACCCAACTCCCCTTGGCGCAGAGGGGCACATTGGTGTGCCAATCTGGCCCCGGGGTGTCCAAACCTTACTGACCCACCCACTGGGGGGCCTGTCCCAGATGATTTTTTGGGGGCCCTCTACCCCCTCAACTCAAATGGGGGGACGGGGGCACCTCATGCAGGCCTCCCTGGGCCTCCTACAAACGGCTGCGTGAGGTACACCCCCCCTCCATTTAGGGTGGGGGGAGAGGGCCCCCAAAAATTGTGGGACAGGCCCCCCAGTGGGGGCATAAATCTGCATAAATCTTTCCACTTGGTGTGGGAGGGGGAGGACCACCACCATTTCAGGGTGCACCCCCATTCCCCTTGATTTCTTCTTTTTTTCTCCCCTTCCCTGGAGGCAGATGATCAGCCATCTGCCCCCAGGGTTGTACACATATGTGCCCCCATGCTTTGGGGGCCAGGGGGGGTGAGGGCTGCTTACTGTAAGCATCCCCCACCTCCCCCCCGCATTCAAAGACATCCCTGGTGTCTAGTGGGCATTGCTGCCCGTGCATCGAGCACCCTGTGCCCGATCCACGGGCAGCAATGCTGTCACAAAGGGAGTCGTTGGAAAGGGGAGCATCTTCCCTTTCCAACAACACCTCCCTCGATCTCCGGCTTGAAATACAGCCGGAGATCGAGGGGGAGAAAGGTGAACACTCACCTTTTATTTTCACCGCAGCAGCCTGAAATGGCTGCTGCAGTGAAAATGACTTTCACTTTCACGTTGGCATGCTTTACGCACGCCAACGTGAAACTGAAGGTAATCCAGCCCTCTGGCAGTGAGTGGGGACCTCCCCTTCACATAGCAGGGATCACACAAAACAAAGTGCCAAAAAGGACAAGTTACCTCGTCCTTGGCATTCTGGAGGGAATTCCAAGGACGAGATACCTCGCCCTTGGCACTTAAGGGGTTAAGCAGTGCAGTTGAAAGCAAAATGATACAACTGACTTCCATGAGTGTTCTGCACTCTGTGGCTCTTCGGATATTTTGGACTACGCCTCCCAATGTCCCTCGCTATGTGTGCTGTAGTCCCAAACATCTGGAGAGCAAAATCCAAGGGGGTTCACAGACGATACCTGAGTCACCCTAGAGCTGTAGGCACCATCATATTTATTAACTAAACACTGTACGGGTGTCGAAGAAGAAGGCTGACGCAAATGTGACATGGTTTTGGTTATGGACTTTTATTTCTTTAGGTAGAAAAGATCCTTTCTATCCCTAACTTCTAAGAGGGGTTTCCCTCCCTCAAAACTAATACTAAAAGGGCCTGTCAGAATATCCGTCAAAGTCAATTCCAACATCCTGTGTCACAACCTACAACTGAAAGGGTAAACTTTGCTTCGACTGCTTTTGACCGTGTTATTCAGAGCCACTTGTGGGCTAAGCTTGCGAAGTTGGGGCTTCCAGGGGGTCTGTTGTGGCTCATTATGGCTCTTTATGATAACGCGGGAATCCGCATTAGACTTAACCTTGATGAGAACCTGTCTCATAGGATTGTAACCCGGGTGGGCCTGAGACAGGGTTGTGCTCTTGCTGCCCATCTTTTTGATTTATATGTATCTTATATAGGGGTTTATCTAAATAAAGTACAAATACAAATAGAGTGCACGTCGAGTGTGCCCTATTTGGGGTTCCCCCTGCTGACCCAACCCTCGGGCTTGGGACTTCGCCCGTTCCTTAAACATAAAGCCTCTGTCCTCTACAATCAAATGACCAATTTGGAGCAAAAATTTGAAAGCTTTTCTATTAAATCTTCAGCTTCTACTTGCCAAAACTAATAGTTTGTGCCAAAACTAATATATGGGATGGAGCTACAATATCAAGAGCTGACGAAATTCTGGGACAACGTTTGAGGGAGGTTTGTGGAGACGGACGCTTAAACTGCTTAATAATAGTCCAGCAACGGCTATCAGATACGAATTGGGAATAGCATCCGTGGAGGCCTGGGTGAGATGGAGACTGTTATCCCTATTTCGTTGTTTGATAGCCCTGCTGTTGAATATGCTCTGTTGATCCGGGTGTATGGTGCCTATGTGTGGACCGGGGCATGATTTGAGTAGGTTTTTGAATGTAATTCGGGATATCTGTGACCAGTCTCTCTGTGATCTTGATACCGATAGGGATATATTGGTCACAAACACTGATAGGGTGAAACGATTATTATACGAAAAAGACTGGATCAAAACCACAGATAGATTCCATTCTTGCCCCTCCTTGTGGAATTAGTAATATTTATAAAATGTCTGTATTTGTCTTAAACAGGTCTAATCAATTTATTTATGATTTTTCTTATTTTTTATCTAATAACGCTGACTATTATGAATTGAGCTGTTCAATAGCGCTGAATATGATGAATTGTGATGAATGTAACTGTTCTAGTCTACAAGTCTGTCTTGTAAAACTGTCAAATTGTGTAACAATATACTTTTTTCCCCTTTTTTCCTTCTTATCTCTTTTACGTATTTCATTCGATATTAAATGATGTAATGGTTTCTTTTGTAAACCACATACATACAATTTTAAAAAATTGTATAACTCGTATGAACACAATACATAGGATTGGATGGAACAGGTTTTGAGTCTATGTGAACTTATTTGTGTAATGGAGAGTGCTTGCTTTTATGCTAACGGGGTGGGTTTGTGCTTTCAAAGAAACACTAACAATAGCTGCTATTACCAGCAAGAATGAAGAGGGTGATTTCCTTCTGCCACAATATCCAATAGCAGGTGCAATTTAGGGAGTGGGGTGGCGGCAGCAAGCAGTAATGCAGCACTCTGGCCAGTTACCATGGAAGAAAAACGAGGGCAGGTGACGGTCAGGAAAAAAACCTGTGGAATATTGAGTGAAGAAGTACTATTGAATCCTTCAGGTTAATGGGATTGCTGGAAAATCATAGAACACAGAACAATCCGTCATATAGTGGGCGTCTCAGAACGAGAAAACATAGAGGGTATCTGCCAGCATTGCCTGTGCTCTGGGCAAGACAGTGGACTGAGCACAGATGGGATGAATGACTGGGGTTCCTTCCTAATACAGGGAGGGTTTCAATAGCTCCTGTCTGGGTACAGCATTTTGTTAACCAGTGTTTTTGTGTGTGCTTGCACACCCAAAATGGAGACTAGATCTGCCATCGGCCTCGAGCAAGCATTGCATTTGTGCCGGCCACCAAAAGAAGCGGGCACAAGTTGTGAGGCCTCTGTACCCATAAGCGAACTCACTCCTGAACGAGCTGCAGAAGAAAGATTCAAATTCTGAGGCAGCCCAGGTGTCCGGGCCTTTCAGTTTTTTTAATTGAAATGGTCCCCCACATCTTGGGGGCTGCGTAGGCTATGACTATGAGAAAGAAAACTTAATGGGCCTCATTACACGGTAGACGGAGAACCATGGCGCTATTAGCGCCATGGTTCATGCCGGTAAAATACCGGCACCGCCTTGGTGGAAAGGGGAATTACCGCCCCATTCCAAGGTTGGCCGGGCGGTAATTCCCCCTTCCACCATTGCCCTTCCCCATTCCCATTTTTGTCCCATAGGGCATAATGGGAATGGGGAAGGCGCTAATTACGGCACCGCAAATTGCGGTACCGTAATTAGCTCCCTGGGTCCCTTTGTGGGTTGGTTTTTAACGCCTGCAAAAAGCAGGCGTTAAATTCCCCAACCCGCAAAGGGACCTCGTAGTAAGGCGGTAAGGATTTAGCGGTACCGGTAAACCCTTACCGCCTACCGTGTAATGAGGCCCAATGTCTTTTCTAAAATGGTGATCAGGGGGTTTCCTTTCTTTGCTCTGCTGTGAAGTGGATAATAAATATGACCCTTAACAGTCTGGATGACAAACATCCCCTGCTTTGCATTATTTAGGAATTTGAACCTAGATCGTGCACAATTTGAGGTTGTACATATATTCAGTAAGGAAGCCACATTATTCTAGTCCTGTTGATCTCTGTAATCCAGTACCAATGACTTCACCAAGTTCTAGGGACAAAACATAATTTTTCAAGAATGTTTCCAATTTTGTACCATGAATGCATTGTGTCACCAGCAAAGAACACTGTGGATACTAAATGGCACAAATTCAAACTTCTTGTTCCTCAAAAAACATCTACGCCATTTTTCCATTGCCGTTATTTTGCTTTTGGAAACCGTATACTACCCCACACCGGTGCATTTTTCTTGCTGACATGTGCAGGCAGGTTTTCCCACCTAAAGAAAAAGGGAGCCCAAGACATCACTTTGAAATGCGCCCCTGCGCACCTTCAGCTTCCTCTGGTCTCGGGCTGCTTGACCCGACTCCTCCCCAAAAAATAAAAACCAGACCAGGGATTGCTGGCCTATGGTACCCGCTTACCAGGAGTGACCGCCTGCTGTGCCCTCTTCGCTGGCCCGGACACACCACCTGTCTTTTGCTTGCGTTATTGTATGAGTGTTTTGGGGGGTAAATGACTGTGCCTTAGATACATGTCATTATGGTTGCCATGCAGCAATTAGACACGGCAATCGCACTTTATTTGAACATTGGTGGTGTGTTTAGTTTTTCTGTTTCGTGGGTCTGGTGGTGGTGTGTGTTGAAGGGCACCAACCACATTTGGGAAATTCACAATTTTCTGCAAGTTTCCTTTGACTAAAGCGGTGATGTGATGTCCATGCTGTAAATTCGGATAAGGAACACCCTCATGGCTTTCGTTTATTCGTTTGCATGTCACACTATTCTCTTTAATTGTGTCTCCTTCTGCTGACAGTTGTCCTTATGAGGGCACAACAGGTGAAAAATACTAGGTTTAGCTGTTGAGAATTTTCTTGACTAAAACCTTACTTCTGTCGTGAATTATACACTTTTCTTTAATCCTGTATAACATCGTTTTGGTGATGCTTTCTTGCCAAAATATCAAAATTTTCTTTTGACCCAACAGACCTTGAATCGGCCTGCTTTATACAAATGAACATAGGCTAATACTCATCTGTTAATATCCTTTGCCGACGCCATGGGCCAAGGTGCTCCCTGCAAACTGGCTCAATCATGCTTTTTGCCTTTGCCAATTTCCGTATTTTTTGCCCAATGAGGTTTGCAGTTTGCAAAATCTGGAGAAATGTAATCCCGTCTACTCAAACACCACTGAACACATTGGAAGAAGACTATAGACTCTGGGAAGGTGGACGCCATTGCCTCAAAAGCAGAGCACTTTATCTGCTGTGTGGAATAGCTATTGCAATGGCTCTGTAGCCGATTCCCGCCAATTTGATTTAATATCGCCTTCAGATTCTTGTGCTAAGTGCCTTGACCTTCCGGCAATAGCAAAAGGCCCTTATACCGCCACAAAGAAGTCGTCTGTGGAGTGACTCCATAATTCTTCGGTTTACTTTGACCTAGTCCTTGTCATATATGAATAGTATTGCAGATTCCGTGTACTGTTGTCGTTGGGTAAAAGTAAAGGACAACTTAAATAACGGGTGTCCCCGTGCCATTTGATTAACCCCCAGTGCTTACTGCATTCATTGTGATAATTCTAATGGGATGTATGTAGGATGCACAGTGGTGTCCCACTTGCGCTGTTGACTTGCCAGGCAAAGCATGCTGCGCAAACCATTCTTAGTTGGATTATGAATCGCAACTTGTTGTGGGGTTTTTTCTTCTATTTTCTAGAAATGCTGCAGGTTTTATGTTCCCATCATAGCTATCCTCCAGGCTTCTGAAATGCGGTGTCTCACAAACACTCCTGGGCATTTAAAACCACAAACTCCAGATATTTATAATTGATTGGGAAAGTGTCACGAATTCGATCCCCATATTACATTTTAATGTTTTTGTTTTTTTTAAAAATGCAATGTGATTTGATAGTTAAATTGGAGTAAATATTAACCAACATGACAAGACTCTGAAAAACAGATGGCAGAGTTATAGGAATTTTGTTAGAACATTATGAGGCGTGCCAGAGTACATACAAGAAAGAATGGTTATTAGGTCATGCTATTAAATATATGTGTACTGGAGTATGCCTAAGCGGAAGTGCTCTTTATGTTTCAGCTGTACATGCAAAGAGTGTGGTGGCCATTCTCCATCTCTTGGTTGCATTGTCCCAGTATTTCCGAGCACCAATCAGACTTCCAGACCATGTGTCCATTCAAGTTGTAGTTGTTCAAGTAAGTTAATCCACTTTTCATGTACCTTGCTTAGATCGATACTTGCAAATTAACGTTTACGCCTCCGTGCTGGATGAAAGACCAAAAAGTGTGTTTTGATGTAAATGATTCTGTCAATCAATGTAAAAGTGTTTCCATTTTTTGGAACACATTACTTGCACAGATTTAATATGCTAGAAAAAATATGAATACATACATAATAACTGCTACACAAATTGTAAATGATGTTCGCAATGGCCTTTATTGCAATACTGGAGTCCCAGATGATGATGTTCAGACTAAAAATAATATCTGTCTTGGAACACTGGCTGCATTGCCGAAATAGGTGATTAGGAAGTCGCCCAGTTGTTCTTACTGGCTCATTAATGTGAGCTATGTTTGCCCTGCTACCCTATATGGTGAAGTGGTAGTAGATGCCATGTTGTAAGCATTGTTTGCCCGTAACCATTCAGTGTATGCCTTCAACCCCCACCAATATACTGTGCTCTGTTGATTACATCATGATCAATAAAATCCAACTATATATGTAGGATAATGTACCCCCTACCGTACATTATAAGGGTATTGCAAGTCACCGAGAAGTTGTGTGACCCAATAGAGGAATGAGGACAAATGGCAGCGTTCATTTAAAAGGTCGCAGAAGTCCAAGGTATTTTTTTCCTTACAATACATGGCCACTCACTGGCATTCCCTTTAATACTGGATCTCTAGCTTAGCGTAATGTAGGAGATCTTCCATTTGCTGCTCCAATCAATCAATATAGAATCTGTTTGGATGTAAAAGAGCAAAAATGCAGCTCCAACAGTGTTGCAGAAAAATAGTTCACAAAGTTAAATAAAAGGTATTGAAACAACGTTAATTTTCTTTTGTGCTTGAAAATAAGTAATAACATGCTGATTCGTGTTGACATTAGCTAAACACGAGCAGTGCACAATTTAAACAATCTACCATAAACCAAACCTAGTCAATTACCTGCTGCAACCTGTCACAGAAAACGACTCTGCAAGCAAGGAATTTGAAAAGCTTTTCACAGCTTTAATTACGTGTTGTAGTGACAGCTGGCATTCTCTCTGCTGGCTCAAGCAACAGGCATTGCTATGTCACAGCTGAAGTCCAATAATTGATTACAGAAGGTTTGTGATGTCATTTTCTTATTACAGGTCAGTTGTGATGTGCCAACTAGCTTGCAACAAGAGAATTACTTCCAAACAAGACCTCCCAATCTTTTGGGGCAGGAGAGGACGGGGCAGTTAACAGCCCAAATGCCAAAGCTCTATTCTAGTGGCAAACATTGATTGGCTTTATGGGTGACTCATCAATCACTGTGTTCTTACATTGTGACGTCTTGAGACTATGTTATTTTATAAGGAAACCCACAGTAACGAAAACTATGGAAATAAACCCATCAGGATGAGTTGGAGGGAGTGACGGTCACACATTATCGCTTTGCATTGCCTTCAAACTGTTGCTAATCACTCCCATTTGGCCATCCACTGACATGCACGTCTGTGTCTCATTTGCATTGAGCATTTGGACCTACCAGACGCTTGAAAGCAATTATATTTTTACGATTTCCTAATCTTTCTGTGGAGAAGATTAAACGGCTCAATTGAACTCAGCATGTTTCGTACACCGTTAATTAAGCTGCCTTTGCATTCCTCTTATCTGGGAGCTGCCGTTTGCTAGGAGCCTGTAATTAAATAGAGACACTGAATCAGTGAGAACCATTTCTTTGCACTATATAAAAACCACTTATAAAATAAATATATGAAATATTTTGATCTAGAAGACCTAATGGGAGTCTTATGGCATGGGTGGATGGTACCCTGAGATGGAACATTGCAAGTCAGCCAACCAATTGTAAATATACAAATTCTTTGGCTACTGTATGGTTTGGCCCTGGGGGAGAGGAGGCGCCCCCCATTTAAAGTTAATAAAGGGGTTAGCAAAGGTGTGTCCTGGCTCCTCTTCTTTTCAACATGGATATCTAGGAAGTCATAAATGCCCTGATGAGAGAATGCCAAGATTGCCCTAAAATAGCAGATACAAAAATCCCACACTTTTTTACGTAGATAATGCAGTCGTCCTTTCTGCTACACGCCAAGGCCTGAAAAAAAACATTGAATGTCTTCACGTCCAAGTGAAAAGAGGTACATTTTGAGATAAACGTTGAGAAATCAAAGGTGTTGGTCTTTAAACTCCTATTTGCAAAAAGCAGCACTATGACAATAAGAATGGAATGGTTTTTGTATAGGGAAACATTCGCCCAAGGGCATCTTGGCCCTCCCTACAGAGCAGTGAAGAATTAGTCTAGAAAAGAAACGTTTTCAAAGCTTTATGAAAAACGAACTGAATGGGGGTAGCTCTAAGAGACAGAGGTAAAGAATTCCAGAGAACTGCCACAGCCACTGAGAAAGAACAGCCACTAATGCGGCTGTATCTGGCCGATGGAACAGTCAGAAAACAAGCGTTAGCTGACCGCAGAGCCCGGCTCGGCATGTAAGGTGAAATTTCCGCCATGAGGTATTACAACCCCTGGACACAGAAAGCTTGATGGACCAATTAAAGGGCCTTGAACTGAATAAGTTTGGCAACTGGCAGCCAAAGAAGTTTGCGAAGAACGGGGGAAATGTGACTGCCACGAGGGGTAGAGCTCGCCAGCCACGCAGCAGCATTCTGGAGGACTTGCAGGCGACGAAGTATGTAAGCAGGTTGGCCTACATACAAAGAATTACAATAGTCCAAAGAGGATGTAAACCGAGCAGAAATGACAGAGTCCTGCAGATGCTCCTGAATATAGGGGATAACCCGCTGAAAATGGCCCCGCTTGCACACAGAGCTGGCTTGTGTCTCCATGGACAAGGATACGGTGAGTTTAACCCCAAGGGCCTTAACCATTGACACTGGCTGAGGAAAGGGGCCCAAAGAGGTGAATGGTGCTCCCCTACAGCAGGTTAGGTTATTTTGACTACCTGAGAGTTCAGTTCCAGGAGACGGGAGGCTGGCACTCCCAGGTAGAAAAGTCAGGAATAACACTGGGGAAATATAGTGGGGCTATTAGAGCTTTTTATATGTGCCATGACAGTGGATCAGTTTCACTAGCCCTTAATTTCTAAAATAAATTCAAGCCCTCCCTGCATCCCTTTATGCTCAGAGATAGGGGGCCATGTTGTCCCAGTGAAACTTGATCTTTGGGCTTATACTCCCTGGAAGTGCTGCACCAGCCCTGGTATATTTAGATCTTGATGTTAACCCAATGTTGTCTTAGCTGGCTCTCAAACCTGTACTGTATTGCAAAACAAATGGCAAAATGAAGGGCTGGAGAGCTATTGGGGGGGGGGCACTTTCCTACTTAATGTCCCTGGAGGGAGGGAAGAGTGTGGGCTGCGTGGCCATGTAAGGAATAGCCTTATGTACTCGAGGCAGGGGAACTTTGGGAAAACCCCAGTCTGCTAAGGGCATGAAAGATTTTGTCAAAGTTAGATCAAGGGTCAAATTGGTAACAAAAGCTCAGACTCTTAAGACCGGGAGAAAATATATAGAATTGGGCCTGGAGCAGGGATCTCGGAAGCATTTAGATGTAATCAATCCAGCATACGAAAGATCCTTGTATCTCCGGATGAGGCTGGGTATATTTCTGGTAGCATCCTTCAAAAAAGCATGGTAAATCAATCAATCAATCAATCAATCAATCAATACTGCAGAGAGCGGGAAAAGTCCTATGTGTGAGACAACTTGTCAAACCCAGGCCCGATTGTATTATCTATCCCAGTACAATACATTTGAGAAAATTGTACTTGAAACCGATTCTGAGAGCAGTAGGGGCCCATTGTGTTGTGGAAACAATACAGTTCTTTAGACAATCTGTTTCTACCTGCATTGTTTTTGCAATCACACGTTATTCGCATAGGGCCTGGCTGTAAAGAAAGGGCTTTCACATAGATTCTGTTATTGAGTCCTTCACTTTTACACATAGGCACTGCAAGTATTGCACTAATGAAGTCAAAAAGGTCTGATATTTGAATGTTAAGATGTGGGTTGAGGCTGCAAGCAATGCTCTCCTCTATTTTATTGTCGTCTTGTTACAGGCCTGGTAAATTATTACAAATCCTACTAGATCTGCAGGGTGAGTTCCTTGGTTTCATACTCAACCTTAGAGAAATGCACTCGCCCCAAGGTGACTGGTGACAAAATATTTTAGCAAAATGGTGTATGTCACCATAAGCACACTTCATATTTGCTGCAATGCTGCCAAGCATGCACAGTGAAACTTGCATTTGCCAGTTCCTGCAAACAAAGTGTGTTTGCAGTACAATAAAAATAGGTTTTTAACATCCCTATACTCGCCAGAAAGGTTGAGTAGCCTACAAATGTTGGTCGCCCTTCATAAAAACTACGTGCCAAAGCTAGTGGGCTAGTAGATTTTGTGAGCCCTGTATTAGCAGGTGATTTCTACTAAGAAACCTTTTGAGAATTATATTCAATATTTTTTGTCTGCATTGGAACTTTGGCTTAAAGTTGTTATAAACGAATAAATGTTTTTCAACAACAAAAACGTACGTTGTTCTAAAGTGACCCGTTATCAATTGGGTGACTTATGCAGGATTTGTCCTAATTGTGGGGTTTGCCTTCTCACCCACAAAAACTCCACCAGTTGGTTTAGAGGTGCACTATTACTACTTGGACACTCTTGAGTAATGTATTTATTCCATGAAGGTATTTGTTGGCGTTAGTTAAAGACCCACAAGGTGTGCCCCCAATGCCACCTGTGAATCCTGCATGTGTAATAGAGTAGCAAGCGGTTCTGGTCCTTTCTGTACTGTACTAGGGGGGGGGGCCGAGAGTGATCATCACGAATAATGCGCGCCGTTTGGGAAACATGCATAATGAAACATGACAGACTCAAAATGTGTGTTCTACCTTAATAAAGAAAATGTAATGGAATGAGGTGTATGGCTATTCACCCTCTATTCATGTAGGAAGAGATAGACCAGCAAATGGAACTTCTGCCTGAGCACTAGCAGGGGACACTCTGCTTCACGGCTGGTGTTGGGAGTTTTTTCCAGAACAATTCCTGGGACAGGGGTCTGGGAAGCCAACCGTGGTGGACCTGCAAAGTGTGGCACAAAAGTGTAAGCTCTCTCTTGGTAGTGGAGACAAGCAGTTAGGTTGAGAATGAGGAGATCAAGTGTTTGGTGCAGAGGACAATTAACATATATCTGAGCTTTACAAGCACTAGAATGTCCACACACTTAAGTACAACATTTTTCTAAATGTATTTCTCAAAACACATGCATTACATAACGGATACCAAGTAAAGCAATATCCACACATATAGAAAACACTGTTTGGTGCCCCGATTGGAACTCGCACACCGCTTTAGAATTCACACAGTTTAAGTATCCATTCAAACAATACACTGTAACAATAACCTAATGTGGAGGGTAAAAAGTTGTTACACATCTTACATAGGTCTTATAAGGTTGCAGGGCACACCACCAATTTGACACTAGGGTTTATCAGACCAATCCCTATCCTAAGAGCAAACATTAAACAATGTCCAAGGTAATTGACCTAATTAAGATCAATTTATAGGTACTTTGGGGACAGTTGTTCTCACCATAGGTTGCTGCAGATGGGCTCCCTTGGCCGCGGGTGCAAGGGTTACTTTCAGTGTCTGGTTTGGGTCTGGCTAAGCGATGGTTCTGATCTCTGGAATATAGATGTTCCGTTATACAATTCGGCTGCACTTCAGGATTCTAATGATGAAGGGTCTCTGTTTCAGCATCCATGAAAATACAGGACCTTTCTGATGCAACAGAAGGAATATGCATTTGAAGAGACTTCAAATAGTGTTGGAGGTCATGATGCAGCACCACAGATGGACTCCATCCTGAGGCATCCATTTCTCCTCAACAAAGAGCAGCAGCAGCAAAATGGTGACAAGGGCACTGTCCCACAACAAGGATGCCTGCGAAACGTGTTGACCCACAGCGGGATGGTGACTGGGCAATGACAGAGTTCTCTTTCCAGAGGATGTCAGAGAGATATCGACCCAGCAGCACACAACATTTATCCTTAAGGTCACAGAAAGGAATGCCTGCCCCCTGACTTTCTTTGCAACCTTTGGATCTCCAGTCCATTCTGAATAATTCTTAATAAAATAAATGGCTATTCGAGGAGCGCAGGTCTGGGCAAGAGGTAATCAACCCTCAAACTCTGTCTATGATGGCACCGGACAAACTCTTTTATGTGGACTGATGTCAGCCAGCTGGGCTGCTTCTATAATCTTCCCTCGCAGTGTTCCATCGGCAAAGTATGTCATTGTAAATGGGCGGTATGGCTGCAATCTTTCTTCTCACAAGAAGCCTTCTTCAAGCTAAACGCATTTACATTTCCTCATGCCATCCTAAAAAGATATTGTATATGCAGGAGTCCAGCTTGACTTGAAAATACATGTGTGCTACATTTTTCTGGGGGATGTGGCATTACCGCCATTCTCACTATTATCAATCTCTTGCAAAAGTTAATGAGTAAAATAAAAATCTCCTCCATACCAATTGCTATAGCCACCACTTCATTTCTGGTCCTTGAACCTTCTAATGGGCAGTGGTCTCCCTTACACTGCACACAGGATGCGTTCCACCACGCCAAGAAGAAGAGTCTTCACTCTACAGTCAATGTCTCAATTTGAAAACGTACATTTCTTGTTGTGTTGTGTTAGTGGGATGAGGGATAAGGAGGTTTCATCGCAGGAGAATTCGTGGAATTCTAATTCGGCAAATCGTTTTTAACCAAATTTGGTCACAAATATATGTGGCGGGTGGGCAATAGTAATTATTAAGGTGGGGAAGTGGAGGGCGGCTGCGGGGGCTCTCCCACCGCATATATTTACGGCCAAATGGCATAAAAGAAAAAGGAATTAGACAAAATCGAATTCGACAAATTATTTTCAACAAAATCACATAGAACCAGTGGGATCATACTGTTCACTGCTGCTCTTAGCATGGTCTCCGGGCACTCAGTGCTGATTGTATTATGGTGCAGTTTAAAGACAAGTGACTTAACTCTGCTATTCTGCATTAGATAAGATGATCAACACGATAACCCATGCAATCAAAGCTATTCTGCGCCTCACGTAAAATAGGGCTCAAAGTATCCTCAAAATACAACTGGTCATCTGTTTCCTCTACTTAATGAGACAGAACTATGTGACGCTGACTCCCTGATGAGTAAGAGATACTTCACTCAAATCCTGGTTGGTTCTGTGAGAAACATCCTGAAGCCCTCGCTCTTTCAAGGCAGAGGAGAACTTCCACACTCTTGATTTCAGATGCACCTTAAGGATTACAAAACCAGGCATTTCATATCAGCCATACATTCTACTTACTTATAGTGTGGTCACACAGCCGCTGAAGGGTCGGTTAATGTTGTATGCAACAATAGTTAAGAATGATTAATTCATGATTAAAATAGTATATTTATTACAATTTCGTATTTTGATACAGTGGCAAAACAATTAAAACCAC
Organism: Ambystoma mexicanum; assembly: GCF_040938575.1. Classification (NCBI taxonomy): domain Eukaryota; kingdom Metazoa; phylum Chordata; class Amphibia; order Caudata; family Ambystomatidae; genus Ambystoma; species Ambystoma mexicanum. Next base: position 735,967,583 of record NC_090934.1, on the reverse strand, counting down.
CAATAAGAAAAAGCCATGAGGAAAAATGAAGTCCGGCATCAGTCTTGAGGCATCTCAATAAGCTTGCACTTGACTAGAGAGGAGAATGTCGTTCCACACACCTGTAGTAATCCACATGAATGTCTGTAGATTGGTGTAAACTCTTTGAGAAGACAAACTGCATCTGAGGTGGTACCATTCAGACCTTTGGTGCTCAACTGAGTTGTTTAAACAGAGTTCCAGATCACAGCAGAAAATTATAGGCATAACGACTTACTTGTATAGGACTCTGAAAACCACAGAGGCCAGCGCTTCTAGCAGAGAGTTTGTTTGACGTGTTAGAAATAAGGAGCTAATCTCGGTATCTGAATGCCTGTTTTCTACATGAGCTCCAGTTTCCTGGTGAGGTACACCGAAGCTCTGCGTGGGTACGTATAACATTTTCATAATGAAAACAATTTCACTATGAAAATATGGGTTCATAGTTCCCTGGCCTAGAAAAAAATATTTTGTCATAACCCCCAAATGTAGGTTTCTTGTTGCTGATAAAAGCAGGCTATGACCACAGAAACTGCCAGGGCATCTGTGTCAAAGATCCAGTTAAAGAGAACCCTGAAGCTGTGGTCTTGGTTTCAAAGAGTGAGTGGACTTGAATAATCAATGGGCACATGCACTCACCCCGTGCGAATTTCAATTTAGTCACAGAATGTACGGTATCAGGTAATAAAATGGTGGCCAAAATGCCACTGGTAAAAACAATTGTGGCAAAAATGCCATAGTTTTGGTTTGACTTGGTAAAGGTGTACCCCATTATACCATTTATGGGGAGCGGGGGTGCCCCCCGTTTCCCTGAAATGAGATGGGGCTAGGCATTGCGGGGGTGTCCCCCGCATCATTTACATGATTGTGGCAGCAAAACCACAGCATTTTTGCCACAATATTTTGTATACACCGCCATTTTTGCTGCGATTTTAAGACATGGACCCGAATGTACTATCCCTAGCTCAGTCTAGCCTAGCTTCAACCAATTCTATTCCATCTGTCTAGCAACATCAGCCACAGTTAGTGTAGTATGTACCGTCTCACGACCACTTTGAAACATGTTATTGATATCCATGTTATTAACTTACTGAAGTAATGACAGGCCAACGTTGCTACCAGTGGCACATTCACATTGAACAACAACGCACTAATGCAAACCCCTAGGTGTCACTGAAGATGGGCTTCAGTGACACCTAGGATCCTATGTTCAACTCTGGGATTCCCTCTCAACAGGAAGTAGAAGAGTCACTGCAGTGTAAGGTTTCTGACGTATGCATGATGCTCACCGACACTCCATCATTTATGATGCCAATGACAGCTGGCAAATCCAATTTAAGGCTAATTTATGAGTCCTTCTTTAAGTGTTTCTTAGCCGCACAAACCGGAGGAGACTAATTCCAGTGAAACCACCCTTAACTCTGACTGAGTGTTTAACAGAAGCTTGCTCCTTCTAAACCTCTGTCCTGCTCGGGAAACTGTTCCCTTATTCCTACTCTACAAGGTGAGATTGGTTGTTAGTTGTCGGATAAGTGAGCATCCATTCCAGAGTTCTTTAAGAGTGGATTCATACCTTTTTCAGCTCGACTTGAGGAGGATGGCTTTGCAAGGGCTTGGCATAGAATTAAACTTCTTCTATGCAGTTATCTGCCATATTGGCAGTAGTAACGGATAAATTAACCTGCGAGGGTTCAAGAAGCCACTAGGGAGTTGTGGCCGCGCTTTTCACCATCCCGTGATGCTTCCTGAAAAAACTGATCACTTCAATGCCCAGCATCTTGCTCCCAAGAGACTTCCCTTTACTTTTCCCTGACTCTATGTTCCTATCATACAGTGGCCATAACCATGTCACATGACCAGGCAATAGGCCAATGCTCTGCTGATCAAGGAAATGCCTGGGATTTAAGCCTGGACATATCAACCAACTGCCAAAATAGAACAGGGTAAATACTGTATGTACCGGATATTTGGTCATGTTGGGTGTGGGAAGATCTTACATCTACAAAAATTGCCCCTATCCAGATAACCTCAATGGTTTGCCTCTTCACCCCAAACCAGCTTCAGAGATCGTCATCACATTACCTAGGCATAAACAACACCTGCACCGGCAATGCAATCCATCTTGCCGTATTCACATCCCTCTACACAACACCATATCTCCAGACAACATTGCCTTCCAAACACTCGTTCATGCTTATCAGTGCATGCTGAGCTCCAAAATGGGCTAGAAACAGGCTTCATAACAGAAACCTGGCTCACCCCCACGTTCGTAGCCATGCTTAACCAATTCATCCCAAGTGGGTGCACCATACTTCACTAAAATCACATATGCAAAACAGGATGTGACCTCACCATCCTTCATAATTCCAACCTCTCAACATGCCTCTCCCCCTCTCCCATTTCATCTCTAGTCCTCAATTTTGGAACCAAGCAAATAACTTCAAGAAAATTTCACCAACGTCACCACAACCACTGCACTGGCCTACTCAAATAATGCATACACCCAGAATCTTGTACCTTCCCGAGTATTTTTAGGCTAGCAATCTTCTAATCACTCCACACCTGCCTGAAACTCACGTGCTTTGTCTCGTCCACTGCCTATTGTAGGGGCAACTCATCGGGCTTGGTCCTATCCTATTGATTCCCATGAGTGAGTTAGTGGGTGAGCGCTATATCAGAGTAAGAATAGTAATGATTAGGGTGCCCAAAGTCATTTTAGCCAGAAGGCTAACCTACATTGCCAATCTTGTTACTGGCAAGTGTAAACTCTTGATAAACGAGGGGCCTGTTGGAGGAAATGCGAGAGGGCGAAGTTGGGCACATTTTACAATCCATAGGCGGAGCAGATGTCTTGCACGGTTTCAATAAGGGTCAAGTTGGGAGTGGAAGAGAAGCTGAAGAGTAACAGTACCTTCACCATGGTGAAGGTCATTATGAGAAGTAATGAGATGGGCTTTGAAGCTTGTCCATTGACTGCATACTTCCTCTTCTCTTCATATTTGTGAATACTTGCGAAAATGGAAATCTCGTATGAAATTAATTAGAGTAATTAGCAGTACCCCTTTCTGTTCACCTCATTATTCGGTCAGGTTAGCATTCTTTCTACGCAGCTAACCCAAGTAAGCTTAATTAATTCATCCTTTTCCCAAGGAAACGCGTTTTTCAATTTTAATTATGCAGTGTCACTAATTGGAATACAAATACGATTTACACATTAATGGCTTTTTAAAAGGTACTGCTGTGAGTTCATACGCGGTTTCATAACACGATTATTCGAAATGAAGATTACGCCCGCGTGCTTCCTCCAAAAAGTAAAGGACCCAGCTAACGCGTGCACGCATGCCATGCGGAACGCCCTCAGCCAGGCCAACTGTTTGACCCCACAACCTTGGCAAGCAGGCACTTCCTTTTAATGGGACACCAGTGACTTGGCAGAGTGAAAAATGCGAAAATACCAATGGAGTTAGTGAAATCTGAGTACACATTATTTGATATTTTTATTCCGCATGATATTAAAATCTAAAATCATCTCTTTTTTTTTTTTTTCAGAAGAGAGAAGGAATCCTTCAGTCTCGGCAAATCCATGAGGAGATCACTGGTAACACAGAGTATGTCAACGCTTTGCCTCCGCAGCTCCTTAATGGGTCACCGATATTTCTGGAAAAACTCGCCATTTGCTGATATTTAGTTTTCATTACATGGGGTTCCATGAGGGATCAAGCCACATTCAGTGATTATTGTTTAGCCTTTGTGTGTGAGGAAAACATGCAGCACATAAATTATCAAAGAGGCACGGATGGGTGGGTGTGTGCCGACTTCTTGTTTTCCCTTTGAAATCCTAAGAACACGTACATGGTGAAGGCATTGGGGATTTAAACGTTAAGATGCTCTGAATGTTTGTTGGCTTTTCTCACCTGGACCTTTTTGATGGGAGAGCCAAGTTCCAGCTATAGAATCCTAAACGTCCACCTTTTACTTAAACTATTAGTGCTGTGTTTCTATGAAATAATACCAAATGCAAAAATATAGACTGCAAAAATATAGACTATTATAATTACTGCCTATGTATGAGATGTAAAAATTGTCCACCTTGAATATCTATAAAACTAATCTGCTACTTGTACCTATACTGCTCCCTCCCCAGCTTACTCACACGCCCCAATGAGCCCATAGCAGGAATCTTTTCCACTTCATTGCTGCCCCTTCTTTGGAGGGATTGCTATGTGCCCTCTGCCTTGCACTTCCCCTTACCCATTCCATCAGTCAAACTATGGGAGACCCACCCCATACCCAGACAGCAGCCGCCTCATCCACAAATCCAACCTACATTTTCAGTCTGCATCTTGAATGTCGATGCTTTTTGTAGATATTTTCGTAGTGGATCTGATCAGTGGATACAATTTGTAGCTGTGAGTTTCATTTCTATTCAGCTGGAACATATTATATATAATTAAAGGGCCGAAAAATATCAGATTTTGAGACATACCCGTAAAGAAACATCAAATGATGTGGCTATCTTGATGTGACTTGATGGTGAAACGTAGCTTGGCGGTTGTCTCTGATGTGTTGTCTTGTTTGTCACTGTGAAAAGCTAAAATGGTCGGATTGGGACAAACAAATCTGCATGGGCACTGAAGAGAAAGTGGCCCACGTTTGTGCATTGGACTTCATGATTTTTCATGACATACTGTTCAGGTAACTTTTGGGGGCAAATCACTGGCATAAACTGTGGCTAATGGGATGTATTTTAAAGCAGACAGGCTGGTACTTATTTGCAACTGCAAAATGCATTACGCCATCAAAACCTGCCCGCCTTGCCCAGTTTGGTTGGTCTTCCGGGGTTCCCTTTTAGGCCAATATGAGTATTCTTGCCCAAAACAAAGCTTTCAATAGTTCCTCCAGGCCTGCTTTTCCTATCAATTAAAAGGTACTGTTGGGAAACGAGCGAAAATGCAGAAAGAGTGTCTAGTGAGTCGCAGTCTCCTTGCACACGTTACAAACGGTGGAGGGTGCATTGATGTTTTTGCAGCATACGTTTTTATTGATAGGCTGTCATAGAGCCACGTTTAAGGTTGTCTACAGGGGGGTTAGGGGCACTCCTGTGACGTTCCAATAACAGCTTAAGGAACTGTCGTTCATCACTGGTTCTCCTGACTCTTTCTTCCACATTATGTTTAACGAGCTTTGGCAAGCACAATCATTTTGACTCTTGGAATGTGCCTGACCTTTGCAAGGTACTCATCCTACTTGCCATTGATTTCCATCTTAAGGCCAGGCACTATCATTTGCCAGATAGTGCAGTGCAAGGTTTCTGAACGAGTCAGCAGAGTGGCGCATCTCTTCACGTCAAATGGTCCGAGTTACAGGGCACATAATGGCAAGCCGTATGTATTAATTTATTTATTTTGATTCTTGTAAAGCGCACCGAACCCTGAGCCACCTAGGCACTGGTTATTCACAATAAAGCAAAAAGTACATACATCATGCATAATAAGGTTAAGGTTTTCTGTTCAGTGTAATGCATACGGATAGAGTTACTGTAATAGAGTTACTTTAATAGTTCTTCTGTGAAGAGCCAAGTTTTCAGCTTTTACGGAAGGACCAAAAGGAAAATTCTGATCTTAATGAGGATGGCAGAGCGTTCCAGTGTTTGGCAGCTACCACTGGGAAGCTACTGCCCCCTGCTTTCTGTAGTTTCAATCTAAGAATGGTGAGTAAATGGGAGTATGTTGAAAGCGTGGGGCCATTGGATTGGTTTTTGGAAAATGTGTTGAACAGACATTTGTGAGTCATGGAGAGGATTTTGAATAGGATTCGATCATGGACCGGTAACCAGTGAGTGTTCCATCTCATCATTGATATAGGTAGAACCCAGCTCATCGAGAAGGTCAAATAGAGGTTTGGTGAAAATATTATAGAGTGTAGGGGAGACGCAGGAGCCTTGAGGAACTCCACAGGTGACAGGTGCCGGCAGTGCTGCTGAGATAGGTGAGAAGACCCTCATAGGACTGTTGGTTTGGAAGGACTGTATCCAGTATATAGTTTTGGTTGAGAAAATGGCAACCAAGGAGAGATGTTTGCATATGTTGTGGATGACTAAATCAAAGGCTGCTGATATGTCTAGCAGGAGAAGGAGTGCCAGACTGCCGTTATCTTTTATCTCGTCTATTTGTATTTTTAGGTCCAGGAGGGTTGATTCAGTTCTATGTCCTGGAGGGAAGCCAGATTGGTGTAGGCCAAGGAGGTTGTTGGTTTCCAGATGGTTTTGGATTTGCAAATAAGCTGCCCTGTCCAATATTTTAAGGAGGAAAGGTACTGTTGTTATAGGGCAGTAGTTTTTTGAGATGTTGGGATCTAGGATAGGTTTCTTCAGTAAGGGTAGGACCCAAGCATCTTTGAGGTTAGTTAGGACAGAGCTCCTTTCAAATGAGGTATTGACTAGGCTTGTGATAAATGGGGTAATTTCAGCCACACAGGGCCTCATTACACGGATGGCGGTGGACCATTAGCACCTTGGTCCATGCCGGTAAAATACCGGCACCGCCTTGGTGGAAAGGGGAATTACCGCCCTATTCCAAGGTTGGTGGGGCGGTAATTCCCCCTTCCCCCATTGCCCTTCCCCATTCCCATTTTTGCCCCATAGGGCTCTATGGGAATGGGGAAGGCGCTAATTACGGCACCGCAAATTGCTGTACCGTAATTAGCTCCCTGGTCCCTTTGCGGGTTGGTTTTTAACGCCTGCAAAAATTTTGTCAAGGAGAGCTTTTTGAATGTCTGCATCAGGGAACAGGGTTGAAAGCCCAAGATCCAAATGTTCAGGGGAGAAAAGACCAAAGATTATTTTTCTGAAATAACCTTCAGTCTTTTTCTCCCCTGAACATGTCCAACTTGGCCCCCTCCCCCACCACACCCCCACCACCACCCCCCTAGTTACCTTGCGGCCGCTGACTTGCAGTGTCCCAGCGACACTTGTTTACTTTCACTTCGGTGATCGGGAACCAGTGCCGCAGGTTCCTTTCCTTTTTTTTTTGTGATGGCTGTGGGGGGACACCCCCGCTCATAATGTAGTGAGCAACGGTCAGGGGGATAACCCCGAAGCCCTCCTTTTTTTTCTTTTCAGGATGACTGTGGGGGAAACCCCCACAACACCTGCTCACAATATAGTGAACAAGGGTTCGGGGACACCCCCACAGCCCCCAGCACCCAATGCGTGATCTGGTCAAGCTTTTCGGCCATTCGGAATTTACGAACAGCCGAAATTTTGTCAAATCACGCATTCGGTCATTTTTTATGGTCATTTTGGACGTTTCCGTGTACCAGGCAGTGTCTTTAAGACACGATTCTTGTGGTGGCACTGGCGATTCAATTTCTCGTAGTGCCTGAGTTGGCTTTGGTGATTCTCTCATTGTATGCAGCACTTTTAGTTTGGAGGATGGCCTGTTTATAGTTTTTGGATGCCGCAAAAAGGATTTCCTTGTTCGATTCAGTAGGGTATTTTTTCCAATTGGTCTCCGCAGTTCTCTTAGTGCTACGCATTGTTTTGAGGTTAGGGGTGTACCAGGAATTTAGGTGGGCTAGAGGTTTAGCTTTGCGCATACTCCGTAGCGCTACTTTGTCAATAACAGCTAGGAGAGTTTGATTGTATACCAGTACCATGGTGGTGGGGTCATTGACAGAGTTATCTTGGTATTCGGTGATGGGGTGCCTCAGAGGTAGTAGTTTTTCTACTGTAATGTTGTGCACATTTCTGGATAATGCAGCTGGTGCTTTGGGGGGTGGGGGGGTTGTATATGCAGCAAGGTTCTTTGGGATGATGAAGGAAATGCACCAATGGTGCTGCCGAAGGCATTGTCATCGGTAGGGTCGTTAAGTCCCGGATTTAAGTCTCCCAACAGTATGATTTGAGAGCATGGCTTGGTATTCATTTAAATGAGTTGTGCAACATCATCTTCAAGGGAGAGCACCAGACCTTGGAGTCTGTAGGTAAGGTGAAGGTCATGGTGACAGCTGTAAGTGATTTCAATCCAGCACACACCCAAGTCAAAGCCCAGCATGTAGTGCACAACTGAAACCCTTATTTATTTGTGTCTATAAGTTCAATATTCTGAACAATATACCACTCATATCACACCCTTCTCCTGGAACCCCCCGGTCACACTGAACCAGGAATCAGGCTGGTTTGCATAGGTAAATATTTATTTATGTATTTGAAATTTAATCACAGTAGGTTTTAATAGACAAACAACAATCACCAATGGGGTGACAGAACACTGAATAATATCTTTAATACACTATGAATCAAGTAATGAGCACCAAATACATATGCAGCACAGAAAAGAATACTTTTGTGTTGGTTCAGATCAGATAGCACTATGGTTAGAGGTTCCCCCTGCAACACCCCTCAACCCCCCCCAATAGGCATGTAAAGAGATGGAAGGAGAGAGCAGGTATTCAGGAATAGCACAAATCAAACATAATATCAGTCCCACTTTCCCCCTTCAAACACAAGAGAAAAACGGAATTGACTGGTCAGCTGTCAGGACGGCTTTTCCAATTGTCTTTAGAATTGACTGGGCAAAACACCAAATGTGGTCAAAAATACTTAAATTAATCTAAATTCTTATGGGAGCCGCTTTGAACATTTGCACACAAGGACAAGCAATGATTTAGTCCAAAGAAAACATTAGAAATGTTAAAGTCCAAGTTGGAAGCAGTTTAGAGCTATTTTACACATGTAAAACATTCAGATTTTTAAAATCGCGGTAAACTTTTCATTGCGTTATATTCGCGATAACGGGAGAAGCACACTGTGCAGTGTTGGGCTCTCTGGATAGCTAGGCATGTTAGATACAAGTAGGAATTGATATACATTTCTATCACAAAAACTGAGGAAGTTATAGAGGTTTTAGTAAAGGTCATTTTTGCGAGATAGGCGCGAGAATGAAAAACAGAAATGCACTTTTAAAAATGACAAATGGGTTTCTTATACTAGAGGATGACTATGAATAAGCGAATACCACACATGGATCTTAGTCACTTGATCAGGGTGACCCGCCTTCTAAGGAAACTCGACTTCTTGAGATGAGAAAAGGGTCAGCGCAACGATGGTTCTAACAATACTGATTCTGAAGGAAAAATAGGATGGGTTTGAAATGGGGATAAGACGATAAAAAGATACTGGTTCTGAATGAAAGATAGGATGGGTTGGCAATGGGGATAAGACAAAGTAAATATACTATGGCCCACAGTCGTTCCTATTAATACTCACAGTATACATTTTTAAATGGGACCGTCAGTTCTGGTCATGGATTGGGTCTGGTCTAGGAAAGACAGCACATTAGGCACGGGACTGGATCATCTAGGCCGGTCGCCGGATTGACACAGGATCTGCTCTCCTAGTCTGTGGGTATTTGAATCAGCTGGATCGCGAGTTCCTCAGGCAAGCCTAGTGGTGGCAAGCTAGAGAATTTCAGGATACTCATTCAAAAGGCCTTCACACAACATCCAGTGTTTTACTGGGTAGAGAGAATACATTTGAGGATTTGGGCCTTGCTGGAAATCAATAGCTCTCCAGTGCTGGCAAGAATTTTGGCATCTAGATCTGTAAGAATATTTAAAGCTGGGTGTAGGCTGCTGGATCAGAGTGCTTCGTTGGAATCAGGAAAGTGGCTGGATCAGTGAGTCCTATGTGTTGTCAGCTGTCTCTATTTATCCTCTAAAATGACACGGGGTGTGTGGGCCGGCTTGGCTAAGCTTGCCCCTGTGAAAGGTGATTGGGTCAGAGTCTACTCTCTGCCTTGATAGGAGGAGAGAAACAGAGTGTCATTTTTATGGTATAATTTTATGATGCTGAGAATCCACCCCTAGCCACTGGAACACAAAGTCTAATTTTGCCAAAATATGTATTTACCCATGTGCAACCTCTATAATAAAAATCACATACACAGATTGCACATTTTATGGAGTATCTGCTCATCAAAATTCCACAGCTCTGAGACATGGTTTTGACTTTCTGCAGAATTTTGTCCATTTTGTAATGAGAAAATGTTCCAATATTTCAGTAAATTTCCACAAATATGCACGTTTACCCTGGCAATGTGTGTATGAAGTTTCACCATTCTAGCAGAAATTCAGTCCCCATAAACCCATATTTAATCCCATGCCTGTTCAGAAAAGGCTACACGGTTGTACTAAGTTTTCAAAGATAGTGCTAAAAATTAGATTAATTAATCTGCCATTTTCAGATTTTTCACCCCTTCTGATAATGTCCATTACATATCCTATTAACACCAAATGGTCAATATTTGTCACTCCTTGAAGCATGTGGTAGCCCCCTCCTTTGGAATCTTCTTCTGTCAGCCAGGAGTTTCCTGTGCTGCAGCAGTTTTACGACCTTTCACACCTTCAATATCCTGGGTTGGAGGATGTCCATTGTTCAGTCCTGGGCTAACCAGCAATTAGCACCTCCCAGTGAGTTTCTGCTGAGAGGAAGAAAACCTGCTTTTCTGTGGTATCTTGCCTCGTTTAGGGTAAACTGGGGTAAGCTATGCTACTCATCTACTAGAGTGGTGTGATAGTGACCCATGGTCATCATCACATATTCCAAGGAATTGGATTCCATGGTCCCAGAACCTAAGACAAGGACTACACTACCTTCCAAGGCTAGGAATATGTCTCCTAAAATCCCTTTCTCCTAAAAAAGCAAGAGTTGGAATAACCACCAGCAAGGGAATGTGGAGGAAAGAGATTCCCTTAGAACATCTTCCCAGTCTTCAGCCTACTGCGCTGAAGATAATGAAACATTGTGGAAGGTTGCAGGGAGAGAACTGACATTAGAAAGAAGAAGTGAGTGCCTTTGTGTGGGCCTGGTCCTTGCAAGAGGAAGCCAGCATTATGTGAAATTAAGAACCCTCCATATGGAGAGACACCCGCAATAGATTTTGGGCCAAAGCAGAAAGGTAAAGGTCAAGGGAGAAATCACAATGACGCTGACGAGGAAGGGATATGCAATGCCTGCCTGCAAATTATGGAGTCACCCTGAGCGAGGCAGCCCAGGGTGTGGTTGGGTAAAATAACATTACCAGCCATAACCAGGATAAGGCATTGTACTGATGCAGAGGTATCCTGATATTGCACGAGAGGAAATGGCAGGCAAAAGTAGCTCCCAGCAATCTGCTGAAAGAACACCAACATATAAAAGCCCAAGCTCTCCCAATCACAGAAGTGAGAAAAAGGACGATGACCAACAATAGGAGAAGCCAGCAGGGAGAGGTGAGAGCCAGCCGACCCTGCAGAGATCACTGTGGAGGATGGTAAAGGCCATAGAGGACACAGAGTTAAGGGAAGCCCCGGGGAAGAAAGAGAGAAAAACTGCCACAGAGAAGACAGCAGACGCCTACCTTTACAATAGAAAGAGACGGGAGCCCGAGGAGCTGGTGCAAAAGTAAGGAAACCAGGTGCATGGACCTAGAAATTAGAAGTAGCATTGAGCCAAAGAGAAAACCTAGGAAGTCCAAAGGAGGAAGACAGAATAGGTCCCAAAGAGGGGACAGAGCAAGACACAAGACATTGGGAGAAAAGGAAGAATAAAGGATATCACCAGGGAGGGAACAGAATGAAACACGTGTAGAAAGGGGAGTTGAGAAATAAACTCCAGAAAATGCCAACAAATAAGGAATTTCAGAGTGGGGAAGAAAAAGCTACCAATGGAAAGAGGAAAATGACTGAACTACCAAGAACAGATGCCCAGAAAATAAACTGATCAGGGCAAAATCAAAAAGAGGATGAGGGATGGAAGCAAGTAGAGCATCCCAGAAAGGGAACAGATTGAGACAATTTCAAGAAGGGTAGAATAGAAACAAACCCCATAAGACACAATCAAATAGACTATCCCAGAGAAGGCATTCAATGAGACCATATCAAGGCTGGGTGAAGAAAAACAAACCCCAGAACGTAGAACCAAATGGAGAATCTTTGAGCGGGAACACAAAGAAGTATGTCAAAGTGGAGAAGGGAAGTGAATCTGGGAAAATGAAAAACAAATAAAAATCCAAAAGGGGAAGAGAAACGCACAAATTCGGAGAGGTGGTAAAAATAAATCAACCCACAGAAATGAAACTAGAAGAGAATCCCAAAGACTGGAAGCAACAAGAAAGCCCAATGAATACATTTCCCCGAGAGTCTAGATGGAGGTAGAAACTGAATGAGGCAACTTCTTTAAAGGGGGAAAGGCAATGAGGTAGAAAACCTCAGCAAAAGGGGAGCATCCCAAGAGAGAACCATGTTAACTCACCTAGGATAAAACAACAATGGAACCATTCATGGAACTTTATTAGTCATCCTGACCATTTTAATAAACAGAGGTTCAAACAAAAGTAGTTTTTCTGAGTCGTACCTTTTCATGACATACCATTGGGGTGAGCGAGGGTGGGCAGGCATAAACTGAGGCTAGCTAAATAGGGTGGGCAAAACATAGGTGAGCAGGTAGACTGCAGTGAACTAAGGTCAGTGGGTGGTATTAGGCTGTGATTGGCCTGTGAAGGTAAACTGGGGTGGGGTAAGGTGGTTGGGAGTAAACTTGCATGAGCTAGCGTGAATGCAGGCTTGGGTGAGCTAGGGTGAATCATGGAGGGTAAACTGGGGTGAGTGTTGGCAATCTCCCTTGTGCTATGATGGGTGAAGGTACGATAGGCTGGTTGTCAGAGGGTATGCTCATGTGATAAGCTGGGGTAAGTTATGTTTGGTATTAAGCTGGGCATGGATAGGATGGAGGTAAGACTGGGCGAGCAAGGGCAGGGTTGGGCAAGCTAGTTTGTGCGAGGTGAGCTAGGCTAGGTTGGTTTTCTTGAGTTGGTGTGAGGTAGGGAGGATATGTGTGGGAAGCTAGGTTGATCTTGCATGGGTGAGGTGAGATGGTTTGAGCAACTGTGAGAGGTTAGTTGAGCGTGCTGGGTGAGCTAAGGTGGATCGGGTAAGCAAAGGTGAGTGGTTGAAGGCTTGAATGAGTTAAGTTGGGTGGTTGTGCGCTGAGGGGTTTAGGGTGGGAAGCCGGGGTGAGATACAATGGGTGGGTGTGCTAGATTAGGTGGTTTGTGCTAGGGAAGGTGAGCTAGAGTAAGTAATAGTGAGATAGGGTGGGTGGGTGTTAGTGAACTAGTCTGGGTCGTCTGAGCTACAGAAGGTAGTTTAGGGCTTTGGTGGATGAGAAGGGATGGCTGGTGTTCCACTAGGGTGGATGGGCGACAGTAAGCCAGGGTGGTGTGTGTGAGCTTGGATGAAATGGGAAATGGGCCTGGGTTAGATATGGTGGGTGGGACGTGAGCTAGTCTGTGCCCAGGGTGCTATGGCATAAGATATATGGTCATGGCGACCTCTGATGAGTTAAGGGTTGGTTTTGTTGGTGAGCTGGGGTGTGTTCAAGTGATCTGAAACATGCTCTGCTACCAAGCAGATGCTTGACGTATACGGTATGAACACAGCATCCTGTAATAACCTAGCCCTGAGTGACAAGTCCTGCAAAACATGGAGTGAGCTGAAAGTGCCTGTACGCGTCAATCAAGTAGCCAATCAGTTGGTGTACAGCAAGGACACATTTCAGTTTATATTTCTTTCTATTGACACTACCTGTTCCCATACCTATGCATGTATCTCTGAAGCACTGGAATAAACGTATATATTTCTGAAAGGTAGACCACTTCAGGCAATAAAGCAGAAAGGTAGGGTGGCAAACCTCAGAAGCCAAACTTTATTATCACTGTTGTTAAATGGGTCTATCCAAAGTGCCCTATGAATTAGACTTAATTGAGAGAAGAAAGAAATGCTTGTCAATCATGTTCTGTTATTAAATGTGTTTTTTTCTTTTCCAACAGGGCATTGTCGGGAAGGCATGGTAAGAGTCATATGAGTTGAATGGGCGTGGATGTTTTACTAGCATGCAGGACACATTTCATTCTGGTGTTTAAGATGAATGTTTGTGTGAAGTCATCTTGCAAATAACTGGCAGTGTTGTAAGTAATGCAAACCCTATGATATCCCAGTGATATTATAACACCAAGCTCACCTATGATACCTGTGAAGCAGAACATTACTTGGGTGCCAAGGTGATTCAATCATTGCCCGGTCGCTTACTGTCATTTGATGTGCACACGAGGGTCAATTTTTACTTAATCGTGTCTGCCATGGTTGTCTGTGTAGTGTACTGTGGCCAATTGATTTATTTAACGTACATTGCCAGGGATAGCACCATATTGTAACATCCTTTTCTGATTAAAACGCATGGTTGGCTTCAAATATCACTGAAGGGCATTTGCATTTAAGAAACATTCAACACAGGATTGAATGAGATTACAGTACAATGCTCCATCAATGAGATTTCCCAAAGTAAGAACCACTATTTGCACTTTTCCATGCAATTCTTTCAGGGCTTCTTGTGCAAAGGATTGGTCTTTTTTTCACCCATGGAAGCCTAGCCCATTCCGAACTCCTGGGGAGACTATTGTTGACTTGGGTGGGGAGAAAATTCTGTTCAAGCAAAGGCATACTTATAAGGATGCCCCAGGTGCTGTAACATGTACTATCTGCTGGGAAGGTGTGTGCATGTAGGTGTATGTGTGTGTGTGTGTGTGTGTGTGTGTGTACATTGGATTTTATGCATTTATGTTGTCACAGACTATTTATTTATTTAATGGATATTTGTAAGGCGCCTGTAGAACAAATGGTGTTTCAAGGTGCCACAAGGCAAAAAAGGGGTGGGGGTTGGGGGAACAAAGGAGAAAGATAACAAAAACAGTCCTACTAAGCCTTGTGACATTTGAATCGTGCAAGTGGAGTAAAAAGAAGTGTGAGGGGGAGTGCCGGTCGGCATGAAAATAGAAGTGCTAGGGTGAGAAGGGAAGTGCAGGGTAAAAAGGAGAAGAGTACAAGTGAAAAGGGGGGAAGAGGGTAGAGGAGGCGGGAAGAGTGTAAAAGCGGCCAGGTGAGTGATAAAATGAGGCCAGGAGGGGTGCCAGGGATTGCATGGGGTGCAGGTAAGTATGTTAAATGCAAGGGGTGGACGGGGTGGGAGGGGCCTGGTGCCCTGTAGAACCAGATAGCCAGTCACAGAGGCAGACGGGAGGTGTTAGCCGGGGATGGAGATAGGAAAGGAAGGAGAGAAAAGGTGGGTCTTGAGAAGCTTCCGGAATTTAAGGAAATACCGCTCAAGCCTGAGAGGGGCAGGGAGACCATTCCAGAGGAAGACTTCTGCAGAGGAGAGAGATCTACCCCCACTCTCTGCTTAGAGAAACGCCAGATCTGCAGAGATTTGGAGCTGGAAGACTGAACGGCTCTAACAGGGAGGTATTTGGGGAGAGAGATTTGGATGGAGCGGGGTCCCAGGCCCCTGAAAGCCTTGTGGATGATGCAGGGGGTCTTGAATGTGATCCTAGCAGAAACCGGGAGCCAGTGGAGAGAATTTAGGGCTGGAGAGATGTGGCCACTGAGCTTGAGGTGAAGGAGAAGTCTTGCAGTCTTATGCTGGATTAGTTGAAGGGAGCGAAGGGAGGATAAAGGAAGATTGAGGAAGAGGCTGTTGCAGTAGTCAAGCCTGAAGAAGACCAGAGCTTTGGAGACATTGAGTTTCTGAGGGAAGGTGAGGAAAGGGAGAATGCCTCTGAGGAGGTGCAGCTGATAGTGGGCCCTCATGGCAAAATCCACAATGTGAGGAGAGGAGAGAGAGGGGCCAAAGATGACACCAAGGTTTTTTGCCTTACAAGAGGGCGAGGGGAGGAGACCCATAGATGGTGGCCAGAGGGAAGGCGGGAGCTGGGGTACCAATGAGAAGGATCTTAGTTTTACTGGCATTAAGGCAGAGATAATTGGCAGATAATCCTGACTAAATAACAGTCAGGAATGAGAAAGGAGGAAGAGGAGACCGTAGAAGGAAGTTTGAAGCAGAGCCGCATGTCATCTGCATAACCCTGGAAGTGAGGAGAGAAGGAGGCGAATAGCCACAGCGATAGGATGGAGCCTTGAGGGATGCCGCAGGTGGAGAGTGTTATAGGGGAGTGAAAAGGGCCCAGTTGAACCTCGGAAGGTCGGTCGGAGAGTAATGAGGTCAACCAGTCCATTGCCAGGTCCGTGATGCAAACGTGTCATGGAGCTGATTTGACAGGGTGGCATGATTGACCATATCGAAGGCAAAGGAAAGATCCAGAAGGATAAGAACGGATGGACCGTTGGAATCAAGATTAGAGAGCAAGCCTTCACAGGTGTTCAGTAGAGCGGTTTCCGTGCCTCTGGCTGCTCTGAAGTCAGACTGGTGGTCATGGAGACAACCAACAGATTCAATGTGTTGGATTAGTTGGGAGATGACCAGTTTCTCCAGGATCTTGCCCAGGAAGGGGGTAATGGAGATAGGGAAGTAGTTAGCCAGGTAGGAGGGGTCGGCAAAGGGCTTTTTGTGGAGAGGATGCACAATTGAATGTTGAAGGGTATTGGGAAGGAGCGAGTGGTAAAGGAGTGATTAGAGAAATCAGCCAGGTCTGGCACAAGGGAGGCAATGTTACCCTTGATAGTTCTGGAGGAGCAGGGGAGCACCTGTTTGGAGGAGACTTTCCTAGAGATGACTTGACTTATCTAGAGACCTTAGCCGGTGCCATAGGCGAGAAAGAGGGAGAGTAGGAGGGAAGGGGATAAGGGGTTCCAAGGGAGGCCTGAGAGCTGGGGAGGAAGGAGGGAGGGTAGTGGAGGAGAGTGAGGACAGGATGTCCTGAGCTTTGATGAAGAAGTGGGAGGCCAGTGAAGTACTATGGGTCAGGGATGGCAGGGCAGAAGTGGAGACTCCAGTAGGATTGGCGAGTTCCTTGCATATTTTAAACAGTTTGCCCATGCTGTTAGAGGCCCGAAAGATGCGGGCTTGGATATGGGTCCTCTTCTTAGAGAATATAGAAACTATTGAGAAACATATTTCAGTGCTATGTTTGGAAGCCACATTCTATACAGTTTTATTTTGTAATGTTGTAAAGCACTTCTGTTGTCTACTTTGGAGAAGAAAAAAAAAACTTGAAATGAATGCTATGAATAAAATCATTTAGTGGGTTCTCACTTCTTTGTAAACCTTGTCTAGATAAGCAAGCATTTCAATAATTGTGAAAATTCCCATTTGAATGTAACATGACAATCTCAATGATAATTGGTTCTGCATATAACCCCTTTGGTAAGGCTCATGTTTCTTGGCTTGATAGTCAATATTCTTCTCCCCTCTGATGATCCCTGTCATTATGCAAGTCTGAACCCAGTTGATAGGTGAATATTGAAAATAATGTTCTTTAACACAAAGTGAAACAAGTAAGTCAGGACTCCTAAATCTCTCTACTTGGGATCTGAAAGGAACTCATGCTGGCAACAGTAAAGAGAAACACAAGTGATCACAGTTTAAAGGTGTTTGTTAAACCTTATGCAGGTTGGAAAACTGACCTAATCTAAACCTAAATCTAAGATGGGAGCAAGCGTTGACCATCAAATGAAAATAAGGCAGTCCTAGTGGCGTTGTGTCAAATAAAAAGGGCCTATACTAAAAAACCTATTGCCAAACTTTACAACTAATACAAAAAGGGTTTGGGATGGTTTTCAAGAAAAGAAAGAAGTGTTCACAAAAAGTATGTCAGGATGCGGTAGCTTGCATCTCCCTTCCCCACGTTTTGAGCACAGGGTAAAGTGGGATCTTGGAGGAGAGTACACTCTCAAGCTTCCCCAGCACAAGACGACAATTCCACTTGCAGCAATCAGGGCCGTCGATGGTCAAGTCTCATTTCTCTTGAAAGTCTCTTGTCTTCGAGGGTCTGACATATTCACCAACAAAACCAAAGTTCCTTCATCAAAAATGAAAATTAATTTCCTGGTTTTTCTTTGGATGAGGATTCTTCACTCTAGTAGCCCCTCTCCTGGGCGCTGACCCCTCTTTCTCCTGGTATTGGGTGATAGCTTTTCACCCACTGGATCTCCCTCTTCCGGGCTTGGATCCTAAAACAGTTCCTATCGATATCAAGGCTTTCGGTGGTTGTGGATTCCTGGTCCTGAGTGCCTGATAGGTTTACCAAGAAAAACAACAAACAACCAAAAAGTTCTGTTCTATGTATTTTTCGGGTGATGGATTCAACTCTGGGTCCCCCTCTTCCGGGCGCAGACCCCTCTTTGCTTTCAGCCTCCTTCCGCCGGGTTCACTATGGCTTTTCCTTCACATACAAATCTTAATGTCTTTTTTTTTGTTTTATAGTTTTTATTGAAGTATATCATGTACAAATATAAATTCATTATATCTAAGGCATAATGCAGTAATCCATTGACTACAAAACCACTTAATGATCAACAGTTAAACAAATGTTGCTATATATAATAATTAAGAAGATTCAGCTAGAGTACTGATTGGCTATAGAAAGATTGTAATAAGGCTTGCTTAAACCAAAATGAAGTATAGCCATATTTTATGCACAACTTAATGTGGAAACAATTCTGCATCCTTATATGTTGAAATGGGGGAGGACAAACGCATGACAAACACATGACAAACACGAGAAGATGGGAGAGATTGGGGAAAGAGGGCTAAATAAGGACGTGAGGCACTTTTGCAATTAATATAAATATTCAATAACGTAATGTCTTTTTAAACAGCTCCAGTGGACATCACTCGGCTTAAACAGCTCCAGTGGACATCACTCGGCCGGGTTCACCTTTGTCAAAACACTGTTTCTTGGGACTTTAGACTTTGTCCCCTTCTCGTCAGCATCCCTCTTCCGGGTTCACTCTTGCCAACTTCACATTCACATTTGCTTTCAATGTTTACGGGATTCACTTCCCTTGCTTTCTCTACAGTTCTTAGGACAAAGTATTTTGAATGTATAGGGATTTTGCTTGACCTCCTGCATGACCACTATGACCAGTTTGACCTAACTTGGCGGCTCTCCTACGGCCTTCTGGTATCTGTAGTTTCACTCAGACGGGAATCAACGGTTAGCACCCACGTGGTGCCGGTTCCCTCTGCAGCTTGTTTCCCGTTAACACTTTTACAGTTCTTTGAACTTGGTTCAACTTGCCAATTTTCGACTTTTATTCACCACAGCCTGGGTCTTATCGGCTCTCCCCTCGACTCACTGGTTGTGATCAACCGCCTGGCTTTCCTCGTAACTGGAGTCAAGGTCAGTACCACGGTAGCAGGAGTTTCCTCCGCTCCCTCATTATTCGCTACCTTTCCCCTCCTCTTGAACTGCTGCGACTGGATAGCTGTCTCGTCGTGCGGTTTGCCTTGCTCGTACTGTGCTCTCTTGCTCCACCTTTTATCCTTTTGAGGAAGGGAAAGGGCCGTCAGGTGTGGGTGTGATTCTGATCAATTAGCCTGACTTTGCCTGACCCTTGTATTGGGACATGTCAGGTAAACGGCTCTAGTGTTAGTCCGTTCTCTTGTGTGAAAGTGTTTGTGTCGGAAAAGCAGGGGCAGTTGTTTTGAATGTCCTATGTGGTAGGATGGGGAAAAGGTGTTGTAGGAAATTATAGTCTTTGTTCTAGGGGATGGGCGATTTCAGAAGGGTGGGTTTTGGAGGGTTTGTGGGAACTGTAATTGTTGGTCACTTTCAACTGGGAGTTCGGAAAGTGACAATCAGAGGGACGGGATTGGTAGGGTTTGTGGGACAAACAGGAATAGCTGGGACTGTGAAATAAACAAGGGGGATTGTGGGAACTGTAGTGTTTTACCTGAGTAGGCTGGGAGTGCAGGAAATAATAATCAGAGGGACGGGAAGAAGAATGATTGGGAGTATTCAGATAGTGAACAGGAAAAAAAGGATTCTGAGAAAGATGGTTTCTGAATGCAACAGGGTGTGTAATGGATTCACCAGAGCTGAAGCGGATGGTGGATTATCAAAAAGGAAGTTTATCGGATGGAAGGGAGGTCGCATTGATACTGGCCAAAAAAGTCTCAGGGACCTTGTCTTCCTCGTCCCTTTTTCTGGTATAGTACTGCGTTCACCTGGGGCATTTCCCTGAGCATAACCCTGGATTCCCTTATCCAGGTGATCCGCCTCGGTTTGTCTACCTCTATGTTTGGACATTGAGAGAGCTGCTTCTTCCTTGGCCACCTGAATAAGGTTTTAACGAGATCTACTTGGGGAAATACCCTCAGGTATTTTCACACATCCAAGTGGTAACTGCGCCTCTGTCAGTCTCCCATTGCTTTTGTTGTAGGTCATATTCAGCTTCCTACAATCTTCTACTTTTCTGTCTTTTTGTCATCCTCTGACCTGGGTCAACACTGGGAGTTTGACTTCTCAAGTGTGTGTCAGCAGATTCACATAATCCCTCACAGTCCTAAACTGTCTCCAGCAAGGATCTCAGACTTTAGATCCAGTAGATAGGTAACACATTGTTAGCTTTCTATGTCAATACTTTGGGCACATGCAATACATTATTACACTTTGTTCTCATTATTTCAATGACTGCGAACCTTTGCTTATAGTCAATCCTGTCATAGACTGTCACCCAGTTATTTAATTCCATTTTCAGTATTGCCATAGACTTGCTACAACTTGCTGTACTTCACTTTGTCTATCACTAATGTGGCACACATGTTTATCTAAACACAAGAGTTGATGGCTTGAATGTTTACAATGAATCTTAATCTCTGGCATTGCTCTGGGCAACCCTCCAGACCATTGTTCTTCACCTGCCGAGCCATTACAGAAGAGGAAAGACCAAATGCAATCAGGCTTGGTCCCTCCCCAAAAGGGGAAGTTCAGCACAAACCAGAAACGATGTGACCTAGCAGTATAGCTGGACTGCCCCTTTTGGGGTTGCACCAAAACTTGATTTGCATATAGTCTTTCTCCTTTCTGTAATGACTTGTCAAGCTAAAGAATGATGGTTTGGAGGTTGCCCAGAGCTGCGCCAGAGGTTTAAGATTACCTTGAAAGCTTCCAGCCATCACCTTTTATTTTGCTTTAGTCGCCCTGAGTGGGACCTGTATGCCCAGATGTGGGTCCCGAGTCTGCTGGGCCTAGAGACTCAAGCTGCTACTCACCGATGACGCCCAATGAGGCCTAAACATGTCTGGGGATGCTTGTGGTCTTGTACAGAAGAGATGTAACATATCAGTTTGGGGTGGACTGCCTTATTTTCATATGGTTGTTCCCCTTTCTGTACTTGTTTGACAGGCTAAAGAGCGATGGTTTGGAGGGTTGCCTAGAACTGCACCAGAGGATAAGATTAACTCTAAACCTTCCAGCCATCAGCTTTATGTTTTACACATGTTTTTCCGTCACTTTACCCATGAAATGTATCCAGTGCCTCAATCCCTCCCTCGGTTTCCCCTACACCTTGAATAGATGTTCCACTTCTTATCAGAGTATGCTTGAATCGTTGCTCTTTCGAAGTTTGTTATAGTTGTATTACAATCGTGAAACATTTTCTCTGTATCTAACATTGCTCGCTGAATGATTATTATGCTTTGTTTGGACTTTATTTTAGTGCATGCATTATACTTTACACTCTCACCGATTCTTAGACTTTGGAATTAACTTAGTTTTACATCATGTATCACTTCGATAATTCCTATAATTTGAACAGACGTTGTTAGATATTACATATCTCAATTCGTTCTGTCAATGCTTAGGCTTGAATGCAGTTTCGCTCAGGCCTTGATTTCAGTATTACACTTAATTTAACAACATGCATAAACATTCTCTCTCTCTCTTTTAACTATTATTGGACTTGGGTGGGCTTAGGGTGCTTATTTTCCCAGCATGCATTGAATGTGTAATTTATGTTAATGCCAATGGGTATTGGACTGCATGTCCTAGCATGCATCACATCTCTTGAAATACTTGTCATGCTTGGCCTGGGTTATCATATGAAACTTTGTTTCGTAGAATGCACTGAATATCCAAGTCTCTTCTATGTCATCTGCTCTAGGCGTTGACCTGCATGTCCCAACTTAGATAAATTACTCTCAAAAGTTTAGTTTTACCTGGAAATGATAATTCACCTGGTTCCTCTGAGGTCTTGTCCTCCTACTTCTTTATTAGCCTTCTGCTCCTCAGCTTACATTTTGTTCTTCCCATTTGATATACATGAATGGGTACTGGACTTCATTCCCCCATAGCTATCCAATGTGTTTGGCTTTGACTGTGACTGCTTCAGACCATTCCCCAGAACCCTCCCATCTCTTCATTCTTCCCCTCAGTTTACTCCCGATCATTCCTACTTGTTTCCAGAGCGTTGTCGATGTGTTCACCTCTCACTTTCTAGTTTCTCTCCCGTTGGCTAGGCTGTTGGTTTCTGAAATTCTTACAGAACCAAACACTATTTTCTGCTCTTGTTTACCAGTTTGCTAAGGCGTTCACAGGCTTCACCTTTATATAATTTCCTCCAACTGGCTACCTGGGTCTAGCAGCCCCTTTTGGTGTTGGAAATCTCTTTCCTTCTTTCTCCCTCTTTCTCTCCCTTCCTCTCTCTAGGGCCGAAACACAATTGTGTCGACATATTATTTTGCTTTTTTGCCTGAAGTGATCATTTGACCAGTGGTTTAAGGTATCCACAAGAACTTGACAGAACTAGAAGGGTAGTTCTTGTGCATCTGCCCCCCGTTTGGTCCAGGGATTGGATTTGAATGAAATGGAGAGATTGGGACAAAATGAGGGTTGTGTAATCGCAGAGAAAATCTGTACCTGCACAATTTTAGAAGTGGTGTTCTAACAACTAACCAGTTGATCTTTTCACTTAACTCGCTTTGTCTACCAACCCCCAGCACTACTGAAATGCATGTGTTTTTGATGTTTTCTTAAATGAAACGAGCGTATGTTTTTATGAGTTGTCTTGATAGTTTTTGATATCAATACACACAGAAATACATTTTTTGATAAAATTAGGTGTTTGCAGAATGAATTCATAGCAATCAAAATAAAGGAACAGGTTCTAAGTGTTTTGAGTACCCCTCGTAGAAGGCGCTTTTATGAAGGGCGATATACGAGAATGCCATATAACGTAACATTTGATGGTTGTGTGGCTTTTTAAGTAATCTGAAATGAATATATTTCGTTTGTTTATGTATTGCACATTTCTGCGAGTTCGAAACAATGCAAATGATAAAAACAAATCTTCTTTTTTTACAGAGCGTGATGCATTTGATACCTTGTTTGATCATGCACCGGACAAATTGAACGTTGTGAAAAAGGTTGGCATATATTTTACATGTGAACAAAACTATAGCATGAAGGAAATGTAGAGCTAACTAATGGGGGCAGGCATGTTGTCCTTTCCAGTGGTTTGTCTTTAGGATGCACAAAAGTTGGCCAACCATTATTTCCCTATTGGAAATAGTGCTTCTTACCTGCTCATTTGCATGGAAGCTTCTTGATTTTAATGGCTCTCTTTCTCAGCAGATGCTTATGTTGTCAAGGGTACACTGGGGTTGGGGCTGTTATGTCTGTATACCTTGTCCTTTGGTGTAGGATTCTGACCTGATATCACTTCTGACTGGTGGCTTCGGTGCACTTGACAATTCAATGTACATTCTATTGCTTTATGCCAAGAGTGCCTCTAGAGACCTAGGAAAAGATTCCTACCGGAGTGAGGCAGGAAGTGACGTTTGCCTCATGCAACTCACCAAGTAAAAGATAACCAAAGAATTATTCTCCACTCCTCTCAAATTGGTCACAAGATGCATTCTGAATTCTTCATTTCTCCGAAAATGTGAATAAATCGCATGACAAATTTGGAGTGTGGATTCCTCATTATTTCGCAGGCTGTTTTCCAGTTTTCATTTAGCATGCTTCAGCCACCTCACCTTTAGTGCATGAGGTACACTTTTCCTAACAAATGAAAGGTGAAAATTCTATATAGTGTGAAGCTCCCTGAAAACAATCCATGAATGTGCTCCATAGGATGAAGAGAACGTCTAATGTCAAGGGACGGACAGAGCTTGTGTATGGTGTAGAAGGTTCGGTTTCTGGGCACTCTGAAATATGGACATGCTCGTGTCGGGTGGACCAGCAAATGGAATCCCTGGGTGGTGGTTGTGCTTTCATGGAATACACGATGGTCCAGTTAAATTGGGATTAAGGCAAACAGAGCTTGAATTCTCGTTTGTTTTTTACTTAGTTTGGTTGAGGTGAAAATCCAGTATGATTGTTATGCTTGGGTTATTTCTTCTCAGTTTTCTGCTGCGCGAAATATCGGGGAGATTGCATAGTCATAGGCCATGGTGAATGCCATAATTTTTTGGTTCTCATTTACCTACGTACATCCTCTTTATTCTTCTCAAGTCACAGAGTGGTATCGCCATAAGGGCAAGTATCCTTTAACCCGCATAAGGTTTTGCCTTGTAAAGCGTCCAATGGGACCGGATCACAGCCTGTGCATTTTGGAACATTTCTTATCATGACTTGTCTCTCGTCTTCTATTAGTTGACATATCGTCGTACATTTTCCATGCTTTTATTGATGTACAAGGCTCGATTTGGACAAAACACCATAGCTTTGGCATTCCCGATTTATATTTGGGATGGGACTTTTCTTCTGCCTTTCATTATGGGCTCTGGCACTATATAGGCTCAGGGGATTATTGAAGACGGGGGTGTTGGGCTGCTGCCATGTTTCTTAGCCAAGCTCTTTGAACTAAATGTCTTGGACTGATGTTGTGCTTCTTGTACTGGCTACCATGCTAAGCGTCTCTCTAAGCCTATAGGCCTCACAATTGCCTTCCCTTGGACTTCATTTAGGTGGGCAGACCCAAGTCAGGCATAGGCAATGGAACGTTTCGGAGTATTCCCTTTACATTTCCATGTATCATATTTTCCTGTGTGGATGGAATTGTGCCTATTGCTGTTCAACCACACTACTTGGAGCTATGTGTTTTTTTTAAGCAGTCCTGCTCCCTTCATAATTTGATGTTGATGATAAACATTCCGAGAATTTGTGCTTGGCATGGTAATGTGTGGGTTTTGTTGGCCATAGATGGAGCCAGGTCCCACCCTTTTGAGACCCTTCTTTCATAGATCTCCTCTTGCTTTTTGCACCCTGCGTGGGTATCCTCAGTGGTCTGGCAGCACAATGCAGAGTGAGAAATCGTGAGCATGCAAGACAAACTGCATTTGGAATGATGGTGCATGTGCCTACCAGCCATTTCACGTTCCAATCCCCTCTTCCACATATACTCAACCTAGAAGGAATAAACCTTTTGGCACCCACTGTTGGTAGTGCATCTGCCATCTGTAGGAGTTTTGTGAAGATAGGCAATATTTGTAGATCGATCTGCTAAAAAAACAAAATAGTAGTAAAAATGTACCTGATGTGGCGGGTAAAAAGTATACTCTACAATGTTTCTGGTTATTGTCAGTTGTAGACTAATAGGATCATTGGTTTACGATCAAGGTTATTACTGATTATCTTTAAACAGCATACAAATGTTAAAAGTCAAAACATCTCTGCTCTGTCACTATTTTAGTGGCATAGATTTAGAATACCTTTTCTTTAAATGCAATTGTGTAACATAAATTACATAAACGACATGAGTGTCAGCACATTCCTTTTTAATTTCCACAACTTTGGATCTCCCAATGGTACAGATTACATTATTTTGTTAGTAAAATACAAAAATATTTTGTAACTGAATACTCTGTAGACTTTTTATGCAGGAAATGTAGTCTGAAATTCAGGAAGTCGGTCATTTCTCCTCCTGAAAGAGCCAACATATTTGAGAGGTCCTGTTCCACGTTCAATTTTTCAGTTTGACTAGGTATGTTTGTTTGGCCAGCAAAAATACCTCCTCCACTCGCCAAACATCCTGTCAGCGTAGGGTCCAGTTTGTTAAAGATTTCAATCAGGCGACACACACTTTGGTCTCAGCCTAGTATGTAGCGCATAACTGAGATGCTTTTCTCCTTATTTTATGCAGATTCATTTTAAGATGGTACCCCACTCATATCACACCCCCTTTTCAAATACCCGGGTCACAATGGACCATGAACCAGGCTGGTTGGTGACATGCAATATTTATTTATTTTAAAATTCAAAAGAAATCATACAATGTTTAATATGGGGCAGCAATCACCAATGGGGTGATAATTACAATGAGAATTTAAGTAATGCACTTGGTTTAACCGTCTTGTGCAACATATACAAACACCAGGGAATAAGAGCCCTTTTTGATTTAGGAAAGATAGCACCAAGTTAGGATTTCCCCCTGCAATGTTCCCTCAACCCACAAATACTCAATTCTGAATGCATAGAAAGACACAGCAGCTAACCAAGATTAATAGGCAGAAAACATAATAAATTTCCGACCTTTCCGCACAGAATAAGAGGCACAAATAGACTTTAACCCCTTAACAAAGGCCTAAAATAGCACTCGGAAATGTCAAATAATTAATTAATGTGTGGTTAAATTATAATATACATATGTTTTATCACAATAGCATGTAGTTGTATCACTGGCAATCACAAGGCAATGGATCAGCAAAAGGTATACAATTCGAAAATGAGTGGAAATTTTAGAACAGATTGCAGCCAAATGACACGTGTACACGTTGCATTTCTTTTCCATTCCCGTTTTAAATTACCCAAACGGTTTTGGAGTGCAGTTTTTGGGTTGGGGGATAGATATATACCACCGGGACATTCTAGAGTTGAAAATAGGTCTCCAGCTATGAAACTGGATGGGTTATGCAAGATATAAAAAAGTGCGCTTTGAGCAAAATGAAGCCATGAAATAGGAAAGGAAATCAGTTGTGACAAGAACAGTTTTACTCTAAACTAGAGTATTCAGACTAGACCACCAAAGATGGACACAGTAAGATCCAAGGTTGATTCGCAAATTCAACCCCGTCACCCCAGCGCCCAACCCTGGCGGAAACCAGTCCAATCACTCAAAATAGGACTAATGGTTTAGGATTATACAAGACAAAATTGAAAAGAGATGGCGCTAGCACTTTAGAAAGTCACGGGCAGGGTGCACAGATATTTCTAACAGTTTTTAGCAAGTTATCAGGATAAGGATAGGATGGCTTAGAGAGTGGGATAAGGACAAAGGCAAGACAAGATAAGTTATGGGTTTCTATGGGGTAGGGACTATACTCACAGTCCACTTTTAGTTTTGGGATTTTTGGACCGTCAACAAATTCTGGTCACCACACGGCTGCACGCCTGGCAAAAGAAAACAGCTGGGCCGTTCTGGTCACCGGATGGCAAGGACAGCGGAATGGCAATTCTGGTCCCTGGATACTAAAGGTCAGCTGGATGGCAGGATTGCAGCGGGCATGCAGTTAGTGGGCAGCAAACCAGTCTGATTTCAGGATGCAAAAGGAACCACAGCTTTCCCCATTGGTTATTTGGGATTTAGTGGATTTTTCTGGGTCAATAATCTTGCTAGAGTAGGAATCAGCTATGCTTGGGTTTTGCAGTGGGATCTGGAGTAGGGTCAGCAATGCTTTGGCCTTGTAGTGGGATCTGAAATCTGGATGGAGCAGGTCAGGAAGAGTGCGTGGGTAGAGTCTTGTCAGGGACTCTTTATATAGAGCATGGTGACATCATATACTATATTGCTGGGCCGGCTTAGCTAAGCACGCTTCTAATCAACTGGATTGGACAATCAATCTTGGCTGCCTCCCCTAATATGTGACTCAGTTTAGGAGGTTGCATTTTATGCAGTAAAAAGACCTTTTTGCCAAAAATCAGTCATAACAGAATGTACACATTTGTACATTTGCAGCACCTTAATAAATGACATAATCCGGTCACATATTTTATGTAGAGCATAGCAGTCCAATCCTGCAATCTGTGAGACATTGTTTGGTCCGTTTAATACTTTTTAGTAATTTTGAGTATGAAAGATTCGGCCTAAAATTCCATAACTTTATACACATGTGTGGATGATCATAAGGGATGCTTTTCTTGTAATCCGCAATACTTTGCCATTTCTATTCCCAAGGTGTCAGTGAATTCTACCCTGTCTTCAATGAAAGCCCATAAAATCAAATTTAAACTGTAACATTTTTGCATTTTTACAAAGTCTTGCTGCAGAGATAAAAGTCTTTAACGTTTATTTATGAAATGGTCTCTAGAAGCAAATGGCAATCCTTTGTCTGTCACTGGACCATTTTTTTCTCTACAGCTGCCACCATCTGTCATTGCCTCCAGAGCAAGGTGGGGATTATAGCTTGATTGAAGGTTTATTGCCCCTTTCCCACTTCACACTTTCTTGTACTGGGAGTTCTATTGTCAGAGGTTTCAGCCCAGACTATATTCTTTCCAACCTAGTAATTATCATTGGGATGTTAGTCCCTGCTGAGAGTTTTTATGGCGGTTCCCTTCCTATGGGGGAAGACTTGGCTCTGCCAACTGGAATAACCAGTTTTTATTTAGAGCTTGCAAACTCCAGACCAGGTGGTTTAAAACCTTTATTTTCTTATTTTGGGTCCTGAATTAAAACAAACCTGTGGAATAAAATAGCTCATGTGTGTATTATCAACAGCAACAAAGCCCCTTCACATTGCTAAATAAGGCAAGCTTTCATTCAACAGTTTACTTTTAAACAGGCATTTTTCTCCTTTTTAGTTTGCAAAGCACATTTTTATACACGTGCGGTCAAAAGCAGGCATTTCATTTTAAATTCGGTTTTGCATCTTCATCAGATTCCCACACTGTCTTGCAGCCATAGTTATTTTCTTGAATGCAGGAGTTTTGTTTGAAGCACAGATACCTTGAAACTGACATGGCCTTGATAGCTGAAATCTCTTTGAACTACTGAGCTTTGATACTTTATGTGAAGAAATGAATGTATTTTCCTGTGCGGGTAAAAGTGGAGTTCCTTGGTGATTTTTCTCAGAGTTGCTTTGACAGTGCCTGTCATTCAGAAATCATCCCTGGTTTTGCTGAAGCACCATGAGATATCCTGGGGATGGCAGGGCCTTATTAATCTCTGTGGTTTAAAGAAGAACAGATGGAAATAAAGGTGAAAAAGTTTCCTTTTTAATGAAGATTTTGGGCTTGCGGCAAAGCAACGCTGCTTTTCCACACTATTCCATTTGTATATATCAGCACACTGGCACGCTCCTTCGGTGTGTTCCCTTGTTCCATCCTGCCCAATCTGTGCTCGGCGAGATGGTGCAGCCATTTATTTGTTGCTGCGAAACGCAGTTTTAAGGCCATGGTGCTCACAGGAGCCAGCACAACCATGTTGCTGTTCCTGCGCAAATGCAGCTTGGTTTTGGTGAAATTCTGTCCAATGAGTCAATGTAGCCCAAAACCTATGTTTTGAGTACCATACAATTCCTCACTGTCAATTCACTGGCCATGTGGGTTAATGTCAAGATGAGTCTGGGAAGGATAGCTGAGGTGCAACACTTTGGTCTTGCAAGCAAGACTACAGCAAGGTTCGAGACTAGAGTCCGCATGAAGCACAATACAAAAAAAGATTTTTATTTACATTTTGAGTGCAAAAATATGGAACAGAAGCATAGAGGATTTTCATACTCTTATCTACTTTTGAATTCTATAGTTTGTTTCACTATGTATAGCTCATTTCCAGAGATTAAGCTGCTGTTACCAGAGGGCAAAAATGGAAAGTGCAACACTGCATTGCGCTGGGACTATAGTCTGTTTTCCTAGCAGTTGTCATAGTCCAGCGATAGTTAAGTGTGCCATTTCCTAGGGCAAGGCTTACTAGGCAGATGCACTACCAACAGTGGGTGTCAAGTGTGCCCTGAAACCTAAAAACAGCAAACAGTACCCTTTGCAAGGGGAAGAGGCTGCAAAAATGTGGCATTACCCAGAGAACAATCCTCTAGGCAGTCATCAGATTCAACATCTGATCTTGTGAATTCCAATAAGACATTGTTGGATGGCAGTTGTGTTGTATGTTCTCATTGCTTGAAAACCCTGCAATACTCACAAACACATAAACCATTACAAGCATGCTAATGCAACAAGCAAATATCACTAAAAATAACAGTATGATCTAACCTAAAGTACAGTTGAAAGAACGACCCAGCTTTGAAGTAATTAACTTAACAAGGACCATCTGCACATCTGTGTCTTCAGGAATTTCTGAAGGGGAGGATTTGAGTTGTTTGCTGGAAATTTAAAGGCAGCTGTGTCTAACAGATGGCCGGACCATCACAGGACGAGCGTTTAGTTGTGCAGCTTCTTCTGAACATGGGACCTTCAAGTTGGAATTGATCCCCACTCCTGAGACCTCTTGTTAAATCACCTGGCATTCAAGGTTTGGGTGCCAAATAAGTAGACCGGTTGCCTTGTATGGTTTTATGTATATGGCAGGTCTTAATTAACAAAAATCCACGTGTCTGGGATAAGCCATTTCTCTTAGGGCAGGTGTGATGCAATTTGCAGTTTCTGGCCTCAGATACCCATCTTCTCTGTCACATGAAATAATAAAAAAATGAAGATCAATACTATATCCCATGAACTTTAAAGTACTGTAATAACAAGTGTTAATGTCATGTGCAATTAAATATAATGTTCCCTTGACTGAGGAGACCCAGTGGATGGCTTTTTTAGCAAAGTGTTCCCCCAAGGTCTGGTATATATATTTACATTTTGAGTGCAGAAATATGGAACAGAAGCATAGAGGATTTTCATACTCTTATCTACTTTTGAATTCTATAGTTTGTTTCACTATGTATAGCTAATTTCCAGAGATTAAGCTGCTGTTACCAGAGGGCAAAAATGGAAAGTGCAACACTGCATTGCGCTGGGACTATAGTCTGTTTTCCTAGCAGTTGTCATAGTACAGCGATAGTTAAGTGTGCCATTTCCTAGGGCAAGGCTTACTAGGCAGATGCACTACCAACAGTGGGTGTCAAGTGTGCCCTGAAACCTAAAAACAGCAAACAGTAACCTTTGCAAGGGGAAGAGGCTGCAAAAATGTGGCATTACCCAGAGAACAATCCTCTAGGCAGTCATCCAATTCAACATCTGATCTTGTGAATTCCAATAAGACATTGTTGGATGGCAGTTGTGTTGTACGTTCTCATTGCTTGAAAACCCTGCAATACTCACAAACACATAAACCATTACAAGCATGCTAATGCAACAAGCAAATATCACTGAAAATAACAGTATGATCTAACCTAAAGTACAGTGGAAAGAACGACCCAGCTTTGAAGTAATTAACTTAACAAGGACCATCTGCACATCTGTGTCTTCAGGAATTTCTGAAGGGGAGGATTTGAGTTGTTTGCTGGAAATTTAAAGACAGCTGTGTCCAACAGATGGCCGGACCATCACAGGACGAGCGTTTAGTTGTGCAGCTTCTTCTGAACATGGGACCTTCAAGTTGGAATTGATCCCCACTCCTGAGACCTGTTGTTAAATCACCTGGCATTCAAAGTTTGGGTGCCAAATAAGTAGACCGGTTGGCTTGTATGGTTTTATGTATATGGCAGGTCTTAATTAACAAAAATCCACGTGTCTGGGATAAGCCATTTCTCTTAGGGCAGGTGTGATGCAATTTGCAGTTTCTGGCCTCAGATACCCATCTTCTCTGTCACATGAAATAATAAAAAAATGAAGATCAATACTATATCCCATGAACTTTAAAGTACTGTAATAACAGGTGTTAATGTCATGTGCAATTCAATGTCATGTTCCCTGGACTGAGGAGACCCAGTGGATGGCTTTTTTAGCAAAGTGTTCCCCCAAGGTCTGGTATATACTTTGCAAACATCCAACTCTCTCTCCTTAAATACCTCCCTGCGAGAGCGCTTCGGTCCTCGAGCTCCGAACTCTCTGCAGATCAGACTTTTTTTCAAGCAGAGAGTGGGGTGTAGATCTCTCTCTTCGGCAGGTGCCTTCCTCTGGAATGGCCTCCCTGCCCCTCTCAGACTTGAGCCAGACCTCCTTAAATTCTGTAGTCATCTCAAGACCCTTCTCTTCTCTACTTTCTTCCCTCTTGCCCTCCATTGCTAATGTCCCCTTCTGCCTCTGCGACTGGGGGCCTGGTTCCTTATGAGTCTTACATGGCACCAGGGCCCTACTTCACCAGTCTTTACCAGCATTACCCTATGGACCACTTTCCCCAACTAGCCTGGTGGGGGTGGTGGGCCTCCCATCTTGGTACACCCCTCAGCCTTGTACTTAGAGGGGGGCCCTCCTCTGGCACTCCTGGCGCTTGTCCCCTAGAGTTCCCCCCCAGCACTTGCCTAGCCCCTGGGCCTCCCCTATCCCTCCCCACTCCCCTCACCCTTCTAGCACTATGTATTACTGCACTTGTACGATCCGAATGTCACAAGGCCTAGTAGGACCGTTATTGTTGTTTATCTCCCATGTTCCCCCTCCCTCTTTTGCTTTGTGGCACCTGGAAACACCTAAAATGGTTCAAGTTCCCATTTGGTTAAAATAATTACAATTATTCTAATGTGTATGTGTGCTTTACTTTGCAGGACCATTTTGAGTTTTTAATGGCTTCTGAGCTGGCCATTCATTTAGCACAGCCTCAATTTAGAGTGATAAAAATGACTTGCTATAGCTGGCCACCGCCGTTATGTCATTGTCACCTGCTGTGCAAACTGCAGGCACGTTTGTGCTGGCCATCCAAGCATCCCGGTTGAATTGGACGTCTTGCTCAGTTATTTCTGATTCTTTATTGTTCAACGAAAGTTCTATTGATTCAATGCCTTTCAAAGCCCCTCCTTCTTGCTTGGACATTTCAGTTAATTTTGCACTGTGGCATGACATGGAGGTTTTCAGTTCATACTGTATCCCCATTTCTGATATGATTTCATAGATTCTTCTTTATTCCACCTTTACGCTTGGCACTTCGCATGCTAGGATATGGTGCTGAATTGGCAGCACCTCACATCCACAAATTAATCCCTTTGTGAATCAGTATTTCAATCGGGAATGCTCCTTCCATGCCACCGGCAAATCCCCATGACTCAATTCTTCAGGAACCTGCCAGTGTTAGAGATTTCCATGTACAGATCAACTTTGTAAAATTCTACCATCTGCAGAATCTATTATTATTATTATTAGGGTATTTATAGAGTGCAGACCAAGCTTTGGGAAGCAACGGAGCGCTTTACAATCATAGGGGGAAGAACACAGCGAGGGATGCAGAGAAAAAAGGAGTGGGTAGCGAACAGGAGAGAGTGGGCATTGGCAGTATGGGG
This sequence comes from Ambystoma mexicanum, assembly GCF_040938575.1. Lineage (NCBI taxonomy): Eukaryota > Metazoa > Chordata > Amphibia > Caudata > Ambystomatidae > Ambystoma > Ambystoma mexicanum. Next base: position 735,934,417 of record NC_090934.1, on the reverse strand, counting down.
GGAATACAGTGGGGAGCAGATAAGAGTCTCAGGTATGGTGGGGAGTGCCGGGTGTGTGGACCTAGGTTTTAAGGAGGAGCCATTCCTTGAATATTAAGGTATTGAGTTATGTAGAGTTTTTCTTCAATTTCATGTGCACTTGCTGCATTAATGTGGCAAAATATTTGTATCAGTCTGGCCTGCTTGCACATGTGAAAATACCTCCACATGGTCTCAACATGAAAGCAGAAGGATGACATTTTCCTGTTGGATATTGCACTACAGCATTATATATGAGCACCACACACCGTGGGTAATAATAAGCAGCGCTCAGATACCTGAGGGTTCGTAGCGCTATATAAATGCTAAATTATTATTATTATTATTATTATTATTATTATTATTATGCTTCCTGTACATTGGGTGATACAACCTTCAAGTGTCATTTAGTGGAGACCGGTGTCTATCTAGATTACCCATTGGTTTTTGGAGCTTGCAAAGCTAATCCACATGAACAGTGTTCTTTAGCCGTGTTATCCTCTTGGAAGGGACCCTCTTTCTAGTAAATCTGAATCTCATTCAATGAATTTGTACTCTGGCACTCCGACGGGGCATTCTGTCTGTATGCATCATGCACTTCTACCAGTAGGACCACTGAGTTTTGGACTTTTTTTCTATCTCTGCATTACCTAATTTTTCACTGAAATGGGTGACTACGTTGCCCATACCTTTCACTACATGTGCACATTTTTTATTTCTGTTTATGCCATGAAATCTTCATTTATGTTCCTTTATCGAGGTCTCATTCAACTTCAGAATCTTGAAGGATATGAACAAAATATTTGGTATCATCAACAACTGTGATCACACAGATATTTGTGGGCGTGGTGAGATGCACGCAGTGCACTTAGGGCGCATTAACACCTAAGATGTCCTGATTATTGGGGAAAACCAACTGTTTAATTGAAAAAGAATATACATTTGATGATAGAGTAACTCTTATTAAAGATGTTTTGTTTTTTGGATTTTCAGACCCTGATTACATTCGTGAATAAACATCTAAATAAACTGAATTTGGAAGTGACCGAATTGGAAACCCAGGTATGATTGCTAGCATGATAGAATACATTGACGTTGATACTAATGTTGTTAAATGGTGGGGTTAGTGGTGAAGAAACACTGATAGCTTGGTTCTTAGCAAGTTCAAAGATTGTTTTTATGAAGAAATCAGTAATTTCCTAAATTAACTGTGAGAAACAAATTTTAATTGTTCTTATAATATTGTGTAAATATCTTCAGTAATGCGTTTGAAATGTGTTTTTTATAATTCTTTTATTTAAATGTTTTTAGCAACACGTTTGTTTCTTAAAGGTAACCAATCGCATTTCAACAGCAGAATGTCATATCATAGAAGCACCCTTTTAAAGAATGACCAAGATACAAATATGTGATATGGTGATAATTGTATTTGGGTACATTTGAAAAATCTATTACAGATGTTAGAACCCATTTTGCTTTTATTCTAAGTTGGCTACGCCAAGCTTCTTAAGTCATCCCGCCCCTGCAAAAGTTCTAAATTCTTGTAAGTCCTCTCAATTTGTAATGACAACATAGAGGCTCAACTAAAAACATCAATGATGCAATTGAGTTTCATTCATGAAAAGGTTCCATAAGAGTAGAACTCTTCAATTAATAAATGTAATACAATGTTTACAGAACAATCGTTTTAATGATCTTATCTTCTGTCCTCAGTGTCTATATCACATCCACAATTGCACATACATCCTAGTATTTCAGTCAGTCAGAAATGTATTTTGTGATTGTTCCAATACCTTTATGGGAGCAAACACATCACATGATTACGTGTTTAGAAATATGAATAAATGTACATTTTCAATCTGTGATACAGCAACCCAGTATTTGTTAAAATCGTTTTGTAACAATAAAAATGGACAACCCAATGGCTATTCAAGAGACACCTATGCCCATTAGCCTGATTCCCCAAGCTTTACTAACAAAGGGATAGAAAGCACAGGCCGCAATCTCCTCCAAGGCTGATCAAAGCAACAATGTTGCCATACAACATTGTCGAAAGTTTCTGCTATTTAGTAATGGTATTTTTCTTTTCTGACTGAAGTATTAGACGGGCAAAATAACAAACATGCATTATGGTTTCTAGGATCTCTGGAAATAAATGACATCAGCATTCTATGAATGGGGTTGTTCCCACCTCCCTTTAATAGTAGCGAGAGGAATTCATTCTCAGTTTCGATGTTGTAGTCTAATATACCATGTTAAGCATTTTGATGCATTAAAGACTGGGGATTGAAACATGTATGATCTTACAGAGACTTTCCCATATGCCCTACTTTCTTTGAGTAATCTTAAACAAGCACTCATTTCACAACCTGGAAGAAATGTATCATTGCTTGGTAGCAGCTCCCGCACATTTAACCAACCTTCCGATTGTATGCTATACAAACAAGTCTTTAAATTCATTAACCATGGGATTTGTTTGCCTTATACCACTTTGTAAACACCCTGCATGATAATTCTTCTTACAGATGATGTTCCAATTCTAGCCCAATGGATTACTGGATCAGCACTTATAGGATCTTCTACAGCCAACTCAAAAATTCCCTAAAGGCACCATATGAAATGATTTTCAACAGTTTGCAGCATAGCATGAGTTACATATCCCTAACTGATGAACAGGATGTCATGAAAGCTTGTGTTTTTCCTTTACCATTAGCTCAAATGGCTGACCGCTGAAGTATATTCCAAAGATAAAGACAGTCCCGCTAGTTTGAGCAGCTGGAGAGCATTGGCTGTCAACATAAAAGGCCCATCTTATAGTTTCAGAGATTTGTACTCTCTAATATGTACATTTTGAAACATGTTTAACATAATGTATAAATTACAAAGCAGAAGAGCTAAACGCACATCTTTGTTATATGCCACAAGCTATAGGAAAAGGCGACAAACACTCCTGTGTCACCATATCTAACAATTGCAATGTTATTGTCATGTAAAGCTTGCAATAAAATCAAAATTGCATTCAGAACATTATGACCCTCAAAGTTCCATAAAAAGTTTATTCACATAATAGAATGACATGGGTAAGTCCACAAAAGCAAGATAAATAGGTGATTTCTTACCAACAAAGAATGTAGACGAAATCAAGTGTAAATTGAGAATCGCATTTATTTTGCCCAGGCCTTATTGAAATCTATGTTGAGTGTAAACAATTATATCATTCTCCTTTGCCCGCTTAAATAACCTATCGTAGAGTCATGTCCTGAACAATTTAGCTGAAGCTTCATTAAGAGAAATTGACCTGTAAGAAACCATTGAAGATTTATATCAATAAAAATAATGGGAACAATAACAGAACTTTTCCAAGAAGTTAGAATTATTCTATGTTTTGCATTGGCATGCATAGCATTCGGACGCCTTCTTTTGGACCAGGACTCTACTTGCACTTAAAAACATTCACTGGAATCCCATGCATTCCAGGGCTACGTTTGGAAGATTAAGTTGTTAAAACCTTCAATATTTCATCTAGACCCAAAGATCAGATGCTCTTCTTTAGGAATAATATTGTTCGATGTGCCATCAGAGGGTGTCTGAGTGTGAGTCAGCAAAGACATGTTATCTGTTACTTTTAGTATGATTCCGGCTTTGCATATCACTAATGTTTTAATTATACATGTTATTCTTTTGTTTAAACATGTTCATCATAAGCAATCATACATTTCATAAACTGAAATTGTCCCACCATATTCTTCCAGCAGGTCGGTTTTGATGAGGCAAAACAAGACCAGCATTTTAAACAGACTGAAATTAATCTTAAAAGTACACAGAATCAGATTGTGTTGTTACAAATTAAAACCTGGACATCTTTTTACCACAAAATACCTCCTTATTCGATTATTTAAAGGAACACAATAGAGTCTTTAAAGTCAAGAGTTGCTATTTTCTTTGGAGGCTCACTTAAGGTATTTCATAAAAATATAAGAATTGGAAACGCATGCTCCCCTAACTTACAGCGCCCAGGCCGGATTGCATTAAATGGAATCCGTATCTTGCTGTGTTGAGTAATTGAAAAGTAAGGAAGATTATATATGTTTTGCCCAGTGCATTGTCTTTCTGTAGATTGTATTGGGAAGAAATGGCAAACATCAGCCATTTCTCCTTAGATGAGAAGGTTTTGCAATAGAAGACCTCTGAACGACAATGTACAAAAGTCTCTAGTTTTAGGACATGGGGCCCCATAAAGTGAATAACTAATCCGACAGTACCAGTTGATTCCAACATAGAAGTAATAAACCCACAGAACAACAGTCATCTCTGTGATTACCTAGCCATCATCCAGTCCTGGATGTTGACTACCTATCTCAAACTTAACCCAACCAAGACTGAATTTTGCTCATCGGCCCGCCTGCTAAACAACAACTTGTTCAACACTGGCTCCATCCTATGCACCTAGAAGGATTTGAGCCACAACTCTCAGATTTTGAAAAACCTTTAGTTGTCACCATTGACTCCAGCTGTCCATCCAGAAAATACATAGCCAAGAATGCCCAAACATCCTCCCTCCAAATATCCACCCTTTGCAAAATCAAACCCTTCATCCCACCACGGAACTTCCACACCATATTGCAGGCCCTTGTAGTCTTGCATGTCGATGGGAGGAAATGCCCTCATGACGGATCTCCCAGCTGCTCACTTGGCTCCCCTAAAAGCAGTCCACTACACCACTACACTGCCACACATCTTGTTACGTCTGCACTGAAACTTGATGGAATCACCCCCACCCTAGGTAAACTATACTTGCTTCCTCTCCAGGCCAGGATGCTGTTCAAGACTGCAAGTTTAATCCACAAATCAATCACGAGTAGCACACCAGCGGACATGATGGCTAAGCTCCACTTGTCTGGTGGGACGCGTTCCTCTCACAGCAAATCGAACAACTGGCTTGCATCACAACTGATTTGCAAATAGAGGACCTGCAAACAATCCTTCTCTTGTCTCGACCCCACCCCCAGGAACTCGATCCTGGTATCGGCACGGAATAACCTCACAATTCTCCAATTTCACAAATCTCTCAAAACATGGCTTTTTCCACAACACCTGACCAAGGACTAACCACAATGGAGGCACATGCCGATGCACAGACCTCAACTCACAGTACTGCGTGACTGTTCAAAGATGCCAGCCGAAACACTGGCTATGCACACTCTGTACAGCGGTGCACTGTTCTCGAGCTAGGTACACACATTAAAAAAATATATATATCATAAAATAAATATTACATCAATTAAACCTTCACCATTTGTGGAAGTTAAAGCAGACATACTGCAAACATTTCAACCTTTGTCAGACATGTTTGGATGGTTTATTTGGTGTATAATGCATTTATTTCGAATTTATTTATGGTGTTGCATTTCAAATGTCATTTAATGAAGGAGAAATGGGAAACAGTATTGAATATAGAGAACTACTCTTAAGATTCCATTCTTTTCCCACCTAGTTTTCAGATGCCCTTGCAAATCTAGATGTATCTTCAGTATTGTTTGACAATTAATAGAAATCTTCTATATGAACATGCTTTCTCTCACCAATCAATAAGGTTCAGCACCAAGGGAGATATTTTTCTGTGTGAGAAACCTGAAGGTGTCTCACCCGGTAGTCCCCAGAGATCTGTCATACAGGTGGCCAGGATGCAGCCATCGCTATTGGATCCAGTTCCTGGGGGTGGAATCGCCTGGATGCGGGCAATGGAAGTGGGACACTGATGGACGAGACGTGGTAGCCCCTTCCTTGTAACACCTTTTCCCCATCCTACCCTGTAGGATATTTAAAAGCTCTAAGCCCCTCCCCCACTTTTCCGACACAAATACTTTCTTACACTGTGACAGACAACAGACTAACACCAGAGCCGTTTACTTGACATGTCCCAACACATGGGTCAGGCAAACTCAGGAAATTGGCAATAACCACACACACCTGACGGCCCTTTACCTTCCCCACGGGGATAAAAGGCGGAGCATGAGAGCACACTACGAGCAAGACCGAACGCACGAGGAAACAGCTACACAGGACTGGCAGTTAAAACAGAGGAAAAAGGCAGAGAGACCTGGAGAGATGACGAAGGGGAAGCCGCACTTGCCCTTTTCAACTCAGACTAACAAAGCTTCCAAAAGGGAAATCATAAGACTGCAAGTTACAGCTGGCGTGTGGAGGAACAAATGTCAACTGTGCTTGGGGGCCTCCTTCATTGATAGCACAGGCGGGGAGGTGCGCTGGCTACCGTGGTACCTTCCTTGACTCCAGAAGAAAGCCAAGCAAGCTGACTCAACACCATTGGTGGGTCAGAGGAAGCTGATGGCAAAACCGACTTGTTTTGAGCCCAAGGTTGCAAGTGTCAACATTAGATGAACACAAGAACTTGAGAACAAAGAACTTGTGTGTGTTTGAACATTTGGGAAAGCCTGAGAAGGGCCAGCTGCAGGGTGGTCAGGCACCGCAGGAGTGCTCATTTGAAGGACTCTCACTGGCTCCTTTTTTCGTTGAAACTGCAAGTAGGAGGCATTTGAAAAGGGCAGCGTGAGGTGTCGGAGTGGTACTACAAGGGTCGCATCAAATCCCTTGTACACTCAAAAGTCTCTGACCCATTGCCAAGAGAAAGCTAAGGGAAGTGAATCCTGCAATGTTAGTAAGTAAAGTGAACTGTACATTCGGCAAAAGTGAACATTATTTAGAATAAGACAAGTGTGAACCTGACACAGGGATGCCGAAAGAAAGCTAGGAAAAGGGAATCCACGCTTTCTATTGAGACTGAGCAAATCATGAACTGTATTAGGAAATCATGAACTGTGTTCAAAGCTCTTAAATATTGCAAGCTGCAGTTGAATGGCCGTATTGAACCCGACGGAGGGAGGCCCAAGTTGCAAGAAGAATCTGAGCACGGCGGAGGGAGATCCAAGTGGCGAAGAGCAATCGCCCAAGGTACAAGATTACCAAAGGAACTTTTGTTTGTTGTTTTGATGCATCAGGCTTTCTAAGGCAAGTGACTTTGCACAGAAGAGACTTGGCCCCTGAAGGTTCTGGTATCGTTGAACTGGAATTGTGTGCCTCCTGCTGCAGAAATCCAGGAGTGTTCTGTGCTCTGTGCTCTGACGTCGCACCTTGTCCCGTGCTAAAAACATGGGGAAGGGAGACCTAGCCATTCCATCCTGACTTATCATTTTGTGAACATTTCTTTCTTTTCTAGTGAACATTATCCCACACTCTTTGTGTAACTTAGTGGTAATGGTTGGCAATAGTTTTATTTAGTATAGGCCCTTTTTATTTGACTAGAACTGCCTTATTATTATTTGATTTTTGTAGCTTGCTCCCATCTTAGATTTAGGTTTAGATTAGGTGTTTTTCTCACCCATGCACACAGTTCAAGAAATACCCTTGAACTGTGATCACTTGTGTCTGTCTTTTTTACTGTTGCCACCGTGAGTTCCTTACACCTGTCTGAAGTTTCATCCTTCACATAAGTAGATGAAAGTAAAGGGATCTCATGTCACCCTAAAATGCCAAAATAGGTCCTTGTAGATTTTCAGAATATATTTGTTTAAGACGTAATATACTGCATTAGTCCACTTACTGTGGCTGAATCAAAGGCTAAAGTAAGGTCCCAGAGGCTTAACTAACAAGACAGGAATGGTTTTAATAGAGTCAGTACAGCCATGGGGTAAAACAACATCCAGTGGGAATTTAAACAAGGTCTGTATCATAAGCAGAAAGGTCTTGTCTTTCCTTGAAGAGTAGAGGCAATTTCCAAGCCTGTGAGGAGTTACTAGAACATCTTCAATTTCTTCCCTTTGTTTATCCCAGTTCCTTAGTAAGTGTTAGACAGAAACCCTCAGGTGAGCATTGTTGTGGTACTTAATCAAATTCAAGGAAGACTAGGCCACCTGTTTAGAAGTAATCGGATCCCCACTCTATTTTCAGGCTTTATTCAATCTAAAGTATAAGCTATTCATGGTTTAATTGAGGTATCCGATAGTCAAGGAGCACTACAGATAGCTACCAGACTGAACTTATGTTGAAGCCTCAGTAGCAAGGTCCTCTTCACTACCATTATCGGTATCCAGTGATAACGTTGCCAGTCAAAATGTCACCAGGGAGCAATGTTTATTCACATTTGCACCCTGACTATAATCAAGCACTTTTGCCAAATATTCTACGATTGGAGTTAAGAATAGTAAATGACACCAGACCTAAAATATGTTGGGAAGGCTTTATAGGAGTCCGAAAAGGAAATCGTCCTACTCACACCATTTTTCAGGTGACATTTTCATAGTCTGATATGATATGGCATAAATAACGCACCTATACAAAAGTGTTTCAAGGTGCGATGAGGCAAGGGAGGGGGGACAGACATCGATCCTAGTAGGTCAGGTGTCATTCAGATTGCGCAAGTGCATGGGACGTAAACCCCATCATTAAACCCCACCATCTGACAAAATTACAAAATGGCTCATTTCACTGAGGAGGAAAGGCCATTGAGATAATTTAACCTAGATGCATCCCAAAGGATCCTTTGCATCCTTGAAATCCCTTCTGGCCAATCGAGGTGCAGCTAATGCAAGGTAAATCCACTTGTAATGGCACGTCCCCTGTTCCGCCCACATTCTGATGTGGCTGCCATCTTGCTTCCCCACGTTTTTTCCTAAATTGTTTCTTCGATGATGGCAGCAGGCGTGAGGGTAGCACCCTCACTCATTTCTGCAAAGTATGTGACTCTTTCTGGGTGCTAATGGCTCCAAAGGCCACTGCATTTCCAGCCATTACCAGCTTTAAGCCTGCGTCGACAATGCTTGTAGGTTGGCAGTACTTTCCTGGCCTGGTCACCCCTCCATGGATGCTTTTAACAGCAAATTAGCTACCTATGTTATCTGTGAAGTTGTCCCTGCATGGGACATATATCACGGTTGTCGGTACACCACCATGAAACAAATAAGAGTTGCACCTTTCATATGGGACTCCTCCATTGTCCTTATTCCCCATCTATCCTCAGTATTTTCACTCTTTTTCACCACCAACCTTTTCTAATCTCCTGTTTTCCCAATTGCCAGAATGTTTATTTTATCACATATCGGCATCGGTCACAGAGTTACCTTTGGCATACCAGGAAAATGATCATTCGGCATCACCTCAAGTGTCCTAATGAATGCCCTTAAACTATTATTCTCGTCGAGACTCTTCTTTCACTTGAACTCAAAATGTATCAAAGGCTTTGTGCCATGGCCTTAGCAGCTACCCAAACCAATTGCTAAGCCATACTCCCATTATTGTTGAATTGATAGTACTCTTAAAGAGATTTGACTACTTCTTGGGATTTACTGGAGTCATTGAGAGTATTATGAATGTATTGCTGCCAGTTTCATCAGTGATTGGTTCGTCACTGGATTCATTAATATCCCACGAGACCTGCTTTATAATGTAAAACCAGGAAAACACCCATTTTACTTTGAGTATTCGGTATGCGGTAATATTACCCCCTCACAAATGGTCGCCATACATATAGTTGCCCAGAATAGGCAATGGTGATATTATGTATGGGGACCATCTGTGAGGGGAACGGGGCTGTCCCCCGCTCTCATAAGGGGGCAGGGGGGAATAAATAAATACATTTTAAAAACAACAGTTTCAGGGGAGTCCCCCGCCGGTTCACAGTGATAATGTTGCCGCAAACCACAGCCGTCTTGCAGCCACTCTTTTGCCACACAGCCTTTTTGAGGGGACATTATCACATGGAACAGAGTAGTCACTATACATTCTTTAAATTAGACAATTTGATCACTGTCTTTGAACCACCTCTGAAGCCAGCCTTAATAGTAAAACATTTCTCCTTGGTTTAAGTTATGGTATCCTTTTTTCCCATGTCATGCTTTCCTTTACACATCAGTTTGAGGCCTTAACGCTCTTTCTCCGCCTACAACAATGTATATCGATGTCAGTTCTGGCCATTAAATCTCGTGTCCCCAACATACAGCGTTTTATATCCTTGCCAGTTCTGGAGCTTAAGAGACTTGTGCCCAGCATGTGGCACCTGTTTCAATGTCGCTTGTGTGCAGTAAAACGCTTTCCCAGCATACAGCATGGCCACACAAATGACATTTCAGTGCTTTAGATTGCCCTCGAGCAGTATACGGTGCTTAGGACAACTGGCAATTTCTTCACTCTATGCTTTAAGACTTTCACTCCAGCATATATCAGTTTGTATCAAAGAACAATACCCTTCTGTTTGACCTTTTAATACCATTTCTAGTCATTCAACATTTTGGCAAAGTATAATTCAGTTCAGTTATTCTCAGCACATGCCCAGCATTCATCATTCTGTGAAAATGGCTTTTCAATTCAATGTACCTTTCAAAGCCTGTATGCTCATCATTCAGCACTCTATACACTATCTACACCACCATAATGGATTCCCGATTGCCTCACCGACCCTGTATGCAGTTTTATTCCTTGACTGTTATAGAGATTTTCTCTCATTTCCTCTGGCTCTCCTGTCCTCCGATCACTCTTTTTATCTGAATTCCTAGCAGCACTTTTAGACTTGTTTCCACCCATATCACAGATGACCCAGAAATCACTCAGGGCCAGGGCAACAGTCACAGGGTTTTTAGTTATAGTTTGTGGGCCCTAGGCTCGTCTCTCTCTCTCTCTCTCGCTCTCATTTCCCTTGGGATCCCTACCTGACTCAGGAATTCATAACCCCAGTTTAGTGTTACTGATTGGTAACCTCTACTGCCTATATGACTGAAGCTCCTGGTGGTCCCACTAAATGATGCCTCTTCAAAATCCCTTAGGGATTTTCTATCGGCCCCTACTCTAGCCAGATGTTTGTGGCCTGTAGGGGATTGGGATAGTGCCTTGCACTTAGTTGGATTCAAGCTGGTTCTTTCAAGCCACACTCACCTCTTTTTCTCTGCTCTCACTGTCTCCGCTCCTCAACTCCTCCCCACCAATCTTCTGTCCCACCCTTGATCCACTCCACCTCACTCTTACCACGACTATTTGAACTCACCATTCCTCATCACTACCCCCACCACTCCTACTCTTTCACCACTCCTACTCTACTTCCACCCCTCCTACTTTACTCCTACTCTCCTCTCACCAGTACTGCTATCCACCCATCGGTTCTGCTTTCCTCCCACCACTCCTACTCTCCTCTTACCATGCCTACTTTCCTCTCACCACTACACGAACACCCTCCTTCCACTCTGTAACAACCAGTTCACATTCACTTCTTACACTAACTTACTCTACTCAATCACCACACAGACAAGCACACTCACACTGCAGGCTCTATTAAACTCTCACTCAAATACCACTCCTATTGCATGAGTCTGCTCAGCACACCACTGTTCCTTGCTTCCTCTTGCCAGTCTTTTGTTCCACTCAGTCGTCGCCAACCTCACCTGAATAGCCAACCTATTGCTGCTTCTTGTCCCTTCTTTAATATTCCTCCCTTCCTGTGGGTTGGTCGACTCTCGCTCACCGGTCTGAAATGTCTTCCCAACCCCACGATGTGTACGTGTGGGAGGAGGCTTGAAATAGGGGCCTACCCCCTGTCTCCATGTAACCTTCTCATTTGGTATCCAGAATGGCTGTGTAAGTTCAGGATATCATCCCCATGTAAGTTGGTTAGGGATACTTGATCCCTCCTCCTTCCTCAGTTCCAGTTGATTCTGCGTCCTGTCAGTTGTCCTGGCTGTACGCAGATTTGTCTCCTCCCTTTGGCACTGTTTCATTGACCAGAACACTGGTGCACTGAGACCAGGCCGCTCTTTGCGTCCTCCCCAAGACTCTGGCGTCTTTTGGTGGTCGCATACTGGTCCCTGGCCACAACGTTGGGCCCAGATGACTTTGTCAATGGGCGGGCCCAGTTGAAGCTATGGTTAGATGTTCCTTCTGTCTCTCTCTCCACTGTCTTCTTGGGGTCTGAGAGCTGCCAGTATGCTCTCTGTCACCAAGTCCCCTGTGGCTATTGCTCAGGGCTAAAGATCAGGGCATCCAGGGGAAGGAGGGAGGTAAGGGTCTGCACACAAAATAACTGGCAAGGGAAAGAGGGAGCACATTTGGGTCAGGGTTTAGTGACTGGTTATTCCCCTCCTCTTTAGACAAGGTAAAGATACTGGCCTTGTTCCACTATATCTCTGCAATTCACTCATATTTACTCTTCACTCCTCCCGGCTCGTTCTCGCTGTTTCCATGTTGTGGTTCGGTTTCACTTCTCCAGCATGATCTGGTCCTGTGTGACATGGAGGTCTTTTCTTTTGGTGTGGATCTTTAGCCATCAGCATGCTTCACATCAGTTTCCTCTCTGCAGGGGCTGCATTGCTATCCACTCTGGAGCTCATGGCTGCAGCGTTTGACATGCAGTGGGCTCTCATGCAAGGACAGCTCACACTCTAACAGCTACTGCAGAATGTCTCTCCTGACTTGTGTTTCTGTCCCTGCCTTCCTCCAGGCGCAAGCTTCTTCACAGCAGGTGGATGAATCAGACTAGGACTTAGTTTTCTTAGTGGTCTTGTGCTACTTCCATCACAAGCTAACTATTGCTACTGGAGAAAGACTCCACAGGTTTCTTTCCATGTTCAATTTTCAAAGGTGACCCCAGGATCCAACCATGATTTATTTTTGTTACTTCTCTAAACCTAAAATCTGTGTTCACCGTTCTCCAGCAGTCACTGCATTGTCCTTCAATAGAGTCTTATGTGCACATTCCTCACACCATCGTGCCCTCCTTGCAATCTTGCAAGCAGAGATGTCTTCCAATCCAAATGTAGACCTTTCTCATTAAGTGGAAAACCTTTAAGCTTCGTATTTTTCTCGAACATTTTATGGCTATTCAAGCAAAGGCTCTTAATACAGCTCTAGCTTAGTTTGGGACAACATGTATGGAGCTACCATCTGAAGTTCTCTAAGTGCTCGGAATTATGCAAAACACAAAGAAAGAGAAAAAAAAAACACACGCTAAAAAAATATGGTTATCAGCCTAATGGTAAAGGACGGTTTTGATCCTTTGTCTAAAGTGAAAATGATTCAAAATGTTCTGAATTTCTACTGGAAGAGAGTCCATCGTGTGGGACTGTTATGCATCTGCCAATAGCTCTACGTTTCTGAAATGTGTGGACTGCTACAGATGAACGTAAGAGTGTAGTGGTCACAAGGACTTATTCATTTTTTAAAAATAAAATGATATAGTTTATACAATAAACTTTTGATTATTTCCACATTTCGTTTTCCATATCGTACAATTCATTATAAAAATTAATTATCATCTTATGCATCTTTCTATTACACAGACAACAGAAAAAACAAAAAACCCACAAAAAACAGAAGAAAACCAAACTCTACATTACATCATCAGCACAAATCAGTGGGACCAAAGCCTGTTAATCCCATTTCACTATATTGTATCCAAGTCCAATATGTTTATGATGATTTGCGTGAGGGTGAAAATTGATTTTTTTATCATGCCCGCTCATCAATTGGCCCCATCTTGCGGCAGGCTCTAGTTGGTACTTTGCAATTTCGAACAGGGATCCAAATAGAGCTCACTTCTGAGCTAATGCTGTACATGACATAATAAAATGGTGCAGTGTTTCTGGCACATCTGGTACCAAACAAAACCGGCAGTAGCTTTCTGCAGATGCAAGTTGTCTGGTTTTAGATAATCTTTCGCGAGTCGGGATTAAATTCAATCTTATCTTAGAAAAAAGTCTCGAACTTTTGGATCTGGAAAAAGGCATAAGTAGGCTGAAGGTTCATTGAAGGCTCTTAAATCAGCGCTGCATTCGATGTTCATGCTGTACTTTGTTTCGTCTTGGCATGTTTTCAACCAATCATTCCTCTGCAGCTTTACTTTAGCTTGCCGTGGGCGATATAATAACATCTCTAGAGATATATCTTCCTTTGTTAAGTTTGCCTTTAGTTGTTTGATCCATCACTTCAGTTTCATATTATTCAAAGTATCCTTCGAGCTCCGTAGTTTGACTTATATCAAGGACAAGGACTTCTATCAACAGAAGCATTGGTTAGTATAAGATGGAGTGCATCCATAGAGCGATTTCTGAAAGATACTGAGAATTTTAAATGTGATTTGAGTGTTCACCGGAAGCCTGTGTAGTCTCTTGAGAACAGGAGTGAAATTATTCCACCGGAGGGAATTTGTAGCTATCCATTCTGCCATGAGCTGAAGCATTTGCAGCGTTTGGAGAGTGAATACAGTGAAGACAGCATACAAAGCAGTGCAATAGTTTATTTCTGCACCAATGATAGCATGTGAGATAACACTATAGTGTGCTGACAAAAGCAGACTTGTATGAGGGTCATGAGATTAGTTGCAGGAGCTTATTATGAGGGATCATGGTTGGGGAGAATTATAACCGCTTCACTAAGGATTTTACTTTACTAAGAAAATGTAAAGTACATTTGTTCAGTTCAAGCTATGAAGGAACACTTCCTTAGTCATCATAGAAATGGGTGAGATCAAACAGAGTTCTGCCTTGTTCTTGTTCAATCCCAACCAATTTAGGGCCAATCGATAATTTGTAGAGAAGATCCATTGAATGTGCTTGCCATAGTCATTATGAAGGCTCTCTAGACATAAGCCGGGTGGGTATCACTAGCATAATTTTGAAAAGTAACCCCAAAGTAAACCCTAGATCTAGCATAAGGCCATGGAGAGACTTTAAATAGCTATTGATCGCTAAGGGATGGATACATGATCTTCGTGGGGCACCACACACCAGGATCTGACATACGTGTGTCAACTTTAACTCTTCAAGTGCTATTGGTTAAGAAAGACTCAACCCACAGAATAGCATTGTCCGATAAGTGTGCTACCTTCTTAACCCAGCGTAGGAAGATTGAGTGATCTAGCATCACCAGTAAATCTGTATTACCTTCATCAGCAATCTTAAGAAGACTAACGCGCACACAAATCTGGATTCAAAGAAGGATTTTATCAGAATCTCCAAGACCGTTCCATTTTCATTACATCTTTTCTCATGATGAGCATTGTTGGTCTTAAATATATTATCTACAGAGGCAATACATTCTAGATTGTGATTTAGGTTATTAAAAAGAGGATTCAGATACTCCTACAAAGGTTTGTGCTCATCCCTAAATGTCATCTTAGTGAGTTGGCAGGACTCTTTGGTATTATGCACTGGGTGAGCCGTTGTGAAAACCACAATATCATGGTGAGCCCAATCCACATGTTTGACTGAGTTACAAGTATAAACTCGGCTGTGCAGAAAAACCTAATATGGTGTTTGGCCCTTATTATAGGTAGGTGGGGTGAACACATTTCGAAATCCCCAGACCACTAAAGTATTAATGTAAAGCATAACGGTTCAGAGTGAAATCACCCACCACCATCAAAGGACATAAATCCAGATTGAAATCACCCACCACCATCAAAGGATAAGAGGCCTTCATCCATGGAGCGACAATAATAAGTAAACCGTCGCCAAACAACAAATCATACTTGGAAGGGCGATAATTGGTGAGTAGCTGTGTCAGTATCAGGCATTGACCACTCACTTTCAGACTTTTTGATTTGCTGTTGGGTATCACAATTCCAAGAATAATCTTAAACATCAGCGTGATATCCTGAGTTAGTGGAGGTGACAATTGCAGAGCCAAAAACCATCATAAAGCCAAGTTTCCAAAATTGCAGTTATATCGAATAAGTTCCATAGCATGCAAAGAAATGGTTCAAAAAAGGTAGCAGGCGCTCCTCTCCAGAAAGAACATTGCATGATAACCTGTTCTCAGATGAGAGTTTGCAGCACACACTTTTTGCTCACTGTACCTTTCACAGATGGGAAATATCCATTTGCATATCTGTCTTTGTCCCACCCACATGGGCAGTCCAGCAGTGAAGAAATGGAGCGTGTGTTAATCAGTCTCCATTTTAATGTCAAGTGAAAATTAACTGGAGTATGAGCAACCATTTGTCTCCTCTTGGTGACTTATGCTTCTACCCACCAGTCCCGTGGACTGTACTCCAGGTCATGTTAAAATGCTGCTTTGATATGTCTATCAATTGTGTGCAGACAGGCCATTTTCTTTGCTGCCTGTTATCCCAAGATAAGCAATGGTGGTTGAGTGAGGGTGGGCTCAGTAGGTATTTGATTGCTCATATCTTAAATAAAACTACAAATCTCTGTCTTACAACACAGAGGAGCACTGCTCGGTTACCCCTCCCCACCCCCTCACACCCCAATGGGACTTGAATAGGCGTGCCCATTGCCTGAGTGACCATAATAACTTGAGTCTCTGCCTCACTCACCACACCTGAGAGCACGAACACAGACACTACAAACATGTCCAGCACCATCAGCTAAACGCAGTTGTCAAACGTGTCAACCTCGAACTTTACCTGCTCAAGAAAATCTTCCCGTTTTTCCAAATCAACCCCTACATGCAGCTGATTAGAGACCTGATGATTGCACGACTAGAATATACTATAACAAGGGCTACCAAACCAGCACTCTAGCACACTACAAAGGTTGCACAATCTCAACTGAACCTCCAGGAACGAGCTGATGCGAAACCAGCACTGGAATACCCTCCATTAGCTCCCAATAGATTTAAGGATTACATCCAAGCCCCTTTGCACCAAGAGCAAGGCTTACTGGGGAAAAGGACCATGGCACCTTCAGAAACTGGCTGCTCGCTACACACCAGTCAGAAATTTCTCTTCGAAAAATGCACACTTGACAAATCTGTAATCATTCAAGCGACTCAAACATGAGGCTCTTCCTTGGGAGTACAAGGTACCAGATTGTGAAGCACACTGAGGGCCACATTCACAGAGAGTTTTCCAATGGGGTTTTGCCATTATAAAACGCTTCTGTGAATTAGGCCCTGAATCCCAAACTAATAACAACACGCAAAGAACTGCTTTGCACACACCTCCCTAATAACCAAACTGTTAACCCTGGTCTTTGACAGAGGCCTGCCTTAAGCCAGTTAGAAAGCTCAGCATATTAGGTGCTCACTAGTGAGATTTCTTTATGATCTGCACGTCGAAGGTTCGAATCCTGGCAAAGCAAGCTAAGTCTTTCTCCTTCCAAGGTCATTAAATGAGTACTGAAGTTGGTTCATGATAATATATGCATAAGTGTTCTTTGTAAAGCACCACATAAATAACAGATTCCTATTGCTAGTACTATTAACACAGGACGGTGGGTGAGAAATGCTGACTAAGGGCCCACCCTCCTCCACATCCATTGACACTCGGACTACTGAAACATTCCCTTGATTTACTTGCATCACCTAGCACCGAAAAGTGACATGTATACAACTCCTGATAGATAACAAATGAAAACGATCTTTCCATCTTGGTTTGCAAAACCTTACTTTACTGATTACTGTAGATTGATTCTCACAAATCGAATATTACAATTGTACAGCGCTGGATTTGTTTAAGGGGGCAATATTGACTATATAAAGTTAAGATCCTTAAATTGGACTGCTGTTGAATATTTACATTCCCTGAGGTGTGGGCAGGGATGGGCGTAAGTGCACATGTAGATATGTTTTCACTATTTAGTTGGCAAAATGATATGACTTCGTTATGCTGCTCTTTGACCAATATTTGGAAGAGGATGTTGTAATATTCTTCCCCTCCACTCCCTTGCTTCCTTACTCCTCCCGGATTCAGGAATGCATCTCAACATTCCAAATCTTTTTTTCCCAAGAGTTAATTCAGTTTGCGATGTCCATTACATAAATGAATAATACTTAATTTGGGCAGCCATGCACTCTCCTTATCTCGTAGCCTACGGTCGTGCCATTTTCTGGCGCAAACTCTCGTCACATCTCCATTTGTCATAACTCTCTTTACTGATGCAACTTTAAATTGGTTATACGGTATGTTAACGCTCACAATTCCGACATATGTGCATTCCAGTCAGCTCCACGAATATACTTCAATCAAGACTCTTCAATTTTTCAAATATGTCAAGATTCACATATGTAGCTTTACTCTACAAATGCCCTACAATTAAGCATGTTCTGGGATGATGGGGGCAAGGTGTAGTGTCTTGATGTTTCCAAGGTAATGCACAACATTATTATCCTGCTCCTGGAAAGTGCCATGTTCAGACAAGTAGCTTTTTCTGCTGCAGTTCCTTGACTGCTGAATTCCTTGACTTTGCACATTTGACTTTTGCCGGAATGATTATCGGCACACAAAGTTTAGAAAATGTGTTTTAAGTGCAGGTACTCGCCAATCTAGAAGTAGGCCATGGCTAGGCCCCGACGGGTTCCAAAAATTGCTCTTGCGCATGACCCTGCGAGGGCCACCAAACACATGTCTATTAATCTCGCTCTGTCCTTCTCTGTTAGTGTAGTTCTCTGTAAATCCCTCTTTCTTCCTAACCTGGATCGTGGGAGCATGGCATGTGGAAACATCTCCGTTCCTTATGGCTCAGGGCAGAAGACAAACCGAGCTGCTCCAGTCACAACTCGCCAGGACGGCAAGACCACAAGTAACCGATTTATTTATTTATTTGCATTTGTCAAGCGCACTTGCAGCCCATAAGGCATCGAGGCGCTGTTACAGAAGATAAACAGACTTCATATTACAGGCAGGTGTCCAGTGGACTCATGGTTACACAGTAACAAGCACATATGCAAGAAATGGCTGCTACAGATTCATATTTCATATTCACTTTAGACAATTTGCATTTGCCCCTCTCCCCAACATCTGGTGTGCTATGCTCTCCTAGGAGGTACCCATCACCTGTTCCCCTGCTCTTTAAGAGTTTGAGTTTGAGTTTGAGTTTATTATTTATAGCGCGCGCCAGACCCGAGGGTAACCGGGCGCGTTGTTCAAGGATACTTTAAACTTTACAGGTTACATATGATTACAAATAGTGATTATACATAGTAGAAATTACATAATGCAGGCCAAGGTATATACATGTAACATAATATAAGCAGGAAATATGCAGTAGGGAGAAAGAGGATATATAATTATGTACATAGTCCATTACCATTGTTCTACAAACGTACTATCGGTCATTTTCTTTGATCCAATTGATACAGTTGGATCTGAAGAGAGCGTAGGATTGGGGGGATCTCAGGCCGGGTGGGAGGGAGTTCCAAAGCTGGGCAGCTTTGACCGGGAAGCTGTTTCCTCCGGCCGTACTTAGTTTGAATGGGGGTATCATTAACTGGTTAGAGTATGCTTCTCTGGTGGGTCTAGTGGAGATTTTTCTGTTGAATCTAGCGGCTAGGTATTTAGGTGCTAGATAGTTGATGCTTTTGAAGGTTAGAGAAGCTGTCTTAAGTTTGATTTTGTCCGCTGTGGAGAGCCAATTAGATTGTCTTCTAGCTTCTGAAATATGCTCCCTTTTTGGAATTCCTAAGGCAGCCCTAAGGGCATTGTTTTGTAGTGTTTGAATCTTTTGCACCGTGTGTTTGTTGGCTCCTATATATAGAGCGTTACAATAGTCCAATTTCGACAGCACTAATGCTCGGGCAAGGGTTAGGCAGTTGGCAGTGGATAGGTATGGTTTTGCGGCTCTGATCAGCTTGCAGGTATATGCGGTGCTGGATGCCATTGCGCTCACCTGTTTGGTTAGGGAGAGGTGGGAATCAAGGTAGAACCCTAGTGTTTTTACCACTTTTGCCACCTTGATAGTGTTGCCGTCTATGACGAAGGATGAGTATTCTTCTTTTAGTCTTTTGATGTTTTGTGTGTTCCCCAGTATGATGAGTTCAGTTTTGTCATCATTCAGGCATAGCCCGTGGGGGGCTACACACACACACTCCCTGCGTGTGCTAGGCTGGAGGGCACCTGCTAGGATGGCACCCGATCCAAAGGACACTCCAATCGCCTCTTTGAGTAGCTATGTCCCACACATGTGACTGACATTACCATGAGCATGACGGATCCCGTGGAGGAAACTTGACGTATTCTGGGCTTTCGGGGACATTTCACAATGGCAAAGGTTTTCTTGTCCTCTTAGGTTTACTCCTCACCCTTGCAGCACCTCCCCCAACGGGTGATAGTACGGCACCCCTTTTTAGTCCGCAAAGTTCCAGTGAACTGTCTCTGCACAACTCCAATTACTTTCATTAAGACGTCCATAATCTGGTACTCCCTCGTGGAAAATACCCGCCACCCCAATGAGCTGGACACTCATCGGATAGCATTCGCCACATAAGATGTCCTTGCCCAAGGTGCCTGTGGAAAGCTGTGACTATCCCATCAAGCTTCCTCCCCACTGTGCACAACTAAAGATGAGCTGATAGACAGCAAATCAAAGCCTGCGTCTGCATGATGTTAAGTTCAAGCCTAAATACATGCTAAGGCTGAGTACAAAAAAGCAAGTGTTATATAAAAGCTGGCGGGGTAGTTAGTCTCAGCTTTTCGGATTGGACGTGCGATTTCAGTGGCTCCCTGTTCCTTTTACTATCGAAAGCTTCGGCGCTTAGTCCTACTTTGTGGTAATGTTTAGTGAAATGTTTTATTTTTTCCTTGCCACATACTTAAGTACAAATACATTCCATTAGCTCGGAGAAATCCCAGCACGCAACATGGGCAAATTGAGGAGTGCAGGTACGGAGGGCTGGCTAGAAATTGCCCATTTAAAGCACTGATCCTGGATGACCCTTTCCTCGACCCTTAGCACCCACGTTTTCTGTTCCTTTAATTTTGTTATTTTAGATTTCTGGTTGTAATTTCATTCACCATGTTTACCGTTTCTGAGCCTATCTGCTGAACCCAAATCCCTTCAAGCTCACAGAGGATCGTTATTCAATTAAAAAATATATAATAGCTGCAGATGCACTGACTGGCCTCTATTTTGAGTTTTAAGATCCCATAACATGTTTTCATGTGTGAGGGAAGTATGATTACAACATATTTTTGAAGTAGATTTCTGTTCATAATATTTGTAGAATTTGAACATGTCTCTAAGCTCTTCTCTGTCAAATAAAGTAACTTTTCCATAATATTTTAGTTTGCAGATGGTGTTTATCTGGTGTTACTCATGGGTTTGCTGGAAGGATACTTTGTGCCACTCTATAACTTCTTCTTGACGCCTGATAGCTTTGAACAAAAGGTAATGAATGGTCTCTTGGTTAACATAATTAAAGCTGCTGTGTGGTTTAAATGTGTTATTTCTCTAGGACACTCTTGCGGTTAGACATGCTGTACCAGCCACACATAATTTAGTTCTGCCTGTCCTATTTTCCCTGTCGATGGAAGGCTGCTGAGTTCTGTCCAGATGTGGGTCCCCTGCCTGCTGGGCCTAGCGATCCAAGCTACTCCTCACTGTTGAGGCCCAATGAGGCCGAAACATGTCTGGGGATGCCTGTGGTCTCCTGCAGAAGGGATGTCACCAAGTAGTTCGGTCTGAACTGCACCTTTTGGGGTGGGGCCAAGCCTAACGTGCATATGGTCTTTTCCCTTTTGTTAAGACCTAGTTGGTGAAGAGCGATGGCTGGAGGGTTGCCCAGAGCAATGCCGAAGATTATGATTAAATCCAAACCTTCCAGCCATCACCTCTTTTGTTTTGCTGAGTTCTGGAGTCATCTGGTGTTCTAAGCCATTGGGATTGCAGAAGGAATGTGAGGCTTTATTTAAATTAATGGGTCTTTCTTTACTGTACTGTATCAGGAGTCGCAAGAAGGAATCGGCTCTGTTGGTACTTACCATAGCACATACTGGTTTGTTACTGCAAAACGGTTTGTTACTGCACAAAGAATTAGGCCCTGGTCTTAAAAATAGCCTCCATCAAATGGAAACGGTTAGATCGGATTGAATAAATGTTGAGATGTAAAGCCATGCTGTCCATGGGCGGTTCTTTCAGTACTTTTAGCGAAACATTCTGAAACCGAAAATGGATTTTGAAACTTTTTCCATTTTTAACATCTTCCAACTAATGATCTTTCAGGTCCTTAATGTATCGTTTTCGTTCGAGTTGATGCAAGATGGAGGGCTGGAGAAACCCAAACCTAGGCCAGAAGGTATGTGTTTACATGCGCACTATTAACAGCAGGGCGATTGTGTCCTTTGTGTGGACTGCCACCATTTCAGATTTTTCCGGATGCCTGCTGTTATTGGCAAGGGCATTCTGCTGCATCTGCTGAACCTCTACCAGCAAAGAGGGCTGGGTTTGCTGTAAAATGGGTGCACAGACTGCCTTTGTGAAATGATTTCCAGTTGTGATAGGCAAGCCAAAAGAATGTTGATGATGAAGGTACATAAATCAGTAAGTGGAGTCCTACAATTTGCAACATATTATCAAACTAAAATCTGAAATCTTACTCCTCTTTTTGTTTTGGATTCTGCAGGCTGTGTAAATCCTTTGCAACTTAGGCCCATCAGGTGCAGCACGTGGCAACGAAGAAGAAAAAAATCCACAAATGAAATCCATTAGGAAAGTGGTCACTAATCACTCCGTGCAAGATGCTTCCCACTTCCAAGTGCTGTAGTGATAGGGGTGGCTTTAACCCAACGTAATGGTTCACAATTATTCGACCTCAAAAAGGCAAAGGGCTAAGTTGGGTCTGCAGGGATTTGGGACTGTGACAGTAGGTTGCCCACAGCTCTCTGAGGCAAGTGTGTGAAGTCCCCGACAGACAAAATAAGCCAGTCTTTGCACAGTTGTGGTGTGCATATGGATTCACTCTCAAGCTGTACAGTCCGCAGCTCCTATATCTATTTCTATAAGTACCGGCTAGTTCAGCGATGCATCTCCTCCACCATGCCCACTGGCGTCTCCGGGAAGCAAATTGGGGGCCGGAGGAGTCCGGGGGGGGGGGCAGCAGCACAGTGGGGGGGGGTCACCTATAAATGTGTGATGTGATTACTTTTTCCAAATTGATGTGGGTGAAGTAGCCCAAAGTGTCTCTGGGGAGGTAAAAAATGTGCCGTTTTACAGCACAATGTTTGAGGAAAGTTGGATAAAAAAATAAGTATTTACAATCAAGTCATAGAGAAAAAATGAAATACACTTCTGATGCCAGGGCGTCAACTGTAAGTACAATGCCAAATATGCATCATAAGTCAGTATAAATGACACCGGTTTTAACATTGTGCCAGCATGTCATGCAGTACACAGTGTTGGGTTTGGTTTAAAAGTGGTGGAATATAACATAATTAGTTGCAAGTTGTTACCACCAAAAGGCCAGGTTTCTTCAAAGTATACCTTAGTGTTGCTCAAATGGTACAGGTTGCTATCAGTTCAGGGTTGCTAATAAAAGTGCCAACCTGCCAAGGGTACTTTTTAAATAAACCATGGTTCTTTTAAACAAAGCAAAGTTCTGCTCAATGAGCAGCTGCCTTTTAAGCATAGCCTTGCCAGTTTCAAACAATTCTACTTAATCACTGTCAGCCTAATGCCAGTTCCAACAACGCCATGCCAGCCTTGCTGAATCCTGCCCCTGTAAAGCAGGGGGCGGTTAGTGGAAATCCTAACTAACCCTACCTCTAAGAGGGGATTCCCAGCCTCAACAAAACTAGCTAATGAAACGGTCTGTGTCCGAATGTCCAAAGTAAAGTTCGCCGTCTTGTGTCCAAATCCTAACCTATACCTCACAAGCTAAACTCAACATAAGGTGAAAAAGGGAATTTCTTTGACTGCCGACCTGCAGCCCAGACTTGTGGTTCAAAACAAAAGTTCCAAAAAGGTGTATAAAAGCAAGCAAAAGTTCCACAAGACCCTCCTGCCCCACCGCTACCCAGAGTACAAGCCCCATGGCGTCCTGCCCCTCCACCACCTAGAGCACAAGCCCTATACCTGGCATCATGTTCCCCACCACCCAGAGCACAAGTCCCATACCTGGCATCCTGCCCCGCACCACCAGGAATGCAAGCCCTGTGCCTGGCATCCTGCCCCCCAATACCTAGAGAACAAGCCTCGTAGCTGGCATCCTGCCCCCCACTATCAACAGCACAAGCCCCATATCTGGCCTCTTGCCCCTCACTACCCAGAGCACAAGCTCCATTGCTGGTATCCTGCCCGCCCCCACCACCATGCAAGCCCCATACATGGAATCCTGCCCCCTCTGCCTAGTGCACAAGCCTCATAGCTGGCATCATGCCCCCCACCACCAAGAGCAGAAGCCCCATAACTGGCATCCTGCCTCTCAAAACCCAGAGTACAAGCCCCACACCTGGCATCTTTCCCCCCCACTACCCAGAGCACAAGCCCTATACTGGGCATCCTGCCTCCCCACTACCAAAAGCACAAGCGCTTACCTGGCATCCTTCCCCCCACTACCCAAAACACAAGCCCCATACCGATAATCCTCCCTCCCCACCACCAAGATTGCAAGCCACATACCGGGCATCCTGCCCTCCAACAGCCATAATCGAAGCCCTATACCTGGCCCCTCCATCCCACTCCCCACAACAGAAACCCCACACCATCTAGACCATGGCAGCACCACCTCCCAAACAAGCCACTTTGAGCAGTGCTGGTTGAATGTTAGTCCAGAGGCTTCAGCCAAGAAGTGCATTCCTCTTCTGTTCTGTGCTGCATTCTCCATAGAGAGGCAGCCAGCACAGCACCCAGGCCCACACCTGTCACCTGGGGGAGTTGGTGTGTGGGAGCACCAAGGGAGGCACACCATTCTGTAGGGGAGGCAGGCCTGCCCCCAGCCCTACCCTAGAGACGCCACTGCCCATGCCCACAGACGAACAGCCAAGCATACTACCTGCCGACTTTTCATGGAGCGTTGAAAACTAGAAGCAGACAATCTGTTCACAAGTTAAGGAGACCAACATGATCCTTGGTGGAATTTATTGAAAACCTTTCTGTCCACTCCCTTCGCACACACCCATATATTGAGTGTGGCCTCTTTTTTAATTTTCTTAATGCCCAGGGCTGGATATATTTCACTAGTAAGTCAGTGGTAAATCTGTGCAGCAGCCATGTTATTTACTCAGTCATTCTTTCTTCCAGGACTAACTATGCATCTGGAAAGGTTGCTGCCCTTGTACTGGGAGTGCACTGTGCACTCCTCATATCGTGCAATACTGCAGTGATGACAGTTGTAAGGAGTAAGAAGTAGGAGACCAGCACACAGGAGGCATTTTTCTGTCTATGGACTTTTATTGGTAGTAAAATAAAAGAGAAACTCTGTCTGACCCCAGTTCTAAGAGGGGTTCCCTGCCTCAAATAATACTAAGGAGTGTGTCAGGAACTCAGTCAAAAGCAAAGCGTCAAACGTCCTGGGTCTAAAACGCATTTCCGACCCTTACACTATAAACTCAACTAAAACTAAAGGGTAGGTATTCCCGATTCAGAAGAATGGTTTCTTTCTTTGGGATGATAGCCGAAAGTTAACTTCTGCATGATTCAAGATGAAATGTTCTTCTTAAGGGATACAAATCAAAAGTAAAAAAAAAAGGTTCATTGGGTTGAGGTTCCAATAAGGTGCATAGAACAAAGAGTCTTGTATCTTCACAATGTCAAGAGAAGGACCCCCTTCTCTTGATTCCTTTTACAATATCCACAAGCACCAGAGGATAAATCTCCCTTCCTCTGGTGTTTTTTCCACAATGCTCACTGCATTCACAGCCTACCTGGTTCACTATTCTGCCAGGCACTATGACTATACCAAAGGTTTTATATGTAGTTCGTTATTGGGTGTGGAACCCAATCCCTTCTTTGCGTTTCCTGATTCTTAACAGTTTGTACCCAGGTCACCATCCTACCAAGTATCCTTGTTGTTGGGTCACAGACCCCTGTGGTATTGGCTTCTCTTTCTTGGGTCCTAGAACCCTTTGGTTTCATGATTTCAGGTCCCAGATCCCTTTGCCTTTATACCTGGTTCACTATCCTGCCAAGTATCCTTGTTGTTGGGTCACAGACCCCTGTGGTATTGGCTTCTCTCTCTTGGGTCCTAGAACCCTTTGGTTTCATGATTTCAGGTCCCAGATCCCTTTGCCTTTATACCTGGTTCACTATCCTGCCAGGTATTCTTGTTGTCGGGTTCCAGACTCCTGTGGTATTGGTTTCTCTCTCTTGGATCCCAGACCCCATTGGTTTCTTGCTTTTGGGTCCCAGATCCCTATGGCTTCCTTCTCTCGGGTTCCGGACGCCTTTGGCTTTGTCCCTGGTTCACTATCCTGCCAGATATTCTTGTTGTCACGTCTCAGGCTCCTGTGGTATTGGTTTCTCTCCCTTGGGTCCCATAACCCTTTGGTTTCATGATTTCGGGTCCTAGCCCCCTTTGCCTTTGTACCTGGTTCACCATCCTGCCAGGTATTCTTGTTGTTGAGTCCTAGACCCCGGTGGCATTGGCATCTTCTCTTTTGGGTCCCAGGCCCCTTTGGCTTTTGGCGCTTGGGTCCCAGACCCCTTAAGATTCTTTCTCTCTGGTTCCAAACCCCTTTGGTTTCTTTGTCTCGGCTTCCAGGCCCCTTTGGTTTCTTGCCCTTGGGTTCGAGAACCCTTTGGCTTCTTGCTCTCTTTATTTGGGCAGCCCTGGTCTTCCACGCTCATCTGGGGGCATTGGGGCACGGTTTGAGCCCTCCCAGGAGTTGACTCCCTCGGATCGCTTCTCTCCCCCAACTGCTGCGTTTTCGTGGACCCGGAATGCTGGAACTGTTTCTGAGAGAATATAAGAGGCAGTGAGGATAGCGTGATGGTGTCGTGGTTCCCCTCAACCCTTTCGTGCCAAAATGTAGTTTGCAGGAGTTTGCCCATGCAAGCTCACCTGTTTTAAAGCAACAAGGAGCTCTACGTCCTGCTTTCCTTCAGCAGGGGCACTGTGAATGGATCTAGTTGCATCACTGGTCCAGATTGCAGAGGTCCAGGCCGGCTGCAACCATTCCGTCATGAAGGTAAGTGTTTAAAGCTATGTTTATTGTCTGTATTCTTTATGTTAATTCTTCCCCAAAGATTATTGTTCGTAATCCTGTATTGTTCTCTCTTCCCCTTAGTGATGAAGATGGCTAAGGAGCGTGTAATGGTGAAAAGTCTATTCCGAACGACAGTTCCAGAAGTTGCGCTGCTTTAACGTGTTAAAGTCTATGTGATTGTTGGTGAGCGATTCCCGAACTCCTGCAGGCTGCCGGAGATGAAGATCCACATGGCTGCTACGCTCGAAGATGGCCCTGTGTTGCTGGGAGTTCGGGACAGGTAACGGTGTTGGGCGGCACCCGCAGAGGATTCAAGAAGACAGGTAAGATGAAAGCGGCTGCTGCAGAGTCAGAAGTGATAGCAGTGCTTCTTCGGGCAGTGGCAAGGCTGAATCCAGGTAAGATGCGCACAGCGATTGCAGAGTGGAAGGCTGATGGCAGTGCTTCCAGCGATGGTGTGGCTGCATTCAGGTAAGGTACTGGAGGTTTCCGAAGACTGAAGATGCGCATGCTGGACCAGGTAAGATGCTGGAGGGATCCTGAGACTGAAGACGCATGTGCTGAACAAGGTATGTGTCTTCTGGATGGCGGTAAGCGTTACGCTGCCCTAGCAGACTAACGCGAAGCGCCAGTATGCGGGTAGGGCCAGCTTAGATAACCTGGCCCCAACCACTCCTCTTAGTCCCCGCCTTGTGGCCCCATCTTGCTCCGCCTCCTGTCTTCTGCACGTGCCTTGCCTGGTGCTAATAGGGCCCCGTCTGGCCTTGTTGCATGTGCCTTATGTGTTCTGTGTACTAAGCACACTTTGTAATGAGCTTGGTGCCATAGGTGCCAAGACTGGGTCCATTGGGACCCTGCAAGAAGTGAAGTGCTGGGCCTTTGCCCAGTAGCCATGACACAGGGTCTGCCACAAGGTAGATGGCTCTGGAGGACACTCCTTATTGGATGCAGGTTCCCGACCCCTGTCCCACTGCAATATAGTCTCTTTGGGTTCCCAGCAAGCCTCCCAGTTCTCCAACCCTTCTCGGCTGTTTCTGGGTCTCTCACGCACATTTGGAGACCTCGTCCTGCGTTTGAGTTCTGTGGTGGCTCCTCAGTGGCTTCCTGCTTTCGGGTGTCATGTCCCAGGTGGACCACGCTCTCCAGCTCTCTCGATCCTCTGGCGCTTTGTCTTCCTGCTTCCGGACACGGCCCAACCATGGTGAAGTTATCCGGAGCAACTCTGCTGATGGGTAAGTGTCCTAGGTTGCTTCGCTCAGCTCCTGACCTCTGGCTCGGCAGCTCCGGGTTCCACCTGGAAGGATCTGTCTCTGAGTTTGAATTCCCCTCTTCTATTTCACTCATGTCTTGGCCAATAGGAAGTACACACAGACTAGACTGCTCAGTATGAGTCACAGAGGTGCTCTCTATGCTTCTGCATCTCCTCCTCATCTCAGTACTGAACTTGAGAACTCCTAATCAGTGGACTCTTCCGCATTCCAGTACCATTGTAGTGGGAATCATGGGTATTCTCTATTCTTCCTCATCCTAGTACTGGTCAAAGAGGCGTTGAGGTCTGCCTTACACATATACCTGGACTGGTAGTGAACTATGAGACTCTGGGCAGGGTAATAGAGTGATGGAGCTGGGCCAGGGTTTGGGTTGAACCGCGTCTCTCCTGGTCTGTCATCCCTCATCCCACAAGAGCCATCCCTCCCATGTGATCCTCCCACGGTACACCACCCCCAGGGGGGACTATTGGACTGTGGCCACAGGGCCCTGGCCACATGAGAAGGGTTCGTCCCCATGGGAAAAGGGACGACATCCAAGAATGCGTTACACAGTACACCAAAATTATAGGGCTATCCTAAGTAAAATATTGTGAAATTAGAGCTTCAACCAACCAATAATGTTATTTCCTGTCAGTCACATCACTTTTGACCAACCGTGGCATTGCACAAAACAACAATGCATTGACTTTGATGATATAAACAGAGTAATCCAAATAACTACAAAGGCATAACATTATGAAATAGTTAAACATGTTTACTGACCCAGATACATCTATTTTAGTTACCCAGCACACACCGGTTTTGCCATTATATGCCAGGCATCATGATATGCACGGATTCTGATGTTAAATGCCATATGTAAAATGCAGGTCATGTGCACAGGCACAATCTCATAATCCCAGGAGAGATCATTGTATGCCTAGATATCACCATTGTATCCCCAATTATTGCTCCCATATGCCAAATACGACCTTGTGCATCATGTACATAAATCCAATGCTATATCGAGAAATCTCATGCAAAGAACGCAAACATTATGCCCGGTACCTCATGAAGCTC
The DNA here is from genome assembly GCF_040938575.1 of Ambystoma mexicanum. Lineage (NCBI taxonomy): Eukaryota > Metazoa > Chordata > Amphibia > Caudata > Ambystomatidae > Ambystoma > Ambystoma mexicanum. Next base: position 735,905,194 of record NC_090934.1, on the reverse strand, counting down.
TGCACTGTCATTCTACAGCATGCAATTGTAGTTGTGTGTTCCCATTTGCAGCAATTGTATGTCAAATACAGTCTCACATAAATGTGTTAAAAATGATATGTCCTTGTGGAGACTGATGCTTAGTTAGAGCCATGTACAGCCTTACGTGCCCTGTATTCCCTCACATAAACAGGTTCAGCCACACATTTCGAGGTACAGGTACAACCTAATGTGAAGCCGTAAGGAGAAGGCCGTGGGAAAAGGCCAGCACTCCTTTTTGCAGCTCCCCTGCGAGTGGCCCACGATCAGCTGTTTATCAAGGAAATCACCAGCATTCTTTCATTTGGAGCCCCAGCGTGCTATGAGCACCAAACCGATCCAAAATGGAGGGCCCGGTTGCCCTGACAACCAAGAACAACATCCTCCTTTGTTTTAATCCTCCCGCCGTGAAACTGCATTCTCTCACCGTGAGGCCACAATGTGATTCGCCTATCAGCCCTGCCAGCTCCTCCTCCGCCAGCAGGCAAAGCCGCAAGGAGATGACCATGGGAAAAGGCCAGCACTCCACTTTGCAGCTCCTCACGGGTGCCCCACGATCAGCTGTTTATCAAGGAAATTGCCAGCATTATTTCATTTGGAGCCCTAGCGTGCTACGAGCATACGGCACCAAACCGATCCAAAATGGAGGGCCCAGTTGCCCTGACAACCAAGAACAACATCCCCCTTCAGATGAATCCTCCCACCGCGAAACTGCTTTCTCCTGCTGTGAGGCCACAACGTGATTCGCCTATCAGCCCTGCCAGCTCCTCCCTCCCCGCTTTAAAGGGAGAGAGAGTGAGCCGGCAGGCGAAGCCGCAAGGAGAAGGCCGTGGGAGAAGGCCAGCACCACTCTTTGCAGCTCTTCGCTGCTCGCCTGCCGTCTGCCCCAGAGCTATGCTGCACACACAAGGTAAGGAGTCTGGTACCCACCCACTCCATCCAATCCCATGCCTTACCACGAGGCTACAAAGACTATGTGCCCGCACGCTTGAGGCCACTCATCTCCCAGCCTCTAACAATGAGCACCCGCGACTTTCGCCTACGCTCTCGCATCCAGATCCCTACACTCCATGCAGCACCAAATCCTGCACCCCCAGGAAGCTCCCCCAAGGAATCCACCACAGCCCCACTCACCCCGATCACCCTTGATGAGGACCACAAGGCCAGACTTTTGGCTCTCACCAGCAAGACCAGAACTCTTCACCTCTCCAACCCCCCTTTAACATTCACGCCCAGACAACTACATTGCATACTTCCTCCATTGTGAACCTAAAAGTAAATGTTCAAATGCCACAATATTCTACCCCCAGCTGTATTACAAATGTGCCAAATGTTGCATTATCTGTGCCTGCTACCCCTGAAAATCGGACCCCAAATGTAAATGTTGAATTACCACAATCTTCTACCCCCAGCTGTATTACAAATGTGCCAAATGTTGCATTATCTGTGCCTGCTACCCCTGAAAATGGGACCCCAAATGTAAATGTTGAAAAGCCCTCCCTCTAAGTCACCACAGAACCCCCTCTTAAATGCGCCATGATCGGGGCGCTGTTGCGCACATAGAAAATGGCTGCCTAAACCCGTGGCTCCCGCGCTGCCTCTACATCCTGAGCCTATAAATCCGCATTCCGGCTGACTGATTTGCTGCAACTTGGTTGATCTCCTTCTGCCGGGGTCCTGCACGGTCTGTGGAAGTTTGAGCCGGGAAAAGTGCTTCATCTCCGAGATTTGCCCCCGCGAAGTTACTCCGACACGAGCGGCGCTCCCTGGCCAGCTCCCGGCTCCGGAGGAATCTACCCGAGTGCCGCGGCTGCTGGTTGGTGTGGCCTGATCTGGGCGGGGCTTCCCCTCCTTGGTGCCTAATCCTGGCATAGGTGCCGCTGGCGCCGCTCCCTCTTGAGACCTGGTCCCGCTATCGGACGTGCGGCCCCCCTGCTTTTCCCGCCTGCTCCCCGCTTGGCCCCCGGCCGGGTTGAGCGCGGAGCCCACACTCCTGCTTCTGAAGGCGACGTTCCTCGGGACCGGCTGTGCTGCTGAATGCTGAGGCCCCTGCGTGCGGCCACTTCCAGCCGGGCTGGACGCCGGGGACATCTGGAATATCCTGCTAGGTGAGGGGGCTTCCGACCCGAGGGGGATCGGGGGTTTATCTCTAGAACTCCTGATTCTGAGCGACGGGCCTCCCGCTTTTACTTGCCTCTCTAGACCCTTTATCTGTCTATCGGGCCGCAATCCACCCTACGCTCTCCTGTGACCGATCCCTGCTCGTTGTGACTATTACTAGTACTTCGCTGCACTAGATACGCGGCCGATCTGCTGCCTTCTGGTGTCTACCTCTGGAGGCCGGTATACTGGATATCCTGCGGGTGTGCTTGACATCATTGGCACAAGAAGATATAGTCCATCCTCATCTCGCATCTAGTTGAGGCCCACTCGTGTCCGCTCCCTGGGGTGGTGGTCTCGTCCCAGCAGATAACCGGTTCCAGATACAGTATATAAATAGAGTTACTGCGATCATGGGGGAACCTGGCAGATCCAACAGAGCCCCTAAGACCCCTAGGAAGAAGGGCCCTATGGACACATTCACCACTGCGGTCAGTCAATCTGAGCCAACTGACACCCAGCAGAGTGAGGACGAGCAGGGCGGGCATGTGATGCTGGACAGAGAGGATAAATTGGCCATGCTAGTTCAAAACGGATTTCTGGCTGTAAATACCAAACTGGATGAGATAGTTGCTACCATAGGTTCCTTGAAGGCCAGAATCGATAAGGAAAGTGCGCGTGTCACTGATGCAGAGGGCAGGATAGGTGCCACCGAGGATACTGTTGGTCAACACAGTCGTGATATAGCTCATATCCAAGACACTATGAACAAGCTCCAGAGTAAGTGCGAGGATCTTGAATCTAGGTCCAGAAGAAACAATGTCTGAGTGGTAGGTGTGGCCGAATCCTTCGGCAAGGGCCAAATGGAGAAGCAAATGGAAGAACTTTTTAAATCCTTATTTGGGCCCGACACATTGTCTGAACACTTCCTTGTCGAGAGAGCACACCGCACCTTAGCGCCGGTTCCCAAACCCGGGGCGCCACCACGAACTATAATCGCTCGTCTACTAAATTACAGGGACAAAGACACAATCCTCCGTTTGGCCAGAGAGATGGGCACGCTGCACTACGAGGGCAATCGCATACACATCTATCCTGATTTCTCCGCCTCTGTCCAGGCTAGCAGGCGCTCGTATGAGCAGGTCAAGAAGCTCCTCAGAGAACGACAGATCAAATATGCCTTAATGTTCCCGGCCAAAATGAGAATCCAACACGCAGGGAGGTCGCACTTCTTTGAGAACCCATCCGAGGCCCTTTCATATATTGAATCTTCTATACCCCTCCCTCCAAGGGGAGAGCGACCGGCTCCGAGCAATAGACCTCGACCAGCAGACTAGGAAGTGCATGCTTTCATATTCGACATTAAGAGTTTTTAGGCCCCATGACACGGGCCCTTTTGTTCTGAGATTACAGTCAGCCATCTTCCGTGAGTGGCGGCGTTGGAGGCCTGGGATGGCGGTCATGTGAGGCAACATGGCTACCCCGGGAGTATTCCACAAGTTTTGGGTCGCACACTGTCGAGTTGGGGGAGACGGTGCGGGTGGCGGGTGGGTTGGAGGGGGGAAAGGCTGGGAATGTTTGTTTCGAATCCCATGCTGCAAAATGAGTATGCTCCCCCTCTACATGGGTCTCTGCTCTGAGAAGGTTTTTTTGGGAAGTTCTAGTTGGTTACTGTTTGTACTTGTGGTCTTGAGTGCACTTACACGGTCTAAAAGACATGATATTTTCTCTGGGAATCGTCCGTTACTACCCACACAATCCTTTTGTAAGGCCCTCTTCGCATTCTGGTTATTACCCGTATATTATATTTCAGGTAAAGCTCTGTCCATGCTCTGAGGGTTAAACTTATCTCATGGAATGTGAGGGGGCTGAACAATCGCTCGAAAGCCAAAAAAGTGGGTAATTACATTGTCAGACATGGTGCCCAAATCGTTATGCTACAGGAAACCCATACTATGGGAAATGATAATGAGGGCATCATGCCCGGCTGGGGCAAGTCCAGGTTCTATACCAGCTATTCATCCCAATCCAGGGGGGTTGCCATTCTTATACACCCGAACCTTGGGCTCCGGCTCGATGGCCATAAACTGGACCCTTTGGGCAGATACGTACTTGTCTGGGGCTCGATATTGGGACAGCAGATATTGTTGGTCAACACATATGGGCCTAATATTGATGACCCCACTTTCTATGCTGATGTATATCAATTGATCGCTACTGTCAACATCCACACCATAATTTGGGGAGGAGATTTCAATATTGTTATGGACCCGGTGTTTGATAGATCCAGCACAATTGTAAGAGCACCTAGCAGGGCCTCTCTTGCTATGCAAAATGTTCTGTCTCAGCTTGTCCTTGAGGATGCCTGGCGAGCTCTCCACCCGACTACGAGGAGTTACACCTACTACTCTTCGGTACATGATTCCGAGTCCAGGATCGACTATTGGTTTGTCTCCCCCTCTTTAATTGCTGGTATAGAGACATGTGAAATACTAGCCCGCACTCTATCTGACCATTCCCCAATAACACTTGAAGTCACTTTTCACAATTGCCCTAGACCCCCTAGAAGATGGAGGATGCCTGGGGGGTTGCTCCGGGACCCCGGGACGGTGGAAGGGCTCCACACTGAGATTGCTGAGTTCCTTGAAATCAACATAGACTCAGTCGATAAATACTCTAATGTATGGGAATCCTTTAAGGTCTGGGTCAGGGGTGCGCTACTGTCTAAATCTGTTGGTCTTCTTAAGGGAGTCAGGGCGGAACTGTCCCTGACTGAAGACAAGCTGAAATTACTGGAGGACACTTATTCTCGCACCCATGACAAGAACATATTGGCGGACATACAGTCACATCTTCAGGAATTCAGCAAACTGGCCTCTAGAGAGGTGCAGTACATGGCATCCCCGATCCGTGCACGCAGATATGGCGAGGGCAATAAAGCGAGCAGGTCCCTTGCCAACTTGCTCAAACAGGACAGACACCCAAATCGTATTACCAGCATACAGACACCTGGGGGTACGGTTATAGTGAATGAGGACGAAATAAATTCGGAGTTTACGGGGTTCTATGAACGATTGTATAGTAATAGAGACACTAAATCGCCCACCGAGATAGAGACATACCTTTCGGCACTGAAAATGCCAAAACTCCATGATGAGACCCGCCTCGCACTGGACCAGCCTCTTACTACAGATGAGATTGCTGCGGCGATTAAAGATTTAACGTCCAATAAAGCTCCAGGATTAGATGGCCTTGGTGCTGAATTCTACAAAGAATTTAGTTCGGAGCTTGCTCCATTGCTGTTGCGGGTCTGGGAGGAATCCCTTCAGTGTAATATACTACCTCCATCCATGAGAGAGGCGTTAATAACTGTTCTCCCTAAACCACGCCGCCCTCCCCAGGATATGTCGTCCTACAGGCCACTGTCTCTTATTAATACAGATGCCAAAATATTCGCCAAAGTACTGGCCAACAGGCTATTGCCGGCGGTCCCAACACTGGTCCACCCTGACCAGAATGGGTTTGTCCCTGCTAGATCCACGGCACTTAACCTACGCAGGCTCTTTGGAATACTGGCCCAGGTTGACCCTGTCAGGAACGCTGTGGCCGTATCATTAGATGCCGAGAAGGCCTTCGACTCTGTCTCTTGGGCCTACTTGCTGGCAGTGTTGGAGTCATTTGGGATTGGCCCGAACTTTATCAGGTATGTGCAATTGCTTTACACGAAACCTGGAGCCCGGGTGCTAACAAATCAAACAATTTCGGATATGTTTCTGTTGGGACGAGGCACTAGGCAGGGCTGCCCATTTTCGCCTATACTATTTGCCCTGACAATAGAACCAATGGCAATTGCGATAAGACTTCGACACTTCAATAGGGGCATTAACTTGAAGGGAGCCACACAACTAATATCCCTATACGCGGATGATACACTCTTATATATTCGTGAACCGGAGGATAACCTACCCCCCATAATGGCAGAGATTCAAGAATTCACTACATACTCTGGGTACACCATAAACAAGGATAAGTCAGAGGTTTTTCCACTTACACCGGCAACAGACTGCCCTGTTTCTCTGGGCGGGATGAGATGGTCCAGCGAGTCCATCAGATATTTGGGTATACTCGTCTCACGTGGGAAAAACAGATTATACGCTGACAATCACAATGCCACGTTACAGACCTTGAAGACCAAACTGTTATTGTGGGACCGCCTTCTGTTGTCATTGCATGGCAGAGTAGCAGTCCTTAAAATGGTAGTCCTTCCCAAGCTACTTTACCTATTTGTAAACATTCCAATTTGGCCGGGAAGGCTCTTTTTCACTAAACTTAGGTCCATGGCCACGGCCTTCCTTTGGGAGGCCAGACTCCAAGAATAAGCTGGGAAGGGATAACTAAACCATACTCTTCGGGTGGGCTGGCGGCCCCTGACTTTGAACTTTTTTATCATGTATCCCAGGCCCAGTTCTCTAAATATTGGTATTCCAGGGATGGAGCCCCCCCACATGTTGATGTAGAGGAACTTACCACTACACCCACGAACATACAGTCTGTCATTTTTGACGATCACTACAGGGACACATGTGATTTCAACCCTGTCAGTAGAACGGTCGCCTCCTGGCGGGCAATATTTAAGAAGCTGAGGCTTTCGTGCTTGTATAATCCGGAGGTCTCCCTCTGGAGATACCCTGGTATCCCCCCAACACATGATGCCTGCTTGCGATCGGCCTGGGACCCTGATGACGAGATGTGCCTGGGTGATATGTTTATCGATGCAAGGTTCGCGACCCTCCAGCAGACAACCGGGGCTCTGGGCAGGGGCCCACTTAGGGTTCTGCAATACTACCAGATGAGATCGGCCTTCCAGAAACACTGGGCGTCTTTCCCTGATGAACCCCCTACACACCCTTGCGTTCAGATGATCACTGCCGGAGGCCGCTTGAGTGTTTCCAGTCTATATGCCATGGTACAAGCACACTCTCCCACGCCTGGTTTTAGCAGAGATAAATGGGAAAAAGATCTCCAGATCCCTATTGATGATAAGACTTGGGATAGATACTGTTCATTAACTAAAAAGGTTTCCCTTAATGCTGGGCTACGAGTGATCCAATTTAAAATTCTCAATAGATTGCACTACACCCCGGCCAAGATAGCCAAGTTTGTCTCCAACGCTCCGAGTCAATGCCCAAAGTGCAAAGCAGACTACGCTGGCTCGTTTCACATGTACTGGAGCTGCCCGGTGGTGGCTGGGTTCTGGAGGGAGGTGGCAAATATACTGGATGAGATCACACAAATCCCCCCGACGCTGTCCCCACAGAAATACCTATTCGGTGACATCGGAAAATGTTCTGAAAAGACCAGAAGACTGTTTAATGTCACATGTGCAGTGGCCAAAAAATGCATTCTGCTACATTGGAAAAATCCGTCGCCACCCACTGTGCAGCAGTTCCTCCGAGAGCTGGTCTATGTGAATGAGGCTGAGGAGCAGTTTGTTCTCACACGCCCTTCGGCCTGCAGACCTAAGGATATTTGGGGTCCCCTTAGAATGTTTCTTTGTGATATGATCTCCGACGGTGACAGCGATACTTAGACCCAATGCTCCGTGAAAATGTATATTATATGTACTATGTTCCTCTGCTTTACCGTACCATGATGATTGTGATCTGTATGATGAAACTCTAACTGTGTTTTGTGTTTCTCTCGACCACTATGCGCCATGATCAACGCGAGGTCTGTTAGCGCCCACGTCCTAGACATACACAAACTCATAACCACCCACAACTTCGACCTGCTCATGATCACTGAGACATGGCTACACGAAGCATCAGGCCCGGCACTCTACCTCGCACTGCCACCTGGCTACACCATCACCAGACAAGATCGACCATCTAAAGGTGGAGGTGTAGCACTAATTGCCAAAGACTGTCTCTCCGTTAGAAAGATTGAGAAATCCATGAACAACAACACTGACTATCTCCAAGTCAAAATCAACCTCTCACCACACAGCACCATTACGGTTCACCTTGTATATCGCCCACCAGGGGACTTCCAGGCCTCCATCACCCACGTCCTCTCGGACAATCTCAAAAAACCCTCCAAAGCCATCCTCCCTAGGAGCCTAGGATGTTAACCTAGGTCTCCTTGACTCCAAGGACACAGCAGCCAAATCATTAACTCAGCCCTTGAAACCCTCGAGTTCAAGAACACTGTAACGCTCACCTGATTCCCACAGAGGCGCTGACCCGTTTTGGACTACTACAACTTCTTCCACGGTAAAGCGTAGCGCTTGGAAAATGGACTGGACCCCCAAACCTCGTCTGTCTGGCCCGTAGAATAATCCTTCTGTAGGTGGGAAAAGGGAGTTAACTGCCTGCTAGATTGTGTGTGAGATTTCCCCCTTTTTCCCCCTTCTCACCCTCCTCGAACCCTAGCTGTGCCTTCCGCAGACTCTCACCTTAATTTCTGTATGGACGAGCTCTCCATCCTGCTTCTGACGCAGGGGCGCGTAGATTTCCAGTTACTTCACTGGATCTCGGATTTGGCGAGGGTTCGATGTCTGCTTGCCTTTACCAAAATGCTGCCGTAAGTATATAGTTCAAAAGATCAAGTCTTATTTGCCCCTTGGCCTTTGTTTAATTTTCAGGGACTAGGTGAGGAATCCGTATGGAGGTATGGATTCGCCGAGGTAAGCTCAGGTGAGTACTTTTAATGAAGGTGTGCCGTAGTGGTTTGCTCCTACACCTTAATGAGTGTGTCTTATTTCCCCATAGGGGCCGGGGTACGGAAAAGGGAACTGAAGTCCCAACAAAATTCTGGTAAGACTTAAGGTGAGTAATCTGCCCTTTTGCAATTAGTTCGTTGCTCACCTTGTTTTGTCCTTTTTCTCCGTAGGTGCTGGGATGCGGCCGATGTCGCCTATGACCGCTGAAGAGCTAGACAGCGCCACGTGAAGGTAAGTGGAAGCGGCGCTGCAGCGAGCGATGAGATGCGTTTCTAACCCTTGACTTTCTTTTGCAGGATCGACGGAGTGAAGAATCCGGATGCAGGATGAAGGTAGGTAATGTCCTAATGCTTGCCTTTCTCTCCTTGCAGGTTTTCCAGGTGCTGGCGGGCGTGGCAGGAGCCAGGATGCAGGAGCCGACTCGGTGAGCGTCCTGCTGCAGATGCAGAATAACGCGAAGCACGTGTGGCCATCCGGGCGTGGTTTAAATAGCCTTGGAAGAGCTTCAGGTGAGTGTTCTTCCACTGGCCCCACCCGAGTAAGAAAAGAGTTCCTGAAAGAAAATAGTTCCTCTCCAGCCTTAGTTGGCTTGGAGCTTCAGACAGCATGGTCTGCCTCGCGTGAGTATGCAGCACGGTCTGCCTCAGGTGAGTTCACCCAAGCATTACCATATGTTCTGCCATGATGAGCCTGGCGCCTATGGCGCCAGGACAGATGCCTTTTATGAGCCTGGCGCCAAAGGCGCCAGGACAAGGTCCAAAGAGCCCCTATAGGGGTTTGCTGGGTCCTGCTTGGTGAGTATGAAGTCTGCTTCCGGGGACGCTGGGCCTGACCTGGCTCCTCGGGAGCAGGCATCATGACAAACACCATCTCTGACCCTACACACACCCTAGGCAGAACCTTGGACTGGATCGCACAGCATAACTGCCCACTCATCATCACTGGCAATACCCCGACCTCATGGTCTGACCACCACACAATCACATTCAGTATTCCCACCTCCTGCTCCTCCTCACTCTCACCCCAGCCCCTTCCACCAGCCCTTTCAAGAAGCTCCCACCAACTCACCAAGGAAAGATTACTGCCCTTCCTCCAGGGCCCAGCCTTCAGACCACTTTTCTCCTCTGACCCTGAAACACTTGCGCTAGCCTACAAAGTGGCCATCAAAGCAGCAGTCAACACCATAGCCCCACTCAAACCCTGCAAACCCAAACCCACTACTCATTCTAACACCTGGTTCACCCCCGACCTCCTCATACTCCATACCGAAAAACGTGCGGCACTCTCACAGTGGCAAACTTCCCGAGCTGACAAGGACAAACTTAACTTCAGAGCCTGCTCAAACAAATACAAAAAAGCAATCACCCTAGCAAAAGCTAAATCCGTTGAATCCAGAATTGCAGAAGCCAAATCCATCTCAAAAGAAATCTTCACTATCTTCAGGGAGCTAGAGACTCCCACACCTACCCCCCAGAATTTCACCAAAGATAAAGCCTGGTGCGATGAAATTCAAACAGCCATGCATAACAAACTAAGCTCTCTCCAAACTAAAATATTACCCTCTAAACAAACTCTCCCCCAAAACCCTCACTCCCACTCCCCTCCCCTCCTTGGACTCCCCCCTCACCCTTCTCATTCAAAGCCATACAGGAACAAGACATCATCAACCTTATGAGAACCATCAAACCCTCCAATTGCAAAGCTGACGCCTGCCCGGCCTCCATTATCAAGGACTGTTCTGAAACCCTAGCTCCATTCCTTGCCGCTTTTGTTAATTCTTCCTTTGCCACAGGGAAAGTCCCCTCTTCCCTCAAGGAATCGTGGGTCCGCCCCCTCTTAAAAAAACCTACTCTCGACCCTACCTCTCCCAATAATTACAGGCCCATCACTACTGTCTCTTTCCTACTCAAGATACTGGGCAAAGCAGTTTACCTGCAGGTCTAACACTTCATTGAAGAAAACAAACTCCTAGGACTACGCCAATCTGGTTTCCATCTTAGAAACGGGACTGAAACAGCCCTACCGGATCTAAAAAAACAGATGGACGATGCTAGAGACCTAGGCAAACCAGCACTGCTCCTTCTCCTTGACCTCTCTGCAGCATTTGACCTCAGACCATGATATCCTATGCCACCATCTCTCCTCCACTGCCAGATTCTCCCCAGATGCCACAACCTGGATCACCTCCTTCTTACACAACAGGACTATGCAAGTATTCTCTGACCTTGCCTCAGCATCACCCACCATCATGCTTTGTGGAATGCCCCATGGATCCTGCCTCTCACCCATGCTCTATAAAATCTTTATCTGCCCACTCTTCCTCATCCTTGATGCAATGGGTATCTGCTACACAAACTACGCTAACGACACGCAGTTCTCCAGCATGGGGTCTGGCATGGATTCACATGCTCATGATTATTCCCCGTCGTCAGGCTGGGAATCCTCGGTAAAGAAAAAATCAGTTTCAGTTTTGTTTCTGAACTGTCTTTCGCCTAATAACCAATCACTGGTCTCTGGGTCATACTGCCCACAGCAAATGAGTGCCCTCTACCCAACCCCCTCCTCTGGCAACCATCTTCAGATTTTTACTGCACGTTAAAGTTTTGGGAGTCATTGTGCTATAGCTCCCGAGCTTTTACTGCGTTTTGCGAATTTTCAAAGAGTGTAGCCTCATTTTTCGGTCAATCGAGCCTCAAGCTCCATCATTTCTACTTCCGATCAACAGGGACCCGTTTCGGAATTTTCTACGCCCCTCAAGGGCAAACTTTTTGTCGAGTTTCACTTCTTGGAGGATTCCAGAAGATCTTTGAGGCCTACCCCGCGTGGACATGGCCTAGGACAAATGAAACACGACGCCCGGATCCACGCTGTTCAGGAGCTGTCCTGGATGCGGATTGCAGAATGTTTTCAAGGAGGATGAGCATTCTCAGTGCCTCTACTGCCTTCACGAAGACAAAACGCACGTGGAAAAGGACTGTGCATTTTGCAAGAACATGTCTGAACGAACTAGGAAGGATTGTCGTATCCGCCTCACCAACTGGCTGGAAGGGAAGAGCCCAGCAGCAGGTGAGAAGAAGAAGAAGTCCGAGCGGTCTTCTAAGACCTATGAGGGTGCCCCGGTGATGGGGGCCCAACAGAAGGCAAAGCATCGCTAGTCCGCGGGCACCAGGAACGCCGATCGGTCGGGCTCCTCGGCTGCCAGTCAGGGCGCATTATCACCGACACCATCAACCACAAGCCAATGCTCTGGCTCGGGGAAGAGAAAGTCGGAGAACCCGGTTAAGCTTCGGGAGAAGTCCCGGTCGATCCCGACGGAGACAACCGAGGGAGAGCGAGGCGGTGACCCTCCCCCCAAGGTGAAGGCCTCAGGCGCGCCCAAGGTCGTGAAGGCCCTGATTCACCCGGTTAAGGCCTCAATCGAGGGAGTCGTGGTGACCCTGGCGAAGCCTGCAGAGTCTACCCCTTTGGAAGGGACCTCAGGGCCTAGAGTTTCCCTGCCACTGTGGAGGGAATCCTCCTTTCAGTCCATCGATAAGACCCCTGTGAAACCCTAGGCGGAAAAAGAGGGGGGGTGGCCCGGTGGCCATTACGGACACAGATTCCGCCTCTGAAGAGGAGCTGTCAGGCAGCGAAAAGATCCTGAACAAGAAGTTCGAGGAGGCCCGGTCATACGGGAGGGATCCCGACGAGGCGGACGAAGAAAGCGACGGCGGTGCTGACAAGGAACCGAGAGCCATGGAGGTGACGGAGCCTGCTCCCCAACCGTAGCAGCCGATGCCTATGCCACAAGACAACTCAGGGGCGATTTTGATGGCGATTCAGGCCTTGTGTTCGGCGATAAGGACATGGTTACCCTTCCCCCGACAGATGATACAGCGGAGCCTGGACCGTCGGAAAGTCCACCAAGGAAACGGAGGAGAACTCATCCCCCCCCTCCCTTCCAGCCCTCGCGGCCTTCTCAGCCTTCATCTCCTTCCCCTGGTCTGAGGGAGGGGATGGGAACAGAGACGGCGACAACTGGGATGGATGACGACGGTGGTGACGACGGAATGGACCTTCCTTCACCACCCCCTTGGGCTTCCCCCCCCGACGAAATAGGCTCTTTCCACGCCATAATCGCCAGGGAATCCAAGGTTTTCCAGCTCTGCCCCGAAGAGCAGAAGGATGGGTTCCTCTACCAACAGCGTGAGGCCAAGAGGAAGACGGTCCTCTCGGTTCCATTGCTGGATGATATCTGGGACGAGGGGCTGACGCTCCTGAAGAACCCGTCCACGGCTCCTGCTAAGAGAGACCGTTACGAGAAGTAGTACCGGGTCCCGGACTCTGCCCCCATGTGCCTTAGGGCTCAGCCGTCCCCGGATTCGGTTGTCTCCGCGGCGCCCAAGAAGAAAGCGGCAGGGCGACGGCTTCAACTTCAACTTCCCCACCGGACAGCGAGGGGAAGAAACTGGACGCCATGGGACGGCGGGTCATCTCGTCGGCGGCGGCGACAATTAAAGCGCCCAACGCCCTTGCGATTGTGGCATGCTACGACAGGGAGCTGTGGTTTAAGATTGCTCACCTGCTGGACTTCCTCCCGGACGACAAGAGGACTGAGGCCCTGGAGATCCTACAGGAAGGCGAGGTGGCCTCGGACCACGCCATCACGGTGGCCACGGACATTGCCGACACTGGTTTTTGTCAGATGGGCAACAGCATTTGCCTTCGTCGGCGCAGCTGGCTCAAGGTGACCGATTTCCACCAGGACGTCCAGACCAGGGTTCTGGACATGCCCTTCGATGGGAACAACCTGTTCGGCAAGACAGTGGACGAGTCACTGCAGGCCATCAAGGCTCGGGCTTTGGGTGCTCTTCAACAGCGACGGCTGTCCTTTCGGAACATCAGAGGCAAGCAAGGTGCCTCCAAAGGATTCAGCGGCGGCTCCTCGTCGTACCACCAGGCGGCCCGTTCCTCATCGCAGGAGGCCTACAGAGGATGCGGCAAGACAGGAGGATCTCGTCGTCATCGCCAAGGCGCCAAGGCCGCAGCCAAGCAGGACTAAACCGGCCGCAGCGTCGAGCCCTCACCTGAGCACCCGGTGGGAGGCCGGCTGGCGAAATTCGTCAGCATGTGGGAGTCCATCTCCACCGACCATTGGGTGCTGGATGCCCTGGCCCGCGGGCGCACTCTGGAATTTCTAAGGAAGTGTCCCCGTATTCCACCTGTAGCCAGGAAGGAAAACCACGTCCCTCAACTTCTACTGGAGGTACGAGCGATGTTAAAAAAAGGGAGCCATCAAACTTGTCCTAAAGAGGCTCCGGGGCTCCGGAGTGTACTCGCGATAATACCTCGTAAGGAAGAAGAGCGGCAGGTGGCGGCCCATCCTGGACCTTCATCATCTAAACAAGTACATCAAGTCCCAGAAGTTGCAGATGGTCACCCTCCAGCACGTGCTGGGACAGCTGGAGGAAGGCGACTTCCTATCGTCGCTGGACTTGGAGGATGCCTACTTTCACATCCCCATTCTAAAAGGACATAGAAAGTTCCTGCGATTCGTGGTCCAAGGGTGACACTATCAGTTCAAGGCCCTTCCCTTCGGATTGAAGTTGGCGGCCAGGGTGTTCACCAAATGCCTAGCACCAGTGGTGGGGCGGCTTCACCTGCAGGGGATCCACGTCTACCCCTACCTGAACGATTGGCTCATCTGAGAAAAGACAAGAGAACTCTCTGTCGTGCACACAGCAAAGACCGTCCAACTACTCACGGATCTGGGATTCTCGATCAATTTCACGAAATCTCACTTGGTACCGTCGCAAGTCGCTCTGGTCCTGGGAGCCAGGCTCGACACAGTGGCGCGATTGGCTTCTCCGTCGGAGGAAAGGACGATGGCCACCCTGGGCAAGGTGCAACGGCTGTCAACCATGGACACGGCCAGGGTGAGGTCCATCAAGTCCCTGCTCGGCATGATGTCCTTGTGCATCTACCTCGTGCGCCTGTGCAGGCTGCGGATGCGTCCACTGCAAGAGTTCCTCGATGCCCGTTGTACACAAGCGGCGGGCAGCTTCGAAGACAGGATCTCGCTCAACGAGACCTTCCCCCAAGCGATCCGGTGGTGGGGCTCCTGCATGCATCTGGCGGCGGGCATGGATTTCCAGACCCCGGAACATCAGGAGACGGTGACGACGGACGCCTCCCTGGAGGGATGGGGAGCGCACACCGGAGATCTCCACGCAAGAGGCGTTTGGCTCCCGGAGAAGAGGTCACTTCACATCAATGTCCTGGAGCTCCGAGCCGTGTTCTTGGCCCTCAGGTTGTTCCTTCCGTCCCTCAAGGGCAAGGTGGTAAGGATCTTCACCGACAACACCACCACGATGTTCTACATCCAGAAGCCGGGAGGCACCAGATCCCCAGCTCTATCCAAGGAAGCCCAGGATCTGTGGCAATAGGCCATCGCCCAAGGGATGTTTCTGGTACCCTTCCATCTGGCAGGAATAAAGAATACCATCGCCGACTCACTCAGCAGGGATCTGCGCTCATGCCACGAGTGGGAACTGCGGCAGGATCAAGTCGATCTCCTATTCCAACCATGGGACAATCCCCAGATCGACCTATTTGCGGCCCCGACAAATGCCAAGTGCCAGAGGTTCGCCAGCAGGTTTCCCCAGCGGGGGAGCATGGGCGATGCCTTCTCATTCCCCTGGGATGGCCTGTTCCTGTATGTGCTCCCACCATTTCCGTTGCTGCTGCGACTCATCAATCAACTTCCTCATCACACCGGCGTGTCCGAGGCAGATCTGGTTCTCGGACCTTCTGGACATGTCAGCGTTCCCACAGTCAAACTGCTGACGCAAGCGGACCTTCTCGCCAGAGAAGGAGGCGCCATCCTCTACCACGACCCGGGGTCGCTGAACCTGCAGGCCTGGCTCCTGCACTACTAGAGTTTGGAGAGTACGATATCCCGGTGGACTGCAAAGGCCAGGGCGTCCTCGACTCTCAAGTGTTAGGGACACAAATTGAAGAGGTTCACTGTCTGCCGTGCACAGAAGATTAACCCTCTGCGGATTACGGCCCCTCAAGTGCTGCCGTACCTATTGTCGCTGGCCAAGGCAGGGCTGGCGCATGCCTCCATCAAGATCCATCTGGCGGCTATCTCCCGCTACACCAGAACTCTGGGACGCTCATCGCTATGGTCCCATTGCCTGGTGAAGGAGTTCATGAAAGGACTGTTCCGATCGTTCCCGCCATTGAAGGCTCTGGTCCCGGCGTGGGAGCTCAACGTGGTGCTGACCAGGCTCATGAGGCCACCATTCGAGCCGCTGCATTCGGCACTGTTGAAGTTCCTGTCGTGGAAGACAGCGTTTCTTGTGGCCATCACCTCCGCTCGATGGGTTGGAGAGATCCAGGCCCTCTCCTGTAAACTTCCATACCTGACTTTCCACAAGACGAGGGTGGTGCTGAGGACGCACACCTCCTTCATGCCCAAGGTGCCGTCGGACTTCCATCTCAACGAGCCCTTGGTGTTACCTGTTTCCTTACCGTCGCCTTCGTCGCCGGCTGAGAGGACTTTGCACGCGCTGGAAGTTCTACATGGACCGCACGAAGAGCCTTCGGAAGACATCACAACTGTTTGTGAATTTTGGACCTGTGAACCAAGGGAAGGCCCTCTCAAAGGCTTCCATTTCCAGATGGCTCTCCGGCTGCATCATGCACTGTCACCGGTTGGCAAACTGACCCTTGCCCGGCCGTACGAGAGCCCATTCGACCAGAGCGATCGCTGCTACCACGGCGTTCTTGTCTGGTGTACCCCTGCTGGACATCTGCAGGGCTGCTACGTGGAAGTCGACGCACACCTTCACGAGATTCTACTGCGTCGATCGGGATTCCAGGGAGGAGTCCAGGGTCGGCCAGGCGGTGCTGCGCGACCTGTTCGCCTGAAGGTGGGCCTGGTGAGGAGGTAAGAGTTGCTTAATGTTGAGTTGATGAAATGTTTAATGTTGAGCCTTGCCACCTCCCGTGGTTGTGCATCTGTGTACTGGTGTGTATTCTTATATTCATGAGCATGTGAATCCATGCCAGACCCCATGCTGGAGAAGGAACAAGTTACTTACCTGTAACTGTTGTTCTCCAGCTTGGGTCTGGCATGGATTCACATGCGAAGACTCCATCCTACGCCTCTGCGGCTCTTCTCTTGGTCCTACTGACACTTTATGTTCTACCAAATCTAAAGATGGCTGCCAGAAGAGAGGGGCTTGGGTAGAGGGTAGACATTGGCTGGGGGCAGTATGACCCAGAGACCAGTCATTGGTTATTAGGAGAAAGACAGTTCAGAAACTAAACTGAAACTGATTTTTTCTTTACCGAGGATTCCCAGCCTGACGACGGGGAATATTTATGAGCATGTGAATCCATGCCAGACCCATGCTGGAGAACAACAGTTACAGGTAAGTAACTTGTTCCATCCTTCTTACCCTCACTGGTAACTAAGACTCAGCCTCCTTGACTCCCAACAACATTTACACCAACATCCAAGCATGGATGGCAGACAATAGACTATGCTTCAACTCTGACAAGACTGAACTCCTCCTGGTAGGTTCCCCCTACACTCTAAAAAACCTTGACTCTCAATTCAGCCACTTCACCATCGCTGTAAAAACGCTTGGAGTGTACCTTGACTCCAACGTATCCATGGATAGACAAATCAATGCAATTGCTTCCTCTGCAGCCTATCATGCCAAACTAATCAACACAGCAAAGCCCTTTCTATCCAAAGAACACTGCAGTAACATAACTAGGGCCATCACTGGCTCAAGGCTAGACTATTGCACGTCCTCCTCCTAGGGACTTCCACAAAAAACCTGGAAAGACTCCGTCATCCAGAACAATGCGCTACGTGCAGCCCAAGGCATCTCCAAGAGGGAACACATCTCGGAAGACAGGAAATCAGCTCACTGGCTCCCAATAAAGGAAAGGATCTTATTCAAAACGCTGACATTGACACAAATGAAAAAAGCCAGAGCAGGTGGCTCCAGCTTCCCCTGCCTCGCACCCTCACATTGGAATGCCCTGCCTCCTACCCTCCGGGGTGAGGCCTCCCTCACAGCCTTCCGCAAGGCCATGAAAACTGTCCTCTTTGCATAATGTGTAACCATCAACCTCCATGTTACACTCCAATGTATATAAGTACTAATCTGCAAATGCTTCTCCAAACTGTACCTTCCCTGTAACTAAGTTCCATGTAAGTAACAGCGCCTCAATGCCCCTGGACTGTCTGTGCGCTATATAAATGTAATAAATAAATAAAGTGCAATCTTCTGTGCTGGGGTGCAGCCCTGTGTGCTGGGGTGCTGCCCTGTGTGCTCAAGTGCAGCCCTGTGTGCTTGGGTATAGTTGCATATGTCTAGGTGCAGTTATGCATTTCAGGTGCCTACTGTTAACCACCACATGCTCGTTTTGACTTGAAGCTTTCTAGTCCTTGCAACCTAAAAGGGAATGTGGCCAATTATGCTTCGTTTCACAGCCTCACCCCCACACTCAAACTACACACTCTGGTGCAATAATCACCAGGCACGCTAGAGCCTGGTCTGCACCTCTACACTCACCCAGGCTCAACATTCTGAAGAAGAGAGAGTCAGGGAAGCAAGTGCACCCAGGGAGGAGCCATTTATGCACCACTAACCTTCCTCTCAATCCATGGGAGAAGCAAATGAAGGGAATGGAGAGGCCTTCTGTCTTGAAGAGGGGATACTCTCTGTGTCTTTAAATATTCTTTCTCCATAAAGTAGCTTCCTCTGTGATCAGTAGCAAGGGATGACAAAGAACAGGGGTCTATAATCGTTGGCTCTCCAGATGGCTTGCATTAGACCTACTATCTACCCTACCCACCATAGTCAATGGTGAGGGATCATGGGACTCCTAGTCCAGAACATCTGGGGAGCGGAAGATTTCAGAACCCTGACATAGAGGTTGCAGTTGCAATCTCAGACGATTGCTAATATGATGACTCTTTTCGTCACTGCTCCCATTCATGCTGGCGTGTAGTGTCGCCAGCAGAGTAAGGTGCTGAAATATGATTGCATAGCAATATCATATTTCTTTTTCCTGTCTTGTATTTTTCTTGTATTTTATCCATTGTCACCTTAATCGAGTGGGGTGCATAGAATGGGGATTCTGTGAAGTCAAAATTCCAAAATTCCAGTAGCTTTATCAGACATGACAGTATTACAGAAATGCTAAATAGTGAACCTTCATTCCAAAACCTTTCAGCAAGTCATATGTGATGTAGATGAGGGGGGTGGCTGGGGTGGTTCCAACCAACCTATGCAATGTGTAGGAGAAAAGGGGTATAAACTGTGTAGTAGGACATTTTTGATAAAAATGTATATTGTTCTAATTTTTAAGATAGCTCATTGAGTTGAATGCCAGATACATTTTTCACCATTTTAGAGGTCGATAAAATGAGTACCATTGAGTTGACTAATGATGACACATATTTTTTAAGCAGCCTTATCGAGTTTGATTTGTCATGTGAATTGTGTGAAAACATTGCATGAATTCATAATTCATTTTTTTCTGGATTCAAAACTAAAGTACATCACCAACCATGTTAATGAAATGGTTGAAAACATATACAAATACAAAATCAATATTATTAAATGTCCAGCTTTTTGTTGGAACTATTTAAGCAAAATAAATTAGCATGTTGAAAATTTGAATATATCGTGCTCACTTGATTCTGGGCTGAAATGCCTTGATAAAGGCCTTACAAGATGATGGACTCGGTTTCTGAACCCTGTTACAGTGATCGCCTTCCCCAAAGTTGACTCACCATCACTGTGAAATTGTTTTGTACCATTCAACCCCACATCAGTCTCAAAATATGTCATCTGCATCATACTATGTGATGTAACCTTCATTTCAACATACTGGGAAAACACACATATGGTTAAGCACCACTAACTCATGCCTGTCTTAGGTTCTGGCCACCTTCAGATTAGGACTTTATTCAGATATATTGCAGGTAATATTTGTAAGTAAATTTGAACATGATTACACCTCGATTCTGGTCTGAAATTCCTCAGTATGTATGTTGTTGCCAGGCGTAGAAGGCCACCCACTCATTTTAAGGCTTCTGAAAGTCCAAGACCATCTGATCATCACGTATTGAGTTCTTGATTCCTGGCGAGATCGCCCTCGCAAACGCCATATCACCATTTTCATTGTACACTTTGTGAACGTTCTATGGCAAAAGACTGCAAATTCCAATAGGCCAATGTCAACCAGCCCTTGTAGATCAGATGGGCCATCGATGAGGTCTTCCATCTCCCTCTGTGCACCCCCAGCCCCATATTGTGCACAGCGAGTCTGCCACAAGATGGAGCTGCTTTATAAATGACATAAAATAAATAGTTTTCCTTTCCACTTAATTAAAGGAATTGTGTAAATGGCACACCTTAGTGTGCATTAGCAAAGCGTTTCCTTCATCAAACATATGCATTCTGTTGCACCTATTGTAAGGATAGCACTCTTTCATTTGTCTGTGAAATAAGATTCAATTAGCAACAAACTAAATGGTCTGAAAACCACTTTCCACAGGTAATCCATTCCAGAAGCATTATTCATGGGCATAGCTGCTGGGAATAGCAATTCCAAATGTCTCAAATATATATATATATATTTGTTTTGCATTATGCCAGGATATCACTGTGAAGCCCCAATTTCAGCAGTGTGCATTGAAATGCCAGCTTGATCTGCCCTCTTGCATATTCTGGCCAAAGAAATTAATAAACAAATATGAGGTAAAAACACCACTGCACATTCTTCAATTGAAACCCAGAGAACCTTCTTGAGTAGCCCTGAGCAGTCACACATCCCATCAGCGTCTTCTGTATCATCCCTCTATATTGTTCAGTGCTGAAAATACCCTTAGGTATTGGGGCAAAGTCCCTCAATGTAATTGGTGAGGGTCAGATGGTTATGCTGCTTTGGTCAGCTTGGGGTGCAGGCATCTTCATGAGGGTTATTTTCTGGCTCATTTTATGCTACATAAAGCTATCCAGTGGTTGTCTATACATATCGAGAGAAAGTGGTCTTATACATTGATGTCTTGCCCTCTGCTTGTTCTATCGTGAGTTAGACCACTGGCTCCGGTCTAAAGAATTACCTGGTGCAGGGTGTGTTAGGGAGAATTCTCTCTTTAGGCTGAATTTCCTAACCTAGTGAGTCCCCCAGCAGCTTTGCCGGATTTCTGGAGTTTGTTTTTTTTCTCCTGCCAAGAATGAGACTCTTTTTCTCCCACTCTTGGACATGATTTATGGTGTCCTTTGACTGTTAATGTGTTTTATGGGCTATGGGGTCCTTTACTCCATAGGGTCTCATGTGTTTTTACTATGTGTGTTACACAGCACCCTCCGTGCAGTAACACAGGGGTGTCACAGTGACGCCCCACCATAGACTCCATACCCTGGGACTGACTACTGTCTCCCAGGGCATGTAAAGTCACCATTGGTTTTACTAGTCCCAAATTATTAACAGAAACCAGTACAAACCATCATATTGTGGACGTACTGGTCGGGGCAATTCGATTGCCCCGGGGTCTGTTAGTCGAGGGGGCACGTCTCCGTCCCCTCTGATCGAGTTTTGGCTGGTGGCAGTGGATACTTTTTATATTCGACCGCGAATATATCCCTATGGGATTTTCCCATTGTTCGAGGCTACCAACTTTAATTATTTAATTCTCATAGCCTCGAACATACCGCCGGTTTATTTATTTAATATTAATTCGCCGGTTGGTATTTTTTGCCAGGACTCGATTCTAAAATGGCGTTTGTGTTCTCTTCTGTGACTCCAACCCAAGTCGAGCCCTTTGTTCCACTTTTTGGCGGGCTTCTCCACAGAAGCCTCCAAAAGTGGTGCCACTCTGTCTGGGTACCACAGGGGGTATGGGAGGGGGTTTAGGCACCCTGGACTGAGTTACCTTGGTAACTCAAGTCGCACTCTTGTGTGATTGGCCCAAGTGGTGAGCAGGCCGGCTCACCACTTAGCATGTTTGATTGACAGCTAGGCTGAGTGAATGGGGGTGTGCTGCATAAAAGCAGGGCTTTGGGGACTGGAACTTCAGAAGTCGCCACAGGACCTGAGAATCCGACGAGGGAAAAGCTGAGCCGACCTACTACGACGACACCACCGGTGGAGCCCTACGGAACAGACTCACCACTTCCCGACGACAGAGAAGATCTCCCGGCTGGAGAGGCTTCTTCCCCTGACTGGTGGGCACAACCAGTTTACCTTCTTCTCTTCGCATCCCAGGCCGTCTTGTGGTCGAATTGCCCGTGCCAAGCACCCCGGCAACCGGATAGCCACTTACCACTGGACCGCGAATAAAAGGACCGCTCCTTTTACCTGAGAACTCTGCGGCTGGTTTCTTCCCTGGCAGTGCAACGGACTCCTGTCTTCCTCCCCGACGAGATCCTCTCTTCCCCCGGACGAAGCACCGACTTGCATCCGCTGCCAGGAACAACTGCCCCCGCTGGAGTATTCTCACCACTTTAAGGTACCGTGTCCGCCAGGCCTCCCTTTCTAAAGATTGCTACAAGGTAATAATAACCCCTTAACCTTCTGGACTGGGCTGGCCACCTTGACCCTCTAACATTTGGTCCAACTCTTTTTGAACCTTTGCAAGACTCTTGTGCACTGCAACCGTGTCACCTTGGACACATTTCGTTTTGATCCTCTTAAAGTGGATCCGGCCTACTGAACTCTAAACTCATGGTTTTACTTTGCCTTCCTCTCTTGTTGTGTTCTTAAAAAAGTGTTGGGATCTGTTTCAGTTTATACTCTGCTGTTCTCTCCCTTTTAAAACGAATTATTAGAGTGCCATCTGCGTTAAGCGCTCATCGCTGTCTGGAAATAAGTGGGGCTTTACTAAAGAATTGTCTAATATTCTTTTAAGGGAGTGTCTATCTTTTAGTGACCGTGTTTTTGAATTGCTTACTATTAGTGCCGATGTGGTTGTAATAAATAATTATATCTCTTTTACACCAAGCTCTAGTCAGTGTTTACTTGTTCTACTGTGTTCTTTTGACCTATTGTGAATACTCTGTATACTGCCTAACTCTTCTTGAGGGAGGTCTGACAGCTCAGCCACAGCTACCAAGTGAATCTGTGTGGTACATACTGCTACCAAGTGGGTTTACTGCCAAACGCCTGTGGTCTTAAATCTTTTGCAGTGGTCCCAGAGGGAACTGCACAGGTTTCTGCCTAACAGGGTGGTTTTGATGTTTTGTGGATCATAATTCAAGTGGTTGATTGTTTCTTAAAATATTTCCTGCACAGAGAAGTCTCCACTAATACATGGAGTGCACTTTACCATAACCAGATTCTTGGGATGGCTGTAGGTAACTGAAAAGTGTAATTTATCTGAATTTATATCAAAAGAATATTGGGTCTTTCATAAAAGGTTCTGTGAGCTATACTCATTTTGTTAAATTCAATTTGTTTGGCCACTCGACCCAGTGGAGGGCTCAGTTGGAAGGGGTCATGTCCTCTACTGCCCACGCATTATAGAAGGCAGGCGCTGCCTTCGGAGACCAGCTTGTGCAGACGATGGAGGCCAAAGGTAAACCGGAGGCCAAAGGTAAACCGTAATAAGTCAAGGTTCTTTAATCCAATATGGAGGTTGTTGACCACCCTTTGCCTATCAGGGAGCAAAAAGAGGTAGTGAATCCTTTTCAGCATCCTTCACTAGGAGGGGCAGCTTTGGAATCTGCGTTGCTTTCCACTGACCGTGTTAGACTGGTATCTTTTGGGAACAGAAGAATCCAAAGATCCTTCATGAGTAATGGATCACGTACAGAGTTCCTTGAATCAACATTTCTGTTCACATCAACCAAACTCAGTACGTACTACAGAGAAATGCCTTTGTTTTCATAAGATTGAACTTTAGTTCATTTGTGTGCTTCCAGGTGCAGTCCTTTGTAATACCACCTCTAAATTCAGCTGTACCTATACCCAGGGTCCTCTATATTGGATTATGATCTGCATTTCATCAACGTGGGTACAGAAGATCACTCAATTGTTCCCAAAAAGGATAGCTAGGCTTGGCGAATATCAATTAAACAGCAGACAGGATAGTGTTATCCCCTTGGCATATCATACACTGGTCCTATTGGATGTGACTGGTACAAGGGCAGTCATTTTATCATGCTTCTGTTTCAAAGGAACAACCTCAGCCATCTGATGGCATGATCTCTAATCACCCCAAAATAATTTCCTTGTCGACATTTCTGGCCAGTATATTTGGTGCTTCAACACCACTGTCATCTGCTCGCCTTCTAATATTTAAAATGGAGACCACCACCTCTGTGGTGTTGTATCTGGGGAGGAAACCTACCTGATGAGAATGTTGGATAATTGGTTCCTCATCGCAGGTATGCACTTGTTATACTGCTGCTATTTTGCAAGAAAAGAAAATTGTTAAAAGCATCTTAAATTGACTGTAACAAGCACACCTAGCGAATGTTTTATAAAGCAAGGTGTTCACCATTGCATGTTCTAATGCAGAAGGAAGCAAGCTCTGTATAAACATTCCTTTTAGATGCAATAATCTTTGGCCAGATAAGTGTAGCATGTTTGGAATCGTTTTTTGGGCTATCCCTCTGCCAGCACTCGAGCAATGCGTTTTTCAAATTCCAAAGAAGAATACGGTCAAACGTCATTTCGGCTGCAACCCATTAAAGTAACACTTATCTAAAAGATTGGCATTGAAGTAATACATTACAGAAAAAGCACTAAACATTTAATGAACTTTGACTGATTATTCAGTTTCAAAAACTATTGTACATAAACACACCGCCATTAATGCACTGAAGACTCATTACCAAGGGGAAATAAACAGTATAGCTGTCATTATATAATATTTCATAAACAAAATACAGGAACATTGTAATTTAAGAGAGTAAACGATCATCCATGCTAGATTATTAAACAAGATCAAAGATTGTACCTAAAACAAAAAAAGTAATCCTGCCAGATCTTAAAAATACACACACATGGTACAAATAAAATGTAAGGTTCATGATACTAGGTTAATTCCATCAATGCAATACTATGCAATTTAAAAAAGCTTGGTTTTGTCAGTATGACGTTATATTATCTTGCCACAAAAGGAAACAATCGGAATAATTGGGGTAATAAAAAAGGGCAGGAAATACAGGCATCACGCAGGATTTAACCACTATATCAGTGGAAGAAGAATGAGTCGATCTTTATTAGCTGGAAAGTCTCACGAATGTGAGGAGAAAACTGCATCACGGTCCAGCAGCAGCCGCAGCAGCATTCTTTTTTTCTGGTAATACTCGAATGTCTTTATTTTGCTAAGAAAGTAGCTGGCTAGCTGGTTGCACATGTCAACTGAGAATGGTATAGGTTTGGAAGTGGATTTACAATCCTAGAGTTCTGAGGAACAAAACAGTTGTCTGATTTATCGAGGGCAGTGTCGCTCCTTGTCACAATGAATGCTCTTTTTGCATTTTTAGCTCTTTGATATCTGTTAACAAATGGTCTCAAGAAAGCTGTACTCTGCATAAACTTACAGTTTAGTTGAACCAAATTAAAATCTACATGAGATATTCGGTCCCATGTAACAGAAATGCACTAATTACCATGTCTTTGTTTATAATGCCACTTAAATAGCCGTTATATTCATAAATGTACTAAACCTCAACAATCTGTCCACCATTTCCTCATAGAATTGCTAAAATACAAGGTACCCAGTTTATTTTTCCATTTCACATGATTCTATACATGCAAACTCCTTTGCATTAGCTAATACATTTTTTCAGCAAAATGTTTAGTCTTTTAATGTTTAACATTAATGACCTGATACTAGTGTGGAGAGGGGCTTTGCCAAGACTCTTAACTCAGATGTGAGCTGTTAAATATGGCTGCATCGCAAAAACCTCTGCTCTTTTTCACTGGACCTCCATAATGTTTAAATATGTTCTCTGGCCAATGGATTGCCTGAAGTTTATACATAGGGATGGTATATGGTGGAAGTCAGTGGAAATGGTCAAATGAGGTAAAATTGTCAAGTCCTGTAAGTTAAGACGAATTTCGAAGACGTCAAGGTATCTGTGAATGGCACTAAATAATGTAGATATCATGTAGAAGAACGCTAAAGGACACTTGAGGAGTTCTAAGATGCTGCAAATTCGGCAATGCCAGTACTAAACTCAACGAGCAACAATGAAACACAAACTTCTATGTCACAAAGTGGGTTTAAGTAACCTGGAGTAAGGTTATATGCACAACTGAGCTATTGCAGAAATGCCTTTTCTATCACATGTACAGTAACAGCAAATGTGAGTGGGCTGGTCTGGGTTTAGGCATTCAAGGGCACTAAGATGGCAATATACAAATGTCTCCTTTTAGTTGTAAAAACAAATACGTGTTACCTAATTGATGACTGGCAACGTCTCTTACCTGAAATAGCAAGACCATCCCTACACCTAAGGTTCTGTATAATTTCAGGGCTTGGCCAGACGGACACAAAAGAGGGAGAGCAATGTCCTACTCAATAAAACAAAAGGGTTGGTGGCCAGACTCCTAAATGTAATGTGAAAGGTGGTGGAAGGTCTATTAAATTCATGTGTTATTCTTTTCACTAAATGGGCACCCTGAAATAACGCCATCTGACATACACTTCCTCCCCAAAATTCCGGGGACAAGAAACAGGCTAATTTTGAAATCAATACTTTGTTTTATTAAAATAAAATCAATGCAAAGGTGATCCACAAGCTTTATGGAGGGGAAGTCACCACAATATTACACAATCACAGGCAGCTTGCCTACAAAAATAATAATAACCTTCCTGCATAAATCTCATTATTTCTCACACACCTGCATCCTTTTTTATAGTCAACACTGTCCATGTTTAGTTCTGAATTGCAGTAGGCATTCTAGTCCTAATTCTGCCGCTTGTTGGCCACCGTATCAAAAATCTCTTTACTTCAAAGGATTTGTAAATTACACATAAGGTTACATTTACAAATGTTTCAAATAACTTTGCTTTCCCTAATATCCCCAACACATGCTAGAATCAGGAAACTGTTGCATGTCTCGCATTTCCCATGTACATATGGTGCTGTGGGTTGTTAGTATATGTGCGTAATTTAAAGTAAGTGTATCATGAATTGCATGAGAATTCTGCAGGTTTTGATTATGGAAGAAGTGTTATCGATTCAGAATGCACAAAATGTCAGCTCACTCAACCAAACTATGAGAATGGTTTTAGGATTTTATTAACCATGTACAAGTACCCTTCCCCTTTGATTTCACAGATGGAGTCCCACTGTGCAATTTCAAGAATTAGGTTTATTTGGGATTTACATTGTCATAATTGTATATGGTAGTAGAAATTACACAGTTAAACTTGCCCTTATTTCCCAATCCTTATTAGTTAGCTGTGGCCTTCACAGAACACACAATATTGAGTACATCTTTAATAGGCTACGGCATGGACGTCTTCACATCACAACTCAATGTTAGCTATTTCTGTGAAAACACTTTGGGTACTGTGATAAGTCCTTCAATGTCATCACTTCTCCCTGCTTTTTGTAGTAATGTGGGCCAAGGGAATTCTGTACTCTTAGAGGAGTGTGAATGTGAAACAGTAGTAACCCAAGTCCAAAATAAAGCAATGTCTAATCAAGGTTCTATAAAAATAGATATATTTTAATTAAACACACCATCTGCGATAATAACTAAATGACAAACGCTCCAAAAATCCACCCCTGTTGAAAGAACACAGAGTATGGAAGATCATTATTATAATTATAATTGTTCTTTTATAATGCGCTAAATACCAGTGAGTGGTTTCTAAGCATGGTATCGGGATTCGAACCTGTGTTGCGCTGCGTTGTCTTGCTTCCAAGATGAATGCGTGGCCCCTGAGCTATCCTTTCTCCCCCAACAAGTTGCAGCACCCTGGGTAATGAGATAGGGAGAGAAAAGGCAATAGGAAACACAATGTACTTTGAAGAGGACATATTCATGAGTCACATATCCATGAGTGCAAACAGTATTAAAGTCACCTAGCCAGCCTCTAAGGCCCATGAATGGACCAGGGAAATAGTTATTGGACAATAATTGCAGTATCTTTGAAGTTCAACAACGGTGAACCAAGCTTCTCAGCACCGTGCTGGCGGTTCAATATGGGCTTCAAAGTGGCAGTCACAGTGGTCCAGATGGCAAGCAGATGTCAAGTCGGGGTCAAACTGAAGGCTGCTGCAGTTAGACACCTTACTCGAGCAATGCTGGTCATATAGATCACCAGGTTCGGTTTAGCGGTTCAGGTTTGACGGCGGACGGGCTGAGGTCTGGGTGTGCACTGCAAGTCGGTTTGATACTGTCCTTCAAAGTCGCAGTTCAGGAAGAACTCCAGGGTCGGTTCAATTATCGACTCATTCAGCGTTGAAGGAGTTGGTGGTTCAAAGAACAGTTGAAGCAGTACGGTGTAGTTATGCTTCTTTGTTCGAGTCCAAGGCAACAACATACTTCAGTTGATGTGGTGCAGCAGCAAACATGTTTGAATGTGCAGTGCTGTGGTTGGAAGGTTGGCAAGTGCCAAAGGCAGCTCTGCAGGGTCCTGTTGGTTCGAACGGGGTCAAACACACTTGAACCGTGGCTTGCAGCACTTCAGTGGCGAGAGTGGAGGAGTCCTGGCTGTCTTGATGCTCAGGAGCTGTAAGTCCCACTGCAGGGTCTCAAGGGCAAGAGTAGTGCTTGTTCTTAGATTCCCAAACACGGGGGATGCTGGCACACATGCTGGCACACGTGTATGGAACAGATGGACTGGATGCAACATATGGAGTGGGTAGAGCGGATGGAACCGATGGAGTGGATGGAATAGATGGAGTGGATTGAACACATTGAGTCAATGGAACGGATAGAGCGGATGGAACGGATTGACTAGATGGAACAAGTAGAGTGGGGTCGAACACATGGAGTGGATCGAATGAACAGGAAGGATGGAACGAATAGAACACATTAATCGGATGAGAAGGACAAAATGGGTTTACGGAATGGATGAGGTAGATCATGTGGTGAAGGGTCGAGTGGATGGAATGGATAGAAGGACTATTAGATTAAATAGATGTAACAGACGAAATGGATGAACAGACGAAGATGAATGAACAGACAGAGTAAACAGAATGGATAGAATAGATGGCACAGATGGAATACTCGATTACTCAAGTGCTTTACTGATAACCACCATATCACACTACCACACTTACTTTCTCCTACACACCACCACTCAATTAGAACACAGCCATACTATGACACATTCGGTATAGCTGTTCTCATACTAACACCCGCCACATACTCCTCATCATCCTAATTAAACACGGCTAGCACACACCGCTAGCTTATGCGTCCCCTCAGGCCTAACGCAGCCAGAAATCAATCTGTGTGTCCACCCTCCAGAATTGAACACATAAAACTGAACCCCCCACCACCACACCTATAGCTAAGAAGCAGCTATCATGCAACTGCCACACCGGCTGCACACATATCCGGTGCACCTACACACCTTATGACTCTCTCTCTCTCTACTGACTTGAACTACGGTTCCCAAGGGCGTTCAACCTACCAGTGCTTTGAGATCATACCAATGATACATAAGGCGCTAAATGCCAAATAACATAACATCTGCAGGGGTCCTTCAACATGGTGAGGTCCTGGGTACCAATGTGGCTGGCAGAGAGGCAGGTCGTGCTCCAGCAGCAGGTCGCCCACAATGTGCCTTGGGGATGGTTAAGGGACAGAGCTTGTTTCTGCCTTGGACTGCCTGTATTCACCTCACAATTGGAGGACTTTGGAAAGGACTTCTCTCCCAAAAGGGTCCAAATGAAATCTTCAAGGATTGAATTCCAGAGATAACTCAAAGAATGTGTGTAAGACCACATATTTGAAAGGTGAAGGTCTTCAGGTGATTGGACAAAAGCAAGCCTGCCTTAAGGGTCCAATTCCTGTTCTTGCAACAAGTGGAGTTTACCTTCTGACATCACTTAAATACTTTGTGTTAAAGAAAGTTGTGGGAACAGGAAGGAAGAGACATATAGAGAAAGCAAGATGGTCAAACCTTCCTCCTGCTGTTCTAAGCACTCGCCGTGTACGCTAACCCCGCCCCTTCCCCTGTCAATATCATCAAAGGCCCTTTTGATATGCAGAGAGGTCCCCACCAAAACACCTCTTAAAGCACCTCGAGTGGATTACATTCACTGGCATGACCTCTACAATGATGATTATGGCACTGAAAAGGGGAGTGTCAGAGGGTGAGGATCCTTTAGAAGATCCTTAAGGTTATCCCATGAATTCTCCAGATAATATAGAGCCACAAATTGCTATTTCCTTTATGATAGATCACATTCTTATACAGTTCCATTAAAGGGAGAAGCTGCCATATTAGCAACAGGGCCACAAGGCCCTGAATAGGAAAAAGACTTTGAGGAAACACTGGTAGATCTGTGCCATTACACACTGCATCCCACTGTTAGGATCCATAAAGCTTCAGGTTAACAGGGCACTACAGATACCAACCTACGTGAGCAGTATATTTCAGGATAGAAAGTAAATATAGGGCAGTGCCTTCTGACCCAGCTAATATATTTGGGCACCCTTCTTCTGACTCCCTGGTTGTTACCACTGCCAAAATATGTGGTGCACACTTTCTATCTCAAACCAGGACAGGGTGCAAACCAATGTCTGTTTTGGACAGCTAACCATGAATGCAGTCAACCAGATCGACCTTGGTTCTGCAGTCGATGGCAGGTTTTTAGGTAGCAGGGGCTAAAGTCCTTGAAAGATGGGCTTTGTTGTAGAGGTTTTAATTCTGAGACCCATTCCTCATTGTTAGAGAAGCCACTTCAAGAATGTGTTCCATTCATCAAGACAATAGATGAGGCCCTGGACAAAGTCAAGTAGGGTTTGAGACTGCAAAAACCATGCGTCAGCTTAAAGACCAGCCTTATGCACACTCTGGGCTTCACTAGCTACAATGCTTTTTCAAAACCAACTTCCACAGGGTTATGGTACACACCAGCAGGTCTCACAAACTGGACAGAGAAATTGGGACAAGGCTCAGAAGGTTTTCCACTAGTAAAGTACAAGTCCCGGTATAGACCTGTATGCCTTGGCAGATGCATTGAAGTGGAACGCCCACTAAATATTATTCCGCTAAACAATGCCTCCACAATACAGAGCTCCTTCCATATTGCCCCGATAGGGATAGGGTAACCTCATTGGCCCACATGTGGCAGGAGATTGTCACTCACAATTGGGTGCTAGACAGTCTATAAACAGGGTATTTATTGGAAATCCATTCAACATATCACCCAGACACTGTAATTTTCCTGTGGAACACGTCTGAATTATTTGTGAAGAAGTGTTCAACCTTTTTGCAAAAGGGAGCCATACAGGATGTGCCACATAATGAAAAAAACACATATCATATAGAGGATTGATCATCAATCAATAGCTTTCATGAATTTCTTATATGGAATATATGAAAAATATCTAGAATTCCCGATAAATCTCTCTGCTACGTGAACTAATCTGCAACTCTCTGTTCTACATTTTTAATTTTGTATTAGAACTTGTGTAGTTTATAATTACCTGGATCCCTGATACTCATGGTATTTTTATTTGTTTGTACAATATTTGTTTCTAATTCACTTGAGTGTATTGTAACTATCACATATCATTACAACAACACATGTTGAGGGATTATTTACTAAGCAAAACAGGAAGAATGACATTTTAAATATGGCAGATCCTCATGAAATCGGATGACTAAACTGGATGACTAAACCAGGGCTTGGTGGAACAGCCACATCTTTGACCAAAGCTTTTCATAGTGATCTTTCTACTTGTTCTGAACTGTTGAAATACCAGACAAACCGAGATGTCACCTGTTTGTTCAGAAATACAACGAAATGTGTTACCTGGTGACCAGTTGTGTATTGTGATTTCATGACCTTTGCCTATTAGAGAAAGGGGAACATACAACAATTTCAGGATGTGGACTTTCTTTAAAGGAGTTTTCAGCTAAAGGCTGAAAGATCAGCATGATCCAATGCATTGATGCAGATGACGCTGCATTTAGTACTACAAAAGAAAGTGCACACAGATGTGTGCATTACCCTTATCTAAAAATAGGCCCAGGTATAACTCCCAATTTCTTTTCTTTTTTGTTTGTGACACTAAAGCTCCTATAGTCCATTCATTTGTTTTTTTAAAAGCTCAATCAAGGTTATATTCCGAAGTCTTATATTAAACAAGCTCTGCAAGTTACAGCTGGAAAAATGTTCTTTTATATAAATTTCTCTGACATGATGCTAGTTTGAGCACAGCTGTAGCAAAAACACATTTCTTATGGAACAAACTGATGATATGGAAACAGAACATTTTAGAAACCCTGATCACCTACAGTAGATATGTTCACGGGGTAGTTACAAAATTAATCTTGAATAAACATGATTCCCTAATGTATTGTTTGCTTCCTTGTTGTATTTGAACTCTATTAATTATTTTATTTTTAATTCTAGATATCGTAAATTGTGACTTGAAGTCAACACTGCGAGTCCTTTACAATTTATTTACCAAGTACAGAAGTGTGGAATAAAGAAGAGTCTAACTTCAGCTTAAAGAATAAGCCGTATCAGAGAGTGGATTATAGCCATTTTATATTTCAATAATTTCCTTTTGCATTGGCATAACAGGAAGGATGAGGTGTTTTGATAAGTAGTCCTAGCTGAATGTTGTCTTCTCAACTAATCTTCATCGCTGGGATTATTTGTTTATACATGAATGTACGATGCAGGAGAACCAATATTTGCTAGATTCTGAATTTGCAGGACCTAAACGTTGACCCTTCTTGTTATGTTACCTGATTCACTTACGTGATTGGAATTAAAAAGGGAAACAATGTAGTGTGAAGTTTCTCAAAACAAAGGGGTAGAGGTGATACCTCACCTTGAGTATGTTCTAAGAGGCGACTTATAAACTGATAGGTGGTTGTTTGTGTGACCAAACTGCAGTAGATGCTATTCCATTTCCTCTACAGTGCTCTTTAATGAACTTTAATGAACTTTGAACTTGGAATGATTTGGAGAAAAATTACTTGCCCAGTGCAACAGCACGCAAGGCAGCAATAGCTCAGCTGGGAGAACTGCACACAGAAGAGCAAAAGCTGAAGCAGGGGGGTTACGAGGTGGGGAGGCTCCTGCCATTTGCTGACGTGGTTGGATCCTCGCAACGGGTCCCATTTCCTCTTGGGAG
The DNA here is from genome assembly GCF_040938575.1 of Ambystoma mexicanum. Lineage (NCBI taxonomy): Eukaryota > Metazoa > Chordata > Amphibia > Caudata > Ambystomatidae > Ambystoma > Ambystoma mexicanum. The sequence goes on along the minus strand of NC_090934.1, from coordinate 735,872,040 downwards.
AAGAACAGAAATGGATTCATCGTGCCTCTTCGAAACTGAATACTTCACAAAATGTTTGGAAGGCATTTTGTTTTAAAAGGTTCTTTCTGATGGTTCCATGTAACTTCATCGCAGGATGTTTTTTCCTGCGAATTTATTAACGAAAAAACCCACCACATTTTTTTTACATTTATTTTTGCGGGGGTCACCCACCCCAAACCCCCATTCCCTTTCAGTTTTAATCTTCACACATGTAACAAATGTATTAACAAAGCACCAAACAATGACCTTGTCACTAAACTCCTGAAACCTCCAGAGGTTACATTGACTTGTGGGGTACCGCTTACACACAATAGGATTTTCAAAGAACATCACAGAAAACAGAAATAAAATATGTGTTTTATCAGAAAGGGTACAACGTCCTTTCATCGTGGAACATTTTTTCACGGGGGGTTTTAGTGCACATTTTTCACGAAAAACCCATCGAATTATTTTGTGGGGGTTAGAAAAATATATGTATGGTATGTGGGTGTTTGGGAATAGATTAAAACTGAAAGGGAATGAGGGCTTGGGGGGGAGCCCCACCAAAAATACATTTTAAATGAATTTGATGGCTTTTTTCATTAAAAAAATTCCCAGGAAAAAACATCCTGCAATGAAATGACATGGAACCGTGTGAAGCATACAAGTACAATTTAAAAAGTAGCAGTATTTCCCAACCAAACATCTGTTTTAAGACCATAATAATTGCTTTTTTCTATTCCATTTCCCTCGACTTCAGTTGTATTCAAAAGAAGAAACATATTTGTAGCGCTTCAGCATTTTTGTTAATCATAGAAATCGGATTGTAGATGGGTAGATCGAAATAAGCACATTTTTGAAAAACTGCATGATTTGCATGAACTTCAAAACTGCCATTACTGTGCAGAAACGGTCAATCCAAGAAAATCCCTAAACAGTTGCTGATTTGCTTTAAAATGTGTCCCCTTTGTGTTGAAAATTAACTCATTCATAAACAAAACAAATGTATCTAAAGAGAAATCTCTGACTTTGCAGTGCACCCCGCTTTTGCCTTATTCGGTGGGGTGTGTCGCGCATTAAAACGAAAAGTAATTGACCAGACTATGCGTGTTTTCTCAGCTATAAAAAATTCATTTATCTTGTTAAGAATGTCCTTAAAAGAGGATATTTACTTGGGCTGTGTGAAAATGTTCAATCACAGCCTTGTACAATTCCATACATTTAGGAAATGTACGACACAGACTAAGACCAAAAAAAGAATACACTAAAATGCTTGAGGGGTACTGGAGCTGAAAGGATTCTTTCCGGTTTGTGAGACAATTTAATTTGCTTGTTTTTTCTTAAGTACTTTTCTCAGACTGCGATGCCAATACATATTGACAAGCATTCATAGGAATAGTGACTTTAACTACAAAATATAAGTGCAGTTGAAGCGGGGGGAAGAGCGGGTTCCCGAAAACTAAATGGAACATTCACCTTGCTCACCAAAATAGATGCGTTAGTTTCAAATTTGTTCAGGCATGACTGTCCTCAGACAGGTTTTCTATTCACAGTCTGGCAGAAGAGGGCATGGTGGCTGAATGTAATCCCACCGGAAGCTTTTGTAAACCCTCACTTTCTTTTACAATGTACAATATTTTAGTTTAAACATTGGACTGTGCTGTAGTGGATGGGAGGGCAGCACCTGGCCTAAAGACACTACTGGTTCTTAGCATAACCTTTTCTAAATCTTCATAGCTGCTCTTGGCTTCCAATAGAAGTTCCTACTGAATTGTGATGCATGTAACTATGTCAAGGTTGAATGTTCTTATGCTTGCGTAGACAACCCCTATGTGGTGATGATTGACCCAGGAGTCCTAACTTGCCTGAAGAAGTTGGCATTGCCCATTATGTGGTGAAATGTACCCTAATAGTCCGAACTTGCCTGAAGAAGTTGGCATTTCACGGATTCAAACTGTTTTCACTTTTGCTATGTATCTTCCATTGTGACTCATCAGTCTCTTGACATCGGCAGAACTCCAGTAAACTTGCCTTGTACTAAGATTGCAATTTTAAGCCTCTTTTACGAAAGGTACTCTGTAGGAGTTTGTCGTGCCAGGGGCTGTAGTGTTGAGATCCCTCATAAGATTTAATGTGTGATCTACTCCGAGGCTAGATTCATTGGTGCGGAGAGAAGGGCTGAGGAGTAGAGTCTAGTCTGAAGCGACAGATGGGCCTTTGGGATATTGCCTTCAATGTTTCTATATTGCTTAAGTATTCACTTTCCTAAATGTAACATTGTCTACATCGTTTGATTCGGATGGTTCTGTTATTGTATAGGTCTTGATGCAATATTAGTAGTAGGAATAAATGTGACTGGCTACATGAGGGGCTGGTGCAATCAGAGAACTACAAATGTCATGGCATTACAAGATTTCAAGATACTTTGGTTTACCTAAATTAGGGACAACATTTTTATATGTGGCTATAGAGTATCTTGCCTTGATTTCAGGGCAACGAGCGACTCGCTGGCCAATATGTTTATTGCTGACTGGACACTTAAAAGTGGCCGGGGTAAAATTAGGAAACCACCTGCAACACATTCAAGGCAAGCCCCGCACTAGCCTTCACAATCCAGTACTCCCACATACTGACAATTGGAAAATAGTAAGCATTCAATAACTGGGTGAAGTATATATATTTACTAGGATCATGCTTTTCCAGGGGAACATGTATATATTCTGATAGGCCATCTGGCATTGTGATAGTTGCATTCTCCCACATTGTGAAAAGAAACGAGATAAGCTCAAAAGATGATGGGTGTAGTTTATACAGCATATTGGTGAGTGGTTTGAATGCAGATGTCCCCTTAATAGCGGGGAGAAGAAATGGCAAACCCACCTGTTAGCAGCCGGTCCTGATTTTGCTGTTACTTTTATACAAACTACCCATTTACTTCCAACGCCAGTTGTGTTGATGCAGAAACAAGCGCACATACAGCAATGGCATATTCTGGTTAGTAACCAGGTTAAAGACCAACTGATAATGCAAAGTGAGTGGTAGACCATCTGGTCCCATAGAGAGGATGATACACGTTAAATTACCTGAATAGGAAGGCACCGCAGTTATAGACTTCTCCAGCCCTTTCTCATCAGTGGTTATATTAACCACAGCTCACTTCTTCCACACCCAGCATCAACAGTTGCTGCTGTAACAGTGATATTTATTGTGCCGTTTTGGGGGTGACCTCAAGACAAGGGTGAGAGGTGCATTTGAGGCTTCTGGGGGCAAAAAAAAAGATTATTGGATAATCTTAGACTCATGACTCTTAAAACAGAAAATACTGAATAGGTCCAAGTTTGCAAAGCCCCCCATATTTCAGCGGTTCACGTTAAGTCAACTTGCACATTTGTTTTAATATCTTTTGTTTCCAATAAGTAACCTGGCGGTTCTCTTATTTTGTTATGGTTTTGCATCATAAGCATACGTTTTTCAGTATGGCCTAAGCATTTTCGACTTCGGCATTTTGCTGTTCCATGCAATATTTCCGTTTCCCTAGTCAGTCCCTCTGTCTCTCTCTTGCTCTCTTTCGATATTAATTACTTCATTAAAATACGAGAAAGTAAAGGCACTTATTACGTACGGTACGTTTAATGGGAACAAAAGTTCACTGTCAAACATCTAAAGACTAATTACTAGCATACTGATTATATTATATAAATGTAAGATAAAATACACCTTTATTTCCTGAACTCGTTTTAAAAACATGTGTAAAGGGCTACCTATGTCCATTAACTATTTAGTGTAAGTCATATATTGTGTAACAAAGATAACCACATGTAGGAGTGATTCAGTATAACCTATTAAGCATTTGCATGCACAATTATTTCATGAATTCTCAATGTGGAACTCTTGAAAGTACATCTGAATTCTGTGCAGGTGATTGTCAGTGAGGCCACATATTAGGAATCAATAGTACAACACTTTTATGTTCTGTATGTATGCATGCGTGTGTGTGATAGAGGTGAATATATACATATTTTTTTTCATAAACCTACACTTGACAAATTGCTTAAGATTTCAATTATCTTTTTGACAAATATTTTAGGAAGGCTGTGTTTCTAGATAAAATACAGCCAAATCGTTTTTTAAATTCCTATTTATTTTTAATGAAAACAATTGTATTACACTTGTAGTCACTTAGTTACGCATTATCTATTTGCCTATGACTCCTAGTAAAGGATTTTGTTAAAGTTTCAAAAGGGCACTCAAGCTGGCATGGCTAGCTCAGTTATCGAGCAAGACTAGTAGTTGCATCATGTTAGTCATGCCTTGTTTTTTGGGAGACGTGCCTGTAAAACATGAGCATGTCTCTGCTTTCTTACACAGTTACAATGCTGGGGTGATAATGCAATTATTTCTGCTTTTGCCCACACATGGGGGACTTTATCCTAGTCTATTGTCTGAGTGGCCATTATTATAGCTTGCCATTTTAGGCAGAGCTAAAGCTATGGCTCGCTATTAGAATCCCCATCTGTTTAACAATCATCCTTAATGCCCTTGCATTATTTTAAAAGGCACCCTATATGGTTTGCTTGCCGGTTGCTTTATCTGGGAAATATTGGTTTTGATAGTCCCTCTAACAGGGTGCAGAAAATGTAGGATTTTTAAAAAAAATAATAATTGTTTATAAAATGTGTTTTTGAATATTTCATTTTGTTCTTCTTCTTGGCATGTTTATTAATGGTACTTTATCTGCACGATGCTAATGAGTAACCCCACAAGTGGTCATGCACTGGTCTATCATGGCAGGCTGTTGTTGACATGTTACTCTATTGAGCGGCACCTCTTGTGTTCACGTTCTGAGAATAATATACACATGGCATTCAATACCACGAGGAACATTGCAGAATCAGAGCTTGCATTTGTAAGCCTATGTTTATGTTTGCGGTTACTGAAGTCACATTCCTTGATAAATCTCAGCCGATGACATTGTGAAATTATTGCAGAGCTAGCTACTTCATGAAATATTTTGTGAGATACAAGCATGCCATATTATTTGTCAATGAAAAATGAGATGACGCACCTTTCAGGAATGCAGTCTCCTCCACACTATAGTGAGCCCAACATACCATAAATATATAGTATACTGCCTTAGCTCAATGCAATGCTTTCCCAAGAAGAATTTAAACCACTAACTGCCAAAAGGAATGTGTTCCTTATGCTTTATTTTAATAGCAGACCCTCACTATACTTTGTATGATTCCAGCAATTATAAATTGTACTATACATTTCATATTTGTGTATGTATGTTGTGATATATGCATTCATGGGGGCTTAGACCTATTAATATAAACCTATATAAAGGTCTGTGTTAGACACAGGATGTTTAGATAGGAAGGTTTGTTGGATGCTTTTCTGTGATATTTAGCAATGGGGCAACACTGCATGGTAAACACGTGTACTTTATTTTATATGTAACTTAAATTATATTTTTACATAGTACACACTGTATATAAATGTACTCAAACCGATCTACATTAGGCACATGAGCATATTGTAAGTTTCAATTTAAATAAAATGGTCTTATGCATGCAGATTACACTAACATTTTCTTTTGTGACTGTTTTTCGATTTATGTACTAGGTCTTACGAACTAAATAGTAACTCAAACCCCTAGGATTGAACAAGATAATTTGACACAGGTGTCATAAACCTTTGTCACGGGAAGCAGTCTGTTCTACATGCTTTTCTTTAATGTATCATTCATTTGTTTTGTACTTTTTAGTCTACTCTTTGTACACCTGTTTAGATTTCGTATGACTATGAAGTTTATATTTGTCCCTAGTCATTGTTTTACTGTCTGAGTGATATTTGTGTTTATATTTTACAAGATATTATTTCACAATGTACTATTTCACAAGATACTATTTTGCATTCCTTACATAATCCTTGCACTACGCACAACCTATATGCACCCATTACGGACAGCTAGTTATGCTGGTTAATGTTGTAGTGTTAACATTTTATTTGCACCGGTAGGATTTAATCTGTGACTTTATTTGTGCATGCTTGAGTCTTCACAATTTATATTTAAAGTTTAGTACATGAATATTATCTTATTTAATGATGGTACTGAACTAGCTATAATAAATGGCAGTTAATTAAGTGGATCTGTATAGTTAATGTGCTTTGTAATCACAAGATAACTTAAAATTGATGAAAGATGTATTTTCCACAGACTTGTAACCATCATGTTGTCCATTACAATGTCTTGAGAAAAACGGTGCTACTTTGGGCGGCATAGTTGAGAGCGTCATGGAATTTACAGTTATGTTTCATTTATTTCAGACCCTCTGTTTAGTTTCAGATGTGTATTTCTTAATCAAAAATGCATTCTGTTTGTATTCTGCTTTTGTAAAATACTAGGTCAGTCGAATCTAATTATATACTGACAAATAATACTTGTGTGTTTTCAACTACACATTAAATAACTTTTTACAGATGTGCGTATATGATCTTTTGTAATAGATGAAAATGTAAATTGTCAGTTGTGTGGGATTGTTTTCCTTTTACAAGTTTGTACTCTAATCTTTACTAGCGAAACTACCAGTTCTCATTTATTTTAGCAAGAAAATACATGAAATATGATCGACACATCACAATTCGTCACAGAAGCAAATATGATAGAGCAGAAGACTTAATGGAATAATTTTTTTAAATCTTTAGTCACTACACTAACCCATTCTCTCTTGGATAGGCTTATCAGTTTCACAAATTTACCTTGCATATTAACCGAAGAGGGCCCGATTTGAGTTTGTGAAAAAGGTAGTGTGGAAAGCTGACATTCTCACTCCCCCCAAGCCCACCAGTTTCCAGCACCACTATTCAGAGGTGGGAAGAAGTATTGGAGCGAGATGTGCTTTCCTGCTGCAAAAGCTGCACAAATATCTTGCAGTGGGAGAAACGTGTGCATCAGGGGCAGTACAGCATTTATTTAAAGACTGCCACTTTTCTAATTTGCTAAATTGCCTTTATGCTTTCAGCAATTTAGAAAAGTGGTGCTGCCTTCTGGGAAATGCTGTTTTTACACGGGGCAAGGGGTGCAGTAGAGGTTAACGACACCTCAGAAATGTCGTAGTTCATCTCCTTTTTTATGTCAAAACCAGTCCTTTTTAGAGGAGAATCCCCTCTGAGTGCCTGCCCTGCATTCCTCATGGTTGCTAAGGCTGTTGTCAAGCAGTAAATGGGCCACATGCAAAAGTGGTGGCTTTGATGCCAGGCTGCCACATTATCACTTTAAAAGAATATGTTTTTTTTTTTACGGAAATTGTTCTTCCTCATGGACGCACACTTTCCTTTGTTTGCATGCACCTCAGGATCAGGGCCATAGTCAGTAATAGATGTGTGCAATAGTAGTAGATGCACTCTTCCTCTATTCAATGGTGTAAATCACAATTCAGTATAGAGGGTAATAAATATTGCACCGATCAATCCACCAAATCACTTACTCAATCAATAGTAGCTAAAATATGGCATATGGAACCCATTGCGACTATGGTTGGTGCAGGGAAAGGTAACTGCAACGCTTTCGTGGTCGTGAACCGAAAGTTCTTCCTGCGAGATGGCAGACATAGCCCCCACTGGTCAGTTTCACAATTCGTGAATAGGTTTGCTGCCATGATGATTCATTTCAGCAGACAGTTTGCTTGCACCAGTGGCCTCTGGCCTGGCACCCCCGAGGCAGTATGTTAGATGTGATGCATAACAAGCCTCTTTATAACTAATTGTCCATGTATTTCTAGTGTGCCAGCTATTCTGGCCATACTTTCTGATCTTCATGGACTCCAAATTCTTCGCAACCTGCTGTCTGATCACACCGTCCACTTGCTCACATGATGTAAAAGGCCCATGTCGGCAGGAGTTCAGTTGGTGCCCTCTAAAAGTCTTTTAGACATATATGCTGGTCTGCCAATGCACCGTAATGCTTTTGTTTTCAACTTAATTGGTTATGCTGCTCCATGTAACTTGAATGCCAACCATGCCTTTTCTCTGACCAGAATGGAGACATTGCTGAGGGCCTGCTCAGTTTCCTTGGTGTGTATATAGCTTTCCTTTTGCACAGTTCCTTCTATGTTATGACCTTATTTGTTTGTTTTCGTGTCTATGCTATTCTTCGTCCACAGAGTTGCTATATTTCTATGGCATAATTCCAGAAAGCTAAATATTACTTTGACATTGGTTTGTAGTTCATAGACCAAAAATAAAATGCCTGTATCGAGAACTAGACATCCCAAAGTTCCCACAGCCCCCTTTAACAGACATTTGCCATCAGTCATCACGCCTGCCTCTACAGAAGCCCCCAGTGTTGCAATGAATTGACACCAAAACCGTGTATGATGTCTATACAAGACTTGGTTCGGCACAGCACAGTGGGCAGATCAGATTCCTCTTCCCCGCTGCCTGCCCATGGAGCGCCAGTGCCAATTGGAGAACATGTTGGCTGTTTTTCCGTTTGGGGTCATTTAATGTATATATGCATGCTATTAGCATCATCCTTAGAGCTTCAAAGCCAGCAGCCCTACGATTTTGTCTATGTTACTGCCTGTAGACTACTTTTTATTCTATTGGCATCATCCTTAGAACGTATGTTTGCAAAGGTAGCGGGCACCCCTCTCTCGATAGAACAAGGCTTGATAACCTGTTCAGTGGTTATTAACCACTTGAGAGTTTGCAGCCACTGCTTTTTCTCACTGTGCCTTTCACAGATGGGAAATATCCATTTGCATATCAGTCTTTGTCCTGCCCAGGGGGAGTCCAGCACCGAAATGCAAGGAACTTGGGGTTGGTCACCCTACCTTACCTGGGGGCAACCAGACGTGGACTCCCTGCTCACTGTGCTTAGAGAGGCTCAGCTTCACCTCACTGATGATGCCCAACAAGGCTGAAACACGTGTATGGGGTTGCTGATGGTACTCTTGTTCAGAGAGGAATTGCCATAGCATTTCGGTGCTGGACTGCCCTTGTGGGCGGGACAAAGAGTGATATGCAAATGGATATTTCCCATCTGTGAAGGTACAGTGAGCAAAAAGCAATGGCTGCGAACTCTCAATGTGGTTAATAACCACTGAACAGGTTATCATGCCTTGTTCTTTCGAGAGAGGGTCGCCTGCTACCATTTTTTGTATCATCCTTAGAACCTCACAGCCAGCAGCCCTCATCTGTGTTCCCTAACCTAGCCAATGCTAACTCACAAAGTGCACTTGCCAAATGTTTTACAATTATTAGCATTAGCCATGTTGCCATCTCACTTAGTGTTCACCTTTTTTATGCTTACCCCTACCTACTCTCAAATGGCCAACTCAGTTCCACCAACATACTGAGTCATAGTGCACACATTAATCGCCTGACTATGTCAACTAGTCTCCCACTCTCAAGCCACATTCCACCCTTGAAATTCCTGCAACCCTGCCTTCATTCGGAACGGCACCACACCCAGAGACTGCCATCACCAGTCATTAATACTGACCGGAAGGACCATCAGCCTAATCTAGCACCATCGTACTCTACAGTGGCTAAACCATACGCTACCCTGCCATCAGGGGTGATTCAAATTCCCAAGGACCTCAACCACCTGTGCTAAACTCCACACCCCGCCACGTCACCTCCTGTCCCAAACAGCTGACAAACTACAGACTTGCCCCAGATCCTCTCGCCACCATCACACAAGGTCCAACAAAGATAGGACTGCAGCAACCACCTCCACTGACACCACGACTACGCCAACCTACTAGACCGCTTAATAATCGTAAGCCACCGTCGCCCCAAACTCAGCAGCCCTGCTACTACCATCAAGGCAGGTCTCATCAATGCCAGATCATCCAAGCTCATTCTTTCAACATAGCTGACACCATAACACTTCATGACATTGACTTTATTGCCATCACGGAAACCTGGCTAAACCCATCATCAAGCCCTTCACTCACCCTCGCCATTCCTGATAATTACTCAATCATACGATCAGATAGAGATGCCAATTCCTCGAAAGGAGGAGGCACAGCAATCATTTACAAAACAGCATTAGATCTAAGAATGGTTAACAAACAACCATTACCATCTGCAGAACTGTTATCTATCAAATGATCCACATCTACTACTTCTACTATCACAATTCATGTGATATACCGACCTCCAGGCCCAACCACTACCTTTGAAAATGGCATATCACAGTTGCTATGCACTAATACTAAAAGTAACTCCCAAGTCATCATTTTGGGTGAGTTTAATTTAGGCTTCCAAGACCCTAAGGATGCCAAAGCTTGTGTCCTCAAGGACACTATAACTAAACTAGGATGCAAACATCGCATAACCAAACCTACTCACAATAAAGGAAGAACGCTAGACTAGTTAGCAGACCTCAACTGCAACATTAATATACACTCGAATATCCCTTGTGCGTGTATGGGCCATCATTTTATCACGTTCACCATGAAAGAGGTAGCACTCCTGACCTCACATACCCAAGCACCAGCCACGATGACTAGAAGCAAACATAACCTCACTCTAGAGAACCTCCTACCTCTACTACATCCCATCACGCACCCTGTCACAATGCACTCTGACCCGACTGTACTAGTTGACCTGTATAATGAAACCATCTTGAAGGCCATGAACACTATACCGCCTCTTAAACCTCAGAAATCTAAACCTTGCGCTCACCTCAATAAGTGGTACACACCCAACTTAAGTCTCTTAGGAAATTGAAAAGAACAGCTGAATCCCTATCGAAAAGCACCACATAGGCCTGTAATAATGACCTCTTTGCAGCAGCCTCATTCAATTACAAGGCAGCCACTGTCCAAGCAAAAAAAGATAATTTCAATGATCGCATAAGCAAAGCTAGTTTTAGTACTAAGGAATTATTCAATATCCTGAAACAACTGGAATCTTCTGCGCCTGCCCTGATACCTGTACTAAAGACATCTTATGGTGTACTAACATACAGAATGCGCTCCAAGACAAAATCACTATGCTTTTAAATAAAATAGAAATGAAGAAAAACCTCATCATCGATACAGCCACCTCTCAGGACCCGCCACACCCTCCTAATTTGGACATGCCCCAATTCAATTTCAAGCCCCTCACCATCAAAGAGGTGAAGACTATAATACTGAAACTCAAACCCTCTAACTGTCATGGAGACAGATGTCCTGCCTCGCTTATGAAGGAGGCGGTCAATGTCCTTGCCCCTTTTATTACATCCTTCATTAATGCTTTATTTGAATCAAGCACTGTACCCAATAATTTGAAAGACGCCTGGGTACTCCCGCTATTAAAAAAACCTTCTTTAGACCCCAACAAACCGTGAAACTATAGACCCATCACAACAGTACCATTTTTACTAAAAATTCTGGACCGTGCAGCCTATCTACAGATATAGCATTTTCTGGAATCTAACAATTTGTTAGGATTGAGACAATCAGGCTTCAGACCAAGACATGGGACTGAGACTGTGCTCATTGACTTGAAGACACAAATTCAGATTCTAAAAGACAAGGGTAAACCAGCCTTACTTATACTACTCGACCTATCAGCGGCATATGACTTGGCGAACCATAAATCTTATACAAGCACCTGTCATCTGCTGCACACTTCTCTGACCAAGCAAACTCATGGATAGAATCATTCTTTAATAATAGATCCATCAGGGTCTTTGCACCGTCAGAATCAGCCCTACCGACGGCAGTGACTATTTGATATACTTGATTATCTGGGAGTCACGTATACCAACTACACGGATGATACCCAGATACTCATCCCATTTACGGTGATCACATTGTAGACTGTAAGACCCTTAACGACAGACAAACTTGGATGGCAAAGCATGGACTTTGTCTTTATGATGAAAAGACCGAACTGCTCCTCTTAGGCTCAACAGCCAGATTGAATAAATTAGGCACCCTATTCACCTCATTCAATATCGACGACAATATTATTAAAGGAGCCAACAATGTGAAAACTTTAGGAATTTATATTGATTCCGCTCTCACTTTAACGAGACAAACCAAGGCTCTAGCATCGTCCACGGCTTATACCGGCAAGCTTATTACAGCTTACCGCCCTTACCTGGCGACAACCAACTGTATTTCAGTAGCGAGAGCACTACTCAAAGCTCGATTATTACAACGCACTTTACTTGGGCCCTTCTCAACAAAATGCAAGTTATGCAAAATAATGCTATTAGAGCCGCATGCAACATTCATAGAAAACAACATATCACTGCAACTAGACAATCTATAAAATGGCTCAATATCAAGCAAAGAATGGATCTGAAATCACTCTCACTCACCCACAAGTGCCTCTACAACCAGGCCCCTATCTACCTGTCTAACACTTTCTCACGTCAATCATCAGCAAGACCTACTAGAACTGCTCAGTCACACTGTGTGTCCATCCCTCGCTTCAACCAACAATGTGCTGGGGGTGTTCAGTTTCCCAGTCCTTGCTGCGAAGAAATGGAATGCACTCCCTGTATCGATAAGAGAGGAACCATCTTTTTCCCTATTTCGTGCCAAGACCAAAGGTTGCTCCTCGAGCCTTACCCCAGCCCGCCTGCTGCTTAACAACAGTCTCAGTGATACTCATTAGGCTTAATCTATACCTAAGTGCCATTACCTGCTGTATATAAATTACTTCTGCCTTGTGCCCTTTTGTAATACCTGACTCCTGTTTTATGTGCAATATATTTGTAAATGTATGCTTGTAATTGATTTTACCTGTCTGTATACTATGCCTGCATTATTTTGTATCATGACTATATGCTATCCCTGCTTCTACTTGCCTTGCAACTTGTAAGCTTAGCGCCCAGATGCCTCAGGGCTTGGCAGCACTTTACAAATAAATAAATACAAATACCATGCTGGCACAGTTTTCTTAATTGTATGGCACCAATTAATCCCCCAGCAGTGCTAGTGTGATCAATGTTACTATCGCCACCCAACAACCCAACTCAACCTATCTATGCCCTGCTTCTTATAAGGCATCTCAGACTCTCCTCTGGTTTGGCTGTGTGCTCACGGTCATGTTTCTGGAGCTAGAACAGTTCTGTAGCCTGCCAGCATCTGGTGCTTGGTAATTTTATTAATTTATTTATTTTCAAGATTTTCAATAAACAAAATATACATTACCAAAAGTTCAAACAGAGTATCAAACATAACACTCAGTGTTTCATAGGTAATGAACGTCCGTTCTCAAACCAGAGATGCAGTGAGACTTCCACTGCAGTCAGATACAGTGGGCCGGCTGCACACACCACTCATTTGAATACTATAAGGAGAACAACTCAGGCTTTTATTTTTCAAACAGACGAGGGCTTCTGACCACTTGGACCACTGAGTGATCGTGCTCTCTTCTAGGATGCTGTGTATCAGTCAGATAAGCATCTACAGTCTGCACAGCAATAGGATTTCTTATGCATTCCTTAGGAACAAGCGCACAGATAAATCATAACACATTGAGTGTGTGTGCCCCACAGTCTGTTCCTGCTGCTTACAGCACACGTAGCCAGTGTTTTGAAGTAGGCAAAAATCAGGTGGGCTTGCTTCCTCTGCTCTTCCCGCAATCAGTCTTCCAAGCACCACAGCAGTGAATCCTTGCACATTGCAAGCAGATCATGCTCTTAAGTTTTGTTTCTCTGTGTCCTCACCCTCCTCCTGAAAGGCATACACATTCACTTTATAGCATGGATGGAATATTGACAACAAGAATTCTTCCCTTTCATTGCAACTGCGCATGGAGCCCCACTCAAGATGGGCCACTGTTTTCTCTCCAGCTGTCCTGCATCTGACTCCCCAACCAGATTGTGTAACCCCTGCATCCTTTATAGAAATAACATCAGTAACAAACCATATAGGACATCATGGCTGGTGGCCTTCTCAAATGGCTGTACCACATAGCAGACATTACAGCAGCTACAACAATGGCCCATCCAATACTGGCTGAGACTATTGCAGTGATCACTGATTGTCATTGGTCATATTTATAGTCCAGCATGTGCAATATACAATTCTAGCAGGCCAGCGTCATTCTGTTGTCTTTACCTAGTGATCAGGCATGTTGTAACAGCCTTGTACTGAGTGAAATGCAATTTTGCCTCTGAATGATTGGCAGAAATGCCAACATATCTCTTTGGCCGCACTAGACAGTTTACCGGAAAGCAGAAAATGGCTGAAAGAAATGTATCCTCACAAAGTGGAGAACATGGGTGAAGTAAATGACATCCATCTTAACAATCCTTATGGTAGCAAGTACAGTACAGGCATGGTCCGTTAACACAAACCATAGCTCAGACTGTTGGGGACTTAGCCACTGTGCCAAAACATAATCTCCTTTCTTCAAGAGGTGAACTCCTCGCTGGGCTTTTCTGTCAAAACATTGCCAACACACAATAGCCTGTTACCGTACAGTGTACCCTTTGATTTCTGTTGTATGGTAGAAGAAAAGAAGATGACCTCCTGCAATGATGGCCATGTAATGCAGTTAGTATTTGGACAACTGGCCAACATGTCAGTCAACGATTAAATAAGCTTCATCCGTCTTGCGGGTCCAGTGAAATCCTAACTATAAGTACAGCCTGGCTCTACAGCTCTGTTACAGCCATATCAAATGTATTTCCCAGCAGTAATCTGTTCTTTCCAGCAGCTGATGTGACGAATCGAGGGAATTCTTCCCTTCTTCCTAAGGGGGAGCCCCCCTCGGCCCCGCTGTGAGGCTAGCGAGGTGAGCTCTCTCGGCAACATCCTCCCTAGTGGTCGAGGCTTGTGGGACCTGAAAGGGAGAGACTTCACCTCTGGTGACAAGGACTCCCATTCCTCTGAAAAACTCCCCAAAGGATACCCCAAAGTGGCCTACTTGGGACTATCAGACCTACCAAAGAATATACAATACAAAGACTTGTATGAAAAGAGAACTATCATATGTTATTTTCAATAAGAAAGAGAGCATATCACTTTAAATAGAAATCCCGATTTAACTGGGACAAGGCGACTGGAGCTGAGAGGACACTGCAACAAGCGGTGGGAGAGAAACGTGAACGCCAGCCAGGAAAGGTACAGACCGATGTAACAGCTGAGAAGGGTGGAGACTTTGCAGAGCCTGCAAGTTTAGAAACTGCTCTGGAGCCAAAAGTAAAACGCTTGACATATAGCATCCTTTCAGAAGGAGAGAGCGAGAAGTTGATGGTGTGACCATGGTCACTTTGTTGTGGACCAGTGTTCCACAAAACAATGCCAAAACTACTAGGCGGTCAAAACCACATACCGTCCTGATACCTGCAGGACAACCAAGCCATCCTGAAAGACAGCATGGCACGTGGGACACCGGATGGAACAGAGAAGCAGAGAAATCAAAGAGCACAACGAACCCTGAGCGAGTGAAGGCCCCTGACATGTTGTCACAGAGAATCAATGGTAAGAGGGAGAGCGGGAGGTCTGGGATGCCGTCAGGGAATCGTTATGGGACTACTCCGGCTTGTCCCAGTCGAGTCGACGAGAGCATAACATGGAAATTAAGAAAGTGGAATGATGATAATGTGAAAAATCCGAATGCAGTAAATATTGAGAGAGAAACATAAAACTAAGAGACAAACGCCTGAGGAGAAAGGCAGAGTACTATATGTGTCAAAAGACAGAGACTAGAAACTAGAAGGAGAATCCTATGAACAGAAAGAATACTATGAATTAAGAAGAAGAGAAGAAACGCCCAAGAGGGAGAACTGAAGAGTCTGGATATCACTACCCTGGGAAGAGGGCAAAGTACCTCTTTATTGCAAAAGGAAACGGGGAGCCTAAATAAAACAGAATGCAAAGAGTTGAAATATAAAGAAACCCCTAGAGTTTGTAAAAAACAACGACTATCTGTGAAAGAAGAGAATTAATATCACCCAGAAGGCAAACCACAAACGGGGAACCAATGTTATGCAAATCCCATTAATACGCATCAAAGTAGTCGTCTAAGGGCAAATACACCAATATTTGAGAACAAACGAAAGTCTAACAAAATCTTGAAAGCGTTACATCAACTGGTTAAGGAAGTCACAAAAGACTCTTTAAATATCGCCTATCGAGGAGAACTAAGAAGAAGAAGAAGAGATTTGCAAGAAGCAATCCCCAGGAGTCATTCTCCTGTCTTCAGTTGTTAGAATAGCGGTAGGGTCCTTAAGTGTTCGTTTTTTGACTGTGGATTTATTCATAGGGACTTCACAGACGACTGAGCACTTTAGTTAGTTTAAACCCACCTTTTAAATGTCCTCCTTCTGACACACCACTCTGACTAAAACTGAGTTTCTAAAATGATGTGGCAAGAGATTGACATTGAGCGTGCCCACGTATGTGACTTAGCATACATTTTGGCACAAATGCTCTAGTGCCAGTTAGCTGGCACATTTTGCAGGTTTGTGGGTGTGTTGCGGAGGTGCTGATAAGTCTAATACTGTGACTCACCAGTGTTTGGGCAGCAGCAAGAGTTTTTGGGCTGATTATACATGCAGGAGTGATATGAAAGTCATGTTTCATTTTCAATATTTATTCCGCTATTTATTCTCACCTCGGTTTTGCCATATTATACTTTCATTACATTGCCAATTGGGAATGTATCCACATCAAAGGTATAACTGATCAATATAGTCTTTATTGAAACTCTTAAGATGCTATAACTAGTTTAGCGGATGGTATGTAAATACAAATGAAGTATTGAAGTGAATTCCTTACAGGTTTTGGGGTGCTGAATTCATATATTCTGCAAATATAGATAGTAACGCAAAATAAATGAAGTATATCAACTCTGTCTTCGTTGCCTTGTCCTTCCCATATCTTCTGAGAAAGTACTTGCCTCGTCACACCAGTACTTAAGATGCACCTATCATTGGTTACAAGTTGAGGATGGGACTCTCCATGGGTGGTCATCCTTGTAGAAATTATATTTGGTGGAACTATACTATATATGTTGACTTTAGCACTAGTCACAAAATTGCTTACTTCCTCAAGCATCCACATGCAATAGTCAAATATATAGCTACGCCTGTGTTTGTGTGTGCAATGTAGTGAAGGAACGTGTAAGATGTAAGGGCATTTGGGAAGACATGGGTCTTTTATGGTAGGGGAAGTTACCGGCTAAGTGATATCGTCCACAGAGTTGGTACAAGTGATCTACCTAGAGTTGCCTTTTCCAACCTTCATGGACGCCGAACAGGCTCGCTGAAAGGAAGTCCTCCCCAATATGCAACCATTATGCCTTTCCTGTCAGTCAGCGTGTTCATGTTTAGGGTCTCCACAACGTGAAAATGTTGACTGACAGGACAGGACGTGTCTAGGCTGCTGGCATAATAATGAGAGCCAGCAGGACCAGCCTTCTGACAACCTGCCAGCTCCCATTATAAGATGATATGCTTTTTGGGTAGCCCACAGTGCTGCTCAGGGATGTACCCCTGATGAGAGGCAGCCAGCACAGTCCCCCGTGCAAATAAAGCACACGGGTGACTGTGTTGCCTGTCAGTCAGGCAATGCAGCGGCCTACTGCTAAGCCGGCAGGCCATGTCTCCCACCGCCCATAGTGACGGGTCACCACTGGTGCTGTATCTATATCTACTAAGCATAGGAGGGAAGCCCACTATCTGAAGACAGCCATATATCCAACCGAAGCAACCTTCAAGATCAGGATAGAAGAATGATGGGGCACTTTAAACACCCTGAGATTGTAAATGAACTGAAGAAGCCCACAAAGTGCAAAAACCCTGGGCGCTAAGCCTGGGCAAAATTATTAGTTCGAACTTCGAACCACCCGAATTTCAGGTGATTCGAAAAGTTCGAACCAAGGTCCTGCTGGCTAAAAAGGAGTCCTCCTTACGTAGTTAATCCAATTCGAGCTAAGAGTCAAACCTGTCAAAATAATAATGGTATCTGTCGCAGTGTTCGTGTCTCCTTAAGAGGCCGACGCCGTGTCACGTGGGTAGCGTCACGTGATGGGGAACGCAAGGGGGAGGGAAATTTCTAGTTAGTTAATGTTGTGCCTTGAATAAAGAAAGACGTATGCACAACCTCAGCGTGTCTGTCCTTCTTTAACTGCCCATCCGGGCCTAACAGTATCTAGCTGGCTTGAATAACTTCTCTATGGCATTACTATTGAACTCTGTGACACTGGAGCTTAAGAGAAATTATGTTATAGAGCCTGCACTTCCTGCCTGGATTATTTGCTTTGAAGACGCAGCACAGAGAGTTCTTCTCTGCCTGGAAATGGTTTAAGTAGCCATACTTTTTCACCCCACATCCATTTTAAAAATTGTACTTTATTTTTGTAGTTGAATAATTCTTCTTTCCAAAACAATTTTATTTTGGTTTAATTTAATTTAGAAAGATGGGAAAAGGAAATCGGTGCATCCTTTTCTCTGGGCAACTCTTTAGAACATGTAACTGCTCCCTCATGAGCAACTTTTTTCTCTGCAAAGTATTTGATGATATTAAAGAGAAGTCACAAGTGTCACTGGTGTAGGTGAGGGAATCCCTGAGAGTGAGATCAGCTTGGGGGATCGGGTCCAAGAGGAGTACAGCCACAAGACCTTTGATTTTTTGAGAAACTTATTTGGGTCTTGAGAAAATAACAGTGACATTTGGCAGGGTAAAGTGTCAGACTAGCAGGGAGGCAAGGCATATAGCGTCTTGAAGTGAACAAATGCAAAGGAACATGCCCCAGGGCAACGCTCTGGTGCAGAAATGTAGGGAATCGTGAGACAAGATAACTCCTGAACTGCAGATAACTGCACAAGTGCCACTAGGTGACCCTCTGGTGCAGGGAAGATAAGAGAATCCCTTAGCACAGTTTGTGCTATTGTAGGCTGAGACAATGACGTGACAGTTTGGGTGGGAGAAAGTTACGGACCTACAGAGAGGCAGGAGGTAACTATCATTGACTGTCCATCTCTTGAATTGAGTGAATTGCGATGGTGCAGGCAATATCTCTGGATTGCAGAAACGATCTTGAGGCAGGGGTGGGGGGCTTCTCGTGCCCTCTTTACACCAGTTACAAGACTTGCTGTGTGCACTAGTGATGCCAGAATATCGCATGACCAATTTGGGGTTATCACACGTCAGCCCACCTGTCATTCTGAGGTGCATGCAGAACATGCATATGAATTGGACCACAATGATTGGGCATCCAGAAATTCAGAGGAGGTTGGACTTAGAATTCCATCCACTATTGCATGGGGCGAGGAGCAGATATTGTGTAACGAAGAGTGGGACAGAACAAAACACAGCGTTCTAGTTCCAAACCCCTCTCTCCTCAACTCCCCTCCCCTAAGGACGAGTCTGAGAAAAATGAAGATGTTTGCAATGACATGGAGAATGATGTTCAAGATTATGATCCATCAGCGTCCGGAGAGAGACATGCAATGTTGATGGAAACAGTGACACTACTGATGAAGAGCAGGAGGACAATGTGACCACAGAGTCAGACGTAGTGGAAGCATGCCCCCCAACCTTTGATCAGTACAGGTTTCATGTCGCAGATCAGATGTATCATCAATTGCCACCTTAAAGAAAATGAATTCCCCACCATTCTTTCAACATCAACACTACCAAGACAGCGTTGAAAAGAACCCAGCCTGCAATCTTTAGCCCACAACAAATATCCAAACGGTGGCAATATTTCACACAGAATAAAATGAAAAATAATCTGGCCACAACATGCCATACATCTTTGTTCTGAGGAAAAGCAGGGGCCAACATGAGTGCCACATCTTAGTGGACCCATTTAATGCAACACCATGCACAGTCGTCGGTTTAACTCCAAAGACCTACAGTGCATCTTTCCCCAAACCAAATGACAAGTACAGTGGCATAACTCAAAAATTGGGGGGCCCCCTGCGAGCCATGCTGAGGCCACCACCAACTCTGCAATAAATCACAGGTTGCGCCACACTCTCGGCCTGTCTATATTACCAAGCATGTGCAATACGCACGAGCATGCTGCTTCAGGGGTACGCCTCACGCGAACTAGGAGAAGCATATATATACATGTGTTGAAATGAATTATACAGCAAACTTTCTGAGAAAAATTGGCTAAAAGCCAGAGCATTTGCAATTGTTTTGTAGGGTAGCACTAGTCCAAAAATCCAATACATGCAAGTCACTAGCAGTGCACAGGAACATTAATGCTTTCTTTAATGTAATACTTTGCTATTAAAAATGCCATGCCACAATGAAAACTTGTCCAACTGGTTGCACAATGTAGACCAGTCTAGACACGTAATAACATATTACAGTAAAGCATGCCAGGCCACATTGAGACATGCCTAGACTGGTTTCCAAAATGCCAGTCAAAGCAATAACACTTAACATGGTTATTTTATCACAGATGCCCAGAAAAATATACAATGCTGCAGTAAGAAACGGCTAGACAGGCAGCACCCAAATGCCAGTCTAGCCAGGTAATTCCACTTAGCAGCACTGCTTTATCAGAGATGTCCAGTAAAAAAAATGTCAAGCCAAACTAAAAAATGACTAGACTGGCTGCACCAAAATGCCTCTCTAGCCACTAATACTAGATATCATGCCTGCTTAACCTGGACATGGATGACCATTGCGATTTATCACATGATCCCCGTCCCACCCACCCCACACATCCCCTCTCCCTCTCACCCCCCTGCGCCAACTCCCAAAATCGATAGTTACCTGTAATGAAAATTATAGGTAACTAAGCCAGGCATTACCTCCATGTCCCAATACCTCATGCCAGTACTTGCATATGAGTCAAAGTGCCTCATACACAAGTACTCAAATGAGGGAGAATAGGGCTATGATTAATGAAGATTACCAATAAGTAACCAAAGTATTAAACACAAGTAGTGGTGCAACACCACTGAGATGACTAGGATTTTCTCCCCCGCCTCCCCCTTGAAATTATGGGCTATGTTGACTCGACCTGACTGACCTACAGAGCCATTGCCGGACAGAACAGGACACAGATCATAAGTGGCACCTGGGTTTCGCTGTTAACAAAGGCCCAGCAATTAATAACATAAAGCATTTCACTGTCAGTGCCTGCATTCAAATGCATAATTCTTTAGGCAATTGAAATCTTGATGTGGGTTTAGTACTTGCATGTCAGGGAAGTGATTGGAAGGGTAGAGTGGGGACATGAGACCGCTTATTCTCACTGCAGTCCATAAGTAAGTGCTTTCAGACTTAAAGGAGTGAGTTAACTGCTTGTAACATTGGAAGCTGCAATAAATAGTCTCATTAGAATGCATTAAGAAGTTAGTTGCCCACGCAAATAGGTTTGCCCTCCCCCACTGCTTGTGAAGTTAGCACCTTTCCCAACATTTGAAGGGTTAGCATGCCCCACTCCGAAATGTAGGTTTCATTGCACCCCTAAACACAAGCACACACACCATACACACACATGCACACCCAGCCACCCATACATTTAAGTGTGCAAACTTTCACCATACGCTCACACGTCACTCCGACTTCATAAAGAAACTGTTTCCGTTAAGGACCGAACCATAATGAAAAAGATGTTTTTATGAAGGCAGAGTGACTACAAAAAGAAACTATTTCTTTTTGAAGTCATAGACCTCCGCACCCCATGACATGAATGCCACCAGTGGGGGGAGCCCTCGGACTTCAAAAATAAATAGTTTCTTTTCGTAGTTACTCTGCCTTCATAAAGAAATTATTTCTGTTACGTTTGAACAGAAATAATGTCTTTGTTAAAGCAGAGTGACTAAAAAAAAAAAAAAAGTTTTTTTTACTCTAAAGGGACATGTGGTGGCAGGGCCCCCCGGACCGCATGGGGTGCAGGGGCCGCCGTTACACTAGTGGACAAGCAGTATACTAGCAGCAGTCCTCACACTTAACCCCAAAAATATTACTGCTGTTACTCTGCTTGGGAGAGGAACACCAAGCCTGTTTCCCAAGGATGTATAGCAGCAGCACCCCACTGCATCAGGCAGGTGTTGTGGAATCATTTCAGTGTGGACAAAAATATACTGGGTCAAGTGACGATGGTGGCTTTTGGGAATACCGATCACAAATCAGAAATTCCCAGCTGCTGCTTCTTCTCACACATGGTGATAGCAGAGTGGTACATCTCACTGTGGCCATTCTCGCTATGGCCACCGTGAGATGGATACTAACTACAGCTGCCGGAGTGTCCAAAAATACATGTTGTAATAGACCTGTAGACCAGTGGTCAGAGCACTGACTATATAGCCTTCACTTCACACAGGTAGCCTTTCCATTATCTAGCAGGAAAGAGGGGACTTGGAGTAATGCTGGGGAGAAACACATGCTTGTCTGACACCAGGCAACCCTTTGGATTTAAGTATTTAAGGGCGGATTCTGAAGGAGAGTTGATATCTTGGAGAAGGTGGAGGAGGTATAGGCAAAGTGACTAAGAGCTCACAATTTACAGTTGTGCTTTGTAACGGAAGAATTGGCAATACTGAGCACAGCCCATGCTGTGCACATGTACAACACCTGGTCATCCCAGGCATTAACAACTGTAAATAGAATGGTCACAGTGGCACAGAGGATCAGCACCCGTTTAAATTGGGTTTACCATGCGAAAAATGCCCTGCGCCAATTATAGGTGTGACACAGGTTGCCACAGCATAAGCTAAAAGCCGAAAGTGCCACTCATTCAAATTCTTATTTTCACAATAATTCCTTATTTGCAAAAATAAATATAAAACATATCAATATCACATGTTGGAGAGGCTGCAGGCACAGTGCAATGCCATCTCAGACTATTGCAACACACACATCAGGGCACTAGATGGGCGTTTTCTTAGCACAAAGCCAGTGGCAGTTTCTGTTGAACATTTGCTCTTTTCTGTGAACGTTTGAGGAGATTACTAAAAGGGTTTGCCCTCACAGTGCATCACTCAGTGAAGTACTCCCTCTGGCAAACCTGCTTGAAAGAAGACTCTCCAACATGGTGAAGTCCCATGACCTGGCGGGTGATGCAAAGGCAGGGCAACTGGTGAGGCACCGGTTTACCATCTTGCGTGGTGACCTACGGGTTGTCGGAATCAAATGTAACAATAAGTACCTGCTAGCTATGATTTGGGCACACAATTCAATGTGAATGTGGCCACTATTAGTCACCCAGTGTCAAGGGAGGAGGATTTGCAAAAACTATCTCAAGGAGGAGGCGCTTTGACAGCATGCAAGGATGCCTTGGTGTTTGCAACATCAAATGGAGGAAGAGCGCAGGCAGCAAAAAGAGCTTCAAGCGCCCCTAAGTTTTCCAACAACCACAGGAATGTCCAGATTGTCTGCACCAATGGCCATAGCATCACTGACACCAGATGAAAGCTCTATGACTAGTCCAGGTGTAGCCAATGGGGAGGAAATACTGTGTTACACCCTTCTCACAGACTTTGGCATCTTGCAAACTGATAATGCATCAACAAGACCAGACAGTGGACCATATGCTTCACAGATGCTTGATGCCTACCTACTGAACATTTCACGCATGTGAAGATTTGGGGACCCATTAGAATGTTGGAACAGCATGCGGTCCGTAAGGCCGGTAGCATTTATGAGAGTTGCACTGACATTGCTAACCTGCTCCCCACCTCCCCCAGACCCACAAGTGAGTTTTCAGTCCGGCCAGGGCTATTGTCTGCAGTGCTTCAGGTAGAACAATTGACTTTTTGGAAAATGTATGAGCACTCCATTGCGGCAGGTTATATGAAGTCATATACCCACAGCTGACACAGCAGCTCGTCTGAGGATGGTCAGTTGTCACCCGCCACTGCCACTAAATGCTGTCACTAAATATTGGAGCAGGGTTATTTTATAGTGCATATCATTGAGAAACTGATAGTGACTGAGAGGCCCTTAACCTGCACTGACTTGCTCATAATGAAGACCTGCCATTGCTTCTCGAGGCTATACAGTGTTGCCATCCTAGCATTGCCTCAGTTGTCCAAAAACCTTTACTCTCAGTTTCCCATACTTTCTTTCACCCCACGTCCACTTTAAAAGGTGTACAGTATTTGTGTCTTCAAATCCTTTTCATTTCAGACATTTAATTTCAGAGAATTTATTTTTGATTAATTTGGTTTAGAAAGACTGGACAAGACATTATTACATTGTTTACTATCAAAGCCACCCGTTACAGCACATTGGTACTCTCTCATTCAGCATATGTCTTTCTTTGCAAAATATCTGTTATTATGAAAGGGAAGTCGTAGCATTTTTAAGTGCTTACAGAGCTTTTAGCAGTTTGTTTTGATCTCTGGGGCAGTGATTTTTGCTCATTAAAAGACCAGATATTCCACTTTAATTTAGTGTCAGTATTTTTGCTTCGTTTTTTCAGTGTATTCATTTGACATATACTTCATAAGACCACAGAAAAAAATATGTGCATGTTTTACTGTGTGGGATTT
The DNA here is from genome assembly GCF_040938575.1 of Ambystoma mexicanum. Lineage (NCBI taxonomy): Eukaryota > Metazoa > Chordata > Amphibia > Caudata > Ambystomatidae > Ambystoma > Ambystoma mexicanum. Next base: position 735,847,610 of record NC_090934.1, on the reverse strand, counting down.
CATTTATGATTCCCTGCATGGAATGAAATGCTAATGTTCTAGGCTGCACATCTTTTGTGCTATCTCTGAGAAAGAATGTACGTTCATGCCTCTGCCTTTATTTCACTGCTGGATTGAATGGGTGGTTACCTGCAAGCAACATTCAGGTGTTCTGGGCTTTCATACTTGAAATCACTGTTAACTGGTTTTCATGTTGAGTCTTTTGCACAAAGGATGACTCTTAATTTTACAAAGAGTGGCTCTGCTAGTCGATAGTCAATTCAAAGGATGAGCCTGGCCAGGACCTAATGTCTTTGGATCCGGAAATAAATTGCGCTGGTGGACCATGGGATTCTTTCTGGCCCTCAGATAAGTTGCTTCTCACTCTAGCTACTCACACAGGAGTTCCAATGCCTCTCTGAAAACAATAATCAGAAAATGGGTAATAATAATACCACCATTTATTACACTGTTGGGTGATGGGCGAAATTCAACATAATGCCCTGTATAAAATGGCAATTATTCACATTTTCTTTTACTTTTTGTAAATATATTTGGTGGGTGTTTTCAATATTGTAAGGTTTTAGTGATTTTTTTAGGAAAGGATCAAAATTGAGGATTGTGACTAAGGAAATTAAAAAATAAAAAGGAAACACTGAGCCTGGCTCAGATGGCTCTGAAATGTGGCAGGACGATTTTGTTTTTAGTTGTGCCACTTTGGAATCAACCCTCTCCATTGCTGTGAACCCTGACACCAGGACAGCAGGTGGTGGCTGTGGCCTTTTGGGGAGGAAGGCAGGAGCGTAGGTGTTTAAGGCTTCCTGCTGGCCTTTGTGTGGGAGGACGGTGTGACTGATAAGGCACCAATGTCGGTTTCTTCCTGAAGTGCCTCTGCATGGTAGCTGTGGTTAAACAGATCCCCTATCCCTTCCCTACCACATTCCCACAAAGGTAACTCGCCACCATCACAGCCTTTTTGTTGGTGGGGTTCCCTAATAGCCATGGAAACATTTTCCTAAACCGCTGAGTCAGTAGCCCCTTTCTGCCCCTGTCCTATTGATGTCTGGTATCCTACAGACCCCCCCTAGTCCCCTGCTGCAGCACAGGTGTTGGTAGTGGCGTAGGCCGCTGAACCTCAGCAGTCTGAGGCAAGGACTACTGCTGCTGCTGCTCTTGGGTCTCTCCTGTGGTGTGCTGGCTTGAGGCAGGAAAGCACCCCTCTCTTAAGCTTGACAGTCTTCTTTCCCAGATTCTTCCCGTCTCCATTTTTCAAAAAGCATGTAAAGCACACCATACAACCACCCACAACACCCAGCTCCTTCTCCCTGTGCCCGTCTGCTGTGCCTCTGTCTATTCCAGTGCCCACCCAGAGGCAAGAACAGGAAACAGGAAGTTTGTAATTTAGTTTCACTTTCTCTTACTAGATTGAGCCCACTCAACACAGCTGAGTTTCATATGGCTCGAAAAAGATCAAGCTGGTTTTACTCAATATGCCTATTCAAATAAGCTGTAATGCAATAAGAGCAATAGAGACCTACCTATTGGCTCGAAGTGGACTGAGCCAATTCGAACCACGTACAAGTTAAATCCGACTACCCACAGTGTGGATTTGAACTGCTTCGAACAAATTTATGGTTCTATCGATTTAGAGTTGGCGTTGTCTTCGAACTGTGGCTCGACCCCATACAAAAACCTGCGGTTTGACTCTTTAAACAGTTTGAATTGCTGTCAAGTGGTTCATAAATCTCACAAGCCTGTTTACAAAAAAGTTTGACCAGGCCTGCTAGACACTGGGTTGCACTTGCTTTTGTTCATTCTCCATAGATTATCCCTGCTGTGTTTTAGGTGACTTCTCCATAGACCCTTGTGGAGTTCCCCTAACCCATATCTCTAAATGCTGTGTCCCAGGGTGTAGTTAACCCATATGTGAGACCTTTGGGACTGTTATCAGGGTGCATTAAGCAAGCTCTATAAAACGGGGGAACCTTTCCCACACTCCTGTTTTTATATTCCTCCATTGTTCACAGTTTGCCTAGTGCAACTGAGTAGGCTACTATGACAGAATGCAATCTCATGAAGGTGGATTAGCCCAAGCTCGTTTTTTATTTGTATTGCATGAATTGATGCAGGTAATTCTATTTCTGACAGGGCGGTCTGTTAATCAGCCCCCCTTTCATCAATGCTCTATGCCAAAATTATAGTGCAAAAATGTGCCTTTGCTGAGATAACCTTCAGTTTCCCTTAGTGCCAGTCCTACTGCGTCACATGGCAGGCTCAAAGGTCCTCTGTACATTTCTAACAACTGTTGGAACACAACGTTTCTGTCATGACTGTACCACTGGCGCACCAATTGGCACCCATCGTGGACTATTTGGGACTCATTCATTTTCAATAATCACCCCTGTACAATGCCTATTCATATTTTTGCCTTTACTTTCTATTTGCAAGACTTTGGAACTTCCTTATTTAATTTCACAAACTGCATGTCCCATAATGCACCTTGTGTCAATTCCCGTTCCCTGGCTATTCCTATGCAGCAGTCTTAGAACTACAATCCCCAGAAGCCTTACAGATCAGTGCTGCTTTCACTTTCCCGGGTCCAGAGAGGGAGGAGGCTGATTAGCTTCAGGTGTGCTGCTCCACGTGCTGCTAATTAGCCTGCTTCAGCACAGGGCAGGTCAGTGTTTAAGCAACTTCCTGAAGGAGCACAGGCCTCTTGCATTGAGCTCGGTTCCAGCCCTTTGTTGCCTTGATCCTTGGATGTATACTGTGTACTGTTGTTTCCAGGACCTGCTCCTGTTCTAGGGTCCTGTGCTCCCTGCCTTGCAGCCTTACTACTATGCCTTCACTCCCTTGCCTTTTGCCCTGCACCTCTGTGCTTCCTGTACTGCAGCCCTGCTCCCCTGCTTGCAGTCCTGCTTGTTCCCTGTCTACAGCCCCTTGCTCTCTACCACCAATGATCCTGTTCCCTGCCTCCAGTTCCTTGTGATGTGCCCATTGCCTGTATTTCCTGTCTTTAGCTTACTTGAGTCCTCAAGCCTGCCCTTGTTATCCATTTCAGAACTACAGTTCCCTTGTTATCAGTCTTCAGTCCTGCCCATGTTATCCCACTTCAGAGCTACCTCTGCACTTAGATTCTAGTTTTCTTGCTTTTCTTCTTTCTTACAGTTCTTTGTCCTGAACCTTTCTCACTTTGACTTCCCTTTTTCCCTGGATATTTCTGTTACAGTTCGTGTCTTCTCTTGTGCCATGTGTATTTCCTTTGTTCAGAGTTTGGCTGCTGGGTTTCCAGCAGGCAAGCTCTGCCCCTTTCCCTTTTTTGCATTTCAGTAATGTACCTTGTGACATTGTTAACGGTGTGCTGGTTCCTGTTTCAGGAGGCAGTCATTGTTCAGTTCCTGCTGGACCCGTACAGGCTTCAGTCTTGTGAGTACTGTATCCTTGTTCATGCCTTTAGGGTCCACACACCAACACTCAGTGCTGTTGCTCCTTTCCATGAGCATTCAGAGTGGGGCCCTGTAATAGTAACCAGCTCAGAAGGCTGGGTTTCCATGGTTCTGTGGGACAATCTTCCCCCATTCTCCATACACCCCAAGCAGGAATATAACATGTTTGTTTTGCTTGTACTCCCGGCACATCAAGTGGGTGCTCAGGCGAGTGCTGTTTTGCTGAGCCCACCTCTTGATCCTTGCTGCGAGCTACGCGATTCTCCAGCTCAAAGAAGGACTTTATACATTTTACCGCTCTGCCTCCTAATACCCATAAGCCCTATAAAAACAAAGGACTGTGCGCATCGGGTGAGTGCTCAGGCGAGTGCTGTTTCACTGAGCCCACCTCTTGATTCTTGCTATGAGCTACCCGATTCTCCAGCTCAAAGAAGAATACATTTTACCTGTATGACTTTCTTGAATCCCAATCCCCGGGGAGCGATGGACTCCCCCCAGAGTTCTACAAAACCTATGAAGACATCATCACTCCAATACTGCTGGGAGTCTATACGGAAGCATACGAAGAAGGAATTCTCCCCAGCACCATGAAGGAAACCATTATAATCCCTATGCTCAAACCAAACAAGCCGCCCGACCGTTGCGATTCCTATCGCCCGTTAGCGATGCTGAACTACGACGCCAAGATCTTAACCACCATTCTGGCTAAGAGGCTCGCGAGGGTGATTGGGACTATTGTACATGAGGACCAAAATGGGTTCATCCCGGGACGCAATACCACAGCCAACCTGAGGAGGCTACAACATGTCATAGCCGAAACCCATGAAAGCGCTGAGGATCTGGCGGTGCTATCACTAGACGCCGTTAAGGCCTTCGACTCCATCTTCTGGGAGTGGTTAATTGAGGTGCTGAATGAGTTTGGGTTTGGAGAAGGCTTCGTGAAATGGGTCAGGGTCCTCTATAGCTCACCCAGGGCCAGAGTGAAGACCGGACGAATAATATCAGAAGCCTGGGCGATACAAAGAGGCACCAGGCAGGGCTGTCCGCTGTCACCCATGTTGTACGCCTTAGGACTGGAGCCGATCGCCATCTTCTGCAGGAGACAGTTCTTTGATGCAGGTATAAAACTGGGCAACAGACACTTCATAATTTCCCTATATGCGGACGACGTACTCTTATACGTAAAGGACCCACAAGTGAATGCGCAAGTTCTACTCGATGTCCTGGACAACTATGCCCGCTACTCCGGAATCAAATTTAGCAGATCTAAATCCTGTGCATTCCCACTAGCCAAACTCAACAAGATAAGCATGGAAGAATTACCGGAGGTGGGGATAGAGTGGCAATCAGGAATGTTCCGCTACCTGGGAATCAACATAACACATACCCCAGAACTCACCCACGAACACAACACTGAAAAAGCAACAAAAGCACTTCGCAACTCCATGAAGTTCTGGTCTAAGCTGCCACTTGCCATGATGGGTAGAGCAGCAATTGTGAAAATGATCATCCTACCGAGATTCCTCTACTACTTCACGAATGTCTGCCACTATATCCCTAAATCCTTCTTTAAGAAACTGGATTCGCTAATCAGAGACTTCCTGTGGGGCCCAGCCAGACATAAGCTACCCCTGAAGATCCTCACGCTGCGACATAAACAGGGGGGGATACAACTCCCGGATCTACACATGTATTACTTAGCAGCTCAACTCAGCCATGTCACAAAGTGGCTCCAAGACGACCCAAATGCCGAATCAGGACTACTAAGGCTAACATCTTCCAATCTGTTTCCCAAAGAATCACTCTGGAACCCACTTAAACAAACACTAGAAGTCCCTATGATTGTACAGCTGGGTAGACAAATTTGGACTAGAACCTGCTCTATCCATCAAATCACTCACCCGTACTCTCCTGACACCCCCATCCTTGTGGACGCATGCCAATCCATAACAGACCTCAAAGTGGTAAGAAAATGGGCGAGCGCTGGGATTTACACTTGGGGCGACAAGTATGAAGACGCCAAATTCAGAGAATTCGAAACGATCCTGGAATCAGAGGAACTAAACAGAGGCCAATTCCTGTGGTACCATCGTCTCAGACAGATTGCAAAGTCAAAATGGTCTGAATGGCCAGAAGAACCCAACCCTAACCCCCTCCTTAACGAGATGCATGAACTCTCAGACGGCTGGAAACCAATAACCCACCTCTACGGCCGACTAATAGACAGGCCCAACCCTAAAAGTGCGGCACTAAAAGAAAGATGGGAACTTGACCTCCAGGTCACGCTCACGGACACTGAATGGGAGAGAGTGCTACTTTACCCCAAGGAGGTCTCCAGGAACACCAGATTCCGACAAATCCAACTCAATGTTCTCTACAGAACATACATGACCCCGAAGAGAGTCGCCAGTTTTAACAAAAAGGCAACATCAAACTGCCCCTGGTGCGACACCACCCCAGCAGACCTACTGCACATGTTCTGGTCTTGTAACAGGGTGTCACAATTCTGGTCTAAAATAAAGCAAACTTGCATGGAAGCTGGCATTACCAGATACAACTGGGGCCCCCAGGAATGCCTCTTTGGAGCATACCCCAGACTGAACAAGATCAAACACGTAGTCAAGCTGATGGACATTTCCTGCATCCTAGCCAAAAGAACCATAGCTATGGCCTGGAAATCTAAACCAGGCCCGAGATACCAACACTGGCTCAGAGAATTAGCGCGTTGGACCACAGCCGAGACCAGGGCCTGGCAGGATGGAGCTACCACTGGAACAGCCGACGTGAACAACACCCTTGAGGCGTGGAAAGCCCTCCTCCGCGACATACCCTTCTCTGCTGACTACAAGCCCCCCTGAGGTGCCTGCCCACCCTAACATCAAACAACTACAGAACCACCTAGTACCTGAACCTCGAACATTCATACGCCCCGGAACCCTGCCTTCGCACTCCTTTCCTCCGGAACACCATCTGAACGCAGACATCCTCGCAAGAGACTGTGCATGTTTGTTGTTATTTCTTGTTGTTACCTGTTTCTTTTTCATCCTGCTTGGTTAATGAACACCTCCACTAAACGCAATCTTGATATGTGAACTTACCTAAATGCCAATAAAAAGTGTTTTATAATAATGACTTTCTTGAATCTGGGCCCTTAAAATATACTGTGATCCTCTTTTTTGACTCAAACGTTACTTTAAAACACCTAAAAAGACTCTTTCTCATCTCTTATACAGACTTGGTATAACCCTGACTCCTAATACCCACAAGCCCTATAAAAACAAAGGGCCACTCGTATCGTGCACACACATCGTGTGAGTGCTCAGGTGAGTACTGTTTCGCTGTTCCGCTGAGCAGCATACAGCGTCTCCTCTGCACTCCACCCCTGATTAACGTGTTTTGCGCTCCCAGAACCTCACGCATTCGCTCACATCAAACCTGAAGAGGCGTTATCATGTCTACTTACACCCTGAAAATAAACATGCCGCCGCTCTGTAAAGCAGCAGCGATTGCTATCTTTAAAAAAAAAATGCACCCAAATTCATACAGAAATCCAAACTAGAGAAGACCTCTTGTTCCAAATCTCGATCATTAAACCTAAGATCCATGTGGCTTCTCAGTTCAAAGCGCCCTGCAATCAAAGTGAAAGAAATGCTATCCCTCTAATGACCAATACCCCCAACTCCCTTGATCACTCCAACGAGAATACAACGTGCAGCGTGAACTCACCGAATTCTCCCGCACATCATATTTCCAACGAAGACATTCTTGCATGCCCATTGCAAGATGGCCCTTGCTCGACTACGGACCAACCTGAAGCTTGGCAACTAGCTGAACCGGAATCACACCACGACGCAAGAACTACGGCAGTTATGATACACGCAGGTAATCTTACTATGCCCTTGCTATACTCGCAAGCTGTGAAATGCAAAGCGACTGGCGGCTTAATAACCGACGATCCCTCTCAGCTCAAGTATCCTGTAATTAACAGTCAGGTAACTGATCCCATTGCCATCAGAGATCTTCTGGGTCACGGCACTCATGATGAAGGCCCCATTGAACAAATAATAGCAGCTTCAAGTGAACTGATAACTGATATGGCTGTGCCAGAAACGCAGCTATGCTACCAGATACTACATACTTCCAGTCTCTCTCAATAGCTGATACTTCAGCCAAACAAGTCAATATATAGCCCTAACTCTTCAATTATTTCCGATACATCATTCAGTAAGCCATCCCCAAGACCTTCTTTTGGCCTAAGACATCTTCCCACTACTGCCTTTGGAATTACATTATCTGCGATGAACAATGGTCGCCATAGCTTGTCCAGGCTATAGGACAACCTAGAAAAAATATCCTTTGCTCAATCGGATGCTCTACAAGAGATAGCGACGAAAATCTACAACTTATCTGTCACCTTCCAGGACTAAAAGATCAAAAGTGATAAGAAGCAGACTCACTATGACTAGCCCGGCAGGGACGAAATGCCCCTCCCTCTGACCACTTCAAAAACCCATATACCGACCACTGATGCCGATTTGAGCTGACCTCACTACAAGTATGCACAAGAGGATGCTAAATTAGTAATTGACGATAACCAAGTCCCGCAAAAAGCTACGAATACAACCGACAGCCTGAAAGACTCGATATTTGAAGTAGTCACTAGACCAAATCAAAAACGCAGCTATGCTACCAGATACTACATACTACCAGTCTCTCTCAATCGCTGATACTTCAGCCAAACAAGTCAATATGTAGCACTAACTCTTCAATTATTTCCGATACATCATTCATTAAGCCATCCCCAAGACCTTCTTTTGGCCTAAGACAACTTCCCATTACTGACTTTGGAATTACATTATCTGCGATGAACAATGGTCGCCATAGCTTGTCCAGGCTATAGGACAACCTAGAAAAAATATCCTTTGCTCAATCGGATGCTCTACAAGAGATAGCGACGAAAATCTACAACTTATCTGTCGCCTTCCAGGACTAAAAGATCAAAAGTGATAAGAAGCAGACTCACTATGACTAGCCCGGCAGGGACGAAATGCCCCTCCCTCTGACCACTTCAAAAACCCATATACCGATCACTGATGCCGATTTGAGCTGACCTCACTACAAGTATGCAGAAGAGGAGGCTAAATTAGTAATTGACGACAACCAAGTCCCGCAAAAAGCTACGAATACAACCGACAGCCTGAAAGACTCGATATTTGAAGTAGTCACTAGACCAAATCAAAAAAAGAAAACAACTAAATTTTAAAACATTGAAAATCCCAAAAATAAACAATTCATAAATGCTCTATCAATTGCTGAAATTAGGCAGGAATCCAAGATCTATGATCGACAGCAAGACATCCGTGAAGATACTACGAACACCAATAAGAATAAGCCTGACAGTGCTGAGATCCCCAAAAATCCGCCCATGACCCAGTACGACGAAATAGCCCAGGAAGCAATGAATTTCTCCACTTATTCAATAACGACATTACAATCCAAAGATGATCTAGAATCAACTGATTACCCTGAAACTAATCTAAGTGATATCAACATAAGACCTTACACTCTGGATGAGTCTCAAACTGACAGGCACTTCTTAACTTTAGAAGAAAAAAAGAAATCCCAAGGTTAAGACTAGAAAGCAAGATACAGCAGAAGACCTAGAAAATAAACATGGATCCCGCTCACTTATTAAACATACAGAACAACCTAATTACATTCCACATAAAAAGGAAGGTGAACAACAAAGGAATCAAAATGAACCAAACCATATAATCATTGATCACTATGACAACCTTGTCATAAAGATGATAGACAGAGAAAGACGCGTTCCTTATCCAAACAGGACCACTATTCTCACAATGTTCAAACCATTCAGAATCTAAAATTAATTGAAACCAGAGCTATTGAGGCAATACAAATTAATAATACTCGTAAAATGGACACTGCCACCCTAATTGTGTCATCTCTTATTGCAAAAGAAAGAATATGGAACTCAAGAGACCTCCTAGCTGAACATGGTGTTATGCTAAACATTAAACACGCTTACAGAACGACTAATATCAACTACCAGAAACAGAGACAAGAAGAAAGAGATGACGATAGCAAAGAAAAATATGTATTTCGCGACCTTCTAATAAACTGCAAAGGTTCAAAAGGTAATCTCAAACGTGAAGTCTTCTGCGAAACTGAAAGAACATCTCCCCTCACAACGAATGGTCCTGGTTATAAAACGCTATAAAAAAACGAATCATTATGCTCCCTATTAGAGCCAAGCCACTGCAACTAATTACTCATTCAAAATAGGTGTATGGAACACTCAATCCTGAATTACCATTAAATAGATATGATTTATTATTGTTACAAGAAACCTGGATAACTGCTTCTCCTATCATACCAGATTATGATATAATGCTGGATTTAGCCATCAAAATAAATAAAGGAAGACCGATGGCAGGACATCTAACTTCCTGTCGCATAGACTCTGGAGGCAAACCTACAGCATGGCTAAATCCCCATCCTTGTATACAACTTGTTAAATTGGAATTTCCACCCACAATGGATGCATCTTCTACACAAATAGCAATTCTGAATCTATATTGGAACTCTGCTGCTATCTCAGACGATGATTTCCTCCAACACGTCTCCTCTCTACTAGATGTTGTGCATATGGATCCTATCTATTCAACAATAATCATAGCACGCGAGCACAACCTACAGTGGTTTAATAGTGGCAAAACATTAAAATCCACTAAGGCTGCCAGATGGATGAAAAAGATGAAAGAAAGAAAATTCACAATTCTGAACGGCACATCTCCCCAAACCTATCTGGAAAAGAGGTAACCGCTATAATAGATTATGTATTCGTATCGTCCCAAGACATAACTAAAGTAACTAAATTCACAGTTATCCCTACCAAGGATAGCAATCATAATCTACTAGAGATCACATGCCACAGAAAAAACCTTGCTTACCAAGATCATTTTACTGCAATGCTTTAACACTAAATAACGGACGAATTACAATCAAATGGACGGAAACCATTGCAATTAATAAAGAAAAAGATGATAGAAAATTGCTCAAACCTATACAAAGGACGACGACACACGCAAGATTCCTTGTATAAACACCTTCTGATCATGTTTCGGGAGAACCCATCAAAAGGTCGCCGCTCCCTGAGATTGCATAAACATCCAAATGACCAGACTATTAAACAGATGAAGAAGGACATGAGAACTGAACTTAAGAAAATTAGAACAACCATGCCAGAGAAGCAAATGACTCTCTCTATCAAAATAAAAAACAAATATGGACACCGGATAAAGCAGTACAAGCCAGCAAAATGCACTCTGATAATGAAAATATGATAAGAACTCTATCCACCAAATCAAGTGCTCAAATTTGGCACTTATTAAAGAATGAAAATAACAATGCAAACTCAACCCTGCTACTGAATGCAATTAGTGAGGCTACGTGAAACTGATGATATCATGAAACAAATAAAAAAGCTCAGCTCATCCCGCTGCCTGGGAACAGATGGAATTACAAATACCGCTCTAAAACAGCACCCTGAAATATGGTCAGAAATTTTAACCATGATATACAAGGCAATAGAATTTACTGGAACCATTGCCCCATCATGGCAGCAATCCATACTTATTCCGATTTTTAAAAAAGGAGGCAGACAAAATCCCCTAAACTATAGATCATTGGCTCTGTTGGATTCACCAGGCAAAATATATGCAAAGTTAGTTCTTTGTGACATGCACAAATGGCTCACCCAAACCAAAAGAAATGACACCTTACAGTCAGGCTTCATCCCCGGAGTGGGATCTGCCTCCAATGTATTAACCATTGCTGTACTAAAGGAACAAGGTAGATCTGAACAGTCCTTGTACTTGGCATTTGTCGATTTCAGACCGGCCTTTCACTCCATTCCATGTTGTAGACTATGGCATAAACTAGAAAAAGTAGACTGTCCAAAACACATATTAAATATAATAGTACAGTTATACTCTAACACATCTGTAAGAGTGAAACTGGACCAGAAAGGCCTTCTGTTGCAGCCTATTTAGACCTATTGTGGCCTCAAGCAATGCTGTATACTTGCTGCCACCCTATTCAATTTCTATATCAGCGACATAGGCAAACAACTTGGAGTAGTCAGATCCTTCCATCCGAAACTTGCCTACTATATGCAGACAACCTAGTTCTTGCTGATAAAAACCCTATTGGTCTGCAGAGACAACTATCGGCCGTACACAAATATGCCACAGAAAACAAACTCGAAATGAATACAGATAAAACAAACATCATGAAACTAAAGTTTGGTAAGAAAGCCTATAAACTATCAAAATTCAAATGGTCTATGCATGCCTCCCCTCTGATATGCATGAACGAATACAAATATCTAGGTACTAACATCAAAGTCAGCAAAATTGACCTTCCGTATAAGATTGAAATAAAACATAAAATACAAACCCTAAGTTCGCAAGCAAAGATCATCTACGGGAAATATGGGAATTCTTGCTTTCGCTAGTGATAATATACTACAAACAAAAAGTGATCCTGACAGTTACCTACGGTGCCAAATCCAAATTAACACACTGCCAGCCTGATTGGGACTATATTGAAGGCTCCTTTTGGAAATCACTATTACCCGTGCCTCCCTCCTATCCAAGAGCCATTATATGATACAAACTTGGCCTAACATCACTAAAAGCAAAGGTGTGGTGGAACACAACAGCCTCGTATAGAAAATACCTAATGAAAGACTGTTATAGGAACACCTTAAACCATATAATCGCAGAGGCCATTGAGAACGATGCCCTCAATGAGATATCGAAATGGAGTGCATTATGCAAATGGATAATGGAAAGTGCCGACATTGATATAAACACTCTCGTAACGAACCCAGACAGAGTTAAAAGAAAACCGTGGAACTATAATTGGATCGCCACCTGAGACAAATGTCAAAACTATACAATCTGGGATCCCTCTACTTTCCCTCCAAAAACAATGGATCAAGTACCGAAGTATATGATGAAATATCCGGACAAACAGTATCTTGCAAAAATACTGAGCCTACGACTGGATCTCTGACCGATGAGAGCAGTTACTGCAAAACGTCAAAAAGAAGATACTGCAGCTCTGATTCTGCCAATGAATCACTAAAACATTTATTAGTATATTGCGAAAGCCTAACCCAGTTGCGAACTGAAATTTACTACATTTTTTTAATGTTATTGCATATTAGACCAAAAGGAAATGTGGCTTCAAATAATCAATGCTAACCATCTTTATTTAAATGTAGCCTCTTTAAGGTTTCTTGAGAAATTACAATTGCAATAATTCTGAACTTAAGAACAGAAGAAACAATGAAATGTCCCAGAAGTGATTTGAAATTAGATCAGAAGAGGCTAAAAAAAAGTTTTACAAATGTTTTCAATTTAAAAAAAAAAAATGTCTTCATATATTTGTAATAAAATGTAATATAAGATTTTAGAAATATAAATTATATCTCTTATGTACTAAAATGCGAAAGGCTAAATCACAAGCTGAAACGCATAAAATAAAAAAGAAATTAAAAAATGTACTCCCTTTCCCTTTCTGTTCACTGCCTTTGATGGCTATCCTTTCTTGTCTGCATGACTCCTTGTACTCCTGCTTCTTGTCTACTTTTCTCCCTTCGTCTTTGGGGCAACTTCTCTACCTGCAAGCCCCTTGACAATTTGTGCAGGCAGGGGTGGCTTTTTACATTTCTGCACTTCTGTTTCCAAATGTGCCAATTATATTTATTCATTTATTTGCATTTTTAAAGCGCTCACACAGCCCGTGGGCATCGGGATGCTGTTACAGGAATTGTTTGTTTTTTTAGTTGCATAATTGTAATTTGTGTCTTAGTTGCGTATTTATAACACGGTTAAATACCCAGAGGTTTCTAAGCGTGGACCCAGGGATCGAACCTGTGTTGCTTCGTGTCGTCTTGCTTCCAAGGCGAACACGTTGACGCTGAGCTATTCTCCCAGGATATGCCTAATTCAGTCTGCTGGAATGTATATCTTTAAATATAAGACATGCGTGGTTGTGGCATGCTGACTACTAAGATCTGTGATGAATCCAAGGAGCTACACTTACCCTCTAGCAGACATGGGATTGGGATCCCTCTCGGGGTGACACTCCCTATGGGGACAATAATGCCCCAGAGAGGGACTTAACTCGCCATCCCTTCCCACTAGACACTAACATCTTTATGGGGTGTGTTGGAACTAAGGTATATAATAACCATATGATCCCTTAAATGGCTGCTTGTGTTTGTGCCCCAAACTTTACCTAGTTCTTATGCTAAAACGGAGAAAGAAGGAAAGAACAGCCTCTTAGAGGCACGTCAACTAAAGAGACAATCAGAATGGAGAATTTGAAAAGCTGGGAGAGTTGAGATCTGAGAAGCTCTGGCGAGTGAAAAGAAATGAGGAGGAAGAGTGAGACAGGACACTTTTTGGGGAAAATACCAAGAAGCCCCAGATTTGGGAGAGAGACTGAGACAAGCCCCGGTGTGGGTAAAGTACAAAGATAGCCCAGAGATTGGAGAGAGAGTAAAAAGAAGAGGAGCCCAGAGTGGGGAGAAAGAGATTAAAAGGACCAAGATTGGGAGAAAGCAAAACAGTGGAAAATCTCCCTGAAGGGAGAAAGAGAGAAACCAGAGAGGCTGTGCTGCAGTACACAAATTATGTGTTTGGGAATGTGAACATAGACAAGGGCCTATGGTAAAGAGATGCAGGGCTGGGGGTCAGAAGCCAGCAGTCCTGCCATTCATTGGGCAAGGCCCAGAAAGTATGTATTGGATGTTTTAGGTTTTCCTTTGAACAGTAAGGAGGGAAAGTAGGTTAGAATAGGATTTCTGGACAGAGTACTTCATATATTAACCATCTTGACACCCTCACAATCACCCCTTTTGACCTTCATTTGTATAGAGTAGGGCTTAGTATCACATATTTAGGGAAAGATTAGATCTTTTCAGTCTGAAGAGAGAACATAACCTATGAAAATCATGCCTCCTTGTCCATCTCCTGACTTTGACTGACAATAGAGCACATAATTATACAACCACCGTAATTTGATATCACACACATATCAGCTCCATGAGCAGGGCCCAGCTATGACAGTACTGATGTATATTGGTGTCTTCTCTTTGTGAGGAGTCAGGAATGACATTTGGACACAAGGTAGACATGATTTCGGCAAAAGACCTTTATTGAAAAGAAAAAGGGGCTAGGAAAATGCCTTTCTACCCCTGTTCTAGAGGTATATCCCTACCTAAAAGTAAAACTAAGGATCTGTCGGTGTCAGAATGTCCAAAACAAAACTGTCCCATGTCCAAAGTTCTATTCTGACCCACACACTCTAATGAAATACATTCTAAGGTAAAAAGGATAATGTATTTGGCCTAACATGCTTTAGAAATGTTCAAAAAGAAACTACTACTGCCAGGGTTTTTTCCGTTCCTTAAATTCTGAACTAGTACAGCCTTTTGGCTACTCCTGTATGTCCTTGCCTAGTGTACTTTCAACCCAGGACTTCCTTTACACACTTGCAACTGCCTGGGATACTCTCCTGCCAGAGATTTCTGTAATCACACACTTGCAAATGCCTGGTGAACTCTCCTGCCAGGGCTTTTCTCATCTGCACACACTTTTAGTTGCCTGGTATACTCTCCTGCCAAGGCTTTTTACCTGTGGGCTCTTGCTCACACTTCCAGACTTGATAATCCTGCATGTTTGTCTTTGTGGCTAATATACTCTGCTCGACATGATGTGCCTTGTTAGGGTTTCCCACATACATATATTGAGTACATTGGCAAACTTGAAAGTCTCTTCCTTTTGAGTTACTTTCCCGTTTTGCAAATTTCTCTTTCACTGTTTTTCTATCGGTCTTTTGAAAATTGCTCTTTCACTCTTTCTCTCTTGCTTCCGTTATTGCCAATTATATCTACTCGGTGTGGCTGCCAATACGCCCCAGTATTCTCTCTGTCCCAGGGTGGACTCACCTGCTCTGAAGGCATTCCTGGTTTATCCCACGGCCAGCTGGTGATGTGCGTTCCCACGTGCAAATGCTTTTATCTGGTGTTCTTGCTTCTCGTGGCCTCAACTGGGCTTGTTTGCTTCCCACGGGTCTCTGGTAAGTGAAATGCTGCTCTTCAACACCCGAGAACACCCAGGAGTCTTGCGTTGACTTCTGGCATTCCCGCAGCATCGGCCTTTCTGCAGCAGTCTTCGGTTCTTCCACTCTCGAGCCGGATAGATACACCGAAGTTCCCTCAGCTTGCTCAACTCCCAGTTTGCATCGAGTGGACCAGTCCTCTCCCGCCAGCAGTGTGTGTCTGTTCCTTGCCTCTGTGGATTAAATATCACAGACACAAATGTGGACTGGCAACAACTAGAGAGCTGCCGGTGCGTGTGGCTTCCTGTGCTCTGCATTACTTTGCTCCTCATCCATGTCCCAGTATTTCAGTGATTATGGGAATTTCAGTCTGTCTTTGTCAAAGCGCATACAATCCCTGGATGAGTGTTCTTAATGGTTTCTAATGGCAAATTAATCCTACAGGATTGATATGTGGAGTTTGGGAAGGGTTTTTCACCAGTTTCACAAGGCAGGTTGAATTCTAAAGATTGGTCCATGGTTTTTGGCAAAAGAGGTACAGGTGGATGAGGGGAGATCAGAAAATATGCTATTAGGGCAGGAGGGATGGGAGGTTACATCTTCAGAGGGAAAAGGGGGATAACATGTCTCACCCAATGATGCCTCCCCGGAGGTTGTCTTCTTGCATGTGATCCTCCCTCATACAGCCCCCATCCTCACCAGGGTCTAGATGAGGAGGTAGGGCCTGCTGTCCGCTGGCCAAATGGGAGGAGGTCTTTGCCGGGAAAGGAGGGATCACACCATCAGATTCATCACATCTGACTGTCTTCACATCTGGCATGTCTAACAAATGCAGCACACAATGAAAACCCACTTTGAGTGGACAACTACCCATTTGCGCTATTGCTAGCTACTTGCCTGAGGAAAAGCAAACTGTTCTTATCTGCAGATACATTTCCCCAGAAGGAGGTGGTGTGCTGCCTATCTAGAGCAGGGATAACAACAGAAGCTACAACTGACTGTCTCACCCTAAATCAACATTCTCACACCCATACTCGTATCTCTTTTAGCACCAAAAGAAAAATAATGTTAGTGCTGTGGTTGGAGAAAAAAGGAACTATGCCGGTGAGACTCAAGTGGTTGCCAGAATGTCCTCATTCACAATGCAATTAAAAGTGGAATAGGAAAGAGGGAAATCACATACTTTATTCCACCCTCATTTCCATTCCTCATCGAAATGTTATCTGCTAAAATATCAACTAGAAGGTACAATAGCTTAATCAATAGCGATACCCCTTTCACAACATGGCCAAAGGGTTTCAACGAGATCTACTTGAGTATTTTCGCACTCATCAGAACCTTAACAAATTGTATTGATGGTAGCTTATACTTCCATGTCTTGAGTCATGCAGCAGGTGTTTTCCTTTTGGCTGGACCTAAATCTCGTCCTTTTGTTATTTATTGTTCTCTTTTTTTTGTGGAGGGAAGAACTGGTTTTTGTATCTAAACCCTAAAAGGGATAGGTCATTGCTATTAAAAGTACCGATTGTATCATAGGGATTTACTTACATATCTTCACATAGCTTTGCTTTTGTTGGGTTATTCACCTGTGGAGATAACACTTGTATCATTGCTGTCCTCATCTCTCACATCATCATATGATCTTTAGCGTCCATATTGTGTGATGCTGCTTAATATCATGGTGTCTTGATTATAGAGGCCAAATAAATTGTTTTGTGTAAGCAAAAGTGATTCTGTTAAGGACAAAAGTAACTGTACCTGCAATCCATGCTGAACAAATCAACCTGAAGTACACTATGCCAGGTGAAGCAGTTCTCCATGACACACTGGCATTCAAAGCCATTTGTCCTTATATGGCAGATGATGTATGCATAACGACAGACACAGAAACATGGTATTGAACATTTTAAGTCTCTACCTCTTCCTCTCCCCTTCTTTTCCTGTACGCAAAGCACTCTGGTTGTGATGTCCGAAGGCAAAGACCACTTGTTACAACAGCCAGGATCGAATTAGTTGCAACAGGCTTGGTTTGGACCAATCCCTTGTGACATCTTGCGTTTTGAAGGCGAGGAAATTCTCTCCTTCATTGATTCATCTTTCAACTCTTACAAGTACAAGACAGATTGACAAGACCTCTTTTGGGAGTACAGTCCTCTTGAAAGTCCTCTGCTGTAGAGGAGCAGACAGAAGCCATCCAAGACCGAGGATAGCTCTGTACTCCATCTCCAGGGAACATTGGGGGTGAAATACTGTGCACCAAGCCCTCACTGCTGGATTCCTTGGAACTAGGACTCTGCGGTAAAGGTTCCCCTGTAGGTGCCAGTCAAGCTCTCTGGAGTGGGGGTGCAGGACAGGCTCCCCTTGTCCTGGCACCCATGAATTGGGACTTCCAACATACCAGGAGCCCAGAAGAGGCTGAAATCCAGTTTTTACACCTTGAGTTGGAACAACAGCGCTCTATGCCCTTCAAGCGCCACATGGCCCGTAGAACTGTTTTTGGCACTATTTGCACATTTCAAACCGCTTAATTCATTTTGAGCCATCCAGATGCCAGCTCGACCGATTAAAAGACAGCGATCATCACGACCCAATCTTGGGAGAAAGTGGCTTGAACGCTGAAAACATGGAACTTGCCCATTTCACATGCTGATCCGACCGAGTGGAACTATTGTTTCGCTGCCGACTCAACAGCTACCCTGATCTGTTGGAAGCCATTGTTTTGTCATCTAGAACACTGACCCAATCCATCAGGAGCCCAAACCTTCAAACTGACTCAATGCCAACCACTGGTGGAATCACATTGACTCAAACATCTCGCTGCTGGCTGGAAAGAAGCAAAAGCCACTAGAGGCCCAGCTCAATGCTGCTGAATGCCAAATACGAGAATAAAGATAATGTTAAGAGGCTCTGTCCCCCTGGTCACCTTTTAGGATCATAGTGACTTTTTTAAGCCCTCCTTCCTTCTATATCATGTTTTTCAAAGACATATTTATTTTATTTTTTTGTTTCTTATAACGCTCATCTCGCCATACGGTCTCAGTGCGCACAAAGAACAAAACAAAAACAAACAACACAGAAGGAAGCCAGCAGGAAGAAAATAAATCTTGAACCAACAGACCCAAGCACACAACTCAAGTGCTAGCATAGTCATTGAATTAAACAAGTGTGTCCTTATGGCTTTCTTAAAGCTAGAGAGATTTGAAACCTAACGCAAAGCATCTGGTAGCTCATGCCTCCAAGGTTCTTAAGCTTGCACCCTGCCAGGTGGAGTTTATTTCCATTTGGACTGAGCACCCTAACTAGAGGGGCCTCTTGCAAATGTCCCTGAAGATATTTGGGTGCATTCCCTGACCTGCATTTATGCACCTATTTTAGGATTTTCTGAGTCGCTCTCTGGCAGACAGTTTGCCAATGAAGTGATTTTCTGGCCTTCATCACACATGCAGTTTTCTTCAGGCCTTTCAATGCTCTGACAGCCTGTTAGGAATAATTTGTAGTGACTGCAGGTTGGCTTTAGATGATCCCATTAATAGACAGATTGGGCTTGACCTGCTTAATCAGTCTGGTGGAATAAGCACAGCTAGATCGAAGATGTGCAACATGATTTTTCATAGTTATATTAGAGTCAAAAATGACCCTGAGTGTTTTTACTGTTTGAACCACAGGAATGTTACATCCTTCCATTTAAAATTGATGCTACAAGCTCTTTCGCTTTTTTTTATGCTGGGCTGATCCCACTATTAACAGCTCTGTCTTGCTGTCATCATTCAGAGCCAGGGAATTGGCAACTAATTGATGGTCAAAGACTCAGAATCATGATGTCCAAACTGCTCAAAGACAAGCGGAAGTATCATCCGCATAATTGGTGTATTTCACCCCAACATTGTCCAGAAGATCAAATAGCGGGTGGATGTATATGCTTAACAACAAGAGGGATAAGCACGAACCCGGTGATACTCCACATGACAGCAGAGCAGGCGACGCTTTAAAGTCAGCTGATGTTACCCGGGAGAGTCTAGGACCAAGGAAAGACCTGATCCATGCGGTGGCAGCAGCAAAGCAGTTTGTAAGTGCTGCGGGCCTTTTCAGTAGTAGCGAGTGGTAAATGAGATCAAAGGTCACTGACAAGTCAAGCAGCATGAGCATGGCACTATGACCTCCTTCTATGATTCTGTGAGATTGGCCCTCGGATCAATCAAGGTGGTCTCAGTTCCATGACACTTCCTGAACCCAGATTAGTTCTGGCCCAACATCCGATTATCTTCAATATGACCCATGAGTTGCAAGTAGACCGTTCTGTCCAAAATAGACTATTGCTGTAACCACCTAGTCGGGCTTAGGAAAACAGATGGGAATAGACTGCAAGTGGTCCAAAATGGGGCAGGGAGAGTGGTCATGGGACTATCCTGCCGAGACCACGTCTCGAATGCCAGACGAGCACTGCATTGGCTCCCTGTAGAGGCACGTGTTCATTACCGCTTTTTAGTGATTACCTTTAAATGTAAACAAGGTATAATGCCCACTTAACTTGCAGGATCTCATCACGGAAAAAGTCCACAACAGATCCCTCAGATCTAGCAATCAGAAATACCTGACACTCCCTAGGTGCAGAACCACGAAGGCAGAAAAAGGAGCTTTTTACACTGCAGCTCCTAAAGCCTGGAGCAATCTCCCGTTAGATCTCAGATATCAGATTACTATGGAATCTTTCAAGAGAACGCTGAAAACTTTGAAGTTCATCTAAATATCACTGTCTATGCTTTGCTTTTTTGTCTGTCTGCACCCTGATGCCCATAGGTCAAGGTTTGCGCATTATGAATGTATTAAAGTAAAGTAAAAGTCCAAGATTTTCAATAAGAAGGGGACATTAGTGAGGGGACGGTAATTCCCCCGTAACCTTTGATTCCAGCATGTGACTCATACCTCCTTCGGACCCATGGGTGTATATGAGGTAGAAAAGGAGGAGTTGACTATACGAGCAATTAAAGGTAAAAGGTTATCAATCGTTCCCTGAATGACACTGGTGGGGCAAGCATCAACTTTGCATGATGTAAGTTTGAGACTTCAGACGATCTTGCGAACATCTCCACAGAAACCCCCTGAAGATTATATTTTGTAGGACGAATATGATTATTATGCAAATCCTCCTCTTCAAACAGTAGCATGACACCATGCAATTCTAGCTGACAACTCCTAATATTCTATTGATGTGTCTCAACATTTTTAATGAATTGTATGGTTTCACGCTACGTATCACTCTTCTGGCATTCATTGCCTTGCTGTTTGCTGACTTCCAACTCTTTTAGGATGGAAAATAATTCCCAATGCCCAGATTTTGCACCCAAGATTCTCTGATCGTAGTCCTCCCTTTTTGCTTGAAGTATTGCCTTCTTTTAGGTTGCTACCGCCAGTTGATATACTTACCTGGTTTCATGACATGGGTTCCTATGCGAAGCCTGCTCCCTGGACCTCTTAGCTTTCCTGTGCAATATAATATTTCTGTTAGACTACTTTATTCTAGAACAATGACATTGTTGCCAATCTATTGCCTGAAAACCCGAGCTCATCTACCCAGACTGACTTTTTCACAAAAGTCTGCATTCTCGGTTTCTTTTACAGGGGTGGGTTTTTCTAGTGTTTTCTAATTAGGCGATTGTATTTAATTGTTTGGTTAAAAGTCTATATTTATATAGAACACTGAAAGGATTTCCTTTTATTTTTAACCATTGTACTTAATTTAATTTGGTTCTGTCATCAGCACACAACCCTCCTGAAAAAAGCCTGCTCTGGGTGTATGCTACTAAAAGAGGTGAAGAAGTTCTACCTTTCAGTCTGTGCCTGTTTCACCTTTATGAGTGGAATCACTGCTGGTTTAGAAGTAGTGTGGTCAGTGGTCGAAGTCGGCAGGAGCAGTTGGGAGCAGTGCTCCTCTACTTTTTTTATTACGTTTTACTGTTCCTATACTTTTATTTTAAAAAGGAACCATTCCAGAATGGTTTTGTTTTAAAATAAAATTGTAGGAAGCAGTTGAAAGTTGCACTTCAATGCACTGCACTGAACATTCCCTTATGCAGGCGCATCTGTTTGGGGATTTGTTTGTATTCTGTGTGTGTGTGTGTGTGTGTGGGCATGGTGATGTTTTTTTTTTGCGGCACAGGAGCAGGCCAGTAAGGAACATAGTTCCACTACTTCTTTTCATACACTTCGACCACTCAGTGTGGTGCGCAGTCAGTGTTGTAGCCACTACCCATCCCTGTTCTCCTGCAGAGCAGTAGTCATTTTGTCACAGCTATCCTATTCAATTGCATCCCCCCCTTTTGCAAAATAGGCAACCCCTCCAATCATCAAGTGATTGGAGAGTTGCCTGCTGCTTTTGAACTACTTTACAAGGTTTGTTGTGTGTTCTGTTCCTCTGAGATGAAGACAAGTGGTCTCAGATGTGAAATTAACAGAACCTATCACACAAGCTTCCTCCCACACACTATGTACTCGGAATGCAAAATAAGATTGTGGGAAATGAACAGCACCCAAGAGCATAGTCCAGGTCCACTGTCTATCTAAGGGAAAGTGTTGTTTGGTGGATTATGGGAGCCACTTTTAGATAGAAGAGAACCCACCTACGATCCACAGGAATTCCTGGTTTACGGTAACCTCACCCATACAAGTGCTGCATCCCAAGGCTCAAAGTCAACTGAAACAGGAGAAATCACAGCAGACGTTCCCTCAGATGCAGGCCAAAGCCCAGTCTCATTAAGACATCCTTAATCCTGATTGGATGCAAACTTCTCTGCTAGCCAGCCCCATAAAGAGGTAAAAAAAGAATTGATCAACCATCCCAACCCTAAGAGGAGTAGCAATTCCCTGCCCGTTGACTCCCCAGAGGAATCTTTAACTTAGGCCATCTTTGCTGAGCCAAGAACCATTTAGCAGACTTAGGCAAAAAAGCTCAATTCAGGTATGGAGATTGAAAAACTCCTGAAAGATTTGATGGGTAACCAGGTAGATGTGGATAAATGCCACAATGAAACCCTCAAAGAATTAAAATGTGCTATGGTTAATCCCGTACAGACCTCCCAGCTACCATCCCCATTATTCTACAAGGTATCTGTCTGGAGAGCACCCAGATTCCTTCTTTACTAATGTTGAGTGGGTGGCTGAAATGGCCCGATGGGCCAGAGAGTAATGAAGGAAGTTTATATCTCCCCCAAAACACTTGTACTAAAGGTGCCCTATTAGGAATGAAACACCAAAAGGATCGACTGTGCAAAGAAAAAAGTATCAAAAACGTGTTACGGTGTTCTCAAACCTGAACAACAGAATGTATTAAAGTATCAAGAAACACTGACACACATTTAATATGAGGACCCATAAACTAGACCTTCCACTTATCGCACAAAAAGGATACAATGTGAGAACGAAGACAATGGCCTTTAGTCAGACAGTAGCCATTTGTTGGAATATGTGGGATATGGATCTGGTGAAAGGAAATGCTCCTTGCATATGGGCTGGGCAGGTCTCTTAGCAGGTCATGCTATGGAGCGTGATATTAGCCTGTGCAAAATATGGGAACAAAGGGCTCATCCAAATTGTAATATTACGGGTTTAATGTGTTTGATCACCGGCCCCCATGGTAAAAGACATGAGGTGAGCACCAAGAGAAAGATGAAAACCAGAATACTAAAGCAAATGTCCTGTGGTCAAAATAAAGTTGGAACTGCACCTCAGGTAACACATTACACTATGTTTCAAAATATAGAAATGGACATAAGATGGACCCCAATAAAGACATTAAATGCGTGCATGAAGACATGCTGAAAAAAAACTTTAACCAAGAAAAAACAACTTGGATTTACCATTTGAAACAGGAAAAGGAAGGCCTCAATGATGGGATAGAGTGGTATAGCGTGATAGCCATATAAATATTCACTATTGGAGGATACTATAATTTAGAGGGGCATGTTTTACCTTTCTGAAGTATTCAGCTACATGTATCCTTTGTGACTGCATCCTAGGTAAATGATTATCTACCTCTGTAGACCTTTCTGGAATATTGGGCTACAATTGCCCTTTGCAATTGCATCCCAAAGAGAAATGATTATTTACTACAGTGAAATATAAATATTATTTCTCAAGCTAGCCTGAAGAAAAAAGTGGGCTAGCATAAGACATGAGAAAAAGCCAATACGTTTAAAATGCAGAGGTATTACTAAATAATGTTGGATCTGCACTATCTGAACGTCTCTTTATATGGTAGAAAGTTGATGTACCAACAGTAAACCTGGAAATGGCACAATGTATCACAATGATATATTTCCTTTCAATTTAGGAACAAGTCATTGCTCCCAGATGCAGGAGAAATATTATACAACATAAGACATGTACCACTTCAAGATGGTACCTTTGCTTTTGTACGTTGTACAATAAAGCCTTAGTAAGGCCTCCATGTGCTCACTAATATAATGCAGAAGCAGTGGCATTGCTAGGGTAGGGCCGGGGCACTGGCCTCCCCTTCAAAATGTTGTGCCCCCCAACCTATGCAGCAGGTGAACACTGCCCGGGGAGTGTTGCCAAGTCCTCTTAAAGTGGGCGTGTTGACTTTGCAGCAAAGCCAATTACACCTTGCGGCTGAACAGAACTGCCTGATTAGCCTGCAGGCAGCCCTTTAACAACATGCAATGTGGCCTTAATAACTTGCAATTACTCCTGTTTCTTATCAGCATGACCTTTTTTTGTTTAAGCATTTGGCATGGATGGATTCTGTATTCCATCTGAGAGACACCTGACAGCTTGTATGTGGGTTCCACTTACACAAAATTTAAAGTTAGACAAGAAAGCTTCCCTTTTCAAAATTAGTCATTAAGTCAACTAATTTAACCTGGAAAAATCAGATTGCTTGATAGAGATACTCAAACATTCTTAATAAGTTGCACAGAAACAAGCTGGAAGTTTGTGACAAATGTAATCTTTAGCCTAGTTACTTTACTACAAAACGTATTTAGTGATTCTTGAAGTGATAAAAGTGCAGTGTGTAATATGAAGGCATTTTTCAGTCTTGCATTAATTCATATTCTGCGACTTCAATTAGAAAGATTTTCAGGTAGTTACTGTTACCATAGATTGATCAACAGAAAACCTGATAAAAACGGGGAGCAAGATTTTCTCTTTGGAAACATTGCAGCTAGTCATATTTATTTGCTTATGTCAATGTAAAACATTATTGTGGAGCTTGGGCTCTGGTGGTGGGGAGTTAGGATGGCTGGTATGGGGCTTCAGTTCTGGGTGTTTGGGGGTGGTGACAGGTTTGGGGATTGCATTCGGGCCTCGGTTGCTGAGAAGGCAGGATGCCAGCTATGGGGCTTGGGTTCTGGGTTCTGGGTGTTTGGGGCAGTGGGACAAGGATGCCAGGTTTGGGGCCTGGACCCTGGTGGTGGGGAGGTAGGATACCAGTTATGGGATTGTGCTCTGTCCTCTGGCTATTGGGGAGGCAGGAGGCCAGGTATGGGGCCTGAGCTATGGTGGTGGGGAGGCGGGATGCCAGGTATATGGCTTGCGTGTGGGCCTCTATCTGTTGAGGAGCCACAATGCCAGGTATGGGGCTTTTGTGGTGGGGAGGTAAAATGCCTGATATGGGGCTTGGGCTCTGGTGGTGGGGAGGCAGGGTGCCAGATCTAGGGCATGGGCTCTGGTGGGGGTGGCAGGATGCAAGGTGTGGGAATTTGTCTCTGGTGGTGGGGATACAGCATGCCAGGTATGGGGCTTGTGTTCTGGCCTCTGGCTGATGAGAAGGCAGGATGCCAGGAATGGGGCTTGGGCTTTGGTGTTGGGGAAGTAAGATGCAGGTATGAGGCTTGGTTCTGGTGTTGGGGAGGCAGAATGGGAGGTATAGGGCCTGGGCTATGGTGGTGGGGAGGCAGAATGCCAGGTATGGGGCTTGTACTCTGCCCTCTGGCTATTCAGGAGGAAGGATGGCAGGTATGGTGCTTAGGCTCTGGTGGTGGACAGGCAGGATGGAAGGTATGGGGCTTGCATTCTGGCGTCTGGTTGTTGAGATGATTGGATGCAAATTACGGGACTTGGGCTCTGGTGGTGGGGAGATATGGCACCTGGTATGGGGCTTGGTTTCTGGCAGTTGGGGGGAAGGATGAAAGATATGGGACTTGGGCTCTGGTGATGGGGAAGTAGGATGCCAGCTTTGGGGCCTGGGCTATGGTGGAGGGAGGCAGGATGCCAGGTATGGGGCCAGGGCTATGGTGGAATGAGGCCGGATGCCAGGTATGGAGCTTGTGTTCTGGCCTCTGGCTGTTGAGGTGGCAGGATGCTAGGTATGAGGCCTGGGCTGTGGTGGTGAGGCGGCAGGATGCGAGGTGTAGGGCCTGGACTCTGGTGGTGGGAACACAGGATTCCAGGTGTGGGGCCTGGACTCTGGGTGTTGAGGGTGGGAAAGGATGCCAGGTGTGGGGCCTGGGCTCTGGGAAGGCTGGTAGCCAGGTATGGGCCCTAGGATCTGAGTGGTGGGGGTGGAAGGATGCCAAATATGGGGTTTGGGCTCTGGGGAGGCTGGATGCCGGGTATGGGACCTGGGCTCTGATAGAGGGGAGGCAGGATGGCACGTATAGAGCCTGGGTTCTGGGAGGAGGGAGGAGAGAATGTCTGGTATGGAACTTGCGTCAATTTGGGAAAGCATACTAATAGCCCTTTTATAGGCACCCCCTACATTTGCCTATGGCCCCTTCTGTGCCCCCCTAACTACCTACATTTGATTCTCGGACATGCCACTGTGCAGAGGTTGTGCATATTGCCACAAAATTCCAAGGGGTTTCTGCATTACAAATAGTACAAATGTTCTAGCATCTTTCTCTGGAAGTGTGAAAGCAGAGATAGAGGGTACGAGTCTCACGCATAGTAAGGCTGTCGTGTTGCATTGCTGGCAAGTTGCCCTGTGTCATATGTGACACCCCGACCAGACCTGGTTTTTCCCACTGCATGCTTGTCCAAGTATGCAAGGGAAAAACTGTTCTGGCTCGAGGTATCGCATATGAAACAGGACACAATGGCTGCTATGGAGTTATATATAAGTAAGCAAGAGCCCACACCCTGCTGAACACTCAGGGGGTGTTGTTAACAAGCCAGGTGAGGATACTAGTGTTTACATTGAGTTTAGGAATGCTAATTCCCTAGCCATGCTTGTGCAGTTTAACAGGTAAAGCTGAAGGACATATTGATCCTCTCCTAACATGTGGTTCTATTAAGAAATCACCTTATTAAGAGTATTTTGTTTTTATAGAGACTTTTTCTGTCTGGATGTGCTTATGATTGAATTTGTCAACTGCCCTCATGGATTTCTGCTGCTAGATATAAGCCAACAGAGGTTCATGATGGAGGTGAGTAGGTTGCCGTGTATAAGTGGGAAGCAACTGGAGTGTCAGTGTACTAGGCTACCATTATCTGGGTCCTTGTTCTTGTTTGTGTGATTTCTCAATAAAGAAGCAGTTAAAGAGCACTTCAGCAGCACAATCGCTATGGAAGAGTGATACATAGTGTTTTCTGAAGGCAGGCAGTAGACTCAAGATGTTCCTCAGAGAGAGAGAAAGAGATAGTGGGGGCAGGTGTGTAGCAAGCACTGAACCTTTGTGCACGACTGCATGTTCTTATTGTAGGTAATGCACTCTAAATAATTGTTGGACCTTGTGGGTCTTAGAAAATCATTAAGAAATTGGATATGTCTGTTGAAAATTATCAGGTCAGGTGGCAGGGACGTTGATTCACCAAAATGCCAGGGGTAGCGGAAGTGACATCACAGACCCGATGACATCACAGTAAGTGATGTCACTTGACCTTTGATCCAGATGGCATCATTTCCTCTTTATTAACCCTGGTGACATTAGCGAAAGTGGCTTGCGGGAGTGAAAAAAGTACATAAACGTAAATATTTTAAAATACATACTGAAGCAGACAACAATATTTTAGATACCAACTGCATTTGAACAAAGGTGCTGCCCTCATATGCCATGGTAGGGTCATGATAAAGGTTAGACCCAATAGTACAACACAGGCCAAAGCAATATTGGTACCACCATCAGGATCGCTATTTGAAGATTTGAATATATCTTTAAGAAATAACTATGACAAAGTATTGAGCAATTTTGGGGAGTGCTGTGACCTGATTCTTGCTTAAATGGTCTCAGACAAGCTTACATTGATGGAAAGCACACTGGAGATGTACAACAGAATGAACATTGTAAAATGGGGCAAGATATACAGAGATTGTTATTGTATAAACTACAAAGGGAGCTAACCACACAACTGAGGAAATATAAGGAAATGCAGTCCTACTTGATGAAATTCCCGGGACCGAAATATTGTTAAATTTATATGTGCTTTCGTCTTAACTTACTAGGCTCCCTACAAAGATGGGGTGCCATAAGAGGGATACCTTCGCAAGAAAGAAATTGTCCGCTCTGTATAAAGCCGTGGTAGGCAGCAACACTAGGGCCAAGGAAAATGTGGTTGGGAAAGTTCATAAGGAGATTAGAAGATTTAAACAGTGAAGTGAAGTGGGCTAGGCTCTTGTATGCATACTCAATCTCAATGATAATTGCTTTAGTGATAAACAAAAAGTTGGGGAAAAATGTTGTTCTTGATTAGCCCACCATAATAAAGTAGGGAAGGGAGTCATTTGTCAGATAGATGGAAAATGCAATCTTGGGGTTTAGAGACATATTAGTAAATATTATATTGTATTGTTTGTTTGTTTATTTATTTGGCAATGCGCACCAAACCCTTAGGTAGCTGGGTGCAGCAGATACAAGGATACTTGAAGCTTAGTTACAAAACATAGAGTAATACAGTGAATACATTCAAAATGAACAGGGTACATTGAAATAATGCAGTGGGTTGTTTGCATACATATGGTGAGAACATAGGAATATAAGGTGTAAAATCCAGGGAATCATCTGTCGTTGGATCGTAGCCAATTTAGAGTATTGTGTCTGAAGCTAAGATAGGACTGGTCAGTTCTGAGGGCTAAAGGTTATACGTTCCAGGCATGCTCTGCTTTTATCGGGAAACTACTTCCCCCCCCAATTCGGTTAACTTAAATCTAGGTATCTCTGGGCAGTGGGAGTTTGCTGCTCTGGAAGGGCAGGTTGAAATTTTCCTAATCATTCTCTCTTTGAGTTATGGGGGTGCTGCGTTGTTCAGACACTTGAAGGTAAGTGATACTGTTATAGTAGGTCCCTGTCGCTTTTCTTTAGCCAATGGTGATCTCTTCTAATGTTGGAGATATGCTCTCTGTTGGGTATGTTTAGGGCAGCTCTCAGGGTGTTATTTTGTAATGTTTATATTTTGTCGAGGATATGTTTGTTAGCTCCTAAGTATAGGGTTTTGCAGTAATCCAGTTTTGACCATATTAAGGCATTGGCGAGGGTGATGAAGCTGGCTTTGGTTAGGAATGGTCTGCAGGCCCTGATGAGTTTGCAGGTGTAGGCTGTGGACGATGCCATGGAGTTAACCTGTTTCCTTAATATTAGGGTGGAATCGAGGTAAAAACCAAGCGTTTTTACCTCAGACACTACTTTAATTGTATTACCGTCTATGTTAAATGGGGCATAGTTGGAGCTTAGTTTTTCTTAGGTTGGCATCAGAACCGAGAATCAGAATCTCAGTTTTATCGTCATTCAGGCAGAGGCCATGGATTGCCATCCATGCCTGAATGAGGAGGAATATTTTATCTACCAAGGCCATTTCTTTGTCAGAATTGCCGGAAAGGGGGAAGAGGATCTGGGTGTCATCCCCATAATTCATGTAGGTGGCACCCAGTCAGTCCAGTTTATCAAATAGGGGCTTGGTAAATATGTTATACAACGTGGGCGAGACACATGATCCTTGTGGGGCGCCACAGGTTTTCTGTATCGGGTCTGCTAATGCCGAGGGGGAAAAGACTTGCATCGTCCTGTTTTCTAGGAAGGACTGGACCAAGGCTATTGCATCACTCGAAAAGTGGGCTGCCGACGCTAAGTGCTTAACCAAAACAACATGGTCCACCAAGTGGAAGGCCGCCAATAAGTCGAGGAGGAGTAGCATGGTCGTTTTAACTTTGTCCTTGAGCTCATCAATTTGTGTTTTTAGGTCAATTTAAGCCGTTTCTGTGCCATGTTGAGGTCTGAATCTGGATTGGCGAGAGCCCAGTAGGTGGTTTGCTTCAAGGTAGTGCTGAATTTGCAGGTACACTACTCGGTCAATTATTTTAAGTTGGAATGGTACTGTGGTGATAGGTCTGTAATAAGTGGGGATGGAAGGGTCTAGGGTCCCTTTCTTAAGCAAAGGCAGGACCCAGGACTCTTTTAGATTACTAGAGATAGTGTTAGTCTTGAACGATGCATGAATTAATTTTGAAATGAAAGGCACTACGTCTCTCGTGGCATCTTTGATTATTTGTGCAGGGCAATTGTCGCCCTGACAATTCGATGGCTTTAGCAATAGGATGATTTTCTCGGTTTCTTGGATGGAGACTTTAGTGAATCTGAATGGTGTTGAGGTACTGGTAGCTTCAGTAAGGGTGGTGGTTTGCGTCTCAGTGGGTAGCAAGGAGGCTTTTTTTGCAATTTTAATTTGGAGTGATGTTATTTTGCTGTTCAGACTATTCTGAATGCTGGTGCACCATTGTTTGTCTTTTGGTGCATTGTCAAGAGGGGGAATGGGGGATTCCAATTCCCAGAGGATCACAAAAAGCTCTTTGGTGTTGGAGATATCCTTGGATATTCTTTCATTGAAGAGGACTTTTTTAGTGTGTATTATTTCTTTTTTGTAATTGTTAGCAAGTTGATTTAGTTGTATTTTGTTTTCATCCAAGAGGGTGTGTCGCCAAATGGATTGTAATTTTCTTTTTTTGGAGTCTTAGTTCTTTAAATTGGGGTGTAAACCAGGCATTAAGGTGAGCTTTCTGATTACATTTGCAAAGTTTAGAGGGCACAATGATGTCAAGGGCCGTGGTAATGGTGTTATTAAAGACCTCCACGAGGAAGTTGGGATCAGAATTGCTAGGCAGGGCGTTAAGGGATGGGAGAAGATGCGGGAGTAGTTTGTCTGATGTGATGTTTTTTCTGCTTCTGGTAGGGAGGGGTGGTGCCATCACTATAACTTTAGAGATTTGTTTGTCTATTACCAATGAGAAGTCAATTAGGTGGTGGTCGGTCCATGGTTGCAGGGTTATTTTGGTAATAAGGTGGTGCAATTCAGGTCCGCTACCCAGTCAAGGGTTCTGCCTTTGACATGGGTAGGGGCGAGGACTATTTGGGTGAGTCTGTGATCAGAAAGGATAGCTGCTATTGTCTGAGCATGTTTGTCCTCGGGGTCATTAAATCCCAAATTGAAATCGCCCAATATTAGTATCTGTGAGGAGTCTTTAGTGTTGTTGGCCAGCAGACTAGATAGGTCCTCCTCAAAGGTGCTGATAGGTTCTGGAGGTCTATAAAGCAGGTAGATAGTTAACGTGCGATTACAAGATATGGGTAGTTTGGCTATGAGTATTTCACAGGACTTGAGTGGTGATGGAGTCAGGAGTCTTATGGAGAGGTTAGTTTTAGCTCTAATAGCTAAGCCACCCCCTCTGGCGTTGGGTCTGTCCATTCTGAGTATCTGATAATTGTCTGGTATTGCTAGCATAAGGGCAGGGCCTGCTGCGTCATGTAGTCATGATTCAGTGACCGCTAGGATATCCAAGTTCTCAGATGATAGGAGGTCTGCTATTTCAGTGGCATGTGCCAC
Source organism: Ambystoma mexicanum (assembly GCF_040938575.1). Lineage (NCBI taxonomy): Eukaryota > Metazoa > Chordata > Amphibia > Caudata > Ambystomatidae > Ambystoma > Ambystoma mexicanum. The sequence goes on along the minus strand of NC_090934.1, from coordinate 735,816,261 downwards.
AAGAGATCTTGCATTGATAAGGACTCCAGAGATAGTAGTCGTGTTTTTTGGCTCTTGCGGTCTGGTGGGACTCGATCTGACTTGATTAGTTCTGATGTGAGAATTCAGAGGAGGGATGTGGGCAAGGTCCAGTATTTTAGGTAAGGCCTCCTGGTCTAATCTGGATATCGATACATGACATGGGGCAGTAGTATTGTGATTAAAGTGGGAATTTAGATTCATGTTGCCGTTAGGTCTGGGCTCGTAGAGACGGGGTAATCTGGATCAGAACCTGTTTCGGTCTCGTAGGGGACAGGGTGAGAGCTTAGTTTGGGGCATGGTTGTGTAGAGACAGAAAGCGATAAACTACAAATGGTTCAACAGAGTCTTTCTGGTGTGCATAATTAGTACTGGCAACAGTGGTGACTGTAGTTAGCTGGTCGATCAGGGCAGCTTGTTGGGTAGGTATGGTCAAGCTAGCAAATTTGGTCACAGTGTGGGGTGGACCTGGGCTGGTTCTAGACAGAAGGATAGGCTAGTCCGAAGGCATAGGCAAATACAATCAGTGTAGTGGACCTAGGCTGGTTCTAGACAGCAGGATAGGCTTGTCCGACATTAGCATAGGCAGATAAAATGTGTGTGCCTGGGCTTGTTCTAAGCAACAGAATGGGCTAGTCCGACATTAGCATAGGCAAGTATAATCAGTGGAGTGGATATAGACTGGTTCTAGACAACAGGTTAGGCTAGTCCGATACACAACGGAAAGGGCTGGACCAACAGTAGCATAAGAGATCAACAGTGGGGTAGGCAGCTAACAGTCAGGTGTAATCTGTGAGATATGGTCAGCCTAAGAAGGCTAAGGCACAATAATATGGTAGGATGCACTGTGGGGGATAAATCATTACTAAGGTAATCAGTTCAGACAAAGCATACCGACAGTAGTATTATGTGGCACGGTAGGCTGGCTGCAATTATACAACAGAGTACAGTGAGGTAGGCTCGGCTAAATGTAATTGATCATCACACATAGTTTGGCTGGGTAGACTGGATACAGTATTCACAAAAGCATAATATGCAAGGTTAAGCTAGATACGGCGGTTTAGGAAACAAACAATGTGGCCAAAGGTGGGCGAGGACTTGCAGTGAGTAGATAACAGTGCTGTGCTCAGTCAGCGTTTTAACGTGACAGAGGATAAAAGGGCGTAATATCATACTGCATAGTTCAGAGATTACAAATGCACATATGATGAGATGAGACGAGGTGATGATTACTGAGCATGTGGCATATTCATAGTTCTTGTAGATTGTGCGAGTAGTTACAGTGACTCGTGGAACTTCTTATGGACATGTGCTGCAATCGCGGTTGCTGGGCACGTGCACCAGTGTTCGTTAGATATCAGCAAGTGAGGATGGCATGAGGGCACAGCTAGTGAATTGCAGTGTTCGGGCCTCAGATAAAGACACAGGGATAGATTATGAAAGTGTACTTACAATGATGCAAGAGGAGCAGGGGGTCAGCTCGATCGGCCGTGAGACGTCACGGACAGGCGCAAACAGGCCCTTTTGGGGAGGCGCTTCGGGGGTAGGCCGGCTCTTGCCTTCAGGTGGGGCTGGCCTGGAGAAATCTATGTCGGCTGCAAATCAGCTGGCAGGATAAGGTTGCTTAGCAACTGGACGCCGGCTACAACAATGCGGCAGCCTTTTCCTGGCACACGCGGCGGGAACGTTGAATCAAGCAGGCAGGTTAAGACACTGCAATAGATGCGTGTGCAGAGTTGCAGAACCTGGCATTTAAGAACGGTTCTGCAGATAAGATCATACCTATATCAGGCATGCATGGTAAAACAGAAGGCTGAATCAGCTTGCTTCTCTGGAGGCGGATGGGCGCAGGATGGTGGGGGTAAGGCTCCAGCCTTACCGTGCGGCTCGGGCCGCAAATGGTGTTGAATGAATTAATGTCTGTAATATTTGTTTTAGAATGTTGTGCCAGAAGTAATTTATTTCCATTTGTAATGAACTAAGAGTTGTGAAGTATATGATTAACAATGTGTTCAAGTATTATGCCAATTATAGCTGCATGTCGAGTATTGTGATTATATGAAAAGTAGATCCCACATTGCCAGTTTCTGCAATAATACAGCATAAAAAAATCCAATAGATGCAAGTCACTTTCAGTGTACAGGAGCATTAATGCTTTCATGATAATGATTTGTTATTTAGCGCTTTCACCAAAGCACTGTACATAGCTCATATTTACATACAATTATCATCCCAACCGAAGTTTGTACTCATTTGTCAACGTCGGAAGAATTAAAGGCTGAGTTCAGCCATGCCAGGATTTGAACCTATGACCTGCAGATCACACCCAGATCGCAGCAGCAAGAGTGCTCGAGCTGCTGAGCTATCTTATCGCTTTACTATTAAAAATGCAATGCCACCATACGTAAAGTAAGTAATGGGCGTTAATCATGCCTCTTGCTTGTGCACAAGACATGCAAGAGTCACAGGGGCGAAAAAGGTATGTTTGGTATTTTTCCCCATTCTGTAGATATCTATTCAAGCATAACGGACGTATGAGCAATAGCGACAAGAAAGTACACCAGAGTCAGAACATAGATTCCTCGCAATAGTCTACAAAATATACGGGTAAGTGAACGAATATCTGCTACGTGCAAACTTTGAGTATGTTGTTACTACAATAAAGGGTGGGAGTAACAGGATGTTACTTTTTCTGTAATGAAATAAGGGAGACATAAAGCACAAAGCAAGGCGTCACCCGAAGTTGTCGGGCTGATTCAGAGAGCCAAAAAAGGAAGACGAGTACTGTTGCAATTAAGACTGTCTATCCATTTGAACTAAAAACAGAGGGTGAATAAATAATCCTTGATTAGATGGGATAACAGAGTTAGCTGTTCAGATGGATTGCTAGGAAGGGAACCATACAATACTGTAAAGTTCCTAGCAGCGTAGGAAATACCACTCAAATGTGGCAAAAAACATAGATTGTATGTGAGGGTGATGAAGGAGAAGTAGCCCCTGAAGAAGTTCTATGGATGTTTGCCAAATATGAGAGAACAAAACATGTTGGGCATAGTTGTTGCTTAAACAGACCCATAAAACACGGATTTGGTTATTGTGCTATACTTGCGGAAGGGTCATTTGGGCAAAATGTTGGACATATGCATGATGATAGAACAGTAATGGTTAACTGTTGATTGATTGAAGTACGTTGCACTTCAGCATTGGTTTTAGGATATGTACTAGATATTGTGATTGGTGAAATACATTTTTTATACTGCTTTTTTGACGCACCTTAGGATACTTGTATGTTTTAGCAAATTGTTGAATTTAGTGATGTATTAATTAAAAATTTAAATGAACTTAAAATAATTGTTACTCCATCCTATCTTTAGCAGTCCACCCAGGTTTCAAGTGTTGTTAAGGTTCATTGTCTAAGGATAACCTGAGTACTGCTTGAACAAAAGTCCCTGGAATCTCTAAATGTGTTGGTGTATTCAGGCATACCAGACATACTGGCACCAATAGTCTGGAGTGGGACCAGGCAGTCCCAATCCTCTTCCTGGGCACTAGCTCCCGTGACATGCAGTAGCCCGCGAATGTTGCAGTTTTCTCTGGAGGCTGCATGCCCAAATAAGGAATTCCCACATTTACTCGACCTGAGGGAAGGCAAAGGGACAAAACGGCCAGAGGATTGAACAAGAGACTTTGTGGCATGGCCATTTTCGGTACTAGCCACAGTCTTAAGCCAAACGCGGTAAACACGATATGGTTCATTAAAAAGAAGTAAAAAAGGGGGCGTGGCCGGGATCCGACCGTGTGGCATGGCTCCTTAAGTGCTCCTGATGGCCCCGTTGTCAGAGTAAATTCCCCAAAGACTGAAGCTCCCGCTGCGCTGATCTTCGATCCTATAGCACTATGAAACCCTGCTGCATCAATCGAGCCGTGTTTGCTCCCGCCGGACCTGTGTTAGAAATCCAAGATGGCGAGCGGGTGCCCGTAACATTCGAGGCCTCGGTGGGGGAGGGGTGTCCCTCCGCTCTCATCTCCAGCACCCTGCGCGGCCCGCAGGCCTGGGGGAACCCTCGCCCCCAGCCCCTGCCGGGCAACACCGACATCTGTTCCCCATGTATGGCACCAGGAGAAGCTCTGCAGGACCCATCGGCTGGAGCCTCCACAGCGGCCCGGACGCATCGCTGACCTGCGGCGGACTCCCAGCGACAACCAACGAGACCCTGGGCACAGCTGTGTAGCGGGACCTGGCCCGCAGCCTCGAGCTTCCACCGGGCTGTGGAGCGGGGCCTCCCGCGCGAGCTTCATCTCCAGGTAAGTGTACCCGGCGCTGCGCCTCCCGCCTCCGCACGCAGTTGAGTGCGAGCCGGGTTGGATTCGGAGGGCGCCCGCTCTGGGTCAGCGTGGCTCCTGCTGTGGGGGGTCGCCTGCCCACGAACAACGATCATCTTTCCTGCGCTAGCCAGACTCGAATGCAGCATCTCCCTATACGCTTAATCCCTGCTCTTGAGGACTGCGATTCAGAGGCTTGGGTGCTTACCTGCAGGAGATCTTCCCAGCATTGAGGCGGCCCTGTCACTCCAACCTCCCATCTGGACTCTGCGCATCGCCGCAGTGGACCCCATGGACAGTGCAGGAGCCGGGGCCCACGTGGAGAGCCCCTAAGCCTAAATCTACTCCAGGGGGAGCATTATCGCCTAAAGCAGCACCCTCGCCTACGAGCACACAGCCTAACATCAGCAGCCCCCTCAAGCTGGGGGCAGCAACACCTGCGCACCCTGCCCTGCACTGGAGATCCACGGGGTAGCGCCTGGCATAGCTATCTCCGCCTCTGGCGGGCAAATCAAAGCTCACCTGGACCATCTCCACTCTGCTCCGGACCTGCTAATCCCCGTCGCCTGCGCCTCCAGCCAGGGGGCCAAGGTGTCTCAACTGGTTTATAGTCATAATGTCGACAAAAAAATGTCGACAGACAAAAATGTCGAAAAAATAATGTCGAAAATAATAATGTCGACATTCTATACTTTTAATGTAAAAAGTCATAATGTCGAAAAAAAAATGTCGACATTTTTTTTTCGACAATATGACTATAAACCCTTAACACTATCAACACCTCACCCAACACCCTCCTGCAACCCCCCCACACCCCACACCACCACCCTCCCACCCCTCATATGCAACACATTCTAATTATTTATATATTTATTTATTTTTTTTTTCAATAAATAAATAACCAACAAAAAGTATCATTTACTATGGGGGGGTCCCCCCCCAACCCCCCCTCACCCAACACCCCCCTGCCACCCCACCACACCCCCTAACCACCCTCTCACCCCTCATACTCAACACAATCTAATTATTTATTTATTTATTTATTTATTTTTTCAATAAATAAATAACCAAAACGAGTCTAATTTACTATGGGGGGGTCCCCCCCCAACCCCCCCTCACCCAACACCCCCCTGACACCCCCCACACCCCCCCCAACCACCCTCTCACCCTCATTCCCAACACATAGTAATTATATATTTATTTATTTATTATTCAATAAATAAATAAACAAATAAATAAAAAGAATATCATTTACTATGGGGATGTCCCCCCCAACCCCTCTCACCCAATACCCCCTGCCACCCCCCACCCCTCATACTCAACACATACAACACAACAATAAATATATATTTATTTATTTATACAACATTTCGAAAAAATGTCGACATTAATGTAAAATGTCGACATTTTTGTATGTCGACATTATTGATTTTCGACATTAATTTGTCGACATTTTGACTGTCGACATTATTGATGTCGACATTATGACTGCACACCGTCTCAACTCCATTTACTCCGCCAATCACTTTTCCTCTTCACCTGCGAAGCCTGACCTCCCGGGTCCTCCCATCAGCGCCGCAAAGAACAACAGGTCGCTGGGCAGCCCACAAAACCATTTTGCGCTCATCCCCATCGCCCGCACTTGTTGAACTGACCTTCAGCGAAGTGGGGCCTACCATTCTGTCAAGGGTTTTGACCCATGTTGAATCCTTAAACTGGGTAGATGTGGGGATGAGCTGTCGCCGCCCATTATTCTATCCCAGAACAAACTAAATCAATAGACTGGGTGGATGTGGGGATGAGGTGTCGCCGCCCACATTCACGCCAGAATCCAGGAGAACTGCGCAGTTGGCACAAGACCACTCCAAAGATACAACCTTCTTGTGGGGGGTTCCACATCACCACTCTACTATAAGGATGCCATCAAACCAATGTTAAGCAAGGGTCGTATACTATCAAGCAAAAGACCACTCTATTGAAATGCAGTAATTCAAGACAGATCCCAAAAATGGATGCAATACCGGTACTCACCACTATCAGAAAGCCGGCGTTTTAAAACCACCAGACTTTTGTGTAAAACTGAACAGAGGAACCCAAACCAGGCCAAGGAAAGACTTGCTAAGAGGTGGATACAATGTAAAACTATATTCTGAAATGACTTGAAGGAAGTAATTATTTAATGTATATGTAAAAATTGTAAGTTTTGATTTAAACTGGGAACTAAAGTGACATTTAGCGAAATTCTGCCTGACAACTACCCCCGACAGGAGAAACCTGCTCAGCCACTCTTCCCAGGCCTAACTGCATCCTGCTTCCGCACCAAAAGGAGATGACACCTCTCTGATTAGATTAGGGGAGGGGCACCTGCAGGAGGTTGAACAAAGCCCTGTCCTGGGCTCAGGCAAATGTTATATTGGGGGGGTCGTAAAGTAGCTTCCTCTTGGGGGAAACTGGGAGGGGCAGTTCCTCTGCTAGCAAGCTGAGCTTGGGGGAAGTGGATAAACCAGTTATTCCACCATGTGATGTGGGAAGCCACACCCCTTTTTGACCAGGGCATAATTTTAAAAAGATAGATAACTCATAGTGCAGACTGGTCAAAATTATATAAATAATATCATTATTCTTGGGATTTTTCCGTGCACATTTTGAGAGGTGTTAGGACCCTGTGGTGTCTTGTGGGGGCTTGCTAGCGGAAAATAGGGTCTTACTCCAAATGTCTGCATGTTAAAAATCTGACACTTCATCAATTAATGTCCATACTCCTTGCCCACATGTGTGTAATTTTTGGTAAATATCCGATATTGGTAAAACAGTCAAAAAGTGCAAAATGTTGTCATTTTTGAATGCAAGTCCCCAGGAAGATCAGAGGCGGACAAGCATGGACCATAAGGAATATATAATGTGTACATGTAATTTCAACAAATTGTTTATCTGGGAAATATGTATTTGAATCAAATATAGATTTGTGGGCAAATTGACCAGGGGAGGATCCTCTGACCCATAAACAGACCTCATCATGATGACAATCCATTTCCTTCCCCCAATCATGGGAGAGGGGAGAATTGGGCCAATGACAAGTAGAGAGGGGCAGGCTCAGTTATGCCACGCACACACCCACTTACAAAACACATAAAAAGAGACTGCTGGGACAGGTAGAGAGATTCATTTTCCATTTCTGCGGAGCATTTTGACGGCCGACATCCCATCCAGACAGAGACCAGAACCAGAGACCCATAGACTACAGAACTTTGAACCTAGAAGGCCCACTGCAAGCAAAAGTATTCTCAGCAGGCCTTCAGAATCCAGCAAACCTAACCAAACTATTCAACAGTCGGGCGAGCTGTTTGAATTCTTTGCCAAGAACTTTTGCCGGAACCGCAGGCCAGACCCAGACCGCTGTGAGCAGAACCAGAGATCCGGATCGCTGTGTGGAGAACTGGTGCCTGATTGACCCGCCGAGCAGAGAGAACAGCCACTGGACGTGTTGACCAGATCCGTGACGAGGCCCATTCATTTCAAAATTAGGAGTGAGTAACTGCCAGAACTGTGCAGAACCCAATCTCTTAGTTAAAATAATCTAATCCAAACTATTTTAACCTGATTAGAACAGCCTCCTAGAAATCGTGTCATCTGTCATTTTTACAGCTGCACAACTGTCACCTGTCAATTCTGCAGCTGCAAGCTGTCACCTGTCATTTTGAGTTTACTTTAAATCTGAAAAACTACCTTCACAAAATCGTCCGTATCTCTGGAACCGTTTGTCCTAGGAACGAGATTTAACTTTCCTCTGAAAGCTCAGAATCTAAGCTTTCCGAAAAGCCTAGAAGCGACTTACTACTCCTTATACTTTTACAGGAATCACAGTTTACGCACTCACAAAATTTACCGCGATTTGGCCTGATTTCGTCATCTGTAAAAAGATAGCCGCTTTTGCCTGAACTGCTAAAATTCGTTTGCAACCTAATAACCATCCCTGAACCATTTAGGGCTGACCTGAACTGATTTAAAGTGTCTACCACTCACCCTGAACCTCCTATAGGGAATTAAAAGCAATTTTAGCATTTTTCACTTCCTTACCACCACATTACAAAGCACTCTTGCCCATGTTTTAAAAAGCATACCTGTTGTCTAAGCTTGCTGGGGGGGAACTGAATTCCGTATTGTATTTGATTGTATTCCTGAAGACTGGGTGTGTTACTTCCATCTCCTTGCATTTCTTATAGTGGGGGGGTGAATTGCCACCAGGGGAAAAGTGAATGTATTATCTCTTGTGAAACCATATCAGTTTATTTTCTGTACTGCATTTATTCCACCTTGCATTTCCTTGAAACCATAAAGCATTTCAGCTACCTCATCCTCTATACTACTTCTAAGTAACCAAATCAGTTTACCAGTAGAACATTATCCATTGTTGATCACTGTCATATTTTAAGTGTGATATCCAATATTAATTTATTATAAAAGTGTGATAGATATATATTGTTATTTTTCTCAAATAAACCTTTTAAATTTGCAAAACAAACCTACTTCTTGGTTCAGTGGGGTCAGGGGGATTCTAAGAGGGGGGTGTTATACAAGGGTTGTCATCCAGAGTACTGAACTGGACATAAAAATACATCAATAAGGGTTTTCCTCAGCATCCCAGACTAGGCATTGACTTAGCTGTAGTGTTGAAGTGAAGCTGCTTAACAAAGTGGGGGCTCGTCCGGGATCTTCTGGGTTAGATTTAGCACTTGTGCAGCTTAATGCAGTGTGCTAACTGACGGGATACATATATACGGTCGGATCCCCACGCTGTGGTACGCTGTAAAGCACTCCTCAAAGGAACGCTCTAAGGAAACGGTCTGTTTTGCAAAATAAAATACAAACTTCTGTAAGTGAGGAAGGAACTTAAATTCCAGAATGACGACCTTGGTAGATATGAAGATAGCTAGGGAGCACCTCCTACATTAACTGTTTGCGAGAGGTGAATGGTCTGAGCAGGACCAAAATGTATGGTTGCAGGCGATCACACAACAGGTCACTACAACTGGGTCAGATATGTGAAGAGATCAGGGTCCCTTACATGTGGCCCTGAGTGAACTATATATGGCTTCTAAGGCCAAAGATGAACACAATAAGATTACCAAGATAGCGGCATATTGGTACCTATATATGGGAGCCATGCAGGACAAATGTGCTGAAGGCCAAGATCTGGCAAATAGGCAACAGATGGCGTTAGAGAAGGCCCAATCTGATCTGGACTCTTCTGAGCAGAGGCTGCTCAGGAGCCAGGAGTCAGAAAAGGACAGCAGACAGTACATCACTAAAATAAAGGAGGATATGGATGTGCTGCAACAGGAAAAGGCTGACCAGGATACCAGATTTCTGGCCTTGCAGAAGGAGTACCAAGAAGGTTTGGACTCCCTACTGCAGAGCCAGAAAAAGCTGGAGCAACAGTTAGACTTCAATAGGGCATGTGCTGAGCAGGTAGTCACCCTGCAAAGCCACCTAGATAGGGAGAAGGCAGAGAGCAATAAACTGATTTTGAAAGACCTGGATACCCAGGCAGAGTTTGACCAGGAGCGCCAGAAAGCTGGTGCCTTCCAAAGGCAAAGAGACGACCTGGCGGCACAGATGCAGGCTCTTAGTCAGGAAAGGGATACCTTAGGCCAGGAAGTCTGCCACTTAAAAAGGAAAATGGAAGAAAATCACCTGGCCCTCCAGGGACTGGTTGACCTCCAAAAAGAACACCAGAACTTGTTAGAGCACACCAGGAGGGTGGAGGATGCTCTGGCAAGAAAGGAGCAGGCCAATAGGGACACAGCTCAGGAGGTAACCCTCCTGCAGAAAAGACTGGCCCAGTACTCTAGGACCAATCAGGAGGCACACAGAGAGAATGAGGCTCTCTGCCAGCACAATGATAGGCTCCAGCAACAGGTAGTGATGCAGGAGAGACTGATAGAGTCTAGTAAGGCCTTAACTGAGGAACTGAAAGCGCAGGCTCTTGCATTGCAACAGGGAGCAGGGGCGGATAGAGATGAGGTTCGCTGGGAAAGAGAAACTCTTGAGCATAACGTCAGGAGCCCTAGTACCAGAGGCCTTCATCTCTCCCAGTCCCTGGACTCTGCCACCCCCATGTTCCCACGCGCACATAAGCCCAGGGCCACGGGGATGGCAGATTACTATCCAGCTAGAAGTATGGGGCTCATAGGCCAGTACCTCCCAGGAATGGATGGGCGGGCATCCGGGTATGGGCATCCAAGCACAGTGCAATTTAGTGGGGAACCCCAGGAGAGTAGGCCCATTAAGGGCATCCTGAAAACCTCTGCCCAGTTAAGTCATTGGGGGGGTACCCATCAAATCCTGGCAGCAAGGAGGGATCTGAATACTCCTCTGAGCATTACAGGACACAGGAGATCAGGTCCCCACATTCTGCTAGCCATTCCCAGGCTCGCAGAATCCGGGAAAACCTGGAAGATCAGACGGGCACCTCTGGGAGCAGTGCTTCTGAGTCAGAGGATGAATGGACCAGGGTTACCCGAACCAAAAAGGCCAATAAGGCAAAAAGGGCCTTGCTTAAGGACCCATTGAAACAAATAAAGGCAATAAGGAGTGTCATCACGCCTTATCATAAGAACGCCAAGTATTCTGTTTGGGAACACTTGGAGCTCTATGAGCAAATGATGGAGACTTTCCATTTGAAGGACAGCAGTAGCTGCATCCAGTACGTCAAATGGACCTTCTCATCAGAATACTCCAGTTTCTTTGCAGGGCTGGAGGATCAAAACCATTCAAGGTGGTCCACATACAGGGTGGCCATCTTGAAACATTTTTCTGTGCACAGAAATCCTCAAGAGGCTCGCAAGGCAGCCTACAATTTGCAATGTGAGGAGGATCAGGCCCCACAAGAGTGTGTGCAAGAATTAAAGCGTGCTTTTGCGCAGACCACCAGAAGGGTGCGCACGGATAGCAGAGAATTTATCAATATGTTTTTCCATGCCTTACCCAAATACATAATGACCCAGCTCGTGAGAGATTTTCATGAGAAAAGATCTTTAGACTGGGTCATTGAACAGGCTACCCGGATCTATGAGGTGCAGAAGCCCATCGAAAATAAAAATAATGTGCAGAAAAACCCTAAAACCAACAGCACCCCTGCTGCTGCCAAGGTGGCAGAGATAAAGGTCACCCTCGTTTTGGATTTGGAGATGGGGGGCCTAAAAACCTACCTGCACCTAATAATGCCAAGCCCAGAAGGCCCTCGGGCCAGTCACAGACAGGGAGCCAAGGAGGTAGTCTCACAAATGGGGTCACTCACTCCACTGATTATGTCAGTCCCCGCTACAAGGGAAACCGACCCATCCTGGGTTATGTGTGGACTCCTCCAGCCCAAGGGGGGGATCCAGCCAAGCACCTAAACCAGGGAACTTCCCTCCCAACTTCCCACAGGAGGGCAGAAATTCTCCAAATCCTGGGCAGAACTTTTTCCCCAGGTATCCACCCAATTTCCAGCCCCAAAATCATCCATCCTTCTTTCCCCAATTCCCTGAGCCCAGACCACCTAATCCGGGAGAGGGGAGGCCAAGGGTGGAGGGGTACCCAAATCTTCCCAATCCGGGGTATTACCAGAGAAGGGATAGCTTCCCTTCCTGGGATCAGCCCAGGGGAGAAAATAGAGCCCCGTATCAGCCTGAGCGGGTTTCACAACTTGAGCGCCAGGTCCAAAATATGGCACGAGATCTGGGTCACATACTAAGGGCTCAACAGAATCCTCAGATGAGCATGCCACCGCAGAATGCCCCATACTCTGGACCTGGTGCTCCAGAACAATGACGGGGGCAGCACCCCGATAACCCACCGGTTCCCAGGGAGGAGGCACAAGGGGAAGGGGGGTGTAAAGCTTTGGACGAAGCTTCCTTCCCAATTTGTAAACAGCCCCTGGAAAACCAGGAACCGGAAACAAAATCTCCTGTCCCTGAAAGCCTGCCTCCCAAGGAGCAGAGGGGGGGTAGGAGAAACAAAGGACCCAAACAGACCCACTTTGTGGAGGAGGTACAGGTCTTCCAATTTGAGGGAGAGGGATCCTCAGAGGATCCTGGGAAAAGGATCTTCTCCTTCAGAGATGGGGGAACTCCTCCCAAGGAAAAATGGGTCCCAAGGGGTGCCAATTCAGACTGGGGAGATGTGGAGACTGAGCTACCGCCGCCCATCATCTCATCCCAGAACCGACAATACCAAAATCCCATGGGTCAAACCCATCCTGATGACTGCCTCCAAAAAGGGGGGGGCGGCCCAGAACCCGAAACCATTTCCAGTTGCCAACTTTTTCTTTCAGAATCCCCAGGCTCTTCACAGAATTCTGCCCAAATCTCTTCGCTAGCAATGTCCAAAACTAGAAAGTTAGCCCACCAGTTGCCCAAAAATGTGCATTATCTGTGCCCCCTTGAGGAGAAGGAGGGAAGATATTATGCCCCGGTACAAGTACAGGGGCAGGGTACAATTGTGGCACTGGTGGACACTGGATCCCAAGCTACCTTTCTGTCCAAAAGGGCCTTTGATGAACTAAATGCAGGAAGGGGGAGAATTACTGTATTCCTCTCACCTCTCTTCCTGGACAACTGCAGAACTTTGACGGGAAGGAAATTCCTGTCAAGGGGACTGCAGATTTGGACATCAAAATTGGGCGACACAAGGTGAAACACCCGTCATAGTAGTGACTCCAGAGGGCACCCCTTGTTTACTAGGGAATGACCTCCTGAGAAGGTTGTCACCGCTAATAGATTGTGTAAACAAGGTCCTCTGGACCCAGACTAGCCGACCAATAAAATTAAAACAGACTGTCAACCATTTTAGTTTAAACGGCACCTGCCACATGGTTGAACAAAAATCTGACCAAGTAGAATTTCACTTCCAGAACAACCAAATTCCAGACGTGACAGTAATAGCAGTAGGACAACAGACTGGTGAGGGGGGGTCCTCTCTATTTCTGAAAATCAATCTTCCTTCCAGTTTAAGGTGGTATTCCACACTGGAAGGAAACACTCTGAAATTCTTTACCAATCCACAATCAGACACTCCCACTCCTATAGTCCAGAAAAATGTGAAATCAGCTCAGAGCCTGGCTGATATTCAGCAATTTGGAGAGCAGTTGTTCATCCCTGTTCAGTTAAATGATGGGAAGGACTCTGTTCTCGCTCAAGTGTGTGTGAACAACGGTAAGAGCTTCATCAGCGAAGCCATGTTCCGCCAACTCCCAAAAGATCCAACCATTCCCACATTCAAACTGATAGACAAATGGGAAATGGACCTGGAAGCACCCAATTCGAAACATCTCCTGCCAAGCAGGTGTATGCTCAAAATCTCCATTGGCAACAAGAGCATAGTCCATAATTGTTGGGTCGTGCGAGACGTCACTGCCGCCTTTTACTTAGGCAGTGACATTCTCAATCGCTTTGCCATTAGTTTGGACCTAATAAACTTCAAAACTTGGTCCCGGTTAGCGGATAAACCCATGGGCTTTGATGATCCAGAAAAAAGCATTTAGGTCAGCTCAATTGCTACCTTATGCAGTTGAAATTCAGCTTAAAGAGGAAGTCACCATCCCAGAAAGGACCCGACAATTCTCCTTGGAAGTGAAAGTTAAAAGAGGACAAAAATTGAAAAACCCTGATGCTTACATACATCTAAATGCTTCTCTCCAACAGCAAGGGTTGGGGGTAAACCCAACACCATTAGTCAACATAGAACATGACACCATTCCAATAGAGGTGGATAACAGCGACTTACAGAGTATTACTCTAGCCGCAGGCACCATTATTGCAATGGCGGTTGATGACCGACATTTCTCCATTGACTTAGGGAATGAACTGATAGGACAAATCCCCAAGGACTGTTTTGACAGTGACAGTGAGGACAATACAACACCAGACAGGATCTTCACCCGGCATGGGGGGAACTTCCTGGTGTACACTTCCTGCCCTTATGGTAAGAAAGATGTGACTTGTGACTTCAGGAGGGATGAGGTGATTTTTCAGGTCCATGAAGTCTGCCTTTCCCACCTGAGGCCTCCAGTCCAAATCAGCACTCTGACCAGGGACTTCTTCACCCAGCTGGAGGAGGCCGCTGAGATAGCCAAACCAGAAGTCTTTCCAGGCTTCAGGCAGATGGTGGAAGAGAGAGTGAACCTAGCTGATGCCTGTGTGACTCTGGAACAGAAGCAAAAGTTGAAACAAGTTTTCTTGGATTTCCAAGATCTCTTTGCGGTAGACTCATATGACTGGTCGCACCGACATCCACACGACAACAATTCCCACGGACCCTGGCATGACTCCAGTGTTTGTGAAGCAATATCGCTTGCCTCTCGCATCCATGGAGTCCCTTACTGAAATAATTAAGAACCTTGAGTCCCGGGGAATAATCTGTCCAGTACACAGCACCTTCAATAATCCGGTGCTGGGAATATTGAAGCCAAACGGCCAGTGGAGACTCTGCGCCGACCTTAGGGAACTCAACAAACGGGTCCATACTTCCCGATGGCCTCTGCCCTACATTGACCAAGGGCTGGCCCAGATTCAGGGGTCACAGGTATTCACTGCAATAGACCTGACCAATGGATACCGGACCGTGCCTGTCAGTAGGGAGGACCAATACAAACTGGCTTTTACCTTTGGGGGCCAGCAGTACACATGGACCCGGACTCCCTTCGGATACCACAACTCCGGCAATGAATTCAACATTTTCCTACATAAGGCCATGCCCGACCTGGGTGCGAGGGGTAACCTGGCTTATGTAGATGATGTCCTCATCAAAAGTTCATCTGTGGAGGAACACATAGCGGAGATCCGTTATGTTCTGACACAGTTGAGGGCCGCCGGAGCAAAACTTTCCTTTCAGAAAGCACAGTGGTGTAGAACCCGTGTTAATTTCTTGGGGTATGAGATTACTCCTCAGGGTCTCTGTCCCCAAGAAAGTGGAAGCACTCCAGAAACTGGAGGATCCCACAACTCTGCTGGAACTAAGGAGCCTCCTTGGACTGACTAATTACAGCAGAAAGTTCATTGAGGGCTATGCAGAGATCACTAGACCCCTGATTCATCTCTTGAAGGGGGGGGTCAAGTGGGAATGGGGTCCAGAACAATCCGAGGCAGTAAGACAACTCAAGAGAAGCCTCTCACAAGCGCCTTGCCTAGCTTACCCTGTCAGAAACAAGGAGTTCTTCCTGGAGACAGGGTTCTCTAATACGTGCTTGACGGCAGTATTATACCAAAAGCATGACAAGGTCAATAAAGTAATCTCCTATGCGAGCAAAACTTTATCCTCTGTGGAGGAAAAATTCAATGATTGTGAGAAGGCACTCCTGGCAACGGTGTGGGCGTTTAAGAATTACCGCCCGTTTATCCAGGGGGAACACATCATAGTGGAGACTCCACACCAGCCTCTGCAATATCTCCAAAGTGACAGAATCCGGGCCGGAAATGTGAGTAATTCCCGAATTACTTCCTGGATTCTGTCAATGCAAGGCTTTCCTGTGGTGGTCAGATATGGCCAAAACAAGAAGAGTCCCCTCGCGCAAGGTCTGGCTGACTTGCATGATTGTGCCAGAGAAAACTGTCTCGAGGACGAAAGTCTAAAAATCAAGGACAACATTGTAACGCCCACCTGGTTCCCACGGGGGCGCTGATCTAGTCTGGATTACTGTGGCCTCTTCTAGCGTGATGCGCAGGACCTGGAACACCGATTGGACAGGACCTCCAAATCGTGCTTCCTTGGCCCGTAGGAATATCCTTCTGCAGATGAGAAAGGGGATTAACAGTCTGCAGAATGGTGTGCTAGCTCCCCCCTTCCCCCTACGTTCCTCTGTATTCCTCCAAACCCGGTTTAAGCTCACCTTATGGTTTGGAAGGTTGAACTCTCCATCCTGCTTCTGGTGCAGGGGTGCGCGTTCGTCCAGTTACTTCACTGGTTTTCAGAATGGCGCTGGCAAAATCCACTTGCATTTCCTGAGCGATGCGCCGTAATTATGAAAGTTCAAAGTTCAAGTGAGGCCCCCTTTATGCTGTCTTTCTCACCTGTGATCTGTCCTTTATTTCAGGTGCAGAATGAAGGCGATGCGTCGAGGGGTTAACCTGCCGAGGTGAGTAGTAATGAGGGCGATCCCTCTAGATGTCCTTATCATTCCTCTGAAATGTCTCTAGTCCTTTCACCATAGGGGCCGGGGTACAGTACCTGCCAACGGGGCGGCGCCGACCCGAAATGTGGAAGAAAAGCCGGTAAGTATTATGGCTGTTAATCAGGCTTTCCTTCTGTGTGTCCTTCTGCTCACCTTTTGTTTCTTCCTCTCTCCCCTAGGTGCAGAGATGTGGCGTCCGATGCTGACAGCCGCGATGGAGCCGGGAGATGTCTCGAGGACAGGACAGGTGAGTGAAGCGTGGCGCTGCAGCAAGCAACGCGATGCTTTTAAATTGAAGTCTTCCTTCAGGGATGCTGGCGAGAAGATTCCGGATGCAGGTAAGAAGCTTGAAATAATCCTTGGTTTTCACCTTTCTCTTCTCTTCCTTCCTTGCAAGTCTTCCAGGTTCAAAACGGGCGTGGCTGTAGTCCAGGAGCAGGAGCAGACACGTTGAGCGTTAAGCTGCAGGAAGCAGAACAACGCAAAGCATGAGCTGCTGTCTGGGCGTGGCTTAAATAGCCTCTAAAGAAGTCCCAGGTATGTATCCTTCCTCAACTAGGTATGTATCCTTCCCTGGCCACGCCCGAGTGAAAAAATAGTCCCTATGAAAAAATAGTCCCTTTCAGGTCTCAGGGAGGCCTGAAGCGTGCAGCATGGTCTGCATCAGGTAAGTGCACAAAACACCTCCCTTTATGAGCCTGGCGCCTATGGCGCCAGGACTGATGTCCAACATGAGCCTGGCGCCAAAGGCGCCAGGACTGAGTCAAAAGAGTCCCTATAAGGGGCCGCTGGGCTTTTACACGAGGGCATGATGCCTGCTTCCGGGGGTGCTGGGCCTGGCCTGATGCTCCGGGGGTAGGCATCATGACAGCACTCCCCCCCAAGGCCCCTCCCAAGGTCGTTCCTTCTGGAGGTTTCGGTTTGTTTGGGAAATTTCGATGGAACCTTTTTACCAGCCGAGGTGCATGTACGTGATCACTGGGTTCCCAAGACCTTTCCTGAGGCCCGTACCCTTTCCAATCAATTAGATAGAAAAGCTTTGATTTTAAGATTTTGGAATCCAAAATGTTCTTTACTTCGAATTCTGGCTCTCCATCTATCAGGATTGGATCTGGTGGCTTTATTAATCTGGTTCCTGGTTGTACTGGTTTCAAAAGTGACACATGAAAAACGGGGTGAATCCGCATGTTGGCTGGTAGATCGAGCTTGACTGCTACTGGGTTAATTATAGCTTTGATTGAGTAAGGGCCTAAATATCTTGGATTAAAAGTTCGAGGTCCCTTGAGCGATAAGTGTTTGGTAGCCAACCATACTTGATCCCCAATTTGGTACGGAGGCGCCTCCTTTCGATGTAGATCCGCATTCTTTTTGTATTTCTCTTTCGCATGTTGCAAATGTGCAGTTGCATCCTTGAAGGCTTGAGTTATCGTAGAATGCAAATGATCCACTGCAGGCATTTCAAGGCTCGAAGGTGAGTCCAAGTCTGAAGTACGAGGGTGATGTCCATATAGGGTAAAAAAGGGGCTTTGACCCGTTCCAGAGTGTATCGAGTTATTATAAGCATATTCAGCCACCCACAGAATACCCTTCCAATTACCCTCTGATTGGTGCAACATACATTGTAGAAATTGTTCAAGGGTCTGGTTCGTTCTCTCCGTCTGACCATCGGTCTGTGGGTGGTGGCTGGTCGAGAGTCTTATGTCGATTTGTGCCAGCTGACAACACTTTTTCCAAAAATGAGAAATAAACTGGCTTCCCCGATCGGAGACTAGTATGGACAGGAATCCATGCAAACGGATGATATTCCTTGGCAAGAACAAAGGCTGAAGGTAATCCTTTCAATGGAATAAAGTGGGCCATTTTGGAAAATAAATCCACCACGACCAGAATAGTATTGTAACCATTACAAGAGGGCAGGTCCGTGATAAAATCTAGTGACAGGGTGTTCCAAGGTGCTGGTGGAATGTCTAAGGGCCGAAGAAGACCGGCGGGTCTTGTCTTTTGACCTTTGTTTTGGGCACAAACTCCACAGGACATCACGAAAGATTTAATATCCTTTCGCCAGGAAGGCCACCAGAATTGTCGTCTAACCTTTTCCTCAGTTTTGGCAATGCCAGGATGTCCTTCCATCAGGGTGTCATGATGACAGGAAATAACCAGTTCTTGCAATTCCTTTTCTGGCAAAAATAAGCGTCCTTGGAAGTAAGGTAAGCCATCCTTGACTGAAAAGTTAGACCCCTTTTTGATCCAATCCTGCAAGGCTGAAGAGTCCAGGACTTGTTTTACTCGTGCTTGAATGTCTTCAAGGGTTTGTAAAGTGGTTATTCCCAAAATTCTTTGTTTGGGAATTATCGGCACAGGTTCTGAGTTTGTGTCTATTTCTTCCATTCCAATTCGGGATAGAGCGTCCGCCTTACCATTCTTAGAACCGGGGCGGTAGGTGATTACAAAATCGAACTCAGCAAAGAACAAAGCCCATCGGAGCTGTCGAGACGATTGGGCCTTGGCAGTTTTTAAATATTGTAAATTTCAGTGATCATGGTGATGGTATGCCGGGCGCCGAGGAGATAATGCCGCCAAGCCTTAAAGGCGGACTTAATGGCTAATAGTTCCTTATCGGTAATCACATAATTTATCTCCGGCGGTGAGAACTTTCTGGACCAAAATGCTACGGGGTGCAGTTGGTTGGTTTCAGGGTCTCTCTGAGACAGGACAGCTCCCATGGCTAAGCTGGACGTGTCGGTTTTGACTATATATGGGAGATCAGGACGCGGGTGCTTCAAAATAGGTGCGGACGTGAACTTAGCTTTCAACTCCTGAAAGGCCTGTTCGGCTTCCTCGGTCCATTCAAAACGTTTATTTTTTCGCAAGAGTGCAGTGATGGGTTGCACCACACGTGAAAACTCTGGGATAAACCTGCGATAAAAGTTGGCAAAACCAAGCATGCTTTGGACACCTTTCACTGAACTAGGTGATGGCCATTTGAGGATGGCATCCACTTTCCGTGAATCCATTCGGACCCCTTTAGGTGTCAGGATGAATCCGAGAAACTCAACCTCGGTGGTATGGAAACCACATTTTTCCAGCTTGGCAAACAGTTTGTGCTGGCGCAGTTTCTCTAGGACGGCCCTGACATGTTTTCTGTGATCAGATTCCGAAGAGGAGTACACAAGAATGTCATCGATATACACGATAACACAGACATCGATGAATTCCCAAAGGACATCATTCATGAAGAATTGGAAGGCAGCAGGCGCGTTGCACAACCCGAAAGGCATCACC
The DNA here is from genome assembly GCF_040938575.1 of Ambystoma mexicanum. Taxonomy (NCBI): domain Eukaryota; kingdom Metazoa; phylum Chordata; class Amphibia; order Caudata; family Ambystomatidae; genus Ambystoma; species Ambystoma mexicanum. Next base: position 735,796,487 of record NC_090934.1, on the reverse strand, counting down.
TGGTATTCGAATAGTCCATATTTTGTACGGAAGGCCGTTTTCCATTCGTCGCCTTCTTTTACTCGTACCAGATGATAAGCCCCCCGGAGATCTAACTTGGTGTATACGCAAGCGTCCTTCACCTGGTCAAGGAGTTCAGGGATCAGAGGCAGAGGGTAACGATTTTTAACAGTTATCTGGTTCAATGCGCGGTAATCGATACAAGTCCTAAGGTCGCCCTCTTTTTTAGGCACGAAGAACAAAGCTGAAGATGCCGGGGACTTTGACGGGCGAATGAAACCATTGGCGAGGTATTGATCTAAATATTGTCTCAAATGCAGATTCTCAGGTTCAGTAAGGGCATAAATCCTGCTACAAGGGGGTTGTGCACCGGGCACCAGATCGATTTGGCAATCGTACGATCTGTGGGGAGGTAACGTGTTGGCCTGTTCCTTTTGGAAGACGTCCTGAGAGTCTTGGTACTCTGGAGGTAGTTGCACGGGGACAGAGGTTACTGATGCTAGATTAATCTTTGGATTTTCTGGGGAGCAGGTTTTTGCACAATCCGGGAAGGTCATTCTCTTCGCTCGCCAATCAATTTGAGGATTATGTGTCTCTAACCAAGAGACTCCGAGAATAAGCTGAAACTGTGGAGCCTTGATCACATCAAACACAACTGCCTCCCGATGGCCATCCGGACCTACAAGTGTCACCTCAGCTGTGGAATGTGTTACCGGTCCAGAGGCAATTTCGGTTCCATCTACAGTGGTGATGACATCTTTGCTGGTTTTAGGACGCAGAGGGAGGTTTATCCTAGAGACCAATTCTCGATCCACATAGTTTCATATAGCCCCGCTATCGATGTATGCCTTTATAGCATGCAACCGTTTTGGCTGTTCCGGATCTATGAGGACCATAGGCACAATGAAATGCAAGGTCTGAGAGTTAGTTTTTTAAGCTCGGCAAGCGGACCCCTACGCTTGCCGGGCGTGGTCGTTTCCCGATACAGAGTTTCCATGGATTTTATCAACGGCTCCTACCACCTTCTTGGGCGGCTTAAATGGGCAATCTCGTAGAAAGTGTCCTGAGGACCCACAATAAAGGCATAATTGCATCTGTCGTCTTCTTTCCCGTTCTTTTTGAGTTAGGGGTCCTTTAACTCCTCTGATTTGCATAGGCTCCGAGGCATCAGCCCCCTTGGGGTTAGCGTGGGTTTTGGCCCACACCCGGGTTTCAAACTTGGACCGATCTGCTTTTCTGTTTTGCAGCCTGTGATCCAACTGGACCACTAAGTCTATATATTCAGTGCATTCTTGGGGCGGATTTACAACTTGTGCCAGGACATCTTTAAGTTCTCCGCGTAGACCTCGATAGAATAACGTGATTCTTTTATCCTCTGGCCAACCAGTTTCCACAATTAGTCTATTGAAGGTTGCAATGTAGGATAGAAGGTCTTGATTGCCCTGTCGCAGAGATAGAAGTTCGTCATCCAGAGCCTGTCCCTGGGAATGTCGAGCAAATAACGTTTCCATGCTTGTTTGAAATCCTTGAAAATCACGAAGAATCGGGTCATCTTGAGTTACCAGTGGGACTGACCAATCGGAAGCACAGCCGCTGAGATATGACAACACAAAGGCTACCTTGGTCTGATCATTAGGGAAGGCCCCAGGTCTGCATAGGAAGTGCAAACGACACTGATTCATGAATACGGCGAATCGTTTGGGGTCCCCAGCAAAGCGTTCGGGTGGGGCCAGGGGCATGTTTGCAGGTAGATTAATCAGCACAGGGTTACTGGAAACCACAGGAGTGGGGTTCCCCCCGGAGCCGGGTAAAGGAGTTTGTCCAGCTTGACCTTGCAAAAGCTGTCTAGCCAGGTCATCAGTCCTTTCCCTTGTTACAATCACTTCTCTTGTGAGGGCATTAGTCTCTTGACGAGCGGCGTGTACCTCGGCCCGTAATTCCCCCAGTAGTTAGGCCAGTTGGTCAGTCTCAGAAGTTTCCATAGCGCCTGGGTGGGAATTTGTAGGGAGGCTTTGCGTTCTGTAACGCCCACCTGGTTCCCACGGGGGCGCTGATCTAGTCTGGATTACTGCGGCCTCTTCTAGCTTGATGCGCACGACCCGGAACACCGATTGGACAGGACCTCCAAATCGTGCTTCCTTGGCCCGTAGGAATATCCTTCTGCAGATGAGAAAGGGGATTAACAGTCTGCAGAATGGTGTGCTAGCTCCCACCTTCCCCCCTACGTTCCTCTCTATTCCTCCAAACCCGGTTTAAGCTCACCTTATGGTTTGGAAGGTTGAACTCTCCATCCTGCTTCTGGTGCAGGGGTCCGCGTTCGTCCAGTTACTTCACTGGTTTTCAGAATGGCGCTGGCAAAATCCACTTGACTTTCCTGAGCGATGCGCCGTAATTATGAAAGTTCAAAGTTCAAGTGAGGCCCCCTTTATGCTGTCTTTCTCACCTGTGATCTGTCCTTTATTTCAGGTGCAGAATGAAGGTGATGCGTCGAGGGGTTAACCTGCCGAGGTGAGTAGTAATGAGGGCGATCCCTCTAGATGTCCTTATCATTCCTCTGAAATGTCTCTAGTCCTTTCCCCATAGGGGCCGGGGTACAGTACCTGCCAACGGGGTGGCGCCGACCCGAAATGTGGAAGAAAAGCCGGTAAGTATTATGGCTGTTAATCAGGCTTTCCTTCTGTGTGTCCTTCTGCTCACCTTTTGTTTCTTCCTCTCTCCCCTAGGTGCAGAGATGTGGCGTCCGATGCTGACAGCCGCGATGGAGCCGGGAGATGTCTCGAGGACAGGACAGGTGAGTGAAGCGTGGCGCTGCAGCAAGCAACGCGATGCTTTTAAATTGAAGTCTTCCTTCAGGGATGCTGGCGAGAAGATTCCGGATGCAGGTAAGAAGCTTGAAATAATCCTTGGTTTTCACCTTTCTCTTCTCTTCCTTCCTTGCAGGTCTTCCAGGTTCAAGACGGGCGTGGCTGTAGTCCAGGAGCAGGAGCAGACACGGTGAGCGTTAAGCTGCAGGAAGCAGAACAACGCGAAGCATGAGCTGCTGTCTGGGCGTGGCTTAAATAGCCTCCAAAGAAGTCCCAGGTATGTATCCTTCCCCAACTAGGTATGTATCCTTTGCCTGGCCATGCCCGAGTGAAAAAATAGTCCCTATGAAAAAATAGTCCCTTTCAGGTCTCAGGGAGGCCTGAAGCGTGCAGCATGGTCTGCATCAGGTAAGTGCACAAAACACCTCCCTTTATGAACCTGGGGCCTATGGCGCCAGGACTGATGTCCAACATGAGCCTGGCGCCAAAGGCGCCAGGACTGAGTCCAAAGAGTCCCTATAAGGGGCCGCTGGGCTTTTACCCGAGGGCATGATGCCTGCTTCCGGGGGTGCTGGGCCTGGCCTGATGCTCCGGGGTAGGCATCATGACAAACATGGAGGCATACCTCAATTCCCCACACAAAGTCTTTGAAGAAGACAAGTGTGAGGGAATGCCCACTGTCTATGTGGATGGATGGATGCTCTTACCATGTTGACAACAACGGGGAGAAAGAACTGGTGGCCGGCGTAGGTAATGCATGGGTGAATGAGTCCCCAGAACCCTCCGTTGGATACAAAATTGGTCCCCGAAGTAGTCAGGTGGCAGAATTGATGGCTGTCCATCAGGCCATCCTCACTGCTGTCCAACATCAACTCCACGAACTGCTCATAATCACAGAGTTGGATTATGTACGGAACGTGTTCGTGGGGCACCTGGTTAATTGGAAAACCAGAGGCATGTTATGTGCTAATAACAAACCCTTGAAACATGGGAAGTTAATCCAAAATATTGATGATCTGGTCACATCGAATGGGATGACCATCTACTGGAAAAAGATCAAGGGTCATTCCAAAGTAGAGGGACCAGACAAAACTGGAAATGACTTAGCTGATCAGCTGGCCAAAACCGGGGCCATCCAAGGGGATCTAATAGAAATAGAGTCCCTGTTGGGGGAAATCCAGGTCACTGCCATCACTAGGTCCCAGACCAATGCTCACAATGATCTTTCAACTGCACAATGGAGTAAGGAGACCCCTGATGCTGATTTAATTACAGCTCAGAAGGGGGATCCAATTATTGGTAAGTTTTACCAACACCTTGAGGACCCTGAGAACTTTCCCCTGACGGATACCGATTACATTGGGAAAGAGGACCTAAGAGTGTTGATGAAATGTCCAAAAATGTTCCGAATCCAAGACGGTTTGCTGGTAAGGAAATCCAAAGCTGGCCACGATCAGTGGGTGGTTCCTACCTCATTCCGAAGCCTGATGTTAAGTCACGCCCATGATGCGGCCACCGCCGGTCATAGGGGGTTTCACACAACACTGGAAATCTTAAGAGAGGTTGCATAATGGCCACACATGGGGCAGGACCTCGACCAATACTTGAAGGGGTGCCTTGTGTGTGCACAGTTTCAGCCATCATCCCTCACACACCGTGCGCCTCTCCAAAAGAGGGGGATGGCACTGCCATGGTCAGATTTGCAAATCGACTTTGTACGCCCTGTAATTCGCTCATCTAGAGGAAACAAGTACATGTTGACCGTTACATGCTTGTTTACCAAGTGGGTGGAATGTCTCCCGGCCCCAAACTGCAAGGCAGAAACAGCAGCTGCCCTGATGATTAACCACATCTTTTCCCGTTTTGGTCTACCTCAAAGGATTGAGTCAGACAGAGGTAGCCATTTCACCAGCGAGGTAATGACAAAGATGTGGGAGATACTTGGGGTCAAAAGGAAGCTACACATTGCTTACAGGCCAGCTTCTTCTGGAGCAGTGGAGAGATACAACCGAACCATTGTGAGCATATTAAAAAAATTTGTGGCAGAAGCTGGGCCAAGTTGGGATACCCGATTACCTTTGGTCCTAATGGCCATCAGATCTACCCCTTCATCTGCAACTAAAATGTCACCATTTGAGTTGATGACTGGACGCAAGATGGTGCTTCCCCAGCATCTGCTCTACAGGACCCAAGAGCAGACACTGATAAATGCCTCCACAACTCATGAGTATGTGGAGAATTTAAGGAAACACCTTCAGCATGCTTTTGCCTATGCTCAGCGGAATCTAGAAAGATCAGATGATAGCATGAAGACCCACTACGACCTGAAAACCACCAGGAAAGTATACAAGATGGGGGACCGGGTCTATCTATACAATTTCCAAAGGAACCAGGCCAAACAGCGAAAATTTTTGCCTACATGGAAGGGACCCTTTGAAATTATAGACAAAATCTCCCCTGTTGCATACAAGATCAGCATCCCCAAAGGCAGTTTGGCGGAAGGGGAAGACAAGTGGGTACATATAAATCAGCTAAAGTGTTGCCATCCCAGGCACACGCTGCAGCAACTGAAGGAGTCCTCTGCAATACCAGAGGGGACCGCTCCAGATTAATTCAGTTCCAACCCTAAAATATCCCACATATAGTCTCTAAAATATTATGACGCTTGTAAGCCACTGTCTCTGAATTATATCTTGTTTTTCAAAATTGGAATGCTATGTCTATTAAAGTATAAAATGTATATGTCGCCCCACTATATCAATAGTGGGGGAGAAATGTCTATGAATAGGTATTGCCGCTTTCCTTTGTCGTCCTAGGAGAAAGAAAACCTGGAGACTGACCAAGGAGGATGACCGGGGACCGAGAGCAGAGATCCGAGGGGCCTGGGGTACCGCCCAATATTCCCATCAGGACCGGCGAGGAGAACCGATCGATCCAACTGGGTGGAGGAAAAGATGCTGAACTGTGCCATCTACAGAATTGGAAGAAGATAATGCGGACATACCAGCACAGGGCTCAAAACATCCTTGGCACCCGACTTCCCCTCGACTCGAATCAAAGCGCAGTCGGGCGGGGGGGTTTGTCAAGGGTTTTGACTCATGTTGAATCCTTAGACTGGGTAGATGTGGGGATGAGCTGTCGCCGCCCATTATTTTATCCCAGAACAAACTAAATCAATAGACTGGGTGGATGTGGGGATGAGCTGTCACCGCCCACATTCACGCCAGAATCCAGGAGAACTGCGCAGTTGGCACAAGACCACTCCAAAGATAGAACCTTCTTGTGGGGGGTTCCACATCACCACTCTACTGTAAGCATGCCATCAAAACAATATTAAGCAAGGGTCCTATACTATCAAGCAAAAGACCACTCTATTGAAATGCAGTAATTCAAGACAGATCCCAAAAATGGATGCAATACCGGTACTCACCACTATCAGAAAGCCGGCATTTTAAAACCACCAGACTTTTGTGTAAAACTGAACAGAGGAACCCAAACCATGCCAAGGAAAGACTTGCTAAGAGCTGAATACAATGTAAAACTATGTTCTGAAATGACTTGAAGGAAGTAATTATTTAATGTATATGTAAAAATTGTAAGTTTTGATTTAAACTGGGAACTAAAGTGACATTTAGCTGAATTCTGCCTGACAACTACCCCCGACAGGAGAAACCTGCTCAGCCACTCTTCCCAAGCCTAGCTGCATCCTGCTTCCCCACCAAAAGGAGATGACACCTCTCTGATTAGATTAAGGGAGGGGCACCTGCAGGAGGTTGAACAAAGCCCTGTCCTGGACTCAGGCAAATGTTATATTGGGGGGGTCGTAAAGTGGCTTCCTCTTGGGGGAAACTGGGAGGGGCAGTGCCTCTGCTAGCAAGCTGAGCTTGGGGGAAATGGATAAACCAGTTATTCCACCATGTGATGTGGGAAGCCACACCCCTTTTTGACCAGGGCATAATTTTAAAAAGATAGATAACTCATAGTGCGGACTGGTCAAAATTATATAAATAATATAATTATTCTTGGGATTTTTCCATGCACATTTTGAGAGGTGATAGGACCCTGTGGTGTCTTCTGGGGGGTTGCTAGCGGAAAATAGGGTCTTACTCCAAATGTCCGCATGTTAAAAATCTGACACTTCATCAATTAATGTCCATACTCCTTGCGCACATGTGTGTAATTTTTGGTAAATGTCCGATACTGGTAAACCAGTCAAAAATCTGACACTTCATCAATTAATGTCCATACTCCTTGCGCACATGTGTCTAATTTTTGGTAAATGTCCGATATTGGTAAACCAGTTGCTGCTCCGAGGGAAGGAAGGCGGAGCTTCTCTTCACGTGACCGCATCACGTGACCTCGTAAGGAGGCTCTTATCCTGCACACAGCCGCCCGTGCGGCGTTGAAAAGGAGCATTTCTTTAGCGCTGGCGACATTTACTTGCTTTCGGCCTGTGAACTTGCACACGCTCTAAGGCAGCACTGCGAGCCCCCTGCTCTTGCTGCTCCGAGGGAAGGAAGACGGAGCTTCTCTTCACGTGACCGCATCACGTGACCTCGTAAGGAGGCTCTTATCCTGCACACAGCCGCCCGTGCGGCGTTGAGAAGGAGTATTTATTTAGCGCTGGCGACATTTACTTGCTTTCGGCCTGTGAACTTGCACACGCTCTAAGGCAGCACTGCGAGCCCCCTGCTCTTGCTGCTCCGAGGGAAGGAAGGCGGAGCTTCTCTTCACGTGACCGCATCACGTGACCTCGTAAGGAGGCTCTTATCCTGCACACAGCCGCCCGTGCGGCGTTGAGAAGGAGCATTTCTTTAGCGCTGGCGACATTTACTTGCTTTCGGCCTGTGAACTTGCACACGCTCTAAGGCAGCACTGCGAGCCCCCTGCTCTTGCTGCTCCGAGGGAAGGAAGGCGGAGCTTCTCTTCACGTGACCACATCACGTGACCTCGTAAGGAGGCTCTTATCCTGCACACAGCCACCCTTGCGGCGTTAAGCCCGACAGGGGTAAAGGGCACTGGCTGTTGTGCAGCTGTTAGGCACTGGTGGTGCACTGAGGGAGACTGCGGAGGTAATTCCCTCTTTGATCCCTCCAGGATTCTCAATCAAGCCAAAACATCAAGTGCGGACTCAAACATCACGGTGCACGTACAGGTAACCAGCCCACACTATCTCTATGTGATCATTGAAAAATTGCTTTTATAAAACGGGAGAGTGAGGAAGGCGAAGGTGACTGATCAGAACTAGGCATTGCCTTAGTGCCAAAAGGCCAAGGTACTTTGGGAAAGCTAAAAGCCCTAAACTCTCCCTAACCTTCTTATTGCCTACACTATCACTGCAATCCGCTCGCTACTCTAGGCAAACCTTTTGGGAGCGTGGCAATAAACTGCCTCAGCCCAAGGTAGCGGTGCTGCTCAAAAAGGCGGCTCCTTATCTATTCCCTTCCTTGGACTTGAACAGAGCTAAGAAAGGAGTTGTAACTAGATCTATCTTGGCTAAGAGAATGCCGGGTAAGGCAACAAATCGAAATAAAATGGCAAGGGGGAGGAAACCTTATGGCCTACGATCTAATAAAGGACCTATATTGGACTTGAGTAAAACTCCTATGGCGGAAAATGGAGATATGAACGCCGCAGGAGGCAAAGAGGTGGTCCCCCTAAAGGGCCCTCTGGATGCATATTTTCCCAGTAAACCACAGGAGGGAAGGCACGCGATTGGCCCAAAAAAAGGGTACACGCCTCAAATAGAGGGAGAAGGTAGTTACCTACCATTGGATCTTGATAATGACTCCCTGTTACAGTTGTGCTATGCCCTTCAGGAGCGAGTGGGTACACAAGAGGGGAAACAAATGGAGGAAAAAGCCGGAGGGTCCCCTGTCCTCAGAGATTTTATACCAGACACCCCGGCGCCAAGAGGAACTACGTTGCCGATCTTGGAGAAATTGGCTAAAACCCCATTGTTGGGGGATGAGGAACACCCCATTCTTGTATCCTCTGCCTCGCAAACAGACCCTCCCCTGTCCTCCCCCTCACCAACTATTATCCCTATACCCTCATCAATGGATCCACGTTTATCGGCTAGTCCAAATATGGCCTTTGACTCTGGAAATTCTGTACATGACCTTGCACCACCAGATTATAGTACTCACGAAACATCACAATCTGAGAACTCAACACTTAACTTTGCCATCAAAATATTGCTAAAACTCTGTGGTAGGATCCATGAAGATCAAAAAGCTCAGGGGAGAGTGGTCCTGGCTCTCTACAAACTGCTGAGTGTCTCTATCAAATCACCAATCATCCCCTGCATTGATTTGCGGGAACTACCACCCACTGCTATACCTCCAAAGGGTCGGGGAAAGACAATCCCAAGACCAACATTAGACAAAGAAACCACGATGGAGGAGGAACATGGACCTCCTCTTACGGGGGAGGGGGTGGTGGAAAATAGAACACAGCCCTCCAGAAAACAGAGAAGACAGGCAAAGAAAGCTGAGGAAAAAACCAACAATTCCCCCCCGCCCCGAAACTCTACCCCGCGGCCACCAGTTAAAAATCTATCTAAAAAACAACGTAAACGGGTGGCCAGAAGGAAACGAAGATCGGCCCAAACAGTGGGCACATTAACCAGCTGGTTAATGGAGGAACAACTGGGACAACCCAGTCAGCACTCGGAAGCCCAGACGCCAAATTGCTCTGAATTAGGAGAAGGGCTACAAAACTCTGTATCTATACCCAGGCAGGCAACTGAGGCTGCCGTACCGACCCCTTCTTTCCCCCAACACATTCCTACCAAAATTCCTTGTGTGGAGAACAGGGAGCCCTCAAGTATTGAAAAACTGGACATTAAACTGGACATCAAAAACGTTACTATAGCGCCCATTGAGGGCGAAAAAATGGGCACTCAATTAAATAGATCTGCACTCTTTGCTCTTCTCTCAAAAATTCTATCGCTGAGGATACTAAATAATAGCGATGTCAGCTTTGTTGAACCCTCGCTCCAAAAGGGAGTAAAATTAACTACAATTCACTGCTGCTTACCAGAGACAGCTGCCATGATAAGGGCAAACTGGTCGTCCCTAGAATATCTGGGATACAAATTAGACGTACCCATACCTACTGTTTCGATGGAGGAAAAGTGTCTGAAATGCTCTTGCGCTTGTACCCCTGGTGCAGCTGGATCAACAACATCAAAGGCTGCGCAAAGACTCAGCGATGAACAAGGGTGGGAATGGCTGCAAGGAATGTTTGACCAGAAGAAAAGGGAATGAACTTTTACCATCATCAGTTGGAATACGAGGGGACATAGCCATTGGATAAATGAGGGAGCCTCCTGTAATATCCTTTTAGCTGCGGACATATTCCTACTGCAAGAAACTTGGGTAACTTTCGACTTGGCGTTCGATGGCTATATTATATTTCAATGTATGGCAGTAAGGGGAGACAGGGGTAGACCGAAAGGGGGTCTTCTAATTGGTGTAAAGTCCTCATACAACCCGAAATTGATTTACCAGGACAGCCCAGGAGGAAATGCCTTGGCGATTGAAATAAACCCGCCGGGTGGTTGGGCAGGTTGTAATGAGGTCCTGATAATTAACATCTATGACCCGCCGGGTGAGCAGAACACAGAATCCATAGGAGATAAATTGGACACTATATTGTCTGCTTGGTACACTGGGGATAATAAGCCAGCAGTGATACTTTGTGGAGATCTGAACGCAAAATGCTTTGACTTGGAAGGGTGTGGGAACTACCGTTATGTCCAGAATATATGTGATATGCCCCTATCGAAGAGTAAGAACAAAGGAAGCCTCTGGTTGGACATTATTAGAGAATGGAAATTGACCATTCTAAATGGTCGTACTAGGGGAGATATACCTGGGAAAGACTCCTGGTCTGTGGGGGAAAAGAGCTCTGTTCTGGACTATGTGGCCGTATTGGAGTGTATCCTCTCATATGTCATGCATTTAGACATCATGTTGAACGACTTTAGCGATCATGGATCCCTCACATTGGTTGTAGAGGGTGGAGGGGATAGTATAAAGGTGGATTCCTGTAAAGATTTGGCTTCTAACCTTGCGGGTAACAAGATTAGATGGACACACAGATATATTGAAAAAATGACCTCTATCTCCTTCCCTAGTGATAAGACCATTAAGCAATTAATGTGGGGTAAGAGTCCTGAGGAAATTGAATCTTGGATTACCCACTTAACACACTCACTCTTTAAAGCTAATCCTACCCCAATGATAAGTTGGAAGAGTGGGGGTACTCGAACATTTGACGCTAATATCAGAGACCAGAAACGCCTTATGCGAAGAGCCCTAAGATTCTTAAGAACACACAAAACTTCTATCTCTGAGGTGGACATATTTACTTCGGAGACCTTAAAGATAAAACGTAATTATCACAACTGGCTAAAAAGGTACCGCCAGACTCAAAAAAGAAGTAAATGGCAAAAATTTGCTGAAGCTCTTTGCAGTAAAAATAGCCGCAAGATCTGGCAAATATTGGCAAAGGCGGGGGAGAACAGAAGTTGAAGGTCCTAAACCCCATTCAGGGAGAAAAATGGGTAGATTATATTTCAAACAAATTCTTCAGAGAGAATACGACCAACACACAAAGCACTATGGGGGCACTAACTTGGCCCCTCCCCCTGAGCTATAGTTGTATAAAACAGGCTATACTGAATTTAAAATCATCCAATGCTCCCGGCCCAAATGGTCTGGCTAATGCGGTATTGAAACAGGACCCACATAATTGGGCACAGATACTACTCACATTATATTCAAGGATCTGTAGATCTAGCCAAATTCCTTCTTCTTGGAAGAAGTCTGTATTAATACCTATATATAAAAAGGGGGAGCGCACCTTACCGGCCAATTATCGCCTACTTTCAATGCTGGATGTGAGCAGTAAAATCTTTAACACGCTGGTTCTTAAAGAGATTGAAAATTGGGTTTCTGAAAGACAGATTTTGCATTATGCCCAAACTGGCTTTAGACCCGGAGCAGGCACTACCCATAACATCAGGGTCCTAGACATGCTAATAAATAACACCATGAGCTGTAAGGATGCCACACTCTTCATTGTTTTTGTAGACTTCACAAGTGCTTTCGATCTGGTGGATCGGGATACCCTGTGGTGCAAGTTAAAAGATATGGAATGCCCACATTGGATCGTAGATATTCTGATAGCCCTGCATAGTAATACCGTAACAAGGGTCCGCCTTAATGACCGGGGGGAGGTATCCAAAGAGATTTGTACCAACATAGGAGTAAAGCAGGGATGCGTAACGGCTCCTATGCTATATAATTTATATATAGCAGATCTGCTGGCACGTATGGCATTAAAATCAAACTGCCCTCCTAAATTGAAGGATACCCCACTTACGGGAATGCTATATGCAGATGATCTAATTCTATTTGACCGGACATTATCCGGTATCAAGACTCTACTTAATGAACTACAGGAATACTCTGCTAAATTGGGTCTTGTTATAAACTTGGAAAAAACAAAAATAATGGCTATTGCAAGAAAAGGGCCAAGACGATCTGGCATTGATACTAATTTGGGAACTATTGCAGTGGTGAAGCAATACCCATATCTGGGGCTGGATTTTATGGCCTTATCAGACTATGAAGCCATTATCAGAAACAAAAAAAGACGAGCTAAATTGCTTACCCTCCAGGCATGTAGATTTGCTAAGGGGACTGCTGGCTTTAGCATGGCTGGTATCATGAAGTTGTATATGCAGTGCTTTGTCCCTGCTGTGCTATATGGCCTGGTGGCCTTAGCAATGCAAGACTTGATGTGGCTGAACATTCTAGAGGGACACTACTGGCGCTCTGTCTTTGGCCTGGGACCTTCTTGCTCAGTACAGTATCTAAGATTGGAACTGGGTCTTGTCTCCCTGAGAGGGATGGCATTGTGCGCGAGAGGTTCCTTCTACTTGAAAGCCTTAGCCAACCCACGTTGTAAATTGCTCAAACTGGCAGGGCAAAGCTTTGACCTGGAAAAACACCCTAGCGGTGGGTCTTATAAACAGTTGAATGAATCACTGGTTTTTTTTTTTTTTTTTTGTGCCTGAGCATTTGGGAACGCAAGTGCATCCGCACTGAAAACCCCATTTTCCAGCCCCAGGCCCCGATTTCCACCCCGCAACCCTCGTTCCCTCCCGCTTCCTGGAGCCTCTCAATCCCGCCTCCCGACCCTCCCCTGCGCCCTGATTGGCCCCCGCTCCCTCCTTGGGAAAGAACACACGGCCACAACATCCGTGGCCCCTTTGTGCTGCTGCGGTGAGTTTCTCCCCCCATTTGTGCCTGAGCATTTGGGAACGCAAGTGCATCCGCACTGGAAACCCCATTTTCCAGCCCCAGGCCCCGATTTCCACCCCGCAACCCTCGTTCCCTCCCGCTTCCTGGAGCCTCTCAATCCCGCCTCCCGACCCTCCCCTGCGCCCTGATTGGTCCCCACTGAAGATCGAGCACTCATTCACAGTCCCTCCTGGGCAGCCCTCTGCCCGGCAGCCCCTCGGCTAAGGACCCAAGGCAAAGGACGGCTCCTACAGTGACGGCTCCAAGGCGTATCTGCAGGTATCCGCAGGAGAAGCAAGAAGACACCAACAAGTAAGTGTGGCAAGGGCGGAGACAGAAACAACTATTTCTCGCCATACTACCCTACCACTCAATCTACTACTTTTCTGGTGTGTCCCCAATTAGCCGCTCATTGCAAGTCGCATTTGAAGTTGCGCCCAATAGCCTCTCTGAGAAAGTTGATTTTAGAAGTGTTCCCAATTGCATTTGAAGTTGCACCCAATAGCCTCTCTGAGAAAGTTGATTTTAGACGTCGCACCCAATAGCCTCTCTGAGAAAGTTGATTTTAGAAGTGTCCCCAATTGCATTTGAAGTTGCACCCAATAGCCTCTCTGAGAAAGTTGATTTTAGACGTCGCACCCAATAGCCTCTCTGAAAAGTTGATTTTAGACGTCGCACCCAATAGCCTCTCTGAAAAAGTTGATTTTAGACGTCGCACCCAATAGCCTCTCTGAAAAAGTTGATTTTAGAAGTGTCCCCAATTGCATTTGAAGTTGCACCCAATAGCCTCTCTGAGAAAGTTGATTTTAGACGTCGCACCCAATAGCCTCTCTGAAAAAGTTGATTTTAGACGTCGCACCCAATAGCCTCTCTGAAAAAGTTGATTTTAGAAGTGTTCCCAATTGCATTTGAAGTTGCACCCAATAGCCTCTCTAAGAAAGTTGATTCTAGAAGTGTCCCCAATTGCATTTGAAGTTGCGCCCAACAGCATCTCTAAGAAAGTTGCGCCCTCTCTGACAGTTGATTTTAGAAGTGTTCCCAACTGCACTTAGAAGTTGCGCCCAATTAGTCTCTCTGAGAAAAGTTGATTTTAGAAGCGTCCCCAATTGCATTTGAAGTTGCCCCCAATAGCCTCTCTGACAAAGTTGATTTTAGAAGTGTCCCCAACTGCACTCAGAAGTTGCGCCCAATTAGTCTCTCTGAGAAAAGTTGATTTTAGAAGCGTCCCCAATTGCATTTGAAGTTGCTCCCAATAGCCGCTCTGAGAAAGTTGATTCTAGAAGTGCTCCAAACTGCATTTTGAAGTTGCGCCCAATAGCATCACTAAGAAAGTTGCGCCCTCTCTGACAGTTGATTTTAGAAGTGTCCCCAATTGCATTTGAAGTTGCACCCAATAGCCTCTCTGAGAAAGTTGATTTTAGAAGTGTCCCCAACTGCACTCAGAAGTTGCGCCCAATTAGTCTCTCTGAGAAAAGTTGATTTTAGAAGCGTCCCCAATTGCATTTGAAGTTGCTCCCAATAGCCGCTCTGAGAAAGTTGATTCTAGAAGTGCTCCAAACTGCATTTTGAAGTTGCGCCCAATAGCATCCCTAAGAAAGTTGCGCCCTCTCTGACAGTTGATTTTAGAAGTGTCCCCAATTGCATTTGAAGTTGCACCCAATAGCCTCTCTGAGAAAGTTGATTCTAGAAGTGTCCCCAATTGCATCTGACGTTGCACCCAATAGCCTCTCTGAGAAAGTTGATTTTAGACCTTGCACCCAATAGCCTCTCTGAAAAAGTTGATCTTTAGAAGTGTCCCCAATTGCATTTGAAGTTGCTCCCAATAGCCGCTCTGAGAAAGTTGATTCTTGAAGTGCTCCAAACTGCATTTGAAGTTGCGCCCAATAGCATCCCTAAGAAAGTTGCGCCCTCTCTGACAGTTGATTTTAGAAGTGTCCCCAATTGCATTTGAAGTTGCACCCAATAGCCTCTCTGAGAAAGTTGATTCTAGAAGTGTCCCCAATTGCATCTGACGTTGCACCCAATAGCCTCTCTGAGAAAGTTGATTTTAGACCTTGCACCCAATAGCCTCTCTGAAAAAGTTGATCTTTAGAAGTGTCCCCAATTGCATTTGAAGTTGCTCCCAATAGCCGCTCTGAGAAAGTTGATTCTAGAAGTGCTCCAAACTGCATTTTGAAGTTGCGCCCAACAGCATCTCTAAGAAAAGTTGCGCCCTCTCTGAAAAAGTTGATCTTAGAAGTGTCCCCAATTGTACTTAGAAGATGCGCCCAATTAGTCTCTCTGAGAAAAGTTGATTTTAGAAGCGTCCCCAATTGCATCTGAAGTTGCGCCCAATAGCCTCTCTGACAAAGTTGATTTTAGAAGTGTCCCCAGCTGCACTTAGAAGTTGCGCCCAATTAGTCTCTCTGAGAAAAGTTGATTTTAGAAGCGTCCCCAATTGCATTTGAAGTTGCTCCCAATAGCCGCTCTGAGAAAGTTGATTCTAGAAGTGCTCCAAACTGCATTTTGAAGTTGCGCCCAACAGCATCTCTAAGAAAAGTTGCGCCCTCTCTGACAAAGTTGATCTTAGAAGTATTCCCAATTGCATTTGAAGTTGCGCCCAACAGCATCTCTAAGAAAATTTGATTAAAGAAGTGTTCCCAACTGGACCTTATAGGTTACGCCCAACAGCCTCTCTGAGAAAAATTTGATTATAGAAGTGTTCCCATGGCATTTAGAAGCTGCGTCCAAAAGCCTCTCGGAGAAAAGTTGTTTTAGAACTGTTCCCAATTGCATTCAGAAGTTGCGCACATTAGCCTCGCCTGAAAAGTTTTGGAAGTTAGAAGTGTTTCTCAACTGCACCTAGAACCTCTAAACTACACTTAGAAGTTACGCCCAATAGCCTCTCCGAGGAAAGCTGACTTTAGAACTGTTCCCAATTGCGTCAAGAAGTGTACCCAAGTGCATTTAGAGGTTGTGACCAATAGCCTCTCTGAGAAAAGTTTGATTCTAGAAGTGTTCCAAACTGCATCTTGAAGTTGCGCCCAATAGCATCTCTAAGAAAGTTGCGCCCTCTCTGACAAAATTGATTTTAGAAGTATTCTAAATTGCATCTAAATTCCAATTGCATTTAGAAGTTGCGCCCAATAGACTCTCTGAGAAAGCCGACTTTAGAAGTACTCCCAACTGCACCTAGAAGTGTTCCCAGCTACATTTAGAAGCACCAATCATGAGCGCACCCACTCCACCTGAGCCTGCCAGAAACGACCGCAGGGGACCACCCCCACTCTCCGATCTACCTCCCCTCCCAACCCCTCCCTCCCGTACCACCCCACCCCCCTCCACACAAGCAGCCACTCCCCTGTCCAAACACCAAGCCAGAGGAGCACGATGGCGAAACACTCACCCTAAATCCACTCATCCCCTGAACTCCACCCCCGACCCGCCAGCATGGCCCACACCCGCTCCCCTCTCCATCAGACCTATCACACCCCACCCGGAAATCACCCACCCACCGCCCTGCCCTTATACCCCTGCCACCTTCCCCCCCAGACAGCACTCTTTCCCCTCCCTAAAAACTGCGCGCCGAGCCCTAGCACGAACCGAAGCTGCCTCCCTCTCCCCCTCTGAACCCCCTACCCTCTCCCACACACCTGTCGCAGCAAAGAAACTAAAGAGGAAACGCGCCTGGTCCCCCTCAATCATTCAGCACTCCTCACCTCCCCTGTCCCGACCCACCCCCTCTCACCCGCATTCTCCGCCTTCCCCCGTGGCCTCCCCCTTCCTGAAACCCCTCTCCCTCGATTTCTCACCAACTGCAACTGAAACTCCCCCCCGCCCACACCCCTTCCCCAAATCACCCAACCCAAATCCAATCATCTTATCACACCAAGTCACTCAGCCCCGCCAGGAACCTGCCAAGTTTTCAGCCCGCCCACTATTCCCTTCTAGCATCACCGACTTTAACCCCCCTCCTCAGCCCTCTCCGCCACCGCCACACCCCGGTCCAGCACCCACACCTAAATTGCCTGCCGATGTGAACTGTATCCTTTTTAACGCCCGTTCCGTAGCAAAAAACAGACACTGCATCTATGACCTCCTCACATCTGTCAAACCAGACCTAGTTTTCATAACCGAAACTTGGTTCTCCAATGACTTCAACCCAATCGCTAGTGAAGCCTTTCCCCCTGACTACTCCCTCATCCCACTGAACCGTCCATCCAGAGGAGGCGGGGTAGCATTCGTCTTCAAATCTCTCTTCCGCGCCTCGATCATCGACAACCAACCCTCCATCCCTTCCTGCGAATCTCTCCTCGTTAAACTTTCCCTCTCCCCATCGCTCTCTCACAGTTTCTTAATAATCTACAGGCCCCCTGGTTACGATAGACAATTCGCAAACAACCTTTGCGACTCAATCGCCACCATGCAACTAAACCACTCCAACCTCACCCTCCTTGGTGACTTCAACATATGGCTCGACATCCCCACCAACCCTATGACACACTCCCTGGTTGACGGTTTAGATGCAATTAATCTCCAACCCCACATAAACGGTCCTACCCATTACAAAGGACACACCCTCGATGCCATCTTTAGCTCCAACACCCTGATTCATTTAAAGCCCCCAACCCCAATCATCTGGTCAGATCACTTCATTCTCTCGTTCACCATCCACTCACCTGACCCCATTCCCGTACTTGCACCCGAACCTCCAATCTTACGCAAATGCTGGAAAAAATTAACGATCACCCCGGACTTAGCCGAGGCACTCCTCCAATCTCCACCACCGACCTGCCTTCCCGACAACAATTTAACCCCTGAGGCCTTTGACTCATGGCTCAACGCACCTCTTTTGCGACTCACCCCCCCATGCAAACCATCAACCCGCTGCGCCCCTTTCCCCAGATGGTTCACTCCCGAGCTGAAGACCACTAAACGACTTTACAAATGCCTAGAACGCAAATGGCAGAAAGAGAAAACCCACGAAAACAGGACCACCTTGGCCCGTCACCTCTATCAATATAAGTCCGAAATCCGGAAAGCAAAAAAAGCCCACTACAACACCCGAATCCTAAACTGCAAAAACCCAAGCAAAGAACTCCACAAAATCATCTCAGAATTCACCAACCCTGCTTGCAATACAACCAGCCCAACCGCCACACAATCGCTGTGCGACTCACTCTCCCTCCACTTTCACAACACGGCTATCGAAAGAACAAAAACTCTAAACACCAAGATGGCTCAACTTCAGCCACCGAGCAATCCTCCGCCCATACCGCCCAGCCCTGCAACCGTAACATCCACGCAACCAACGTTTGAATCCTTTAGTCCAATATCGCCAGAACAGTTTCTCAAACTGCTATCTGCCCACAAACCTTCTGGTTCACCACTGGACCCCTGCCCAGCCACAACCCTTAAAGAAATCTTTGCCTCAACCTGCGCAGGAGAATACGCAAGATCTATCATAAATTCCTCCCTCTCCTCCGGTACTTTCCCCGACGCATTCAAAACGGTACACGTCAAACCTCTAATTAAAAAACCATTGCTCGATCCACTCGAGCCCAAAAACTACCGCCCAATCTCAAACACTAGGTTCCTTGCCAAACTCATTGACCGAACCGCCTACTCCCAACTAAACTCCTTTGTCGAAACCAACAACCTCCTAGACCCAGCCCAATCAGGTTTCAGATCACGCCACGGAACTGAAACCACCCTAACCTCGATCTGGGATGACCTTAAAATGACAGCAGACTCCGCCGGATGCGCCGCACTAATCCTCCTCGACCTATCGGCCGCCTTTGACACGATCAATCACTCAATCCTCCTAGACCGACTCCACTCCATAGGAATCCGCGGAACCGCCCTTAAATGGATAGCTTCATTCCTCAAAGACAGGCACCAAATAACGACACTCTCCAGCTTTACCTCACAACCCCGACCTGTCGACACGGGAGTCCCTCAGGGAGCATGTCTATCCGCCCTCCTGTTCAATCTTTACCTGATCACCCTCCCACCAATAATTCGTGCACACAACATCCTGTGTTACAACTACGCCGACGACACTCAACTAATTCTAAAAATCCTGAACTCGAAACCCGACTCCCGACCCGACCTGGCATCCTGCCTCCTTAACATAGAACTCTGGATGACCCAAAGTCACCTCCTACTAAACCCCTCCAAAACAGAAATCATGATTTGCGGCAATCTAGATCTTCTTCCGCACCCAATACCCTGGCCTCCCGCCATGGGCAACTCACCGACACCCTCCAACACAGTGAAAAATCTTGGATGCACCCTAGACTCCGACCTAACACTCTCGCGCCAAGTCAACAATGTCTCAAAATCCTGCCACTACCACCTCAAAAATCTTAGGCGCATCCTTCCATATCTCTCATTCCCCAACAGAGTCTCCGCGGTCCAATCAATTGTCATATCAAGACTGGACTACGGTAACTCCCTATACCTCGGAATTCATGCCTACCAACTAAACAAACTCCAAAGAGCACAAAACGCGGCAGCCAAAATGCTACTCGCGCTCGGTCCAAGAGACCACGTATCCCCAGCCCTTAAGACATTGCACTGGCTTCCAGTAGCCCGTAGGGTAGCTTTCAAAACCTTATGCCTCTCCCATCGAGCACTACATAAAACCGGACCGCAATATCTTCAAGACAAGCTAATACCTTATCACCCCACTCGCACCCTAAGATCAAGCTCAGCCGGCCTCCTAGTAATCCCTAAGACAAACTCAACCAGGTTAGGCGGATCATCATTCTCAACGCTAGCCCCAACCCTATGGAACTCGCTCCCACCCCACATCCGCCTAACTGAAGACTTAACGGCCTTCCGCAAAGTACTGAAAACCTGGCTCTTCCCCTAAAACTACGCTGGGTAGACTGGAATGCACGCACAAGAAAGACAGGAGTGCACACTTCTGGAACACATGAGAGCATATGTGAGGCACACTGGAGAAGAATAAGTCAAGCAAGCATGAATGTGTAGTACAATCCCAAACGCCTGAAATGAACAAAATGAATAGAACGGACCTGCCCGCTCGGAACTGCGTGACATACATAATATGTTTTAGAATGCAGTGAACATTTTGAAAGAGTACTTATCATAACACACCTCACGCCTACTCTCTCCCTTACATCACCACTCAACTAGAACACAGAGATACTATGACACCATTCGGTATAACTGTTCTCATATCTACATCTCCCGCTCACTCCACAACACTCTATGTAAACACTGCTGGTCTCACACCCACCAGCCAGGCGTTCTCCTCAGGCCTAACACAGCCACATTCGTCCTGGATAAAGCCAGCCAGAGCGAACACATACTGCTGATCTCTCAACCACCACACCTACCGCTAAGAAGCAGCTACCATCTGAATTCCGCACCAGCTGCACACATACCTGGTGTACACACGCACTTTTGACCCGCTCTTCTCTCTCTACTGACCCGAACTTCGGTTCCCGAGGGCGTTCAACCTACCAGCGCCTTCAGACCATACCAATGGTATATAAGGCGCTATATAAATGCAAAATAACATAACATAACATAACTGTTTATGGAGATTGACTGGCCCTATGAAAAGCTAAAACATTTACCGTTTATTCACCAGAAAAGAGCATTCCAAGATAAGCTGAACAAGTGGGACTGGTGTTTGAATGTGGAGCATTTAGCTACCCTAAAAGGGTATGAGGCAGTACTTCATGTCACCCATAGATATCTTAGACCCCAGGTGTATCTCTTGCTCACCCCGGCACCTGATGTTAGACGCTTCTTGCTACAATTAAGAACAAACCAGCTCCCCGTGCTTACCATAATTGGCCCAAGGCTAAAAATCCCTCGTGAATCTAGAACATGTAGAATATGTAAAAAAATAGGAGCACTAGAATCTGCTCGGCACGTACTAAAACTTTGCCCAAAATTGGGACCGTTATACATGAACTCATATGAAAAATGGGTCCACAACCTTGAGGCAATAAAAGATGAGTTCTTTTGGTATGGATGTTTGAATCCAGTCACTTTAGGCCTTCAGTTAGCTCTCTTTAGGGTATGGAACCATGTGAAGCCTTTACTTCAGTGAAAACCCTATCACTTTAGTAATAAAGTGATACCTAATGGTCTCTTTTATACACTGCTGTATTGGGTTGGGGAATTCCCAATAACTATAGGTGCTCACCTGCTAGAGTAACTCACCTACCTTAACTTATCAAACTCCTCTACGTGGCTGCTATGTGATGTATTTGTATTTTCTTATACTTTTATATCTTATATTTCATATGAGTGAGTTGATTTGTCTTGTTTATGCTCTTTCTATGTTCTGTTTGTATTTTGAGATGTATATATGTTTTTTTTTTGGGATGTATATACTTATGAGTTGTGTAAAATCCAATTTTTTGGATTGTATCACAATAAAGTATAAATTAAATTAAACCAGTCAAAAAGCGCAAAATGTTGTCATTTTTGAATGCAATCCCCCAGGAAGATCAGAGGCGGACAAGCATGGACCATAAGGAATATGTAATGTGTACATGTAATTTCAACAAATTGTGTATCTGGGAAATATGTATTTGAATCAAATATAGATTTGTGGGCATATTGACCAGGGGAGGATCCTCTGACCCATAAACAGACCTCATCATGATGACAATCCATTTCCTTCCCCCAATCATGGAAGAGGGGAGAATTGGGCCAATGACAAGTAGAGAGGGGCAGGCTCAGTTATGCCACACACAAACCCACTTCCAAAACACATAAAAAGAGACTGCTGGGACAGGTAGAGAGATTCATTTTCCATTTCTGCGGAGCATTTTGACGGCCGACATCCCATCCAGACAGAGACCAGAACCAGAGACCCATAGACTACAGAACTTTGAACCTAGAAGGCCCACTGCAAGCAAAAGTATTCTCAGCAGGCCTTCAGAATCCAGCAAACCTAACCAAACTATTCAACAGCCGGGCGAGCTGTTTGAATTCTTTGCCAAGAACATTTGCCGGAACCGCAGACCAGACCGCTGTGAGCAGAACCAGAGATCCGGATCACTGTGAGGAGAACCGGTGCCTGATTGACCCGCTGAGCAGAGAGAACCGCCGCTGGACGTGTTGACCAGATCCGTGACGAGGCCCATTCATTTCAAAATTAGGAGTGAGTATCCGCCAGAACTGTGCAGAACCCAATCTCTTAGTTAAAATAATCTAATCAAAACTATTTTAACCTGATTAGAACAGCCTCCTAGAAATCGTGTCATCTGTCATTTTTAAAGCTGCACAACTGTCACCTGTCAATTCTGCAGCTGCAAGCTGTCACCTGTCATTTTGAGTTTACTTTAAATCCGAAAAACTACCTTCACAAAATCGTCTGTATCTCTGGAACCGTTTGTCCTAGGAATGAGATTTAACTTACCTCTGAAGGCTTAGAATCTAAGCTTTCCAACAAGCCAAGAACCGACTTCCTACTCCTTACACTTTTACCGCAATCGCGATTTACACACTCGCAAAATTTACCGTGATTTGCGATTTGGCCTGATTTCGTCATCTGTAAAAAGATAGCTGCTTTTGCCTGAACTGCTAAAATTCGTTTGCAACCTAATAACCATCCCTGAACCATTGTTAGGGCTGACCTGAACTGATTTAAAGTGTCTACCACTCACCCTGAACCTCCTATAGGGAATTAAAAGCAATTTTAGCATTTTTCACTTCCTTGCCACATTACAAAGCACTCTTGCCCGTGTTTTAAAAAGCATACCTGTTGTCTAAGCTTGCTGGGGGGGGAACTGAATTCCGTATTGTATTTAATTGTATTCCTGAAGACTGTGTGTGTTACTTCCATCTCCTTGCATTGCTTATAGGGGGGGTGAATTGCCACCAGGGAAAAAGTGAACATATTGGGCCTCATTCCGAGTATGGTGGTAAGGGATAGCGGCCACCGCTAACGAGAGCGGTGGCGGTAATCCCTTACCGCCATACTCCGAGTTCCCTTAGCGCCATGGTGCTTTTAACACCTGCTTTTAGCAGGCGTTAAATACCATGGCGCTAAGGGACCTTGATGTTAATTACGCCACCGTAATTTACGGTGGCGTAATTGACGCCTTCCCCACTCCCATTATGCCCTATGGGGCAAGAATGGGAATGGGGAAGGGTAAATGGGGATTGGGGAATTACCGCCCCGCCAACCTTGGAATGGGGCGGTAATTCCGCCAACCACCAAGGCGCTGCCGGTCCGGGTACGGCGTCAACCAAGGCGTTAATAGCGCCACTGGTTAGCGCCGTACTCGGAATGAGGCCCATTATCTCTTGTGAAACCATATCAGTTTATTTTCTGTACTGCATTTATTCCACCTTGCATTTCCTTGAAACCATAAAGCATTTCAGCTACCTCATCCTCTATACTACTTCTAAGTAACCGAATCAGTTTACCAGTAGAATATTATCCATTGTTGATCACTGTCATATTTTAAGTGTGATATCCAATATTAATTTATTATAAAAGTGTGATAGATATATATTGTTATTTTTCTCAAATAAACCTTTTAAATTTGCAAAACAAGCCTACTTCTTGGCTCAGTGGGGTCAGGGGGATTCTAAGAGGGGGGTGTTATACAAGGGTTGTCATCCAGAGTACTGAACTGGACATAAAAATACATCAATAAGGGTTTTCCTCAGCATCCCAGACTAGGCATTGACTTAGCTGTAGTGTTGAAGTGAAGACGCTTAACAATTCCTCCCCGGCACCAGATCTGCTCAGTTGGGCCAGGCCTGGCATCTCTGTGCGAACTATTAGATGATACTGCGGCAGCTGCCCTCATCTGCCTCCACCACTCGGCAGAACCATGTAGAGGAGTGGAAAAGCGGCGAAACAAGCAGACATCGCAGCAATGATGTCCAACTCTGGCCAGAATAAGGCGAGCAAAACCGACCCTACCACCACAGTGATCCCCAACACCCTCCCCTCACCGGAGCATCCGCAGGTCGAGCATTTCGCCACCAAAACAGACTTAAAAGACCTTCTAGTAGCCCTCACCAAAGAGATCCAAAAAGGCACAGAGGAGGTCACCAAAAAGATCGCATCTCTAGACAGAAGAGTGGAGGAAGTGGAAAAGCGCACTGGGGAGGTGGAGAATGGCCTATGTGACAACACCTTCGAACTGGAGTGCGTCTTAAATAGAATAGCAACCCTGGAAGCCAGATGTGACGCACTCGAGTCCAAGCAGGAGGACAGTGAGAACCGCTCCCGGCGCAATAATATTTGCATCCGCGGAATCCCCACTTCAATCAGCAATGCAGATCTTGAGAGCTTCGTTAAAGACCTACTTAGGTTCATTATAACTCTTCCTGACAGCGCCCCGCTGGAAATCAACAGAGTCCATCGCACAGGGCCTAAGCAAGCCTCATCCTCTCCGCCGGATGTTCTCGCCCAGATTCACTTTTTCAGGGTTAAAGAGGAAATAATGAGAGAGGCCAGGTCCTCGAAACAAATCACTTTCAGAGGCGCAAACCTTGCACTGTTCCAAGACCTTGCAAGCATAACCCTCCAGAAAAGGATAGCCCTTCGCAACCTCACGGAATGGTTTCAAGAAAAGAAAATACAATACAGATGGGGTCACCCCACATCTCTGTGCTTCGAATGGGAGGGTATGCACAAGCAAATCCGGAGCCCCAAGGAGGCGTGCCAATTTCTGGGAACAAGACCAGCAGACGAGGACTCTGACCATGCCACCTGCTCTCAGTCCCAACCCGGCTCGCCTATATCCAATCGCTGGTCCCATGCTAGTGGGCAGCGCAGGCCACGGGACCCCCGGAAGCAGCGTAATCCGGACTGATCAGAGGTCCTTACATATCTCCTTGTTGCCAGCCTGCCAGATCAATGTCTTTCCCACTTGGCGATCCCCTGCACCTTCCGATTTCCTTCAGCTCCCTAGCCTCCCCTCATCTTACACGGAAGGTACTGTGCCAACTCCTAGCACCCTGGGGGCCACCAATAGACTCGCACCCTGGCGCACAGCCTCAGGCCCTTGTTTTCTGCACAGCACCTAGGTTTACCACCCCACGTCCTGGGCGATTTCTCTGTTCATTTAGCGGGATGAAACTCCCGACGACGGGGTCCACCAGTAACCCCATGAATGAGCTTTATGGTTTCATTCTCACAGTTTTGGGAGGCGGGGTAGTCTTGAGCCAAAGGAACTGTTTAACTCCCCAGAAGCCCAAGTTAACGGTTATACTTTTACTCGTAGACATCGGTAATTGTAGCACACCAATGCGCTCCCTCAGGAAGACTCCAAAGCCTTGCAGCCCTTACATAGATCACCCGCACAACACTTGCTTCATACGCAGAACTAATAGCCCAAATAACGCTAGGGAGGTCCGCATCTTGACCTGGAATGTCCAAGGTCTTAACTCCCCCAGGAAGCGCAAATCGGTGGAGCACAGGCTGGCGGCTTTAAACAGGGATATAGTAATTCTCAAGGAGACTCATCTCTTGCCAGCCGACGAACACCGAATCAAATTCAAGCGCTTTAAACAGGGCTTCTTTGACTCTAGTGGTGAAATAAAGTTGGGGTGGCGGTTCAACTAAGCGACAAATTCCCTCTATCCAACCCCACAGTCAAAAAGGACCCATCTGGCAGATACCTTTTCATCCGAGGCCTCATTGCAGAACAACCAATCACAATTGCTGGGATCTACGCCCTGAATGCAAATCAGGACAAATTCATAGATGAGTTACTCCCCCCGCTATTAACTTTTACCACAGGGTATCTCCTAGTTGGGGGGACTTTAACTTAGTCCCTGATCACACAAAGGACAAGTCCCTTCCCCATCCCACCCTGACATTTCCCAAGCCCTTGCATTTGCCAGATTTCTTAAAGAGTCGGGACGGTCGACATATGGAGGGTAGCCAATCCCGACACTCTTGATTACACGTTCTTCTCAAACGCACACGGAGGTCACTCCCGAATTGATGTACTACTGGCCACCAGCACTTTATTCCCATGCTTTAGTAATATCGAAATCCACACAAGAATGGTGTCCGACCATGCGCCCGTCTCGGCAGACCTCTCTATCTTGGGAGGCCCGGACCCCCCCTCCTAGGTCCTGGAAACTTAACGACACCTTGCTATTAAATCAGGCGATCAGGGGCAAGGCAGAAGAAGCATTGGTCAACTATTTCAAGGAAAATCAGAACCCCGAAACCTCAATTGGGCTGTTATGGGAGGCCATGAAACCAGTCATAAGGGGGGTATTTATTAGCGCGGCCTCCGAGCAATTTCGAGTCTCCAAAATCCTCACACAAGCTCTAGAGTCCAAACTATCCTCCCTAGAAAATGACCTTAAGACCCAATACTCTAGAAAGGCGGACAGGGAGCCAAAAAAGGCGAGAAGGGCTCTGGAGATGCACTGGGCCGACTGCACGGCGAAGGCTCTGGCATATACAAAACAATTCTATTATCACAAAAGTAATGAGGCGAACCGGTTGCTAGCTTACAAATTGCGAAAAACCCACACTAGAAACAACATTGTTAGCCTTAAGGGGTAAGATGGGCTAAGCAAATTCACTACCTCAGACATAATCGAAACCCTGTTGGACCACTATAAAACGGTCATGCAAGGACCACCCACATCTCAGGAGGTTAGAGCCCAACAGCAGAGCTATTTGGAATCTTTTCACACCCCCACGATTTCTTCCCCCTTAGACTCCCTGGAAGCACCAATTTCCTCAGAGGAAATTCTAGAAGCCTTCAAATTGCTTAAGAACACCGCCCCAGGCCCGGATGGGCTCAGACCTAAGTTTTATAAATCATTCGCTCACATCCTGACCCCACAATTAGCAGTACTATTTAACTCATTCCTATCTACAAAAAAGGGTACTCATTCCATGGCCGAATCAACTACCATCTTACTGCAGAAGCCGGGAAAGGATCCTGAGCAAGCGGCCTCATATAGGCCAATTGCCCTAATGAACACTGACAGGAAAATCTATTCCAAGGTTCTAGCGGCTAGACTAGCTAGGATTCTCCCCGAGCTAATTCACAAAGATCAAACGGGCTTTATCGGGGGCAGGGGGACTCATGACAATATCAGGCGTACACTCAACATAATCGAGTCCGCGAAAAGAATGAAAATTCCGCTCCTAGTAATTTCCCTCGACGCACATAAGGCGTTTGATCTAGTGAACTGGGACTTCATTCGGAACACTCTTTCTCATATGGGCTTTGGTCACAACTTTATAACTTGGTTAATGGCATGCTACGTACACCCATCAACGCAACTCTGTGTCAATGGGAGGAAATCGACGAGCATCCCTATATCCAGAGGGGCCCGCCAGGGGTGCCCTCTATCTCCCTTGGTGTTTGCCCTATCGATGGAGCCGTTTGCCACGTGAATCCGCCTCAAATCCAATATCAAGGGAATCATGGTGGGCGGGACTGAACATAAAGTGGCGCTCTATGCCGATGATGTACTTTTCACCGTCACCGATCCATCCAGCTCGCTGCAACCTCTACTCGAAGAATAAGAAGCATTCAGGGCATGTTCCGGGTTCAGGGTGAACTATGATAAGTCCTCTGTCCTCCCGATTAACCTCCCAAGGCGCCAGGGAAATACCCTATGTCCCGATCTGCCAATCCCGTGGGCTCACACCTCGTTGGAGTATTTGGGCGTCCAGATCCCCAAATCCAGCTTGTTAATCTACAAACACAACTTTCCTCAGCTATTTAAAATGCTACGATCAGACCTGAAGCGGTAGGATAAACAAGAGATCTCATGGCTGGGCCGGGCTGCCGCGGTAAAAATGAACTTACTCCCCAGAGTGCTATATCATTGCCATGCGCTCCCAACTCATATCCCGGAAGCGGACCTTGCCGCTTTACAGCGCGATATTATGAAATTCATCTGGGGAGGTAAGAGACCCGGCATCGCCAGGAGAATCATGACCCGCAGCCGACAACTTGGAGGCCTGGGGGTCCCGGACATTGCTAGATATCGGCGCGCAGCTCAACTCGCGCACGCCTTCACATGGACTCGATCAGGGGATCGCCCAGCCTGGCTGCAACTGGAAGAATCATGGTGCACATCCCCCTTGTCAGACTTGCCTCACATCCAGTCCCAGAAAGCCCCACCTGCAATATCTCCGCTTCCAGCAACTTGCAATACAGTGGACAGTTGGAAAGCTGCAAATAGAAAGTGGGGAATGAAAAGCTCATTGGGCCCACTGACCCCGATCTGGGGCAACCCGGGCTTCTCCCCCGGCCTTTGCTTCCGAAGCTTTGCCAAATGGTCGGAGGGCGGCCTCTATAGAATCTCAGACTTTTTAAATGATGGTCAGCTGCTCTCCTTTGAGGACTGTAAGACGAAGTTCAACATCACCGAGGAGGAACGATTCCGGTACACTCAGATCCGTCACTGGATCTCGCAACGCTCAGTCAGAGAGCGAGGCTCCAGGGACTTAACACCCCTTGAACTATCATTAACGGCATCCCCTCCAAGAGATAAGATCTTCACCCTCTACAAACTCTTAGAAAAAGCCAACCTCGAATCGAAGGAAAGGTACATGCTGAACTGGGAGCGGGACTTGGGGTGCCCCCTGGACCCTGAGGCCTGGGACAAAATTTAGTCAAGACTCCACAGGAGTACCCAGTGTGTTACTAATAGGGTAGGGGGATATAAAGTATGCTTTAGGTACTATATTACACCATCCCAACTGAATAAAGCGGGCGTGAGACCCTCACCGAACTGCTGGAGGGGGTGTAAGCAAGAGGGGTCGCTTTTCCATCTCCTATGGGACTGCCCTAAAGCGGCGTACTATTGGAAGGGGGTTCTGACGCATATCCGAGCAATAACAGGCCTCAATATCCCGTGGGACCCTGGAATAATTTTACTGGGAGACTCGGGGGAGGGGGACCTGCTGATGTCAGGAAACGCAGCCCGCCTATGCACTCATCTACTATTTGCAGCCAAGATCGCCCTCGCCGTCCTTTGGAAGCACCATGAGGGCCCCTCTATCCCGCTATGGTGGGCTAAGTGTTGGGACATTGTTGTTGCGGAAAGAGTCACTGCAATTCGCCTGGGCAACCTCAATCCCTTCCGGAACACCTGGGCACCATTTATGGACTATGTGGACCGTTATCCAGCCCTCACACTAAAAACCGCCTAGTGTCCGCTGGCTGAACTGAACTCCGCACAGCTATAGCCTGGCCCAATATAGAAATATCCCCCTCCATCATCGCTTCCCTACCAGAATATTGCTATGAATGAGTTGCATGCTAAACTTCACCTTCTAATGTCTATTCTTCCATTGTAATGAACTGTGTCATCGCAATCTTGTGCTAATTCCGTTGTCTACTGTTCAGTTTGTTTCCTTCTTTTCACTGTTATTGATTAATATTTGAATAAAATGCATATTTTGAAGAAAAAAAAAGTTAAACTACTTTAAAAGTAAACTGCTGCCACCAGTTCATCCTAGGCACACATGTACAATCACCCAAAAATCCTTAGAGGATGTCTAGGGCCATAAAACCAAAGGACCCCTACGCGCGGTAATGTAAGGTACTTGCCACATAGATAAAAAGTTACCAAGAAATGGCAAAATAGTCAAAGACTAAGGTAAACATAGTTTCCCAGTACTGACAGTCGGAACAACATGCCATTTTCCACATAACAGATGAGCAAAAGCCCAGAGGAGCGCAGCTGAAGGCTGTTCTCTACTGGAAAAAGTCAGGTTAGGTTAGCCAAACACAAACCAAAAAGTTTGGGGGATCCATAAATGGAGGGAAAATTGCACCTACGGGAAATTGTTCCTAATATGTCTCTATCAACCTTATTCTGTATTCCCTTTTTACCCAAACTACTTCCTAAACATGGTCTGTGTGCAAGTGTGTGAAAACCGTACTCTTTACCTAGGGGCTCCCCCACAAAACTTATATCCATAACAATCCTCCAATGGCCTTAGAATTCCGGTCTTGTAACCGCTTCTCACAAAACTATAAATTACAAACTCAGCCTCCAAGGCCCTGCACAACCAATGTAGACCCCAGCCCCACTGGGTTCGGCTTTGCCAGTGTGCGCCTGTGACCTATTGCACTACTTTTTTCCATTTTGGCCTTGCTGTGATCTTGCACACCCACCATGCTTTAATATGGACCCAGTAAGCAGGGTATGTCTTGTAACATATTTCTGTAAACTTTATTCTCAATGTCAAGTACCTCATCGCAACTGTCTTGTAACTCTGTACCTTGTCACCGTCTTTCAACTATGTAACTTATTTCCATCTTGTAACTGTAACTAGTGCCAAGATGCCTCGGGGCTTTGCACGCTGCTACAAATCAAAAAATAAAACAATACGAATAAAATAAAGCGGAAATCCTAAAAGCAAAGAAAATGCACTGTAATGAATAAAACTTGAAAGCTCGCCATACACAGAAAATTACAACCTCTCAAACCACTTTAAAAACCAAGTCATATACATCCACCAAGTCATTTGCACTATGCCCAAGTACATAAATAATGATATCACCGCCAACTCATCACCAGTAGGAACCTCAATGCTGACCTGTTTTAAAGCGATCTCACAAAAGAGATTACTAAACCGGTAAAGGAAAGCAACAAACTCGGCTCCCCAGCAGACCCCCACCTGTCAGACATCTACAGGCGCATCCTCAGGAAAGGAACACCTGCGCAATCCTTCTGCAAGCTCATGAACCACTCACTGGAAACAGTAACCGTTCCCTGAAGCTTCAAATATGCCTACATTAAACCCATTCTCAAAGATTCCACAGGAACCAACTAACAGCCTATTTCAAATATTCCTTAGCTGGCCAAACTCCTAGAAACGCACATAACTGAACAAATCCCCAACACTCACAGAAACCCAACCATCTACTGGAGCATGCCCAATTCACTTTCACACCTATAAGAGGGACTGAATCAGCACTACTCCTTATTTGGGGCAACCTTAAAATGAATAAACTCCAACACCACCTTTGCACACTAACATATTACAATTTTCAGCTGCTTTTTATGCAGTCAACCATACAACCCTGATCAGAAATATATTAGAAACAGGGCTAAGGAACACTGTGCCACACAATGGATGAAATCCTTCCTGACAGAAACAATGGAAGCCACCGGGCTCTAGTCCCTTTCAGCTCAACCTCACGCACACTCACATTGGTATCCCAACAGGCTCATCCCTCTCACCACTACTCTTCAACATTGCTCCTCTAATGAAAATCATCAAACCACTTGGACTTACATGCTACAACTAGGCAAGTGACACTCACATCATCTACAAAATAGCCACCAGCAAACACGTAGGGCCAAACATGGATGAGCAGCAACAATCTTAAACGCAACCCGGATAAAAATGATGCCCATACCATGGCCTAAGGAAATGAGACCCAGACCAGAAGTCTGCAACCTGCTAAAAAATAAACTCTGAATCCTAACACTGGAACCACAAGTTAACACAGTAGTAAAGAATGCTTCTTCCACTTACAATATATTAGACAGATATTGCACCTTCTCACTTATCCACACAGGACACCTGCTATTATTTCACTTGTCATGTCAAGAAGCGACTATGCCAACTGCATCTACCTCAAGATGCCGCACTACGACACCCAAAAAATACAATAAATCCAGAATGCAGCACCAACACTCCTTCCAAGACTCACAAGAGAGAACTAAGATCACTACACTCATGCAAAACACTGCTTTCTCCACAGAGCAATTTACTGCCAAGGAGCAGAATTCCTGCAAGAAGAAATCTCCATCTGCAGACGGGACAGAACCCTGAGGTCTAGCAATGACGTGTGCTTTGAAACCAAACATTATTCGCAAAATGAAATATGGTGGATCAGCATTTTCAAGCATCTCAATGAAAAACTGGAACGCCCTCCCGAAGGTAATCCGCACAATCGAGGAACACCTAACCTTCAGGAAAGAGTAAAAACATTGCTGTTTTAGATGCTGAGCTAATTTGAAGGCCGTGAGCCATTATCAAAGGGAGACCAAAAATAGCTGACCACAGCACACTGAGTTCCAGTTACTGAACAAGCTACCCACTCAATTGCAACTTAATAGGATTGCACTGGCTTTCCCACACTAACCCATACTACTGCAAACATACCACATGGGGAGGAAGGAGAGCTCAGGGGCAATGCGTTGGAAGCAAGACAACTCAGTGCAACACAGGTTTGAATCGCAATCCTGTGCTTAGAAACCACTCCTGATATTAAGCACGTTATAAATGAACAATTATAATGCAAAACAAATATTCCCTACGCACATGACACCTATAGCACTCCTCCTCCACACTGACTCCAACTCCACACCTCTTCTAATAACTTATACAACCTCATCACGGCCAATGCATCCTCACGCCATGGGCACACAAGACCTCCTATATGGATGCAAACGCCTTGCCCCACATAGACCCAGACCACTTAGAATCAGGCTCAGACTATCTTATAGGGCAATAGGATCATGGCCGTACCAAAAATGCTAAATGTTTGTGTGGGCCAGTTTTTTGGGTCAAAGTGGGGCACTTTTTTTGGTCAATATGGGCCAGTTTGAGTTGCTTCACTATGCGGCTAATAGTTTTGACCAGTGTTGCTGAATAAATATTCTTTAAAATTTACAATTTGCATCACATTTTATCAAAAACCTTCCCCATGGGTACTATTCAAACAGCATCACAAAAGCAATGAATTCCCATTTGCAACGGTGGGCCACCTTTTCGTTGGTGCCCGAGACAATTGTATGCACCAGTCCGACCCTGCCTAGAAACAAACCCACACAGAGGGACGGACAGTTTTTGCCAAACTAAAACTACCAACACCCTTTAAAAAGCATGTACGCGCTGTCCCTATACACCCCCTAACAAACCAACCCTTCTCTTATTTTCAGGTCCACCAAAGCACTTCAAGACCATGCAAATGGCAGCGATGTGTGGTATGAATCCCACTAACAGAACGTAACATACACGTAAGCCAAAATGTTGCTTTATCAGTGCTTGGTAAATGTTGGGGTGAGGATAGGGGCCAGTGATCTTTAGTGATAGAATAACTGCCAATTCGCCCTAAATGGAAAAAAATAAAGTGTTTGTGTGTCTGGTATCTGCAAATCTGAGATGGTTTTAACTCTTTTGTTTCGCTGATGTCAAACTCAAATCCAAGCCGAGCTCTGGGATGTGTGTCGCACTATAAAATGACAATGAGAAAATAAATAGAATAGCGACTCTTTGAGCGTCCCTAAACCCACATCCTGACCCTTGAACATGCGAAGGGGTGCACTTTTGCTGCTGCCTTTCTTTTTTTTAAAAGATATTTTATACAAATTGGAAGATGTAACCAGTTCTCGAGCTTGAATGTCGCCTTTTTACCGCAGGCCAAAACGCATGCTGCAAAGACTTGGATGTGTGCTCACTGTGCAGTGCGAATATTACTGCTCTAAAATATTTTTGGAGGATTTGGCAAGAACACATACAATCAAACAACAAATGCAGTGTGTCAACACAATCCGCTTTTCTTCTCCATCCACTCGGCGCCAAAGGAGGGCACTTTCTGAAAAATCAATGGCGCGACACTTGAAGGGCCCGGCTCAAACTGTGCTCTCTATTCATCGCCGCCCTTCCTCCCACTGTCTGGCCCTTGCTCTAATTCCCCAGTTGTTATGCGTTTGCCGGCTTGTTTTTTGCTGTGACAAATATCCACATTTGTATTGTTGAGCCCGGCTCAAACAGCTGGTGTGTAAGCGATCTATCCACTTCCAAGCCCTGGATCTATCCACTTTCCTCCTGCCAGCCCCTTTTTGCACCCAGCTGTTTCATACCAACCTTCTTTCTGTCTGCGGCCGCTGCAGAGGTTGTTCCACTCTTCCAACCAATCATTTGGGAGCCCTTTGTGGGGGAAGCGGAAGCTGCAGCTCCCTGTGCCACACACAAATCTGCTCTGCTTTTGCTTCAAGAAGATTTGCAATCACACCAAACAAGTGAAGCATCAATAACCATGAGAGATTTAAAGAAAATGTAAGGGGCATTCTTTCCGGGGTACTTGCATTCATAATCCTTGAAATTTAAAGAGTGCGTGTTGTATGCCGGCAGTGCTTACTGTTGAATGTGCTTTGAATACAACAGTATCTGTCCTCCATTTTGATTTGTCTCACTCCATGTATCCGCAAAAGTTGAGGTGTGAGTGTGCGAGTTCAAGGACTTATTTGTCTGGTATTTCTTGTTATTTGTTAGTAAGCAAAATGAATGCAATGCGCTCAAATAATGTGGATTGTTTCCTTCGATGTCCTAGAAAGCAATCTTGCCAGTAATATAGCGCAACATGTTAAGCACTCACTGCTGCAATCTATTCGAGATATTTACATGAGTACTATTTCTCTGCACAGCGCTTTTGAGAAACATCAAGATGACAAACATTTATAGTTCATTTACATTAATAAAAACGAATAAAAAAGACATGTAATTACATCATCAATAAAAGGGTCCAATTCAGTGACTCATTATAATGCATCGGTTAAACTCTTTAATATAAAATTAGCTGAGATGTCCGGAGAGGCTTGTTGAGGACAAACTTGCAGGTAGGTTTGGGGGCTACTAAGAGTTTGCGCACTCTCGGAAGGCCCAACACCTTCCCCCAAAAGGAATGTAGGCCCAGCCAGACAGCAAGTTCAAACTGTGGTTTATTACAGCCAAAACCAACAGGGATCAGTACAATGATAGAAGAAATCCAAAGACATCTCAGGAGAATTTTGTATCCTGATTGTGTCACAGTGATGTCACAACCTGGGCCCTACTAGAGAAAACCTATCGCCATCTGGGATTGGCTGTTAGGGGCCTAATAACCTCAGGTGGCTGGCCTGGTACATCCCCGAATAACTAACTCCAAACAATGTTGCAGTGTGGGGGTCTTATCATTGGTTCTTTGTATTTATATTTGTTTGTTTGTATTTGTTTATTATTTGTATCGCGCACCTAACCCTACGGTAACTGGGCCCTGGGAAAACTTAGCATGTTACAAACAGAAAAATAAGGTACATACATATTTACATGAAGGATAGGTACAGTAATGGTGGAGGGGACGACCTAGGATACAATTTACATATTGGACAGGCATTTAGTGTAGTACAGATATATGCAGTCAAAATGACAGGTCGACTGGGTTACATATTAGTCTGACCCTATAAGTCAGGAACGTATACATACATTACGACAGTAGTCAGAAATGAGTCTGACCAAGTGAGGCTGGTGCGGGTGGGATGGGTGCAGCAGGATACTTGGCCAGGCAGGGGTAGTGATGTAAGATCACTCTGAGGCTGGATCTTTTGGGCTCAGTTGGTGGTAGGCTTATCAATAAGCCAGAGTTTGATGTTAGTTTTGAAGGCATTGAAGGATGGTTCTAGTCTGATGGACGGGGGTAGCAAGTTCCAGAGGTTGGCCGCTTGGACAGGGAAGCTGGCTCCTCCTGCGGTTTTGAGGTTGAACTTGGGGACTGAGAGGCAGTGGGTGTGGGGTTATCTGGTGAGGCGGGAGGCTTGATGTAGGGAGAACTTGTCTGAGAGGTATTTAGGAGTGGTGTGTGAAATACATTTGTGGGTGATTGCCAAGGTGCGGAATGCGATTCTGTCGCGCACCGGGAGCCAGTTAGCATTTTGTCTGTGGCTGGAAATGTGGTTGGATCTTGAGATGTTTAGGGCGGATCTTAGAGAGTTATTTTGTAAGATCTAGAGTCTGTTTAGATTCGTTTCAGAGGTGCCTGAGAAAAGTGTGTTGCAGTAATCTATTTTGGAAAGAGCTAGGCCTCTGGCTAATGTCAGACAGCTGGTGAAGGATAGGAAGGACCTACAGGCATTGATTAGCTTGTTAGTGTAAGCACTTGAGGCAATGGCACTCACTAGTTTTTTTAGAGATAATGTGGAGTCTAGGTAGACGCTGAGCATCTTTATTTCTTTTACAACTTTGATTATGTTACCATCAATGATGAATGACGAGTACTGAGGGTCAAGTCTGTTCAAACGAGCTTGGGTGCCTACAAATAGGAGCTCAGTTTTTTCATCATTAAGGCAAAGGCTATATGTTGCCATCCATGCCTGAATTTCCAAGTAGATGTTATTAATTAGTTTGGTGTCATTGGCGTAATGACCTGACAGAGTGATGAGGACCTGGGTGTCATCTGTGTAGTTTGTGTAAATGACACAGTTGTCAAGGAGGTCGAAGAGAAGCTTCGTAAAGATGTTATATAGAGTTGGGGATGTACATGATCCCTGGGGAACCCCACAGAGGATGGGGATGGGATCAACAGAGGCAGAAGGTGAGAAAACCCTAGTGGTACGGTTGGAAAGGAAAGATTTGATCCAAGAGGAGGCTTTGGTGGAGGCTGCAGCAGTGGTTAAGTGGTCAGTGAGAATCTGGTGGTCGACCCAATGCAGCGGAGAGATCTAGCAAGAGGAGCATGGCCAGCTTGCCTTTGTCTCTCAGCTCGTCCATCTGTATTTTCAGATCCAGGAGGGCGGTCTCGGTGCTGTGTCTGGGCCGAAAGCCTGATTGACGTAGACCAAGTAGGTTTTTGTCTTCCAGATGTTTCTGGATTTGTAGGTAGGCAACTCGGTCCAGAATTTTTAGGAGGAAGGGGACAGTGGTGATAGGTCTTGGCCATTGCTACCCACCCCTAGAAGCCTGAACTGTGATTGGCTAGAGCTGATCTTCCCAGGCCTGGGATCCGCAATGGTTCTCAGCTCTTGGTGTACCTTCTCAAGGTAATACAAATGACTATGTGTCTGTATTGTAACTTGTGTTCACCACCTTAGACTATGAGAGTGCTTGTTCATCTCGTGCAACACTTGTCTCTCATTGTAACATCTTTGTTGCAAGCTTCTGTCTGGTGGCGTGGAATCGACTCTCTTTACCAGCTCCGGTTTCGATTCATTGTCTGAGTCGGCCGGGTCACGTGCTCGAAGACCATGATTTGGAGCATCTGCAGCTCCGAATTAACAGGAATTATTTGCATTTTTTACAGCTGGTGTTACTGTCGTTCAGGGAATGGAATGTCGTTCGTATCTGGTGGCCTGGGCAGCGGGCCCTGTCTCAGGCGTTTGCTCTTGTCCAGCTTGAATTCGCCTCAGCTCAGCTCTTGCTGAGAGGCTTGTGGCGTGCTGTAATTGTCTTAAGACATAATGTGGCTTCAATATGTTCCTGCCATTCTATATTCTCCATATGTTAGTCACACTAGACTGTTGGGTCCCATAGGTGCTCCTGCAGTTCCATAAGGTTAATTGCACATAAACATCTGCAAGCTTTATTCAGGATCTCTTGCTTCTTGCGGTTACTGCGTTGCTGTGTTAAGCGAATGACAAAATAATAAAAGCAATGACAGTATGTATATGTATCTGTCCTCTAACAATAGAACTGTACGTTTGTATTTTTTGTGTATTTGAGGGTGTGTTTGTCCCAATGGCACCTGTGCTTCCTGTCTAATGCTGCTATGCTGTGGTGTCTCCAACAACGTCAGTGGCATGACTTCTCAGCACTTTAGGCAATACTGTCAATTGAGCTCTCTTTGGTCCAGCCTGAGGCTCCTCGTCCTCTCTGGGTAAGGCTTGCACCGCACCTGTCTGTAGGGCTGGCTGAGTGGGTACCTCTCGACATACTTATCGATCATTGGAGCACTAGGAATTGGTCCAAAATAGTATGGGCAATCACAATATCTTCTAGCCTTCTTCCACATCTTGTACCTTATAGGAGGGGGGAGGAGGGGGTGAATTTGTCCATCCCTCTTCAGTCCCCCCTTGGGTCAACTTGTCGACCACGTCCTTATATGACAGTCCTTTTGCTCTGGGCTGCCATATCTTCATTATTGCTCTGAGGTGTTCATAATAGTTTGTGGTCATCAAATGACCAGTGCATGTAACAGCATACTCCTTCAGGGTTGCACCAAACCCACTTCCCTTCATAGAACTTTGGATCATGTGGATTGTTCAGTTTTATTGTTCCTGCTGGAAATAGTTCACACTGTATGATCTTTGCTCTTAATTTGTCCCGTTCTGCAACAATCTCATCTTTTGTTCCTCCTATGTGTTCGTCCATCAGGATTTGCATTTCAATAGCCTCTTCTGCTGTTTTCTTGCATCTTTCCATGCAGATCTTGATCCCGCACACTGATGCTGCTCCCAGCAGGAGCGCTCCAGCTATTATCTTCAGTCCATCTGACAGCCATGATGGCATCTAAGACCGTATGTACGCTAGCCAGCCCTTGTCCTTCCCTGTTCCTCGTGCTTCATCCTCCATTTTCGCATGCATCTGTGCCAACTCTGCAACTGCATCTGAGAGAGATCTGTTATCTTTGTTGTTAGCTGTTATAAATGTGCAACATGAACTCCCTATCTTTGTGCAAACTCCTTCTTCCGTAGCCGTGAGGAGCTCCAGAACATATCTATTCTGGAGCGCCACCAACCTTATTTCTCTGAACTCTTCTTTTATGGCATTGAACCCATTCACTGATGAATTCATCATTACCATCAGCTCCCAACGAGTGATCTGTAACCACTTGGCATTTGTGTATGTCTGCATTCCTGGTATTATTGATGTAAAGAACATTTGTGTTCTGCTAAACAGTCTGTGTTCTGCTGGGATTTCATCCAGTGCTGTTTCTGATGCTTCTGAGAAGTAATCCCCTTCTCTTTTCACTCTGCTCAACCCGTCCTGCTTCTCCGCCTTCTCTATCTGGGCTGTTGGTGCCATCTTGACCGATCTCTTCCTTCGTCTGTTATCCATCTTAGGGAACTCATTGAGCTTCACATCCTTTTTGGGTACCCCCAAAGAAGGAATGTTGATGTTTACCAGTGAGCATACTCCTCCCCACTCAGGTGGCAGCTTCTCATATGCCTTTGATCCACATGCCTAATAGTGATCCATCAGCACTGCCATTCCTGATCTCATTGCTGTAAACTGTTCAATTATTGTGCATCCTACAATCTTGCCGACTTCAACCTAGCCATTGCTCTGATAGCACAAGCCTGGCAGCTTCAGGGGAATTATTGGCATTGGTCCAGCTTCATTTTCTACCCATCTCAGCAACTTTCCATTCGCGTCCCACTCCTTCAGGCACTTGTCATTTTCTTCAAGCACCTTGTTCACT
Organism: Ambystoma mexicanum; assembly: GCF_040938575.1. NCBI lineage: Eukaryota > Metazoa > Chordata > Amphibia > Caudata > Ambystomatidae > Ambystoma > Ambystoma mexicanum. The sequence goes on along the minus strand of NC_090934.1, from coordinate 735,757,247 downwards.
GCCGACTGTGCTAAGGGTAGCGCCTTGCATCCCACCACTCCATCTTGCCATCCTTCGTTAGTGTACACTCATCCATACACTAATATCTGTGGCCTTTCCCAGCATCCTGTCTCTCCTCCTATCTCCTTTACTCTTGTCCAGGGACATGGCAATTCCTTCAGTGTGATAGCCTTTGTCTCTCCTTTATCAGGTCCGTCAGTTATGTACTGCAATTCTACATCTAGCTGCCAGTAATTGTTTATCATGTCTAATGTCTTTATGTAATTTTCTTCGTATGGGAAGGTCCCGTTGGACATCCATCTCATTATTGCTGTTCTCATTTGGAATCTTCCTAATTTTTGCACCATTGCGAGATACACCAGGCACTGTGCTCTTGCTGTGGGTATTTCAGTTGCTATGAATGTTCTGGAAGCACTCATGGCATATGGGATTAAAGAGAAACATAACAGCTCTCCCAGTGGTTTCCTTATCTACTTTTGTCATATGTTTATACCACATGTTGTTACATACTCGTGCTGTGTCAGTGAGGTACATGTCAACTGCCTTCATGTCTGTATCAGAACTGCGCTTACCTCTCTTTAACTTATCAGTAGTGTCTTCTCATCCACCTGACATGGTCGTCCCTCCTGCTTTGGTCAGGGTAAAGTTAGTAGAGGGTACATCGGTAGTGCTAACAGCGACATACAGTTGCCAAAATACAAATCCCATCAAGCCGCTGGGAATTAATAGACACAGCATAATAATACTGTTCTTTATTGTTTCCTTCATACCCAGTTACGCTGCTTGATGCTTGCAGCCTGATGATAAAGTTGCCCCACTGAAATACGCGAAGAAAGGCTTTATAGTATTAGTATTTGTCAGTACCATCAAGCACGGCGAGCTAAATGGTCACTGATGGCAAAGGCAAAGACCTCCTCCCAGACTTTTCTTACTGAGGGGTCTCGCAATGTAGGCAGAACTGGGTGTTTGCTGTGTTCAAGTTGTGGGTATGCTTGGGCCAAGTATTCTACAAAAACAAGGAACTATACTTCAGGGGATCATGCTCTAAATCGTCTGGGTCTCCTTATATAATGCACAAACTGGTTAGAGAAACTTTCAGGGTGATGGATGGGAGGTAACATCAGGACACCAACCTATACAATTCTTCCAACATTTGCGTCAACCTGCCTGTGCGAAAAGGAAAATAACAAACAGACAGTGTTTCATTCATCAATCTGTGCAAGTGTTTCAGTTGCTGCTTCTGCTGCTTGGGATCGTCGAACCATGGGGTGACCTTGTCTCCCTAACTCAGTGAGGTCCGCTCGCACTTGTAGTTCATCAAGGTCCTGAACATTGACCCTGTCGGTCATTGAAACTCTGTTGCTAGGTGACACCACTGCTTTTTTGGGCTTGACGTCTTCAATGTGGTTGCAAACTGTTTTCCCTACTAACCTAACAGCTCTGTCTGTGACCCCTTCTACAACATGGGGTCCTGTGAATCTAGGCACATTCCAGTGCCTGACAAAATTTCGTAGGAGGACAATGTCTCCCACTTTCACTATATGCTTTAGTTCATTGTCTTGTGTGTCATTGCTTTCAATGTCTTTGTTGTCTTCTGGGCCCCCCTGGATCAGCTGTATCTGGTGAGAGATAAAAGAAGCACTAAAAACCAGAGAAGTGATGTACCAAAACATTTCTTGTCCTAACACATCTGGACTGTTCTCACAATCTTTCAATGCTCTTGTGGGAGGAGCTATGGAAACATGCATGCGTTGTCCTGTCACCACCTCGTGGGGCGTTAAATGGTGGTCAGACCCTGGTTTATTGTGCAATTCAAACAGGGCCAATGATAAACAATGAAGCCAGTTTTTCTTGGAGCTCTACTGAGTTTTGGCTATGCACTCATAGGAGTCCACCCAGGTGTTCACACATCCCATTTGCTTGCGGGTGGTATGCACAGGTGAATTTGTGCTTGATGCCTAGCAGGGTTGTGATGTGCTGAAACAGTTCATTGGCGAAGTGAGGGCCATTGTCAGACTGCAGGACCTCACACACGCCCCATTTTGGAAAAACCTCCCTGACAAGAAACTTAGCCGCTCTAAGGGCATCGGTATGGGAACAGGGCCTGGCCTCTATCCATCTAGAGAATGGACAGACAACCACTAATATGTAGCGGTAACCTTACCAAACCTGAACCATGTCCATGTAGTCCATGTGGAGATGCAGAAATGGGCCTACAGGTCTTGGTATGGCTCCTTTCACAACTCTCAAAGTATGCCCTTCTGTAAATTGCTGGTAGGTCAAGCAATTACTAATGAAATCAGCTACATGTTCATTCGAATTTGGGCAAACCCACATTTCTCCAGTTCGTGTAGCAATTACCTCCTTCCCTGTGTGTGTTGGATAATGCAGTTGTGCTAATGCTGTCTTCAGCAATGCCAGTGGCATGACCACTTTCCCTGTGTTTTTTTTGTCGCTATAAGGCATCTGTTTGAGACATGGAGCATCCTCTCTTTATGCATAGCTCCTTCTCCTCCTGGGGTGCAGCTTCCTGTATTTCCATAATATGTGTCTCTGGTAGTACATTGTAACCTTCCCTCATCACCATGTTCCTTACTCCTCCCTGAGTCTTTGGTCTCTCCTCCAGCTCCCACAGTTGCCCAAAATCCACTGCACACTTTGCCTCATGATCTGCTGCTTCGTTCACTCTTAAGATAGGGTCTTCCTCTTTCATGTGGGCCTGGCATTTCATTAGTGCTACCTGTTTTGGATATGCAATCCTTCAATCTTGCAGTGGTAACACTGCAGTCCCAGTACGTCTGATCCGAACAGTTTGATCAGTTTTTGACGAACCGTCAATGTACAGCACGTCTCCCTCTTCAAGTGCATCTTCCTCCACTTTGGTTGTCTCACTGAACATCTCTGTTCTTTGTGCAGTCATGTGCATAGTCCCCTGCCTTGAGAGTGTCTTCCAAAAATAGTGCTGCGTTTACAGTCTTGCACCTTACTATCTTCAGTCCTACATCTGATAGTATCACTTCATACCGTGATGCTTTCTGTGTGGTCAATGTGCTCTTTGGCTTATACACTATCGCAAAGAGGGCGTGCTCCATGTAAAGAGTGGTGGTGCACCCCATTGTCATTGATGATGACTTTTCCACTGCGAAGGCCGCAGCTGCCAATGACTGTTCACACAGATAATGTCCTTTCATCACTGGGTCAAGTTGTCCACTGTAGTAAGCAATCGGATTATGGCCCATGCCTGTCTTCTGAGTCAGTACCACCTTCATCACTACACCGTCAGTGTGTGAAAACAAGAAAAACTCCTTTTTGTAGTTTGGGGTCCCTAACACTGGAGCTTAACTTATGGCTTCCTTCAGTTCCTCAAAGGTCTCAGTCATCTCTGTGGTCCATGTCAGTGTCTTTGTTCCCCTTTGTGCTTCTTTCTGTGCACCCAATAGGGGCCTTGCTTATGTGCGTAGTCAAAGACCCATGCTCTGCAATAATTGCACAACCCCAGGAACTACTGCATTTCCCTTACTGTCGTGGGCTGGGATGTGTTACGTATTGTCTCTACACTCTTTGGGGCAATGTATCGGCTGTCCTTACATATCATGTGTCCAATGTACAGTAAATCCTTCTGACAGTACTGTAGTTTGGCCTTGTCCACCTTGTACCCCTTGTCAGCTAACACTGTCAGCATGTGTACTGAGTCATCTCTGCACTGTTCTTCTGTCTCACTGCAAATCAAAATCGTGTCTACATACTGCAAAACTTTGCTTTCTGTCTGTATGTTGCTTAGATCCATCTGGATCACTCTGTTAAAGATAGACAGTGACTCGCAATACCCTTGTGGTAACCGAGTGCGTTTCCACTTCTGGTTTTGTTAAATAAAACTGATTAGATTGGTTCAATGTGTTAAAATCGCGGCAAAAATGGCCGTGGACACAAAATATCGCGGCAAAAAGGCAGTGGTTTTGCCGCCACAATCCATGTAAAGGATGCAGGGACACCCCCGCAACCCCTGGACCCATTATACCATTTAAGGGGGTGGGGGACACCCCCGCAACCCTGGCTCCTGTTAAATGATGTAATGGGGTTCACCTTTAACCGGTCAAACCACTGCATTTTTGCAGGAATTTTTTTTGTACATGCAACATTTTTGCCACAATTTTATCACTGCATAACGTTAGATCTTGTGGATCTGGGTGTAGCAGCACTGAAAATAATGCATTCTTTAGATCAAGGACGCTGAAGCAGGTAGCTTCCGCTGGAATGCCACAAAATACTGTCGCTGGGTTTGCTGCTACAGGATACTCTGCTTCTACAATGTGGTTAAGAGGTCTTAAATCCTGAATAAAATGACGAGACCCTATGTTTACCTTCTGCATGGGGTGCACTGCTTTGTTGCATGGAGATTCTCATGGTATCAGAATGCCTCTCTCAATGAGGGCATTAACTGTCTCATAAATGCCCTCATCTGCCTCCTTGGTTAGGGGATACTGTTTTACTCTTGGCAAAATCGCTCCCGGTTTCAGTTTAATCTTCACCCCTCCTATGCTCTTTATGCACCCCATGTCATAAGGACATTGTGGTCCATAAATTGTCCGGTACTTTGGCCATGTCCTCATCCCCGAATGAGTGCGGCGCTTCCAGCGCCATTGCCATTCTCTATGGCACGTCTCTGTAATGTAGTTGTAACCAAACTGTTGCACTCATTTCAAACACCATCTCCAATTCCTGTCTCTTTTCCAAATAGTTCATCTGTCACTGTTGTCAGCCTGCACCCTTTTGCAACGGCAATTATTTCTCTCCATGCCCTTCCTGTGTCATCCATTGCATGTACTGCAATCCAATCCTCTATTGCCAACACTTCCTCTATTTCTATGGACACTATCGTCCCTTCTGGCTCGTCCAATGGTGTCTCTGGCCTAAACAGGTATTCGTTTAGAACTCTAAGCACAAAAGTGATGGATGGAAGGTTTTGAATGAATCTGAACCACTGGCATTGCTCTGGGCAACCTTCCACACCACCGTTTTTTAGCCCGTCTGCGCCATTGCAAAAGGGGTCCAGCCATATGCAAATCAGTCAGGTACTGCCACCAATGGTAGCAGCCCAGCCCGAACTGCTATGCCAGGTCCCCTCTGCACAGAAACACAAGCAACCCCAGACATGTTTCGGCCTTGTTGGGCCTCCTCAGTAAGGTGCAGCTTGGTTCCCTGTGGCACAGCGAGCAAGGGACCCACGTCTGGGCATACCCTCTCTCACATAGTGAGACAAACAGTAAGCACAAAAGTGATGGGTGGAAGGTTTTGAATGAATCTGAACCACTGGCATTGCTCTGGGCAACCTTCTACACCACCATTTTTTAGCCTGTCTGTGCCATTGCAAAAGGGGTCCAGCCATATGCAAATCAGTCAGGTACTGCCACCAATGGTAGCAGCCCAGTCCGAACTGCTAGGCCAGGTCCCCTCTGCACGGAAACACAAGCAACCCCAGACATGTTTCGGCCTTGTTAGGCCTCCTCAGTGAGGTGCAGCTTGGTTCCCTATGGCACAGCGAGCAAGGGACCCACGTCTGGGCGTACCCTCTCTCACATAGTGAGACAAACAGTAAGCACAAAAGTGATGGGTGGAAGGTTTTGAATGAATCTGAACCACTGGCATTGCTCTGGGCAACCTTCCACAGCACCGTTTTTTAGCCCGTCTGCGCCATTGCAAAAGGGGTCCAGCCATATGCAAATCAGTCAGGTACTGCCACCAATGGTAGCAGCCCAGCCTGAACTGCTAGGCCAGGTCCCCTCTGCACGGAAACACAAGTAACCCAAGACATGTTTTGGCCTTGTTGGGCCTCCTCAGTGAGGTGCAGCTTGGTTCCCTATGGTGCAGTGAGCAAGGGACCCACATCTGGGCGTACCCTCTGTCACATAGTGAGACAATCAGTAAGCACAAAAGTGATGGGTGGAAGGTTTTGAATGAATCTGAACCACTGGCATTGCTCTGGGCAACCTTCCACACCACCGTTTTTTAGCCTGTCTGCGCCATTGCAAAAGGGGTCCAGCCATATGCAAATCAGTCAGGTACTGCCACCAATGGTAGCAGCCCAGCCCGAACTGCTAGGCCAGGTCCCCTCTGCACGGAAACACAAGCAACCCCATGCATGTTTCGACCTTGTTGGGCCTCCTCAGTGAGGTGCAGCTTGGTTCCCTATGGCGCAGCGAGCAAGGGACCCACGTCTGGGCATACCCTCTCTCACATAGTGAGACAAACAGTAAGCACAAAAGTGATGGGTGGAAGGTTTTGAATGAATCTGAACCACTGGCATTGCTCTGGGCAACCTTCCACACCACCGTTTTTTAGCCCGTCTGCGACATTGCAAAAGGGGTCCAGCCATATGCAAATCAGTCAGGTACTGCCACCAATGGTAGCAGCCCAGCCTGAACTGCTAGGCCGGGTCCCCTCTGCACGGAAACATAAGCAACCTCAGACATGTTTCGGCCTCAGAACTCGCCACACCTTCCCTGCAATGCCTGGCATCCATGCAATGGCAATGTCAGGCCCATATTGAAATATCTCTGGGTTCACTGACACCCCCCTCTGTACTGTGCGTCCACAATATGCTTGGACGATCTGCCTTACATTTAACATGTGTATGCCTGGTGTCGAGCACACTATGCCTTTGTCTGTGAATGAAATGGTCATGTTTAGTCTGCTCATGATGTCTTGTCCCAATATGTTTAGAGGTGTCTGCCGAGAGTCAAGCAAAGGTAATAATAAGGCGTGATCTCCTATAGATATTAGATATTATCAGTAAAAGGAACCACTTCTCTAGCCCCAGAGAATCCTTGAGTGTTCATGGCATCGCCTGTCAACTTAAATGTTCCTTCCCGAATACATGACCTAGTCACCCTACTGTCAACAAGAAAGGAAAACGTTTTGTCACCTATCGCCACCCCTATACAAGATTCCTCTGTAGGGTTGGGTGTGATCAACATGATGGGACACATCAAGTTCATCTGTGGGCTGTCCTATTGGGGTTACATGGATAATCTGTTTCCTATAAAAGGGTTGTTCCCCACCATGGTAACGCCTCCCAGTCGTCTAACTGGTACGTTTGCCACTCTGTCCACGTGTGCTGTGTGTCATCATCCTGTATTTGTGCTAGCTGCTGTGTGCTCCCCCAAATCTGTGGTGCTTGTAAATACTGTGGTAGTGGTGCTGGCTGCCATCTGTGGTATCTGCGTTTGTACCTGTGGCTGTGCTGGTGCATGTGGTTGTGCTTGTGGTTATGCTTGTGGCATCTGCTGTTATGTTCCATGCATCTGCCCTTGTGGCTGTTGATGCTGTGTATAATAATACATGACATGCATTTGTTGAACCACTGCAAAAAGGAGGGTTTTCCCTTAAAAAAAGTAAAAGGTAAAAATGATGCATCATTTTATAACATTAAACACATGTTTATGCTTAAGTCAAGCACAGAGTTCCCACAGGTGGCACTAAAATGATGTTCAAAAGCAAGCACTCATTTAACTCCCTGGGCCCACATTTCAGAGGTCTGTGGCCACCCAAAAGGTGAAAGCATAAAACAGAGAAGGGAAAATGGCCAAGAGTAAATCTGAATTCACAAGTGCATCAAGAAACCTATGCAAGGATACCCAAAGCCATAGAAGGGTGAGTCAAAAATTGCCTGCCAAAGGTACACTGTTTCACAGCTCTAAAGGTGTCCCATTAAGATATCCATTCAGCCATCTTTACAGAAGCTGCTCAAAGCTAATCGGGCAAATGGCATCCCTGCTGGGTTTATCAAGTGTTTTTGATGACATTTTGCTGCACGCTCAGTACTACCAGGAGAACCAACTGAAAAGTATGTCACACAATGCATAACAGTGATGCTGATAAGTAATCTTTACATTGATTATGTTTGAAATACAAGGTAGGACTTTTACTGTAAAACAGCACTTCAAACAACAGCTCGACATCTATATCTATACCCACAAATCTCAAAATGTTTCTATGTATTGTACAGTCCAACCAACTGTACAGAGATAACAAACATTTTAAAGTACCTTAAACACAGGCTGGCAAGACCCATTGCCTAAACCACGCTCACAAAGGTAATTTTGTGCTGGATCGCCCGATCCATTGCTCAATTTTACCCTTTGAGTGTTGGGTATTTTGAACAATTGCACTAACAGCAATAAAGAGTATGTACCACTTCATTTGTTATAAAAGGTGCCTTCATTGTGCAGCTATGAGGAATGCTGTTGCTTCCCACACATGAATGTTCAGGGTCGCCCTTATCGATTACTCCATCGTGAGAATGCACAGCCAAAGATTTCAAGAACCTTCTCCAACTGTCTTTACTCTACTGAGTTGTTTATGGCCAGGCAGAGTTTACAAATTTCACTTGTGATTTTCCCATATTGTAATGGCGTTCCAGCCCAAGGGATTGGAGGTACATCGGCATCAGCAGGAAACTTGCTTTATTTCTGTTTTGTCCCTGCTAACACCTGATCTGTAACCATGAGAAAGGGGTTGAGTTCTTTTCATTCAACATTTTTATAAGAGGTGCCTGTAACACTTGCATATATGTCATATGTAAACTTTACGATTTGACAAGACCGGATGTAGACATTTAGTTGCATTAATATCACACACCAGTGTTCTCTCATAGAGTAACAGCAGGCAATTTGTGAGAGAAACCAGATATTAGCATTGAAACAAAAATTCCTCACTCCAACCTTCTCTCACTTGTGTCCAGTAGGCAGACAGCATATGTTCTTATCACTTCCTCTAAAAGATTTTTTTCATACTTAATTGAAAGTAGAAAGTTAGCCATAAAAATGACCCCTGATGCACTCAACTGTAGAACACACTGTCTTCTCCAAATCTTGGGCAGCAGAGATCTGAAAACACTATTTCAACTAACATAACATAGAAGATGACAGGCTGTAATTAATGGAGAGAAAGCAATAACATTCTAATCCCTGCAACCTTAAAAACGTACATATAATGTTATGATGCCGAAATGGGAGACAAAATGGGGGTGAAGGGGCATAGTTTGGACAGCGCAGACATAGTTTGTTGAAGGGGCAGAATCTGCTGACAGTGCAGAGTCTGGCAGAGGTTGAGTAAAGTTGGGGCGTGCATGCGCTTATTTGGGCGTACGGCAGCAGAAAGCCTAAATACGCCACTGAGCACACTTAATACTAGAAACCAGTCTGTAAGCATGGGACCAGGATTCAAGCAAGTGAAGATGGTCTGAAACCCCCAGTTTAAGTAGAAATGATAGGCCTGGAAATCCCAAACTCAATAACGGAAATAGTCAAAGCAAATGGCGAAACCCGCTTTATTAACAATCCATACTATGCAGGGACATTATACAAGCATTAAGGATCTTGCATCACACTCAAAGTTTCTCCTGTAAAACAGTGGATTATAAGTCAAAAATACATCACAACTGACGTTATACTACAATCTTGGCTACAAAAACCTATATCGTACGGGGATAGGTTGAGGGAATTGTATACAAATAGAAGGTATATGGGTTAGTCTTTTCATTGGTTATAACCTATCTGATGGGTCCACCTGAGACCAACTCTAAATTGATCATTCTGAATACATGACATCTCTTTATTACCTGATAAATTAATGTAACTTGTACTGGGCGACACAGCATTAAGAGTTTCTATTGGTTGGCACCTTACTTCCCAACCTTGAACAATTGACAGGTCATCAACACATTAGCCAAACCAGGAGTACATGGGGGAGAGAATCCTTTCCTTTCAATAAAATAAAATGCTAACCCTTAATCCAAGGGCATGAGTCAAACTGACCTCTTTGTAGTCGGCCTTGCTCTGCACCACATTTCTCTGAATATGTGGGGAATCAAAGCATATGCTGGTCTGTGTCTGGGACTTATGAATAGAAAGTGTTCTTGAATTATGGGTCACGTGTGAGAAGACCATGTTCTGAATTATTTCACCCTGCATTTATTGAGATTTTAGCTAATGTGAGCACAATTGTTATTACTTTTCGAACCACTACGGACTTAGTCGATCCATTCCTTATAGAATTTTGAGCTCGTAATTATCATGCACATGGCTTTCAAATGCTTGTTGTTCTTTAATTAATCTTAGAGAAATGTGTCAGGTACCATGGGAATTATTATCTATGTTCTTTCCTGAACCGTCCCTGAACTCCCTAATGTCTCTCTAACCTTGGCAGGGTCTGCGTAGCTATGTCTTTGCTCTGCACGGATCTGTATTTCAGCAAATTCAGCAGTTTCAGCTTCCATGAAGCCTCAAGGCCTTTGTTCATTTTAATGTGTGTTGCCACTTCCATTTGGAAAAGATGGCTGCCTATTACTGTTGCGTTTCTATGTTAGCAAGTTATACACGTGTTTTGTTCGTGTTGCATTGCAGCTTATACATTGCTTATGTTATGTTTTTCGTGTCTTTATATTTGCAAGCAATATTCTTCATGTATAAATGCACGTTTGACCTAGTGTCAGCGTTTCTTCATGGTGAGCGCATATTTGCTTTGTGTCTATTGCTAGTTATATTAGGTCCATTTCTTCCTGTATCTGCCTGGGATGAGGCTGATGTGGTCGCCTATACACTTAGCGTTTGCCCCCATTGCGACACTGAGGTGGGGGAGGGACAGTAATCATGAATTACGTATTCATCTGCCTCTCTACATTCTCCTCTCTCTGGTTGAGTCCTCGACCAACGCCCTTTTAGTGCCCTCCCCCACATAAGGTATTTTGGGAGTCCATATATTGGTCACCTCCCTCAGGTTGCCTGCACGTCTTATATGTACATCCACACTCCAGGTCATATAGCAGCACTCCCTGTCTGGCTTGCAAAATACACAGCGTCCAATGTAGTTGTGCGGGTCTGGGCTATGATACATTTATTATCCTGGAGGTATAATAGGGCTTTCTCTTATTTGGGCATGAAGTGGGTCATCTGGTTGGATATACTCAGGTGGCAAATTATGTATGTCTATTACTATTACCATTCTAACTGGACTGCTCCTTTAGCAGACTTTTGGCAACCTTTTATTGCTACTTTTGCAACACAGAAGGTCAGTAGAATGAATACTACTATGGCAAAAAATATCTTGAATGCATTGGCCAACCAAGTGGGTATCCATGAGAGTAGAGAACTCAACCACTCATCACTTTCAGGTTCATCCACCTCTTCAACCATCTTTGTGTGCACGTCTGTCAAGGTTGCTATGGCCACTGTGAGGGTCCCATTATCACCATTGTGTGAGGGTACCTGCCACATGATGGCCCAAATTTTGCACACACGCCACCCTCTATGGCTGTTATCAAATTGAGGACATACCTATTCTGGGGAGTTATGAGAGGCAATGCTCTCAGTTCTTTCTTTATGGAATTAAATCCCTTCACAGTTGCATGTATCATCTGCAGTAGCTTCTACCTGTTTATTTGTAACCATTTGGCATTGTGCTGGCTTGCAACCCAGGAACAAAGAGAGATGTAAAGAATGCAGTGGCGCTATTGACCAATTTGTCTTAATCTGGTTCTTCATGAAAGGTCACTTCCGACTAAATGGAGAAATAGTTCTCACTTTTACTACATTTGACGGTAAAGGACCATTACCTTCTTTGGTGTGCATTCTATTAGGGGAAGTCACCGATTTGTACTTCGTTCTGAGGTACTACCAAAGTGGGTGTATTTATCACTACTAAAGAACATAGACCTCCCCAATTCATAGGTAATAGCATATGGGCTTTTGAACTACAAGCCCAGTAGTGGCCCCTTAAGCCACTAGGGCCTATTTTCATGCCTGGCACCTCAAGTTCACATGTGTACCCCTTGTTTTGTGCCACCTTTACTGGACCAGTGTTCTTAAAGCACAAGGTAGCATTTTTTATGGGTACATTGATTACATAGCATTACCTTCTTATCATCTATGCTTCAACCACAGGCCCTGCCCCCTTCCCGGACACTCTGTACCCACAGAAAATATGGGACCTGGGGTGCTGATGACGTCACCACCCTCCCCTCTGTGTGATGTCACAACGCCCCAAGTCTCCAGGGCAACCGTACAAACAATGTACCCAGCACCAGCACGAGATGTTCACAGAATCTTCACCAGGTCAGTTTCACACTACTGGAAAGCAATTATGCACTGATCAGACCTTGCATTTATAGACCATTTTACACATTAAGATGGAATTCTTTGTAGATTAAGGATATCGTAGAAATTACCAGTGGACCAAATTCAACATAGCCCAGGTAAGGGCTTCCCTATTGGTCTTTATTCCTGACAACCTCTCACCACTCTTTTTAAATTACAACTTAATATTCACAGATATACAGAATCATGTTAAGGTATTTTTACCGTTCATTTCTCCTCACTACCACTCACATTTATGAAATTTACCCTATCATTAACATTATCCTTTTTTTCTGTTTTCCATATTGCAACTGCACATATTTTGGTATGTATGTTTTCTTTCATCAAACCCATTTGTATACTATTCACGTCACGCTTATCACTATGTAATTTTGTATATTCACATGCTGATATTATATAGAGCTCAGCCCTGAAGATGGAACACGGTTCCGAAATGCATTGGCCAACAAGCTCATAAGGCTTAGAATGTTTTATTTCCTCCATGAACAATGATTACATTAAATTTTGATTTGGGCATTTTACGGAAAAAACGAATGGACTGATTTAACAATTTATGAATTAATAGATAACAAAAGCATACAAATATAGCAGCTTCTTCATAAGAGCATTCTGAGAGCGCCTGGCTAACACAGTGGGACCACTCGGTTATCTGTTCATTTGTACTTTGATCCAATGTCACAGGATCCTCAATAACAGGCAGCTCCTTGAAACATTTATTACTACACTGTGACGTATCTACTTATTTCCAAAATTGAAATACAGTTGTGCCCACCTACTATCCACAGTACTATGGTTAAGGGGCCTGTTTCATCCTCTAACCATGTGAGTAATTGGGGACATTCAGCCCAGTCCTTGATGCATAGATAATTTGCATTCTGCACCACTTCTACTGGTATGGTCAGGGGAGCCTGTGCCTTGCACTCCATAATTCCTTCAGCCCAACCTTCTGTGGTAAATAAATGTCTGTATATCTGAAATTGCGGTCTCTCCCAACAAGCAGGCTTCCTAGGGGTCTCTTTTGTTGCTGTATTTAGGCACTGCAGTAACTCATGGTCTATTCCTCTAACTTCTCCCTGATTAGGGCCCTGTAAAACGTATTGTAGTACCTTATCTTTCGTCTGGGGGACTTTCATCATTTATTTTGTTTTCTTATAGCTATGTTCTTACAGGACCGTCTCCTTTGACATCCAACATAGGGTAGCCCGGTTCTCTTGAAACGTTACCGTAGATGTGCAAAGTGCTATGTGGGTTATGCAGTGTGGTCTATGCGCTGGTATTTATGTCAATATAAACATTCTGGATGCGCTCATGGAATAGGGGATAAGAGAGCATACATAACAGCTCTCATCAGACGTCTCTTTCCCCACTCGGGTCATGTGCTGGTACCACAAATTATTAGTGTCTTGAGCGGAATGGGTCATATGAGAGTTCATGTGCTCAAAGTAATCTGTTAGACCCCTTTTGAGTGTTTTTATACACGGAATTAGCGAGGGGGCATAATGACTCCAGAAGAGAATGGGGATGGTAGGGACGCTATTGTATCCACTTGAACACTGACAGCCCTCATGGCTTCCTCCTCCTTGGCTCCAGAGCTAGCTATCTCCCAAATCATCTGCGCCATTTCTGCCCTGTGTCCGGAAGGCTAGGCAACATTTGACCTGTCCAGTTGTAATGTATGCACACTCTCTAGAGGTAACCGTGTCTGTCCCGCTGCTGCCCTTTAATGGATTCTCTTGAAAATCACCAATACCTGGACTGCTAATTCAGCCCATACATCACATTTTTTAAGAAAAGCTGAGTCACAATTCCAATGAAAATCTATGCACCGTACAGCCTCCATGTGGCATTGCCTCGACAGATTCCCATTCTGATTTAAGGCACAAACAGAACCAGTATGTGTTCAAATTCACGCACAAAACATCTACTTGTTTGCTGCAACGTTTCCAACCAGAAGATGAGAATGATTCAAGATGAAAGACAGTGTATGGTTAGGCATGGCTTTGCCAAATAAAGACATACTTAGAGATAAAGACGCACACCCCTCAATGATGTACAGCAATCACAGTCACATTTCCCACCTAGCTGCAAATACCTGGAACAACCTCCGGAAAGAAATAAGAAACACCAAACACCACCTAAAATTTAGAAAACTTCTAAAAACCTGGCTCTTCAACACCTCAGAACCAAATTGAAACAACTAAAAATACCAAACTGGAAACACAAAGGACAGACTGACAGAATATATGATGTCACAGACAACACCTAGGACCAACCAAGGGAAACTCCTACAAGAGAGACGATGCTAGGTGGAACAAAACGCAAGTGACAACCCCATGAGGACAGAACAATAGCAATCATCCCTAACACTATCAACAACCTTACCCACTCAGAAAGGGCATAGGGTACAGGCGTAGTTCACAAGTAAATCGATCTGAAAGGACTAGGTTGCAGCAACGACAAACTGGGATAAAAGGGGTGGCCAAATACAAAGATGGAAACTCAAAGAGTAGCTGACATAGCATAATGACAGAGAGATGAGACAGCCTTATCACACTGAAACTTAATCATCGAAAGGAAACAACCTTCTCTAAATCATGAAGGAGACACAATAGGAGTGTGCATTTCTCCTAACAACAAGGCTACTAACCAACTCCAAAAACCTACTAAAAACCTCACCACTCCTCACACACCTCTCACACTCTAACCAAACACAACCACACCTCTTAAAACTGCAGCAACCAGCATGCACTTCACCACACCACAACAACCAACACACCACACAGACCCCCATAAAACAGCACACGATGGACTTAGAACTGAATACCACACCAATATGCTCAGCGAACGGTGTTAACCGAACTAAAGCTGCCAACAGTACTTCACAGCTCCCTTGCTCTTCTCCAAACGTTGTCCTACTAACACATCTAACCTAACCTACCCCCCTTTGTTTCAGATCCACCAGAGCACCAGGGGACCACTCTGGTGGTGATAGTGCACGGTACAAATATCCTTTAACATTAACATTAACAGAGTAACCGCAAGAAATCCTTGGGTGATAATTTTGTCATGGTGATAGGAGTTACGCTGCTGTAAATGGGTTCGGATACATTAATGCAATGAGAAGATTAAAATACAGTCTCTATTTTGTTATTCAGTTTGCATTAAGGGAAAATGTAAAAGATGTTAATCCACACATTACTGCCGTGTCCACTCTTCGTAAATAACCACTATTTTGTCTATGAGACAAAGCGAATAGCTAACAAAATTTAAAAGTCCAATTTTGCTCTTTCAGAAAGTCTCTTTTCATTTCTTCACAATGTCAATGTTTACAAGAAAAACTGTGCTAAAAGAGCAAAAAATATTTTAAAAAATAAAGTGCGTTTTGAAGTTCTAGATTAGCAGTGAGGGTTGTATTTCACACTCTTATAGCAGGATAACTATTCACCAAAAAAGATAAGGTCATCAGAAGTTTGATTTGTAGAGGAAGAATTTATTGTATATGCTTTTCTTCTCTTCCACTAAGTCATTTCTATTGCTGTACATAAACACACCAACAGTGCCTCATTTATTCTTTTGGTTGTTGTTTGGCTTTGGTGGTTGATCTTGCCTGGATGCATCTCATCTCTTCTGCAGGTTAAGGGGGTTGCAGCAGAAAAGTAGGGTTTGAGGTCAAAGAGATACAGCTACGCCTTTCTTGCTTGCAGCTTCACAGTTGTTGTTTTTACTTCCTCCACGACAAATGGTCCATCAGATCACAGCTTATGCCAGCGCCTAGTGAAGCTCTGGCAGAGTAACTTATCACTTGCATACAGGGCAGGTGATTTTAAGACTGTTGTGATATCAATTTGTTCGTTCTCTTCATCAGTCTTCTTCAATCTCCCCTGCTGTGCATGAAGCTGTTGAGACTTTAAAGTAACAGTTGCCATCATAGCAGTCAAATAATCATGCATGTCAGTTCCCAGTACGCTTGACACACTATGGGCATCAGTTTGTGCTAGAGTGCGAGGAGCAAGAGGTACACGCATACATTGTCGAGTCACCAGCTTGGGAGGGTCAGGTGATGGTCTGAGCTGGGCTCATTACTTAATGCTAATAGGGCTAAGGGTCGGCAATCCTTTTTTCAGGATCACCTTTAGTTTGGCATTGCATTTTTTGAGGCGGCCATTGAGGTGCTCACAAATACCCTTTGGTTGCCAGTGGTAGGTGAAAGAGAATTTATGCTTGATACCCAACGGGATTGTGATGTGCTCAAAGACTTTATTTTGAAAATGTGGTCCATTGACCAGAGCACTTTGCACACTCCCCACCTCGGGAAGACCTCATGTACAAGGGACTTCACAGCACATGTGGCATCAGGATGGTTGCATAGACCGGCTTTGATCCATCAGAAAAAAGATCAAACGACTACTAACTTATATCTGTAGCTGTTACAAACTTGGAGCATATCTACGTAGTTGATATGTAAATGCTGGAATGGTGCAGTAGTGTGGGGGTACTGCTTCTCTCTTTATTCACAGCATGTGTGCAGCAGTATAGTGCTGACAAGACAAACAATTCACAATGAAGACGACAACATTCTCTGCCAGATTGGGTACCAACCAGTCTTCCGAGATCAAAGCTGCAAGACACTCTTGTGTTGTATATGCTGGGTAATGTAGTTGATCTAATGCTACCTTAAGTAATCCCAGGGGCATAACTAGTTTCCCTGTGCTCCTGCCACCACATTGCATCTGTAGGGGACAATAAGCACCCCCTTTGTTTCCTCATTTCTTGCTTCTCTGGTGGGACTCGTCCCTGTAGTTCAGTAATTTGGGCTATGTGGAGTGTATTAAAGTTTATTTTCATTACCATGTTTCGTGCTTGTGTGTATTTATTTGGTGCAGTATCAAATTCCAATATTTCAGGAAAATGTGCTGCCTTTTTCGCTTCTAAATCAGCAGACTTGTTGCAGCGAGAAACTAAATCTATACCTCTTAGTATGGGCTGTGCACTTCACCACGATGAAGGCCGATGGGAGCTGTAGTGCATTTATGAGCCTGTCCAACAATGGCGCATTTTGCACCGGCATGCCGTCTGCTCCTGAGAAGCCAAACCTCTTCCAACGTGACAGTCGTGAGTGTATTGTTGACGTCATGTACGCGGAGTCAGAGTACACTGTTACTGCCTCCTCTCATGTATTTCAAGTGCCAAAATGAGCGTTACCAATTCTGCTGCTTGGGCAGAGAAATACAGGGGTAAACTCACACTTACCACTGTCTCAAAGTTACCATTCAATTTTGCTTTTACCACTGCAGTCACAGTATGTCTTTCGCCTGTACTTTGATCAATTGACGATGACCTGTCAATGAAGAGGACTGTCCCCCCTCCTATGGCATTTTCTTTCACGTGTGGTATTTCATCATGCCATTTAGTATACGTGGTGCAATCGGGCATTCTGTCTCCTTCCTCTACTGGCTCTGCTATGAATCTTTCTGGATTTACTACTCTACATCTGACAATTTTGATTGCTGGATTTGATATAATTACTTCATAACCAGGGGCTCTGCGTGTAGTTAATGTGCTTTTAGGCTTTACAAGGATTGCAAACAGGGCATGTTCGACTTATAATGTTACTGTACAGCCCATTGTGATACTGGCAGACTTTTCAATTGCAAAGCATGCTGGCGCCAATGCTTGTTCACATGGATATTGCCCTCTCTTTACTGCATCTAGAATCCCACTGTAAAATGCTAGTGGTTTGTGTCCAAGGGTAGGTTTTTGTGTGAGTACTGCTGTCATTACTACACCATTTGAATGGGAGAGTAAGATAATTATGCACTGTAATCAGGTATCCCTAAAACAGGTGCTGTGCTTATTGCCATTTTTAACTTGCCAAAGACCTCTATCATTTCACTTGTCCAGGCCATGACACTGTTATCCTTCTGTGCTTCCTTGAGTCCTTTTAACAGTGGCATGGCATAAGTACTATAATTAACAACCTATGCTCTCCAATAATTGCAAAGGCCCAATAATTGCTTCATCTCCCTCACTGGTTTTGGTCTGGCTGTTTTTATAATCACTTCTGCTCTCTCAGGGGGTCACTTTTCTTCCATCTTGAGATATTAACAGACCAATATGCAGGACTTCTTTCTGACAATATTGTAATGTCTCCTTGTCTACTTTGTACTCTTTCTCTGCCAAGACCGTCATCAACTGTATTGAATCTTTCCTGCACTGTTCCTCTGTCTCGCTGGACACCAAAATGTTGTCTACTTAATGTATCACTATATGTCAAGGTGTGTGTATCCTAGGTCCATCTGGAGTACTCGGTTGAAGATTGAGGGGGACTCACAGTACCCCTGATGTAGCCTTGTATGTTTCCAATTGGGCCCATGATAGGAAAATGAAGTCAAGTCTTGAGACTCTTCATGGAGGGGGATCGAAAAGAAGACATTCTTTAAATTGATCACCAAGAACTATTTCGCTCAGGACAGGATATTACACAATATTGTGGCTGGGTTCGGAACCAATGGGAACTCTGCTTCAACAATATTATTTAGGGGGCGTAAATCCTGAATATATCTCCATGACCCCCGTCGCCTTTTTTTCTGGATTCACGGCTGTGTTACATGGGGATTCTGATGGCACTAATATTCCTTGTTGTACCAGAGCAGCAATGCTATCATAACAACCTTAATCTGCTTCTCTTGACATCGGGTACTGTTTCACCAGCAGCAAAATAGCTCCTGACTTCAATTTAATTTGGACTCTCCCTACTCATTTTTATAAGCCAATGTCATATGGTCCATAATATGTTTGGTACTTGTACTAGATCTCCCTGGAGAAACGACTGTATCTTTTTTTTTACCAATTACATTCTCTGTAGTACTTCTCTGTTGTCAATTGTTAACTGATAGGTAAGGCTTATATTAAACACTACCTCATCATCTGAGTCATCATCTGTATGCAAGTCTTCATCTGTCAAATCAGTCAATCCGTGTCCCTCGTCAAGAGCTATCACTGTCCACAGGTTTATTCCCTCATCATCAACTCTGTGTAGAATCACCCTGTCCCCTCTCACTATTGCTGCTTCTAACTCTCTTGTAATCACTTTCCCTTCTTCCTCATCCATAGGTACCTTTGGTCTGAACAAAAATTCTCAGGGCAGTCGCAACAGTGTGCCCTTTATTCTTGGAAGCCAAGTTAACAGTATGTGTACTCTGTAAAGGAATACCTCCGGGTCAAATAGCATGCCCATTTGTGCTTTATGGCCATAACATGCTGATATAAATTCTTATGCATTTACATATTGAATCCCTGGAATTGAACATATTATTCCTTGGTCAGTAAATGGCCATGTCATTTTCAGTTTGCGCATCAAATCTCTTCCCAGTGTGTTGACTGGTGTATTGTAGTGCCTTGGAAAGATTGTGTTCTCCTGTAGTAATGGGTAAGTCATCAGTGAAAGCAACCATATTTGTCACTGCAGAAAAACCTTGTGCATTCATGGCAGTGCCTGACATTTGGTACTTTTCCTCCCTAACACAGGACCCCGTATCTACAGGGAAGGAAAATGGTTTGTCACCTATGGTTACCCTGACTCGTGGTTCCTCGTGTGGGTCTGGTATAACTGATAAGATAGAACACATTAATTATTTCTGTGGGCTATCCTCTTGTGGGTATAAGTTAATTCCTATGCCGATGAGAGTCACACCCCCTATTCTGGGTGTAGGCATCTGAGACAATGCATTGCGTTCCATGATGTCATTTTATTCAGCTGTATGTGTGCTTGTGGTTGTATCAGTATTTGCTGTATCTGCATGGGAGTTTACTGTGTTTGCATTGGTGCTTGTTGCATTTGTCTTCCCTGTTGTGCAGGTTGCATTTGTGGCTCTTGTGTTGTGTTTGATATTTTGTGTGATCTTGTACATAATATTCAGGTGGTTCTGTGCAATATGGTGAGGGGTATACTGACCCCCTCTTTGAACTGCTTAATTCTCCCCAGCTTCTACACACTCAAGAAATGTGCCTCATTTTTCCACATGTCCAACACTGCTGGACTTTTCCTCCAAACCTAAGTTGTCCCCCATTAGATCCTCCTCCCTATGGAGCCTGATATCCAAATGCTCTGCTTCTTGGTGCACCCACTTTTCGTTGCGGGAAATAATTATATTATCCCCTTCCTGCAAAGTTTCCACTAGCTATTGGCTCTACCTGCTGTGCTTCCTGTGTAATCACCCCCTCTCCACTTGTTAACACTGCTCTTTCTACTGAAAATTTTGCTCATTTCTTCTGAACAAGTTTTGCTTCCTCCAAGCTTCTTTCATCAAGTTTCTTTCTAGCTTTTTCTTGTTTTAACTAACATTGGTGAACTATACGTAAATTAATCTATGGCCATGGTTTTGCTTTCCTTCCCACTATCTTTTTGTTATTGTCTCTGCACTGCATCAGGCAGCCCCTGGCGCAATATGTGATAAAAAATAGATATAGTTTTATCCCACGGTTCGCTCGTTTCCAGCTGTCATTGCTCTTGAATCTCCTGAATATAAGTAACTGAGTCTTCGTCATCACGCTTTTTGTGTTTCATGATTGCGCTCATGTCAGACAATCGGGATACTGTGTACCCTAAGTGCTATCCACACATCAGCCCTACAATTGTTAAATGGTGCTCTGTCATGAGTGGTGTTTTGGGCTGTCACTCCAGGATAGCCTGCTTGTTTCCAAATGTCATCTGCCTTCTCGCTTATTATGGCAGCAAGCAAGTTGTTTGTCACCCACTGCTAACATCATTCCTGCTGTCATTCTTTCTCGTTCTCGTCCACTTGCCTGCTCCTGATGTCAGCATTGGTAGCTTATAGATTCAATTATTCTTGTTCATCTGTGGCCATGGGTTATTCAGTGGCCATCCTCTCCCCTTTTCTAACAATGGGAATTGTGTAAATTCTATGTTCTGCCCAACCACAGTCAGTCCCTGTGTCTTGGGTGTCACATCTGTCAAATACATTTTCTTCCTAAATTTCTAAACCTGTTCACATAAGGTGTTCTGTCCTCTAGGCTTTTTGATCACATTTTCAGGAGCCCTTAGCATCGAACAGGCTCTGGCATTCCCTCTGATCCTTCCAAACCTAACCACATTCTCTCTGTTCTTAGGCATGCAGAAGGGGCTTGTGCAGCCTCTTCCTCCTCTTCTCCATATTCCCCCTTTTTCATCAATAAACATTGTATCACCACTTTAATCAATTCCATCATCTTCTCTATCCTTAAAACCTAGTCTCTTCAGGGGAATTGTCCTATACAGTCCACTCATCACTTCTTCCAACACACTCCTTTCCCTTCTCTGTGGAGATCCTCCTGTACTTTTTGTTTATACTACGGACACCACTGTCCCTCCTGCTTTTTTAAAAATTGACCAACCCTACTTCGCATGACTTCTCCCTCATCTTCATCTGGAAAGGTATGCTTTTTGGGTATTTCATCAATTTCCTTGCAAAGTCTTCCTAAACTCATTTCTCTTTCTTTCCACCCCTGCTCATTGTCTCTCTCTTTCTCTTGGAGCATACGCCCCTTTACAATCTCATTGATTTCTTTTCATCGCCTTTCTCTACTCTTTTCTATTTCTCTTTCCATCTCTTGATTTCTTTTCTTCTTCCCATCTCTTCATCTTTCCCTATTTTTGTTGTGTTTTCTCATCCTTTCTTTTTCTTCTTAATGTCTTTTCTCAATTTCCTTCTCCTCTTATTCCCTTCTCTTTTCTCCTTTTGTTTTCTCTCCTTCTCTCTGTCTACCTCTTGTTGCCTTTCCTTCTTCTTCTTTTGCTCATAGCTTCATTCCCATTCTCTTTCTTTCTTCTCCTGTTCTCTTATCTCTTGCTCCTTTTGCTCTTGTTCTCTTTCCTCTTCCTCTTCTTTCACCTGTCTTTCTCCAACTTCCCTTTCCTCATGTCTTCCATCTAATTTAAGTAGTATTTGTCCTCCTTTCAACTCATTCGAGGCAATCACTGTCTCTTCCCTATTGCCTCTGTCTCCAAATATCCTCCCCAGCCTCTGTCAGTTTTACCTGTAACTCACAGTGCTCACTGTATTCATTGATTGCGGACATCAAATTATTTTTATTTATTTTTACTCTGTTTAAAACATCTTCACTACGGAACACCAACAGGCTTGGTCTCCTCTAACAAGTGAGGCTTCTTTCCAGCTAAATACTGTAATGCAACCTAGAAATTGAGGATTCGGCTAATTTGGATAAAACAAAGACAGTGAGAACAAGGATTGTTTTGAGATATTATTCCCATGGCTGTATGAGATATTTATCTCACTAATCTGAATTGAAATATCTCAGAATCAAGCCCAGCCTTGATAAGGACCGCAACATGGACGAAACACATGGAAGTTTTTGGGAAATACATCTCTTGTCTTTTGGCATTTTTAACAATAAATATGCCTAACCTCAGGCACTTGAACACCTTCATTTGTACAAATTAAAACACTGTTCATAACTACTTCTGTTTTCCATTCAATTGTTTGGATAACTAATCTGATCACTCAGAATCAGGGTGCATTACTGTCATTCTAAGGTTTTAGTAAGGTCGTTGATTTTGAGAAAAAGTATATCAAGTTTTAGTCAATGAATTAAACCCTGGATTCTCACTTGTCCACTGGTGTGGCCACGCGACCCACTAAGGGGCCCATGTGATAAGTAGATGGTAAGACTATTTGGCCACAGAGCAGAGTTGTAGCAATCAGTTCTAGCACTGGATATGGAGCGTGTGAGTGTTTTTTGTTAGGCATTTCCTTCTTCAGTCTGATCATGAGATGAGTGCCATTGGTGTAAAGTTGGAATCAGATCTTAAGAGATTCATTCAGGGAGGCGAGAGGTTCATGTAAACATTAGAAAACATCAGCAACAAAGCTGAGCCTTGCGAGACTTCCCCAGGGACCGGAGAGTGGTTTAATTTACCGCTTCCACTGCACATCTCACCATTACTCCTGCCCTCTAATGCATTGCTCACATATATTGTGTTGCTTTTTAATGTCAAAAATCAGGTGAAAGCACAGGGAACATGTAGATACTGCGCTGAACTGGTCAGAGTAGTGAAGATGCATTAAGCGGCCATTTGTAAGATTCTGATGGGGCAGTGCTCATGTGCTCCAGGTAAAGTAGCAAAGAATTGTTGTGGAAATCATGCGATATCGGTGCTTTTTAAGGTGGCTGGAGGATTTCAGTGTACCATTTTGGTGTATGTGCCTTCACCCCTTATTATAGTTCTGTTTTTTTCTTTTTGTGGTGACTGAACTATTTTAGTCTCTGTATAGCATACTGAATAGCAAGCAGAAAATAATTGTAGTAAGATTGACACTACTGGATGATTTGTGTTAAGGGATGCCAGGATTTCTTCATGAATAATCTACAAGATAGACTGTGCTTCTCGCTGGTGGTCATGTAAGAGATAGTCTCAATAATGTCTTGTAGATGAAGAGTCAACATCTGTTGAATGATTTTAGCTATGAGGTACCATTAATGATTGGTGTACAGTATAGTGGTGGGGGGCATGATTGTTCCTTTGACTAGAGGTTTGATTTAGGCCTCTATGAGAGATGGGGGCATGATACCTGAGCTCAGAAGTGAGGTACAGAGCCGTGTTAGTGCTGGTATTAGAGTATTAATGAGCTTTTTCTTCATACTAGCAGAAGCCAGTTTTTTTTATGTCTGAGGAGGTTTTAGTTTTCTAGATGATATTGGTGACTTCAAGTATTAGAGCTTAGGGAAAACGTTGAGAAAGACCTTAGAGTTGTGGGTTGCTAAATTGACACCATAGTGTAGCGTCTAGATTAGGTTAAAATTAAATTATGATGTTTCCCTCTTTGGAGCTGCGAGTGTGATCAGTCATTTACTTGTTAACGTAAAAATAATTCGCAAAGGTTTAATAATTTGCAAAGGTTTACACATGAGTGCCTCAAAGATGCTCCAAGCATCTCCATATTTGCTTCAGATTTAGGATTCATGAATCATGTAAAAGGTAATAGATCCATACCAGAGACACTCACAAGCATCTCCTGGTTTGCCCTAGTTAAAATTAGTGTATGAAAAAATGAGGAATCTGTTTGAGGTACCTGTGTGGTGTAACTCTGTGCCCTCTGTATTAATTCGAACACTTAGATTTAGAAGGTCGCATTGGCCCGGGTAACAATGGAGTCCTTGATTCCTCTACTCCATTAGGAAATGGCAATTTTAATAAAGGTTACCCATGGGGGGTTGTCATGCGCCCAATTTGTCTGATTTCAGTTAGCAGAAATGTGAAGATTGCGCTCAATATTTATATGCTTCACACAGTGTTGTTTTTTTTTAAAGAAATGTAATGCCCTTTGATGATGACACGTGTTTCGACGTATAAAACATCTTTTTCAAATCAGGGCCAATACTTAATGTTGCATGAAATATCCTCTCAGTCTCTTCATTCAGTCATGGGATAATCCTCAGGACAGAACGGCACTATGCGGATAACGAAGAGATTATCCCATGACTGAATGAAGAGACTGAGAGGATATTTCATGCAACATTAAGTATTGGCCCTGATTTGAAAAAGACGTTTTATACGCCGAAACACGTGTCATCATCAAAGGGCATTACATTTCTTCAAAAAAAACAACACTGTGTGAAGCATATATATATTGAGCGCAATCTTCACATTTCTGCTAACTGAAATCAGACAAATTGGGCGCATGAGAACCCCACATGGTAACCTTTATTAAAATTACAAGTTAAAATTAGGCCTAATTTCTTTCACACAAAGCATGCATCGTTTGTTTCCCAACTATACCTCTCCAAAGTCTCCAAGTCATTGAACGCAGACTACCAGTAGAAATCAGTCTTCCTTAACCAGCTGTCTTTGTGCCTAAGGCTTTGTCTTCTGGAACAGAATGTTGCTTCGAGTATGACTTAAATAAAATATATTGACCTTCCACATAGCCCTGAAAACCTATCCCTTCAGCCTGGCTTTCAACCGAGAAACAGGACTTTCTTGCTACCAGGTATAGCTAGAACTCTTCTCAACAGCCTCAGACTACCACCCTCCACCCCCTTTACCGGTGTCTCCTTACTATGGGCACGGGGTGTAGCCCTCTATTCCGAAAAAGCTTCACCATCTTGCATCCTCATGGACTACCAAGCAAATGCTACGTTAGCCTCACAATCAGCTCCTGAACGGTTGGCCACCTCAGCCCAACCGTAACAGCTCTCTGAATCTTCGTACCCCGTGTGACTCCCATTTACAAGCTTAAAAATGTAGGTAATTTCAAAAGCTGGAAGCTTAATTTAAAATCAAACATTTATTTAACATTCTTGATTGTTTGCTATGAGAAATCTGAAATTGCCATAGTGAACGTGTCTGTTTTAATTGACACCGAGAAATTGCTTGCAGAAAAACACCAAACCAGAGAAAAATAGGATTGCATTTCTATCAGTTGCAGATCTTTCTCCTCATATTACCGCGAGAATAGGAGGTGGAATATACAGCACAGTTACCTCGTCCTTGGGCTTGCATTAAGGCAGGATGTACACACTCCTTGAATACTTCCTTTTATTACTGTATTATTTCCTGATACATTTTCTTGAACATATCATTTGTAACCTTTGTTTGAGCTTTTCGCTTTGTTCTCATTTTCTGTCTTTCATTGCGATTCTTGATCGGTTTCAAGGCTTCTATAATATGGCAGGTGGAACAGATTTTAAATAAAGGAATGCAAAACAAAGTATTATGATTAGATTTGTGTGCTGAGTGTAGTTTTAATGTGCGTTTCAGATGTGGTGTGAAATACAAGGGGATATGTGAACGAGAGGTAATTAAACAGAACTGCTCATTGAAAGTATTGCATTTGTTTGATGTATCTATGAGCATGTCAAATAAAATAAATGTGATGTGTACAATTTCGTGTGTGTGTGTGTGTGTGTGTGTGTGTGTGTTTAGACATTAATTGTATTCTATTTTTTTAAACACTTTTCATTTGCATTTCCTCCAAGAAAACCTCCAAGAAAACATGTCTGGCAATTTTGGTTTGAAGTGAGTGGACGCTTTGTGGAGTAGTGCCGAATCGTGCTGTTTCGGCGGACTGCTTCTAGAATGTAAACGCATGACCTCTTCGTCAACTGTACATGTAGTGATCGTGCACTTTGGAACCTTCTTCATGGGTTACATGCCTTGTTCCTGTGTGTTGCGTCAACTGAAGATTATGATGAAAGCAGTGCAGCACTTTTTTCCTACTGCCAAGGTGCTTTTCTCATGTATGCCCCGAGAATAGTGTGGAAGTATTCCAATGATTCCTGTCGCCAGCCAGAGGTCGTAAGGGGTCTCATCAACAGAAGCATGTGTGACTTCTTAAGTGCTGCTGGGATGTTCTACTGTGAGAATGAGAACATTGGTTCACGATACATAACCCTTTCACGACAAATGGCATGTCTATATCGACCTCAAAACACAGATCGAAGATTTGCGAGACAAGGGTAAACTTGCCCTACTACTCCTTCTTGATCTCTCTGCGGCTTTTGATCTCGTCAATCATCAAATTCTATGTCGCCACCTCAAACTAGCTGCCCATTCTTCTGACAAAGCCACAGCTTGGATCAGTTCATTCCTGGAAAACAGATTGATGCGTGTCTTCTCTCCCCTAGCAGCTGCTTCACCAGAACCGTCACCTGCGGTGTACCACAAGGTTCTTCTGTCTCTCCCACGTTGTATAACGTGTTCACAAAACCTCTATTTGATATTTGGACTATCTGGGTGTCACATATGCTAATTATGCTGAAGACACCCAGATACTCATCCCAATCTCAGGAGACCACGCCGCCGACTCTTTCCCAATGAACGCAATCTACCAAGTCATCCAAGCTTGGATGGCACAACACAGACTCTGTCTGAATGACGAGAAGACAGAGCTCCTCATTCTAGGCTCTCCCCAAAAACTATCCAAACTAACCCCTGAGTTCAATGCCTTTATCATTTATGGCAACATTATCAAGGCCTCTAAGGACACTAAAACGGTAGGGATTTACCTTGATTCCACCGTATCCCTAGCCAGACAAACAAATGCAGCTTCCTCTGCAGCGGCATACACCTGCAAGCTCATTACAGCTAGCCGACCTTTCCTTTCACCAGCCAACTCTATCACACTTGCAAGGACCCTTGTGCGGTAAAAAATTGACTACTGTAATGCCCTCTACCTGGGCACCAACAGATGTAACTTAAACAAGTTAGAAATTATCCAAAATAATGCTATTAGAGCAGCTCTCAACATCCCTAGGAACTAACATATCTCAGACACCAGATGGCACTTATGCTGGCTCTCCGTCCCTCAACGAATTACTCTGAAAACACTTGCTCTCACCCACAAATGCCTTTCTAACCAAGCACCACCCTACCTTGCCAACAGATTCGCCCTCCACGACACTAACAGACTGCGCAGAACCGCACAGACTAACTGCCTCTATATGCCACATTTCAACCTTCAAAGATCTGGCGGAGCTAGCTTCCCAGTAATGGTGGCAAAACTCTGGAATTCACTTCCCAACTTGTTAAGATCTGAACCCTCTTTCCACAGATTCAAAATTATGGCCAAAGCCTGGCTAACCGCCCAAGACCCATCACCTACTTACCAACCACCTCACTTTATGTACATAGTCTATGACCTCCTACTCACCACGTAACTGCTTCATGTATATATGTGTATAACTGTAACTGTAATTTTTAACTACAATTTATCTGTATCTTATTGATCTGTCTGCCTTATCATGTTTGTAACTTAAATATGCGCCCGGATGCCCTCGGGCCTGGTGCGCTCTATAAATAAAATAAATACAAATACAAATACCAATACAAATATGTCGTACAATGGCAATAAATTGTTGTTTCACAATCTACACACTGAACTGAAGAGCCCATTGTAAGAATGTGAGCTAACGTTGAAAACAGACATTTACGTATAAAAACAGCACAAACAATGTTTCTAGGGAAGCACCTTTAAAAAGAACTAAAAAAAATAACACAAAGACCCCGAAGGTTCTTTTCAGAGCCAGCACAACTAACGATGTCCGCTCCCCTGATTCAAAGTTATTCCCCCACTCCTGCGTGCGCCTAGCACGAAAAGTCAGTGAATATTGCGATAGTTGCAAGGTGGCACGTGTTACATACGCCCCTTTTACAGATGACGCTCATAGACATGGGCCTGCAGACACTACAGGATTGGGTAACAAAGTTTGTGGGTGTGGTGTGTGCGGACAGACTGTGCTACATAGTGTATTTGTGGACAGAAATGCCGAGGGTGCGACTATGGCTGTGTGTTTCACGAGGTGCAGGTTTTAGGCGAGTCTGACATACATTGACTGAAAGCAGGGGAGTTGCTAGGTCTGGAAAAGACCCGGGGCTAAGCTGATGTCAGAACTGTTGGGACTGGGGGCTAGCTAGTCTTTTGGCTGTAGCTCCTGAGATTCTATCCGGGGCTACAACCAAAAGATCAGGGGCTATAGCCCCCTTAGCCCCCCCCTAGCAACGCCCCTGACTGAAAGTGAATGGAAAACACTGTGCAGTGGCTACTCATTTTGCAATCTATGATGTGAATGTGTAGTGCTATGGAGTAGCTACAATTAAGGACCTGATTTTGGTTTCTCTGTGTGACACTTTGGTGGCAAGCAATCATGCCGATTATTATTGTTGTTGATTGTGCAGGGAAAATTGCACAGTGTGCTACACAAGTTTCAGTGCCATTTGCAATGAAGGAGGCACTTGCCCAGTTCATGCATTTGTTTCCAATCTTTTGCATACGTTTTAACCGCATTAGGCAGTCACCGATGTGGGAGCGGCATTTTCTATTTGGTCCATGAATGCAGATAGCGCGATACATTGCAAAGAAGTGTATATCTGCCTTTCTTTGACATGTGCCAATGACATACTTTGCCCCTGGGAATATGATGTTTCACAGCACGAATACTTTTCGTCAGCTATAACGTTCATCTTAGTATGCCAGCCATCCCGATTTTTGCACACTGCCTCTACATTGGATTGGTGCCCGTCTTGAAACTATTCATACTTATTTGTAGTTAGTGTTATGCTGCGACTCTCTTGAAAATGCGCTGCAACACGTAAACAAACCTAGTTGTACAGCGACCCCCTTTTTATAAGATTCCACTGAATATTTGGGAACGCTAGTTGTAGACTCTCACTCAAGCCCTGAGGTTGACTTAGAAATCACTGGAAAATTGCGGTCTTTAGTTCCCCATCAAGAGTACTCATGGGCAAATTTGGAAAATTCACAATTAAACATGTGTTAACGTTTTACCTCCAGAAGGTTCTTCCAATCCTAACCTATGGGTCTAAAGCTCTTGCTCCTAAACCTGCAGCATGGTGGGACAAACTAGAATCTTCTTTCTGGAAGCAAGTTATACACCTACCCATGTGTACACTTTTACCTTTAATTCGTTTTGAATTAGGTTCTTTTTCAATGGTTTCCTATGTCACCTGGAAATATTGCGCCTTCTTTCAAAAATGTCTGCTATCATTGGAGAGTCTAGACATACTGGGTAAGGTGGCAATACATTTACTTATGCAAAATCAAACATTCTCTCAGAAATGGTGTGACTTTACTATGAATGCTTTATCTGATGCCTCTGTTAAACTAGACTTGCTTTTATCAAATGAAGCCCGAGCAAAACTGAAAATTCATCAACATGAGTGGTGTATGACACAAAACCAATGCCTAAAATATAAGGACTTTGCTCGAAGCTTATTTGGTCATAAACGTTTTAGAGTCATGGCTGACTATTTGGCCAAAGCTCCTTGTTCAAAGCTTCGACAAAAGTTTCTTCGCTTCCGCTTGAACCTCTGGCCAACCCTAGATGTTTTGGCGCGTAGGAAGCAAATTCCAAATGTTGACAATCAATGTCGGTTTTGTAAAAATCCTGCCCAAAGGGAAACATTAGAACATTGCCTAATCTAATGCCCACTATTATCCATTACGCGAAAGAAATGTTTCAAAAATGTCTTTGAGAATCAGAATGTGTATACCCAGAAAAATATGTGGCAATGTATCTTTACAACGACTTCCCTTTCAGTAAAGATAGCCACTGTACAATTTCTGGATGCAATTTTTCCTGATTCACAGTAGTACTGTACTCTGCTTTTCAATATCATCATTTATTATTAATTTGCTTGGCTTTTGAATGAAGTTATTTTGGAGGTGAAATTACGTTTAATGGTTTTATATGTTGTTATTCTCTGCTCTGTTGTGTGGTCATGATATTCATGACCACATGTAAATAGTATGTAAGATGAGTTTATATTTTCTAAACACACTATATTGTATTGTATTGTTTTGTTTTGTACTTTTCGTAAAATTTGAAAGGTTGATTTTATCAACCAAACAAATAAATGAATATAAAATAAATAAATAAAAATAAACGATTCCACTGCAGTGTTTCCCACACTGCCACACGTCTAGCCGTGCATGTGTGCATTGGCAATTCCGTTATTGATCTGTGCAAGGTGCTTTCTTAATTTACCTTTTGTTCCTTTCCCAGTTCATTTTCATTTATCATGCTGTTCTCACACACGCCACAGAAGGAACAACAGCAAAGGTCAGGTACAGAAGGGGCAGCACCTGCCTGTATACTATATGGGACGTGCCAGGAGACAGAATTATTGGGTGGCCCTCACGTACATAGGCGCCAGTCATTGTAATGCTTCCGTAAGGACCATTCCCACACACTTTGAAGTACCTTCCCTCTGTACAGTAACGCATTCCAGTAGATGCACAATACAATGCCCTTTGCTGGGTAAGGGTCTGTAGTGTGGCATATGGTTTGCTAAGTTTGTTTTAGAGCTCTGCTGCCCTACAGGAGTGCCCCTCTTGTTGCCCATAGCAGTTGTGTACAATGCTGTACATGAAAGTAGGATACGTAATTGTTGGAAGGGCGGTAGCCTGCCCACTGGTCCCCTGTGCTTTCATTTCAGTGGTCGTCACGTACAATATAACCACTTTATGCTACACCATTAGCGTTAGGGGTAGCATTCATGGATATGCATACATTGCGGAATACAAGAATGTTTACAATAACGGGAAACACAGCTTCATTACGTGCAGCAAGAAGCCATTTATTGTGTGCGACCCATGCAGCTACTGCTCTTTTCTAACCACCACTAAGGTTGTTTGCGTCCTGCAAATTCTGCTGTTTTTTATTTGCCTTTACATGCACTAGTATGTGAATGGGGAAGGCGCACAAGGTTTGCCATTTTGCAGACTTATTACAAACTGTCCCACCTGCAGTTACATGTTTTCTTCAACTGCACGACCGGCAGGCAACCTCTTGATACTTTCAATCACACTGCTGAGTACACACACAATGGGCCTCATTACGAGGTTGGAGGTAGCCATGGAGCTATTAGCTATTAGCTCCATGGCTGCCTCCAAAACCCTTCCGACTCCACGCTGGTGAATGGAGCAATTACCGGTCCATTCCGAGGTCGGAGGGACCGGTAATTCCCCATTCACCAGGGCCATTCCCCATTCCCATTTGAGCCCCCATAGGGCTCAATGGGAATGGGGAAGGCGCTAATAATGGTACCGTTATTAGCTCTAGAGTCCCTTTGCGGGTCCTGTCCTTAACGCCTGCAAAAACCAGGTGTTAAGGATGGACCCGCAAAGGGAACTCGTAGTAGGGAGGTAAGGGATTACCTCCCACCTCGTAATGAGGCCCAATGTATCTTTTGAATGGATCATGGAAAGGCAACCAGCAGATAAATCAAAGTAATGCGACATTTACCACACCCACGTGACATTGCAGGTTGCTGTTCCTTGTTTACCAGTGGCCGTTATACAGTTAGGAGTACTTTAGCCACACATTGGTAGGTTTGCAGAGCCACCCAGGAAGTCAGCAGCAGTACTTTAAATGTGGTAGCCTACTGCATGAATCCGAAGGGCTAGCGACAGGGGTGGCGTTACCAGCATACAGTGGATGACCTATGCATGGGTCTAGGTGTGGAACAGAAACACGTGCCCTTCCCCAACTACTTACCAGTACATTCGAAGATGCGGACATGCGGCCACTAATGGAGTCCTACGGACAGCTGCAGTGTGATTGCACATACGACCAGTAGGTGCAGTGTCCCTAGGAAACTTCCATATTGCTTCCATATTGGTCATCTGTAGTTATCTCGGCCAGCAGTGTGCGGTACAGATTTATCATGCACTGTTAATAGAAAAAAAGAGCCTCCTGACACACTAAACAACATTTACTGTGTACATCTGTAATTGGTACGATACACCAACTCTATTCGGAAAAGTAAGGGGTAGCGCAAATGGATACATACACCAATTTGCCCTTTCCACATGTTTATCATGAGGGCAGGCAAGGAATCAGTAACAAACCGTTGTTAACGGGACGTTATGGTTATGTTGCCGTACCAAATACCTATCCTCCCCCAGAAAACGGTATGCTAAAGCAACGTTCTGCTTACAGTACCCTACTAAAAACCTATGAAATTCACTAACAAAAACATTGTTAAAGGTACGTTATGGTTAAGTTGCACTAGCAAAAACCTATAAAATTCGATGGAAAAATGTTGTTAAAGGGACGTTATGGTTACAGGTAAAACCGAAAACCCCACAAAATTCGACAGTTATGGTAAGCTAAGCAACCATAACTCGTGCCACCAATGTGCACTGCAAGGACTAACATCCATGACATCAAAGATGGCATCACATATCTCATTCATAGACCAACAATGACATTGACTGTCACAATTGCCACTCCAAATTCATAATCTATGGCATCCAATGTGTTTGCAAGAATATATATATTGGCAGTACCATCCACAAATTGCGAGTCAGGATCCGTGAACACTTTGTTAACCTCCACAGTCAGGATCCCAAACTTCCATTTGCCATGCATTGCCAAACTTATCATCAATCGGATCCTCGCAAGGACATCAGATACATTGGCTTACAACAGATCAAACCACATGCGAGAGGAGGTGATAGACAACTGACGCTGCAACAACAAGAAGCACATATGATATGCAAATTATGCTGTTTACAACTCGGCCTTAATCAGGAACATGAGCTCAATGTATTTCTATTAACTCACCTACATGCTATCGAAATGTCACATTTTGCAAAAATAACTTCCATTATATTTCACACGGTTTCTAGTCAGCAGAAGCATGGGCCATTTGCAAACCCGAGTCCTGTTATAGGCTACTCTACCTAGGTAACTCCTATACTTTGAAATGCTTATGTTACATTCAGAGATCTTTCAGCTCTGTTTTTTCACCCGGACACAGCTTTAATCCATTTTTATCCTTTAGCCTCTTATTGGTTGTGAATAACAAACCCCACCCCCTTTAATTTCGTGCACTTCGTGCACGTCAGTCAGTTGAACTGACAGTTACTCGCACAGTCTTTCTTTACACAAGCACTCGCTCCTGCAAAACTAGTCAGAGCCATCAAGCTTATTACATTTAGATGACACTCACATCATGGTTTCACCTAGTTTTTTCACATATGTGCTTATCGTGCACGACAGCTAGCTGAGCTGATTATTTTTCCCTCAGCCTTTCGACACTTTAGTTCTCGCTCCTGCAGTTTAGTCAGAGCTACTCAGGAAAGCGGCATTAGATGGACGCGGAAGAGTCGCTAAGCAACTCACTCGTCAAGTGACCCATCACGTGACCAGAAGTGACTCCTGTAGTTACTTAGCAACGTATTAGCAGGAGCCAACGCCCCCTGCTTCGCAACAGCGCTTCTCGCTCTGCAATCAGGCAGAGATACAATTACGTGCAATGATAGGATAGACTAGGTGAGTGCAGATAACGACCCTCTCCTTCTTTTACTTTATTTAAATAGCAGTCAGGACAATCTGGCTGCACTTTTAGAACTTAATGTCTGGATAAAAATTGACAGACTATTCGTTTTACTCATTATTTTCACAGATACTTTAGGACCCGCACATCGCATAATTTTCTCTGTTGACCTAGAAATTTTAAATACTGCATTTAAACCATTTCAGTGACTTCACTATACACTAGAATCAGGAAATGGCAGGTAAGCCATAACAGCCTTGGTGTTCTATTAAACAAACCCACTCTGCCAAATCTATACTAATAACTAACAATCTAACAGGGTAATTCATAGAATTTCGCAGAAAAGTGTCGCAAGTGGCTGGCGCAGAGTGTCCGCATGCGATTGTCTGCGCCAGGCACGTGCGCTAAAACCGATTTCCGCGCACAGCGTATTCATGGATTTTAGGCTCCCAAATAAGCCGTGGCGCAGAGTATCGCAGCGACCCTGCAGCAGCGCCAGTAACGCGCCCAAGAACGCCCTCGTGCAAGGTAAAGCCATCAAAATCGCAAAATCATCGCAAAGGGCTGCTCTAACCCTGGACCAGTTTACAGGGCTGCCAAACAAGGAACGCAAAGCGGGTAACGTGCATATCAGGGGTACGCGTGAAGTAATACACGCGATTAGCCAGGGTACGTGTATTACAGGAGTACGCGGGAAGTTTAACACGCGATTGGCCAGGGTACGTGTATTACAGGGGTACGCGTGAAGTTTTACACGCAATTAGCCAGGGCACGTGTATCACAGGGGTACGCGGGAATTATCACACGCGATTTGGCTGGGTACGTGTATTACAGGGGTACACGGGAAGTTGTACACGCGATTCGGCTGGGTACGTGTATTACAGGGGTGCGCGGGAATTCTCACACGCGATTTGGCCAGGTACGTGTATCACAGGGGTGCGCGGGAATTATCACATGCGATTTGGCTTGGTACGTGTATTACAGGGGTGCGTGGGAAGTTACACACGCGATTAGGCTGGGTGGGTCCTCACAGGTGTTCCCTGTACACCCTCCACGGCCCCTGCAGGCAGCCCACAAAACAGGAGACTACCCTGCACACCTGCTCATGTCCCCCTGCACCCCCACCCCCCAGCAGTGCAGGGGCACCCTCCACCAGGCCCCCACTCATGTCTCCCACCACCCCCACCCCCCAGCAGTGCAGGGGCAGCCTCCACCAGGCCCCCACTCATGTCCCCAATCACCCCCAGCCACCAGGGGCACCCTCCACCAGGCCCCCACTCATGTCTCCCACCACCCCCACCCCCCAGCAGTGCAGGGGCAGCCTCCACCAGGCCCCCACTCATGTCTCCCACCACCCCCACCCCCCAGCAGTGCAGGGGCAGCCTCCACCAGGCCCCCACTCATGTCTCCCACCACCCCCACCCCCCAGCCACCAGGGGCAGCCTCCACCAGGCCCCCACTCATGTCCCCTATCACCCCCACCCCCCAGCATCCAGGGGCACCCTCCACCAGGCCCCCACTCATGTCTACCACCACCCCCACCCCCCAGCAGTGCAGGGGCAGCCTCCACCAGGCCCCCACTCATGTCCCCTATCACCCCCACCCCCCATCAGTACAGGGGCACCCTCCACCAGGCCCCCACCCATGTCTCCCACCACCCCACCCCCCAGCCACCAGGGGAACCCTCCACCAGGCCCCCACTCATGTCTCCCACCACCCCCACCCCCCAGCAGTGCAGGGGCAGCCTCCACCTGGCCCCCACTCATGTCTCCCACCACCCCCAACCCCCCAGCAGTGCAGGGGCAGCCTCCACCAGGCCCCCACTCATGTCCCCTATCACCCCCACCCCCCAGCCACCAGGGGCACCCTCCACCAGGCCCCCACTCATGTCTCCCACCACCCCCACCCCCCAGCAGTGCAGGGGCAGCCTCCCCCAGGCCCCCACTCGTGTCCCCTATCACCCCCACCCCCCAGCCACCAGGGGCAGCCTCCACCAGGCCCCCACTCATGTCTCCCACCACCCCCACCCCCCAGCAGTGCAGGGGCAGCCTCCACCAGGCCCCCACTCATGTCTCCCACCACCCCCAGCCACCAGGGGCACCCTCCACCAGGCCCCCACTCATGTCTCCCACCACCCCCACCCCCCAGCCACCAGGGGCACCCTCCACCAGGCCCCCACCCATGTCTCCCACCCCCCCCCACCCCCCAGCAGTGCAGGGGCACCCTCCACCAGGCCCCCACTCATGTCCCCTATCACTCCCACCCCCCAGCAGTGCAGGGGCACCCTCCACCAGGCCCCCACCCATGTCTCCCACCACCCCCACCCCCCAGCCACCAGGGGCACCCTCCACCAGGCCCCCACTCATGTCTCCCACCACCCCCACCCTGCAGCAGTGCAGGGGCACCCTCCACCAGGCCCCCACTCATGTCTCCCACCACCCCCACCCCCCAGCAGTGCAGGGGCAGCCTCCACCAGGCCCCCACTCATGTCTACCACCACCCCCACCCCCCAGCCACCAGGGGCAGCCTCCACCAGTCCCCCACTCATGTCTCCCACCACCCCCACCCCCCAGCCACCAGGGGCAGCCCCCACCAGGCCCCCACTCATGTCTCCCACCACCCCCACCCCCCAGCATCCAGGGGCACCCTCCACCAGGCCCCCACTCATGTCTCCCACCACCCCCACCCCCCAGCAGTGCAGGGGCACCCTCCACCAGGCCCCCACTCATGTCCCCTATCACCCCCACCCCCCAGCAGTGCAGGGGCACCCTCCACCAGGCCCCCACCCATGTCTCCCACCACCCCCACCCCCCAGCCACCAGGGGCACCCTCCACCAGGCCCCCACTCATGTCTCCCACTACCCCCACCCCCAGCAGTGCAGGGGCAGCCTCCACCAGGCCCCCACTCATGTCTCCCACCACCCCCACCCCCCAGCCACCAGGGGCACCCTCCACCAGGCCCCCACTCATGTCTCCCACCACCCCCACCCCCCAGCCACCAGGGGCACCCTCCACCAGGCCCCCACCCATGTCTCCCACCACCCCCACCCCCCAGCAGTGCAGGGGCACCCTCCACCAGGCCCCCACTCATGTCTCCCACCACCCCCACCCCCCAGCAGTGCAGGGGCAACCTCCACCAGGCCCCCACTCATGTCTCCCACCACCCCCACCCCCCAGCAGTGCAGGGGCAGCCTCCACCAGGCCCCCACCCATGTCTCCCACCACCCCCACCCCCCCAGCCACCAGGGGCAGCCTCCACCTGGCCCCCCCTCATGTCTCCCACCACCCCCACCCCCCAGCAGTGCAGGGGCAGCCTCCACCAGGCCCCCACTCATGTCCCCTATCACCCCCACCCCCCAGCCACCAGGGGCACCCTCCACCAGGCCCCCACTCATGTCTCCCACCACCCCCACCCCCCAGCAGTGCAGGGGCAGCCTCCACCAGGCCCCCACTCATGTCCCCTATCACCCCCACCCCCCAGCCACCAGGGGCAGCCTCCACCAGGCCCCCACTCATGTCTCCCACCACCCCCACCCCCCAGCAGTGCAGGGGCAGCCTCCACCAGGCCCCCACACATGTCTCCCACCACCCCCAGCCACCAGGGGCACCCTCCACCAGGCCCCCACTCATGTCTCCCACCACCCCCACCCCCCAGCCACCAGGGGCACCCTCCACCAGGCCCCCACCCATGTCTCCCACCACCCCCACCCCCCAGCAGTGCAGGGGCACCCTCCACCAGGCCCCCACTCATGTCCCCTATCACCCCCACCCCCCAGCAGTGCAGGGGCACCCTCCACCAGGCCCCCACCCATGTCTCCCACCACCCCCACCCCCCAGCCACCAGGGGCACCCTCCACCAGGCCCCCACTCATGTCTCCCACCACCCCCACCCCCCAGCAGTGCAGGGGCACCCTCCACCAGGCCCCCACCCATGTCTCCCACCACCCCCACCCCCCAGCCACCAGGGGCACCCTCCACCAGGCCCCCACTCATGTCTCCCACCACCCCCACCCCCCAGCAGTGCAGGGGCAGCCTCCACCAGGCCCCCACTCATGTCTCCCACCACCCCCACCCCCCAGCCACCAGGGGCACCCTCCACCAGGCCCCCACTCATGTCTCCCACCACCCCCACCCCCCAGCCACCAGGGGCACCCTCCACCAGGCCCCCACCCATGTCTCCCACCACCCCCACCCCCCAGCAGTGCAGGGGCACCCTCCACCAGGCCCCCACTCAAGTCTCCCACCACCCCCACCCCCCAGCAGTGCAGGGGCAACCTCCACCAGGCCCCCACCCATGTCTCCCACCACCCCCACCCCCCAGCAGTGCAGGGGCAGCCTCCACCAGGCCCCCACCCATGTCTCCCACCACCCCCACCCCCCAGCCACCAGGGGCAGCCTCCACCTGGCCCCCCCTCATGTCTCCCACCACCCCCACCCCCCAGCAGTGCAGGGGCAGCCTCCACCAGGCCCCCACTCATGTCCCCTATCACCCCCACCCCCCAGCCACCAGGGGCACCCTCCACCAGGCCCCCACTCATGTCTCCCACCACCCCCACCCCCCAGCAGTGCAGGGGCAGCCTCCACCAGGCCCCCACTCATGTCCCCTATCACCCCCACCCCCCAGCCACCAGGGGCAGCCTCCACCAGGCCCCCACTCATGTCTCCCACCACCCCCACCCCCCAGCAGTGCAGGGGCAGCCTCCACCAGGCCCCCACTCATGTCTCCCACCACCCCCAGCCACCAGGGGCACCCTCCACCAGGCCCCCACCCATGTCTCCCACCACCCCCACCCCCCAGCAGTGCAGGGGCATCCTCCACCAGGCCCCCACTCATGTCCCCTATCACCCCCACCCCCCAGCAGTGCAGGGGCACCCTCCACCAGCCCCCCACCCATGTCTCCCACCACCCCCACCCCCCAGCCACCAGGGGCACCCTCCACCAGGCCCCCACTCATGTCTCCCACCACCCCCACCCCGCAGCAGTGCAGGGGCACCCTCCACCAGGCCCCCACTCATGTCTCCCACCACCCCCACCCCCCAGTAGTGCAGGGGCAGCCTCCACCAGGCCCCCACTCATGTCTCCCACCACCCCCACCCCCCAGCAGTGCAGGGGCAGCCTCCACCAGGCCCCCACTCATGTCTCCCACCACCCCACCCCCCAGCAGTGCAGGGGCAGCCTCCACCAGGCCCCCACTCATATCCCCCTGCCCACAGGCCCTGACAATCCTCAAGCATGTGCCTCATGGCCAGCCACCACAGCCCAAAGACACAACCAAGTATTACATGTGCCCATGATACTACTCCAATGGAAACAATGTAAATCAACACATGTGTCTCACACACACACAATGGTTGCAAGTGAACCTGAAAACCCATATCATGACATGCATGAAAACAATGAGATGAAACCACACAATGAAGAATGAAAAAATCAAAATAATGTATTAAAAACAACAGCAATGGCTATTAAAATCAACCAAAATACACAAGTAAAATAATTAAAAAATCAAGCAGGCTGTCTCTTTTCAAAATGAAATCAATAAATGACAATATGAAAAAATATCTTCCAAAGTTCAAGTCCATGAAAAGTAAATGAAGGTAAAAAAGAAATAGAAAACCATTGCTCCATGGCAAAAAATATTCATAGTTAAAAAAATATCCAAATCCAAAGTCCAACTATGTACAAAGTATTCAGGGTCCATCATCCCAAGAGAAGAAATGAAACCTACCAAAAAACCTATCTAAAATGGAACTATATACAAAAGGTGGAGCAGTGTCTGTCGACTCCAAAGAAAAATAAACTGCAAAGGAAACCTATCACTAAATAACTATATGCAATGGAGGCAGGCCAGTCCAGCGGCTCACTTAGTGGTGTTCCGGGCCAGGTCATCATCGAACTCCTCGTCTATGTCCCGGAGGCGGTCCTGTTCCATGGCCCCGAGGGTCCGCAGGGACGCCGACATGTTCACCTCCAACTCCCTGCGGATTGCCTCGAGGCACTCGGCCCGCCTCAGGGCCCTCCGCATGGAGTTCTCCGCCCTGACCATCGTGAGCCGCGCCTCTTCTGCCTGCCGTCGCTCCGCATCTATGGCGTGGCCCAACCGCTGCCACACGGAAAACACTTCCCGTCCAGGGTCTTCCTCCCTCCGGCCGATGCCTGCCCCTCCGATGTTGAAGGCCCCGAGCTATCGTGGCTCCCACCTACAGCCTCCTGCTGCTGCAGCTGCTGCTGTCCATGTGCCCTGTCCGATGGTGCCTGCACATCCTCCTCCAGCTGGGGTGCAGTCGTTGACGTGGCCACCCCTGCTGGACGTCCGACTCCCGACTGTGGCAGGGATCTGTTGTCCACCAGCCTGGCCGCACGATCGGAGGCAGCTCCACAGGGCACCCAGGTGACACATGGGTGGGAAGATGGCATGGAGGACGACTGGGGCATAGGGGGTTCTGTGGAGAAGGGGGTTGGAACAAGGTCCAGGAAATGGAGGAATCCAGCCCTGGTGAGCTGTCCCAGTGGGTCAACGCGTCAACGAGCCATGCGAGAAGATGTGCAGACTCATCATGAAAAGACTGCAGGTCAGCTCGCATGGCCCGTTGACGCAACGCCACTCCACCCTGGACAGGCACAACCTGGTGCAGGATAGCCACATCCGCAGGGAGTGGAAGGCCAGGTGTTGTAAGCCAATCCTCTCCCTGAGAATGGGTCTGGAGGTAGACATCCCCGCTGGTGCAAGATGATGCAGTGACAGGAGCAGGGACAGGATTACACACAGGCACCTCCGCGGCGGCCTGTGCTGCCTCCTGTCCCTGATCCTGCACTGCACCACTAGCACCAGTGGAATCCCCACCTCCAGACCCCACCACTGTCGCTTGCACGGCCTCCTCCTCCACCAAACCCCCCACCAACCTGGATGACTCCGTGCCATCTTCCCCCGTTGGGCCCTGTGGGGTCTCAGCTGCCCCTTCTGCTGCCGAGGAGTCCAACTCCAACCTCCGCCTCTTGGACCTCCCCTCGGCAGCTGCGGCCTGGGACGCGGCACCGGACTCCTCACTCCCCGACGAGATCACAACCTGGGAGGGGATCCGGGCCTTGCGTCTCCGGCTGGTGATGCGACCCCTGCCGCTGTGCTCCACAGCACCTTCTCCGCCCTCTTCATCAGTTGACGCTGCAGACAGGGAGAAAGAAAACACAGGCATCAGGGCACTGTAAAATGGACTCATACACACATGACAGTTATACATGAGTGGCATTGGTAAACCTCAGACATGGCATCACAATCCCCAACACACATGTCATTTCAACTTGCACACATGAGCCATACCACAGCCATAATGCAACAGCCAGCACCATCCATTCACATACAACAGCATGAGCAGCCAAAGGTCATCCACACATCACATGCAACATAGGGAGTACACTACACATGCACACACAACACCAAACTTGCATGCATGTGTACACCTCCGCCAACTGTCGCAGTGTCATGATCGACATCCATGTCACACCTGACAATCATTCCTCCACATCCTGTGCCAAGCCCACACACACAAGCACCATCCATGTGTCACACATGAGACCCCTCGCATGTGTCACCCTCATGGCCCTGTCCACCCCCCCTACTTGGCCACATAAAAATACATGTTCAACCTGCACACTCCTGGCACACCACCACACGCACAGCTTACAATCAGTATGCATGTACACTTACCGCTCGACTCCAGACGGGTCTGCTTCTCAAGGACCTGGATGTGGAGCGCTGGGGATATGCGTTCCAGGACCCTCATCTGATCTTCCGACAAGTGGCCCCGGCGCCCCTTAGCATCCGCTGCCTTCAGGAGGCGCCGGGCCTTGTTGAGGGTCCTGGACCTGAAGTCCTCCCAGCGCTTCCTGACACGTTCGTAGTCGCGGACTGCCACCTCCTCCACGTTGATGGCAGTCACGATGTCCATCCAGATCCGAGTCCGTCCTTCCTTGTCGGCGCGCAACCTTCCGAAGAGGGCATCATACTGCCCCAGGACATGCTCCACCAGGACACCAACTTCGGTGGCAGTGAAGCTGGTGCCCCTCTGCCTCCTTGGCCGGGGGTTGCCACTGGTGCCAGATGTTGCAGTGCCCGACATGGCAACCCCAGAGGCAGGAGTGGGTGGGCAACTGGGTCCTGGGGCTGGGCTGTGGGGCGATGGAAAATCAGTCGGGAGTCTTTGGTTCCAGCAGGGGTGGTCACAGCAACAGCACCCCTGGCTGATGTGCAGGCAGCAAATGGCAGGGCACGTGGACAGCAGGCAGTCAGGCAGCAGCAGATGGCAGGTGGGAGCGTGCTCAGGGCTCTGGGGGGCAGTAATTTGGCCTTCTGGGCAGGAGCGTGGTCTTCCGTGTGAGAACGCGTGGCCAGCTTGATACGGAGTGATTTGGCACGTGAAAATCCAACACGTCTGCGTGTAATTCGAGGAAAGGCCCTTAGCGCGTAAACGCGTCGCCAGCGTATGCGCGTCTATGAAGTTACGTGCACGTTGAATTGGGCACACGTTGGAAAATGTTGCGTGTGAAAAAAATGAAAGACACGTCCGAGTGTCAAAGCGTGTAATTGGTGGGAATGGGCCTAGCGCGTACACGCGGCAGTGACAAAGCGTGTAATTGGTGAAAATGGCCCTACACGCAGAAGTGACAAAGCGTGTAATTGGTGGAAATGGCCCTACACGCAGAAGTGACAAAGCGTGTAATTGGTGGAAATAGCCCTAGCGCGTACACGCCGCGTAAGTGACGCTGGACGTGTGGGCCTGTATAAAAGGTACGTGTAGAACGCCATTTCCTTGTATGTGCTTTTCGTGGAGAGCGAGTGGGTGAATTCTGTACTTCTTGTCGTTTCACACGCGATTTACTTCACAGCGTTTCAAGTTCGTACTCCCTGTTACCTCTGACAACTTTTTCTCTTTTTTCTCTTTTACTGGTTTACCTGGGCCTGTTCCCTCAAACAGTGTTCCCTTCTACTGTTGTCCTGTCTCCTCAGACAGCGTACAAATCTTCTTTTGGCGGGGGTGTTGCCAACCAAACACGCTCCTTTTTCACGCTCTTTTACCTGGCAGACGGTGAGTCACGCACGTATCTAACATCTGTGCTTGCCCCGTGTGTAGCCTACCCCTTCAGAGGTCATTCTAGGCTGCGTGTGACACGCATACGTTCATTCTTGTGTTACTGGGTGCCACAGCGTAGTGCAGGTTTTTCTTTCTGCACACGTGGTCTAGGAGGGGTTGCGTGCACGTCATCTCCCTTTTTTGGGCCTCCTGTGCGTAGCGTGACCCGTCATCTTTCCCCAGGGGTTACATTCAGCCTTGCTAGAGCACTAGGGTACAATTACCATCAGGTACCCAACCCCTTTGACCCCCGATTGCCAAGGACAATAGTTTACAGCCACTCCCATACGCACATTAACATCAGTGCCATGGCTGGGAGGCGAGGATTCCGTAAGGGTGGCAAAGGTGGAAGAGCCACAAGTGGTGGCCGTGGTGGATCCGGTAGGGGACGTGGTCGTTACTTGCAGGGTGAGCCTGTCCCCCCATGTGTGGAGGACCAGTCAAGGGCACCCATAATCCCCCCCTCCCGTTGAGGCTGATGTGGCTGACACCATCCATGCTCAGCCCTTGTTGGACCAGCCCATTGTGGCACCAGACCTGGCTGACTCCATGGCTGACTTCCAGGTCAGCAGGCCTATGACACGTGCGCTGGTGCACGTTGATGTCATCATGCCACGTGGATCTGGGGCAGCAAGGTCATCTGCTGCCCCAATTAGGCAGGGCGGAGAGGCTGCAGGGGCAGCTGCGGCTCCATCCACCCCAGCTCTCACACACCCAGCCAGGACAGTGTCGGTCCTAGTCCATCATGCTGACATTCCCCCTGACACCATTACACTTGAGCCAATGCCTGCACCAACTCCCATGCTGAGTGTGCAATCCCACACTCCTGATACAGAGTCCACCAGGGCTCCTGCCCCTAGTGTCCAGAGCGGTACAGGACACTCAGGATCACCACCACCTTCCAAGCAGAAGAGGAAGAGTGCTTGTCCGGCACAGGCTGATGCCCCAGACACGGCTACACAGTCCGGCCCGTCGAGGAAGCCCAGCTTCACGGATGACGAACTGAATGCACTTGTCGAGTATGTGTCCGGACATGATAACGAGATGGTCATTGTTGCAGGATCCAAGACCACACCTGCACAATGCCAGGCACACTGGCAGACCGTTGCGGACATCGTAAGTGCCCTTGGAATCGTGAGGCGCACAGCCAATGATTGCTATAAGCGCTGGAATGACCTAAAGCGCAGGGCAAAGAATAAGCTGGCCTCAAGTCATGCCGCAACTCTAGTGACTGGAGGTGGGTCTCCAGTAGTGGACATGGAACTCACTCCACATGCGTCAGTCGCTGGGACCTACGTCACGGAGGAACAGTTCCAAGGCGTGTGAGATCTGCCTGATTACGAGGCATTGTCCGGTGAGTGCACATGCATGTGTGTGTTATCCATGTGCATGGTGTGTGTTTGAGGGCTTCTGTTTGTGTGCCAGGTGAGAGTGTGTGCGCCTGAGTCGTATGGGTCAGCCATGTGCTTCATGCAATACATCCTGCGCAGATGCATTTGGCCATAGCAGTATCCCTTCTGCCAACAGTAGACATCTAGCCCAACAGCACGCCAGTTGCCCTTGAAGTGTCACCTTGCCACAACATGGTTGCTTATTTTTCTCTGTTCATTCAGGCAGATTGTTTGCATTCCACCACTTTTACTAGGCATTTCTCAGTCCTCTAGTCACATGTCTGACATGGCTATGGTAAAGTGGAGTGACTTTGTTACCTGGGTATCATTTGTTCACACATGTCCCTGTGCAATTGGACCATTTTGGACTGGCAGCTCCAGGTGAAAAATCTGACCTGTTTGAATTAGAAAAGCTATTACATGCGGGAACTGGACTGAATGAATAGGTGCTGCCCTCCTTTCCATCTTCACTCAATAGC
This sequence comes from Ambystoma mexicanum, assembly GCF_040938575.1. Taxonomy (NCBI): domain Eukaryota; kingdom Metazoa; phylum Chordata; class Amphibia; order Caudata; family Ambystomatidae; genus Ambystoma; species Ambystoma mexicanum. The sequence goes on along the minus strand of NC_090934.1, from coordinate 735,712,276 downwards.
AATGGTACATGCCATCTGTGTGATGGCTTGTGTGTTTCACCTGGCAATCACAGGCCAATGTGTTATGCCACTGCCAGGCAGCATGCAGAAAATGTGTTCATCTTCCATCTTGGTGTCATCAGTGTGTGCCATTTGCCTGCCCTTCATATGCAGTGAGGGTGCATGCATGGGAGGGTTATAGTCATGTGGGACATGTGTCAATAAAGTACTGGTTCTCTTGCTTCTCAGCCCTCATTGTGTGCCATGGTGCTAATGCCTGTTTCCATTTCTTTGTTTTTATGTCTTTGCAGGGGAAGACGCACCTGATACTGCTGGGGTTGTGGAGATGGTGCAGACCCAGGAGGGGTCCGAGGGCCGACCAACCACCAGTGAGGGACGTGGTGTGGTGGTGGGTGAGAACCCACAAGTGCTGCAGGTCGTGCTCTCAAGGGGTGTCTCTGGCTGCACCTCCCCCGAGCTGTACTCAGGTGTTGATTCGGATGATGAGACCTACGTGCCGTCGCAGGTGAGTGTTCCAGGGAGGGATTCTGTTCTGTCCCACCCACCTGCACCAGGGTCAGAACCCTCAATGGGGATGTCAGTGTTGGCAGCTACGCCTTTGGTGGTTACGGATGCAGGGTCACACTCCGCGACATCTGATCCTGTTCCTGGGCCAGCAGATCAGAGGGGGAATGCAGTCCTGCAGCCTCAGGCAGTGCCGGCACAGCAAGGCGCAGTTCGCCTTGCCCCAGACAGGTGTGGTGCCCGCCGACGTGGTGGCCGTACGCCACCTGGCAATACCGCATGGGAGCAATCCATTTACGGTATGGCAACCCAACAGGCAGCATCATCCGAGATGATGGCTCAGGCCATGGATAGGGTGGCCACTTCCATTGTCCCCCCTGAAAGGCTGATGGAGCGACTACAGCAGGCAACCAACTCCATCTGCCAGTCACACAGGGAGGACATGTTGGCGTCCAACAGGGACAGGCGGGCGGCACTGGCGACTCTGCAGGAGGCCATCTCCATAGAGTCCCAGGGCCACAGGGAAGCCCTGAGGCAGGAGCTCCTTCACCTCAGGACGACTCTTGTTGAGCTTGAGGCTTCAACACACCAAAGGACAGAACAGCAGCTGGAGCGTCTCACCCGTACGCTCTCAGCTGAGATGCAGGCAACGAGGGCGTAGGTCCGGGCATCCCGTGAGTTGTTGCATGGGGACCTCCGCACACTCATCCTCCAGAACGAGACCTACCACACCCGCATGCTTGCAGCCATGGAGGAGCAGACTAGGCCCTTGCGTGGGCTGCCTCCCATAGTGCAACCACCTCCGGATGCAGCTGCACAGGGTGATAATAGCGACAGCAGTGATACTCCCACAATAGGGTAGCCGTGTGGGCCATGAGCCCATGGAGGTGTTTTTTTTTCCCAGGATCCACACAGGTGGGTTTTGGTGTGCACCCTGTCCTCGGACCTCCTGGGTGGCCTCCCCAACCCCCCGGGCCCATCAATGGCCATTTTTGATTTTTTTTTATTTTTATTTTTATTTTTCCCAATTTTTTTGGGACAATTTGTTGCCTTCCGTGGTTCCTGTGGGCATACGCTGCATTGTGGCTGGGCACATGCAGGCTTGTCATGTATTTGGTTCAGATGCTTGGGTTTGAGTCACACACACCCCTCCTGCTTCCCGTTTCCATGGGCTTGCAAAGGGTGTGCCCAAGTGACATTGACGTACATGGTGACATTGGACTCCCACTACATGTATGGGTAGTCTAGTCAATACTGTGTATACATTCCTAGTGCATATTGCTGTTGTGTTGTACACTGCATGTTGCATTGATGTGTAACTCATCATCTGTGTCTACCTCCCAATTTGCAGGTCCCTTACTCATGTCTACACAAGGCCCTCTAGTTTGTAGATGGGGTCCATGTTGGCAGCAGTGCACCTACAACTCTACATGGCGCCAACACTGTACAGTTGGAAGTGGTGGGAGTGCAGGCATTTCCAGGTGGTGAGACTACTAATTTATTACATTTGTGATGTCATGTTAATGGTAGTACCTGCTCAAGTTTGTTGTTGGTCCTGCATTACTGTGAGCATTTCAGGTGTTGCAAGTTTCAATTAGGGACACTGTACATTGTGACACTTGTGTCATGTTGTGGGGATTACTTTGTTTACCTGCAAATAGCATGACATGGCACGGTGTGGCGGTGCTGGGGATGGGTTGGCTGACATGGCACTGTCCTCTTGTTGCATTTTGCAAGTGGGTATTCATTTTAGCTGCTTGAATGTGTTTCTTCACGAAACTGCCTTGGTGGTGTCTGTGTGGGTAGGGATGCACACATTGTAACACTTCCAGGTGAACAATCTCAGGCTGATATGGTTTTCACGGTAGATTCTCCAGACATTCAGGATCAGTGTCAGGTTGAGTCATCATTGATTGTCAGATGGAATGTGCCAGGGCAGTGTGCACTCCACAGGGGTGTGATTTCTATGTGAATTAATTAGCCACTAGCTGTGTACGGGCTGCCTCCCCCCGTGCCCTTTCCCCTCCCATGCGCAGCAGCTGTGCATGTGGTTGGGGATGTGGGGCCACCACCATGTCCACGGCCAGGCCCCGGCGTGTTGCAACGTTGTGCAGGACACATGCTGCCACTATGATCCTGCACACTACTGGGGGAGCGTATAACAGCTGCCCGCCAGAACGGTCAAGGGAGCGAAAGCGTGACTTTAGCACTCCGAATGTGCGCTCCACTATGCCCCGGGTTGTAATGTGGGCTGTGTTATATCTTACCTCGGGTGGCGTGGTGGGGTTCAGAATTGGCGTCATCATGTGGGGGCTGAGAGGGTAGGCACTGTCCCCTGTGGAGGTGGTGATTGGTATCATTGGTGGGGTTGTGACCTTGCTCAGTATCTGACAAGCATGCATGTGCAGTGGCATTCATACTCACCAAGCAGCCATGTATCGCCATGCCGCCCAGCTTCTAGGTCCCGGCTTAGGGTGGACATTCGGTAAATGAAGCTGTCGTGGGTGGACCCGGGATAGTTGGCATATACTGAGGTGATGATTCCCTTGGCATTACATACTACCTGCACGTTGATGGAATGCCAGTGCTTGCGGTTCCTATAGATGTGCTCTGATGCCCTGGGGGGACGTAGAGCCACATGGGTGCAGTCGATGGCACCTAGCACTTTGGGGAATCGTGCCACACCGTAAAAATCCAGGGCGGCAGCATGCCTTTCTGCAGGTGTTCTGGGCAGGTATATGTGCCTGCGGACTGATGGGCGTGCAGTGATGATGTTCAAGACCTGGTGTAGGCAGCGTGACTGGGTGGCCTGTGATACCCCACCTACTATGGCACTTGTCCTCTGAAATGATCCAGTGGCTAAGAAGTGCAGTACATTGAGGACCTTCTCCAGGGGGCTGAGTGCTTGGGAGCACAGGGTGGGTGATGGGAGGTCATCCTCCCACTCACTCACCAGGTCCAGTATTATGTGTGGTGGAAACCTGTACCTCCCATACACCTGGTCATCAGGCATCCCGAAAAGGCTGGTTCTGCGTGTGAATATTCTGGCCCTGACTATCCTCCTCCTCCTCCTTTGGTAGCCCACTGCCACTGCTGCTAGGAACGGTATGTTCATCCTGGGTCTGAGCTTGTTATTTTGTTAGCGCGCAAATTTATGCGTTGCGCGTGTTGTAGGCGAGCGTGTGACGCGCGCACCCCTGAAATCCAGTACCCAGTCGAATAGCGTGTGGAAATTAGCGCGCACCCCGGGATACAGGTGCGCTGACGTACTTGCGTGTGTAAGTGCCCGCGCACCCCTGAAATACACGTACATAGGCCAATCGCGTGTACGCGCACTTTTGTCCAATTACACGCGATGACACTCTGACGTGCAGTCTTTCCACGTGTGCTCTGTCATCACGTGCTGTGTAGGAAACAGCCGTGCGGGTCACGTCACAGACGCGCTTACGCGCTGAGGGCCTTTGGTCCAATAGAATCGCGTATGCGTGCTGACGCGCTTACGCGCTAAGGGCCTTTCCTCGAATTTCACGCTGACGTGCAGGATTTTCACGTGCCAAATCACTCCGTATCAAGCTGGCCGCGCGAAAACACACGGAAGACCACGCTCCTGCCCAGAAGGCCGAATTACTGCCCCCCCAGTGCCCCGAGCAGCCTCCCACGTGCCATCTGCTGCTACCTGCCTGCCTGCTGCCACCGTGCCCTGCCATTTGGTGCCTGCACATCAGCCATCTGCAGGGGTCCAGTTGCTGTGTCCACCCCTGCTGGAACTGAAGACTCCCGACTGGGATTACATCGCTCCACAGCCCAGCCCCAGGACCCAGTTGCCCACCCACACCTGCCTCTGGGTTTGCCATGTCTGGCACTTCCACATCTGGCACCAGTGGCAACCCCAGGCCAGAGGGGCAGAGGGGCACTAGCTTCACTGCCACCGAAGTTGGTGTCCTGGTGGAGCATGTCCTGGGGCAGTATGATGCCCTCTTTGGATCGTCCCGCGCCAGCAAGGAAGGACGGGAGAGGATCTGGGCCGACTGTGCGGTTGCCATCAACGCGGAGGGGGTGGCAACCCGCGACGTCCAGAAGATCAAGAAGCGCTGGGAGGACTTGAGGTCCAGGACCCTCGTGAAGGCCCGGCGCCTCGTGGAGGGGGGCCGGGGCCGCATGAGTTCCATCCAGATGAGGGTCCTGGAACGCGTACGCCCAGCGCTCCACGCCCAGATCCTTGAGAGGGAGACCCGTCTGGAGTTGAGCGGTAAGTGTCCAAGCATTGTTGTGTGAGACAGGGCATGTTGCGGTGTGCTGGTTCTCTGATACCTGCCTGTATGTGTGACATAGGCCATGTATGCATGTATGTGTGCAGGGACATCATGGTAATGCATGTGCGACCAGTGATGTGTGAACCACATGGTTGTTGCATGTGTTTAAATGCCACATGGGGAGCCCTATGCAGATTTTAAACATGAGAGCATGCCAGTCTCTGTTCCTGGACATGGGTGGGGGCGAGGGATGGGTGCTGATGCCAGGTACATATATGGTAGCCATGTATGTGTGCCTGACCTGCGTGTCTGTGACTTGTGCATGCCATGGATGCATGACACGTGTGTGACAATGCACAGATTCACTGATGCAGCATAGTTACCCTTGTATCCGCTGTGTTTGGGGTGTATGGGGCCAGATGGATGTGACTGAGGTGAAGTGTGTGCATGTGATAGGCATGACCCATGATGCATGTGAGTTCCATTTCATTGTATGTTTCAAAAGTCCATTGGACATGTATGGAAATGTCCATGGCATGCACCATGCCTGTTACTGTGTGTGTTTTGCCTGGACTGACCCATATGTTGTGGAGGGACATGATAGAAGTGTACTTTGACAGTGGTACTCATCTGCTATTGCTTCCTGTCTAGGGGACCATTGTACAGTACCCTGATGCTTGTGTTCTTTTTCTCCCTCTACGCAGCGGCTAGTGAAGAAGAGGGCGGAGACGGCGCTGTGGAGCAAGGCGGCGGGGATGCCCCCACGGCTGCAGCGGAAGGGGTGGGTGAGCCCCCACAGGGGCCTGCTATGGTGGAAGACGGTGAGGAGCCATCCAGGTTGGTGGTTTCCACAGAGGAGGAAGAGGCCGCCACAGGGGCACACATGGGGCCTGGTGGGGGCATCCCTGCTGGTGCAAGTGGTGCAGTCCAGGGCCAGGGGCAGGAGGCAGCACAGGTCACCATGGAGGGGCCTGTGCATGTCGCTGTCCCTGACCCTGTGAGTGCACCACCATGCACCAGCAGGGATGCCCCGTCCCAGGCCCGTCCGCAGGTAGAGGGGATGTCCATGTCACCTGACTCCCCTCCACCTGCGGACGAGGGGACCCGTGTCCGTATGGAGAAGGTCCTGATTGGGGTTGCGATGCGCGCGGGTGCAATTCGTGATGACGTGCGTGCTTCCCGGGAGGAGCACGCACATCATCACGAAGAGCACCGTGCCGACGTGGCCCAATTGGGATCTTCCATGTTCGGGGGTTTCCTGCATGTGTCGGCCAATCTGGCGGCCCTCTCCTCCTCTGTGGAGGCTATACGCCGGTCGTTCTCCTTGCCGTCTTCCGGCCCAGATGCCACCAGGGCCCCCTGTTGACCTGCCCTGACCTATGCAGCCAGCTCGGTGGGGATCCCATCCCTGCCACAGTCGGGAGTCGGAGGTCAAGCAGGGGTGGACACCACAGCAACTGTACCCCAGCAGATGGAGGATGTGCCGGCATCATCAGGCAGGGCACGTGCACGACGGCGTCGGTGGATTCCATCAGCCTGGATGCCGTCGTGCTGGCAGAGGCAGTTGCATCGGAGGCAGCAGCAGAGTCAACGTGGGAGGCATCATGGCTCGGGGCCATCAACATCGGAGGGGCAGGCATCGGCCGGAGGGCAGGAGGACCCAGGACAGGAAGTGTCTTCCGTGTGGCTGCGGTTGGGCCAGCAGATAGGTGCGGAGCGGCGGCGGGCGGAAGAGGAGCGGCTCACGATGGTCAGGGCGGAGAACTCCATGCGGAGGGCCCTGAGGCGGGCCGAGTGCCTCGAGGCAATCCGCAGGGGGTTGGAGGAGCAGATGGCGTCGTCCCTGCGGACCCTCGGGGCCATGGAACAGGACCGCCTCCGGGACATAGAGGAGGAGTTTGATGATGCCCTGGCCCGGCACACTACGGAGTGAGCCGCTGGACTTGCCCGCCGCTTTGTATATAGTTCTTTAGTTTTAGGTTTCATTTGTTTATTCTTATGATTTGGAGTCGACGGACACAGCTCCACTTTTTGTATATAGTTGCATTTTTGGTAGGGTTTTTTGTAGGTTTCCTTTGTTCAGTTGGGCTCATGGACCCTTGGATATTTTGTACATAGTTCTTCATTGGATTGTTTTATTGTTTAATTTTTTATTTCTTCTCCATGTAGCAATGGTGTTTGGATTTAATTTTTTTTCTGTCGGATTAATTTCATTTTTAATGTGACTTTGAAGTACATTTATTTTGGATTTGATGTTTTTAATTTTTTTGGACGGACATGCACCTTTTCTTTTTTCATTGGCATTGTAGTTTGTTTCATTTAATTTGCATTCATATTTTTTTAATACAATTTTGTTTTCATACTTCACTGTGTGGTATCATCTCATTGGTTTCATGCATGTCATGTTGGGTGTTTTCAAATTCATTTGCAACCATTGTGTGTGACAGTCATGGGTTCATTTGCTTTATGTACGTTGGGGGTGTAACATGTAATTTCCATTTCCATGTGGGTGAATGGGTTACTTGGTAGGGCCTTTTGGCTGTGGAGGCTGACCATTACGCACATGGTTGGTGATTGTGAGGACCTGGGTGCAGGGAGACATGGGTGGGGGCCTGGTGGAGGGTGCCCCTGGTGGCTGGGGGGTGGGGGTGGTGGTAGACATGAGTGGGGGCCTGGTGGAGGGTGCCCCTGGATGCTGGGGGGTGGGGGTGGTGGGAGACATGAGTGGGGGCCTGGTGGAGGGTGCCCCTGGATGCTGGGGGGTGGGGGTGATAGGGGACATGAGTGGGGGCCTGGTGGAGGGTGCCCCTGGTGGCTGGGGGGTGGGGGTGGTGGGAGACATGGGTGGGGGCCTGGTGGAGGGTGCCCCTGGTGGCTGGTGGGTGGGGGTGGTGGGAGACATGGGTGGGGGCCTGGTGGAGGGTGCCCCTGGTGGCTGGGGGGTGGGGGTGGTGGGAGACATGGGTGGGGGCCTGGTGGAGGGTGCCCCTGGATGCTGGGGGGTGGGGGTGATAGGGGACATGAGTGGGGGCCTGGTGGAGGGTGCCCCTGGTGGCTGGGGGGTGGGGGTGGTGGGAGACATGGGTGGGGGCGTGGTGGAGGCTGCCCCTGCACTGCTGGGTGGTGGGGGTGGTGGGAGACATGGGTGGGGGCCTGGTGGAGGCTGCCCCTGCACTGCTGGGGGGTGGGGGTGGTGGTAGACATGAGTGGGGGCCTGGTGGAGGGTGCCCCTGGATGCTGGGGGGTGGGGGTGGTGGGAGACATGAGTGGGGGCCTGGTGGAGGCTGCCCCTGCACTGCTGGGGGGTGGGGGTGGTGGTAGACATGAGTGGGGGCCTGGTGGAGGGTGCCCCTGCACTGCTGGGGGGTGGGGGTGGTGGGAGACATGGGTGGGGGCCTGGTGGAGGCTGTCCCTGCACTGCTGCGGGGTGGGGGTGGTGGTAGACATGAGTGGGGGCCTGGTGGAGGGTGCCCCTGCACTGCTGGGGGGTGGGGGTGGTGGGAGACATGGGTGGGGGCCTGGTGGAGGCTGCCCCTGCACTGCCGGGGGGTGGGGGTGGTGGGAGACATGGGTGGGGGCCTGGTGGAGGGTGCCCCTGGATGCTGGGTGGTGGGGGTGGTGGGAGACATGGGTGGGGGCGTTGTGGAGGCTGCCCCTGCACTGCTGGGGGGTGGGGGTGGTGGGAGACATGGGTGGGGGCCTGGTGGAGGGTGCCCCTGGTGGCTGGGGGGTGGGGGTGGTGGGAGACATGGGTGGGGGCCTGGTGGAGGGTGCCCCTGGTGGCTGGGGGATGGGGGTGGTGGGAGACATGGGTGGGGGCCTGGTGGAGGGTGCCCCTGGATGCTGGGGGGTGGGGGTGATAGGAGACATGAGTGGGGGCCTGGTGGAGGGTGCCCCTGCACTGCTGGGGGGTGGGGGTGGTGGGAGACATGGGTGGGGGCCTGGTGGAGGCTGCCCCTGCACTGCTGGGGGGGTGGGGGTGGTGGTAGACATGAGTGGGGGCCTGGTGGAGGGTGCCCCTGGATGCTGGGTGGTGAGGGTGGTGGGAGACATGGCTGGGGGCGTGGTGGAGGCTGCCCCTGCACTGCTGGGGGCTGGGGGAGGTGGGAGACATGGGTGGGGGCCTGGTGGAGGCTGCCCCTGCACTGCTGGGGGGTGGGGGGGGGGGGTGGTAGACATGAGTGGGGCCTGGTGGCGGGTGCCCCTGGATGCTGGGGGATGGGGGTGGTGGGAGACATGAGTGGGGGCCTGGTGGAGGCTGCCCCTGCACTGCTGGGGGGTGGGGGTGGTGGTAGACATGAGTGGGGGCCTGGTGGAGGGTGCCCCTGCACTGCTGGGGGGTGGGGGTGGTGGGAGACATGGGTGGGGGCCTGGTGGAGGCTGCCCCTGCACTGCTGGGGGGTGGGGGTGGTGGTAGACATGAGTGGGGGCCTGGTGGAGGGTGCCCCTGCACTGCTGGGGGGTGGGGGTGGTGGGAGACATGGGTGGGGGCCTGGTGGAGGCTGCCCCTGCACTGCTGGGGGGTGGGGGTGGTGGGAGACATGGGTGGGAGCCTGGTGGAGGGTGCCCCTGGTGGCTGGGGGGTGGGGGTGGTGGGAGACATGAGTGGGGGCCTGGTGGAGGCTGCCCCTGCACTGCTGAGGGGTGGGGGTGGTGGGAGACATGGGTGGGGGCCTGGTGGAGGGTGCCCCTGGTGGCTGGGGGGTGGGGGTGGTGGGAGACATGGGTGGGGGCCTGGTGGAGGCTTTCCCTGCACTGCTGGGGGGTGGGGGTGGTGGGAGACATGGGTGGGGGCCTGGTGGAGGGTGCCCCTGGTGGCTGGGGGGTGGGGGTGGTGGGAGACATGAGTGGGGGCCTGGTGGAGGCTGCCCCTGCACTGCTGGGGGGTGGGGGTGGTGGGAGACATGAGTGGGGGCCTGGTGGAGGGTGCCCCTGGTGGCTGGGGGGTGGGGGTGGTGGGAGACATAGGTGGGGGCCTGGTGGAGGGTGCCCCTGCACTGCTGGGGGGTGGGGGTGATAGGGGACATGAGTGGGGGCCTGGTGGAGGCTGCCCCTGCACTGCTGGGGGGTGGGGGTGGTGGTAGACATGAGTGGGGGCCTGGTGGAGGGTGCCCCTGGATGCTGGGGGGTGGGGGTGATAGGGGACATGAGTGGGGGCCTGGTGGAGGCTGCCCCTGGTGGCTGGGGGGTGGGGGTGGTGGGAGACATGGGTGGGGGCCTGGTGGAGGGTGCCCCTGCACTGCTGGGGGTGGGGGTGATAGGGGACATGAGTGGGGGCCTGGTGGAGGCTGCCCCTGCACTGCTGGGGGGTGGGGGTGGTGGGAGACATGAGTGGGGGCCTGGTGGAGGGTGCCCCTGCACTGCTGGGGGGTGGGGGTGATAGGGGACATGAGTGGGGGCCTGGTGGAGAGTGCCCCTGGTGGCTGGGGGGTGGGGGTGGTGGAAGACATGGTTGGGGGCCTGGTGGGGGCTGCCCCTGCACTGCTGGGGGGTGGGGGTGGTGGGAGACATGAGTGGGGGCCTGGTGGAGGGTGTCCCTGGATGCTGGGGGGTGGGGGTGCTGGGTGACATGAGCAGGTGTGCAGGGTAGTCCCCTGTGGTGTGTGCTGCCTGCAGGGGCCGTGGAGGGTGTACAGGGAATACCTGGGAGCACACAGCCAAATCGCGTGTAGAATTTCCTGCATACCCCTGTCATACACGTGCCCAGCCAAATCGCGTGTGGAACTTCCCGTGCACCCCTGTAATCCACGTACCCGGCCAAATCGCGTGTGGAACTTCCCGCGCACCCCTGCAATCCACGTACACGGCCAAATCGCGTGTGGAACTTCCCGCGCACCCCTGAAATCCACGTACCCGGCCAAATCACGTGTGGAACTTCCCGCGCACCCCTGCAATCCACGTACACGGCCAAATCGCGTGTGGAACTTCCCGTGCACCCCTGTAATCCACGTACCCGGCCAAATCGCGTGTGGAACTTCCCGCGCACCCCTGCAATCCACGTACACGGCCAAATCGCGTGTGGAACTTCCCGCGCACCCCTGAAGTCCACGTACCCGGCCAAATCGCGTGTGGAACTTCCCGCGCACCCCTGCAATCCACGTACACGGCCAAATCGCGTGTGGAACTTCCCGCGCACCCCTGAAATCCACGTACCCTGACAAATCGCGTGTGGAACTTCCCGCGCACCCCTGCAATCCACGTACCCTGACAAATCGCGTGTGGTACTTCCCGCGCACCCCTGAAATCCACGTACACGGCCAAATCGCGCGTGGAACTTCCCGCGCACCCCTGAAATCCATGTACACGGCCAAATGGCGTGTGGAACGTCCCGCGCACCCCTGCAATCCACGTACCCTGACAAATCGCGTGTGGTACTTCCCGCGCACCCATGTAATCCATGTACCCTGACAAATCGCGTGTGGAACTTTCCGCGCACCCCTGAAATCCACGTACACGGCCAAATCGCGTGTGGAACTTCCCGCGCACCCCTGCAATCCACGTACCCTGACAAATCGCGTGTGGTACTTCCCGCGCACCCCTGAAATCCACGTACACGGCCAAATCGCATCTGGAACTTCCCGCGCACCCCTGAAATCCACGTACCCTGACAAATCGCGTGTGGAACTTCCCACGCACCCCTGCAATCCACGTACCCTGACAAATCGCGTGTGGAACTTTCCGCGCACCCCTGAAATCCACGTACCCGGACATCGCGTGTGAGACTTCCCACGCACCCCGGTATGCACGCACACGTATTTTTTGTCAGCGGGTGTCCGTGTTTGTGGGTAGCCCTTTGCACGTCATTCGTCCTGGAGGGCCACAGTATAGGACATTCATCATGGCTGTATATAGGTGCTATTTGTTGGCGCACCTTTTGGCGCACATTTCTTACAGGCGCAGAGACGCTACCGCCTGCTTTCTTGTGGCGGTCGTGTTTGTGCCTGTGCGCTGGTTTGAGCGTGCGCTTTTTTGCCCTATTCTATTCCATGAATACGTGTTGTAGGCGAGCGTGTGGGCGTTCCGCGCACTTGTACCCTGTACTTCCCCCGTGACGCCCACATTTGGGCAAGTTCTTCCCCATTCCGAGTGTTACGCCCCGTGTTCCGCCTACTTTTGTTGTGTGCGCCGCGCTATGTGCGATTTTTGCTGTGGCCTGTGCGATTTTTGCTGTGACCTGGCGCACGCAGTTAGATTGCCTGTGCGCCAACGTGCGCCGCGCACTTTTTTATCGCACATCCGATAGTTTTCTCGCGCACGGCCTTCCATGAATCGATGTGCGCTGCTTTTCGTGCGATTTTCGCACTTGCACTGCGATTTTCGCTATTCCACTGCGATTCGCACGTTTTTGGCCACTTGCGCCGCGCTAATTATTCCATGAATCGGCCTGTCATTTGGAAGCGTTTGAATAATAACTAATTTAAAAAAACATTTCACAAAATCAGATGTGTAAGTTTCCAACAAACGAAGGAACCTCTGCTTCCTGGCAAAACGCAACCAAGTTGGTCACGACCTAAATCGCTCCTTCCACGTTTTGGACAGTGCAGGTATTTACCATTAACTTTCATGGGAATTGGACTAATGTGCACTGTGGTCTGGGTGAAAACACGTATGGGCCATATTTAAGTTTTTTTCTCTTTTTTATGCACCAATGAGGGTGACACAGATAGAACTAATACTCATGCCTTAGTGACTGAAATACAGTGACAGATAAAGTGTCCTAAATAGCTAGGTTTTGAATTATTCACCAATTCACTAATTCAAGTCTCCTCTCTCTCTTGCTTCCCTCTCTCTCATCATGGCTCTCTGATGGTCTCAACAGTATTTTCAAATATGTTCAATTATCTTTTTGTACTTTTGCCTAACTAATAAATGTACGATTGTGCATGTAGTGTCACAATAATCAACATAGCCCCTGAAGACGACCCTAGAGGGTTGAAACACGTGTTGGCGACTTTTAAATACTAATTCATTAATGACCAACTCAGTCTATGTGAAAATTCACTGGGTACACAATGTTATGTCATATCATGATCTGTTAAGGGAACTTCCAAATACTATTGCTTTCTTGTGATAATTCACTGCAGTCAATGCCATTGTTGGTCTACCATGTTATGTCATAGCATGAGTTGTTAGGACTATTGGAGAGTCTTTTTGGCAACTGCGCATGTAACATAAATCTAAGTACCTCTCCTAGGGTGAATATATATCATATGCATCACCCAACTTTTGCAAGTGCACTGAATTGTAAATAATGAACTCAACACTCCATGTGCACTTATGACACAATTGGTTTATTGTTTCTGGAAGTGAGCGCGGCCTGTGAGGATACCCTTTCTGTTTTTGACATCCTTGGGACACCTCTGCTCCAGTAGTTACTCAGTGGTGTCCCACTTTGGCATTTCCCTCCTGGGTTCTCATGAGCACTTGCCCATCTGTACTGCCCTTCTATGTATGCAGTTCTCTTACTGCACAATGCTATGTGCATTTATAGGAGCATTGTGTAATTCATTTTGTATAAGTAAGGAAAATGCAGATGCAAAAGATTTGCAAATGATTGTTACGTGGCAGTTGGTGTGTGGAAGCTTAATATGGTCACAGGGTTCTATGTACAGTTTTTGGAAGTGATTGTTGGATGGATGAGTCACTGTTTGAAAGCAGGCATTGAGGGAGTGTTAACAAATATAAAATAAAAAAGGGTAGAAGGGCTGCCCTGTGCAGTGGTGTGCACATTCTATCTGGGTCTTTTAATGATCCATGGCGTTGAAAGGGGACTGTGGTCACTGTGGATAGTTATAAAGGTCTATCAATTATGGTCCTTATTGTGTGCTAGCGAAAAAAGTATTTTGGACAGAAAATTGTTTCTGTCATTCAGGTAGCTAGGAACTTGGGCTTGAACCGCTGGTATAAGCCTGCGTTTCAAGCCACCGGACGGCCAGCTCTCTTTGCCGCCATCTTACTCCCCACTCTCCGTCCCATTTTATTTTTCACCCCTCCCTACTTACCTAATTTCGGCAGCAGCGGGTGCCACCGCCGCATTCACTCCTCCTGTTCGCCTCCCGCAGACTGCCATGGAAAGCGAAGCGGGGCTCCATATAGAGCCCCGCCTTCCCTTTATATGGTGGCCATTTTGGAAAAGGATTTTCCTTCATACAGTGGGACGCCGAGCGCATCCTGCTGTAGGAAGGAAAATCCCGCCCAAGGTTGTTGCTTTGGCAATCCGGGGTTATAAAGGCCTTCATCCCCATTGCGGGGCCTGGAACGGGGGAGCGTGGTTTGCTTGGCCCGATAACTTCGGCTGTAGGGCCATTATCCCCAGTTCCAGCTCCTGGAATGGGGGATGAACGCCACATTATTCCCATTCGCATAACACAAAATGCTAATGGAAATGTTGGAAAATCTTATTGAGTCTATCAATTTTCTGAGAAATGTAAAGTAGATGGAGTCTATAAGATTTCTTTTTTAGTTCTATTTATTAACTGTGAAAGGTGGTTCCTAAAGGAGCCTTTTTTGTGTTGTGTTTTTTTTCATTTAAATATTTATTTTCAAGAATTTTAGATAATTAAACAACATATTGCCAAAAATTAAACAGAATATATAACACATTACATTTGCATTACATAGGCAAATAAACAAAAAGTAATGCAAAACATTTGCTCCTTCTTATGCATAAACACCTAATCAGAACTCCTTGTACATAAACTCCAACACAAAATAAAAAAAAAAACACAAAGACACTTCACAGACTGGACAAAACAAAACAACGACAGGAATGGGGAATCCTCAATCAATGCTCATGCACATTACCAGTCTGTTGGGCCCTTTCAATAAACAACCAATCCCCAGATACTCAACCACCATACAAATCATTAAATGGTGCCCAAAGAGCCAGATATCTATCTTCTCTGCCTTGTCTCTCAAACATCACCAGCTCAAAGTCCGATAATACTAATGTATCATTAATCCAATTCTCCACACTATACTTTTTCCTTGTCTTCCTCACCATCAACACCTGCTTCACCGCAACCACAAGCACTTTATCAATCCACTGCCCATATCTACGAGCAACCGTGCATCGTCCCTTTCCTGATAAAAGCAATACCTGCATAGGCATCCTAGGAATGTTTATGGACAAAATCGCATCTAAACTATCCAAGAATTCCACCCAGAAGTTCAACACCCGAGAACAATACCACAACATATGAATCGGAGTCCCCTTCGGCTTCCCACATCCTCAATACACATCATCATCAGTTAACCCTAATGTACACATTCGGAACGGAGTCCAATACAGACGTCCCAATATTTTCAAGTGAACTAATCGCAACCTAAGATCTCAATTTACTCCTATATCCCACACTCCACATAGTTTCCCACTCCTTAGCTGTAATTTCACATTCCAATTCCTGTTTCCATTTCTCCAGCACTTTCTTCCCAGAATCAGCAACCACAGGACATATTGGCATCAAGTTAATATAGGTGCTTACCATACGTGGCGACGACATAAGAATCTTACTACTCAACGACACCTCTTCCAATGGCCTCGCCATCATTGTCAACCTTTCACTCAATAGCGCTTTCAATGTCACAAATCTACTCATTTCCCTCCTGGCTAAATGAAACATCCTTTGCAACTCCTCAAACGATAATATTTGACCATCCCTTAACACATCCTTGATACACAAAAGTCCCTTCAAGATCCAACTTCTCCAGTAAAAGGTTTATTGGCAATTTGTAAGCTTGGATTAAGCCAAAGAGAAGCTCCATAATGAAGATACATATTCCCCTGAAAAATATTCAACCACCAAATCAAAATTTCCCGAGTCACAACAATAGTCGGTAGTTTACTATCTCTCCCAGGCAGTTTGCCCATGGAAGTAATAGCATTCAACTGAAAACCATTTAGCTTACATCTTTCAATTAGAACCCAAAAGGGTTCTGATCAATCCCCCAATGAAAAATAGTGTGCTGCCTTTTTCAATAGAAACCCTTTATAATAATGCTCCAAGTCAGGGTATCCAAAACCTCTGCATTTAATACTACGCATCAAAATAAACTTTGGAATTATTGGTCTATTCCTTTCCCCCACTAAAAGTTTTGAAAAACGAGATCAATACTAGCTAGTGCCTTCTTCGAATACTTCAAAGGGAAAGACTGCATGACATAAAGCACTTTCGGCAAAAGAGACATCTTAATTGCATTGATTTTCACCCAAATCCCCATCAGTAAGCGCTCCCATCTCCTAATATCCTTCCTCAAAGTAGCCACTATCTTCTCCACATTGAACTCCACCATTTTTTTAACATCTCTAGTCAGGTAAACACCTAGATGCTTCACTTAAGATTCAGTCCATCTACAATTCCAATCCAAAAAATAACCCCTTACACAAGTACTAGCAATCAGAAACACCTCAGTTTTACCCCAATTTATGTCCCGACAATTTACCCACTTTATCAAATATATTATTTAGAGCTATACTACCCCATTCAGGATTCGCAAGATCCACCACCATATCATTTGTATATGAAAGGACCATAACTTCAGTGTGACCAAACATTAGACCTCTAATACCCCGATCTCCACGAATATATGCCAATAATGGCTCCAAGGCGAGGTTGAACAAGTAAGGCGATAAAGGACATCCCTGTCTTGTCCCCCGAGTCAGCCCAAAGGCGTCAGATAACACATTATTCACCCAAATCCTTGCCTTAGCACCACCCTGAAGACAACTAATTATCCCCAGAAACCTATCCCCAAACCCCATCCTTTCCATTGCAAACTTTAAATACCTCCAACTCACCCTATCAAACGCTTGTTCCGCATCCATAAAAACCAAGGCTGTATCCAATTATTCCCTCTGCTGCAAACTCATTATGTCCACCAACGTTCTTATGTTATCATATCCAAACCTGATTTTCATAAACCCCACCTGAGACTCATGAATCAGTTTCCCCATACACGTTTCCAACCTATTCGCTATGACCTTCGCAAATATCTTTACATCAACATCTAGTAACGAAATGAGCCTATAATTACTACAATTCTTATGATCCTTACCCTTTTCTGTATCAAGGTAATCATTGCCTCACACATCGATTGACACAACTCACCTTCACGCACGAACATATTAAACAACCTACATAAAATAGGAGCTAAATAAGGTTTAATCTTCCCATAAAATGCCACACGAATACCATCCATTCTGGGAGACTTACCTACCCCAAGTTGCTCAATAGCCCGTAAAACCTCATCCACCCCAATTTCCATTTCCAATTCCCCACTCTCTTCCGATGTAAACCCAAATTCACAAAGAAATCCTCCAATTCCATCTGAGAAGGGAAAACATCTTCTGAATACAATTTCTCATAAAATCTCTTAAAACATTCACAAATATCAATATTTTCACCACCACTTCCCCATGTTCACTCACAATACTATGAACAAATGGCTTCTCTGTCATTCCATTCAATCTACTAGCAAGTAGTTTCCCACTCCTATCCCCACACTCCCAAAATGTTTGTTTCATATAGAAAAGGCCTTTCTCAGCTAATAAGTCAGTCTTACTCGCCAAAAATTTGGGAGTTTGTAACAACTCCGATCTATCCTTAGCCCTACCTGACTGAGCAAATTTCTGTTGCAAATACGATAGTCTATCCTCCATTGATTTCAATTCACATAAATGTTTCTTTCTCAGGTATGCGGTTTTACATATAAATTCTCCTCTCACTACAGCCTTAAAGCGATCCCACACCACCCTAAAGTCAACTGACCCCTCATTCTCCCCAAAATACCTCTCCATTAATGTCTGAATGCTTTCCTGAACTCCCTCATCATTCAGAACCCCCACTTTAAGACGCCATCTCATAAATGTGGAAACGTCACTATCCAAAACCACATGTAGGTCCACAGGAGCATGGTCCGAGATCTCTCTTTCCCTAATATCCCCCCCTAACTGTTTTATCCAACAATCTATCAGTGACAAAAACATAATCTATTCTAGAAAATCTATCATGTACTGGATAATAAAAGGTATACTCTCTCGAAGACGAAGGAAGTTCCCTCCAAACATCCACCAAGCTAAACTTCTGTAAGAAACAATCAAACTCTTTACATACACCAAAATTTGTGTACCTACACTGGCTGGACCGATCAATTTTGTAATCGTGAACACAGTTAAAGTCCCCCCTAAAATAATCATCTCCCCATGCATTTCACTGAGCAATCGAGACATGTAATCAAAGAATAACTTTCCCAGCGAGCAAGGACCATAAATGCATCCCAAAGTGATTTTCTTGCCACTATATTGGATGTTGACAAAAATCATACAGCCCTCCTCATCCATTACCACCTTATCAACACTGAATTGTAAACCTTTCCTAAACAAAATTCTTACTCCTCTCGACTTAGACAAATGACAATTAGAAAGTTCTTTAAAAAATCTTGAACTAAGTAAAAAGTGACTGTTCTCACTCACCAAATGTGTCTCCTGTAGAAACACATCTGCTTTTGCTCTCCACAATCTCGCCATAACTTTCCTACATTTACGCGGGCAATTCAGTCCTTTGACATTCCAAGTCAAAGCCGTTAGTGTACCCATCACATTGAAGTAACCTACTCAATGTCCAATTCCCAACAATAATCCAAAACAGCATCCTATAGCGCTGTGCCATCTACTAAACAAGAAAGGAATAAAGCCAGGTAATGCTATAAATTGTCAAGAACTGACAATTCCAACCCACCACCATACCATATCGAGGATCTCCAACAGAAAACGAAACACAGATACACAACAGCAGACCAACAAAAACACAAAAGCACAAACATAAACCCTCAAAAATACCAAACCATTGTACAATCTGAAACCAAATTCCAGATTCATTATGAGCGTACAACCCCCCGTACATAGTGTATTATAACCCATCCCCTCCAGAACCCAAGCCCATAAATCTGAATTAACAAATTTGTGTTGATTTTTTAATTATTTTTTTTACAGGAGAGGTCAAAAAGTTAAGTGGGGAGGTAAATGAGGGAGGAGGCACGAAGCACTAATATGGAGAGGCACGTGCACAGGGGAAGATGTTACATCTAAGGTAGGGGGCAGTGTTTCTCATGCTCCTTGATTGCAGCTTCAAAAGCACTTCAAAATGTCTCCCACCTGCAGAGCGGTGTGTTGCAGTATATACATAAATACAGAGTATCGTTGTTTTCTAAAGATATGGATCAACAGCCTCTTTTATCGCTCGCAAGGTAGCTGGGGGGATTTTTTGTCACACAGAAGTACGCTGTGTGGTTACAGTACTGGTTGAGGAAGATGAGGTGGAGGAAGACAGCCTACTGCTTGTTAAGAGTGTTGCGGTGTGGAGGCACATGGAGGTGGTCCCACAATAGTACTGTCCAGGAAGTCTGCGATTGAGAACAATGTTACACTCAGTGCATTTCACTTTGGTAGCTGTAGCCTTTGATACATTTCCAACAGTGGTAAAGAACTGGCACACCCATGATCCTCTCTGGGTGCTAGAGGTAGGCACTTCCTCTACCTCATCTACTTGGTCCTCTTCATTGTCTTTGGAAGTGCAGTGTTTTTTTTTGTTGTTGTGTAGGTCCGCCAGCTGCTGGTGGTGGTGGTGGCTCTCGGGGAGGGGGATGGCAATAGCTGATGCCATTTTTAAGATAAATAACAGTTTTGCAAATATTCTTCCAAGTATGTGCTCTGTGCTAGATTGTTAATGAATAATGAGTAAGCATAGGTGTAGGAACTGTGCAAGGGTACATTTTGAGTTTACAAGTTCCTAGATCAGTAGAGAATGCAGTTCGGAACTGTCGTGAAGCACGGAGCCAATTGCGAAGAGCGGACGCGTTTGCAGACACATCATCATGCCACGCGCATGCGAGGTCACATGACACTGCCCAAAAAGTCACGATGATGTCAGATGTTCGTGGAGGTCGACGAATGCAAAAACAGTGGAAAAAGTTGCAAAAAGTGTATAGAAGTGATAAAAATGATGCTAGAAGGTGGGGAATGGCAGAGTGTTAAGGTGAAACTTTGTAAAGTGGACAGAATGTCATGATTCCTGCCCCTCATGTCCCCAGCCCTCCAAGATGTCAGGCTGGAGCCAGGCCACGATCACCTACATGGCCCTCAAAGGCCTCTCCATCCCTCCAAAGACCCACTTGGAGTCAGACTTGGCGCTTGTGGCACCAGACTCACTCACTCCCATAGGATAACATTGGGGATTGGACTTGTAGTGCTTTGATGGGGACAAGATGGATGCCCCCACATATTTCGGTTCCCAGAACTGCATGTGCAGTCTAGTCTCTAGTCAGCCCAGAGACACCTGGGATACCCACAGACTATTTAAGCCATGCCCAGGCTGAGAAACATGCTTTGTGTTTTCTGCACCTGCAGCGTAACACTTACCGCGTTCGGATCGGTCTCTAGTAGGCCTGCATCTTTCTTCTGCGCTCAGCTCCTGCAAGAACAAGAACACCGTTAGGAACAGCCTTACCTTGCGGCTTCTTCTGTTCTGCGGGCATCTTCGGCGGTGTCTTTCCCATCCCGGCACACCGCTTCCTAAGGAAAAGGGAAAAGAACAGAAAAAAAGGCATTAGTAGGCATTCAGCAAATCTCCGCTTACCTTTAAAGACTCTACGAGCTTCAAACGCTTACCTGAATCCCAGCCGCTCTGGGGGAACTCTGTCTCCGGAACTTCTCATCCATCTGCAAGAGGGAAAAGACACTCCAGGTTAGCGTGGAAACATCTAGAGGCGCCGCATACCACGCTTACTCACCGCATTTCTTCTTCATAACCGGCATCCACGCTGAAAACATCGCAGCACCTAAAAGACACAGAAAAAGATCTCAGTTCAATACAAATACGAAAGGGTTGCATTGCGCTCTCACTCACCTTCAGTGCTACTCATCTCAGCAGCACGTCGCCATCCCCGGACGCCGGCCATCATCTAAGGAAGGAAAAGAACAAAGTTAGAGAATTGTTCAAAAGACTCATTATACTTACCTGTCGGACTCTTGCCAGTGAAGTAACTAGGCAGCAATGAGCCCGCATCAATCAATGCACCGCTGCGCTGAAAGCAGGACGGAGAGCACACTTTCCAAGAAAACAAGGTGAGCTGTGGATCAAAGGGAAGGGTTGGACCCCGGGGAAGAAGGGGTTCAAGCACACAGAGACAATAGGGAGTTAAACACTACTAATCCTGTGTTTCAGACCCAGTCTCCAGTCGAGTAGACTCCAGGGAAGGGTTTGAGGTCGTAAGAGGTCAGAACAGGCTGAGTGACGTCCCCGTGCATACCAGGTGAGCGTTACACAGAAATGTTGCTATTGCGGTATGTATGATATTAGTAAGTTGTAGGAAATTAGCATGCACTGGTAAAAACCCATGAAATTCACTGGAAAAACGTTGTTAAATGGACGTCATGTTTAAGTTGCACTATTAAAAACCAATGAAATTCAATGAAAAACTTTGTTAAAGGACGTTATCGTTACAAGTAAAACTGGACAACCTCAGAAATGTGCCACTTATGGTAAGCTAAGCAACCATAACTCGCACCAAAACTGTGTACTGCTAAGACTAACACCCAGGACATCAATGATGACATCACAAATGTAATAGATAACATCACTGATGACATCAAATATCTGGGCACTGATTTTTCTTTACTGACATGATTAAGTTTGCTTTTTGTTTTTACTGACAAAAATAATTTCCAAAAATTAGAAGGTGCTATATATCTAAACATTAACCTTTTTATATGTTCTTAAAGTACTTTACTTAGAGTTTAATCTGAGGTCATAGTGCACATACATGCTGCAATAAGCACACCTGAAACACCCAATTAATTTGTGTACATGATGATTAACTGTAATGTTCTTGTCATTTTTTGGTGCTGTTGTTTCTTTCTTCCTTACTTTAGTTTCTGTGTACGTGCCTCTAATTTGTATGCATTGTGCATTTCTACATGTATTTCTTCTACTAACACAAGTGTGTGGTAAGTTTTCAATTGTTACCTATTTATTCCATGCTTAACATTGTTCAAAACTCTGATAAGGTAGTGTTTATTATTTTACTATCCAAAATGATCCGATTAGAAATATTGTACTTCTATGGTGCATACTGCAGCCCTTGCATGTGCGTCTGTATGATTACGTTCCTGCATTAATAACAACACTCCAATATCATGTTTTGTTTAGATCAGTACATTCTTTCATACATCAAGTAGTCCAGGAGTGGTCTCCCGATCACCCCTAACATCTTGTTACCAACATTCTAAATACAACCCCTTGTAGGGACTTTCCATTAAAATCAATTGTATATGTGATGTCATCAGTAATGTCATCAATTACATTTGTGATGTCATCTTTGATGGCTTGGGTGTTAGTCTTAGCAGTGTACAGTGGTGGCACGAATTAGGATTGCTTAGCTTACCCTAACTGGCAAATTTCAGAGGTTTTTTGGTTTTACTTGTAACCATAACGCCCCTTTAACAAAGTTTTTTCACTGAATTTCATAGGTTTTTATTTATTTTATTTATTTCTTGTTCATTTATTAGGCGCTTATACAATTGGCAAAACTGTTTCAAAGTGCCCACAGGGCAAATAGGGTGGGGACAGGGGAAGGTAGACAATGAATTACAGCAAGGATAAATAATTGCATTAATAGTGTACAAACAAATAATGAGAATAAAGGGAAGGGGAGACAAACCTACTATGCCTTTTGAGTGTTCAGAACATGCAAGTGCAACTTAACCCTAACGTCCCTTTAACAAAGTTATTTCAGTGTATATATACACACTACAAAAAAGACATTGTTGAGGGGACATTTTGGTTAAGTTGCCATACCAAAAACCTCTGCACTTCACTAAAAAAATAATTTCACCCTCCCCTTTATGCTTCAACTTACAACCGAAAAACCCCTGAAATTAGACAGTTGTGGTAAACTAAGCCCCCAAACCTGCCACCACCCATCTGCACTGCTAACACTAACATCCAGACTATGAAAGATGTCATCTCAAATGTCACTGATGACATCACTGACGAATGTTCACGAACAGTGCGCCTGTTTGACCTATCCGCAAGGAATGGAATGTGGGTGCTAAGAAGGTAGTACACCTACCCTTACTAATGTCAAGGAAGATGGATTTGATGGTTGACTGCACCATCTGTAGAAGGTGTGCATACATAAACAGAAAGGGGCGTCCTAAGGACATTATACCTCGCCGTACCGCTTGCAAACGAATGAAACATGTTCATAGAACACACCAGATGTCCGGAATGGGTATAAATGAGCAAAATGGGAGTGTGTGAAGGACAGTGTACCTGTCCGTATCGGGCGCAGCCAAAATGGTGCCGTCTGTAGAACAGGGGCGGTGGCTGGCAAAGTTCTTAGGCAAACAAAATGGAGTTGTCCTAAGGACGGACACTGGAACTGTCTGTACAAAGAAACATATCATGTGTGCACATGCGTGTGCACATGCGCAGTACAACCGTAAGTATAGTGAACATTGCGCCTGTCTCTAACTGTCCGTGTCACGTGTGTTGCACTTTGAATTAGTTGGAGAACCTGAACACTGTCCGTAGGACACATGCGCGCATGCACACATTGAGTAATATGCATTTGCTGTCCAGCGGAGTCCCATTTCTGGCGCGGATGTGTTGAGGACGTCATCATGTGACCGCGCCCACGCTGAGCGTGTGGACTAATTTGCACAGTTTGAGTGCTTCCGCAGCAGTACACAAGAACTTGTAGACACAAGGCAAAGTATTGTAGAGTGTAAAAATGTAATTTCACATATCCCAGACAATAGCTGACCTGAGGACTTGGTGTGTACATTTTTTGTACCGCTTTGCAGGGAAGAAGACGGTCACGAGGCACACCCCTCCACTCCTACAAATGGCCACACCCCCGAGCGCATCTTCATTGTCCTTCTAGCTATAGCAGATTGAGGTGTACTGCCTTTACTGCTGTAGTGACCAAAAGGGAACTATTCGGTATGGCTTCCATGGCTGCTGTTGGGTCATTAGCCTCTGCACCACCCCCAAACCCGCCACCACCACCACCTCCCCAAGGACCTGCAGAGAGATATACGGGTGAGGATGTAGAGAGCGAGGAAGAAAAGGAGGAAGAGAATGAAGTGGAGGAACTCCGCACTAGGAGCACTCGCCAGGAGTCGTGGGTGTGGCAGTTGTTTTCCGTTTATGGAATCGTACCAAAAGCATGTGTGAACCTGGTGACGTGTAACCAGTGCGAGGTGGTGCTGAGTCGCGGGACAGCTATGGTACGACAACCATGAAGCGATACCTCACTTCGTTCCACACTGCGGACATTCACAAGGTGGTGCCATGTGAAGAGCGTAGTCGATTGAGTTCCTCCACAGCATCCTCTGTGTCCGATCCTCCCAGCACAAGAGACACTCCTGTGGCGGAGCGCCTCCCTCCAGCTGCCTCACAAGCCATTTGCAATGCTCTTGACCCTTACCTTTCAAAGGTGACAGTAGTGTGTACATATTGTGATGCAGTACTCTGCAGGGGGGAGAGTTTTTTCGAAGTGCTTTTGAGGCTGCAGTCACAGAGCACCAGAAGATCTGCTCCTTACCTAAATGAAGCTCACCCTATATCTTTCTCTGTTCACTTGACCTTTCTTAGCCCCGTGGCTGGTGTCCCTTCTTTACCCTCCTTTGGCCTCTTCTCCTAGTGTGTTGTGTGCTGTGAAGCAATAAATGTGAAAACAACAAAAATTAAAGAAAAGGCTATTTTCAGAGCCGCCTTTCTCAGTTTAACAATAGAACTATGAAATGACGGTTGTAGACCCCCGCAGAGTTGTGGAAAATTTTGCGGACAGCCGTAGGGGAAAAAAAAGGAGGGTGCAAGCGGAGCAAACACAATGAAGTGTACGCTGGGAGTAATTGGTGGCTCTGAAAAGAGCCTTTCGGTGGTGTGTTGTGTGGTCCAAAAACTGTGGATTGGAGAAAACAGATTGTCAGATAGGTTAGTGTGATTTCAAAAGAGGTTGCAATGCATTTTGTACATTGCAAAGAAAACTCTGATTGCCAGCATATGTGAGGTGGACTCCATCTCTGCGGAAAATGAAAGAGATGCGAAACAAAATGTTTTCATTGTGGAAAGAGGACATGCCAACATCTCTTAAAAAGGCACAAACAGCCTTATTCACATTGTGTCTTGCTTTCTCCATTTGTGGACCAAAAGCAGAAGAACGCATCCATATTTGTCTTTGCGCAATACGGGAAAAAAGTATTTGAGAATTTGGAAACATGTCCATGAGCTTCGCAAGTCCTTTCTTCATTACAAATTGCAAAAAAATTCCAGAGACATGGCCTAAACTATTTCCTCCGCAATGAATGATCAGTATATCTGGAGGACGCTCTGTCAGTAAAGTAACACAGAGAGGTTCCAAGTCCAGCCACCTCATGCCACACACGCCATGTCAGTGCACTTCCACATGAGGAAATCCGAGATCTGCAGATAAACGGCAGCTTTCTGCATGCACCTTCAACCAATGTATCCATGAATGTATCCTTGCGTTGCTCCTACAACCATTACAGAACCTTCTCTAAAGCAAGCCTTACGTTCCAAAAGAACTTCGCATTTCCCAACTAAGATAGCGCAACACCATCTGCTTCGAAATAATCTGCATTGCTTGGAGCAATGTTATTGTGGCTGCAGAAAAACATACCAGCTCATAGCATGAATGCACGCATGCCGCGATTGATGATGCACCTTCCAATGCTTTGATCCAGGCAGAAAACAGAATTGTTGTCCCATTTTACTCTTCGGAGTAAAGCAGAAAAAATGACTTTCGTTGTTGGGAAGATGGTCATGAGTGCTTCAACCAACAGTGCCAAATCTGCCAACAAAGTATGTGAACTCACGTATCCCAAATGGCAAGCACCGTAGTGCAAAATTACCACATGAGGAGTGGTCATTGTACGCATGTCTCTGCAAACTTGCAGAATTGCCGCAGCATTGGCATCAGTGTCTGCGCTCCACACGACCTCCACTCCTCTGACATCGAAATGGTGTGCCACATGCCTACTCTCAGCATAGTGTTGTAAGCCATGCACAAAAATGTCTCCAAGCACCAAAACGCTGACTCTCTCCACCTCTGCCATCTTCAGTGTGCGCACCATCTTTCGACACAAGAGTATTGTGAACATCTCATTGGCTGATGCCTACAGTCCCCTTTCCATGCAGGATTAGCTGTAGAAACCCGTATGCGACGCGCCCTACCTGCGGACAAGCCTTGCCTACATGTGGCACGTAACTCTTACCCAGTCCTTCCACCCTTTCCTCAGTGGTAACAAATCGAGTCCCTCATTGGACACAACTAAGCAGTTGCACAACCATCCACCGATCACATTAAACATCGCTAATTCTAACTCCGTCATCAACATTGCGCACTTCAAAATTACTGTCGATGATTCTGAATGGAAGTTGCATATCATTGCAAAGCACCTACTTCACAAGCTACTGTGCAAGTACTGTGAATTTCTACGTACAGCTCCATTCATGCGCACATGCATGAGTACAGAGTACAGGTATGTATATTTTAATCAGAGAACATGTGCAACCCTTATGATTTAATTTAGACAAAATAATGCTGCTAAATGTGCATAGGCAATATATACGAACGCTCCCCGTTTTAAGTGCAGGATGTCCGATTTGTCATTGACAAACGCACGACTGCTTACTGTCTTCCGCATAACCTGTACATTTGTTGCAAGCATGCCTATTTAGGGCGGAACTCAATTGTGTATGTGGAAATGTCAGAGTTGTGTACTGTGTACGGGCTGCAGTAATGCTACTTGCAATGTAATCGTATGACAAAAGTAAGCGCTCCCAATTGCTGTGGTGACATCTCCCTCTGAGGGTCTCCCGATGTGTCGGCATCGTGCTTTTAGTTTGAAAGTAGAACATTTTTCCCCATCTACTACTGTGCCCTGTCGCTTATAAACCTCTCTCCTATGCATAGTGCACCTTGTAAAAAACAAGGCATTTCCATAATCTTAAAATGTGTGTGAGAAAGTGTTGATTCGGAAGCGGCCTCTGTAGAGAACCTTGACGAGATGAGAGAGGTGCGGCTTGAGTCACGCTACCTGACGCCTAGAGGTTCTTTCCTCTAACCTTGTCTTCTCACTCCCACAGAGAGATTGTGTTGCTGGCGGCGGCTGCCTGAGCTGCTACGGGACGACGGCGGCGGCGGAAGCAGTTAAGCAGCTGAAGTGGAGCTGTTGGCTGTTGGCTACTTGGACGGGGCCCCAGCTAACTTAGCCCAGTCGAGTTTAGCCCGTAGCCGGTAGCCCGCAGGGGAGGGGAGCACGATCGGTGCAGAAGCGGGCCACGGCCCCTGGAGCAACAATCAGGGTAAGACCGTGCCCTGTCTCCACGAGCCCAGGAGTTGGAGAGCGGTCCCACCATGTGTGCTGTACCTGCTACTGTAGGAGTCGCCGTCTGCGGCGAGCAGGAGTTTATGTGCTTTGTGCACCGTGTCGTGCTCTCGGTTAGCCCTGGGAGTGTTTGAGCTCTTCCTCACGAGATGTGGCGGTGATTGATTTATCCCCCCTGACCTTGACCTAGCTGCACGTATTTGCACAGCTGTGGCCATATAGGTGGTTTTAAAGACAGGGTTCTGAATCACTGCGTATTCGGAAGTGACCTCAGAGAGGAGAATTTGGAGGTGAGGTGCGGCTTGACTCCTTGACCCCTCCTCCTTCCTCCCTGACCCTTAGGATCACAGACAGAGCGTTTGGCGGCTTGCTCCCCTGTCTGCCTTTAGGAGGAAGGGGTGAGTAGGGAGCAGCGGGGGGTGTGAGTGCCATGGTCGAAGGCTGAAGGGCTCTTTAGTTGGGCCGTGTGGTTGAGTGGAACACCCCCGGGTCTGGTCTACTGAGCGGGAGGTGGTCTCCGCAGTACTATACACTGCCCAGTGCCCGAGTATTGCCCTAATTAGATCTTGGGGTGAAGTGGAGCCATAAAGCCCGTTCCGGAGACTGTTGGTGTCTGCCTTTGATCCCGGCGGGCAGAGCCTTGGGACCTGGAGTGCAGGAGTTGGGCAGTCTGGGAAGAAGAGCCTCTCAGGGGGTGCCGGAGTCTGTGGGTTAATATCTTCGTCCTCCAGATGTCAGAAGGAAATAATAACCTCTTCCTTCTGACATCAACTTCCCCCATTACAGTTGCATTGATAGCTTTTCGCTATCCGGATAAATACATTCTCTTTGTCGAAACTGAGCTACATTGCTAACATGCAGCGGGGGAAAAGGGCTCCCCACTCAATTTATATTCTCCGGAAAGCCAAGTCTCAACCTGTCAAGGAACCCAAGGAGACTGACAGGAAGGGGGGGAAATCGAAGAAGAAAGACCAATATGCCAAACCTGTAGCACAAGGGGCGATCACATAGTTTTTTCCTGTGAATCCTCCCCCTGAAACAAATTCCAAAATAATTGAAGAAACTGCAGCTACGGGGCAAAGTCGTTGCATCTCTTTAAACGCCACTAATTTCGATGACATAGACAATAATTCCCTCTTGGATCTTTGCTTAACTATACAGAGAGGGATGACTACACAACCTCCACAGATGATATCCAGCAGTATAACGCCACTGAAAGAAAACAACAGGATTACCCCCTCGGGGGAATGTAATGCGGATGGAAGCAGTGGTCGTTTATCTGCCTCCCCGAATCTTGCAATGGCATCGATGGAGGATGCTCCAGATAATGAGGGGGAGGTTAACATCGGCACATATGCAAGTGCAACTGAGTTAGCTGAGCTTCAATCTTCTGTGGCCGCCCTTCAATTTGCGCTTAAAATCCTTCTGCAAATGTCAGGACGTATCCTGGCAAAGACCAACTCCATCTCTATGGCCATAGACCTGAATAACCCTTTCCGGGATGAAACAGAAGCTAATTTGTCCGACGCCCTTCACATTGTTGAGGAGGTTGAAGAGCTGGAAATTGGGGCAGAGGTTGCTGTGGAGTGTTCTGAGTCAAATGGGAATATTCAATCCGAAGAAGCATCCTTAGAGGCAGATGATCAAGACCCAGAACTAAGCTCTATGGCCTTCCATTCACGGAAACAACGCAGAGCGGCAAAGAAAGCACTAAAAAATGGGATACCCACAATGAGTGTTCCATTGCCTCTAGCAGTGCCCAGGACGGTGCCCCAAAAATGTTCTAAAAAAGCCAGGAAAAGATTTGCGAGAGCAGCAGCATGGGCGGCAACGATAAAAAGTCCGCTCTCAGACTGGTTGGTACCCGAAGAGAAGTCTATTTGTGAGGCTCCAATTGAAGTCTCATTTAGGGATTCCGAGCTGGATCTTGAATCCAGTATGACAACACATCCAGTATATCCCTCCGAGATTCTTGCGCCGGAAGACCCACAGGAGCATACACCTCCTGAACAGAAGAGCACGGCTAAGGACAACAATTTGAACCGCATTTGTTTTATCAAGAATTTATATCCCAGTGGAAAAAACCCTTGGAGTTATTAGCTAGATTTTAACACATACCTCAACTTCGTGTCTTAAAATCTACGGACTTCTTGTTCATTGAACCCCTGAAGGTACCTAACTCCCATGTCTCTGTTGTACATTGTACTTTCTTGTCTACAACCCAACTGATTAGAAAATATAAAGAAGAACTGAGAGCAGTAGACATTGACATAGACGTGGACCCGCAGGAGAAAGATCCTTGTGCTGAAACTGAGGAAATGGACACACCAGTCCCGGCGGTAAATGAGCTTAAGTCCGGGGGAGGGGTTAACTCTGTCCTGGCTGAAATACAGCAGGTACCTAAGTCATTGTTGGAATCTCTGTCGCAACTGATACAGAACCATTGAAGCTTTTCATTAGTCACATGGAACTGCCGTGGCTTTACACACCTCTTGAGATCAGAGGGTTCTGTAGCCTTATTGTCACAACATAGCTGCACATGCCTCCAAGAAACATGGTCACTAGATCCTCTGCTGCTAGAAGGTTTTGTCATACATCAATCACTGTCTAACCGGGGTAATAAGGGCCGCCCCTATGGAGGATTGCTCACGGCCGTAGTGAACACGGTTATGTCCAGAAAAATCCAGTGTAAAGCTGAGGAAAACCTTATAGCGGTTGAGGTGGAATACAATGATGAAAGTGGCCCAGGGAGGTTCCTTCTGATTAATCTATACAACCCCCGGGAGTGGTAGCAAGAGACAAGTTACAAGAGGCAATACAGGATTTGTTGTCATCTTGGTCATCGAGACCTGGCAATTTAGCTGTGGCAGTCTTGGGGGATTTTAATTGTCATATGACTGATGAGGTATTAATATCCCTCTATCCTGATCTAAATGCAAGATGCCTGATGACCCACAGAAAGAGAGATAGCGAGGGGTTAGGATGGTTGCAATTGTTTAATTCCTGGGATCTTACGATGATAAATGGCCGTACACTGGGAGATCGACCTGGGACACACTTGGTCCAACGGACCCTCATTTAGCACCCTAGACTATATATTCATGTCCCCCGAGATGTCGACTAGAGTGGTTGATATGAGAGTAACACCCAATAAGTGGAGCGACCATGCGTCGCTGCATTGAACACATTGCTTCCCTCCTCCGGCCCCCCGTATTTTCAATATTGGTAACATCCAAAGCAATCCCACAGGCTCAAGAATTGTGTGGTCTGAGATGAACATAAGAGCGGCCACGGAAGCTCTTAAACCTGATGCTTTTGAGGGCTTCTTTGACTTCAATCATATGTCAGTGAATGACATAGAAGATTGGATATTAAGATTCTCTGGCCATCATGCTACGGTTAAAAAGGGACATATGGTAAAAACGGGGGGTACTATACTCCCCTTTAATAGGGAAATTAGGGATGCCAAGAGAGGGTTAAGATTTGAAATTCGAGGCCTGAAGTCTTTGTACCCTCTTGGAGCCCTGTACTGCGAGAAAGTAAGAAAGGCTAAAAACAGATATAGATCTACTATAAAGAGCATTAAGGCAGCCGAGAGGAATAATAGAAACCAAAGGCTCATACAGACAATCTGCTCTAGAAATTCTCGTAGTATTTGGTTACTCCTGAATGAGAACAAAGACAAGGTAAAAAGCTCCTTAGTCAACCCCATCAGTGAGGAGGCTTTGGTACAATTCCTATTGGGTCGTAACTTAGGGGAAGAAGAACCTGCTCATAGTTTTGCACAGAAGGCCCCTATACATCCACCTTTTGACGTTTCAGTGGAGGCAATTTTGAATAAAATAATTACCCTTAAGTCTTCCAGAGCCCCCGGCCCTAACGGGCTGGCTAATGTAGTGATCAAGTATCACCCAGTATTCTGGGCAGACTTGTTTTCTCTACTGTTCAATAAGATTTTATCACAGGGTATTATCCCTAGAACGTGGCAAACAGCTATTCTGATTCCGGTCTTTAAAAAGGGTTGCCGGACTGACCCCTCCAACTATAGGCTTTATCCATGTTGGATATTACAGGCAAACTTTTTGCATCGTTACTTCTTAGTGAGATGCAGAAATGGGTAGATAAGAATAAACTACTCAGCAAATTGAATGTGGCTTCAGGTGGGATTTTTCCACCTCGCATAGGGCCTGATCACGACCTCGGCGGTAACCCTTAAATCTGGCGGTAGCGCTATTACCGCCGGATTTAAGGGTCCGCCGAATCAGGGCTTCGGCGGATTTCGCCCCAGCTCTTGGCTGGGGGGAAATCCGCTGAAAATCCGCGCTCTTACCGCCAGCGGGAAATCCGCCGGCGGTAAGAGCGCGAATTTTCCCCATTGAGCCCAATGGGGAATGGGGCATTCCCGAATGGGCTCAATGGGGAATGGGGACTTCCAAGTCTGCCCAACTTGTGATCCCGCGCTATTAGCGCCGGGGGCTATGGCGGCTGCGCTAATAGCCCCCGCGCTAATAGCGTTAGTGTTACCGCCGAGGTCGTGATCAGGCCCATAATCTTTTGGTCATAGATATCCTACGAACACGGGCACTTAGTAAGGGGCAGCCCCCGCTCTATGCCCTTTATATAGACTTCAAGGCTGCCTTTGATTGCATCCCTCGAGCTAGACTTTGGAACAAGCTCGAAAAATTGGGATGCCTGTCAGGCCTCTTATACTACCTAAGGCTGCTACACCAAAACACTTCTGGATACCTTAGACTAAATCATGAAGGCAATATGACGAGAAAGGTGACCCAGAACAGAGGGGTAAAGCAGGGCTGTGTTACAGCACCCCTCATTTACAACCTGTATGTGTACGATATCCCTGAAGTGCTGGCAGAGGCCGACAACTGCCCTCCTAAAATCGGTGAAGCTCCCTGTGCTGTACTTGCATATGCGGATAATCTGGTTGTTTTTGATAATACCATAGGGGGACTTAGGCGTTCTGCATCTACACTATGGGACTATGCCAGGATAAATGGACTGACAATTAATCTAGAGAAGACACAGGTGCTTAGATTTACTAGGAAAAGAGGATCTCTAGTGAAATTGATGGTACACAATAAATACAGACGTTATGCTCCATCATATCGTTATTTAGGAGTTGAAATAGAGCCCCTTGGCGATTACCCTCTGTGTAGACAGGGACGCATTACTAGGGCAACGCAAGTCACCTCATTAATTTCTTCCTTCACTAATAAGCAGGGTGGTTTCACCCTCTGGGGGACTCGCCATTTATACATTCAAGTGCTTGCCCCCATGATCATCTATGGCCTTGAGTCTTTGCTCTCATTCGATCTGGCATGGCTACAAGTGATGGAGGGCAAGTTCTGGCGACGTATTCTGGGGTTATCACCGGGTGTCCCGATGGCCCTCATTAGACTCGAAGTGGGCCTGCCATCCCTGAAAGCGATGGCATTAAAAAGGAGAGCAGGGTTATATCTTAAGATGATTGGCGGCTTTGGTAATCCCCTATTGACTGTGATCCACCAGGAGGTGATTAAAAAACATACCACCTCACCCTTACAGAAAGCCATGACAAAATTCCTTATAGATATTGGCTGGACTCACAGGGGGGGAATTGTTACCAAGGAAATACTAAATGCACTCGGAAAAAAAGTGGACCTATGGGATTGGTTGGAAACCATCTCTCATTTGAGCAGCCTTAAGAGCTACCATTTTGTGAAATACAGATTGTATGATTTCATGAAACCTCAACCCTATTTCCATCTCTGTCCCACTAGAAGGCTTAGGCGTTTTATTATTCTGTTCAGATTGGAACAATTGCCAACCATGTATAATGTGGGTCCCAGGGAGAATGTCTCAATTAAGGAACGTGTATGCCGTTTATGTAAATCCCCAGAATGTCTAGAGACAGCCAGACACCTTCTAACGCAATGCCAGACTCTTAAGGAGACAATCTTGCACTATTTGGGTGAATTTGTGCATGACCCTCTTAGCATTTGTGAAACCGCCTTTTGGCTCTATTGCACCAAAACCCGCAACATGCACTTACTCATTGCTTTGTTTAACGTCTGGCAGCAAATTGAATCAAGCCTGGCACTTTGATTTGAATTCTCTCAGTACTGGGGAAGGCAAGAAAAGATTAGATTGTTTGGTTTAGGAAGAGGTCTTGCATCACTCATTCCTCATATTTCTTTTTTGTTTAAGACTCAAGCGGTTTCGGGTTAAAATGACGATGTATTATTTGTGCTGCTGATTGTTTAATATCATGTGAAAAGAAATATTTTACATAAATCCCAAAGGGAAATGTTTAATTCTTTTTTATTACTATTTTTATATATGCTGATGATTTACTGTTTTATTCTTGATTTCATGATTTCATGATTTGATTTTATATGTGCAATTTGTAATATGTGTAAAGTTTGAATTTATTTTCAACCTGTATCACATTAAAGAATTATTATTATAACCTTAAAATTGTTAGCAATTTTGAAGGACTTTCAAGTACCATATTGCAAATACCATGCAAACACTGCACAGAGTGAAGTGAAGTGCACACACGCACTGGGTTGAAATATGAAAGTAAAATGCTCTGATGAAAGAAGCACAATTAATGTGTGCAGTATCATCACTGTTCTAAACACAGAAAGTAATTGATTTTGTTTTTTTCAATCGCAGTGAAGACTACTCTCCTGAGAATCAACAGCATCTACACTGCAGACGACATATCCAAAGAAACCTGGTCATCTTGCAAAAAAAAGTAAGCACAGTACTACCTTTATATTGTAACTACTCCTCAAAGACACTGCGTGGGTTATTTGGTTATTTTGGGCACCAAAGCAATCATTGATTTCTAAACCATTCTACTTACAAATATCCATTTATTGAACAAAGAATAACAGGCAGAATGGCTGACAAATCCCTGTGTGTTTGGAACTCAAATAACATACGTAATCCTTAGAAGGTTAGATTTAGAAAAGAAGTTGGTGTTCCAAGTTTATGGCATTTTGTTTATTAATAATGGTTCTCGTCACAAGTAGCCCACTTTGTACTATGATCTGAAGCACATTGTAGTAGTATACAAACAGTAAAGTAGCCTTACCAAATCATTGCAAGAGTTCAATGCACAATGACACACCATGACAAAGAGCTTCCCCATCAGACTCATGCACACATGCACACAGCACACATACACTGGACAACAGACCAAAGTATACCTTTGTTTTTCAACAGACACCAAAGAATGCCTACCAAAAAGCAACTCCGTAGAAAGGAACGCAGAAGTAGAGCAAATAAAAATAAAAATGCCCAATGTAAGCATCCACCTGTTGTAGAGTTTGTAGAGAATCTTGGAACAAACCAGCTCATGCAGTTGGTTAGCAAAACAAAGGAAGTCTCAACTACCAAAACTTTACCTCTCCATCAAAATGTGTCACAAAACACAAAAATGTTGGCAAAAAATGGCTAGCAGTACAGCTAACAATGCTCCTAATAATCCTGATAGTGTCACAAGAACCCATAGTAAAAAAAGTGTTTTATCAAAAATGTTTCATCAGAGTCCTTCAGAATCTTCTAAGAAGAGGACCGAAATCATCCTCACCCCTTAAAACCTACTGTAGAAAGTTAATCCTACAAGCTCTCGTGGACAGTGCAACCCTTCTGAAAAGGAAGTTGTTTATATTAGTGTTAAATAGGATGAAAGCATTAACCAAAACTAAGTACCAAACTACAAAAGAAACTCAGCAATAAACGGAATGTGAACAAAAATAATTTCTTACATGTTTGTGGTGGTGAATGGAGTCACACAACAACCACAAGACAATATTTTAATGAAGAAGCATACAAACAAAATCAAACAAACACAATTGCTAAAAGGACATTCATTAGCCTGCATTTCTGGGCCTATTTACAAAAGTACCTTCCATGATATCAAAAGAATATCAATACATCATTCCAATGTAAGAAATCTTGTGTATAAAATATACTATGCAAAAAGTCCAGCTTCAGAATTAGGCAATTTAAATACCACTCTTCTGCATGCTACACCCAAATACATACAAGAAGAAATTGACCATATTCAGAAAAAGTATTTTGGAAGTGAGAGCCATGTCTTGATATGGGCAAAATCTTCCTCGGGGCCAGCCCTTTGAGAGCAAAAATACCCAATTCAGCCCAAAATACAGGTTCTATTGTGCTGAGCAGTGATCTCATGCTAGTGACAAATGACACCCTCAAAGTTTTAGCATATTTATTCTAAGCAGTGAATTTCATATACATTTGGGATTCAAGTTAAAGAATATTACAAAGCATAAACTTAGAACAATGCAAAATATAGTGAAACATGGAACTTAGATAAACATAGAGAAACATAGAGAAATATAGAGAAACATAGAGAAACACAGTCTTACGTCCCTTTAATCAGCACTGGGAGACCTTGGCTTTTCATAAGCTAGCTGTAAAAACAAGCCCCGCTCAGAAAAACAATGCTGGAGGACACCGTGAGAGCCAATTCCGGGCACTTGACCGTGCATGAATCAAGTCCACAGGACGATCTCCCACCGAGTCATGTGTGCATGGATATTTTATAATCTCGTGCTGTCAGTCACCATGACGCACAGTTCCAGAACTTTCCCTGTGCAACTGGCTCATGGAAAAAACCCAACTCTCTCTGAGAGGCACCCTGCTCGCTCCTACCCCTCCCTGGTTCCCATCTGCGCTGGCTGAGGAATGTCTTATCAGTACCTTCCCAGAGAAAAGGAAGATTAGCTTGGAGCCAGGGCTACCGTTAGTGAGGCTGAATATTCTAAGGGAAGCAGGGATGTATTAACCCCATCTGCAAGCTCTAAAAGGCATGCACTCATAGCTTAGTGTTTATAGCGCTTAAGACTGGCTATCTAAGCGCTATATAGGTGCCATGATGTTCCAAACACTCCAAAAATACCTATTAGCTACAGAGCTAGGGGCCCTCTCCCTGCCTGTCTATCAACAATGCATAATGTGACCTATTTCATACTAGGCCTGCATATTCCTTGTAGCTCACTACTGCATAATGGAAGTGCTACAACAGACTACTGTCAGCATTTTTAGCACATACTTTGAATACACTATTGGCTTTCAGCGGCTAATGCTGTCATCTAAAGCCCTGATTGGCAAGGCTGCAATTTCGTGTATCACTACATTCCACCCCTATTCAACGTTTGTGCGACAAATGCTGACTAATACCTATCAATATAGTATTTAGTGCAGTGATAAAGACCTTGGGGCTTTGCAAGAGGTTTAAGCAAACTATCTTCTAGCGGTTAGTTAGCGTGGCATGCAAGGTAAAACACTACCTAAACAAAAATGTACACAAAGTGAACAGTGACATATACCCTTGCCAAAACCTGGCCTACACAAAAATACCTACACAAAGTGAACATGGACATTTACTCTAGCCAAAACCTGGCCTACACAAAAATACCTAAATCAATTTTGTATAACTGATTGTCAGTTAAAAAGCAGCATGCAGTTAAAATGTCAAGGCAATCCAGTGTAGTCTAATCTACAATGCACTATTGCATTTATTTATGGTTACCAATTCTAAAACCTGGCAGCCTTTCACTCTAAGGGCCTACCTCCCCCTGATCCCAGGGCATTCAAGCGTGACTATGGGCTGTGTGACTAGACACTTCCCCCAGGTAGGTGGAACCCAACCAGAAACCATCTAATTTCGTGAACAAGGTGAACCCATGGGCACCAGGTTATCTAAATAAAAACAATTCTACTAATTTACATCAAAGCATGGCATGTGTTATTCATGCAATCAAAAGCAAGCAATTCAATCCATATGTATGCTGGTAACTGTAGCTCTGCGTGCCAGTGTGTGGAGGATGGTCGTCCCCACCCAGTAAAAAGCCAACACCTGCTGATCAAACAATGTTTGCCATACAATGCATCGTGTGTATATAGCAGTCTTGTTGACCTGCCCTATGGCAGACAAAAATGTCTTCATACCTAAAATTCTGCCATCTTCAGTGGTTGTCAATACTTGTAGCAGTGTTGGGCGTATCAATGGGCCCCACTAGGCCAGAGGTTCTATAGCAGAGCTGGCATCAGAACCCATAGTGGCTAGCTTATTGTGCACAGTTTCTATGTCACAAGCATATAAAGCTCCTGCAATTAATGAATATAGCTCCCTAGCTACGCGCACTCTAGTGATGGGCCATAGAAATGGACTCCATTTGTAGCAGCTTGGTAGTACTAAGGAAACATTGCCTCATGATAAATCTATGTCTAAGTTTATCACTGTAATAATAGAGGTGTGCATTACCAGCCTACAATTTACATGTTGTCTTACTACTGGAAAATCTAACAGGTTCACAGTGTCTACCTTCTGTGACTTGGAGAATACCCTTCTTCAAGTGGGATATCTACCATATACAATATTAGTTTTAGCCACAAACACCATACTACTATCCGGCAGTGGCTGTTTCATCACATCATGGTAAAATGCATTAGTCAAGTTATAGTCCATAAAATCTTGGCGAGAACACTCGCTGCAGTTCTTGGTCAGAAAAACATCACATTAAACAAATTAAACAAATCGTATCCATTCAGTGACAAAAGATGCCTGACAATGTGCCAGGCCAGTACACTAGCAATTCCATGTGGATATTCATTTGTAGCGCTTTTCCAAAGAATTATTCCAAATGTCTACAATCAAAAGGTGACTCTTTGCATTAGTGTGCTGGAGACAGCTGTCCCCACAAAAACATGAAACTGGTTGGTTTAACAAAAACCGTGTCACACTCTGTGTCATAAAATCAAACATCAAGTCAGTCATGGTTTCATTTACCTGCCTTAAGCTGGCTGTAAAAGTATCCAGTGTTTCAAAGATTACCATTTCAAATTATAGCTCACACACTTGGCAGCATTACTTCAATTAAGAATCTTAACCTACGCACAGGTGACTTTGATGTGCGCACTCATCTTATCTCAAAATAAATTACGCTCCTGCTTGCATAATTCTGCTGCCCCAACAATTCATAAATCATTCTCCTGCCTACGTGTAACGTAGAAGTTTTTTTTTTTCAAAGCAAAAAGCAAAACATCTCTGGTTAAAGCAATTCAGTTGGAAGAGTAAAACCATTTCGTTTTTTCAGATTCATCTCAACAGTGCATTTAAAAACCATTTTTCAATGTGTTAGCATTCAATTGCTGTGTCACACAGCTGTTTGTGGTGCCTGATGTTACAGTCCACAATTCATTGTCCATAGTCCTTTAAACAAGAAAGGGCAAGTCATGTCAATTAAGTTATTTCCAGCAACTGAATCATTTGAATGTGTAGCATCAAATATTTGATAATTAGCCAAGTCTGCACCGTGCCAGTTCATCAAAAGTTATTACTCTGTTGGACACTTTTCGCAGGTTGCAGCATTGAGTGCGGTGCAGGGCACGTTTAAAGTTGAAATAGCATGTCGCAGTGGCTCGCTTTCTCTGAGAATGCGTCTGTTTCCTTGATCAGTGTCACCCGGCATTTGCACACGTCTACCCCCCAATCTATTTCTTGGTTATTTGCCTAGGCAAAATACAAACAGAAATGTTAGGATTTCATCAAAAGTCCAATATCATTATTCTTCATGTTAGGATGTCATCAAAACTTCAATATCAGCGTTATCCACCCCTTTCCATAATACCACCCCCATCTTCAAAAAGTCTCATCAGGTAACTACACACTTTGTCATTGCTACTGCAATTATTTATCACCCTTCTGCATGTTTCTGGGGGCTTATTTACACTCAACCATACGGGGTGTAACTGCCTAATCACAAACTCATTTGTGCAATGCAATCATAGTTGGTCAATGGTACCTCAGACTGATCTGTGCTTTTACAAAGCCATATAATAAGTACCCAGGTCGCACAATGCTTTTCTTTTTTCACCAAAGCGATCACCAATGCCAGGCGCCAACTTGCTTCCAGTGTCCCATGATCTTGATTTAGTTTGCCCTGCTGGCATCACTCCATTTTTCAAAGGTAAAGTCTTTCAGTCCAATACCGCTTACAGTTGCACAAGCAGCAGCTTTGTTTATTCTTCATACAGGCAGTGTCTTTCAGGCCTCTGGTTTTTTCACTTGTCATTTTTTCAAAGGGGGTTTGCTGTTTCTTGAACCACCCCTTTGAGTGCGATAGTCTAAGTCAGTTTCTTTTGTTGCTTCAACAAATCATTCATTCTTGCATTAAGCCATGAGGCTTCTGGATCATGGCTAATGTGCAGTGTTCATGTTGTCCTTCAAAGCCCTGCTCTGCATGTTGTCTTTTGCAAAACGGCTAAGCACTTTTGTCAGTTTTGCTTCCATCTGGAATGCCATAATGTCTTTGTCAGTTACTCCATCCCTGGCAATGTAGCTTGCAGTTTGCCAGATGTGTATTTTCTCTTCTCAAAGCGCCTAGAGGTTTCTTCTCCAGTGCACAGCGCTTTACTTCAGTTCACATCACATGGAGCATGGGAATGCAGCTTGCACAGAAATAGCGTTTCACTTCACATCACATCACATGGGAATGCGGTTTGCACAGTAATGTCTGTTGGAATGGGCAGCTGTCTTTTCTTGGCCCATTCACAGATGCATAGGTAAATGTTCAGATGTGATGTGCCCGTC
Organism: Ambystoma mexicanum; assembly: GCF_040938575.1. Classification (NCBI taxonomy): domain Eukaryota; kingdom Metazoa; phylum Chordata; class Amphibia; order Caudata; family Ambystomatidae; genus Ambystoma; species Ambystoma mexicanum. Next base: position 735,672,471 of record NC_090934.1, on the reverse strand, counting down.
TGCCATCCTGCATGCCTTTGTTTCCTACCACAGTGTCACTGGGAAAATTCTTTACTTCTGAACAGCTCTCTGTCTTTGCTCCCCCTTCCTCAGGAATGCAGGCAGTGTTTATCTTTCGTGTGCACCTGGCAGCGCCAGCAAGCTTATCTCTTTTGCATATAACTCTTACACTGTGGCGGCTTCAATGGAAAGGCACTCGTTTCAGACAGTTCATCCAGATTAACTCTTTCTTGTACTGTTTCTGCTTTTGTTTGCCTTCCTTTCGCGCACCTCGCCCAAAACAGCTTCAAGGCACAAGCTCTGCACACACAGCAAGACTCTTATTTTCAAAAGCGGCACTTTTCTTGTCATCAGATTCTACTCCATGTAATTTTGCAAAATGTCAAAGCGTCTTTTTGCCTGTTTTTAAACTGATTAATGTCCCATTTAAAAGCATACGTTTTTTTTTCTTGTAATGTGCGATCTTTCAAGAGAACTCACAACCCACTAAATCTTTGTGCTATCTTATCACACACAGATATTTCATTCTGTTGTACCATTGCCAAAATATAACCACTCATTTCAGTGCATTTAAAAAAATAAAAATGCCAATGTTTAGTGCAGCTCCCTGCACGTTTTCCTGCAAGAGCAACCCACACTCTATATATTGCTTGTGGGCTGTTTAATGTGTCAACAACATTTTTTTCATCATGTATCACAGTCAACAGGACACTATTTCCAAATCATACATCACTTATAAGGCAACAGCACAAATCCATGGCATAGCATGGGATCAAAAATACTCCAGGGGCAATTTAGAAAAATATAAATTGTTTTTCCCCCCAAACCATTGCAAACTGATTCTGCAAATTCAAATCAATAAACAAAAATCGAAAATCCAAATAACATTCACTCACTTTCCTTTTAAGTGAGTCTCTCACCCATTAAAAGCATGGCACAGCTTAAAATGCAATATAACCATTTTAGTGTGTTTCCTTTAAACAAAATTCGCCACCACCAGCACATGGAATTTTACAGTTGCCAAAAGAAAAAAAAACTCTTTAGGCTCTCAGCACAGATGTTACTCATTCTCCTAAGCATGGCTCATTCCCCTTCCTCATTATTCAGGAATGCCAACACTCAAAAGCATACATCAAAAAAGCGAACCTTCGCCTCCGAACATTACAGCCCCCACTCGCTAGCACACTGGGGCTGAGTCAATGGTTAAATCACTATTCACAATTTGCATGTCAAATCCTTGCAATTATTTTTCTCTTTTCCCTCATGACAGAATAGAGATGAGAACTCCGTCTCACTATGCATTCCAAATTACAACTTTAAACTGGGGAAACCGCATGATAAAATTCTTTTCTAATTGAGCATACATCTTTCTTGACCATTCATCGGAGTGCTTTAAACAAAGCCATTTCCCGCTTGTTTATCGCCTTGTACTCCCTGGCACCATCCCAGCAATAAGTCAGTCACGACTGATTTACTGAAGGGAGTCTTAACCACACAAGCTATCGGCCACGGCAAGCCGACACAACATTGCTGCCTTTTGAAGTCTCAGAGCTGCAGTGAGACCACCAAGGAAATGCGACAGCCTGCTCCCCACTCTACACTGTGTTCTCTCACACCATTTGTCATGTCATAGCATGGCACTGCTCTTCACAAATCCCACAAAGCTGCCACCAAATGTCTTGATATGGGCAAAATCTTCCTCGGGGCCAGCCCTTTGAGAGCAAAAATACCCAATTCAGCCCAAAATACAGGTTCTATTGTGCTGAGCAGTGATCTCATGCTAGTGACAAATGACACCCTCAAAGTTTTAGCATATTTATTCTAAGCAGTGAATTTCATATACATTTGGGATTCAAGTTAAAGAATATTACAAAGCATAAACTTAGAACAATGCAAAATATAGTGAAACATGGAACTTAGATAAACATAGAGAAACATAGAGAAATATAGAGAAACATAGAGAAACACAGTCTTACGTCCCTTTAATCAGCACTGGGAGACCTTGGCTTTTCATAAGCTAGCTGTAAAAACAAGCCCCGCTCAGAAAAACAATGCTGGAGGACACCGTGAGAGCCAATTCCGGGCACTTGACCGTGCATGAATCAAGTCCACAGGACGATCTCCCACCGAGTCATGTGTGCATGGATATTTTATAATCTCGTGCTGTCAGTCACCATGACGCACAGTTCCAGAACTTTCCCTGTGCAACTGGCTCATGGAAAAAACCCAACTCTCTCTGAGAGGCACCCTGCTCGCTCCTACCCCTCCCTGGTTCCCATCTGCGCTGGCTGAGGAATGTCTTATCAGTACCTTCCCAGAGAAAAGGAAGATTAGCTTGGAGCCAGGGCTACCGTTAGTGAGGCTGAATATTCTAAGGGAAGCAGGGATGTATTAACCCCATCTGCAAGCTCTAAAAGGCATGCACTCATAGCTTAGTGTTTATAGCACTTAAGACTGGCTATCTAAGCGCTATATAGGTGCCATGATGTTCCAAACACTCCAAAAATACCTATTAGCTACAGAGCTAGGGGCCCTCTCCCTGCCTGTCTATCAACAATGCATAATGTGACCTATTTCATACTAGGCCTGCATATTCCTTGTAGCTCACTACTGCATAATGGAAGTGCTACAACAGACTACTGTCAGCATTTTTAGCACATACTTTGAATACACTATTGGCTTTCAGCGGCTAATGCTGTCATCTAAAGCCCTGATTGGCAAGGCTGCAATTTCGTGTATCACTACAAGCCACTTACAAAATGCAACAGTTTTAGAACATAGTAGCAACAATTCTGCACATAGCAACCTCTATTACACACATACAGAAAAGAAATAGAACATTTAAAAGGTCATCAGCTGAAGTACCAAACCATGTGTGTGTGTGTTGCCGCAAAACGTATTACAAAAGGAACACAAAAAATGTGGACATAGCATACAAAATAGAACACAATGAAGACTCTAAATGGTTTGAATTAGCTCTGTACCTTTTAGCTGAAAACAAATATGAAATAACTGAACGCATAATATGTTGCAGTTATTGTACTACAAAATTAGACAACAACCACACTCCTTCACATGCTATTACAAATAATTTGGAATTGTTTCCATTACCAAAAATCCTGCAACAGCTCAATTTGTATGAGAGCATAATAATTCAAACAGTTCACCCATTTCAAGCTATTATACGCCTTCATCCAAAAACAGCAAAATTACCTTCCTCTGAATTTGTGAAAGGTATTTGTGGCAAAGTAGTTTATTTGCCATTAGATCTAATGGAAAATGTACACACTGTCGGAGTGGAACGTTCAATAGAGCATTCTTTAATAGTCTTGGTAAATGGAGTACCGACAAAGGACACAAAAATTTGTGGACGTACACAAAGTTAGACAAGCATTGCAATATCTAAAAGACAATAATGAGTACTACAAGGAAATAAATATTGATGAAAGCTTAAGGGAAACAACTGAAATAATTCAAGAGCCATCATAAACTGGACAATTTGAACTTCTGGATCCAGCTACAGTATCCACTCTTTTGGGCCATTACACAATTCATCCAGTGCATTCCAATGAAAGCATAGATGATGCACTATAGACTTACCAGATGCGACAAACCAAAGGGTCACCAATCAGTATTTTGAAAAAAAGTATAGAAGCACGTGCTTTTCCACTGCTATTTCCTACTGGCAAAGGTGGAAGATACGATGATAGACCCACTCCGATTGGGGCATCAGAATACCGCTCATTCCGAATGTATTTGCAAGATTCCAGATTTAGACAAAATGTGGAATACATATTCCACCTACTCTATGAAAGTGAATTAGCAACACTATGTTATGGAGTTGCACACATTCTTAAATCTGGAACCCACTTTCAAAATATGTCAGCTATGCAGTTAATACAAAAAGTACAGGGAAAAAATGAGGTGTTACAATCAAGTATAACAAATTTTTTTGCAAACATGTGTGGTACAAAGGAATACTGGTTCAGACAGCACGGAGACGTGCATTGCATGATTAGAAACCTTGGACCACCGACTTGGTTTGTTACGCTAAGTTGTGCAGAATATGCATGGGAAGATTTTCATGAGTTCCTATGCATAGCAAACAGCAACAAAAACAACATAGACATATTAACATCTGGAGAATGTTTTGCTCTCTAGATCCAGTTAATGTCTCAAGATATTTCCATCATTGTTTCATTGCCATGCTACACTTTATTTGCAATAAAACTGTTCCTCCCCTTGGAGAAGTGCAGCACTTCTTTTGGAGAAAAGAATATCAAGTGAGAGGAGCACCACATATTCACATGCTGTTAAGGATCAAAGGTGCACCGAATTTTGGACACAACAGTGATAGCACTGTTTTGCAGTTTATCCAAAAATATGTCACATGTGAAATCCTTTCACAACAGACACATAGTGAGCTGCATGGGCAGATTTTACAATTTCAAAGACACAAATGTGGCAAATATTGTCGCCGCAAATACAAAAACAAAGGTAAATACTACACCAAATGCCGCTTTTGTTTCCCTAGACCAGTTACAGAAACAGGTGAAGTAAACAACTTCATGTCTTCAGTTCGACATGGTGTTAAAGGTAAATCACCTAAGAACACGTATTACATAAAAAGAAGGGAAGAATCAAAATATATCAATGATTACAATGCAATCATTGCCCTCTTATGGAATGCAAACATAGATGTGCAGTACATTGCAGACAATTCAACTGCTGTTGCATGATATGTTACAGCCTATTTAACAAAAGCAAAAAAACAGAGCTTCAAGACCTCTGGGATGACCTAGCATCAGACAAAACATTATCACAGAAATTGTACAGCCTAGACATAAAAATGCTCTCTCATAGAGAATGTGGGGCCTATGAAGCAGCAGATCGTTTAACCGGCACTGCTTTGTATGGAAAATCAGACAACATAGTATGGCTCAGTCTTGGTCCTGCAAAATCTAGAAAAAGAATGCTAAAATCATATGAGGACATAGAAACAACTGCCAGAAATGATCCCAAGAGCCAAGACATTCTAAAAAACAATTTACTGGACACATAATATCTGAACAGGAGTAGCACTCTGGAAAGCATGTGTCTATACCACATAGCTCAAAACTTTGCATACAAAAATAATATAAAACCCGATGAAAGCAAACGTAGATATAGAGTGAGCAATTGTGAAGTGAGCTTAGTGAAACTTACCAAACGAAGCTTAATTAATCATGTAAAATTGTCATTAAAAACTCCTCAACAGAAAGAACTATATTACATGTCTCTGTTACAACTTTTCAAACAATGGAGAAAAGAGGAAGACGTACTAGATAACTATGACTGCTATGAAGATGCTTTCAAAGCAAATGAAAGCACTACCACTGATGTGAACTTTACACAGTACAAAACAATGTTACACAATGAGCAACAACATGAAGAAGAACTTCAGGCCCAACTAGATAAGGACTCTTCCGACAGTAGTCAACCTTCTGTAACAGGAAGTCAAGAACCACTAGAACAACCACTAATAGCAAATGAGGCTGAAGTAGCTATGGCAGAAGTAGAAAACACCATGTATCAGTATCAAGAAGATACAGAAGACTTAACTGTACAACAAGCAAAACTTAACAACGATCAGCGCACCATTTTTGAAGACGTAACAAAACAAATTGTGCATGGTGTACAACACTTAAATAAAGAATGTACCTGCCAAAATTACAAACCTATACTGCTGTATGTTAGTGGTGAAGCTGGATCAGGGAAAACATTCTTAATCAAAATCATCAGCAAGTTCCTTCAACAATTGACAAACAACAAACTGTCAGCTGTTGTAACGGCCCCCACAGGTTTAGCTGCCTACAACATAGGCGGTGTCACTTTACACTGATTACTACTGCTTCCAGTAGAGCATTAAAATAAATTAGACTACTACAAACTTTCTGCAGAAGCTGCAATGGAATTACGCAGAGTATTGAAACAAATGAAAATGCTACTAATAGATGAAGTGAGCATGGTCTACAACCTAATGTTGGCTTTGATTCATCTCAGATTGCAATAAGTACTTAAAAATAACAACGAAGAACTCTTCGCAGGGAAACTCATTATCGTTTTCGGAGATCTTCTACAATTGACACCAGTGAAAGGTGAACTGATTTTTAAAACCTTAGGCCATAAACTCTGCCAGAAAACTGTTGGTAGCATAGGTAATGTTAACCTTTGGCAACATTTCCAATACAGAGAATTAACTGAGAACATGCGGCAAGCTGCAGATCTCACTTATGCCAACATCTTAAAAAGTATTAGAGTTGGTGTATTATCGCAAGAAGCACAAGTTGTATTGAAAAACGGGCATGTACATGCACTTTATGGTGATAATGCATGTACAACTGATTTTATGGAACAAATGGTGCACAAAAATGTCAATTCTATGGCCTTAATGCCAACTCTTGCAAGCTGTTTCAAATTCAATGAAACAATGTTAAAGAAAGAAATGCAACCAATAATAGAAATTAGCGCCACAGACAAACTAGACGTACATGGTATGACAGTACCCATGTGTGAGCAAGCCACAACAAGACTAAATAGTTTAGAAAATGTAATCTCCAACACTGCTGGTTTGGAAAAAATATTGAAATTATCCTAAAATTGTAGAATAATGCTTAAATGTAACCTTGACGTAGAGCAAGGGCTAGTTAATGGAGCACTGGGCACAGTTGTTGGCTTTCAATCATACCCACGTGATAGGAACATTCAGTTTGTATATATTCGCTTTGATAAAGTTTCAGAAGTGAAAAGGATAGGGCGCTCAATTGCTCGATTCCTTCTCTTCAAAAACATATATGTACGTAGATAGCAATTTTTTCTAACTCTTGCATATGCAGTTACCATTCATAAATCCCAAGGACTTACCCTAGACAAAGCATTGATAGATATAGGAAACACAGTGTTTAAGGAAGGCATGAGCTACATAGCATTATCACGCTTACGTACACGTGACAGTGTATTGCTAATAAACTTTGATTCAAGTAAAGTTGATATTCCATGCATTCTAGAATATAGTAGATAGCGTTCACTGTACACCCCTCATCTGAAACAAAAACTGAGGTGCAAACCTGCGCCTAGACCACATATATAACTTAACACAATTTATCGCAACATTTACTGCCCACACGTGATATCCACGTGAAGTCCACAGTTCATCGTCTGTGCACTTTCGACCAATGTAATGTGAATATATCACAAGAAAAACTGTCTATAGGCAGTGCCTACAGATCAAAGTCCACACATTTGGGTTAATGCTCAGATAAACAATTTAGTTGGTTCAGCCTCGTCCCAAAAACAAAGTCCACAGATTTGTGTTAGTGCTCGGATGGAACTTTAGTAGGTTTAGCCGACACGTGTTTCAATCGACGGGTCCCAATCGTCATCGAGCCCTCTACGTAAGTTCCTGGTATCCGGACACCAGGAACCTGCGTAGAGGGCTCGATGACTATCAATAGGGTATTGGGACCCGTGGATTGGTTTTCACCATTATGAGCATACTGATTAAAGATGCTATTTTACTTACATTGGTCTTGAGAACGACCCACAGGTCGAAACACGTGTCAGCTGAACCTACTAAAGTTTACATCTGAGCACTAACATAAATGTGTGGACTTTGATCTGTAGGCACTGCCTATGGACAGTTTTTCTTGTGATATATTCACATTACATTGGTCGAAAATGCGCAGACAATGAATTGTGGGCTTCACGTGGCTATCACGTGTGGGCAGTAAATGTTGCGATAAATTGTGTTAAGTTATATATCTGGTCTAGGTGCAGGTTTGCACCTCAGTTTCTGTTTATCTTTGGGGGTGTCTTTTCAAGGGAACCCCATTTGTTTAAAACCAGCGGCCAATAGACAGCACATGTGTAATTGTTAGGACCAGCGCACTCCACACAGTTACTCCTGGAAACACTTTACACCTCATCTGAAACAATACCCTGTTCCAGATAAAGTAAAACGTGGTAAAAGAAAAGTAAATGAAACAGAAATGCAACAGATTCAACAGCAAATTACGCAAAGAAAAGAAAAGAAGCTAAAGTTTCATCAATTACCGCAAACATAGAACAACCTATTAGGGAATGTAAACCAGGGACGTCGGCAAAGAAGCAACAGAAAAACCAGAAAATGCACTCAGATACAGAACTTGCTAGGCCATTCAAATTTTCAAATGAAAGTGGGGTAAGTTGCTATGCAAATGTAGCAATGAATATTCTATTTCAATTGCCACCAATTGTTAATAATATTTACATGCACAGTACAGACCAATTGTGTTTGCAAATGTTAGTGCTGCATAGAAATGCAACAAGCAATCCTGACAACATATACAGTGTTCATGGAGTAAGGCAACAATTGGACAACTGTGCTGGAATGGTGAGATTCACTATGAACTCATAAGAAGATCCACAAGAATGTCTAATGTACATACTCTTAGTATTGGAAAACAAAAGCATACCTGTAAATGAAATCTTCCAAATTTCGTACATGTGGAAACATACATGCACTCTCTGTAGCAAAGTGATACAGGAAGAAATCCCAAATGAGCGATTTGTGTATGTTTCCATACCAAATTGTGAGAGCATTCCATTTCAGCAACTTGTAAAAAATGCAAACCATGGGCGATTATGTACTATTTGCAATTCAGACAATCGCTCCACCTTACTGATACAATCACATAGTTCCTACATAATACTTATGCTTCTACGTTATAATGCAGATGGCACCAAAAACAACTACAAACTGACTGGATTCACACACGGTCAAGTGTCACTTGGAACGAAAACCTTTACAACAGTAGGTATAATCTACCATGCAGGAGCTACAACCAATGCAGGTCACTACACTGCATACATTAAAAAGAATTGTGGATGGTTCAAATGTAATGATAGCACCATTACTCTAAAGCAGAGATTGCCAGCTAATCTAACAAATGCGTATTTAATGTTCTTAAAGCCAAAATTTACGAAATAATGTGTACTTCAAGATTGTCAACAAATTATGTGAAAGACTACAAACAGTTAGAATACGTCCACAGGTATCTAACTACCCAAGAGGATGGAAGAATGACACAAAATAAATTATTATCACAGATCGTTGGAAACAAATGCACAGGTAGAATACTCCTACAGGTATCTAACTGTTGTTAAAAATCGACAGGAAGGCAACAAACATAACATTGATCAGAAAGATGAAGGAAACACGCAAAGGAAACAAGGAAGTAGTTAGTACCATAGTAAACAAAGGTTTTTTTTAAATCCGACAAGGATTTTTTTTTCCCAGACCCAAGGATTACAAAAGCAAACACAGAAAATGAGCGCAATGCACAGTACACTGGTTTGTAAAAGAAATAGGAGGCTAAAAAAAGGTAAACTGTCTATTATGCAATGTAGTACATTTTCAAAAAATGCAAACACTAACACACCTTTTTCTTTTATCACAGAAATGGAAAAAGGGATACTTCCGCCAAGTACGATAGCCACTTAAAAATTGTATGTGGATTCTGAACAAATTAAGGAGTAAGTATATTGGCAGTCATTTCCTACACATGGGAATCTACACGTCCAATGTATGGTACTAATATTCTGCAGTGCCTGTAGGCTGGCCCTTGCATCTTCAGTGAGTAATGTACCACCTACGCTTTTCGACCAAGGTACAAGGAGTATAGTTCCTATCCAAAACCATCGCTGCATATCAAAACCATGGTCCTTGTAAATTAGCTACTTATAAATTTACTTTTCGGACCATCGTCTGCAGCCATGAAGCTAAGACACTAGGCCGTCAACACAACTAGCGCATTACACCACACCCCTATTGACTTGTAACTCCACTGCTTATGACTTCAGTCTTGGGTGCATGGCCTTTGGGCATGCAGTCAAGAGTCTGGGTCCTGGCCAGAAACACCACAGCATATCGGAACCATGGTGCCTTGTCATTTTATTATATACACACTTGGTGTTGGGAGCATGGCCTTTAGCCATGCTCCCAAAACGCTACGCCCTCCCCACAACCATTTTAATGATGTTGCATAGTACAAGTGTACCAATAGCTCTGATATGCTGCTGTAGTTTGTAGCCACTTGCTACATAGGTGAGTTTGAGGCCATAGCATTATGAATGTATGGGTATACTGTATTTGAAATGCATAGTTACTTACAACTGCAGTGCTTATTACTTAGCTCAAGTACTCTACATCCTGGCCACTACTACCACACCATATGACATTCATTCTGGCATATAACTACACTACGAACAAATGTACTTTTGGGGGCATGGCCTTTGGCCATGCACCCATGATTGCAGCCCCTCCCCATAGCCGACAGAGTGATGCACTAACACACCATATAGTACCCACTGTACCTTGTAAGTACACTACATAAACTGTGCTGTTGGGTGCATGGCCTGTGGCCATGCACTCATGACTGCAGGCTCTCCCCACAGCCACCTGACTGATGTTCAATACTAGGGATGTCTGTGTAGGTCTGAAATGCTGCACTGTTTGTGGGCAGGGTCTAAAATTTTAGGTGTATTGCCATACATTTCAATATATGGTCGTGAAGTGGCTTAAAACTCCAGTGCTTACCAGTTTCCTGTTGGATGCATGCTTGGGTGTATGGCATACAGCCTGCAACCATGCACTCAAAATTACACATCTTGTCCACAACCACCGCACTACATGAAACCCATGTGGGCTTGTAAGTGAAAAGGTTATAGCTTTGTTGTTGGGGGCATGGCCTTCAGCCTTGCACCCAAGAGTGCACACACTCGCCACAACCAGGCAATCGAAAGGCATTACTAAGAGGGTATCCATGGGTGTGACATGCTGAAGAATTTGTGGCCAGAGCCTAGAGTTTTGGAAGTAAGGCCTTAGGCCTTCGGCCGACGGCCATGCATCCAAGACTCTAGGCCCTGGCCACAACCACTGTAGCATGTGGCACCCATGGCAGCGTACTGAAAAATATAATAATAGCCGTAGGAAAAAGTAATGCAATAACGGCATGTTGTCAATTTTAATGTTTGCTGCCACTATGCGGGTCCTCACAACAGTTACAAGTTCCCTGTGCACTGGACGGACTGAAGTAGTGCCCTTATTGGACCCCTCATTTTCTGTGCGTACAAGGTGGCCATAGGAAATGCATCATAAAGAGATTATAACTGGGTTATTGGGTGCATGGCCTTTGGCCATGAACCCAAGAGTGCAGGGTCTCTCCACAACCACCTCAGTGATGTGTGGTAGTGGGGGTTTTTCTATAGGTGTGGTATCCTTCAGTGCTTCTGGCCAGAGGCTTCACTCCTAGATGGATGTCCATAGATCTTACATGGGATGTGTGTGCAGTGGCTTCCATGTCTAGCACTTATAACTTTGGTCTTGTACGCACTCCCCACAATTTGCCAATCGAAACGCAATACTACGGGTGTATCCATTGGTGTGACATGCTGTGGTGGTTGTGGCCAGGGTCTACGGTCTTGGAAGGAAGGCTTTCGGCCTTCGGCCAACGGCCATTCATCCAAGACTCTAGGCCCTGACCACAACCACTGTAGCATGTGACACCCATGGCGGCGTACTAATGAATATAATAATAGACATCGGAAAAAGTAATGCAATCACGGTATGTTGTCAATTTCAATGTTGGCTACCACTATGCGTGTGTTTTCAACAGTTAAAGGTTTCCTGTCCACTGCATGGACTGAAGTGCTATCGTTATTACACCCCACATTTTCTGTGTGTACAAGGTGTCCATAGAAAGTACATCATGAAGACCGACCCCCAGAACAAATGCATTGATCACCCATGTCTTTCTGTCTGAACCTTTCCCAACGCTCTGTGACAAAGCAAAAGAGTTTTATAAATAGTGCATGTGTACGCTGGTTGTTGCTCCGCTTTCGGCGGATCCAAGATGTCGGGCGCATCCAAACAATCTGACGCAGAACACGTCTCGCAGCAGCCAATGGGCAGAGACGTTGCGTGTCCGCGGTCATGACGCCAGCCCCTTAGCCAATCGGTATCTTGTTCGTGGACCGAACAGGGAAGTGTGACCGCAAAGCGGACATAGATATCACTAATTTCTTCAGACCTACTTTTTGATCGTTTCAAAGAAAAGTACTGCACAGAAGGTCACCAAATTTACAAAAGCAAGCTTTCGGGACCAAGCCGCTACCCCTGCCGCAAATTTGGTGAAATTACGTGCAGCGGTTTGAACTGTAGCCGTGCACAAAGTTTTTCCCCCATTTAGTCTATGGAAAAAAATATCTTTTAGGAACCCCGCCTATAACTTTTGACCCCCTGGACCAAACATCTCCAAACTTTGCAAAAAAATTCAGAGTGGTCCATATACTTATTTTTGCAAAGTTTGGTGAGGATTCGTCCAGGGGGAGTAAAGTTATAAGCCGCCCAAAAAGTGTTCTTCCTATGGAAACAGCAAATTAACCATCACTACACGGCCACTAACGTGGCCGTGTAATATATATATCACAGGGCCTCCAGTAACGGCCCTGTAGTTATGGTTAAGTTGCTCAACCCATAGGAAGAGCATTTATAACCTCAGCCCCCTGGACGAATCCTAACAAAACCATGCAAAAAAAGGTGTATGGCCCCGTCAAATTGTTTCTGCAAAGTTTGGTGCAGATTCGTGCAGGGGAGGGCAAGGTTATAGGTGGTTCCCAACATTTGTGGTTTTTCCCATAGACGCAACGGAAAAAGAATTGTTGGGTTGATTTCCAGCAAATTTGCGGCAGGAGACCGGCGACTTGATCCCAAAAGCGTGCTTTTGTAAATTAGGTGTAAATCGTCCAGTAGTTTTTTAAAAAAGGCCGGATTTGGTCCGCAGACCCACTTCCCTGTTTGGTCAACGGACGGCCTTCAATTAGTCCAGAGGGAAGTGTGATGTCCGCAGACATCAGATGAGCCCCCTGATTGGATGGTGAAAAGCGTGAGGTGCGTCAGATTTTTGCAAACACATGCCATGTTGGATTCGCGGAGAGCCGCCGTTGTCCACGAACACTGCAGTGAAAACATATTAAAAAACACAACATTGCACTTGTCAAACTAATGAAACAATCTCTGGGGATGTGAGGGGTGATGATGATGGGATGGGATATGCCCTTAAAAAACCCCAAAACAGACATTTTTTCAACTCTGATGTCCGCGAACAGTCCGAGTTGCTCAGGGTCATCTATACCTATTTCTGCATTAGAGGGTTGGTGAAAAGCAGTTTTTTGGATGGCTTATTACTTTGGCACCACTCAATGAAACTGCGTGAACTTTTGAAATTTCATTCTAGACCTCACTCTGAATGGTTCTGCAAAGTGTGGTGTTTTTTTGCCAAGAGGGAACATAATTAGAAGGGGTCCCAAAACATTGTAAAGGCTTATAAATGTGGTGCCATTTGTCGAATCTGCGCAGAGGTTTGGAAAAAGATTTTAGACCTAGATATTAATGTTTTTGTGAAGTGTGGTGGGATTTTGTCAAGTGGGGGCAAAATTAGAGGGGGGTCTCAACATTCCTAGATGGCTTATAACTTTGTTGCCGTTTGACGAATGTGGTCAAGAGTTTTCAGAAAGATTATAGACCCAAAATTGTATGTTTGTGCAAAGTCTGAATGGATTGTCTCAAGTGGAGGTTAAGTTATAAGACTATTTTATGTATGTACATTTTGACACTTTTCAAAAAATAAAATGTGGGCAGATTTGCAGCAAACTCGTGCAAGGAGCATTGGCAAGGACCTGAAAGCATGGTTTTGCAAATGTCTCTGTTTTATTTCTTGAAAAGTGCCATAATGTAGGTACAAAAAATAGTCTTATACCTTTGGTGACTGAGGTATAGCCAGGGTCAGACTAGGACAAGTAATCGGGCCGGACACCCAAAAAAAAGTGTCCCACCCCTCGCCTTAAAAAGAGTGGCCCACCCCTCACCTCATGACCCTTGCCCTTTGATGAGATCTCCAGAAGTGATGTCCTTTGACCCCACACCAAAGTGACATCCCGGGAAGCGATGAAACACAACCTTTCACCCCTTGACAAAACAGGAAGTGGCATCAAATAGCATTGTTCCTAAGTTCACTACGAAAAATATGGTCATGATTTCACTAATGTGATATACATTTCATACAAGAATGTATCACGTTATGTATCATTAATATCTGTGTGAATAGATCCATATTGTCAAATTTCTGTGAATGCAAGCAGACGTCCAAGGCCAAATGATAATATGTTATTGTATAGCACTTACGCTTAAGCTCTTTTTTTATATAAAACAAATATGCATACAATATTACCCAACCTGTGTTGGTACTCATTTATTGACCTAAGATCCCATATCTGCTGGCCCTTCTAGCTGTAGATTTAGAAAAGGCGTTCGACTCAGTGGGGTGGGATGCCCTATGGGAAATCATGAGATGGATGAATTTCGGGCATGGCTTCACATCTTGGGTTAAACTTTTCTATGACTCTCCTGAAGCAACCATGAAAGTAAATGGTAGATCATCTAGAATGTTCCCGCTGGGTCGTGAAACCAGACAGGGCTGCCCCTTCTCGCCCCTATTTTTCCTTCTTGCTATTGAACCACTGGCGATTAGACTTAGAACAGATGAGAATTGGTCTGGATTCACCTGACCGGGAAGGGGGGGGGATCGAGTCTCGATATACGCGGGCGATCTCCTCATCTACCTCAGCAACCCTGTGGTCTCCTGCCCGATTCGGTCCGAAAGCCTTCAGGAATACCAGAACTTTGGGAGCCTCTGGGTGAACAAACAGAAAACAGTGTACTTCCTGATCCAGGGGGCAGACGCTGCAATCCCCAAACCTTGTCCATATGCCGTTTCAATCCTGGGCTTCAATTATTTAGGTATACGTATTAGTCCAACTCTGGACGATTTCCTCCGGCTCAACCTACAACCAGTGGTAGATAGATTTTCAAAGGATGTCTCCCACTGGCAGTACCTCCCACTATCTTTATTGGGCAGGGCGGCGATGTTTAAAATGATGACGCTTCCAAGACTTTTATACATCCTACAGAATGCTCCACTCCCCATCCCCCTCAAAACCTTTGTAACAATTGACAGGACCCTACGGACACTGCTTTGGGGGTGGGGGGCCAACCCAGAATTGCTCTTAAGAAGCTGCAACGCTTGGTGTGGGAGGACGGTATAGAACTGCCAAACATTCACACCTACTACTGGGCCTCGCAAACGGGAGTGGTGAATGATTGGTTACACAGTGGCCCTACACTCCCGCACATCCGCACAGAATTGGGCGTTACGAACTCCATCTCCCCCCTCTAGACTCTATACGCAGACGATGAGTGTGTCGGGATTACCAAGAATGACGCTCCATATCCGCCTTATTTGGGGAGGCACACCGGCACATTGGATGGGAAGCAAAACCAACGCTGAGTCAGCCCCTATGGCATAACGCATACCTCCCTGAAATACGAAGAATGGGATACTTTGGGAATTGGGCGAAGCACAACATATGCACATTAGCAAACATAGTCCAAGAGAGGCGCCTTCTGGATTTTGCGACTCTGAAGGGGAAATATGGCTTGGACCGCTTTAGACACATACAACTCACTCACGCCATGAATGCCCAATTCCCGAACCTAGCTGATATACCTACCTGCTCCCCCCTAGAGACTAATGTTCTCCCGGACCGCATCCCTTCCAAGGTTACCTCCATGCTTTACTAGGCCCTTATCCCCTTTGGTACCACGGAACTCACTAGATTGAACGAAAAATGGGACCTGGGCAAGCTTGAAGCGGATGAATGGGTCGATGCATTGATGTTTCCCAGGACATAGGTATTGACGCTGTGCTACGGCTGATACAGCTTAGAATTCTACACCAGTCATACTACTCCCGAACGATGTTGGCTAAATGGGGTGGGACGGATGAAGGGGAATGTCTATGATGCAAAAGAAGAGAAGGCACCTTTTTCCACATGATCTGGGACTGTGACGTATTACAGACCTTCTCGGAGGAATGCATCGGCAGGGTCTCAAGGACATTGGGGTCCCCGGTTCCAAGAGACCTGAAATTAATATTACTGGGTATTTGGGGAGAGATGGATTTTACCAAACATGAAAAATCGTTCCTAGCAGTGACACTGGGGGCAGGGAAGCGATTGACTGCTGCTACATGGGGCTCTGCAGAGACATTGTGCATAAACCGATGGTCCAACAAGGTAAGCAGATGTGCATCCATTGAACGACACATCTACAAAGCGAGAGGTTGCCCCAAAAAATTTCAGAAAATCTGGGGTAAATGGGTGGACAATTGTTAAGCCCACCCCGGATCTCTAACAAACTTCCCAAATGAACTCAGTGACCCTCGCTGAGGGGGAATCCCCCTCCCAGCCCCGGCGCTGAGGATTTTGGTGCTATTAAGAAACGTTCACGATTGATAATACGTATTGCACATCTTCTGAACCTTGCTGCTTGTTCATGTTCATGTTTATATTGTTTTTGCTATAAAATCCAACAAACAGTGTTATTTAAAAAAAAAATTATACTCTGATTTGCTTATTGGAGAATGCGGCATGGCCAAACCCCATGGCCAATGGATTTGGACACTGCCTTTGGAGACTGGCTATGACTGCAAGCCATGAGCACTGGCCATTGGTTACATTATTAGGCTATAGTGGACACTGAGGTAGGATGCAGGGTA
This sequence comes from Ambystoma mexicanum, assembly GCF_040938575.1. Lineage (NCBI taxonomy): Eukaryota > Metazoa > Chordata > Amphibia > Caudata > Ambystomatidae > Ambystoma > Ambystoma mexicanum. Next base: position 735,655,780 of record NC_090934.1, on the reverse strand, counting down.
GGTGCAGTGAATAATAGGGGTGGTTTGGTTTGGTTGGGCTGGGGTCATGGTTGAGCCTTATGCCATAGTCAATTGAACAAACATTTGCATCCCCAGCATGCGCTGCTGATAGCGACATACATAAGTATGTGTTGCAAAAATATATGTTTCTTAAAAGAGGTTTATAGTTCTTTCATATATGTGAAAAGAGGAATTATTAATAACTTATGCACAGTGATGTAACACCATGAAACATTTTCACTTATAAAAACCTACTAAATTGACAGAAAACAATGTGTTAAAGGGATGTTGCGGTTAAGATGCATCCCACTCTTGGGACTCCTCTGCTCCAGTAGTTATCCAGTCGTGTGCCACCTTGACATCCTTTGTCATTTCCCTCCTGGGTTCTCATCAGCACTTGCCCATCCATACTGCCCCTTCTATTTATGCAGTTCTCTCACTGCACAATGCATATGTGCATTTATAGCAGCACTTTGTACAATTTCTTTGTATAATTAAGGGAAATGCAGATGCAAAAGATTTGTAGAAGGTTGTTAAGTGGCAGTTGGTGTGTGGAAGCTTAATATGGTCATAGTGTTGTATGTACAGTTTTTGGAAGTGATTGGTGGATGGATGTGTGACTGTTTGAAAGCAGACATTGAGTGAGTGTTACAAATATAACATTTAAAAAGGGTAGAAGGGATGCCCTGTGCAATGGTGTGCACGTGCCATCTGGGTCGTTTAATGATTCATGGCCTGGAAAGGGGACTTTGGAAACCACAGATAGTTATAAAGGTCCATCGATTATGGTCCTTATTGTATACAATTGTCCATTATTCCCATTAGCATAACAGAAAATGCTAATGGGAATGTTGGAGAATCTTATTGAGTCTAACTAGTTTACTAAGAAATGTAAAGTAGATGATTTTTTTGTTCTATTTTTGAACTGTGAAAGGTGGTTCCTTAAGGAACCTTTTTTGGTGTTTTTTTTATTTGTTCTTTTTGTTCTTTTTTTTTTTGCAGGAGAGGTCAGAAAGTAAGGTGGGCATGGAAATGAGTGAAGAGGCACCAACCACAAATATGAAGGGACAGGTGGAAAGGGGAAGATGTTGACCATGTGTTACATCTAAGGTAGGACAGTGTTTCTCATGCTCCTTGATTACAGCTTCAAAAACACTTCAAAATTGCTCCCCCCTGCAGACTGGTGGGTTGCAGTAAATACAGAGTACTGTTGTCATCGAAAAGATATGGATCAACAGTCTCTTTTATCGCTTGCAAGGTAGCTGGTGGGAGTTTCCGTCCCACAGAAGTAGGCTGTGTGGTTACAGAATTGGTTGAGGAAGATGAGGTGGAGGAAGACAGCCTACTACTTGCTAAGTAAGGAACAACCTTTCTGAAAGCATTGCAGTGGTTGGATGTTGTGAGGAGGCGCATGGAGTGTAGCGGAATTTAAAGACACGGCATGCTCCAGACCAGGGCTCTCTTCAATGGTAAGGGATGTGGCGCACAATAAAAACTCTTTTGAATTTATGAATTTGGGTTCAGCTTTGAGAAGGCAGCCAACCCGTCTCACACCCCCCTTAACATGCCCCCTTTGTCGCAATGGACCATGAACCAGGCCGGTGTGTAAAAATTGAATATCTATTTATTTTTAAATTCAAATGAAATTCAAACAGACTTAATATCGGATAGCAATCCCCAAATGGGTGATAATTTACACAGCAAAATGATGGGGTACAATTAATTTACTTTCTAACATTAGACACATCAATGCAGAATTGAATGAAAGCAAGATTACTTTTCGGATAGTATTTTCAAATAGCACCACAGTTAGGCATTCCCCCTGCAACACTCCCTCACACCCCGGTTAACCATATTTTGTGTGGGTGGAGAGGAGTAGCAAGGAGTCAGGTTTACTATGCAAAAATCAGATTGAAAAATCCAACCTACCATCCCTGAATAGGAGGCAAAAATCGGATTGAGCTTCCTTGAAAAATGAGCAAAATGGCACTGGGAATTACTGAATGGTTATTTTACATGTGCAGTTGAACGGATAAGAGAAGAATGTGTGTGGCTGTACTAAAGAAACAAGAAAACTGACAAGCTGCAAGGCAAATTACTACACAACGGGCATACATTTTAGAAAATCGACTTTGGGAAGGAAAAATAGTGCAGCAAAATCGCACATGTCAGCATTGCAATTTCTTGGTTTTACAGGTTTAAAATAGACAAACAACTTCAGAAATGGGATTAACAATTGGAAATCGGTTTAAATGCTAAGGTACAGATTCCACATCCAAGCAAATGCTGGATTAGACTACTACGCTAAGTGCTCCGGCCTACTTTGCTTACTATCCCAACTTGTACTGGTTGCCAATATTACCACAACTGAAATCCTCATCATAATATGATTACTACTGTGCACAACCCTTGCACCTTTAGCATACTATTCATACTCAACCTCCTAACGTGTCTAGCTGAATATTCTCTACCTGACGCACGAGCCCCTTTAAGCCTGACCAAAATGTCGACTGGCTCACTTTCCATTGGACAAGTCAGACACTCCACATTTGGCACACTTCCAAGTAATCCTTGTATCTCCAGGAATTCCAGACTCTGATCTAGATTAACTAAATTTTTCGAACCCCTCCCCAGATCTATGTCCATGGCAAATAAGAAAACCAACCTTCCTAATAGCCAGAAGGCCATTAGCGATAACCCCATCATTACCAGCCCATGCCATCATGCTAAGAAGCTCCATAAGGCGTCCATACCTAAGAAAGTAGACGCAGCTACCACCTCTACCTATGCTATGGCCTCTACAGTCTCACACCCCCTCAAAGGAGCTCTAATAAATGCTAGGTCCCTAGTTGCCCACGCCACAGACACTTCTGACCTGATATTGACAGACAACCTGGATTTTCTCACCATCACCGAGTCATGGCTACACGAAGTGGCAGGACCCATGCTATTGCTAGAAGTCCCTAACGGTTACACAATACTTAGACAGGACAGAGAAAAGGCACGAGGTGGAGGTATCGCCATTATCTCAAAATCCAGTCTATCCATGAGACTCTCTCCCTCCCAAATCTCCCAATCTTGCGAAATCCTCACAGCCAAACTTGCACTAGCCAACTCCCAGACTCTTACTACTCACTTAATCTATAGACCTCCTGGCCCAATCGGGACGTTTGAGGAGGGCATCAACAACTTACTCTCCAATAATCTCAAAACTACTTCTCAAATACTTCTGTTAGGTGACTTTAAGCTGGGCTTTAATGACCCACTAGATAAATATGCCACAGCCACCTCCAACATTCTGTCCGAACTTGGCCTATCCCAAAAAGTTAGTGAACCCACTCATAACAAAGGGAGAACCCTTGACTGGGTGGCAGACTACAACTGCACCACCAACATCACGGCCATCGCTCCACAAATCTGGATGGGCCACTTCCTCCTGTCCTTTGCACTCTCAACCACAAGACCACTCCCACTAGGTACGCCTACATCCCCACCCTGCCTTACATGAAACAAAAAGAGCATCACAGCAGACAAAGTGATCCCGCCATCCTCCCCACCCTCAACTCGCTTGCTGACAACTTAAATCCAGCCACACTCGTCAACGTGTATAATAAAATTATGCAAGCTTCACTTGACATTATTGCCCCTATGAAACTCAGACCTAGCAAGCCCAAAACTAACTTGAACAAGTGGTGCACACCACAGTTAAAGGACCTAAGACAAGTAAAAAGGAGATGTGAAACCTCTTGGAGATTACTCCCGTCAGAAGTTAACAGAACCAAACTAAAGTAAATTTCACCCCAAAACAAAAAGGAAATCTGCCTAGCCAAACAGAATTCCTACAATAAACGTATCTCCAACGCCAACTCAAGTATGAAGGAATTACTTATCATCCTTAAGGAACTAGAGTCTCCACTCCCTGCTCCTGACATCTGTACTAAAGATAAAAGCTGGTGCTCAGATATACAACAGGCACTCTCTAACAAAGTAACCACCCTTCAAAACAAAATAGCATTAACAAAAGGCTCCCTCAATCCCTGATCTCATCGTAATAACACAACTCCCGATCTCCACCTTAAGGACTCACTACCCGACTCCCTTGCCCGATTCAACTTCACCAAAACCTCTACCGTTGAGGTAGAAAAAGTTATTCTCTCTCTCAAGCTTTCTAACTGCCAGGGCGACCTCTGGCCGGTCCAGCTTATAAAAGATGCTGCAAGAGATCTTGCCCCTTTCATTTCCAAACTTATCAATGCCTCATTTGCTTCCAGCATTATACCCACCAACCTCAAACAATCTTGAGTGCTCCCACTGCTAAAAAAGCAAACCTTCGATCCACTCATACCTACCAACTACCGTCCTATTACAACAGTACCCTTTCTGCTAAAGTGACTTGACAAGGTTGCCTACCTTCAAATCCAAAAATATTTGGAACTCCACAAACTCTTAAGAGTGCAACAATCAGGCTTCCACCACCCCCGACACGGAACTGAGACCGTCCTCATCGACCTAAAGATCCAAGTCAATGAGTTAAGAGACAAAGGGAAAACAGCCCTCCTCCTGCTGCTTGATCTGTCGGCTGCATTTCACCTCGTGGACCACAAGGTCTATGCAGCCACCTAGACTCAGCCGCCCACTTTTCTAAAGAGGCCATACTATGGATTGAGACTTTCTTGAGCGACAGGACTATGAGGGTCTTCTCCCCCTCTGCAGCAGCAGACCCTATGCCCATCATGTGTGGAGTACCCAATGGCTCGTGTGTCTCCCTTACATTATACAATATATTCAACAAGCCCCTTTTCGATGATCTGGACCATCTTGGTATCACCTACACTAAGCATGCAGATGATACTCCGATTCTCCTCCCACTTTCCGGGGATTACGTTAAGGATTTGGCCTTGGTGAATAGTGTATCTCATCATCAAGGCATGGATGGCGACCCACGGTCTCTGCCTGAATGATGATAAACTGAGCTTATCATCCTGGGTGCACTGACCAACTTCAAGAAATTAGGCCAGGAGTACTCATCCTTCTTAATCGACAGTAACCTCATCAAGGTGGCCAAGGAGGTAAAGACCCTTGAGATTTACCTTGATCCCTCTCTTTCCTTCGTCAAACAAGTGAAATCAATGGCCTCTGCCACTGCCTACTCTTGTAAGCTCATCAGAACTGGCAAACCCTTTCTCTCTGATGACAACTGTATTATCCTGGCCAGAGCCCTTATACTCTCAAGGTTAGACTATTGTAATGCCCTGTGCATCGGCGCCAATAAATCAACCATCCAGAGGATACAAATCCTCCAAAACAATGCCCTGAGAGCGGCACTTGGTGTGCCTAAAAGATCACATATATCCGTGATTAGACGCCAAAAGAATTGGCTCTCAACTCACAACAAAATCCAGCTAAAAACTGCATCCATTACCTACAAAGCACTGAACAATGCGGCCACTAGCAACCTCACGAATAGATTTCATAGGAGAACAGAGACCTGCTCATGTTTGACTTACATTCCTGTACCATGCCCATACTGTACTTGTATGCTCTAGACTTATGTACTGTATCCATTTATTGCATATATTCTCCGTGTTGTACTCATTGATTTATCTATTTCCTGTATCCGTACTATTCCTGCTTACACTCTGTAACCTTTGTACCTAATCCTTGCATATCCTTAATTGCTGCACCCTGATACCTTCGGGTCTGGAGCGCATACCAAATGATTAAACAAACAAACAAAGGCACATAACAGGTATGATACTACAGTGAAAGGATGACTCTGGATGGGTGACAGTATGGGATTCTTGATAGGGAGAGAAAATCGGACTTTATAATGAAAGCAGTTACCTGGGCAAAATCGGTTTTAAGAGGAAAATGACAAGTTCTACTGAGACTATATTTAAGTAGCAATATTATCAATGAAGAAAACTGCCAGCGAAAAGATTAATTTGCAATTTTAACCCAGTCACGCTGTGTGCCTCTTTATATGGGGAATTAATTAATTCCAAATAGTAGTATAGACTTATACAACGGACTGAAATGATTTGGAAAGAATGGCGCTAACCCATGGAGATTAATATGGATTTTCCTAAAGACAGGATACACAGAGGATTCTGACAATTTAAGAATTTACTAGGGTATTTATAGGATTTCTATGGGATTGGACATAATACAAGGTATCAAAGCACTGGATGCAGTTTTTTGGTTACTGGGGAAGGGTGATACTTACAAAAAGCACTTGAATGGGGTAGTTTTGACAGGCAACCGGGTCTGTGTACAGCGAGGCAAAATCTGGTCACTGCGCAGCTCCGAGCTCTCCTGGAAGGGGACAGCTGGGCCTAGTCTGGTCAATGTGGACAGCGGGGTACAACATCTGGGCAATGTGTGGTCACTGGACTTTTCCAAAGGTATCAGCAGCCTTTCCCCCTTGCCCTCAGAATTTTGGGGATTTTAGTAGGGTTTTTAATTCTGGATAGATGGTTCTGCCTGTTGTAGGAGGCTCTGCCAGGATAAGAGGTTCTGGCCTTGCTCTGGAGTCTGGAATCTTGCAGGGTGAATGTTAAATGTCTGGATCTCTGGATTTTGCGGGTTGGATTTTTTGAATGTTGGATTTTTTTTCAATGTCGTTAATTTTGAATGTCTCCTCCTTATATAGGCTGCATGACATCAGAGGATTTTTACTATGTGGGCAGGACTAAGCTGGACATACCTCTAAGATCGGATAGGTCCACCTGAGGTGGCCGCTGCCTCCCTGTAAGCAGATTGGACAGAAGGAAGTGACTCAGTTTTAGTGTGTGTGTTTTAATTAGGTGATTTGGTATACCACAGTTACTTTTGCCAAAACCAGTTATGAAACAAATCCCTCATATTTATAAACGTCACCCTTATAAAAATTAGATAGGCAAATAACATATTTCACATGGAGCATACTATTCAAAACTCCAAGCTTGTATGATGCTGTTTAGTCCTTCTGGCAATCTTTCACAATTTCTATGGCAAATATCTCCCCTAAAAATCTACAAATGCGTACACTGAAGCTTATCAATGTAGGACATATTTGCATTTAACTTCCATAATCGTGTCATGTATGCTTTTTCCAGAAATGTCACTCTACTGCCGTTTGCGCACCCCACATGCTAGAAAGAGCCACATCGTCTTATTTTAATGACGTAAAATTTACATTCAAGCTGTCAAAATCTCACATTACTGCGTTTTCATATCACCGAAATGTTTTAATGCAAAATGTCTTTTGATTCTCATGGGCCGGCTTTGTTCTCAAAAGTGGGCAGTCTTCCCAACCCCCCGCAAATGTCAGATTTGCCCAGAAGTTGCCATGGATTCTAATTTGATCCTAGGCAGTTGAAGCTGAGTAGAGGTGTCAGAGGAATTCACACTTCAGTGACAGGGCTGTCCATTGTCCCATGCTGCAGCAATGCTGCTCAGTCTGATGAAGGTGCCACTTTTCACACCTCTGGGCCTTTCATGTGTAAAGGAACTTCCTTTGTCATGGGGCTGCTGGCACATTAGAAGTGCCTGCCTTTGCAAATACTGGTTTGACAGCAATTTCTGGGCCTAGCCATGATGTTGATGTTCTTTTTGTGGGAACAAATAAACTACGCAGAGTGCCATTTACTTATATTTTGGCAGATTTTCTTCCCGACATATTTAGTTTTGTTTCAGGGCATGTTACAGTATTATTTCCATTGAGCTTGTACAATATCAACTCACTGCTTTGAAGAGCAGTTCAACACAGGCTCATTTTACTTTCCCTCGTCATTTACAAATGCGATTTTCCTCGCATCTTTATTCTGAACATTTCCATAGCTCTGGCCAATTTCTAATAGACAGGAAATTTGTTCAAAACAAGGTTTCTTTACAACTAACATATGCAAAGGGAGATAGTTTTGACTGTGTTACTTTGTTGCAAGAATAAACACTTGCTGAACAGACTGAAACAAATTTCTCTGCTCTTTCACAGATTTCACTTGACACACAATGCCTTTCAGGGAGGAATGGGCCTCCTGTGATGGTGTTCATCCTGAAGATAGATGGGCATGAATGTGTTTCACTGTAACCAAACTGTGTAATGTTGAAAAGATGGAAATAGCCCCAGTGCAAAGTCATTTTAAACGCAGAACATTTTCTTTTTCAGTGGGAAGTTTTAAGCTGGGAGCATAACAGCGCTGCCTTCAAATTCTTTTCTTTGGTGCACATGAAGAAAATAAATGCAGCCATTCTCGGGGTGTTCCATGTTCTATCTCACCCCATATGTGCTCAGCAGAGACGGCGCAGCCATTATTTTCGTAACTGCTAAAAGCGCAGTTTTGATGCAAGGGAATTATGTGCTCAGCAGACACAGTGCAACCATTATTTTTGTAACTGCTGAAAATGCAGTTTGGTGATGTAGGGGAGATCTGCTGGGCTGGTAAATCTACCACACAGGAGGTAGTCCCATAGGAGTACTGTCCAGGTAGTCTGCGACTGAGACAGTGCATTTCACTTTGGTAGCTTGAGCCTTTGGTACATTCCCAACATTGGTAAAAAGCTGCCACACCCATGATTCTCTCTGGGTGCTAGAGGTAGGCACTTCCTCATCTTCTTGGTCCCCTTCATTGTCTTTTGAAGTACTGCACTTTTTTTGTTGTGTAGGTCCTCTAGCTGGTGTTGGTGGCTTTTAGGGAGGAGGGATGACAATAGCTGATGCCATTTTTAAGATAAATATCACTTTTGGTGATATTCTTCCAAGTATGTGCTGTGTGCTAGATTGTTAATGGATAATAAGTAAGAATATGTGTAGATGCTGTCCAAGGGTAAATGTTGACCTTCAAAGTTCCTAGATGAGCTGAAAAATGCAGTTTTGAACTGTTCACGAAGCTCAGACCCATTTGGGAAGTTGCGTCATCATGCCGTGCGCGAGCGTGTGGTCACTTGACACTGTCCGGATAGTCCACAATGGCGTCAGACGTTCACAGACATCGACAAACACAAAAACAGTGGAAAAAGTTGCAAAAAGTGTATACAAGTGTTCAAAATGATGCTAGAAGGTAGGGAATGGCAGAGTGTTAGGGTGAAACTTTGTAAATTGGACAAAAATATTTCTATATGTGGATAAGTATGTTATTAGTAAGTTGTAAGAAATGAGTGTGCACTGGTAAAAACCCATGAAATTCCCTGAAAAAGCTTTGTTAAAGGGACATCATGGTTAAGTTGCACTAATAAAAGCCTATGAAATTCACTGAAATAACTTTGTTAAAGGGACATTATGGTTAAGTTTCACTAATAAAAACCTATGAAATTCGATGAAAAATCTTTGTTAAAGGGACGTTATGGTTACAAGGAAAACCGAAAACACCAGCTATTCACCAGTTATGGTAAGCTAAGCAACCATAACCTGCGCCATCACCGTGCACTGCTAAGACTAACACCTAGGACATGAAAGACAACATCACAATTGATGACATTACATATTAAATTAATTTTAGTAATAAACAGTCCCTACAAGGGGTTGCGTTTATAATGTTGGAAACAAAATGTTAGGATTGATTGGGAAACCTATCATGAACTACTTAATGTATTAAAGAATGTACTCATGTAAACAAATCATTATATTCTAGTGTTGTTGTTAGTAGAGGAACCTAATCATGCATACATATAAGCAATGGTTGCAGCATGCACCATAGATGTACAATATTTTTAATCTGGTAATTTCCAATAGTAAAATAATAAATGCTACCTTATGAGAATTTTGAGTAATGTTAAACATTACCCTTGGGGGTCTTCAACACCTGTGCATGCTGTACCTCTGATTTGTACCGCTCCCTGGAAGTTTTTCAAGGGTGGCAACCTTCTCCATAATGGCACTCTTAACTCTTGCTCAGCTGTTAAACACTCTTCCGACATATGCCACCTTCTGGAGGATCTTGATCTCGATGTCCTCGGTCTCACCTTGGTGCGGTAGGAGACATTCTCCTCTCATTTAATAGCTTATTATTCGTCGGATGCATGCAAATCCTGTGACGGATATATTTTCTGCACTTCTAATCCATTTTCCTCATGGCTTCTTCCTCTTTTTGCTAGTTATGCACTAATGCTTTACTAGCTTGTGTAGTATTTTTGTGTGCCTGTTTCTCTCTGCTTCTAAGACGTTGCATTGCTTCCTTCCTCCAATCCCTAACAATGTCAAATGCTGCCGGTCTCGCTTTCTTTTGCAACAGCACAGTTTTTTAGATACCCAAATCTAGCTATCCCAAAACTCCCCATTTTCGTCCACTGAAGTTCTGATTTATGTCTGGTTTGACGATGCCAAATAGTTCTTCCGAGAGAGGGGCGCTTGCTACTTTTGTCAAATAGTATTAAACACTACAGCCCCTATACCGTATTTCACAAACATATCATATGCCATCGATCCTGTCGGTGGCGCCGGTTGAGCATGTTCCAAATCATTCAATTGTCTTCCCCTACAACAAAGCGTTGCCCAACAGGATGACAATTTACTAAAACCAGACTAAACAAGCATTTCCACCAGGCCTATATTTGAAGGCATTGAAATGAAATCAAAACAACATCAGGCAGAGCACTGTCGGTTTGAAACAGACTCACCTGATTCCAAAGCGAGATCTCTCATCATATCAATTGAACACGTATGTGGCTGGCCGTCTTCCCAAGAAGCCTCTAGACAGAATCTCTTGCCGCCAGGACTTCTAGGCGAAACGTGGCGTCCGGAGATCGTAAGCAGCAGACTGCAGAGGAGTCACATCTCAAGATGTGCAGGGGCCCCTGATACTCCGATCTCAGTACATTCACTCCGTCCTCGCCAAGCGATGGGTCCTGGTCGTAAGAGCCCACGTTCCGGGTGCCATTCTGTTAATCCGAAAATGGGAGGCTACTGTAAAACAATGAAGACACGCTAGTCACGAGGAACAAAGGTATAAACAACATTTTATTCATCCTCGAGCACGGACTGACTTTTGCATATGAATGGTATACAAGCATGTTAGGGAGAATTCTATGTAAAGGCTAATTTCCCAAACCTAGTGAGTCCCCCAGCAGCTTTGCTGGATTTTTGGGGTTTATTTCTTTCTCCTGCTAAGAGTGAGACTCTTTTCCTCCCACTCTTAGAAATGATTTGAGGTGTTCCTTTGACTTGGTATGTGTTTTATGGGCTATGGGGTCCTTTACCCCATAGGGCTTCATGTGTTTTTGGTATGTGGGTTAGACAGCACCCTCCGTGCAGTAACACAGGGGTGTCGTAGCAACCCCCAAACATAGACTCCATACCCTGGGACTGACTAGTGTCTCCCAGGGCATGTAAAGTCACCATTCGCTTTACTAGTCTCAAATTGTGAACAGAACCAGTACAAACCATCCTATTGTGGACGTACTGGTCGGGGCAATTCGATTGCCCCGGGGTCTGTTGTTCGAGGGGGCACTGTCCAGTCCCCCCCGTCCGAGTTTTGGCTGGTGGCAGTGGATACTACTTTTTGTATTCGACCGTGAATATATTCCTATGGGATTTTCCCATTGTTCGAGGCTACCACTTTTTAAAATAGCCTCGAACATACCGCCGGTTTATTAAATGAATATAAATTCACCGGTTGGTATTTTTTGCCGAAACTTGGTTCCAAAATGGCGTTTGTGTTCGCTTCTGTGACTCCAACCCAAGTCGAGCCCTTTGTTCCACTTTTTGGCGGGCTTCTCCACAGAAGCCTCCAAAAGTGGTGCCACTCTGTCTGGGTACCACAGAGGGTGTGGGAGGGGGTTTAGGCACCCTGGACTGAGTTGCCTCGGCAACTCAAGTCACACTCTTGTGTTATTGGCCCAAGTGGCGTGCCGCCCGGCTCACCACTTAGCATGTTTGAGTGACAGCTAGGCTGAATGAATGGGGGTTTTCTGCATAAAAGCAGGGCTTTGGGGACTGGAACTTCAGAAGTCACCACAGGACCTAAAGAATCAGAGGAGGGAGAAGCCGAGCCGACCTGCAACGACGACACCACCGGTGGAGCCCTGCTGAACCGTCTCACCACTTTTCCCGACGACAGAGGAGATCTCCAGTCCGGAGAGTCTTCTTCCTTTGACTGGTGGGGATAACCAGTTTGCCCGTCTTTTCGCCTTCCTGCACCATCTCGTGGCCGCCTTGCCCGTGCCAAGCACCCCAGCAACCGGAATACCATGGTTTACCACTACCGTGAAGAAAAGGGTGGTACCTTGTAACCGGGAAACTCTGCGGCTGGTTTCTTCCCTGGCAGCGCAACGACCTTCAGCTTTCCTCCACGTCGAGACCTCCTCTTCCTCTGGACGAAAGACCGACTTGCAACCGTTGCCAAGAACAACTGCCCCCGCTGGAGCGTTCTTCCCCCTTTCAGGTACTGTGTCCCGCCGGGCTTCCCTTGCGACAGATCGTTCGGGGTGACAGTAAATCCTCGACTTTCTAACCTGGGTTAGCCTGGGACCTGTTAACTAACCTTTCCTGACTTGATCTCAATCTTTTGGTAACTTTCTACAAAGACTATTTGGGCATAACCCCACTGTGTGATCCTGGACACATTTTGCTTGCTCTCTCTAAGAGTGGGCCTGGCATTTGAACTTCATTGCTCTCCAGTAAACTTTGCCTAACCTGCCTCACTGTGGTTCTTTGAAAAGTATTGAAATTTGTGTGCTTTCATAACTCTGCCTTTTTCCCTCCCTTTTTAATAACTTATTAGAGTGCCATCTTATGTTAAGCGCTCACCTCTGTCTGAAAGTAAGTGGTGTTTCTCATTAAGACTTGTCTAATAAGTAATTAGGGTTGTATATATAGAATAGTGACTGTGTGTTGAATTTACTTACCTCTTTGTTCTAGTGTAGTTTACAAGTGTGTCTTTAAATAAATAATTATATACTTTTACACCAAAGCTCTGGTCAGTGTTTGCTTGTGCTACTGTATCTCTGTACCTATTGTGTATACTCTATATGCTGCCTAACTCATCTTGAGAGAAGTCTGACTGCTCAGCCACAACTACCAGGTAAATCTGGGTGGTACAGACTGCTACCAATTGGGTTTACTGCCAACCACCTGTAGTCCTAAATCTTTTGCAGTGGTCCCTAAGGGAACTGCATAGGTTTCTGCCTAACAAAGCATAGGAAAAGTGAGCCCCAACTTGTGTGCATACGGATGTTATATACAGTTTTACAATATCATGACAAATTTGGGCTAGCTCATCACGTGATAATTGCTTGTGACCTAAATACCCATGTACGTGGGCAATTCTCCATGGTTACATGTGGTTGAACACTCCATGTCACCCTGCAGACTATTTACTGCCTAAAAGCAAAGAAAGAAGGATGTAGGAAGATATTGTGTTGTTCAGTACAAGGTAACATTCCTCGCGCTACTTTATCTATGTTATGCTAAGCTAAAAGTTCAGTCTGCATGTCTACTCAGTAGCTTGTTCATTTTAGCAACAGAATATGTTGTAAACTGTGCTTCGCTTTAACAGTCTGGATGGCACATTCACAATTAACTGCGGAAAGCAAGACAGTCAGGAAAGACAGAATGGCACCTAATTCACAGTTTACCTACATTCGTGCCAGTGCTCCAAGGTTATCTGTTTCAGGGTTTAGCGTGCTCTGTGATTCTTAGCATTCCTGTGTGGGGGCAGGTTTTAGGGAAGCTTCCGAAGTGGTGACTGTGTGAGCTTCCACCGCGTTCAGAGTGAAAACTCGGAAATAAGGGCAAAGCAGCCAAGATGGTCGTTTTCGGAAACCACAATCGCGCAGTTAAATGTGTATGTTCAATGTGTATGTGCTTAGCCCAACATTATAATGCAAGATATATCTCCTTTTACAAAGAAGGCTCCAGCCAGTCTGTCCTGGACTTCCCCACAATACCATATATGGAACATTTCACCCAACAGCCAGTCAGGGTAAGGGACAGAGTCAGGGATTCCCAGGACTTTGGGAAAACAAGGAAACAGGCAATAAAAAGCAATAGGCCATAGGGGGCATCTTGTCTCCTATCAGGAATCAACTGATTCCAATGGCAGAGCCTGGGTATCCCAAAATGGAGGATGGAGTGCACCTGTCAAATTCAGCATGAATCTGCCACAAGCCCATACCCTGCTCTGTGGGCCACACACAAGTGCCCAAAAACATACAATAGGGGTTCAGGGTTGTACTCCCACCCATGGGTGCCATACGGGTATCCCAAGGGTCTTTTCACCAAACAAAAAAGAGGAAGAGCTGAATTGCCAGGAGTCCATAAGGACTCCTGCACAGAAAATAACACATAACACACATGATAAAAGGACTACAGGATAAGGACATGGAGGCCCTGTCCCTACAATGCATTTCCAGCATCACAATGTGCTCAAAGACATTGTTTTCTAAAGAGGGTCCATTATTTGAGCGCAGCACTTCGCACATGTCCCATTTGGGAAACATCTCTCATACAAGGACATTTTCAGCTGATATGGCATTTGGATGTGTGCATGGACCTGCTTCGATCCAGCAGGAAAATGGGCATACAACTACGATCATATATTTGTAGCTGATGTCATTTTGGAGCATATTTACATAGACAATGTGCAAATGCTGAAATGGTCCAGTAGGACGGGGTATTGCTTTTCTCACCATTCTCAGTGTATGGCCAGCAGTAAACCTTTCACACGTCATAAAATTTATGACAAATTTGTCACATGCTCTTTAAGATTTGGGTCAAACCAGTCATCCAAAATGGTTGCTGCAAGACATTCTTTGGTGTACTGGGTAATGGAGCTGTTCCAGTGCAACCTTTTCCAATGTGACAACCCTGAATGTATTTTGTTGTCATGTAGGTAGAGTCAGAGTATACTGTCACCGCCTCCTCTTCTTGCTTCTCAAGTGGTAGTAAAATAATGGCTACCAATTCTGCTGCCTGTGTTGAAAAATGTGCTGGCAATCTTGTGCTCTTCACAACCTCGAATCTCCCATGGTCTATTGCCTCACCACTGCTGTCCCACTATTTCACAATCCACTGCTCTGGTTGATCGTCGATGACCCATCAATGAAAACAACCACACCCCTTCCTAGGGGTTTTTCTTTGATGTTGGGTATGTGATTAAAATCAGTATCAGTGACACAATCATGGTCATTAGCCCCTCTTCCACTGGTTCCGCTATGAACCTTGCTGAGTTCACTCTGCGACACCTAACAATTATTGTCAATGGATTTGAGATTATGACCCAATGCTCTCTGGGTTGTCAATGTGCTTTGTAGGCTTCTCAAGTATGGAAAAAAGAGCATGTTACTGAACAACCTATTATAACAGTCACTGACTTGTCAATAGCAAAGGTTGATGCAGCCAATGCTTGTTCGCATGGGTAATGACTTCCCATTACTGGGTCTAGGATCCCTTTGTAATTTGCCAGTGGTTTGTTTCCAAATTATGTACTCTCTGCGAGGATGGCTGTCATCACAACTCTGCCTGCCTGATAACTCTTTTCAATTAACTTAATGCATTTTCCATCTTGCTTGTCCATGCCAAGTCTCTATTCTCTTCCTGCGCTTCCTTTAGTTCATATAAAAGTGACCTAACATACATGCTATAGTGAAAGACCCACTCACTGCAATAATTGAATAGTCACAAAAACTGTTGCATCTCCTTCACAGTATTCGGTCTAGCTGTCCTGCTGATTGCTTCTGCTCTTTCAGGTGTCACCTTCCTGCCTTCTTTTGATATTTTCTGGCCTATGTACAACTCTTCTTCCTGGAAATATTGCAATGTTTCCTTGTCCAATTTGTATCATTTCTCAGCCAAAGCTGTCAATAATTTCACTGAATCTTTCCTGCACTTTTCCTGTGTTGCACTACAAACTAATAAATCATCCACGTACTTTATGACCTTGCTGTCAGTTTGGATATTTCCCAGGTCCATTTGCA
Source organism: Ambystoma mexicanum (assembly GCF_040938575.1). NCBI lineage: Eukaryota > Metazoa > Chordata > Amphibia > Caudata > Ambystomatidae > Ambystoma > Ambystoma mexicanum. Next base: position 735,639,889 of record NC_090934.1, on the reverse strand, counting down.
GCACACGATTGAAGACACAGGGGGACTCACAGTACCCCTGTGGTAAATGGAATGTTGTAATCGCATTCAGCGATAAGTGCAAGGTCAAATATTGCGACTGTTCATGCAAGGGAATGGAGAAAAAAGCGTTCTTCAAATCAATCACTGTGAAATATTGAGCTGTCGATGGTATGTTGCATAATATCATTGCCTGATTTGGCACTAGTGGAAACTCAGCCTCAACAATATTATTCAGAAGGCATAAGTATTGTATAAAGCTCCAAACCCCCCCCTTGTGATTTCTTTATGGGGTACACTGTCTTGTTGGATGGATGGTGATTCTTACGCTAATATCTCTTCTGTTGCTGGTTATGCTGTCCCTTTTTCTTCTTATGACATTTCCCTTCCCCTTGACTAACAGCGTGTGTTTAATCATGATGTCAGCAACTTCCTTATGGAGTCTCTCTATACTGCTCTCCTTTTCATTTTGCACTCTATCTCTTTCCTTTTCTTCCTCTCTCTTCTGTCTCTTTTCTCTCCACGTCATCCTCTCATCTACTCCCTTTTTCCCTCTCCTCTCTTTCTTATTCTCTCTGTTCCTCTGCCCTCTTCTCCTTCTCTGCCTCCTAGTCATTGCTATCTCCCCTTGTTGTCTCTTTACTTTCATTGATGCTCTTTCTGTCAAATTTCAATAATATCTGCACTCCTATCCATTTGCCTGACACAATCGTTATCTCATCTCCCTCATACTACATGCTTTTCTCTTTCAGACACTCCTCATCTGCTTCCATTAACTTTGCTTGCACTCTGTGTTGCGCATCAGATTCCCTCTGTATTAACGCTGGCCTCTGCCTGTTCGCTTTCTCGCCTCTCATACTGTCCTCATCACTATACGCTGGGGGCGCATATATGGGATTGGAATACCCTGCAGCTGCCTTTAATGGGTATAATCTCTGTACAATTGTGGATGGGTCACTTGTTTGAGGAAGAGGAGGGGCAGGAGCCGTGGGCTCTAAACCCATTTGATTGTGCTGATTAAGCATCCATTCTTTTTTATTCAGCTCCTCCTCCACTCTCTCCTCGAACATTCTGCATAGTTCAAGAATACTCAATCTATTTTGTCATTGTTTTCCCTTATGGGTGGCATCTAGATATGTGCAAATATGTTGCAGCACCAATTTCGAATGAGTGCCGTCTTGTGGCCATGGCATAAACATTTTGCCAGCCATATTTTTAACCCACTCAACATGGTTTTTAAGAATGGTGGTTTCGTATCTGGAAAGGGTCTTACATAAATGAGCAATACGGGTGTCTGCCATGCTGATAATTCAAAATGCAACAACCCTCGCTCCCCTTATTTACATTCTTTTTTCAGACCCCCTCCCTACAATAACTTCCCCAATGTTACCACACCCACGTCTCTCTCTAAGACCAAGTCCTCAATAACCCGCAATCCTTCTTTTAAGCGCCACAACAAACAGCACTTATGGTCCAGTCCCCTTTACCTGGTCCACAACGCCAATTCACTTCTCCTACCAACACAAATAAAATCCACCTAAATAACCCCAAAACACAAATCTGGTGCCTGCAAATAATAATACAAATCAAAATATACCTAGCTTCCCAAATAGAGGGTGATCCTTCTCTTTATCTCTGTTCACAAACACTCTGCTTGTCAAAGGTATACAGTCCATTCACATTTTTACTTCTCATAAATCACCAACACACACAAATCCCAAACTCCTGGCTTTAACATGCACCATTTATACTCACATCCACAGATCCTCTGAGAATTTCAGGCGTCAAGTCTCCTCTACTTGCCTGCTCCCCTTCATGCCCAGCGGGTCAGCCAGCAGGGACGGGGCAGGGCTCGGCCATCAATAATGGTACCTTCCAACCTTTCTTCTCAGATGCATATTTATCTCTGCTCTCCACAGACCTCTGTCACTGTCTGAGGGGATGCGTGAGGAGCCTTGATTGTCCAGACGGTTCTTGAGAACCATCCTCTTCTACCATGTGTTAAGGAGGTGCTGAGGATCACACAATCAGTCAGGAAAAATCCACAATTATGGAGGACTCGGGTGCATGTCAAAACCCGCTTTATTCAAACAACAAATCTAAGCTGACACAGCATACAAGCATCTCCTCTTGTAGCTCTCATATTCCAGAAGATTACAAGCTGGTTTTGTTACACCATTGCGTCTGAAATGGCATAACATTACTTTATCACTTTTTAAGCCTATGGGGAATCAGGATTGGTTAGTAGGTCGAGCTACACATAGAATGTTTAGAGGCTAGTCACTTAATTGATGGATATCTATCTGATGGCACCACCTGGGCCCATCTTCCCTACACATACAATTTCTAATGCACCATTATAGGGTTTATTAATTGGTTGGCGCTACCCATCATGGGCTGTGTGGTAAGGGGACCTGTTATTGGTTGACATCTAACCTTGGTCATTTTGACAAGACGTCAAGATACATGAGAGACACAAGTGGGGGAAGAGATTTCTACGGTTTGCCATATTTCTAATTAAAGAATACCCCTAATTATCTCAAGGTGATGAGACCTCCTTTATTCTTAGAACTTGGCCTTGTGTACCATCTGGTGCCTGTGTGCATGGTAAAGGAGTTCTGCACATGGTCTATCTATGTTTGGCACATCATTAATAGGCAGTGTTTTTCATATATGGGTCACGTGCTAAGAGAGTGTATTTCCTTCTATTTATTAAGGTTTTACCTCATCCTAACATGCATGTTGCGTTCTTTGTGACCACTCATGGCGCTGTTTGGTTACTTTCTATGAACACTTTTGGCGTGCTTATCTTGCACACATGGACATCAAGGCTTGTTATTATGCTCTTATTAACTTGATTAAGGGAGCAGTCTATCATGCCTCGTCCTGGGAACTGTTATCTGGTGTCAGCATTCTGCTCATCCATGACTTCCTGCCTAATACCTGCCCTTGGCTATTGCTGTGTAGTACTGCTTGGGTTCTGCTCGAATATGTGTTTCTGTAGATTCAGCCTTTTTGAGTTTTCCAAGGCCTTGAGACCTTTGCTCGTTCTGAGACATGCTTTGGCATCTGCCCAATTACACTCTTGCTTCCATGCCAGCGAGCAATATTCACGTGTCGTTCATGTTACATTCACTTTATACATTGGTCATGTTAATGTTCTTCATGTCCTATGGATGCTATATTAGTATTCTTCATGTCTAAATTCATATATTACCTATTGTACGTGTTCTTCCTGTGGAGTGCATGTGTTCTTCGTGTCTAATGCATGCACTTCTGCTATGTATACTTTGTGTGTATATGTATAGTTATCTAGTTACTTTCTATCTTTCTATAGTAACACTATCTGTCACTATACTAGTCAACTCATCTAAATTATTCATAACAGTAATGTTGTGGCTGTAGTTGGTCTCCTCTTCTTTCCCTGGGCTCTTGGGGTGGTAGGGCTGTCTCAGTTGGTAATGTTTCTCACCTGGACGATACTGGTGAGAGGCAGGGATTGGAATTGGTACTTGTATATTCATCTGTGTAGGGGCAGTGGATATTATTGCCTGTGTATTCATCTGTCCCATTATAAATATGAGGTAGAGTGGTTGGAAGGTGAATGTCTAGACATAATATGTTATGACAGTATCTTGAACATGCACAGGAAAGAGAAAAAAGTCATTATTGATGTCACCAAAATGAAATACATGGTATGATTATTTAGGAGCCCCAAGAGGCAAGGTACTCTCTGGTAGACATCACATAATAAAACAAGAGGGGAAATGATCCAGGCAATCGTTTCTCTTCTTCAAAGATATTAATCTTTATTTGCCAATGGTAAATAAAGCAAAGACTTTGGGCCATAAGAAGCGATCAAACTCTTCAGATTTTAGACAATCGTTTCTGCCAAAATCTACTTGGAATCCTAAAATCTGCTACTTCTCTTGTGGTGGATAGTGGGTTTGGGCTTTCATATTAAGATATTGAGCTGAAACTGGAACCTACTAAAGTGTTTCTAGATGTTTGTTAGCAACCCTGCTGCTGTGATAGATTTCAAAATTCAATTATGTCACTGGAAAGTTAAGAACAGTCCATGGGTGAAATATGTAACTACTGGTGTTAGAGCTGTTAATGCACCAAATATAATGAATAATCATGATGGTGCAGTTCCAATAACAAATACGCATTGCCAATGCCAACAGTTTGGGCTATTGTGTAGGCATGGGAAACCAATTTTCCAGGTACTACCATAGTGGTAGTAACTGGCCATCAATGGTTGCAGCTGCAAAATGGTGCGAGCACCTGGGTACATAATAGCAGTGCTTGGCAAATGCCTAAAACCAATTCACAAGCTAAAACTATTGGCTTTGCCAATGATTGTTTTAAGAGGACTTCAGTGAAGGAAATGCACAGTACTTATAAATCGAGTGGCCAAAGGCAGACCTGATTTAGACATGTTTTATTACACCTGGAGCACTTTTCCAGCTCCAGTCGTTAATTCTGAGAAGACTGGTTTGTAAAAACACTGGCAGGCAGTTTGAGCACAAAGTTGGTGGTAACTCTTGATAAAGCCAGCTCAAAGAGATGTCTGGAGAATGTGTTTTTAGGCGGGTAGAGGCAGGAAATGAATGGGAAATCACCATAAGCATTAGCATAGCCAAGGGAAGTCAATGGGTGGGCAAATAACACCTGAAAATGGTGTGTCCCTCCTCATATGCCATTTATCCCTGTCTGTACTCCATGAAATAGTTTCAGCTATGCAAAAACTAAAAGGAAACCGAAGGAAAATCAGATCTCCCTGGAAACAATATACAAAGCAAAGAAAATGTGGAACTTGAAAAGATAGTGAATAATTCTATTTTAAAGATATTCATATTTAATTCGATAAAACCATATGCAATCTGTTCTCCATTTCTGTTATGATTGTTTTATGGTGACAAGGCTCTGGCTCCATATGTTGGATTTAAGGTCTGTATCAGCTGAAGGCTCCTTCAGTGGAATGGAATTGCCTTCACACATCCCAGAGACAGCATGTCATCTTCTTTTTTAAACCCAAAAAGCACAAATATAAGAAAATCAATACTGATCACGATTTGGATCGAGTGTAAATGTAAACAATTACAACCTGCCTTCTTTTTATTTTTTGCTGCACCCTCTGTGAGTGATGCTTGGGCTCTGCATCAATTCTTAGGAAAAGCTTTGAGTGTTGTGTAAAGGTTTTTTGGGCATATTACCTTAAATGTGTAAAAGATATTTTTTTATAATGGATTTTTTGTAACTGTGATTAATACCCAGAGGTTTCTAAGCGCGAACCTGTGTTGCTCTGCATCGTCTTGCTTCCAAGACAAGCGCGTTGCTTTGATGGTTTTTTATATGGAATTCGCCCAGATACAGTACATGTATATGTTTGCATTTCACCTGGACTTCCTCTTGTGAAGCACCAGGGTCATTTGCAATCTGACAATGTTCTCTGACCACAGACCCTCGCGGACTGTTGGCATCGCACTAAAACTTCTGACTGCTTTTACGGGCTCCATTTGCAGTTTACTCTTTCAAAGACTAATTGCTACATGAAATCTTTCTGGCAGCTGGGTACTAATCGATGTGTGTAGACATGTGCTTGAGGTTCGCTGCAGTGCGCGGCAGCAATACTTTTTACACCGAGCAACAAGTGAGCAGCTAAGAACGCGTTTCCATTTGATTAGCCACCGAGGCTGCACGGAATACGAGCATGTTCGCACAGGCACGTTGGGAAATGGCACAAACGTACAGTGATGAGATTAAAAAAAATAAAAAAATAAACAATTCAGATTGTTGATAAGTAAAGTGATGTCACACAATCTGGGTGAAAGGCATTTGCAGCAGGGAAAGCATGTTGTTATATACTTTCATGATGTCCGTCTGTGGCATCCAGGAGCACAAAATAATATCACGTTTTAATACAGCACTTCATCCAGATTCTCTTGCTTCTAAAAGCTAATGGGTGCAATTGTTACAAAATGTGATGTATTATTTTTACTGTGCCATATAGTTTATATTTAACTGTTCACACAAGACAAACATGCTATCATTAGAACATAAGTCATTAAAAAAACACCAGTAAAAGTTAAATACAAGATTAAACCAATTTAATAAACCTAATAGAAATTATTATCAGTGAAATTTGATTACCACCTAACATGCGTATCCAAAAATCAGGCTTAGATAAGGAAAACATGCACACATTGCGAAAAATTCTCTGGTCTCAAATTCTCCAGAACACCACAATCTATCAAAATTGCTCCAGAGTTTCAATCTTACTAGTGTGTTTACACAGGTGACAAGTTCTTTCACTATGCAACACCTGCGCTCTTGCACCCATGAATAAATTCAAACTAAGCTTCAAGAAATCTTTTCGAAGATATCTACGGAGAAACGTCCGTGGATAACTTGGGGGCACCGACTGTTTTTTTTTCTTCAAATTTCCCCATGACCTTAAACAGAATATACTGGGAGATAGCTTCAATGGTTTTAACCCAATCCCAGTCCCAAAGAGCTTTTTTGATAAATCAGGATTATTAATTAGTGTGGTTTCAAAAGAGGTAATTACGAGCAAAACTTTACTACAATACGGATTCCATTTTGTAATAATGCTCGAGTGACCTTCCTCAAATAGCTATTTCAATTAAGAAAACACAGATTTGATTTTATTTATTTGTAAAGCGCAGCCGAGCCCTGAGGCAACTGGCCGCTAGTTTTACAGGTTACAATGACCTGTTACAGGTTAGAATGACCTGATGGAACTAAGGTTTTCCAATTCAGCAACAAGAGTTACCTGATAAAAGCCTCAAGAGACAATAGTCTGAGTTTTACTTAAGCGTTACTACCCGATCCTGTTGGCCAGATCGGGTGGTATCGGTCCAGGGCCTGAGTTAAAAGCCTGAGCGTAGCAAAGGTGTTTAACGTGGGTCCCTGGGCCGATACCACCTGATCCGGCCCATCAGAGAGGGTAGTAACATTATTAGCACCCCGGGTTGCCTATCTGGTAACCTGGAGTGTTGAGAGCAAATTATTTTGTTTGAATCGCGGTGTCCGGTTCATTCAAACAAAATACTCACTAAACATGGCCATCATCTTTTTTTTTTTGCTGTTTTATTTGTTTTGTGTATTTGTCAGCGCCCTGATGCCTTAGGGTCAGTGGATCTGCGCTATATAAATCCTAAATAAATAAATCATGGATCTGAAAGCTGGGGCTCATTGAGCCCCTCTTCCATTTCCATGGTGGCCACAGAGGACACCGGGAGGAAGCAGCAGCGGTGTGTGCCGGCGCAAAATCGGGTAAATGGGCTGGGGGAGGTTTAAAAAAAGAAAGGAGGGCGGGTGAGGGGAAGATGGTGGCGGGGGTAGCAGCCCTTGGTTGGCTCGGAACGCAGGCTTGCATCAGTAGATACGGCCCGCACTCTGAGCAACCTGATTGGTTGTACACCCATTCCAGGGTGCTAATTAATAATATTACCCAATTTATCGATCTCAGAAGATTGAAGGACTGTGCTGGCCCTGGCCAGACTAAAGACTGCATAAAAGGCACACTGGTCCCACGTCTCTGGGGATCAATTCACCCAGAATAAGAAAATAATATGAATGCAGCAACATTACCAGTGAGTGGCAGCAATACTATTTTTAGTACTTAATTTTAGAGATGTAATGTCACCCACATGTATACCACAGCATGGCGGAGCTATGGAAGGGCGGAGAAGCTGGTCGCCCCCTCTGCACTCTGATAGCCTATTTGCCCCTTCTCTGCCACCCAATGGGCCAGTGGTCGTGCCCGCAGCAGAGCCTGGTAGCTGGTCAAGACATGAGACTCTACTCGCTGACTGAATTCGGAGGAGCTCACGTGAAAGCCTCCTGACCAAGAAGAAAACGGCTCAGCTAGAAATTGGCAGTGTTAGTTGAATCCAGCTATGGAGCTACTCTCCATTAACATAACAATGGACGCACAAGTAGAGAACTAGGAATCCAAAAGTCGTTTTTAATGGCATACTTAAGGGTAGAAAAATTGACAGCTACAGACATCTAAATCTTGATGAAGGAGTTAAGAAAGCACATCGATCCTGATTGAAATTGCAAAAAGGGGATGCCATGAGGGAAGGTAGCTCAATGGATTTTTTGAGGATTAACCAATTTTTTAATTTTTTTTTAAATACAGACGCAGCATTGGCCCTACATTTCAAACAGCATAAATACACCATAACAAATTAGATCCAGAAACTCAAAGATATGAGCAATTGGTACGCTACAAATACCAGCATGCCTTGCTCGAAGTAGAGAGAGAAACCAGATGACCAGGATGAATGTGCCACAGTTCATTTCACCATGAGGTGCACCTTGAGAGTGAAAACGTTGAAATAGTGTGCCAGTTTGTCTGAAGGGTAATAATGAGTTGCTTTTGATTTAAGATGGTAAAAAAGAATAACTTACTAGTCGAGATCATAAAAGGCAATAATGATGGTGCGCATTGCAACAGAGGTCAGGTTGAGACTCTCCAACTGTGATGTTGTAGGAGGTTTGGTGGGACTGCAGCAATACACACTAAAGAAAGAGCTAAATGATAAATCTACAGAAGTGTGAAATCCAGTTTCATGTTTACGCTCACATTGCGCCTCTTTGCTTGTTTTCGATTATCTTAAAAAGAATGGCGCAAATAGCGAATTCTTGATTAGTTTTAAATGTTCACTGACTCTTAGAAATCCATTAGAATGTAGACCATGTCTTCCTTGGAATGGGTGCACAAAATATGTGAGTATCAAGCCATTTGCCCTCTCTGGGAAAGTACCAGCCCTGACACTAGGGGGCAGTTGTGCTCTGTCCGATGTCCCAGAGTTGTGAATAGTGGGGGAGTAGAAAGGGGCAGGGATGCATAAAGCTGAATGCTGTGGGGACCATAGCATAAGCAGGTGACCATGGGATGTGTTTACTTTCACTGTCTTGAAAGTACAGTCATAAACCACAACTTGTTTAGGCACATATTGCGTTCTATGCTGGTAAACATAAACTTCCATTCAGGAGGGGGAAATAAAGCTACGATTATACTGGTTGTGTCATAAATGTTACTGCAGGATTGCTCTATATAATAAAAGGTTGATAGATTACTTCAAACATGCACGAATCACATAATCAATGTAGTGTAATAGCTCAAGAGTTTTTGTCCAGCCTTGCTTTCTTCACTATTCACAAGCCTTTTACCTTCCTTCTATGTCTCCACCACAGCCCCTCTGATAAGGCCCCAACCCACAAACGTGGGTGCAATCTCCTTAGTACTGTTATTTTTCTTCATTTATAGTACTGTAAAGTATCATATGCTGGCAAAACCAAACTACCCCTCCTGACTTGTGCCTTTCTGCAAACATACTTCGGGAGCGTGGTACCTACACACAGCATTCCATAGATGCTGCCCACCAGCAGCCCAGACACTGGGGCAGGAGGGAAGGTCAGGAGATGGCAGACCTCACTGGCGCTTGTTGGGATGCACTGATTTAGAAATCAGTGAGGAGGTCAGGGCCATGGTTGTGGCAAGGGCAGGCACAGAAAGGGGAATTGCACTGGCTCGTAAATAATACAATGTTGCATTTTTGCTCTAGCCCAGATTAGGACCGCCTGTATCACTGTTACACACTCCAATGGGCAATTAGCACTCAGTGCTATGCTGGCCATTCTAGACAAGGAATAGGAGTGAATGGAGCAGCTATGACCTGGCATTGTGTGTTGCTGTGGAACTGGAACCATCATTGTGCCTCTGGAAGTGAAACCATCCCTTTTTGACTGTCCTTTGCAACCCTCCAACTTTCAGTCAGGGCAGTGGAGGCGGTGTCTGTTGCCCTATGAGAAAGTGAGTTCCATCTAGCCCAGAGTAGATTGTAAGGTAAGTAATTGTAAATGTGGGATCAATTGTAAATGTGGGATCAGTCCCTGTTGGTGCGCTCGTGACCACTCTCGATTGATTACAAAACCAGCCGATAGAATTAGTTCTGATATCCTGGCATCAAAACAAATCCTACCCCCTCAAACTTCCCACAAATTAGATTGTAAGGTACCTCCTAATCGATCTTTCATTTCTCCATGCATGCAGTGTACCATGCATTTTAGGCTTTATCACACGTGTACGCAGAGCTGTGGATGGTTCATCAGAGCCACAGTCTTTATTTGTTATTCATGTGTTACATATTTTGGAGCAGCACGGATAGCTTAGTGGGCTAATTCACCTGCTGCAGAATCTTTGGGAAACATACAGAACAGATTCAAATCCTAAATTATTAATAACACCCATTATTTAGAGTACTAACATTCAGAAAATCGTGTTCATTAGCACTATATAAACCCAAAGTGTTTACCATTAGTTTTGCGTCATTCGTTTGTCGCCTTAAAAAATATATTTTTGGCTGTTTGAATTTTCCGTCCCTTTGGTTCCTTATTACTAAGTTACTAACCATCATGTCAGGGCTCTGCCTTTATATAGCTGCGTTTTTTGAATCAGGTCTAAAATGAGGTCTAAAATAAGAGGCCCTCTCAAGAGTAATGAGCACTAGCACTGCATACATTGTAAGGGTGTAGAAGGAGGAGGCTGACACACAGGTAACATGATTGTTGGCATAGACCTGTATTGGTTCAAAATAAAGAGGAAACCTATCTCTCCCCAACTCTAAGAGGGGATTCCCTGCCTCTGCTAAAATGAACTAAGGGATCTGTCCGAATGTCCATATAAATGAGAAAAAAAACTAAAAAAAGAAAAAAATTTTTTTAAAAAGAGTCCTCCGTCGTGTGTCAAAATGCCTACTTCTATCCCTTAGACTAGCAACTAAACTAAAGAGATACTGGATATTCTTGCTCCAGAAGAATGGCTCCCTTCTTCTGTACACTGGGTTATTGTTCCAGTTGGCAGGTGGGATCTGCACCTGTGAGTATGGCTCCCTTCTCTAGGTCTCAGTTCCTTTCCAGGATACAACACAACGTTCCAGCTTGAGATGCTGTAAAGTTCTCAGTTCAAACTCAAATGCTGCAACTCAAACATCATTCCTTATTGCCCTTCGTTTTACTCACCATTGGATTTCTGGAGCATGTCTCCCTTCTCCAGTTAGCAACTCAACACTTTGACAGTGCCAGGGGAATGATGCCCTTCCCCGGGCCTTCTCCTGCTTGGTTTCACGATACACAACATCCGGGGGGTATGGCTTCCTTCCCCTTAGCTCTCCTGACTTCACAGTACAAAACACAAGGGGGTATGGCATCCTTCCCCCTGATCTCACATGACTTGCAGTTTCACAGTGATATGGGGAATGCCCATCTTTCCCGGACCATTCCCAGGCTCTTTACCACAGTTCACTAAGGCTGGGGGAATGACTCCCTTGCTCTGGTCTTCCTTAGATTTTGTAAGGTAGCCCACAATGCCAAGGGGAATGTATCCCTTCCCCTGGCCCTTTGCTTTGACTTGCAAATCTTTCACTGGTTTCTCAATACCATGGGTGCGGATCACAGACCCCTATTTCTTTCTCTCTCTGCTGTGGTTAGACCTGGTTCATGTACCAGGCACTGCGAGGTAGAAGATGGTTTAAGAGAATCTTCTCTTTGGGTACGGGTCCCTCTTCGCAGGATTTTGGCAGACCTAGTTTGGCAGTGCCAGGTACCGACGCAAGGAAGATGGCTTAGGAGACTTCTTGTTATGGGTTGTGCGTCCCAGACCCGTCTTTCTTTAATCTTCCACCGCTCGGGGGCCCAACCAACCATCCTGGTCACCCAAAGCTCTGCAGGGTGCTTACTGGTGTCCTTCGGGCTCATGTGGGCTTCTCTCCCTTCCCGTTCGGATCTCTCTAGGCTTGTCCAGGGTTTGCGGTGTCTCTGCAGCGTTCCCCTGTTCTCGGGCTGCGCATCTCCTACTGACCGCACGTACCAGCTTCCTCGATCGGCTGGTTGCCCGTTGCTTCTCCCCCTTTGCCAATCTGTCCACGGCAGACCTTTCAGAGACATGTCAGATTGCGGGTAAGCATCCACTCTCTGCTCTCCTGGCTTCTCTGGTCTGTCTGGCTTCGAATCTCCAGATTTCTCCAAGGCAGGTTTGACAACATTAGTTGTCCCTCTTCTCTTTTGTTGACAGGTTGTTTCATGCCTCCTCTGACATAGGTAGAATGCTCGCTTTGGTTCTGCGGGGCCATCTGCACAGCTCTGCGCCTCTTCTTCATCTTAGTAGCAACTTGGAGATCTTCCAGTGTGTCAATTACTTTCTCCTTCACCTCTTTACTTACAGCATACTCTTCTTTAGTAGAGCCTACACTCTTCCTCGTCCCAGTACTTCCTATGCTGATAGAACTACAAAAACATATAGGAATATTGGGGATAGTGTTACTGTCATGGGGGTCGGAAGGTTTGTCAGGGTAAGGTGGGTTATGGGAATACCATTTTCCCCCAGGTAGTCACTAGTCACATAAGGGGTTTCCCTCCCCATGTGATCCACCCGTTGCTTACCACCCCCAGGGGGACTGTGGAGTAGCGGTCTCACCTCCCTGGCCTCATGGGAAGGGGCTCCCCCTAGGGAAGAAGGGACATCTGTTGTTATGTCACAAACTGCTCACTACAATAGAATTTAATTTAAGAGTTTTATATTCCAGCCATGTAACCTTTTTTCTCCATGTTGTCAATCAACAACTATGAAGCATGTAAAGGTCAAGTGATATGCACAACATGACCCACTGTGAAATTGGACAATCCGGATATGTGAACAGTTATGACTCCAAATCTCAAACATAATTCTGCTTCCGTGCCCCAAATTCATGACTGTTCCATTTTTTGAATTGTGAACTCTTTTTTTGCTGTTGTTGATCTGAATTTCTGTCTTCCTTTGAGGAACAGTTTTCTTCAGGAATGTGTAGTAGTGGTGTGACAGGCTAGATGGGCTATTTGTTGTCATTTTTAGTGATCCTTTGGGTACATTGGAGGGTCAGTGGCAGAGCTAGGGGTTGAAGGCCCTATCAGATCCTGATGCACCCCCTCTGTCACATAGAAAGTAGTGATACACTATTGGACGGTGCCCCATGAGGAGCCTTCTGCTGACCCCACTCCCTCAACACCAAAACCAGCTTCTGTCACTGTATTAGTTCAAATGTTCATGTCAAAGGATACCAGTACTTTCAATCCTCCTCAAAAGTGTACAAAACACCTTGTTGTTTCCCAAGCCATAGTTAAATTGCAGCTCTGGAGAGGAAGAGTTAGTCAGTCCCTGCACCTCTGGTTTGCTACTTGGTCCAGCAAGGTAACTAGTGACTCCTAGGTTTATTTTCCAGGGCCAGATTGGCCAATCGCTTGCATGACCGAGAAGGCACCCAATCATCATGCATCTGGCTGCCCAAGTTTTACAATACCAGCGTAGGAAGTCTAGCAACATCAGGAATGGCAGTGAATGTATCCATGCAAAACACTAAATTAAAGGAACAGTGCGCTCAGAAATATTATTGGCAAAAAAGATGGCCAATAATAAAAAAATATCAAAAAAAAAGTCCCTATGTAAAGTATTGAGCAAATGAAGCTCAAACTTTAAAATGGGGAGCACTAGGAGGCATCCATTTTGTGAAATGGATGCCGCCTGTGCTTGCCCTTGCGGCACTAATGAAGCAAAAGCCAGCCAGCTGTAGTAAACAAAAGCTACCACTGGGTGGCTTTTGCTTCATTGGTGCCGGAGGACGGAGACCAGAGACTGCAGGTAGGAAAGCTGCATCTCGGTAAGTGCTAATTTCTTATTTTTAAATAAGCACTAGCTGCAGTTTTTTTTCTAAGTTTTCCGGGCTGGAGGAGCAACGTTGTTGTATTTAAAAACGCGGCAGGTTTCTTTCTAAGTTTCTCGCGATCCCCTGAGCCGGAGGACCCTGAGAAACTTGGAAAGAAAAACCGCAGCATTTTTGAAAAACGCTGCAGTGTTTCTGCCTGCCTTGGCTTTCACTTTGGGTTGTGTTTCCATGCCGCAGTGTTTCTGCCTGCAACGGCTTTCACTTTGGGGCTCGCGGGCTCCCATATGGGAGCCCGCGAGCCCCAAAGTGAAAGCCGCTGCAGGCAGAAACACAACGCTGGTGTTTTTGAAATGCTGCAGTGCTTCTGACTGCGGCAGCTTTCGTTGCGAGTCTCCTGGGCTCCCCCAACCCTAAGGGAGTCTAGGAGGCTCCAAGTGAAAGCTGCCACAGTGAGAAATACAACAGTCTTGTATTTGTAAATGCCGCAGTATTTACAAATCCAACAACGTTGTTATTCTGAATGTAGCAGCTTTCGCTTGGAGTCTACTGGACTCCCTCAGGGTTGGGGGAGCCCAGGAGACTCCACGCGAAAGCTGCCGCAGTCAGAATAACAACATTGTTGTGTTTATGATTTCTTTGGTTTTCCAACCACCGCAATCACAAATACAACGTTGTATTTTTAATTGGTGCGCCTCAGCTTTTTGCCTTCATTTTATGTTTTCTGTGCTTCCCTGGGCTTGGGGAGCACCGAAAAACGTAAAATGAAAGTGAAGACAGCCTCCTCAGGTCTGCTCTGGCTGCAGTAAGCAAAAGCTCCCAGTATGGGGCTTTTGCTGCTTGTTTAGTGCCGCCAGGGCAGAGCTGAGGAGGCTGCCTGAAATCATAAAATGGTTGCTCCCATGTAAACACTTTGAGCGTGCTGTTTGCTTTCTAAGCCTTCAAAATCTTAGCTAGCATGTATTTCTCAGATACATGCCAAATCCAGACCCGACCAGTTGTCCTATACACTATGTCCTCGGTTGCTCTCAGATGGTGGCTTTTTAACTTCAGTGTCTCAGCTCTTCTGCATTTCAATCGCCTCTCAGCAACGGAGGACTGGCCTACAGGGACCTCTGGAGATTTTGCAGTTGCCTCTGCACCATGGGTACCTTTTGTGTGGGTAACATGATTTTCTGCTCCTCTTATCCTCTCTCCTATGCATCCCATTCCCCACCTTAGATTCTCCCCTCCTCTCCCACATAACTTTGAAGTAAAGGATTTGTTATACAGCTTACAGTATTTTATTCTAATGTTCTATGCCAATCTTTTTGAATCCATATATAGGAGACCATGTGCTTCAAAATTCATATTTTGAAGCAATTTCCCAAAATGTCCTGGTGGGAGAACACCCCAATCTCTGGACGTGCTGTCATGGTTCAATATAGGGCCACTTTGAAAAACATTCCAAAAAGCACCATCGTTTCCCAGTCCATCCCTGCCTTTCAGTCTTCACTGCCCATCCGATGATCCACTTGCAGTTGCCACCCCATCTTCTACTACTCTGCTGGGAAACTGCTGTTGTATACTGCTGCCTCCCTCATGCAACAGATATCACTAAATCCCCTTGGCACACGCAGTTGCCTGTCCCAGTGAACAAGATGTATTCCCTCCTCGGAGGTTTCATGCTACGGTGTTTACAGGGGTCAAGTCCTAAAAATTAAAGTTGGGGGGACTCATCAACAAATGCAATGGGATGTGACCTCACCAGAAATTAGCACATCAAGGTGAAATATGCACATTTTGTTAAATTGGCTTTGCATAACCACCCAAATTGCACAGGACGAACCACATTGCCTTTCAGAAAATCAACACACACAAAACCAAGACAGGATATTTTCTTCTAATAGTGTTTTTGAAAACGTTAAAAGGTGTGCATGTTTTAAACTCCAAGAACCAATACAAATGTTTTCCCTGGGACTTGCAATACCGAAATGGAACATTTCACCTTTAGTAGTTTGTTATTTTTCATCAGGTTATATTGCAGTGGTGAAGTGTCCGGCCTATAAACCTGACGACTGTGGTTAAAGGCGTTCACAGGAATAGAACCACAGTATCCCGGTGATCGGCTTTAATGCATAAATTCTAAGAAGATATTCAATGTTTCTCATTTTAGCTGAGGGGGACTGAGTCCACCCTCTGAAAAAGCTGGGTGTACTCCATCCCGCCGAGTGTATCCTTGACTTGAGCCCTGTTAGCAAGTGGAATAAATACAAACTGGAAGGTATTGGAGGAGAACACATGCAATTAACCTTAGCGTGGGCACTTTCAGAATGCCTGCCTGGAACCAGATTATCAAACATTTGCACACGTTCTAAAAAGTGAGCAAATGCTTTGATAATATTGAAAGGAGCGCACAGGTTTTGGCACAATCTGTATTATCTGAAAATATTTGTACTGGTGCAAAAATAAATCATACACGTTTTTTGTACTATGTTTGCTGCATAACATACAAATAAATCTGTTTGCTGCATTTCTTTTCATGTTACTCATCAAACATACTAAATAAAACAGTCTGCTTCCTTTTTGCCCTTGTGATTTTCTTTTTTAGATGATACAAACAGAAGCTACATCTGTTAGCTCCATTCCCAATTATCTAAGCAGAAAAAACACTTCTAAATGGATTTGCTACAGTTTTTGCGGCAAGATTATTTTACATTTGCACCAGTGCAGAAAAGTGAGCAAATGCTTTGATAATACAAATTGGAGCAAACTAGTGTTGTAACACTCCAGACTGCTTTTTGTACAATGCGTGTTGCATAACAAAAAACAAAAAGATGTTTACTGCATTTCTCTTCATGTTATGCAGCAAACACAGTTAATAAAACAACCTGCTTCAATTTTGTGATAAGGTTTTTTGATAATACCGATTGGAGCTACACCTGTTTGCTCCATTCTGTATTATCGAAACAGCTGGTGCTAAATACGTTCGCGCCACTTTTTTTTTTTTTTACAAGTGCAAAGCTTTGATAATCTGGTCCCTGTTGGCTATGGTAATGCCGCCATCAATCCTGCTTCAAGATGCTTTTAGGTTAAGACTCATTAGGACAGGTCATGCTATTATAATCAAGGTAAGAAGCAAGAGCATTTTTGCTGAAATGTTTTACATACAATACATGAATTCATAAAGATTAGCCTTGCTCCTGCTTCTCAATGCAGCAAGACACTGTACCTTAGCATTGAAAGGAGGATATTTTAGATTTAAATGCGTGTAGATTTCAGGGATAGGCACAAAGGGTCATGTTTTGTGGGATCGGTAATTGGCAGGTATTTGCTATGCGGACCTTGAGCTATACACATGCACTTTGTTTCATTTCTGTAGCAATTTGTTCAGGTCCTGAAATTCTATAAAAGGTGTGGAGAAATCAAAGGCATTCATATTTGTACCAGAACCCATTCAAGATGTGTTCTGTGTACCATCTTCGACATCAAACTGTTGTGAACACTCTGCCTAGTTTTTTCCAACAGGCTACTCACACTGTCAATAGCCCAGTGTACCTTACAAATCAGTTATGCTCTTCGCAAGCACCATCCGCAAACCAAAATGAAATAAATGTACCCCTCAAACTCCCCACATCCGTGTGTTGCACGCAACCAGTACTGTGCAGAAAAGAACAGTAAACCAAATTGCAGGGCCAATACTTGCTGGCCTTTCCTTCCACGTGGCCCCATCCCACCCCAAAATGCACAACTCCTCCCACCTGCCCCTCCCCATTTGTCAAGGGGCCTGTGTTGAAATTCCTTCTCTTTGGCAGAGCAAGACCACTAGTCCTACAACAAATGGGGAGAGAGAAAAAGTGAGACATGTGTGCCTTGAACAGTAGACTGGTCAGAAGATCTTTTCAATTCAGAAGAACATCACCAAATGGGTCTTTTCTTCAGTCTGTCCTAACCATTCTTTCCTGTCTTCCATCGTGCTTTTTGTGACCTTTTCTCTAAACAAACAGCCCAACTAGCTTTATTCCAAGGGGTAGGAGGGGAGAGGAAAAGCACATAAAAATAAATGTGTTTTGAAGACTACAGCTAACTTCTATACCAGTTTCTTGCCCCTTTATTAATCGTAACACATCCCTAACTACTAATACTACTTCCTCCTCGCGGAAGAATAGTAAGAAAGGTCATCTATATTGAGTACCTCTATCTAAGATCCTTTCATTACTTTGCAATTTCACCAGCTGCATCTGGCGACATTTGCATTATTCAGTGGAAAATCCTGTGGACACAAAAAGCAACCAATCAACTAAAATGGCTGGAAACAGTTCTCGATCTGCTCTCTTCCACTTATTCATTGCTTGCGTTTCTTTGTTTGATCATGCATTACCTGCAACACTTATCTGTCACTGTGGTTGTTGTATTCCTACTGCTTTCCTTGCTCCTGTCATCGTACTCGTCATCTGCTACCTTCAAAGTGCTACCACTGCTGGTGGTAACAGCAGACACATCATCCATTAGCAAGGGTCAATGAAACATGAAGTGTTTGGAGGGAATCCCAGGTATGCCAGAGCGATGTTGGAAGTCCGTGGACTTGGAGGGCCCAAAACCCTCCCCAGTATAAACGGAGGACTCAGTCAGACAGCAAATACAAACTGTAGTTTATTACAGATAAAACCAAAAGGGATCAGTACACGAACACAGCAATAGCCAAGTACAGCTCAACGTCTCCTGGCTCGCAGGCCAGTTGTACTCAAAAATTGCATCATTACTCCATCATCACTTGGGCCCTTCTCCGGAAAACCTATCCTCATGAGGGATTGGCCACTGAGTCTCCACCACCTATAGTGGACCCTCTAGGTGTTATTCTCCTGGTCCTCGCATGTCAGGTGGCTGGCCTGTCCCATCCCAGAGAACTAATTATTGCATTGTTGCAGAGTAGTGGGCTTACCATTGGTTCATGCATCCACCCCTGGAATACTATACTGTGATTGGTTAGAGCGGCTTCCCCCAGGCTTGGAATTCAAATAAGTTCTCAGCTTGCTGTGCAACTTTCCAAGGGGGTGTGAATGATTATGTGTCTGTATTGTAACTTGTTTAGTTTAGTTTAGTTTCTTTATTTATACCACGCGTCGAACCCTGAGGAACTGGGCGCCGGATACTTAAAGGTGATTACAGCAGAGTAAATACATACAGGCAGAAAATAGACATACAAGATAATGACAATAAGTGCAGATGACCGGGTTACATGGTGGTTGATAGGCAGACACAGGATAAAAGTACATTAGTTGGTGAGTCAGACAGAGGTGGAGTTCTTGTTGGAGAGCCAGGCCTTCGCTTTCACTCTGAAGGTCCAAAAGGAGGGTTCTGCTCTAAGGTTCAGTGGTATGGCATTCCATTGTTTGGCGGCTAGGACCGGGAAGCTGGATCCACCTGCTTTTTTTGTGAAAATGTGGGGATGGAAAGACAGTGAGAATACAACGTTCTGGTTGGTCTGATTGGTCTGGTTGAGGTGTGTTTGTTGAACTTGTCTGCCAAATCTTTGGGGGCTTCATTAGATAGGCATTTGTGGACAATGACGAGGGATCTAAGGATGATTCTGTCTTGTACCGGGAGTCAATGGGCATCTTGTCTGAAGCTGGAGATGTGTGAGTGCCGTGGGATGCTCAGAGCCGCTCTGAGTGCATTATTCTGCAGAACCTGCAGTTTGTTCAAGTTATGTTCTGATGTGCCAAGAAAGAGGGTACTGCAATAGTCAAATTTTGAGAGTACTAGTGCTCTGGCTAGTGCAATGCAGCTGGAAGGCGAAAGGAAGGGTTTGCAGGCATTAATTAACTTATTTGTATAAGCTGTGGAGAAGGCTGTAGCGTTCACCTGTTTTTGGAGCAAGAGTGTGGAATCCAGATAGACCCCTATGGTTTTAATTTGTTTGGCTATAGTGATTTGGTTACCATCTATTTTGATAGATGTGCAACGGAGATCCAGTTTGTTTAGCCGCGGTTGGGAGCCGAAGAGAAGGAGCTCAGTTTTCTCATTGTTGAGGCATAAGCCATGTTCTGCCATCCAGGCTTGGATCTCCAAGTAGAGGCTGTTGATCGGTATGCCATCCTCTTCATAGCAACCTGATAGGGTGATGAGAACCAGGCTATCGTCAGCATAGTTGGTGTATCTGACACCCAGGTTATCAAGGTGGTCGAACAATAGCTATGTGAAGATATTGTATAAGGTCAGCGAGATGCACACGCCTTGAGGGACGCCACAGAGGATGGGGATGGGGTGGGATGAAGCCCCCGGTGAAAAGACCCGGGTTGTTTGGTCGACTAGGAAGGATTGGACCCAGGCGGTCGCCTGGCTCGAGAAGGCAGCTGAGGCCGCCAGATGTTCTGTGAGGATCTGATGGTCGACGAGGTCAAAGGCTGCCGAGAGGTCAAGCAGCAGGAGAATGGCTAGGTTGCCCTTTTCCTTTGCCTCATCCATCTGGATTTTTAATTCCAGGAGGGCTGTCTCTGTTCTATGCTTTGTTCTGATGCCAGATTGTCTAAGGCCCAGGAGGTTGTTTCCTTCCATATGCTTCTGGATTTGCAGGCAGGCCACTCTGTCTAAAATCTCTAGGATATAAGGGACAGTGGTAATTGGCCTGTAGTTGGGTGGGATGTTAGGGTCTAGGTTAGGTTTTTTTAGCAGGTTTTTTTAGCAGGGAGCCTCCTTGAGGCTGCTGGGGACTGAGCTCGTTTTGAAGGATGCATTGAATAGGGTTGCTATGAAGGGAGCCAGGTCGTTGGCGCCTTCCTGGATAATGGGAGCTGGGCAGGAGTGCCCTTGGCATCTGGATGGCTTGAGGACTTTGATGATGCCTTCCACTTCTTTTGTGGATACCGGGGTGAAAGAGAAGAGGGGGCATGATAGAGTTTTAGAGGTGGGTGGTAGAGGAGCGTTTCCTTTTTTGGCTAGGCTGAGCTTTTTCATTTCAATTTTCGATTGTAGCATGGCAATTTTATCTGCCAAGGCTTTTTGGATCCTTTCACACCATTCTGCATCTTTCACGCAGGTTTCTGAGGATGGGGAGGGGGACTCGAGATCCCTGAGGATGATGAAGAGTTCTTTTGTTCTAGATTTGGCCTTCTCAATTCTGTTATCATTGGTCTCTTTTTTGGCCTTGAGGATAGAGGTTTTGTAGGTAGTGGCCGCTAACGTGTATAGTATTTTGTTGGCCTGGTTGGGTGTTTTTCTCCAAGTTGCTTCTGCCGCTCATTTAGCATTCCGCAGGATTTTAAGCTCTGGGGTGAACCATTTGTTCAAGTGGGCTGCTGGTTTAGCTTTAGAGAGTTTGATAGGAGCAATATTTCTACTGCAGATTTGAGTGTTTTATTATAGAGTTCAGTGAGTTTATCCACATCTAGGTTGGAGTAGTTTGAGGGAGCAAGGATGTTGTGGATTAGAGGGCGAAGGCTCTGCAAGGTGATGTTACGGTTATTCCTGGTGGAGGTTTGCGGGATGGTAGCTGGAGGGGTGTTTGGTTGCGTCTTCCCTTGGATGGAGAAGGAGATGGCGTGGTGGTCTGACCATGCGATTGGTTCTTTTTCGAGGATGGAGGTGGAACAATTGTGCTCCGCCAGCCAGTCCAGGGTTCTGCCTTTATGAGTTGGGGCTGTGATCCTGTGCTTGGGCCCTAGTTGGGAAATGGTGCTTTCCAGGGAGAGTGCTATTTCTTCCTCAAATGAGGAGATGGGGCCTGGAGGTCTGTGTATGAGATGCATCATGATGGTTTGTGAAGCAGAGAGTTGGAACTTAACGGACAGGAGTTCAGTGGACCAGAAGCTAGACAGAGGGGTCATTCTGAGGCCAAGGGAAGTCATGGTGATAAAGGCGACTCCTCCTCCTTTACCTGAGTTTCTGTCGTTCCTTAGTATTGAATAGCCCTCTGGGATGGTCAGGGATAGAGCTGGGCATACTGCCTGATGCAGCCAGGTTTCAGTAATGGCCAGGAAGGGCAAGTTGTTAGTGGATATGAGGTCAGCGGTGTCCAGCGCATGGGCGACCAGTGATCGAGCATTGATGAGAGCACCTTTGATCAGAGGGTGTTCAAGTATGCAGGTGGAGGCCTTTTGGGTGTTGTCCCTGATTTGCGAGGAGCTGACATGAACTTGGTTATGTTGAGAATGAGAGGGGTATTTTTTGGGAAAGGACCTGGGAGGTAAGAACCGGGTGGCAAGTCTCAGGTTTCTGTCCTTCACTGGGCAGGGGTGCCATAGTGAAGGGGGAGCAGCAAATCGGCGGATCCATTCTGATGGACTGATAGTGCAGTTAGGCTGGTCATTGTTTAGTGTTGACATACCCCATAGTTATGGCGTATGTGAGGCGTTGTGGCTGAGGTGAAAGAGGTAATAGGTTCCTGGGGGAGAGGGATGTGTTGTTGCGGTGGAGTAGGGATAGAATTGCTGTCAAGGTCAAAGTGGTTAGGTAACCGATTGCCATGAACAGACTGTTTGGGTCCGGTGTTCACTGTGGTTTGCTCTGACACAGTAGATTAGTACAATCAGGAACAGATAGGTTGGGCACAGTGGGCTAGTTTGATTAGGAGGCATAGGCTAGTATAGTTTTAGTCACAGTATACAGTGTGGGGTGTGGGTACAGCAGGTGGGTGGGGGATAGGCTATTTCAAAATAGATACAGTGGGCTACAGCAGGCAAGTTCAAAATAGGCACAGTGGGCTACAGCAGGCTAGTTCAAAATAGGCACAGTGGGCTACAGCAGGCAAGTTCAAAATAGGCACAGTGGGCTACAGCAGGCTAGTTCAAAATAGGCACAGTGGGCTACAGCATGCTAGTTCAAGATAGGCACAGTGGGCTGCAGCAGGCTAGTTCAAGATGGGCACAGTGGGCCAGTAGGACACAATGAGCTAAAACAGTGGAGGCTGGGCTACATGGCCTGAGATGGGTTTGTGCATGTGCAGAGAGCGGTATATAAAATGCATGCATATGGACATTTGGGTAAAGCAGGCGACCATCGAGCATATCCAGAGACTGGGTGGATTAATATATATTGATGGGAGGAATCGTAACAGTCATGTCAATTACTTACCGTGAGAATGGGCCTTATTACGAGTACGGCGGTAAGGAGTTAATGGCACTGGTAAGGATGCCAGTGCCGAATACCCCCTACCACCACATTCCGAGGTCCCTTAGCGGGTCCCACTAAGGCCGGCTGGTTTTACCAGCCGCCCTTAGCGAGAGCCGCTAAGGGACCAGGGAGCTAATAACAGGCCCGCTATTTGCGGGCCCGTTATTAGCTCCTTCCCCATTCTCATTGAGCCCTATGGGGGCTTGAATGGGAATGGGGAATGGTTTTCGGAATGGGGATTTACCAGGTCCTCCAAGGTTGGAATAACCCGGTAAGTCCCCATTCCGACTACCCGGACACGAGTTTGGAGGCAGTCATGGCGCTAATAGCACCATGGCTGCCTCCAAACTCGTAATGACCCCCAATGTCCATGCTCGCGTGAAGGTGTAGATGCATTCATCGTGTGATGAGGCAGATTCATAGTTTTTTGGCCACAGAGAGGTGTATTTGAGCAGCGTCTACACCACCCTACAATTGTTGCAGTCCGTGTCTGATTTTGCTGGGATCGGCTCCCCTTTCCCACTAGGAAGACTATCCATTGTCCTCTTTGGCTGTACCACGTGTTTAGAGACTGCAAAATCAAGTTCTGCAGCTCCTAATTATGAGGTTTTACTCCATTTCGCTACAGCTGGTCCCTTTGTCGTCTGGGGATTGCAATGTGTCTTCATATCTCTGACCTTGGCTGTGGGTCTGTCTCACGTGTCTTGCTCTTTGTACAGCCTGAGTCAGCTTTGCTTGTCTCCTTGGCTTGAGGCTTTCTGTAATTTTCCTAAACTGTATAATGCAGTTTCTAAATTGTCCATGTTATGCTACATTCCCTATGGGTTAGCTACTTGCTCAGAATCTTTTGTGCCCTGCAGGTCTGCATGACTGCATTTGGCTAATGACAAAATAATAAAAGCATTGAAAGTATGTATGTGTATCTGTCCTCTTGCTATAGAACTGTACACTCATGTTCTTCATGTATACAAGTGTGTGTTTATGTGGTATAGTGCGGCCTGCACATGTGCTTCATGTCTAACAGTGCTATGTCGTGGTGTCACTAATGACATCAGCACCATGGCTTCTTGATGCTCAGTCAAGGCTGTCCATATAGGTTTCCTTGTCCATGATCACTGGCTCTTTTCCCACACACGGGAACACTTGCATTGTATTCGGTCTGTATGGCTGGCTGAGAAGATATCTTTCAGTGTACGTATCAATCATTGGTGCACTGGGGATTCCCCCAACATAGGATGAATTACAGTGACAGTTTCGAGCTTTTTGTCCTGAGAAGAACTTGCTTGCATGGAGGGGTGGTCTTGGGACTCTCTCTAAGGTCCACCCTCTGATCAACCTGTCAACCACATCCTTATATGTCAATCCTTTGCTCTTGGCTGCCATATCTTCGTAATCCCTCTGAGGTGTCTATAGTAATTCACATGATCGTCGAACGTCCATTCCATATAACTGCACACTCCTTCCGGGTTAGCACCACAACCATTTTCCTTCATAGTACTTCACATCGAACAGGTTGTCTAACTTCATTGCCTAGTGTGGAAATAATTGTCAGTTCACTATACGTTCCAGTAACCTGTCTGTTTCTTCCACAAGCAAGTCTCTTGGTCCTCCAATATTCACATCCATCAAAACCTTCATTCCAATAGATTCGACTCCGCTCTTTCAGCACTGGGTGGGGCAAATCTTTACTGTGCACATTGTCACTCCTCCCAATATCAGCACTCCCAGTATCACCTTCAGTACATCGGATAGCCATGCCTGCATCCATGAAAATATGTATGCTATTCAACTCTGATCCTTTCCTGTCCCCTCTGCCTCTTTCTCCATTTTGCAATAGCTGTGTTACCACCTCTGTTAGCGTCCCGTAATCTTCGTCATTGGCAGTTATGAATGTGCAACAGGAACTCCCATTTTTTGCACAAACTCCTCCTTCCATTGCAGTCAGTAAATCCAGAACACATCTGTTCTGGAGCACCACCAACTACACTGCTCAGAGCTCTTCCTTTATTGTGTTGAACCCATTCACTGTGGAGTTGATTGTCACCATCAGTTCCCAACAAGTTGTCTGCAGCCATTTTACATTTGTATATGTCTGTACAAATGGGATAAATGATGCGAAGAACATCTGTGTTCTGCTGAACAGCCGGTGTTCGGCTGGTACTTCATCCAGTGCTGTTTCTTATGCTTCTGAGAAGTAATTGCCTCCTCTCTTTACTCTCTTCAATTCTGCTGGCTTTTCGCTCTTGCTTATCTGTTCCTTGTCTACAGACCTCTTCTTCCTTCTGTTGGTGTCCATTTTTGGAAACTCATTGAGCTTCACGTCCTTTGGCGGTGCAACCAATGATGGCATATTGATGTGTAACAATGAGCAACCTCCTCCCCATTTGGCTGGCAGCTTCTTGTATGCCTTTTATCCGCAGGAACAGTAGTGATCCATCAGAACTGCAGTGCCTATCTTCATCATCGCATGCTTTTCTATGCTTCTTCATACTGTGTTTTCCCCCACTGACATGTCACCGTCATTTTGGTAACACAGTGCAGGTGTCTTCATGAGTATTATTGGCATCGGTCCAGCTTCATTTTCCACCCATGTGAGCAACTTCACACTTTCTTCCTATACTTAGTTCACTGGAGATTGCGCTAGTGTCAGGCCTTGCTTTCCACCACCCCATCCTTCCATCCATCTTCTGTGTAGAGTTGGCCATATCCGAGCATCTGTGGCTCTCCCAGCACCCAGGCTCGCCTATCTCTTTCACTCTCATCCCTGGGCAGGCAGTTCCTTCAATGTTACTGTCTTTGTCTCTCCCATCTCACGCCCATCAGTTATGTATTGTATTGCTTAATCTAACTTCCAGTAATTGTTCATCATATCTAGTGTCTTTATGTAATTATCTTCATATGGGAGCGTTGCTATTTTCCCCTGAATCCTCCCTTGAGTTGTTACCATCGAAAGGTACATCCAACATTGAGCTCTTCCTGCTGGTATTTCAGTTGCTATGTATGTTCTGGAGGCACTTATGGCATAGGGGATTAATGAACAGACATAACAGCTCTCTCTGTTGTTTTCCTTACCTACCTTTGTCATGTGTTTGTACCACATGTTGTTAGACACTCAAGCAGTGTCGGTGAGATAGAGATTTACCCCTTTCATGTCTGTGTCAGTACTGCACTTACCTCTCCTTACAGTGTCTGCAGTGCTCTCCTTTCCACCTGACATGGTCGTTCCACCTGCTTGGGTCAGAGGAATGTTAGCAGAGGATACAGCGGTAGCACTAGCAACAAGCAAAAGTCTCCAAAATATAAAGGCAAATACTCCACTGGGAATAAAGAGACACAACAATATAATCACATTTTTTATTATTTCACCCATCTTTACCTGTGCTGCTTGATCCTTGTGTAGCTTGAAGATATAGCTGCCCACCTAAAATGCATGAAATGTCTGCGTTATTGGTTAGCATCTAGTTCATTCTTTAAGCCCTGTGAACTAGATAATCATTGACAGCAAAAATTAACACTTCCTCCCACACTGCCCTTACTGCTGTGTGTCACAATCCTACTCAACTACCACCCATCACTGCTACAAACGCACATTCAGAGACTCGATTTATGGTATACTTACAAAGTTAAAACCTGCAAACTGCCTCTGCATTCATTTACTTGGTTTACCGCCGAATATTTGGTCCAATCTAATTTCACGTTTCCTTCCGGGTTTTGGGTTAAACCAGAAGATGCATTCTGATACATACAAAAAAGAAGGTGGGTGAGGCGCGCACTCCCGGTCCTGGTCAATTAAACCTGTTGCAAAAAATAAGTAGCTGGGTCAGATCCCAAAATGGACAAATATTCACAGGGTTAGATCCCTTCTGCTGCAAATCAGGTACTCAGTATTAACAGGGTTAGATCCCTTGCTGCAAATCAGGTACTCAGTATTAACAGGGTTAGATCCCTCAGCTGCAGTTCTGTGGTCTGTAGTTCTTCTCCTCCTAGCGCTTTCTTATCTCAAATAATCATCAGGGAGGCTGTTGAGCATGTGTGTCTAATTAGACTCAAAGGATTCTGGTAGCTGTAGTGAAAAAGATTCTTTCAGTTCAGGTGACCAGCAACCGACACCCCTCCAAAGCACAAGTCCTTCCCAAATTTGGGGGAGGGGAGAGAACCATCTTTATGATTCTCCAAAGTGGGGCACAGGCACCCCGTGGCGCTGCCTCTGGAGCCCGGGACTCCCATAGCATTCAATACAAAAAAGAAGGTGGGTGAGGCGTGCACTCCCGGTCCTGGTCAATTAAACCTGTTGCAAAAAATAAGTAGCTGGGTCAGATCCCAAAATGGACAAATATTCACAGGGTTAGATCCCTTCTGCTGCAAATCAGGTACTCAGTATTAACAGGGTTAGATCCCTTGCTGCAAATCAGGTACTCAGTATTAACAGGGTTAGATCCCTCAGCTGCAGTTCTGTGGTCTGTAGTTCTTCTCCTCCTAGCGCTTTCTTATCTCAAATAATCATCAGGGAGGCTGTTGAGCTCCCCCAAATTTGGGAAGGACTTGTGCTTTGGAGGGGTGTCGTTTGCTGGTCACCTGAACAGAAAAAAACGTTTTCACTACAGCTACCAGAATACTTTGAGTCTAATTAGACACACCTGCTCAACAGCCTCCCTGATGATTATTTGAGATAAGAAAGCGCTAGGAGGAGAACAACTACAGACCACAGAACTGCAGCTGAGGGATTTAACCCTGTTATTACTGAGTACCTGATTTGCAGCATGGGATCTAACCCTGTTAATACTGAGTACCTGATTTGCAGCAAGGGATCTAACCCTGTTAATACCGAGTACCTGATTTGCAGCAGAAGGGATCTAACCCTGTGAATATTTGTCCATTTTGGGATGTGACCCAGCTACTTATTTTTTGCAACAGGTTCAATTGACCAGGACCGGGAGTGCGCGCCTCACCCACCTTCTTTTTTGTACTGAATGATATGGGAGTCCCGGGCTCCAGAGGCAGCGCCACGGGGTGACTGTGCCCCACTTTGGAGAATCATAAAGATGGTTCTCTCCCCTCCCCCAAATTTGGGAAGGACTTGTGCTTTGGAGGGGTGTCGGTTGCTGGTCACCTGAACAGAAAAAAACGTTTTCACTACAGCTACCAGAATCCTTTGAGTCTAATTAGACACACCTGCTCAACAGCCTCCCTGATGATTATTTGAGATAAGAAAGCGCTAGGAGGAGAACAACTACAGACCACAGAACTGCAGCTGAGGGATTTAACCCTGTTATTACTGAGTACCTGATTTGCAGCATGGGATCTAACCCTGTTAATACTGAGTACCTGATTTGCAGCAAGGGATCTAACCCTGTTAATACCGAGTACCTGATTTGCAGCAGAAGGGATCTAACCCTGTGAATATTTGTCCATTTTGGGATGTGACCCAGCTACTTATTTTTTGCAACAGGTTCAATTGACCAGGACCGGGAGTGCGCGCCTCACCCACCTTCTTTTTTGTACTGCATTCTGATACATGTATGCTCTCCAAAAAGAAGAGGGCTGGAGGAGGCATACTAAGTCCACTTGTTTCCAGCAAGCTACTAAGAGCTGGAGAGGCCCTGATTGCATTCACCTGTTCCAAGCTTCCGCAGGTTAGGCCGCAGAGAGCTGGGTAACCCTTCATTAGAAACGACTGATGCAAGCTACTGAATCCAGGGCTGGGCTTAATTGAACACAGCTGCCTGTGACTGCAATCATCCTGTTGGTCTGTTGGCTGGGAGGGCCTTTATAAGCTCACTTTGAACAGAAGCAGTTGTCAGTCAACTGCTTCCACTGGGAGTTTGTGCTCCTGTTACCAGTTTTTGATCTTTCCTGAAAATCCTAATTTTGGCTTTTGAATCCTGTGTGCGATTGCTGCTTGCAGCAACCTTTCCAGCCTGCCTGTTATTCAACCTTTTCTTGATTTCCAACTTTTGACTTCTGTAACCTTGTCCTGTTTTGCTGTTAGTCATTCAGTTCTTAACTGATATCTTTTCTGCCTTTCTGACTTTCTGTAACCACCCTGTTTTCTGTAAGCATTTCTGCTTCACAGACTTATCTTGTTTCTGCCTTGCTTTTCCCTCTTTCCTTCTGCAAACCCAGCCTTTTGAAGTTTTGCTGTTTGTTGCTTGCCTGCGATTTTTCCTGACTTCACTCCATAGTCCTAGTGCCTCTTTTTCAGTACTCTGAGTTTCTTGAATCCCTCGTATTTGCTGTGTTGGTAAGCAACCTGTCTTGTCTGAGTCCTTGAACTTGTTTATTCTGATATTCCAGCTTCTGCTTTATACTTTGTTTCTCTATCCTGTCCTGTACCTGGTTATTTCTTTCAAAGCTGATTTCTACCTGTATTACATCTCGGTCCACTGTTGTGCCTCTGCTCTGCATCTGTTAACAGTGTGACCCCTGGGTTCAGATCAGATAAGTGAAAGACTTCTGTTGCCTTTGCCTAGTCTATTGAAGTCTTACCTGTCTCAGTATATGGTCTCCAGTTTTACCCTTCCACTGAGTACAACTGTCTCTTCGGCATGCTTAACTTATGACACTGCTGTATGACTGCTAAGAGTAATCTGCTGGTACTGATCCCAAGGCCTTTCCCTAATCACTGGAGACCCATTACCATATTCCAGTACACCCTTTATTCTGATCAATCTGTGTTGCCCAGTATATTTGCTTGTCTTTGCTTTCTCTCTGTCTCTTTGCTTACAGCCAGCTTATGCCCCTTCAGTTCTTGTGAAAACCTGTTTCATCTCAGATCAGCTTGGTGTGTACCCTGTTTCTGTTGTATGCTAGCATTGCCTCAGGAATCTCCCCAATCTACAGTGCATACTGGGAGATATAGCCTTTGCCCAGTGCTCCACAGCCAGAATTCTGACACAGGGTCTCTCAGTGTGGCAAGAATAGGAGGGTCGTCTTGTTCGAGTTGTGGGTAAGCTTGGGCAAAATATTCTAAGAAGGTGAGATAATACACTCTGGGTGATTGTGCTCGGAAACTATTGGGTCATCTCAAAGTGTGGACAAATTGGTTCGAGAAAGTATTTGCATCGTAGTCAGTGGGTAACATGAACAATCATCAATTATTACAGTCGGCTTGCTCAACAAATGTATGTAGAAAATAAAATAACAGACAGTGCATCCTCACTCTAAATAAATCAAAAGTTCAGTCCCTAACTCTGCTGTCCTCGAGAGAGTAACCATTGGGTGTCCTCCACTCAGCAGTGTAAATTCAGAATCATTCAGTTGCTTTTCTTGTTACTGATCATTGGGCCTTTTTTTACTCCATAGTCTTTTTGTCCATGGTCGCAGTTGCTTCCTCCTTTGTCTTCTGGGCCTGCCCAGAACTGTTGTATGTGGCCAGAGATAAAAGAGGCACTAGCAATGAAGGAAGTAATGTAATCATACATCTCCTGAGCCTCTCAGCATCTTTCAATGCCCTAGTGGGAGGAGCCAGTGGGAGTTGCATGCGCTGTCCTGTCACCAGCTCATGGGGCGTTAAATGGTGGTCGGACCCAGGCTTGTTGCGCAATACAAACGATGCTAGCGGTAGGTGGCACAGCCAATTTTCCTTTGTGCTCTGCTTTTTTTTTAGCTATGGCCTCCTTCAAGAGGCTGTTCAGGCGTTCAGACCCTCCGTTTACTTGCGGGTGGCACACACAGGAGTACTTGTGTTCGAATGACCAGCAATGTGGTGATGTGCTTGAACATTTCATTGGCGAAGTGAGGGCCATTGTGAGACCGCAGGCCCTCACATACTCCCCATCACGGGAATACTTCCCTGATCAGAAACCTGGCTGCCCTGAGGGCACCAGGATGAGAGCAGGGGCCTGCCTCAATCCACTGAGAGAATGGGCATACAACTTTTATCATGCACCACCTTCCCTTTGTTGTTTTTCCGCCATAGTGTATCTGTTGGAGATACTGTGCATCCTCTTTTTGTCCATAAGTCCTTCTCTTCACTGAGTGCAGCTCCCTGCAACTCCATAATCTGTGCTGTTGGGAGTACATTGTACCTTTCCTCTAGTATCATTGTTCTTGCAGGGTGGATGGTTGATGCTGCCGCCATCTCTAATAACTCTCCAAAACATGCTGCGCGCTTTGCTTCTGAGTCTGCTGCTTCGCTTCCACTTGAAATCGCATCTTCTCCTCGTGTACGTGCCTGGCACTTCACTATGGCTATCTGGGCAGGATAATCAATTACTTTGATCAGTTTGCCCAATAAAAGTGCATGCTGTACTGGTATCCCATCTGCCATCCTGAATCCTCTCCTGATCCATCGTGACAGTCCTGAATGTACTGTATATGTCACGCATGCTGAGTCTGAATATACTGTCACTTCTTTCCCCCTGCTGTTTTCTAATGCTAGTATTAAGGCTATTAGTTCTGTTGCCTGTGCTGAGTAATGTGATGGTAATCGCGCACTCGCCACTACTTTGCTTGTTCCATCCTCCTGATCCCATCCGTCTGGTCAATTGTTCAAGACCCATCAATGTATAGCACGTCACCCTCCTCAAGTGCGTCCTCACAAACTTTGCGAGTGTATGTTTGCTGGACAGTCATGTACATAGTCTCCTACCTGCAGAAAATCTGTGAGAAAAGTTGCTGGATTGACAAGTCTACACCTCACTATCTTAAGTGAGGCTTTTGATAGTATCACCACATATCCTGATGCTCGCTCTCAGTTGTCAAGGTGCTCTTTGGCTTCTGCAGTATCATGAAGAGTGTGTGCTCCACGTAAAGCTTGGTAGTGCACTCCTTTGTAGTCCCTGCTGATTTTTCTACTGCAAATGCGGCAGCAGCCAAAGCTTGTTCATACTGATAGTGTCCTCTCATTACCGGGTCGATCTTTCCACTGTAGTAAGCTATGGGCTTGTGCCCCAAACTCATCCTCTGTGTCAGTACTGTCTTCATCAGTATCCCGTCAGTGTGTGAGAACAGGAACAATTCCCTTTTGTAGTCTGGGATTCCTAACACTGGAGCTGTGCATATTGCTTCCTTTACTGTATCAAATGCCTCAGTCATCTCATCCATGCAGTTCATTGTCTTGTGTTCCTTCTATGCTTCCCTCAGAGCGTCCGGTAATGGCCTTGTGTATGTGCTGTAGTTGAATACCAATGCTCTGCAGTATTTGCACAACCCTAAGAACTTCCGCATTTCTCTTACTGTCTTGGGCCTGGCTGTCCTGCATATTGTCTATGCCCTCTTTGGCATGATCTGTCAGCCATTTTGGGAAATTGTCTGTTCAATGTATAGTGCTTCTTTCTGACAATGCTGTAGTTTGGCCTTGTTTAGCTTGTGCCCCTTTTCTGCTAACACTGTGGGTATGTGCACTGAGCCATTACATATGTCTTGTGCTGCAAATCAAAATGTCATCTACAGACTGCAAAATCATGCTTTCCATCTGTACATTGCCTAAGTCCATCTGGAGGACCCTGTTGAATATAGAGGTTGACACGCAGAATCCACTGTGGGAGGGAACCTTGCATGTTTCCACTTCTGGTTTCTATACATAAAGGAAGTGAATTATTGTGAGCCTGGGTGTAGTGGTACTGAGAAAAATGCATTTTTCAAGTCTATGACAGTGAAGCAGGCGACTTACACCAAAATGGTGCATAAAATTGCGGCTGGGTTTGAAACCAATGGATACTTTGTTTCTACAATGTGGTTAAGAGGCCTCAAGTCCTGGATAACATGCCACAACACCCCCCTTTGCTTTATTGACAGGGTACACAGCCGTGTTGCATGGGAACTTTGATGGTACTAGGATGCCTCGCTTCACTAGTGCTGCAATCGTTTCATAAATGCCCTCATCTGCCTCCTTTGAAAGTGGATACTGTTTTACTCTGGGTAGAATTGCCCCTGGCTTCAACCTTAGCTTCACTCCCACTATTCCTTTCAGAAGCCTCACATCATAGGGGCTTGTGGTCCATAGGGTGCTGGGTACCTTGGTCATATCCTCCTCATAGAAGGATGGTGGTGCTTCCAGCACCATTGCCATCCTCTGTGGCACCTCCCTGTAGTGTATTCTCCCCCAGTATGTCACATTCATCTCAAACACCATCTGGTGTTCTGATCGCTTCCTCATCTGTCACTGTGGTCAGCCTGCACCCTTCTGCCACCACAATCACTGCTCACCATGACCGACCTGTGTCATCCATCCCATATATTGCTATCCACTCGTCACTCAGAATTACTGCCTTGATCTCTGTCGGCACGATTGTCCCTTCCTTCTCATCCATAGGTATCTCTGGTCTGAACAAATACTAATTTGGCATCCGCCACATCTTCCCTGCAATCCCTGGGAGGCATGCAATTGCCATGTCAGTTCCATATTGAAACACATCCTCATCCACTGGCACCACCCTATGTACCTTCCGCCCAAGTAGGCTTGAATGATATCTCTTACATTGAGCATTTGTATTTCTCATATAGCGCACACTATTCCCTTGTCTGTGAATGAAATTGTCATGTTCAGTCTCCTCATAATGTCTCGTCCCAATGTACTTACAGGTGCCTGTCGAGAGTACAGTAAAGGCAGAGATAAATTGTGTTCTCCTATAGAAAGAGAGATGTCGTCTGTAAAAGGAACCCCTTCCCTAGCCCTAGAGAATCCTTGAGAATTCATGGCATCGCCTGACAATGTAAATGCTCCTTCCCGAATGCAGGACCTAGTCGCCCCGTGTCTACAAGAAAGGATAAAGTGTTGTCACCTATCGCTACCTCTATGCAGGGTTCCTCCATAGGATTGGGTGTGATCAACAGGATGGAACACATCAAGTCCGTCTGTAGGCTGTCCTATTGAGGTTACATGGACATTTTGTTTCCCGTAAATCGGTTGTTCCCTATCATTGTGACCCCTCCCAGTTTCCTAATGGGTACGGTGCCCATGGAGTCAATCAGTGGGCCTGTGATATCGTTTTGCTGTACATTGTCCTGTATTTGTGGC
Organism: Ambystoma mexicanum; assembly: GCF_040938575.1. Classification (NCBI taxonomy): domain Eukaryota; kingdom Metazoa; phylum Chordata; class Amphibia; order Caudata; family Ambystomatidae; genus Ambystoma; species Ambystoma mexicanum. The sequence goes on along the minus strand of NC_090934.1, from coordinate 735,606,109 downwards.
ACCCGCTGTGTGCTTCCTTGAATCTGTGATGCTTGCAAATACTGTGGTACAGGTGCTTGCATCTGTGCTGTGGGTGCTTGTATCTGTGGTATCTGTGTCATGGGCTAGTGTGCCTGCTGGGGCCCCCCCTGTCTCTGTCCATGCTGTATCTGTGATTGGTCCTGTGAATAGTAATCACCCTGATCCCCCTAACATGTCAGCTGATATGGTCCTCCCCAATTCTGCTCCATCCCCCGTTTCTGGACCCTCTCAAAATGTGTCCCAGCTGCCCACATGACCCACACTGTGGTGGTTCCCTCCATTGACTTTGGAAACCACACCATAATCCTGTGGGCCCTGTTGTGCGTACCCTTGAAACCCTCCTGGAAATCCCCCTTGGTTGTGGTGTGTCTGTGGTCCATGCCCAAGGCCTCTCGATGGCCCCTCTCTCCCCCTAAACCCTTGCTGCATGTTACCCTGCCCTATGAAACCCCCCATGGGTGGCTGTGTATACTGCTGCTGCAGTTGCTGTGTCTCCTGTTTGCTTTCACTCATCAGCAACGCCCCTTCTATAGCATACATTGATCATTTTTTCTGCACTAGCTTCGCCTCGTCTATCTTTCTGTCTTCCTCCTTTTTCTTGCAACAGCCTACAGTAGTGAAAGATCATGAGCTGTATTTCTGGCCAAGTCCTTGCTTCATACCTGTTGACTTATTTAGTTGCTTCTGTACTGGTTCTGGCAGCCCCTAGCATAGTATATAGTAGAACACTGCTACTGTTTTATCCCACGGTTCTCGAGTTTCAAGGGGCCAAAGCTCTTGGATTGCCTGAAAGTGTTCTATGGGGTCTTCGTCCCACTTCATCTTCTGAGACATAATTGCCCCATTGTCAGATAATTCTGGGTATTGTGTCCTCAGTGCTCACCATATGGCAGCTCTGCAGGTTACAAATGGTGAACCATTGTGTGCCCTGTTCTGTGTTGTCAGTCCGGGGAACCCCATCCTCTTCCATACGTCATTAGCAGCATCTCTGAGGATCACCACTAGCAGTCCCTTTATGACTCCCACTGCTAACCTGTGTCCTGCTGTCATTCGTTCCATCTCATAAATCAATTGTTCTGCACCCATGCTCAACGAGGGTAGCCTGCACCTCACGTTCTCTTTGTAAGTGTGTTTCCATGGTATATACTGAGGTCGCCCGCTCCATTTTCTAGCATGGGCATCTGTGTGAATCCAACCTCCCCATGCATGCTCCTGATCAGCCTAACCTGCCTGTCTGTGTTCCTAATGTCGGTGTATATGTTTATTGGTTTCGTTATGGGTAGTCGAAGGTCATCATTGTGTCCTTCCAGGATCCTTCCCCTTGAGCACACTATAGCTGTCTCCCTCTTCCTTCGTCCTGTGAGTTCCCTAAGCCTGTCTACATATGGTCCTAAGTCATCGATGTTACGTAGCTCGCCCAATGATCTTGGTATGCGCTTGTCCTTGCCGTCTGTACCTGTGCACATTTCCCATGTCTCTCGCTTGTCTGTGCTTGTCCCTGTTGCTTGAGGCCTTCTCTGCTCCCCCTCGCAGATCCACTGTTTTGCCCTTGTTGTCGGACACCAAGCCCATGTTACTAAAAAAGTCATCTATGAAGCTCAGTCTCCTAGTAGTTGTATCCATGCTAGGCTTTAAGTCAATGCCTACGTCTCTCAAGTTGTATCTGCTGCCTCGACCCCCAGGCCACTAGGCCTGTTCTATTCTGGTCCGTTGCACTCCTGTCCCATGATGTTGTGCCGTCTGGCTCTACTCGTCTGCCCCCTCAATGCTGGTGCTTCCCTTATACGCTGTCCCTTGTGTCTTACCGCCCTTATTGCTTCCTCATCTGCCTCCTTGCGTATGTTTTCCCTTGCCAATCTGTCCCCCTGCAACTTCCTTTGTTCCCTCTCCATCAGATTGCATTTTTCCAGCTCTGCTATCTCCCTCCATCTCTCCATCTCTTCTACTTTCCTTATCCTTCTCTCCCACTGCTCCCGTTTCTCTCTTCCTTTCTCTGTGATCCCTTTCTATCCTCTCTTTTCTTTCTCTCTGCACCTGTTCCTTCTCTTCCTCTCTTCTCCTCTCCCTGTCCTCTTTCCATTCTCTCTTCTCTTTCCTTCTCCTTTCGGTCCCTTTCCCCATTATTTAAGCCCAATCCAAAGCTTCCCCGCTCCCCTTCAAGCCTTCCATTGCCTTAGTACCCCTTCTCCTTCCCCATCTGTCTTCCCTTTAGGAGGATCTGTCCCATATCCATTTGCTGGTTGATATTCCCCCTAGCCCCTCCTTTTCACCCTTCTGCACCTCACTGTTCGTTCCCCTGTCAGCGATCAGCTGCCCTGTGCCTCTCGGCCATTCTTCCAGAGTATGTGGTGGTGGTTTTAATGCCGAATTTAAATACCCGTCTGCTGCTCTTAATTCTCGTGTGGTGTACATCCCTTGCTCATTGTCTTTGTCATCAGAGACCACACTCAGAGGTACATGTGGGGGAGCGGAAGGCGGGGTCACAGACCCTGGTGCCTCCTGCTGGCTCAGCATCTGCTGACTCCTCTTTGCATCCCCCTTGCCCTCTTGAAACATTCGAACACAATTTGAATATCGCCATGCTGCTTGTTTGCTTCTTCCCGTTTTAGGTGCCCGCTATGTGTGTCAGCATGGATTGCTGCACATCCTGGGAGAAACTTCTGCAAGGTGGCCATGGTTTAGTTATCTTCCCTTCCATGCTTCAGACCATTCTATACTATATTTTTTCTTTATACAGTGGGAGCATCTTACACAGGTTCTGGAGGGGCATGTCCGTCCCCACCGCACTTCCCTTGGTATATTGCTCTTGCGTTTACCAGACCTCAAATTGAGGGTTTTGATCATCCGGTGTTAAGGGAGGAACACATTGCAATCACAATGTTGTTACTTTAGTACGCGCCTCTCTGGCTCCACACCTTACCAGGCGTGCTCCACGCACTGCCCTCCTTACAAGTTTGCTGCCTCCTCAGTTTCACCCACAATCCTGCGCATGCTTCTTCCACACACCGCCACTTGTTCACCTCACCTGCCAATCCCAAGTTTCCAATGCTAGCTCCTCAACGTCTTGTGCTCTCTGTGTCCTATGCACAAACCTTTGGGTGACATCACCACTTTACTAATGTTGTAGTGCTGGAAATCTAATACCACGTGCACAATGCTACAGCCTGTTACACCCAACAATGCACAAACCCCACAGCTATCTTCCCGCCTCCAGGCAGAGTATACCAATATTCTCTTGTGGTCACACTGTACCCGCTGCGTTGCCTCACATGCAAAATGTCTCACTCCAGTAGACTTAACCAGTCGACTCACCTTCCACAATCTAGGCCAGCTCTCCTTGCTAAACCTTACGGGGATACCGTCATCTATGACCTGAGCTAAAACGCCCAACCCAAATACTTACACTTCGTGGTCTGCTGGCACTGCTCGGCTGCCATGTCCTCCAGAAACTGCCACTTCCCTGTCCTGGTCTGCCTGGACTCCTCGCTGACTTCGTGCAGGATACTCTCCAAGCTGGCTTCTGATGGCCTTTCCACAGGTACGCGTTCCTCATCTTTCCCGAAATATGCAAGGGTCCTGCAGTCTTTCAGGTTCCGCGGCGGAAGAGACGACTTTGTGCCAGGCTGACGTAGCCAACATCAGCTCTGCTACCAACTTGTTGGGAAGGACTTCCAGGTATGCCAGAACAATGTTGGAAGTCCGCAGACTCGAAGGGCACAACACCCTCCCCAGCTTAAACAGAGGACTCAGTCAGACGGCAAATACAAACTGCAGTTTATTACAGATAAAATCAACAGGGATCAGTACACAAACGCAGCAAGAGTCAGGTACAGCTCAATGTCTCCTGGCTCGCAGGTCAGTTTTACTTCAAAATTGCATAATCACTTAGGCCCTTCTCCAGAAAACCTATCCTCGTGCAGAATTGGCCACTGAGAATCTCTAGCACCTATAGGTGTTATTCTACTGATCCTCGCATGTCAGGTGGCTGGCCTGTCCCATCCCTGAGAACTAACTATTACATCGCTGCAGAGTAGTGGGCTTACCATTGGTTCATGCCCCTTGCCATCACCCCTGGAATACTAAACTATGATTGGTCAGAGCGGCTGGCCCCAGACCTGGGACTCAAATGTGCTCTCAGCTCGCTGTGCACCTTTTTAAGGTGATGTGAAATATTATATGTCTGTATTGTAAATTGTGTACACCACCTTTGCCTATGAGAATATTCTCCATCTGTGGCAACACTTGTTGATATGATATTTTATTTATATAGCGTCTATACACAGATGTTTCAAGGCACGATGAGGAAGGGGAGGGGAACAAAGGGGGGACAAGACAACCATCTTACTAGGCCCTGTGACTTTGAGATCGCGCAATTGCAGGGGAGAGGAGAGGGGAAAAAGTGCTGGTGGGAGGGGTGGAGGGGTGGAGGAGCCAGTGCAAGACATAGGATAATACATCAAAACATCAAAAAAAGAAGTGCAGCCAGCAAGTGGCAGTGCAGGTGTTAGGTGCAAGCAGCAAGTGTTATATAGTGCAGGTAGGGGGACTGTAGGGTTGCAGATACAGTCCCAAGTGCAGGGTTGCCAGGAGGCAGTGCAGGTGTGCAACTGGGAGGGCAGGGACCTAGGCCTGTGGTTCAAAAGGATACCCAGGTAACCAGTGCAGTATCAGACAGGAGATCAGCATAGGAGAGGAAGAGAGAAGGCCGAAGCAAAGATGAAAGTCTTGAGCTGCTTCCGGAACCGGAGATGGTTCTGCTCAAGTTTCAGAGAGGCATGGAGGCTGTTCCAGAAGGAGGCACCAGCCAAAGAGAGAGATCTGCCACCAACTTGATGCTTGGAAAAGCGAATGACCTTCAAGGAGTTAGAGGAGGAGGAGGAGCAAAGAGCTTGAGTAGGAAGATACTTCAGAAGTGAAAGCTGGAGATATTTTGGTCCCAGGCCCCAGAAGGCCTTGTGGACAATACAAAGGGCCTTGAACTTGAGCCTTGCTGCCACTGGGAGCCAATGGGGAGATTTCAGTGCTTGAAACATACGATCCCTGGGCTTGAGGCCAAGGACAAGGCTCGCAGTCCTGTTCTGGATGAGTTGCAGAGGACAGAGAGTATTGATAGGCAGATTTAGAAAGAGGCTGTTACAGGAGTTAAGCCTAGAGAGAACCAGAGCTCTAGAGACAGTGAGCTTCTGGGGGAAGGAGAGTAAAGGGAGAATACCACTGAGGAGGTTCAGTTGGTAGTTTGACTTCTTAGAGACATCACAAATGTGAGGAGAGAAGAGTTGACTAACCAAGAGGCTCTTAGCCTCACAGGTGGGAGCAGGAAGAGGGCCAAGGGAGGCCAGCCAGAAAGTGGAGGTAAAGAGGGGTGCAGGTGTGCCGATGAGGACGATCTCCGTCTTGCTGGCATTCAGGCAGAGATCATTGGCGGGGCACCACTCTTGCATAGCAGACAGACAATATGGGATAAGAGAAAGCAAAGAGGCGGCAGAGGGGAGCCTGAAGATGACCTGGTTGTCAACCGCATAACACTGGAAGTTGGAGCAGAGAGCAGCAATGCGGTGGACCAGAGGTGCCAGGTATTGGTTGAACAACCAGGGAGAAAGGTTAGACCCCTGGGGAACACCACAGGTGGAGTGATAGATAGAGGAGAGGAAGGACTCAAGTTGGAACTGGGAGGGACGATCAGAGATGGAAGAAGTCCGCCAGGACAGAGCCTGATCAGTGATACCTAGGTTATCACAGAGCCGGTTGAGCAGGATGGCATGATTGACTGTGTCAAATGCAGAGGAGAGATCAACTAGGATGAGGACACAGGGGAGATTAGAATCAAGGTTAGAAAGCAGGTCTTCACAGATGTTGAGGAGAGCAGGTTCCGTACTTCTAGCTGCTTTGAAGACAGACTGATAGTAATGGAGAAGACAGCAGACAGATTCAGCGTGTAGATTAAGCTGGGAGATGGCCATATTTTCCAGGAGTTTTCCCAGGAAAGGAGTGAATGAGATTGGGTGATAATTAGCCGGAAGGGAGGGGATGGCTGAGGGTTTCTTGAGAAGAGGGTGCACAAGAGAGTGTTGCAGTCCGTGTCTGATTTTGCTGGGATCGGCTCCCATTTCCCACCAAGGAAGACTATCCATTGTCCTCTTCGGCTGTACCACGTGTTTAGAGACCACAAAATCAAGCTCTGCAGCTCCTAATTATGAGGATTTATTCGGTTTCTCTGCAGCTGGTCCCTTTGTTGTCTGGGGATTGGAATGCATCGTCATATCTCTGACCTTGGTTGTGGGCCTGTCTCACGCGTTCGGGTCTCTGTGCATCCTGATTCAGCTCTGCTGGTCTCCATGGCTTGAGGCCTGCTGTAATTTTCCTAAACCTTATAATGCAGTTTCTACATTGTCCATGTTATGCTACGTTCCCTATGGGTTACCTGTACATGGTTCAATCAGGTTCCATATATATTCCTGTTTGTCCACACAAACACAATCTTCATGCATCAGCAAGCCTGCTCAGGATCTCTTTTGCCTTACGGTTCTGCATTACTGCATTTGGCTAATGAAAAAATAATAAAAGCATTGACATTATGTTTTCATCTCTGTCCTCTAGCTATAGACCTGTATTCTCATGTTCTTCATGTATGTGTGTGTATCTTTATGTGGTGCAGTGCGGCCTGCACATGTGCTTCATGTCCAACAATGCTATGTCGCGGTGTCACTAATGACGTCAGCACCATGGCTTCATGGTGCTCAATCGAAGCTGTCCATATAGGTTTCCCTGTCCACAATCACTGGCTCTTCTCCCACACATGGGAAGACTTGCATTGTATTTGATCTGTATGGCTGACTGAGATTATATATTTCAGTGAATTCATCGATCATTGGTGCACTCTGGATTACTCTAACATAAAATGTATGGCGGCAAGCATTTCTAGCTCTTCACCCTGAGAAGAACTTGGGGGCACAGAGGGGTGGTCTTGGGACTGCCTCTTCAGAAGTGCCAATGGTGTTGAATGGCAGACCATTTGGTTTCTGATTTCTGATGTGATTTGTAACATGCTATTAAGTAGACTAAACTCCCTCAAGATGCGATGATCAGTCATGAGGAAATTATCAAGATTCAAAAAGTCACAACCCCAGATTAGCAAAACAGAAACATGTTAGTGCCTTGCAAAAAGGTAGGCATTTGCCATTTAATGTAAGGCAAAGGGCAGCTCATTCCACATGCAGCGTGCCAGATTGTAATGCTCAACCCTGTCTATAATGGCAAATCTTTAAATCAAAATAATATGGGGCAATTCATGCAGACACATGAACACCAAGTTGAGAGTTTTTAAAATGATCTGCATTTGACCAGAAGCCAATGCACGGATTGTGAAGCTGGGGAAATGGGGTTTTGCGGTGGTATCTCCAAAAGAAGGTGAACCACAGCAGTCTGTACTTTCTGAAGGCACAACAGCTGATACTCAGGAAGCCTAATTTCCAATTTTAGAATTTATAAAGAGCCAACTAAAGTAGCATAAAATCCTTTCTTAAGATATGGAAGAATACAATAAAGAATTGAAAATGTATATAACGGCGATTTGGTCACCAACTATTTGGCAAATAAGATTACCAAAAAAGCCACATTTTTAATACTCTTTGCATAAGTTGATGAATGACAAAAGAACAGCGGAAGGAAGGCGGGGTGGGGAGGAGTAAAGCTTGTGCACATTTCTGTAGTTTGTGTTTAGTGCCTAGAAGTATGACCTCGGCCTTACTTGGATTCTGTTGGAGACCATTTTCCAGCATTCAGTGTTCAACTTCACCCACACAGCAGATACCATTCTTTGGATCAATGCCGGAACTGTTTACTTTAAAATCACCTGAGTTCATCTGCATATGAAGGATAAAATGAACCATATTTGACCAAAATGACCAACAGAAGTAAACTATAAATGATAAAAAGCTAGGGTGACAGTGGTGAACCCTGGTGAACTCTGCAGTTCACCATTTTCTTTGGGGACAAAAAAAGGGCTCTGCCTCACCTGTTGAGTTCTCCCCTTTAGGAATGATTACAACCATTCAATGGCACAATCAGAGACAGTCACTATGTTGTAAAGCCAAGAGTGGGGGACATCATGATCCAGTGTATAAAATGCTTCAGAGAGATCAGGCATCATTTGAAAGGGTGGCATCCCAAACAGCCAATAAGATGGTCTCAGTTCTGTGTCTTTATCAAAATGTTGACTGGTACTCATCAATAACTCAATTCGTTTTCAACAGTTACCATCTGCCTGAGAATATTTGAAGAGTATGCATGGCCAGCAAACTATTGATAAATAAGGCTAGAATGAGTTTCCACACTCAAGCCGAATCTACTGATGTTTGGTGTAGGTGGGGGGTACGAGTCTGCGCTGCTACAAATTGGCCATTAACTAGTCTACATTGAAATACTATACAAAGAACATGGCCTTATTCAGAGCTTCGGCAAAGTCAATCATAAATCACTATATTAATTCAATGAAAATCAATACTTCAGCATATACCAGCAACTATCTATCCAATGTATAAAGCTAGAATCATGCATGGCATAGCATGCCATTAACACATCTGCAACATTTACCTACGATAACACCTGCATTTAGAATTGTATTCTGGAGACAGTAGCACTATGTTCGCATAAACATGTTATAAAATCATTGCCTGCCATTCTCAGGTTTTTCACAGTTGTTTATGTGTTAAATGTATGCATGTATTCTGCTTCCATACTCTGTAAAGTACTCTTCACAATGATACCTTCATTTAAATTACAAACTTCAATGTACTGGATAATTCAATGAATTACCTCAGATATGTGCTAGAAATAGTGCCATAGATATTGCACCTTTGCTCAGTCAGGTGCACAACTATTATTCCAGGCCTGATTAGCGTGTTAGCCTCTTTGCAGGAAGCAATAGAGGCCATCTCTTCGTCTGCTGGTGCAAACTTTGCCCAAGGTGTCTATCAAGAAGGCAGATGTGGGCTGTATTCCCCAGCGATCAGCCAGAAGGACCCTGAGCAGTTAGTCCGCCCCTTCTGTCCCCCACAGCCCCCACACAATCCCTGCATCCATAGCCTTGGTGCCTGACCTGGCACAGCTGTATTTCCCCTTCAGCTGAATCCTACTGTAGTGATGAAAGGCGGGTGCCATTTGGTGTCAGAGCTCATGCACAGATAGCTTAAAGGTGACCCCCCAAAGCTGGCATCTAGAATACACACTTCAAGAGCTTTGTTCAGTGGTAGAAGTGAGTGGGAATGGTCGGGAGCGGTGTTCCACTACTTTTATTTTTTTACTGTTAACAGTTCCACTACTTTTTGCAACCATTTTCACCATTTCGGAAATGTTCTTTGTGAAATTAAAGCACACTTCTCCATTGTACTACCGAATGGCAGTTACATCTAAATTGAAATCTGTTTCAACTCAAGACTGCAACCCTTGAAAAATGTGATGCACGGGGCTCCCTTCCTGCCTACTATGTTCCCCGCTGGGGTCACAGTTCCACTCCTTTTTTTGGTACACTGGCTTTGTTCATTCACGATGGGGCTTAAGGGACTTCGTGTGGAAAAAAACAATGAATCTGGCTAACCCAGCAAATAACTACAAATCACAAATTCAAATCAAACAATTATACCCAAGAGAAGGTTACTGTGGCCTGAGTTGAACCTACAACGTATTTATGAATTTCAGAGCAAAGCTTCCAGCTAAATAAACTCATGTGTCATCTGCAGTAAACTCACCCACAGGGTGAGCAGGGTATCAATCCAACGGATCTGTGATGCCCACAGTGATATGCAAATATAACCAACAAGATGTTCTATTCCAGATAATGTAATGTTCCTGTACCAGCACGGTGTCTCAAATTGCAGTGCCCTGAGCACGCTTCCTTTCCAAATACTTCTGCAGGGAAAGGGCTGCAGCTGTCCTGTGGCTGTTGTGTTGAACGGAGAGTAGGTTTTCTGCGAGCTCTGTGTCGAGAACAAAGTGCCGCAGGAAGAGCCTGGGGCCAGATTATCAAAGCTTTGCCCTGGCGCAAAAAAAGTGGAGCAAATGAATTTAGCACCAATTTTGCCGCTCTGCTAATAGTGAATGGCGAGAACAAGTTTAGCCCCAAATCGTTATGTTCTCACCGGGGAAATTGGATCAGGCGGTCTTATTTGCTATGTTTGCCGCTTAACATGAAAAGAAATGTAGTAGACGCCTTTTGTTGTATGCTATGCAGCAAGTATTCTGCAAAAAATAGCCTGATTAATTTTTGCCCTAGTGCAAACGTTTTTAGATAATATGGATTGTGGCAAAATCTGTTTGCATTATCAAAGCGTTTGCTCAGTTTTTAGCACCAGTGCAAATCTTGCATAATCTGGCCTCAGAAGTTGCTGTTTGTTGCTGTTCGTTGGGTGTTCGTACTGAACAGCCATTTGGAGACGCGCCAGCTGGCCATAGCCTGAGACACTGCTGCAGACAGTGGATATCTCCTGGTATTTGGGTGAAGGCGCCTGTAATTTAAAAAGGAGGTACTGATGTGAGGGCTTGAGGAACCTCTGTAATATCCAGCCCAACGTAGCAAAAACTGCATGCGCCTCTGTAATTTTATTTGTTTTTCTTGTATATTTAGGGGCATGTTGGGGTATTGTCTCACTCAGTTAATTAATCTATTTACTTCTGTTAATATGCGCCAGGCTATGACAAGGTTTATTAATCCAGTTTGGTGTACAATCATTTACATACTGTCAAATGTGTGTGCTGTTCCTTTATGATGTCATGGTTCTTCTTAGAGTGTTGTTTTCTTAAGGAGATTCCATATGGAGTCAGTTGGTGCCTGCTGCTCAAGGCAGTGCCTGCTGTCACCATGTCGCTGACTAAATAAACCTCACTAAAGAGTTATGCTTGTCTGGACAGCATTTCTTAACAGGGCAACAGAGTCTCTGTTCAGGATAATCAGACTCCGGGGTGCCCCTTGAACCGGTCGGGTGTGCCACCCACAAATTGTGCTTTCAAGAAACGGTCCATATGACTCTGGTGGTGATTGAAAAACCACCTAGAAATTAACGTGGATATATTGTGGATGCTTTTTGCACTTGACATTTTACACCACATGCTCGATATATTCATATATAGGGATTTTATATGCTGGTTATTTGTATATTTGTAGTTCACTGCTTGTGGGATATTTAATAACCCTGTATTGATTTTAACAATTCTCACCATATTTTGATATTTTTGTCACAGAATCTATTAACCGCGCTTAGTGGGGGACTAGGCCTGCCTAGGTATTTTGGCCACTATCTGTCTTTAGCATTTTGTTATTCTGTGACTTGATTGATGTAGTAGGGCCCACTGTTTTCTTAGTCAGTATTGACTATATCTCATTTTGGTAAAGCGGAAAGCAGAAACAGCCTTGTCGCCAGGGTCTAGCAGAAATAAGGTAGGTAGGATGCTTAAACCAATCCATAAGGTGAATTCTCGGATCACCGAAATACAAGGTTTTCCTTTTGACATTGATGGTAAAAAAAATCAAAAAAGAATGTGCCACCAATAACAGGTGGGAGCCAAGAGGGAATTGTATGGACTGCGACAAAAGCAGTACATGTTAAAATTGAACCCAATGTCTCGAACTGTGTTATAGATTCTGTCACACATGGGGAAAGGGACTTGATAGATTTTATCGAGCCCTGTGACTTGTCAGTACCAGAAGGTAGAACTGGGAATAACGAGGCCCAAAGGAGGACCAGTTGGCACCCTTTGAAAGCAGTCAAAAACAGGGGCGTGAGGAGGGGGAAAATGATGTGTTCCCTGCAGTGGACCCTAGGTCAAGGGGAGGAGGGTGTTCTGTGGCAGTATAGTGGAGATCTACTCCTAACTGACAGGAGCTCCATCCACAGTATGATCAGTGGGCCCGAAATTAGTATCACAGCAGGGATCAAATAAAGTGAATATAAGAGGCAATGAAGGGGAAGCAGAAAGATAAAGTGAAATTGGCCATATACAGGATAAAGGGACAATGGAAATTAACCCCATTTGTTCCGTGCAAATAGATTTGACCCTCTTGTATCAGAAGGGCTGGGATATAAACAGGGGAAGGCTCCCCCAGTCAGGGGGAGCAAAATGGAGCCAAGAAAAATGTAAAGGTCCAATATGATCATCAGCTCCTGGACACAAATCCTTAAAAACATACAATTTAACTGTGAAAAAATACAGAGACTGAGGGACACAGACTTCTTCCACCAGCTCACATTGATTGGGGCTCTGCATCTAGTAGAGTGACGCCAGCCTCAGAAGAAATGTTCTCCGACATAAAAGATTTTATAGAGAGCATAAAAGAGATCAGAGAGATTAAGGAAGGGATAGACTCAATAAGCATGCAGGAAAAAGTTCAAAAAATTGGTGGGGATATAGAAGCTTTTAAACTTAGACCCTTTTATGAATGAAAAGACAGGACAAAGGAGAACATTAGGGGCCCCACACCTATCCCAATACCAGGATATAACATCTATACAGGGCAGTTGTTCCCAAGTGTCAGAATCCCCATGGGCCCTTCCCTTCTTGACAGGAGGCTGTACAATGAACATTTCCCTCCACTGGCAGGTTCAAATCTCACCCATTTAGGAGCCTCTCTGTTACATCAGTCTGAAAGGGCTGGAGGAAGTGGTATGGCCTGCAAAGGTTGTCATTCCGTTGTTATGGTTAATGCCTCTCGACTAACCCTTAGAACATACGAAGATCAGGAGGCTTTGATAAACAAATGTACCCATTAGTTCCGGCATAGTAGGGGGATGTTTATACATAATAAGAGATTACATTGTGAAGTGTTCCAGAGGCTCTATCCTCCTGACTGGATTAGATTAGATCCGGGTATGCTTGCGTTCCTGGGATCTGGTGGAGGGGAGTTTAGGAATTGACCTTAGGACCTACCTGACAATATAAGGATAGCCCTGAAGTCTGTTGAAACATTTCAAAACAGTTCAGAGTGGTGGGTGCAGGACACTTTGGGCAGGCCAAGTGAAGAGGAGAGGACCAGGGGAATGGCTTTGGGTCGTAGAAGGGAGGGCTTAATTTTAAAGATGGCTGCTTGATGACTGGCTGGAGATCTGAGTATCCCAGCCAGGATGTCTGACTTCACCCTTCTATCATGGATGTAGCGGGATTGGTTAGACTCTTGGAAGATACAGACTAGTGCTCCTATCTACGCGGGCACCAGGTGATTCTATTACAAGAGACATGGGAATGCACTTCAGTTCCACTCCAGGGCTACAAAACCTTTTGTGTCCCTGCAATAAAGTGGCCCAAGGGAAGGCCAAGTGGGTGACTCTTGGCACGGGTGGATGTTTATCTAGGGTGAAAGATCACTAATCAGCCAATTCATTGGATGGGCCTACAGCTCCAATCAGTGAAAACCGGAGAGAGAAAAGCCTTGTATTTGTTTAATGTTTACAACAGGCCCACGCATAATGGAACTGTTGGAGAAGCTGCAGGGAATAATTGACTCCAGGTCCTTTGGAAGCCTGGAGGAAAATAGCATTATCTTGTCATGGGATCTTAATCTTCAAATTGAGCCATTAGGTGCATTAGAGGGACCCTGGGCAGACCAGGACACATCCTGGGACATTGCTGTCTTAATGGCAGACCCCACTAGGAAGGCCCATCCTCTAGCGATAGACATGGCCTGGTCTCTGTATAATTTAAATTTTAGGGCATGTAACAGGTGGCTTCAGAATGACCATCCCATGTCTAAAACATTTAGGGTAATTAACAGAGATTCTCTAATAGATTGCATCTTGATTTAGGGGAATGATTGGGCATGGGTGAGTGATTTTAAGGTCTGGGTGTGAATTGAAAGTGACCATTATCCTCTAGTAATAAAAATTCAAGTTGGCTAGTTAGGTTCAGGAAATAACCAGGAGCCTAATAATGCCCAGCCAATTAGTATTTTGGGTCATGCCCATAAACCAATCAGATGGATCAGGAACTCAAGCCTATTTATAATGCTATCTTGGCCAATTTGGCAACCCTCAGCAGAGAAGGAACCTTGGATAATGAGATCCTTAGTGAATTTGAGAAGCTTAAGGGTAACCTGATCCCACATATAACACTCCCAGCACTGGTAGTAAAGAGGAAGACACTTATTCAGATAGGCTGGGTATGATCAGGCTGGTATGATCACTCATGCAGGGAAGCAAAGACAAAAATTATGATTTGTGACCGTGCAGTCCTGGGAGTAGATAGATACAAATTGTGCACTTTAAAATCAGAATATAAAAGTCTAGGAAAGAGCATTTGTCCAGGACCAATGGTGGGCTTGCTGCAACACACTTGAGAGTGGGGATAATATATTATTCTGGAAGCTGGTCACAGACTGGGAGTTTAAGGGAGAACTAATGCCCCACTGTAGTATCAGCGCAGATGACTGGCATCTCCACTTCTCAAACTTGTATAAAATGGTACAAGAGAATCTAACAATGGGGCCGAAGATTGATGAGGCCTTAGCTCTATCCCAGGGAACTCTGATTATATCTGTTCAAGAAGTAGAGAAATATCTTAGGGCACAAAGAAGTGTGAAGGCACCTGGATCCCATCAGACTTGTTTAAAGATTAGGTAGGAGGGTGGTCACTGACCCTCTGTAAACTCTTTAACTCAATTATTGTGTTTATTTCAGTGCCCCCCTCGTGGTCTTTATACCAGTGTATAAGAAGGGTAGCAGGGAAAGCCTTGCCAATTACCATCCAATATCGTTGCTGGATAGAGCACGGAAAACGCTTAGCAAGATCATTTTAGCCACCTCCAGGAATGGGCAGACTTAAATAATGTGATTATCGATCTCAGGGCGGGCTTCAGGAAAAATCGGAGGATGATTGATCAGTGTTTTATGTTATATTTGTTGATTCAAAAGCACCTAGTTTTGCAAAATTGAAAATTATATACAGCTTTTTTATATCTACGTATGACTTTCGATTCTGTTTCTAGAGAAGCCTAATGGAAGTTTTTGCTAGCTAGAAAAGCTCCCTCTCCCTTGGTCTCGATAGTTAGGACACTATATACAAACTCATTGGCAACCATACGTTATGGCCTTGGGGGTGAGGAGACGCACTCGTTTAAGGCTAATAAAGGTGCCAGACAGGGGTTTGTGCTTGCTCGTCTACTTTTTAATGTATATATACAGGAAATTAAAGATGTTTTGATGAGAGAATTCCAGGACAGCCCCAAAATTAACTATCAGAAATGTCCTGCAATGGTTTATGCAGATGATGCGGTTCTTGTTTCCACTACACCCGAGGGCCTGAACAAATTATTGAATGTTTGCTTATCAAAATTCAAAGAGCTGTGTTTTGAGGTAAATACAGAAAAATCCAAAGTAATGTTTTTTAAACCATGGTTTGCAAACACTAGTGCCTTGACTATAGAGGTGAATGGTGTTCCTATGCAGCAGGTCAGGTTCTTCGACTACTTGGGAGTCCGCTTCCACAAGACTTGTGGCTGGAATTCCGAGGTGGAAAAGTCAGGAATAACACTGGGGAAATATAGTGGGGTCATTAGATCTTTCCACATATGGCATGAGAGTGGAACAGTTTCACCAGCCCTTAACCTTTATAAAACTAAGCCCTTCCCGCAGCTCTTTATGGTTCGGATAAATGGGGTCATGCTGCCCCTGTGAAACTGGAACTTTGCGAACCCACGTTTTTGAAAAAACTGCTTATACTTCCTGAAAGTGCTCCATCACTGCTGGTATATTTAGAGCTTGATCTTGATCCAGTGTCATCCCAGTTGGCCCTCAAACCTGTTCTGTATTGGTTAAAATTGTGGCAGAACGAGAGGCTGGAGAGTTATCAGGGCGTGTTGTCGTACCTAATGGCCATGGAGGGAGGTAAAAGATTGAGCTGGGTGGTCCATGTTAAGAACACTTTGCATGCCCTTGAAGCCAACAAACTCTGGGAAAACCCTATCGCCTGTTCACAACGGTCTGTTATGGATCTAAAAAAATCTGCCAGAGACAAATCAAAGGCCCAGAGGTACCTAGATTTAATTCACCCAGCGTATGAAAGATCCCTGTATTTATGAATGAGGCTGGGAATATTCCCAGTAGCCTCATTCACAAAATTTTGGAACAATGCAGGTGGGGTGGGGGTAGTGTCCCATGTGTGGGTCAGATTGCAAAACCCTGACACATTTTTTATTGATCTGTCCCAGCAAAATAACCGTGAGAAAATTGTATTTTGAGACCAACTCTTATGGCTGCAGGAGTCAGTTGTGTAGCGGAAACAGTACGGTTTCTTAGACAACCAGTGTCTTCCTGTGTTGTCTTTGCAACCGAGCAATATTTGCACAGGCCTTGGCTGAAAATAAATACGGCCCTGAAATAGTTTTTACAACTGAGTGTTTTACCTTTTGTATTTAGGCACCATAATACAATAACCATTGAGGCTGTCAAGGCATGATGTTTGATTGTAAAATTGTTGTTTGAGGATATGAGCAATGCTCTCCTCTATCTTAGTGTTTACTTTTTTAATATCATGTGCCTTTTTTATCACATATTAGGAAATATTTGGGAAATTCTATTGAACATGTTTATGTGCAATGTAATTTGATACTTAAAGTTTTTATAAACGTTATACAAGTTTTTCAAAAGTACTTCCACAATATGACACTGAAAAAATACAGAAGATTTGTCATAAACGAATCATTGCTTCATTGACAACCACAAGTGTTTAATTCCTACATGTGTGAGCCAACATCAATTATCTGCTTGTTGCCTAGCAAGCTGCATACGCCACTTGATTACACTGCCAGACTTTCACTACATGTTGGCCCTGCACCATGTTGAGTCCTGGGACAGGTCTCCCCATAATATAACGGAGGAGTATTAAAATGCTGCAAATCATATCAACTGTATGTGGATGAAAGAAAGAGGGAACTCTTCCAGAATTTGAGCATGTGTGTCCCGATTCTGAAAGGATCTCCAGAGATCTAATAAGTGAACCTGGTGCAATGGAATTAACCTTTTAATTGGCAACCCCTCCCCTGGAACTTACTGGGGCTTTCCCTATCTATTATTCTCCTATTCTGCTCACTGCTCCAATACTCAGTGGCTAGTTTTGCATTTATATACATAAAGACGAGCATAAGTACATTCGTTTTCCTCTTCCACATAACAACAATCTGTATAACAAATCACTGATCAGTGTGAAAATTCAAAGGTTAGTATGCTACTGGCCACATTTCTCACCCACCTACTAATATATGCTCAAACAATGCTCTCAACCCATCTGTTGTATTTCTGGGCAGTTTTAGCAAATGCCATTTTTCATTTCTGCACAATTTATACATACAGAAATACGAAAACCAGAATCCAATATGATGTTTGACTATTTCGCACCTGACATGTAACAACTTTAGATGCTGCCCAACGAATTATACACATTTCAAGATTTAGACACCCTCCCAGAAGAGCCTGTGCGATAAAGCCACATGCTTGAAGATATTTTTCATATAAATATGTACCCTCCATAAGCTCCAGGAACAGCTGTGAACACAAGCTATGCAGTGACCAGAAAGGCAGGTTAAACCCTGGAGTAATGTGGGTGGGGTTTGCCCCTCATGCCACAGAACTGTCAAGCTACAATTCGGACACATCCAGTCAAGCATGCATCAGGGCTGCCACCCTACCCTTAATACAGAAAGCCCTGTGGGACTTTCAGCACAGCCAGTCATGCCAGGTGCATCGCTAAAACTCCAGCACGAATAATAAGAAGAAGAGCATACTATCATAGGATAATGCAGATGCAATACAACTCACACTTCTTACCGGATACAACCCCAAAACCTTCATGCTACAGAAAAGGGGCCTTCCTCCCGCTGTCTATCTTCCAGCATCATGGGGTCCCGGTGAAATACTTGGGGTCTAATTTACAAAAACATTTTCGATGGGACGTTCCCATGTTAAAACATTTTTTGTAAATCAGGCCCTTATTCTCTGACCTTGTCATGATGCCAAAGGTTACATTTTATTATACAAGAATGATCATTCATAACATACCAAACATTCATTTTTCACTTAGTACAAAACATCCTGACATATTTAGGAATCTCAAATCTTCCGCACATCAGAGGCACATGGTGAAGCATCTAAATTACCATGCCCCCACAGTTAACAATTTTCATTATGGAAAAAGACACAATGCAAGGTTACAATTTCTTATAGAACAGTAGAGGTCCTGTGCACTAAACATCACTCTATGTCCAATATGATAAGGGAGACCTGGTTTCATTTTAGTATCCATACATGTCTGCTATAGTTCATTTGCACTGTGTAAATAATCAAAAACATGGATATTTCTTTGCAGAATCTCTAGTTGATGTATAAAAAGCAATATGTTCATCAAATCATACCGTTGATAGGCAATCTGTCCAGTCACTGCGTCAATTTACTTTGGTTTCCCAGGATGACTTGTTAGTTTTTCAAATGTATTTCAATTCACACTCAACCATTAACACTTCACAAACTATAACACTTTAGACACTATTGCTCAAGATATTCCTTACAATATCCATACAACATGTGTATTTACAATAGGTCCAATAATATGAATCATGTATATTACATTCAGATTTTTCATAATTTTCTTTGTTATCAATAATGAATTCTGCCCAGTGTTTCTATTACAGCATTAGTACATTGAATTACTAGTACGTGTAATTACTACTACTATTAAAAGAAAAGTACAATTATAATTATAATCACTCAGTATTACCAGTAGATACATGAGATGCATTCATTAGTAGCTGCATACCTTCATTTGATGTTACCCCATCAGAGGGCCAAACTATCAGTTCAACACAACCAACAACGCCTCAGACACCTTTACATCTACATCCAGGCGACTTCAATTTCCAGCAAAGGAAGCTGGTGGTGAAATCCAATTACTTTACAGGATCGTCTTATGTCTCTATGTGCACTTTTTTTTTTAGGTACGGCTGTATTGCCTTTAGGCACCTCACATACTCCTTAAAAGAAACTTTATTTAGCTCAATAAGTTAAATCAAGTGCTGCTTCTTCCTGTCACAACATCAACTTCACCCTCTTCTTAAGCACATACTAGACTACCTTGTGCTACATTTCTCCCATCAATATACGAGACCGGAATTGTGTTTGCAATCCAACACCTGTGTATAGGCGCATTATAAATTTCATATCATATCATATCATACTTATAAGGAGGATGCTTCAACAATTAAATTCTAGCCTATCAGGTAACACTAGGCTTAATACACTAATATTTATTCTACTATGATTGTTTCTAACCTTCTCATAAAATTCAGATATATTTGCATGGCACACAGTTTCAGAAAATGAAACCCTTTATACTGAAATAGTAAGAGAATGGATGCTAACTATCTCAATGCCCAAGCCTTTATCTGAAATGTTTCTTCCATCTCGTCTAGAATATTTCTCCAGGCAATTTGCTTCAGCTTCAGGCAAGATAGGAGCAGCATCCCTACCCTAATATGCTTCACTAACTATTCATCTGCCATGACTCAATTCTTATTAGCAAATTTGATCAGGGTTCTTGTTGGAGATTTTGCTTGAGACACCTTTGCTTTCCATGGAGTTCTGCATGTTGTCCTGTTATCAAATAAGAACCCCAGATATAGCTAATCCCTTTTGCATTACAACATGGTCATAGCCAGAATCCATGCAAAATGCATTTTGGCCTTGTCCACTCTTTTGTAGGTTTGATTTGTATTAATGAATAGGTTGTTCCATTCCATATGATTATCTAAAAGAGAAGTTGAAATAGTCAAACAAATAGTGCAGGTTATTGTTTTTTTTAAAAGAAAATCTAAAAATAACACACGATCTTATGGAGTTGATGCCTTTGTTAGCTTGACTATTTTATGTTTGCTAGCTTTCCAAAGCACATGGGTCTTTCCCTTGGCAGTACACTGCCTGAAGAGGAAACCAGTATGGTCTTGAAAGCTGGAAGTTAAGAATAGGAGTTGGCATAATACATGGATTTTAAGTGCAACATTTTGTGTGTTTTTTATCTTTAATAAACAGCAATAATTTCCTAAGGCATACAAATGGTCTTTGGTGCAAAATTGCAGTATGATCAAATATTGTTGGATCATCTGCATTGGAAAGTATGTGTGTTCACAATCTCAGTGGGAATCATCTATATTTTTCAGGGCTAATGGAAGGTCATGAGATTAAAGATTTCATAATATAGCTTCAGGGCACATCCATATTTTAATCCCCCAAATATTTCATTTGTCCATGATGGGTTGCCCCCCGTGTTTAATCTTATTCATAGCCACATATTGCAGTACAACCCGTGCATTTATTTCAATACACCAGGAGGAATTCCTCATGCATCCAGATTTTCCTACAGCACCTGTAAATACTACAAGGCAGCCGCTTGTGTCACTGGCATATTGGACTGAAGTCGAAAAAGCAACATACCTCAGAATAAAACAAATACATTTCTGTCTGCTAGTTTTCATAAACATATGGGTGTTGAGGTGCCGCTTCTTCCCGAAGCGTCCCCTTGGAGAAGGCCCTGCTTGCGCAGGAATGATACGCCGGAGCCTGGGTGTGATGCAACCTCTTTTATTAAACGCATCGGCGGAACTGCCGAACCTCCCTTGTCCCTCCCCTTCCCCTGACGTCACGTCCGGGACGTCATGTCCTGTGGGACCCAACGGGGATCCGCCCACACAACGATGTGGGCAACCTGACATCTCCCCCCTTTTTAACATGTGAGTTGAGGGGCTCCCTTCTTACCCTATCTCCTCGATGAGTCGCGTCGGCTTCATGCGACTCCTCTGCGGTCGTGTTGTCTTGATCGGGGTCGGTCCGTCCCTGGCGAGTATGGGGAGTGGCGCCTCGCCTTCTGACTGTTCCCCGTCTCCTTGGTACGCTTCTTCGCGTGGTCTGTCCTCATCGCTATCTCTGTCCCAGGTCCATTGACCTGCTGGAGTTAGTATGACTCGTTTGAAATGCGAGTTGTTCCTGGTTACCGTTGAGCGGTCATCCCTTTGTGTTGTGACCATGGAGCCCTTCTTGTGTGTCACGACCAGAGGCGTGGGTGCAAAGGTGGCTTCTTCTTTCCGGTTTTTGGGTTGCCTGAGCCATACTTCGTCTCCTGGTTGCATTATGTTCTCCCGAGCTCTTCTTTTCCTGTCTGTGATCTCTTTCGTCTTTGCTTTCCTCGCGGTGTCATTTGCTTGCGCTTCTTGTTCTAGCGGTGTCAGATCTTGTGGTCTCGGGTCTTCAGGAAGTCGCGTGGTGATCGGTCTTCGGAACATCAGGTCTGCGGGGCACACTCCCGTCGTGCTGTGAGGCGTGTGCCTGTATTCTCGTAGTAACTGATTGAGGGCCTGTTCGAATGGCTTGTTTTGCACATGGGCTATTTGGAGGGTCCTCTTTATGTTGGCCATGAACCTCTCGACCATACCGTTGGCCTGTGGCCATCGGGGGGTTATGCGTCGATGTTGAAACCCCATGTACTTTGCGAATTGCTGAAAGTCTTGACTTATAAATGTGGGACCGTTGTCGGACTTTATGATCTTTGGGATGCCATAGGCAGAGAGCATCCTGTCAAGAGCTGGAATGACGCATGATGTGGCACTGCTCTCTACTATTTGAGCGTCCGGGTATCTTGAATGTTCGTCCATAAGTACGACCACATGTGTCCCGTTGTTCAGTGGTCCGAATAGGTCTACTGCTAGCTCTTCCCACACTTTGTTTGGCAACGGTGAAGATTGTAATGGGTTTGGGTGTGGCGGGGGTGCCACTTGCGCACACACGTGGCAACTTCCCACGATGGTTTCTACCAAGCGATCAAGTTGAGGGAACCAGACTTTCTGGCGGAGGAGGCGCTTTGTGGCGACTACGCCTCTGTGTCCTTCATGCGCTAGGTGTACTATCCTCTCCCGGAGCGTTCTCGGGATGATGACCTTGCAACCCTTTAGTATGATGTTGTCCTCTACCACGGTCAGCTCTTCCCGGACTTGGTCCAGCCACTTGATGTCTTCCCTCGTAGTGTCCGATTCACCTCTGGCTTGATGTTTCATGAGGGTCGTCTTGTCCATCTGTAGGCAGTGTCGGGCGATTCGCAGCGCTGGGTCTGCCTCTGATTGTATCGATAGTTCCAGCCACCCTACTGGGAGTGGTTGCAGGTGATGTATGATGTAATTTATGTATGCGTCCGCTATGGACGGTTGAGACGCTGTCGTGGACATGGGATGCCGGGAGAGGTAATCCGCTGGGTTTTCTTCCTTTCCTGGCCGGTGCTGTATTTGGAAACTGTAGTCCTGTAAGCGTAGGCCCCATCTGGCAATTCTCGGTGGCATCCTGGCCTTCGGGCTGCCGTATATGGTAAGTAGTGCCTGGTGGTCCGTGATGATGGTGAACTCCTTGCCAAACAGGAAGAGATGAAAGTATTCACAAGCCCAGACGACCGCGAGGCTCTCTTTTTCGGCCTGTGAGTATGCCTGTTCCGTGGCCGTCAGGCTGGCGTATGCCACCACGTGTGTGATGTGTGGCTCCCTGGGATCTTTCTGGGTCAATATGGCGCCGAGTCCCACCGGGCTGGCATCCACTATTAGTTCGGTGTCGTGGCTGGCGTCAAAGTATGCCATGTGTTCTGCCTGTGCGATGACCTTCCTTATCGCTTCGAACGCTGCTTGACACTCCTTCGACCATGTGAATGGTGTGTCCTTCCGGGTGAGTAGGCGCAGGGGATTACTGACTGTGGCGTAGTCTTTCAGGTATCTGGAGCAATAGCTGGCCAGTCCTAGAAACGACCTGAGGTCGGTGGTGTTCACGGGGGACGTGGCCGAGTTAAGGGCCTCTACTTTTTCCAGGTCGGGTCTCATGCCTTTATCCGAGAAGATGTGCCCGAAAAACCTCAGAGATCCTTTCGAGAACTCGCACTTGGATTTGTTTAAGGTTAGCCCTGCGTCGTCCAGTGCTTGGCATACCCTGTGTAGTGCTAGGTCATGTTCTTCTTGTGATTTGCCGTAGACTAGGACGTCGTCCGAATAGTTCAGACAGTTGGGGACGTGTCTGATGACCTTGTGAATCTCCTCCTGAAAGATCTCGGCGGCCGAGGATATGCCGAGTCTTTTCTATTGAAACAGGCCGAGATGAGTGACGAATGTGGTGATGTAGCGGGATTCCGGTGCAATTTCAATTTGGTGGTATCCTTTTGTGAGGTCTAACTTGGAGAAGACTCTCGCCCCATGAAGAAGGTGAATCATGTCCGTGATCCTGGGCGCTTGATGCCTTTCCCTTTCGATGGCTGTGTTGGCTCTGCGCATATCTACGCATAAACGTATGGATCCTTCTGGTGACTCCTTGGGGACGGGGACAATGGGCGATACCCATGGCGTCGGGCCCGATACAGGTTCTATAACGTTCATTTTGATGAGTTTGTCCAACTCCTCTTCCACCTGTCTCTGGATATTAAACGGAATGCCTCGATAGTGTTGGGCCACTGGTTTGACCTGAGGGTTAATGTGGAGGTGTACTTTCCGGTTTCGCAGCTTGCCTAGGCCGGTGAAGAGTTTTGGGAATGATTGTTCGATTGAGTCCGGTTTTGTAAAGTACTTGTGGGCCATCAGCTGGTACAAGATGTGTACTAGTCCCATGTCTACTGCTGTCCGGAAGCTCAGTATACATCCGCTGTTAGCTTCTGTGTCTAGGATGTACAGCGGGATCTTTGCGGAGTGCCCTTTATGTGTGCATCTGGCGGTGATCATGCCTTTGCATGGCAGGGGTGTCGTGGAGCCATAGGGGTATATGTTTACCGGGGCCTTTCTGATCTTCGGCTGTGTGGTCAAAGACTGATAAGCGCTTTCACTAATAATGTTGACCGTCGCTCCGGTATCCATGAGAAACTTCAGTGGGGTGTCATTCACTTGAAGTGTCAAAATGGGGCCGTGTTGGGTGGCCGCCGTGTTGTCCTGTAGGGCCCACACGTACCCTTTCCTCCTCTGATCCTCTTCTGACGAGGGAGTGTCAGTACTGGTGGGGGATCTGGTCTCAACGTATCTTACAAAATGCCGCCTGTGTGATCGTCTCGTGTCCTCTGACGAGCGTTTGTCTTCACGTGTGTAACGGCTTCTGCGGTCGCTGTCTTCGTTCCTGGCGCACCGTCTTTCGCTGTCCACTGCAGGTCTGGGCGGGCTCTGTGGGGTGGGCCGGCGCCTTTCTTGGTAGCGATGTTTGGGAGTTGTGTGGGTTGGGGCGTTCTTACACATGGCCCTGTAGTGGTCCATTCCCCCACATGCGGCGCACTTTTGCCCTACAGCCGGGCATGTCCCTGTGTGTGGGTATTCATAACCACATTTAAAACATGTGGCATCGGGATGTTTGTTGCCTTGATTCGGGTGGGTATATAGTTTATTGATCAACTCGGTGTTGTCGCTGTGTTGTTGTATGGACACTTTTCCTAGGCTGTCCAATTGCGAGTCCACCGCTGCTTCCGTGCGGGCCAGCACCAGGATTTCTTCTAGCGATCGTTGTTTCTGTGGGAGCTGCTTACGAAAAGGCTGTGAGAGGCATCCGGCTATTACTTGGGACTTGAGCGCCTCTTCATTGGAGTATCTATGGAATTCGCAATGTTTCAGTTTGATGCGTAGGCGCATCACTAAATTGTCTATTGATTCCCCTTTTTCCTGTCTTGTTGTGTGGAACATGTGGCGCTCATAATCCACGTTTGTATGTGGTGCAAAGTATTCAGACAGCTTGGCGTGTAGCTCCCCGTATGTAACTGTTTCTACATTCAGCAGCTCCCCGCAATGTCTTTTACCGCTGGTCCCACTGCCATGAACAGTGTGTTTTTCAGCCTCGTGTCGTCCGTCAATCCTATGGCACCTGTGTAGAACTTGAAGTCCCGTAGCCATATGTTCCATCTGGGCCCCAGATTAGAGGTATCTCTGATTTCGAATGGGTTGGGCATGTGCATGACTTGGGCTGCTCCCTCCTGGTGTGCATGCTGGCTGTTGTCCTGTGCTGTGTCAGCATTTCCAGGCGCCGATCCTACCCCTCCCGAGGAGGATGCCGGCGTGGTCGCCGTGTCCGACATGACTGCGTTGCAGTGGAGAGTTCGTGTGTCGATATGCTGTGGCACCTGGGGCTGTGCTTGGGCAGCTGCAGCAGCCCTTCTGCTGTGTGTGGTGAATTATATTCCCCACCTCACAGCTTCCTTGCGGTGTGGCCTTATGTCTTGGCCTGCGCAGCCACACGCCGCACGTGGGAGGGAGGTCGTGATTGGCGCGAGAGGAAGGTATCCTCTGGCGCCACTCTCCTGTTTCTTGCTGCCCCTTGGCGTGCCTGCACAGCTTCTCGCGGGCGCCGTGCGAAGAGTTTGTGCTTTTGTCACGCGGGAGGCGGGGCCGCCCGTAGTCAGTGCTCTCGTAATTTTGGGGCGCCCGTGGGCTTTGTCACGCGGGAGGCGGGGCCGCCCGTAGTCAGTGCTCCCATAATTCTGGGGCGTCCGTGTGCGGAATCCAGGCCTTTGTCATGTGGGAGGCGGGGCCGTGTAGAGTCGGCCGTCGTGCCCAAGGCGCGCTGACGCGCTGAACTGCTCGACCGCAGACCTCGGCACGGTGCCAGCGGGAGTCCGTGCCCGCTCGTCACCAGTGTTGAGGTGCCGCTTCTTCCCGAAGCGTCCCCTCGGAGAAGGCCCTGCTTGCGCAGGAATGATACGCGGGAGCCGGGGTGTGATGCAACCTCTTTTATTAAACGCATCGGCGGAACTGCCGAACCTCCCTCGTCCCTCCCCTTCCCTTGACGTCACGTCTGGGACCTCATGTCCTGTGGGACCCAACGGGGGTCCGCCCACACAACGATGTGGGCAAGCTGACAATGGGTATCTTCTTCAGGCAGTGTGCTGCTTGAGGAAGAGGCCTAAGTGTTACTGAATGGTAGCAGTGAAAAATATGAGTTAGCATAATAAAGGGATCACCTATGAAAGATCCTTTGTTGTTTTTTACTTTAAAAAAAGATATTCTGTGATACCAAAAGATCTTTGGAAATAAATTGCAGAGGGATAAAACATTATTGGAGCATCTGAATTAGAGAATCTGTAGATTCTGCTAGTTCTCAACTACTGTGGAAATTATCTGACCTTTTTGTAGCGCTAACAGAAGGCCCACGTTTATATAAATAAGAAACTATAGCTGCCAGGAGCTAACCTTGGTTTAATCCTCCACATTTTTCAACCTTCTATGAGGATTGCATCCAGTATTGAATCTTATTTGCACCCAATTATTGGTATGCAGGCGTTTCATTAATTTAATGAAACAGAGAGGGCTTCCCCATGCATTTTGGTTTTTCACAGCATCGTTCATTTTGCAAATCAATGAATGCAATATACGACGAGTCATCCCCTTCTATCTGTGGCATAGTGGCCTGCAAAGAAAAAAGCTAGACCCCTCAGAAAATATGAAAGACTCTTTTGCAAATTGGACTGTGCTATAGAGATTATTGTTATTTCATACATCTAGTCAGATGGGAGAGCATGTGCCTAGCAAAAGGATTTGCCTGGAATATTCAACAAATTGCTTGTTACATTCGGATGGGGACTTCACGAATACGAACCACTTTAATACCCTTGAGTTTACTGGGCTGTAGCCTTTTCACTTAAGCTGTTTTGCAGTGAACACTGTGATTAACACATTTGTCAACCATTGTGGCTATGTTCTTCAGATTTCATGGAAAAGGCCACCCAGACCCACAAATTATGAGATTTTGAACATTGCAATGTATAAAGTAAACTTATCGTCTTCAAAGATGATTTTATCTAACACCCCATGCTGGCTGCTCCCTAATAAAACTCCTTATTCTTATTTTACAGGATTATATTCATTAGCAAATCTACTTCAATATTTCCCACTTGAATTTAGGCTGATTTTCTCTCATCCAATACCAACACTAACCACCAGAAACCTATAACACCCATATTCTGTATCATTTCATCTCCATGTGATTATATGATGGCAGTCTCTGAAAGGATGGTAGCCCAAAAACTTAGAGATAAAAACACTCCAGGAGTCAAAATAATCACTGCAACTCTTTCCAAAGACAAACCAGGTTTATTACATGCAAAAAGGGTCTCTGACAGTCCAGTAGAACCAAACTGACACAAAGCTCATCTCTGAAGACATTACATCTTTTATAGCAGAAAAAACTGCAAATTAACAATACTATGCAAAATGAGGAGTACAGAATAATCCAATAGAACATGATAATCCACCCCTATGGTCCCTGGACCGATTGGCCACATCTAATATAAATTAATTCCACTAAAGACCTGGTCCCCTACATCGTCACAATCAAAATCAGGTATCTGATTGGTGGGTTCTTATCAATAGATTTGTAAATATGAAACTGTCACGTGAAGTGCACCCTCCTGTTGCAGATATGATCAAATTAAGTTGGTGAGGCCAACTCTGCTTTAATAGTACAACAGGCTTCTTCATTAACCCAGATACCATGGTGCACACAAGCTGTACCTGACATTGTACTAAATGTATTGGCATCACCTCCGTTCCTCCAGTGGCAAATCACGAGATGGTCCAAACACAGCTCCCTCATTATCTCCTCCTGACCACAGGTGCCCAGAGATGATGTGACCAGGACACAGCTCTCTGCCCTTGAGTCTGAATTTCGAGGATTTGTGCACCTTTCTGTAATTCATATGGGGTGTCCGCAATGAGTGCAATGGTGTCATCACAGAACCTCGGTGTAACGCTTACCTGATGCCCTGCGGAAGTGCTTGGACCGGAAGTAGGGTTGTGTGTTCCACACCTCTCTTACCCTAAAACCGTACAGAATAATATGTATAAACACTGTCATGTTTAGGGAAGGAGAAGCTGGATGCGCTGGATGTGATGTAGTAAAAGTTCCCCAAATGGAGGGTCTTTGCAGTGACTGCAAGTTCATAGGAGAAAGGGAACTGCCCCTCCCCACTATTCTCTTACTACTACATGCAACTGGGGGAGGCTAGGCTCACATTTTTTGTGTGATTGATGCTTTGTTGTGTTCTGCTGTGGTTTTCGTCAGTGACCAGTTCCTTCACTGGTAGTTGCTTGTCCAGACCTGCTGCGACATGCTTGGTGCCGGAACTAGCATTCCTCTCCCCAAAAGTTCCTTGCCTTTGTTAGTGTTTTTGTTCTTAATGTTGTTGTCCTTGTAGACTCTTCCTACGATTCACAGTTTGTTACCTTTCTGCTATGTCCTTGGTGTTGTGCTGTTTCTCCTTCCAATGTTTTGCGGTTTCCAGGGTATTAGCATGTGTCTCCTCTTCCTTTCACAGGCGCTGGTTCCCGGAACGCATGCCAAGCCAAGCGGATGCTGAACAGAGTGGTGAAGAAGTGCTGGCAATTGGGATGGAGCACCTGGTGAGTGTTCTCGAGCAGGAGTGCCAGTTTGCTCTGACTGTCTATGATGATTTTCTTTCTTTCTGATGCGTGTTGAAAGTCCTGGGTCTGGAGAATGTGCTACAGTAACTCAGTAACCATGATGCTGCTGTTCTGTGGACCTGAATAAACCGGAAGCAGGGAGTGGCCCTCAGAGGGTAGATTTTATAGCCCTGGGCCACTCCCTGGTAGACTCTAGTGTGATGCACACATAGTGGGTTGAGGGATGTCCGGCTGTCATGATGGGTTCTTGGTTGGACCAAGAGTATAGTGGCCATCTTGTAAGGTGTCTTGTCTCCATGATCCAGCAGCATAGTCCAGCCCTCCCCAGTGTTACAGCTATCCTTACCCTTGCAATTGACACAAACCTCTATAGGAGCCACAGAGACAATTATGGGGTTATTCTTGGGCTTAACCCTCGTGATCTTGACACTTGTGCCCTATTCTCATGAATTTGTCCTTCAAAGGGCACGTCCCTTCCTGCTCCTTTTCCAACTAACAGTTCTATTCTGTTCATTGTGCACCAGGCCTTAATATCAAAATGGCGACACTTCTGCCAAGTTAACACATCGAGCTCACTTCTACCACATTGCCTTGCTGACTCCATCTTCTACTTATTTCAATCCTTCCCACACATCGCACTACCCTTCGTCACTACAGTTGTATCAACTAAGCACCAGACCTGAAATGTTGTCCTATCTATGACCTCTGCAACCAGAACATGAATACATTCTCTAGCTCTTTCTGTGTTACTATATGTGCATATCAAATATGTTTCAAACCTAACTAAAACATCACATGTGCTGTCTATGGCGCAAATTTCACTCTGCTCCTCCGATGTTACATTCTGATAGATTTTCCTCAACCTGAAAATGTTTGCCTGGATGGGACCCTGTACGTGCATCCCAACATTCCCTCCTTTAGTTAATACTCTATTAACTAACCCTTCTACTTCCTTCCTTCTATACTCGTCGTCCTAAGGTACCCATGCTCTACACACATGACATAAACTCCCACCCCCCGACAGGTATATTCTTACGGGGTGCCCATTATAGAACATCACCCTCCATCTCCTTCAAATCGACCCAACACTCAATTTAATTCTCCAAGTCTAGTGTGGGTGTGGTCACCATCCCCAGGGGTTCCAAAGACTGCTCTATTATTAAAATTCTTGGCCTGACAACCCCATCCCACATATCAGTCTGGGTGTACTTGTGTTTTGTGAGAGGAGGAGCTTTACCCGCCCCTATGAAAATCCTCATCATGGCGCTCTTCGGCAAGGTCTTCGTGCAGCACCTCAGTACCATCTGATGCGAACAAAAAATGACGATCAAAAATACTATGGTGTGAACCAGCATTTTTACAGCTAGCACTAACCACGATGGGGCCCATAAAAACATGAAGGCAAACCAGTCACCTGCATTCACTCCAGCTTCTTTCTCCATAGCAATCCTCAAATTGGAAAGGGCCCCTATCGCATGGGATAACGATGCATTGTCTGCATCATTTCGGAGAATATACGTGAAGCAGGGCAGTCCAATGTTCTTCCAGGCGCCCCTTCCATAGCTGTGAGAAAATCCAGATCATATTGGTTCTGGATGGTCATGAGCCTAAATGCTCTCAACTCACTCTTTATTGAATTGAGACCCTCCTCTGTCTGGTTCTCCATCTGATGCACTCTCCCATCTAGTTATCTGTAGCCACTTTGCGGTGGCTGCAGTCTGGATACCTGGGACCAGAAGGGAGGCAGATCAAGTTTCTGTCTTGGTGAACAACTAGTAGTGGTCCAGAATCTCCTTTAGTTTCTCAGAGGAGTCTTTGGACACATTGTTAGATCTCTTTTGATGACAACCTCTTAGTGAGTGACAAACACGTTTAACTGTTGGGGGCTTAGTTGGGTCTGGGGCCGGCACTTTTATAACTGATGGATGAGAATCAGGAGCTACTAGAACTGCAAAGTGTAGGATGGTCAGCAAGTACACACCCCTCCATGATGGTGGCAGGTATGAATAGGCATATCATCCACACATTAAGCATACA
Source organism: Ambystoma mexicanum (assembly GCF_040938575.1). NCBI lineage: Eukaryota > Metazoa > Chordata > Amphibia > Caudata > Ambystomatidae > Ambystoma > Ambystoma mexicanum. Next base: position 735,575,622 of record NC_090934.1, on the reverse strand, counting down.
TCGATTATCGCTGCTGTGCCCTCAGTTAGGTCAGGGATAAACAAGGTCTTGTTTCAATGACTGTTTCTTCCTGTGGGTACAGTGCCATTTCCCCAAAAGCAAAAAGAGTACTCTGCTGGCCTTGCACTTTGGCTGGTGTTTCATTTAGCTCAATCCATGTCAATTTCGGCATGTAGTTAACACATATTTTGCCACATTTCTGATTCACGCATGCCACCACGTGTTCAGGAAACCACAATAAGCCCCCGCTGCACAGCTCACTACTCCTGCCACCCATCTATTTTTGGAAAACAATTTAACAATGGTCGCATCTTGCAGCATGCCTGTTCTTTCTTCATGGCACATTCTTCATCATCCCTGTGCATAATTACTGCTTGGTCAGTGTGCCCTTGGAAAAGACTTGTACTCCACACAGGGCTAAGTGTACCAGGCACTGGGCTATATGAGGTAGCATTTCATGGGGAATAAACAACTTGGGTGTAACCGTCGCATGATGTATCAAAGAGCATATATAGCAGCTCTGGTTTGATGTCTCTCTTCCCACTTCACGCACGTGATTGTATAATGTCTGATTTGGGATGGTGTACATTGACCACAATGTCAAATATAATTTGTGTTATCCCCAAGTTGTTGTTCTCGAAAACATTCCTTAATCACCCTATCCCCTTTATATTCACCCACCATGTAAAAAAATCACATAAAACTATATAAAGCCTGCAAAGAAAAAAACAACATATACAACATAACATACATATTACATGGCGTCTGTGGTGTTGCACTTGCAGAGGGAGAGCAAATACAGACATCCATGCCAACAGCCGCAAATCCATCATCTTTTTTAAGGGATGGAACAACTGAAAAATGTAGTAAAAACATACTGAAAAATATTCTCTTAATTTCAAGCGTTAGGCTGGTCAGTGTCATGGGAAGGTGAAAAATATACTTTAATGTTAATCAGCAAGTGCATCACTGTCATGGGGAGGAGGAAGATACCCTTTAGATTTTGATGCATAAGTGGGTCAGTATCATGGGAAGGTGGAGCGGAGTCTGGTGCATTGCGAACATCGGATAGGTGAACCCAATACTGGAACTCCTTCACCCGAACAGCAAAGGGGGTTAAAAAAATAACTGTGTATGGACCCTGAAGCTTCAGCTACTTCCAAGGATGCACAAAGTTCCTCACACAGATTTTGTCCCTGTGGTAAGCTGAGGCGGCGGTAAATTCAGTTCATCTGTCGCTGCAGCCATATCCTCTTGTCTAGGAGCAATCTGGCGAGACAGAACTTTAATACACCTTGGTAATTCACGCAAATACCTGTGATGAAAGGGGCCCCAAGGGTCCCTCACGTCTATGGAAACAAGGCAAGTCACCACACATGATAGATACGCCAGACACGAGGTTGTATTCCCAAAGCTAGGGTTTATTGCAAAGCAAAAGAGTCTCAGTTGGCCAACACGGTCTCACGCCCCGCAACGTGCATCTCTAGACCTCGAGGGATGCAAGAGAGCGAATTACGTACATCAGTTACATATATACAAAATGCGTATCATACAATCAGCTGTAACATGTTTAACATCCCCCTTTATTGGGTTTCTTTGAACTCGGTTTGATGATGGACACTTTCGACGAATATGAAACCTTCAAATATCTATTCTAGTAAAAATATGCAATTTTGCAAGTGCAGAGACATCTTTTACTTGTTGAACAGAACACAGTGCTTCTGTTCTTGGAAGCAAGCTACATACGGGGGAAGAGTCACATTCCAGACCTTGCTATCTATGAGGTGCTATTCGTGTTCTGGGAGCCGACACGCTCTACAGGGCTCGGTAAAGGGGGGCCGAAAGAAGAGCATAATTCAAGCGTTTAGCTGCTTTATTCTAACATATTCTACCATCTAATGAGACTGGCTGGCAGCTGTGAAATGATTAAATGCCCTGCGGCTCTGCTTCAAGGCTACATTCGGGAGGGAGCCGGGCATTCCTTCCCGGCGCTGCCTACGTTGTGTTTCAACAAACTCTGATTAGCCTTGCGGCCCTCCGGCCTTGTCCTGTCACATTCAGACAACAATATTAACAGTCGAGCAGTGTAAGCAGAAAATGTGCTGCGTAGAAATTTGAACAGAAAGCAATGAGCAATTGTTAGAAAACAAAATAACGAGCCTTGTTACATCAAAATGGCCGTTCATTGGTAAACTCGGAAACTTGTATTTCTATCGTATCGTGCATGAGACGGTTAGCCCACGGCCACCAAAATACATTTGCTGTCAATCAACAGAGGTATCCATTTTTCTAGACTGACAAACCCTCCTTTGGCCGTATGCCAAACGTCTCATTCATTTAATGTATCCTCCTCTGATGACGATAAGTCTGAAGCACTTGTGTCTGAATCTTGCATGCTATTATAAGCATCATCATCTTCATTAATATCTATAGCCATTAATTCTTTCACTGTTTTCATTTCATGTGTGTCTCTGTCATCCCGACCATAAGTTTGTTTTCTTTTTGTTATCATATGCATACATCCCTTCGTACATCCCTCAGTTACCTCAGTGCAAACTAACGGTAGGCAGTGTATGCAACAACAGCATGTTATGAATATTCCAAACAGCACTACTAATATCGAGATCAACTTACATCCCCAAGAACGCAGTATTCCCCAAAACCAGGACCCTATTCCCCACTTCCACCTCCTCCAGTGCATCCTCCCATGCCCACACTAAATCATCTTCAGGACCTTCATAAGTAACGCAATCGTGCGCATCCTCTGCTTTCTCAACAGGTATTGCAATAAATGTGGCAGGGTTTACTACACAACATCTTACAATGTGAATGGCTGGGCTGGACAAAATCACTTCATACGCACAGGCCTTCTGTATGATCAATGTGGATTTTGAGCATTCGAGTATTGCAAACACAGCATGCTCTACATATAATATCACTGAGCATCCCAAAGTGATTATTGAGCTTTTCGCGATAGCAAAAACTGCAGCGGGCAATGTCTGTTCACAGGGAAATTGCCCACCGTAATTTGCTAGGGGCTTGCGTCCCAGGGATTTTGCTGGGCCAATACAGCAGTCATTACTTGTCCATTCGAATATATTAAAAAAATTATGTAATCAAGGATTGCTAGTACAGGAACATTACTTATAAACATTTTCATTTCTGCGAAACATGTCACCATTTCGCCTGTCCACGTCAGTGACACATTCCTCTTCTGTGCTTTTTTTAGTCCATGCAGGAGAGGATTTGTGTAACTACAATAGTCAAAAAAATCCATGCTCTACAGTAATTAGACAAAGCCAGAAATTGTTGCATTTCTTTAACTGTAGTTGGTTGTGTATAATCTGTACTGCATCAGCACTTTCCAGTGTTAATCTTTCCCCTCCTGATGATATTATCTGCCTCAAATACACAACCTGACAATATTGCATTTTTCCCTTGTCTACTTTGCATCCTTTGTCTGCATGAAATGTCAATAGTATGATTGAATCTGCTACGCACATTTCTTCTGTTGTACTATATACTAAAAGGTTGTCCACATATTTGATGATCGTGCTTGGTACATGTTTATTACCCAAATCCATGTGTAGTATTCTGTTAAAATAAATGAGGGGACTTGCTTCTCTCGACAATGGGTACTGATGCACTATAGGTAAAACTGCTCCCTGTTTCAACTTAATACGTACTGCTACCATAACCTTCAGCAGCCCTATGTCATGGGGGTTATCCATCCATAAAGTGCTTGTGACCTGTATCTGGTCATCTTGTAAATGTGCAGTCATCCTTTTAGCAATAAGTACAGGACATGGAACATTCCTATGCTGTATCATTATTTGACAGGAAACGCACACCTCCAAGATCATTTCACCATTGTTGTCAGCATCTTCAAACAATTGTCCGTCAGACACCCCACTCAGTGGCTGAGCACGGTCAATTTACAAAACTGTTCACAACTCACCTCCCTCTTCATCAGTTCCTATGAGCACTATTTTGGAATCAGCGATCACCACCCCCTACCAATCTAATAGTAGTACTTGGGACAAGGTCTTGTGGCACTGCTGGTCTAAACAAAAGTACTGGCAGCACTCTCCATGGCTTGTTTTGAACGCCTGGCACCCAACTCAACAGCACTATTACTCCATACATAAACAAATCCAGGTGCACAGGTACTCCCCTAGTAGCGCCATCACTGAACAATGCTCTTGTTATCGTCAAGATCCTTTAATAACAAGTTCCTGGTGTGGAACGCATTACCCCTACTTCTGAAAATGAAATGATCACGTTCAATTTACTTAACAAATCCCTTCCCAACAAGTTTACCGTTGTCGACTTTGAGAACAATAGTGGTGCTAATACCTCTTGGTTACCAACTTTGATGGTTAAGTCTTCTGTGAATGGAACCAAATGTATTGCCCCGGAGAATCCCTGGATGTCCATTAATCTACCTGATGAGCGGAAGTGCCCTTCCATTATGCATGAATTTGCTGCACCTGTGTCAAGCATAAAAATGAATGATTTGTTGCCTATCTCCCCACCTGCCAGGGGTTCCTCTTCCGGGTCGGCAGTACTGACAGCACCAGGCATGTCAGGGTTCTCTGTGGGATGTCCTAATAGGGATATGTTTTCGACCCTGGGAATACAAAAGAGTTGCCATCCAACACACTTGCCTCTGTGTATGGTGTCAATGTACCATGCACAAAAGCCTTTTTGTCCTAACCTTGTGGGGCTGGTGGTTGGGTCTGCTTCTCTCCATGCACTAATGCATTATTGGGTGTGGGGGATGCATCTGCTGGGGTATGGCTTCTTGATATTGATACTAGGGCTGTTTTTCATGCTTGTGCGGGCATCGCACCAAATGGAATACTTGGGGGCATCATCGCACACTACTGTTGATACGTAGATGGGGCTGCCAGTCAACTAGGATACACTTCGGGAATCTATACACATGCATGCCTGCTTCTACATTCTCACCCATAATGACCCATTTTCCCACATGACCAATACGGTCCTGGCCCACCAAATCGATGCCCCATCCTGCCAAATCATCCTCCTCTGCCTCCTGACCCCCTTAAACCCTCCTCTTTCCCATGGGTAACCCTGGAACCCACCCTGTTACATTTGGTTGTCTGGATACCTTTGGTAGCCACTTGGTCCACTCCGGTGCCATTCTTGCTTCTACCGGAGCCAACCTTTGCTCCACCTGCTGTACGGGTGAATCCATAATTACAGCATTCTCTATACTCATTTTTGACAATTTTGCACTCACTTCTCCTCACCCTTCTGCACGTTATCTGCTACTTCCTTTACCTTCTCCTGCCACCTTTTACAATGGTGCAATATAAACACCTGAATCTCTGCCCAGCCCTTGGCTTCGATCCCTACTACCTTATCAAAATCCTTTTGCACCTCCTTTGGTGATAAAATATTGCTATTGTTTTGTCCCATGATTCCCCTGGCTCAGCACTCCACATCTCCTGAATCTGTAATATGTACTGCGCTGGATCTTCACCTTGCATCATAGTACGTGCCATTATGGAATGTATGTCCGGTGTGTTGCATATGCTGTTCTTGATGTAGTCCACACTCCGGCCGGACAATAATTACATTTTCCCCAAACATGTTTGTCATCACCCATCTTTACCCCTGGATATCGTCCCTTTTTCCAAATGTCATCTGCTTGGTCCCCCAATACTGTGACGAACAAGCTTTTCATGTCTCCTACTGCCAATGTACGGCCTGAAGTCTATTTCTCGATTGGACGTATCCACTTGCCTGCTCCTGCGGTGAGTGAGGGCAACGCCTTAATCAAATTATTCTTATACATAGTGTGCTCTGCCGGGACCTTTATGTCGTAATGGGAATTGTGTTCCTACCTGCTTCGCTGGTGACTTCCTCCACCCCTGCTTCCATTTTACCACTGCAATACAAACTTCACTCTCTTAAACTTGGACGCTACAAATGTTCTGCTCTAGGCAGCACCTCCTCTGCCTGCTCCTCATCTGTTCCCCAGTCTTCCTCCTCCTACTCTACTCCTACATCAGCAACTGATCTGATGTATTCATAATCTAAACTATCTGTTCGCGTTCACCCTCCCCGTATCTCTTGTCATTGAAACCATCATCCCTCATTTTTAAAATGTACATCTCTAATTGCACTGTTGTCAATTTGTTGCCCATCTCCTCTTCTCCCCTCTCCTGCATTGCTCGCTGTAATTTAGAGCGCTGTTTCTAAATCCCTTTGTGCCCTTTTTTCTGTTTCCATCACCAGTGGGTTCATAGATCATGAGGAATTGTTGTCACAGAGTTGCATGGGGCACATACTCGGGTCAGTATACTGCGATGAATCCTGCAGCATCATCACTTATCCCCAGCCTAAAGTCTCCTCCGATGTGTTGAGGGGAAGGCAGCCTCTACCTGATCCCTACCCTGAGGTGGAATTATGCAGGAGGATGACATGGTAGGAGATGATTGTCTGGGAGAAGTGGCAGCTCTCTAGGGAGTGGCAGACCAGAGAGTGTCTGAACGTGACCCACGGTCCCAACTGCAGAAGATAAGCCCTGAAGACCCGTAACATCACCTGGAGATGCCTAAAGAAGCCGCTGAGTTTACCTGAAGTGAGAGGTAACCCCGGGGCACTCCATAAGGGTCAAGAGAGAGAACAGTGACCAGAGTACAATTCCTCTTACCCGGGACATCAGTTTTGAGAAACATGGAGCCTGCATTGCCAACAGCCAAGAACATATAAAGCATGGAAAGAAGGGCAAGAAGGTTGCTAATCTCATCTGAGACATCAGTTTGGAAACCTGGAACCCACTTTGCCAATACAACAACGAGAGAAAACCTTTGAGAGTTGTATTAAATTAAACCCCATTCCTGGCAGGTGAGTAACCCAGGAGGGAAACCAGTTGCATGAAGTTGAAGTACAGTCCTGGCAGGAGAGTAAACCACGAAAGGAATAGTTAAAGTTATTTCTAAATAGAAAACATTGCAGTTATAAAGAAGAGAGAAAATGAAGTTGATTCCATTGCTGGCAGGCAAGTGAAATGGGAAGGGAACATTTGCCTTCAAGTAGAAAACATGGTTGTTATAAGAAATTCTGGAGGAAGAAGATATTTACTTTATAATTGCTTTATGCTTTTGACAATTTACTATGCAACAAGAGACCTTTGGTAGGCTATTCTAACAAACACATTGGGCCTCATTACACAGTAAGAGGTAACCATGCCGCTATTAGCGGCATGGCTACTCCCTTACCACATTCCGGGTCCGGATAGGCGGTATGGGGACTTACCGGGTCATTCCAACCCTGGAGGACCCGGTAAGTCCCCATTCCAAATACCATTACCCATTCCCATTTGAGCCACCACAGGGCTCAATGGTAATGGGGAAGGAGCTAATAACCGTACCGCAATTTACGGTACCGTTATTATCTCTGAAGTCCATCTGCGGGTCCCGTCCTTAACGCCTGGTCAGACCAGGCATTAAGGATGGGACCCGCTGAGGGACCTCGTAGTAAGGCGCGAAGGGATTACCGGCACCGGTGACCTTACCGGTGCCGGTAATCCCTTAGCGCCTACCGTGTAATGAGGCCCATTGTATGGAAAGGAAAGGTTGTGACAATTTCCTAAGTGATCAATTTACTAAGTGATCATTCTACCACAGGAAAAGAACATTTGCTGGAAGAAAGATGTGTTTTGGTTTCGAAAGAAGTGTTTCATGGAATAGACATTTTTTTCTTTGTCCATTTGATGGAAGAGACATTTTCTTTTCTTTATCCATTTGGAAGTAGGGTTCAATGAGGGAAGCCTTTTTCCTGGAGCTGAATAGAACATTCTTGGCACACAACTTTGGTAAAAGGCTTCCTGGATTCATTCAGGGGAAGGGAGACAAACCCTGGTCACAAGGATTACTTTGTGGGAAACTGAAGTTTGAACTTTTACATTGTTTTGAACTGAAAGCCAATATATTTACCTTTTTGTATTTTGATTGTGTATGTTAAGTGTAGGGGGTCAGATACATTTCGACCTAACGTTGTGTTTCTTTAGTTTTAGTTTTGCTAGGTAGTGACATTCTCATTAGGATAGGACCAGAAATGTGCTTATCTCAACCCCTTTTTTATTTTTTATAAATATGGCAAACTTTGAAACAACTTCAGCCTTGTGTCCATCTCTCATTTCCGACCACTCACAATACCCTGCAGTTGCTTGCATGGGTAACACCCATGTGGGGGTGGTGGGGCTGTGAGGGTTGTGGGTGTTATGGGTGTTGTGGGTTGCACACTAGATACAGGAGTGACACAAGGTGCTTGTACTACTATTTCTCCACTCTTTGAGTCCTGAGGGACATCTTCCAGATCCTCTACCATTCTCCAAAGCTCGAAAATGTGCTTCCTATTCCATAACTTATTCCCCTTATATTTTGCTGCCAAATAATTATACATATGTCATGTTATGTTATTGGGCATTTGTAAAGCGCCTTTTACCATTGATATGATTCCAAAGTGCTGTGGGTTGAATGCACTCGGGGACCGTAGTCCAGGTCAGTGGAGAGAAAAGTGTAGTAAAGTGCTTCGGGGAGGGGATTGGCGTAAATGGGCACCACTGATAGCGTAGTATATATCTGGAGGGGGTGATGGTCAAGGTCAGTCATGACCCAAATTCTCTCTGTTATTTGTTCCTTCTTTGGGCCAGGGCTTATACATTGCCCCTCCCATATCAAAAACCCACTTATTGTGATACTTCATTATTTTTTCCTGGGACGGCAGAAGTGCAGTACAGATATATTTCAGTGGCGACAGGGAACTCCTGTTGTAACCAAGCCTATTCTCGTAACTCCACTTCCTAGACACTGATCCAGCAGTATCAATCCTCCTAACCCTCCACCGTTCCCACCCTTCCCATTAGCCCTCCCTTCCCTTGTCACCCAGCAAACCACACACACTAAACACCACACACAACTTCAAACACAATTCAACAATCACACCACAATTCAATAAAACCTTAAACCAAGAATCAATAAGAACACAAATATATACACAATGGTTTAGATCTCTCCTCACTATCCACCTTGAGATGAGGGCATGCACCTCCTTATGCCCCCTTCTGCCAGCCAAAGGGATTCCAGGTCCGCAATATAATGGGCATACACAATTAAATTACACCTATTTACACAAAGGTGTAGACCCTTCCTCATTCCTCTTGCCCCAGGAAGAAGGAATTTACCCCCTTGCACTTCCTTGTGCCGAGTGGAGGGCTCCCAAGTCCTCTATCTACCGGACTTTCCCTCTTATTTTTCAGCACTGCCTTTCCTCCACAATGGAGGAGGTCCCGGTCTCTTTCTTCTCTTTTACGGATGCAATTATATTGTGATGTCATCTTTTCTGTCACAAAGAAGATCCCTCTGGCCACCACTACAAATATATGCCTATTATATATTGCCACGTGGTCTTTACAATCCACGCATTCACCAACACCTCACTCCACACACATATACTTTTCCATCATTGCTTTTCTCCCACAATGGTGCACATACATCTATACGCTCTCCCGAGTTCCTCTGATACGGAGTCCCATCAACAGCCTGCACAATCTGGGAGAATCGCCCCTCTCCAAGGAGTAGGCAGGCCTTCTGGTCAACACAGCGCCTGCAAACCTCTTCAGATCGTGCACTGGGGCTGGTCACTGCAGATGGGTGTTGCACCCCAGGAATGTGTGGCCGAGACACCCTCGACTTTATGGAGAGTCTGGGATCACGTCGGGGTCACCAAATTGAAAGGATGGTACCCTAAAAAAAAAGATATAAAAACATTCCAGGAGGCAAAATAATCATTGCACCCCTTACAAAGAAAAACAAGGTTTATTACATGCAAAACGGGACCCAGGCGGTTTTGTAGAACCAAACTAACACAGAGCTTGTCTTATCTCAAGATGTTACATTTTTGTAGAAGAGAAAGCACAAATTAACAATACTATGCATAATAATGAGTGCAGCATAATCCATGCACCCTCATTTGTTACCACCTAGAGAACCTGCTATGCTCCCCTATAGTCCCTTTACCGATTGGCCACATCTAATCTAAACCCCTTCTGCTAAACACGTGGTCCCCTACATCGTCACAATCAAATCCAGGTACCTGATTGGTGGGTTCTTATCAATAGGTTCATAAATTTGGGACCATCACGTAATGTGCACCCTCTTGTTCCAGACGTGATCAAAGTAATTTGGCAAGGCCAACTCTGTTTCGATAAAACAATAGGTTTCCTCATTGACCCAGACGCCATGGAACACCCGAGCTGCATCCCGAACTTTACTAAATTTATTGGTTTCACCTCCGCTCCTCCTGTCCCAAATCACAAGGTGCTCCAGACATAGCTCCCACTTTATCTTCTCCAAACCCAAGGTGCCCAGGAATGACGTGACCAGGGCACCGGTCTCAAGTTTGAATTTCGAGGATTGGTTTGCTTGAGGATTGTGTCTAGGTGTAATTCATATGGGGTGACCGACCAACTGTAAGGGCAGTGGTGTTCTAAATCTTCGCCTGGCTCATTGGCATCACAGAACTTTGTGGCCTATGCTCAGGAATTTTATTTTCAAAGGCCGCGTCCCTTACTTCTCCTTTACCAACTGACATTCCGTTACCACCTCGTTCAGACCCAGCAGCTGATTACAGTTAGTGCTTATTTGCGCAGCCATGGATGCATCTGACCTCGGCTTCTCTCCTGGGGAATGGAAAAAGGGATTTGTTTTTGGAGCTAAATACTAGAGCCGCAGCTCCACACCAAGGCCTGCGTTCTGTTCTGCTCATCGTGCGCTAGGCCTTAACATCGAAATGGCGATACTTCTGCCAAGTTTACAAACCAACCTCGCTTCTACCACACTGTGTTACTGACTCCATCTTCTACTTATTTCAATCCTTGTCCACACATCAGGCTACCCTATGTGACTACAGTTGCATCACCTAAACACTAGGCCTATAATGCTTCCCATCTATGACCTCTCACAACATTAATACAGGTGTTGCTTTTTCTGTGTTACTATATGTGCGTATCTAATATATGTCAAACCAAACTAAAACAACATATGCGCTGTCTGTGGCACAAACGTCACTCTGCTCCTCCAATGTTACATTCAAATAGGTTTTCTTTTCTTCAACCTGAACCTTTTAGCCTGGCTTGGACGCTTTATGGGCATCCCAACATCTCTTAGCTGCCATAAAATGTGTCTTATATATTTTTTTTAATTTATTATTCTTAGCCACATATGTTTTTCGTCTTTGGCAGAGCCTTAGATTTCCTAATTGTTCACCATTGTCTACTAAATTCCCTATATTTGCTCCATTAACCTTTAGTCAAGCAACAGGGCACTTCTACTCCTAAGAGAAGCCTCTCCCTTCTTCCCTGTGCTTTCCTTCCTGGCAACTATAAACGCTATAAGACTTTCCAAATCTACAAACTAAATAGTCTTTACAGTCTCCTGTAGGACACCCTGGCCTTTAATTTTAATATGTATTTGTTGATGAGGTTTCGCCCTCCAGAAATTGTCCCTGAACACTAATCACTCTGTCAGACCAGACAATTCTTGTTTAATTGCTCAGACTATACATCCTTTGTATGATTCCCTCAAATTGGGGATCATCATCCTCCACAAAACATACACATATTGGGTCATGATAAATTTCAGCTGAATAGAGATTGGGAAAAATCCCAATATAACACAACCCTAGTCAATTAATGTTTTATAGTTATTAGAAATATACATGTCATTTTTGGTCACCCATGCACCACCCGTTTAATGTCCATCTAGTCTCTTTAAGTTCCACTTTCCATTTGGTATGCTAGGCTCTAGGAAATGATAGATTAAATTCATATTGACTGCCATGGCAATTGACATTCAACCCCCCCGCCGTAAAATAATGTCCTTAGCTAGTAAAACTGGAGATACATATACGAGGAATTGATCTACTTCAAGCCAGAAGGTATTCTTATTGTATGGGATTGGCAGGTTAGAGATTATTCTTTTTGTTTCCATTCTTCATATTGTAAAGCCAATATGCAAAATATTTTCATTGTTCTTGTGTACAGCCACTATTCTATTTGTATTGAGTAAACTATCACTAGTCATCTTTAGGCCTGCCAGCAATTAGTTTGGCTTTAGCACTGTATCTGCCAAATGTGTGAGACTCCCCTGCTGACAACAAGCCAGGTTGTATAACATGTTCTATTGGATGAGGATCACTCACAAAGGCCTACAATCACATTTTAGCTCTCAGTGTCTTACGAAATCAGAGATGGCCATTTATGTATCAGTCTGGTCCCACTGACAAGATTGGACCAGCACCATAATGCCAAGCAATGTACTCTCTGAACAACAGTACCAATAGCAACCGCAGACACACATTTCTCCCTTGCTTTGCATATTCAGTGATGTCAGTGAGTCAGGGACTCTCTCGGCATGTACAGCCTGGAGTCCGAATCAAATCATCCTTGGCAATTTATTGCTGGACTGTTCTTGTGTGTGCAAACATGCCTTGTATGCAAGTGACTACTTTTCTCCCCTGAGACAGAAGAAGCTAGAACATTAGTGTAGACCCTTGAGTGTGGGCATGTAAGGATGGTATGGTTTCAAAGTAAGACAGACACAAGTGACCTCAATTCAAGGGTGATTATTGAACTTGACCAAGGGTGTGATAAACACCTATCTAATCCTAAATCTACAGATGGGAGCAAGCTACGACCATCAAATAATAATAATGCAGTCCTAGTGGAGTCGCATACAAATAAAAGGGCCTATACTAAAAAAATGATTCCCAATCCCTACCTCTAAATACAAATAGTGTGGGGTAGTGTTCATGAAAAAGAAAGAAGTGTTCACAAAATGATAAATCAGGAAGTTCAGGCTGTTGGCCTCCCTTCCCCACATTTTCCGCATGGGACAAGGCAGTTCACTTGAGCATAGCACACTCTCTGGCTTCTTCGGCACGAGGACACAGTTCAATTACCAACATCAGGGGCTTCTGTGCCCAAGTCTCTTAAGTTATCAAAGTCTGTTGATTCAGAGGGCCTGATTTATGAAAACAAACGAAAAGTTCCTTTACAAGTACTCAAGTCAGGTGATTCACTCTTCACCCTGGATCCCCCTCATCTAGGCTCAGATCCTTTTTATACCACAATCTTTACTTTGGACCCCCCTCCTCTGGACTCAGATCCTCTTCTTTAATGTTTATAGATATCTTTTCTCAGGTGACTCGCGGTTCACCCCGGATCCCCTCAGCCAGGCTCAGATCCTTCCTTGTACACAATTAGTCTCCCTCAGCCAGGCACAGACCAATTTCAGTTCGTTTTAGCTATCAAAGACTTGCGCATGTGCACAGGGTTTAGCTTGACCCATTACAGGACCACTTCGATTTCACAATTTGCCATCTCAGTTGGATACCTAACAGAGACCTTCGAATGAGCACACACATGGCACCGGACCTGTGTATGTGGTAGCTTGGTTTCAAAAGTTCAGTCACACCTTGGATGTTCAATTATATTCGCATCACTCATCATATACACTTCACACACTGCTTCTTCAGATCGCTTTATACAAAGTTGCTGCTTGCAATCTTGGTCCCAACACAGACTGGTGTGCTATCAGTCTCCCAGACTCACCGGCTGTGCTGACTTTACTGGCGCTGCTTTGTTGTAGGAGCCAAGGACAGTACCATGGTAGCAATCACTCCTCCCTGCCTTGGCTATCGATGCAGGAGAGCCCCGGGTACCTTCGACGCAATGCATCTTTCTTCAGCTTTAATTCCCGGTCTTATGTTTCTTACTCTCGAGGGCTCATGAAAGTAGTAGTTTTTCTCTAAAAAGGTCAAGGGCACTTCCCTCCTTGCAACCATCTCTGGTCTTGCCGTCTTTCTCCTCGTATTGAACTGCCATCTTGGAACTGCTGCTTCCTCCAGTGTTTTGCCTGGCTCAGAATGTGCTTTCGTCCTCTGCCTTTTATCCATGTGGGGAAGTGTTATGGAAGTCAGGTGTGTGTAATTATCAGTTATTACCTGACTCTGCCTGACCCTTGTGTTGGGAAATGTCAGGTATATGGCTCGGGTATTAGTCAATTTTCTCTCACAGTGAGCTGTCAGTGAGAAAGTGTTCATGTCTGAAAGGGGGCAGTGGGTTATGTTCGTAAATGTCCTACCTGGTAGGATGGGGAAAAGGTGTTATAGCAAAGGTGATACTGCAGCTCACTATCGGTGTCCCACTCCCCAAAGACCCCCACCCAGGTGATCCTCCCGCACTGGTCCACCCCCAGGAACTGGATCCAAAAGCGATGGCTGTGTCCTGACCACCTGGATGACAAATCCCGGGGACTAGCGAGTGTGACACCTTCTGGTTTCTCACAGGGCACCAACCCATAGAACTGGTTATTCTGCCCTGTTTGTGTTCAGTAGTGGGGCTGTCACACTTTAAGCAACAATTGGCACCATAATTGGCAAATGCGTTAATCTCACAATTTACAAGAGCCCACATCTCATGAGAGAGTAGATTATCAAAATCAAAGATTATTCCTACAAAATCTCCCTGCATAAGAGGTGTTTTTATATTCTGAAATGGAATTCACAAGATCAGCCAATATTTCTGTCGGTCTCCCATTTTTCATGGCTGAGACCATAACTAGGAATCAACAGAACCACTCAAGTCATGTTCATATTGCGGTGCCCCTGTGATCAATTCATTTGTGGTGTTTTCATTGTCCTGTCTTCACAGTGATTTCCTACAATCCATTGCCATCCCACCAGCTGCACTTATAATTGGGTGTTCGAATCTGATGCAATCCATTTTCAGAATTATTATTCTGCATATCACACACACCCTCTTATTCCTAGGATCACTTTTTTGCATTTTCAACGGCCATGGTACAAAACCTTTAAACCTTATATGAACCTGTCAGGACAAAAGGCAACAGATGAATGTAACACTGTGAAATGGTGAGAAATGTAAGAGAACTGTACTCACATGAGCCTGCAGTATTTAGTTATCTGGCCACTTTGAAATGTAAATATGAACAAAAAATAATGGGAAATGTATTTATACTGCTAACAAACCACTAAAGCATTACCAGTTGCGTTGCAGTACTGGGAAAGTTCTAAAATACTTTGAAAGTCAGTGGGTCAGATCACGAGATGGGGGGGGTTCCTAAAATTGCACTAATGTTCTTAATTGACTGCTCTCTACAAAGTGTTTGAACAAACTATCAAAGTTTGAAATAATATGCCAAGAACAGTTATGCATCAGCACTTAACAACAAAAAACTGCTTTATATTAGCCGATATAAGATGTCTGGTTGACAAACAGACACGTGGCATGATGTAGAATGATTTCAGAAATTATTGCATTAACATTGTTTTGTAACAAATCTATTTGGAGAATGATTAGATGTATCTGGAAGCGTGTCCATCGGTGTTTCCATAACCAGTGAATATGAGTTTTGTAAATTGGTAGAGATAGTCGTACATTTTGGCATAGCCAGTTAGCAGTGTGGCCTTATATTATTTTATGCATGGACTTCAATTGATTTACTAATGTACTTGAGTAGTGTTATCTTAGTCTCGAATGGTGTTATAATTAATACTGTTTCCCAACTGAGGCACTTAATTAAAGATTATTGCTTTGCACATAAACATGGTAAGACATGGGTGATATTTACGATAAGTAAATGAGTAAGGAGTGAGTAGTAGCTATGGTAACGACCGTCATAATAGCATAGACACGATGCGCATGCGCATGTGGGGAGTCTGGTGGCATAATTAAGAAGAAGAAGAAGAAACAATGCAAATGAGGAATTAGAATACTTAAGAGGTAGTACTTTGAAGAGGCGCATGCGCTAAGAGCTAGTGTTAGAAAGATACACACGCGTGGTAGATAACCACTGTGATTAGTTGTACAACATATGACGTCTTTACATACCAGCACGGGTAGCTTAGCAACTACATACACATTTGAGAGGCGCTGCTGCTCTTCCGTTGATTTAGAACAGAAGGAGATGTTCAATAGTGCTAACAAGAGAACTATATAGGTTAGTTAATGGCCACAAGCGTAAGGAGACGATAAACACGAATATGAATTTTCATTTACCTTTCGCAATATAACTCATGAATATTATGAAAGATAATACATTAGGGAAACCTTGATGACAAGTAGAGGGAATACGTTGGATATGTTGAATCTGACTTATGAGTCATTCTATTAGACCGATTGTTAATAACACACAACATTACTTTTTGTGTGATTATACAATCATTAATTACAGACTAACTAGTGAAGATCGTTCGGGAAAGACTGAAGAGAAGTGATTCAGTCATGGTTATTGTGCTATGGTCGATTAATGCTTCTGCAGAGGTAAGGACCAGTGTATATATATAGATCTAACACCTCTAGGTGTTTGAATGAAAGTAGATTGACACTCATATTTTGTTGTAGACTATTTGATTAGCACACTGGCTCAGCAAGTCAATAAACTTAATACTAGAACAGTATCAGAGGCGGCACCTCATTGCGAAGAAGAGGAGTAAGATGATTAGAGAGTTTGGGATATATGCATGATTATTAATGCATGATGATTAGGAAATGGTTGATCAACGCATGATTTGGTGTCATATAAATTGGATTTTATATGGTGAATAGGTAGGTTTGGTATAACTGTTAAGTGGACAGAAGTACTACTGGCATTTAAGGTGGTGGCAGACACACCAATGCACAGATGGTGAGCTTTGTCAACCCACAAACTAGATAAAGTTTACAGGTTAAGAGGAACTTACCCACAATGTGCATAATGATAAGTGTATGGCACTGGCTCTGGGAGGTTATAATGTAATATGAAATAAGTTGAATTTGATGACCAATTGCTCAATGCTTCTATATTTTTTTAGTTTTATTTCTGCTTCCCCCTGATGTGGAACAAACCCCTGGTACATGACCTGGTCGGTATTCAATACCTATTTGTGTTTGTTTTTTAATATTTTTTTTCATTGGTGTATGAATTGTAACTAATGTTTGATATATTGTTGTGATGAAATATAATACAATAGTGATATGTATAAGGGTGATTCACCAGCCCTGATGAAGACCTATGCATTGTGAGGTCGAACCACGTGTTGGCAGAAGTATGAAAATCACCAGAATGGAATAAACATGAAACCTATAATATAGGACAATTGAAAAAGTGTTTGATTGATACCAATTAGTGGTTACCCAGCAATTTGTAGATTACGTTAACAATTGGTTATACATTATTTTTCTCCAGTAGAGAATCTGATGGGTTATGCACGGTGCACAGACCATTAATCTTCTCCTTCATCAATAGTTTCTTTAAACTTTTCGACTCACTGGCTGTGATGAACCACTTGGCTTTCCTTCTCTTTGGAGTCAAGGTTGGTACCACTGAGACAAGCATCTCTCCTCGGCTTGGTAATCAGCGGAGGAGGGTCTTGTGTACCATTGACATCTGCTGCAACACACGCTGGTTTTTCTTTATGGTCTTATGTTACCGTCTGTGAAGGTTTGCGGGCCTTGATCGGAAAGGGCAAGGTCGCTTCTCTCCTTGTAACCCTCTCAGTACTGGACCATAAGGCTGGTCAAATACCCAAATCTTCCCTTGGATATTGTGCGGCTAGGAAGAGCCTGCTTACCCATAACGCATTGTTGACGTGTGCATACTTATTGCAGTTTTCTATTGTATTCCATCTAGTGTGGTGCCCCTTTTGAATTTCTTCGCCTGAACTAAGCCGCGAAAACATTTTCAAATGACTCGCACGCACAACTAAGGGGCCAACAGGTTAGTTCAGCCCCACATCTTAAAAGCATTTGTTAAGCTGTCACTCATTTTTAATTTTTAGTGTCATCAACAGTCACTCACCAGTTTAGCAGGTTGTGTTCATTGTATAGACTTGCATTAGGGTAAAATACCCCTGTGTCTGCCACTTACCGGGTATGGTATATCTGTACCTTATAAACACACATGTGTTGGTACTTCCTGTTCCCTGGGAACTCTGCCTGAAGCAATTGAAGAGGCTGCTTAAGTTATGTCAAAAAATTGATACCCTGACCTAGTTAATGACCATAATCATATTTCGTTCCACATCTAGGTACCCTGTGCAGAAGTCTGATTCACAGCGGCATCTGCAGTAGGACTGAAGCCTATATCCATACATCTCGGACCCTCCCAAGAAGAGAAGACACCAAATAATTGGGTGGTAAGACACTCATCACACCAGGTGAAAAACAGACAAATGATGTAGCCACAATATCACTCATCGTCGTGTTGTGTCTTCTCTCTCCTTCCCCTCCACTTTTCTCCCCTCCGTCCCCTCCCCATTCTGTATCCATACAGACTGGTCCGCATGCATGTAAGGAAGCTATTTCTAGCCCTAAAAACACCAACAGCAACATAAATGGTTAAGCTGTTTTCAGCCCTGATGAAAGTGGTCTCCTACCACTGAAACCGGTCGGCTCATCACAACACTGTACCTGCATACTTGAACGCAATATGTCAGAATACAGTACAATCAACCATAATGAAGATAAGGACTGATCAAGGATCATTACTGTGTATAAAACACACAGAAATATAGGCAAAATGTTCTATATCAACAACAGCAAGACAAAAGAAAAAAACAAAACAGAAATTAAAAAAGAAGTTGACGCGAGGACTGTAGGTCCCAGATATACGAAATATACCCACCTCCCAGAAAATACATTAATCAGGGATAAGTGGGGGTCTTTTAAAGAAAGAACCTGCCCTTAAGGGAAAACCTAATAAAGTCAATGTTGCTTCATCTTGAGGACAGCCTTTTATGACAAAACAACAGAAGTGTTTCCAGAACCTTTTTGTTTTTTAAGGAACTATTATAAATAAAATTGCCCAAATCCTAACGTAAAGACACATTACCACCCCTCACTCTGCACTGTGTGCTGTTACTAAATGGTGCATTTTGCTAGCCTAAATAACATATCTTTGTTTTCTGGTTAAATAGTTACTGATTTGTGTTTGACAAAGTGTTAGTCCTTATGCTTGAGGAATATCATACTTGTTGCCCCTCTGTCCTATTTTTGGCACTGTTTATTCCTTATAAAGATTATTTTTTAAGGCAGCTATTTTCAACTTTACACATGGATGCACTAACCATTTCTCAATGTCTGAAATACTAACACATTGAGGTTAAGCATCATGTTTTTTACATCTTGCCAGAATGTGGATGTGTATGGGAAGAACTGAAGTCACAAGCATGATGAACCAGGAATAGGAATCGGACACAAGGGGCTCATGGTTTTGGTCAAAGACTTTTATTTTTTAAAAAGTTTTTGTATTGTTTTAGCTGAAACAAGTCAACTTTACAATTGTTGTTAATTCTTATTACATAAGTACAAAATACATCAAAGAAGAAATACATACTTCTACAATGATTTGAATCAATCAAATGAGTTAAAACAAGTTAGACAATCGGATTAAAACAAGACAATCAGATTAGTTAAATAATTAATAAAACAAAACAAGAAAGGCAAACCAAAACAACAAGAAAGGCAAACCAAAACAATCGAAAATTTGATCAAATCATCTTATATGATCAAAAAGGCATATTTGTAATTGAAATTCGATTTCGCAATTTCAGTTCTCCATGTGTCTATTCAGCTCTGGGATACTTCTCAAGAATCGAATAGTTCCAATTCTTAAGGATACAGAAAGACCTGACATAATCATGAGCCAGAGGGTCTCTTTAGAGACATCATGGTGTTCTTTAAGTGGGGGTTTTAGATGTAATAATCTTTTATCACATGTCGCATTGCATTCAGTCAGTATATGTTTTAAGGTTTCAACTTCAGTGTCACTTTTACATAACCGACAGAATTTTTGGTTTGGTAAAGCTATTTTGCGTTTTACTTGTACCTCTTGGGTTGGCCAAAGATTTAATCTTATTCTTAAGAAGTCAGATCTGTGTTGCATTGATGGTGACTTGATCATATAGGATTCAGCAAGACTATATTTTTTATCTAAAAAGACGTTTCCATCAAAATCTTTGTATTTAAAACAAGTCTGTTCCTTGACCAGTCCCATTGGAACAGCTTAGTTTTTACACGTATTGGATTTTGTAAAAGCAATTCAATTGAGGCATCAGCATAGGAGAGTGCGTTAATAGCCTCTTGACGCCATTTTTCCGGGAAAATATCTTTAGATTTTAAAAGATAACAGGCTAGAATTCCTAATAGCATATTTGAGTTATATTCTAAAATGCATTTACGGAACAAGGATAGTATTTGCCATAAAGAACGACTGTACAATGTTGTCAACCCTAGTTCATTGCAAATAAGTGCAATTGGTGTACATCTAGGTAAACATAAATTATGTTTCCAAAAATTTTGCTTCAAATTGTTCCCAGACTGATTCTGATATGATAGGTAGAGTCTCAGCACCATATAGAAGAATCGAGGTGACTTTTTGTTTGTAATATATCAGGACTGGTGTCACTGAAAATTTCCCAAATTTCGCTTGGATTATAATAGATTGTGAAATCATTGTATTTAACTTAGTCGTCCACCTGGACAACTGAGCACCAACTCCAGCATCTGAGATGGCTATACCGAGATAGATATATTCGCAGACCTTCTCAAGATGTGTACCTTGTAGGGACCAAATATAGTTTTTACATTTAGAGTTCTTAAGTAGATTAGTCGACACTACTTTAGTTTTTTCAAGATTAATTGTTAACAAATTATTGTCAACATATATGGACAAGGCATCAAGAAGTCTTTGTAGTCCCAATGGAGTTTTAGATATTAGAATCAGGTCGTCTGCATAAAGCAGAGCTGGAATCTTTCGCGATTCAATTTTCGGTGCGTCTGATTCAATCTCAATGAAAACCTTACAGATGTCTGCTTTGAAGAAGCTAAAAAGTGCAGCATCTAAAATACAGCCCTGGCGCAAACCTCTGTAGGTGTTTATTGATCTCGACAAAAGCCCTTCTAGATTCAGTCTCACTGTGATGTTTGTTCTGTTATGAAGGGCATAGATAAGAGCAATAATATAAGTAGGACAATTGGTTTTTGTCAGTTTTTTAAAGAGGAGCTTTCTAGATACAGAGTCAAAAGCGGCTCTTAAATCAACAAACACCATATAGAGTGGTTGTTTCTTTTCTGAATGGTGGTTCATAAGGGCCATCAAGGTTGTTAAATTAATTGAGGTTCCCAAACCCGGAACAAACCCTGTTTGGAATGGGTCTCTCAGTGAGCTGGAACTTAGCCAATCGTTAAAGTCCCTCAAGACAAATCGAGCAAACAATTTCCTGGGAACGTCCAAAAGGGCGATCGGTCAATAGTTTGTTGTTTTAGATCGATTGCCCTTTTTGAAAATAGGAATGATTACCGATTGGAGCCAAGATGGAGGAATAGTATCAGTCAAATGAACCTGGGTGTAACGCTCACCTGGCTCCCACGGAGGCGCTGGTCTGGTCTGGGTTGCTGTGGCCTCTTCAAGCGTGATGCACAGAATTCGGACCACCGATTGAACAGGACCCCCAAATCTTGCTTGTCTGGCCCGTAGGAATATCCTTCTTATGGTTTGGAAGGATGAACTCTCCATCCTGCTTCTGGTGCAGGGGCGCGCGTTCGTCCAGTTACTTCACTGGTTTTCAGAATGGCGCTGGCACATCCACTTGACTTCTCTGAGCGATACGCCGTAAGTATGAAGATGCAAAAGTTCAAGTGTGAGCCTCCTTTTATGTTGTCTTTTCTGTCCTTTATTTCAGGTGCAGAACAAAGGCGATGCGTTGAGGGGTTAAATTGCCGGTGGTAAAAATCAGGTGAGTTAGTGATGAGGGCGACTCCTCTAAATGTCTTTATAATTCCCCAGTAATGTCTTTTGTCCTTTCCCCATAGGGGCCGGGGTGCGGTACCTGCCAAAGATGCGGCGCCGACCCGAGATGTGGAATGGTTCACCAAGAAAAGCCGGTAAGTAATATGGCTGAAAATTCGGCTTTCCTCTTGTTTTCCCTTGCTCACCTTTTGTCTCTTCTTCTCTCCCCTAGGTACAGAGATGTGGCGACCGGTGCTGAGAGCCGCGATGGAGGCGGGCGGCGTCTCGGGAACAGGTGAGTGAAGCGCGGCGCTGCCGCGAGCAACGCAGTGCTTTTAAATGGAAGTCTTCCTTCAGGAATGCTGGCGTGAATATTCCGGATGCAGGTAAGAAGGTTGAATAAGTTCTTGGTTTTCACCTTTCTCTTCTCTTATTCCCTTACAGGTGTTCCAGGTTCGAGGCAGGCGTGGCTGGAGTCCAGGTGCAGGAGCAGACACGGTGAGCGTTCAGCTGCTGGGATGCAGAACAACGCGAAGCACGTGTGGCTGTCCGGGCGTGGCTTAAATAGCTTTGGGAGAAGTTCCAGGTGAGTATTCTTCCACAGCCCCACCCAAGTAACAAAATAGTTCCTTCAGAAAAATAGTCCCTCCTAAGCCTCATTTGGCTTGGTTCTTCTTGCAGCATGGTCTGCATCAGGTGAGTGTGCAGCACGGTCTGCTTCAGGTAAGTGCACCAAACACTTCCCCTTATGAGCCTGGCACCTATGGCGCCAGGACTGATGTCCAACATGAGCCTGGCGCCAACGGCGCCAGGACAGAGTCCAAAGAGCCCCTATAAAGGGCTGCTGGGCTTTTACCCGGGGGCGTGATGCCTGCTGGGCCTGGCCTGGTGCTCCAGGGGTAGGCATCATGACAGCACTCCCCCCCAAGGCCACTCCCAAGGTCGTTTCCCCAGGAGGTTTCGGTTTGTTCGGGAAATTCCGATGGAACCTTTTTACTAGCCGAGGTGCATGTACGTGGTCGCTGGGTTCCCAAGATATTTCCTGAGGCCCGTACCCCTTCCAATCAATTAGATAGAAAAGTTTTGATTTTGAGATCTTAGAGTCCAAAATGTTCTTCACCTCAAATTCAGGCTCCCCATCTATCTGGATTGGTTCTGGTGGCTTTATTAATCTGGTTCCTGGTTGCACTGGTTTCAAAAGCGACACATGAAAAACGGGGTGAATCCGCATGTTAGCTGGTAGATCTAGCTTGACTGCCACTGGGTTAATTATAGCTTTGATCGAGTAAGGGCCTAAATACCTTGGATTAAAAGTCCGAGGTCCCTTGAGAGATAAGTGTTTGGTAGCCAACCATACTTGATCCCCTATTTGGTATGGATGCAGATCCACATTCTTTTTGTATTTCCCTTTCGCATGTTGTAAGTGTGAAGTAGCATCCTTGAAGGCTTGAGTAATCGTAGAATGCAAATGGTCCACTGCGGGCATTTGGAGGCTCAAAGTTGAGACCAAGTCTGAAGTACGAGGGTGATGTCCATATAGGGTATAAAAGGGGCTCTGACCAGTTCCAGAGTGTATCGAGTTATTGTATGCATATTCAGTCACCCATAAAATATCCTTCCAATTACCCTCCGATTGGTGCAACATACATCGTAGATATTGTTCAAGGGTCTGGTTCGTTCTCTCCGTCTGACCATCGGTCTGTGGGTGGTGGCTGGTTGAGAGTCTTACGTCGATTTGTGCCAGTTGACAACACTTTTTCCAAAAATGAGAAATAAACTGGCTTCCCCGATCGGAGATTAGTATGGACGGGAATCCATACAGACGGATGATATTTTCTAGGAATTCCTTGGCAAGAACAAAAGCTGAAGGTAATCCTTTCAACAGAATAAAATGGGCCATCTTGGAACATAAATCCACCACAACCAGAATAGGATTGTATTCATTACAAGAGGGCAGGTCCGTGATAAAATCTAGTGACAAGGTGTGCCAAGGTGCTGGTGGAATGTCTAAGGGTTGAAGAAGACCGGCGGGTTTTGTTTTTTGACCTTTGTTTTGGGTGCAAACTCCACAGGACATCACAAAAGATTTAATATCCTTTCGCCAGGACGGCCACCAGAATTGTCGTTTAATTTTTTCCTCTGTTTTGGCAATGCCAGGATGTCCTTCCATCAGAGTATCGTGATGACGGGAAATAACCACTTCTTGCAATTCCTTTTCTGGCAAAAATAAACGTCCTTGGAAGTAAGGTAAGCCATCGTTGATTGAAAAGGCAGACCCCCTTTTGATCCAATCCTCCAAGGCTGAAGAGTTCAGGAATAGTTTTACCCGTGCTTGAATGTCTTCCAGGGTTTGTAAAGTGGTTATCCCCAAGATTCTTTGTTCGGGAATTATCGGCACAGGTTCTGAGTTTGTGTCCATTTCTCCCATTCCATTCTTACAGCCGGGACGGTAGGTGATTACAAAATCGAACTCAGCAAAGAATAAAGCCCATCGGAGCTGTCGTGAAGACTGAGCCTTGGCAGTTTTTAAATATTGTAAATTTCGGTGATCAGTGATCACGGTAATGGTATGCCTGACGCCAAGAAGATAATGCCGCCAAGCCTTAAAGGCGGACTTAATGGCTAATAATTCCTTATCGGTGATTGCATAATTTATCTCCGGCGGCCGGAAACTTTCTGGACCAAAATGCTACGGGGTGCAGTTGGTTGGTTTCGGCGTCTCTCTGAGACAGTACAGCTCCCATGGCTAAGCTGGATGCGTCGGTTTCGACTATATATGGGAGATCAGGACGTGGGTGTTTCAAAATAGGTGCGGATGTAAATTTAGCTTTTAATTCCTGAAAGGCCTGTTCAGCTTCCTCGGTCCATTCAAAACGTTTGTTCTTCCGCAAGAGTGCAGTGATGGGTTGCACCACCCGTGAAAATTCTGGGATAAACCTGCGATAAAAATTGGCAAAACCAAGCATGCTTTGGACACCTTTCACCGATCTAGGTGATGGCCATTTGAGGATGGCATCCACTTTCCGTGAGTCCATTCGGACCCCTTTAGGTGTCGGGATGAATCCAAGAAACTCAACCTCGGTGGTATGGAAAACGCATTTTTCCAGCTTTGCAAACAGTTTGTGCTGGCGCAATTTCTCAAGGACGGCCCTGACATGTTTTCTGTGATCAGATTCCGAAGAGGAGTACACCAGAATGTCATCGATATACACGACAGCACAGACATCGATGAGTTCCCGAAGGACATCGTTCATGAAGAATTGGAAGGCAGCAGGCGCGTTGCACAACCCGAAAGGCATCACCTGGTATTCGAATAGTCCATATTTTGTACGGAAGGCCGTTTTCCATTCGTCGCCTTCTTTTACTCGTACCAGATGATAAGCCCCCCGGAGATCTAACTTGGTGTATATGCAAGCATCCTTCACCTGGTCAAGGAGTTCAGGGATCAAAGGCAGAGGGTAACAATTTTTAACAATTATCTGGTTCAATGCGCGGTAATCGATACACGTTCTAAGGTCACCTTCTTTTTTTGGCACGAAGAACAAAGCCGAGGATGCCGGAGACTTTGACGGGCGAATGAAACCATTGGCTAGGTATTGATCTAAATATTGTCTCAAATGCAGATTCTCCGGCTCAGTAAGGGCATAAATCCTGCTACAAGGGGGTTGTGCACCGGGCACCAGATCGATTTGGCAATCGTACGATCTGTGAGGAGGTAACGTGTTGGCCTGTTCCTTTTGGAAGACGTCCTGAAAGTCTTCGTATTCCGGAGGTAGTTGCATGGAGACAGAGGTTACTGATGCTAGACTGATCTTCAGATTTTCTGGGTAGCAGGTTCGTGCACACTCCGGAAAGGTTATTCTCTTCGCTCGCCAATCAATTCGAGGATTATGTGTCTCTAACCAAGGGATTGCGAGAATAACCTGAAACTGTGGAGCCTTGATTACATCAAACACAACTGCCTCCCGATGGCCGTCCGGACCTACAAGTGTCACCTCAGCTGTGGAATGTGTTACCGGTCCCGAGGCAATTTCGGTTCCATCAACTGTGGTGATGACATCTTTGCTGGTTTTAGGACGCAGGGGAAGGTTAATCCTGGAGACCAATTCACGATCCACGTAGTTTCCTATAGCCCCACTATCGATGTATGCCTTTATTGCATGTAACTGCTTAGGCTGTTCCGGATCTACGAGGACCATTGGCACAGTGAAATGCGAGGTCTGAGAGTTCGTTTTCAAGCTCGGCAAGCGGACCCCTACGCTTGTCGGGCGGGGTCGTTTCCCGATACAGAGGTTTCATGGATTTTATCAGCGGCTCCTACCACCTGCCTGGGCGGCCTTGCCGGGCAATCTCGTAGAAAGTGTCCAGAGGATCCACAATAAAGACATAAGTGCATCTGCCATCTTCTTTCACGTTCCTTTTGCGTTAAAGGTCCTTTAACTCCTCCGATTTGCATTGGCTCAGAGGCTTCAGCCCCCTTGAGGTTAGCGTGGATCTTGACTAACACCCGGGTCTCAAACTTGGACCGATCTGCTTTTCTGTTTTGCAGTCTGTGATTCAATTGGACCACTAAGTCTATATATTCTGAGCATTCTTGGGGCGGATTTACAACTTGGGCCAGGACATCTTTAAGTTCTCCGCGTAGACCTCGATAAAATAACGTGATTCTTTTATCCTCTGGCCACCCAGTTTCCACAATTAGTCTATTAAAGGTTGCAATGTAGAAAAGGAGGTCTTGATTGCCCTGTCACAGAGATAGAAGTTCGTCATCTAGAGCCTGCCCCTGGGAATGACGAGCAAATAACCTTTCCATGCTTGCTTGAAATCCTTGAAAATCACAAAGAATCGGGTCATCTTGAGTTACCAGTGGAACTGACCAATCAGCAGCACTGCCGCTGAGATATGACAATACAAAGGCTACCTTGGTCTGGTCATTAGGGAAGGCCCCAGGTATGCACAGGAAATGCAAACGACACTGATTCATGAATACGGCGAATCGTTTGGGGTCCCCAGCAAAGCGTTCGGGTGGGGCCAGCGGCATGTTTCCAGGTTGATTAATCTGCACCGGGTTACTGGAAAGCATAGGAGCGGGGTTCCCTCCGGAACCGGGTAAAGGAGTTTGTCCAGCTTGACCTTGCAAAAGCTGTCTAGCCAGGTCATGAGCTCTTTCCTTTGTTACAATCACTTCCC
Source organism: Ambystoma mexicanum (assembly GCF_040938575.1). Classification (NCBI taxonomy): domain Eukaryota; kingdom Metazoa; phylum Chordata; class Amphibia; order Caudata; family Ambystomatidae; genus Ambystoma; species Ambystoma mexicanum. The sequence goes on along the minus strand of NC_090934.1, from coordinate 735,548,605 downwards.
TCCTGAGAGCATTAGTCTCTTGACGAGCGGCGTGTACTTCGGCCCGTAATTCCCCCAGTAGTTGGGCCAACTGGTCAGTCTCGGAAGTTTCCATAGCGCCTGGGTGGGAATTTGTAGGAAGTCTTTGCATTCTGTAACGCTCACCTGGCTCCCACGGAGGCGCTGGTCTGGGTTGCTGTGGCCTCTTCAAGCGTGATGCGCAGAATTCAGACCACCGATTGAACAGGACCCCCAAATCTTGCTTGTCTGGCCCGTAGGAATATCCTTCTTATGGTTTGGAAGGATGAACTCTCCATCCTGCTTCTGGTGCAGGGGCGCGCGTTCGTCCAGTTACTTCACTGGTTTTCAGAATGGAGCTGGAACATCCACTTGACTTTTCTGAGCGATACTCCGTAAGTATGAAGATGCAAAAGTTCAAGTGTGAGCCTCCTTTTATGTTGTCTTTTCTGTCCTTTATTTCAGGTGCAGAACAAAGGCGATGCGTTGAGGGGTTAAATTGCCGGTGGTAAAAATCAGGTGAGTTAGTGATGAGGGCGACTCCTCTAAATGTCTTTATAATTCCCCAGTAATGTCTTTTGTCCTTTCCCCATAGGGGCCGGGGTGCGGTACCTGCCAAAGATGCGGCGCCGACCCGAGATGTGGAATGTTTCACCAAGAAAAGCCGGTAAGTAATATGGCTGAAAATTCAGCTTTCCTCTTGTGTTCCCTTGCTCACCTTTTGTCTCTTCTTCTCTCCCCTAGGTGCAGAGATGTGGCGACCGGTGCTGAGAGCCGCGATGGAGCCGGGCGGCGTCTCGGGAACAGGTGAGTGAAGCGCGGCGCTGCAGCGAGCAACACGGTGCTTTTAAATGGAAGTCTTCCTTCAGGAATGCTGGCGTGAAGATTCCGGATGCAGGTAAGAAGGTTGAATAAGTTCTTGGTTTTCACCTTTCTCTTCTCTTATTCCCTTACAGGTGTTCCAGGTTCGAGGCAGGCGTGGCTGGAGTCCAGGAGCAGGAGCAGACACGGTGAGCGTTCAGCTGCTGGGATGCAGAACAACGCGAAGCACGTGTGGCTGTCCGGGCGTGGCTTAAATAGCTTTGGGAGAAGTTCCAGGTGAGTATTCTTCCACAGCCCCACCCAAGTAACAAAATAGTTCCTTCAGAAAAATAGTCCCTCCTAAGCCTCATTTGGCTTGGTTCTTCATGCAGCATGGTCTGAATAAGGTGAGTGTGCAGCATGGTCTGCTTCAGGTAAGTGCACCAAACACTTCCCCTTATGAGCCTGGCGCCTATGGTGCCAGGACTGATGTCCAACATGAGCCTGGCGCCAACGGCGCCAGGACAGAGTCCAAAGAGCCCCTATAAAGGGCCGCTGGGCTTTTACCCGGGGGCGTGATGCCTGCTCCCGGGGGTGCTGGGCCTGGCCTGGTGCTCCGGGGGTAGGCATCATGACACTGGGAGAAGACATTACACAGAATCCTAGACCATAGCAAGGGATGTTGTTTAAGAGTATAGTTACTAAGACTATCTGGTCCAGGAGCCCGAGAATTACTTGATCGATTCATGAAGTATAGAATATCCTCTTCCCGGATCTGCATCTGATTCGTATTTGGGCTTCGTTTTTGAATATCATTCTCTTCTAGAGAAGTATTCGCATACAGGGTTGTAAAGTGCGTCACCCAGTCAGCTTCGAGGACTCCATTTACCTGTATTGGATATTGTGTAATTTTGTTTGAAGCATTCAGAAGATTCCAAATTTTGGATGAATTTTTGGAATTAATGGCGGCTAACATGGTTTCACCATTTTGTTGATATAGCCAAGATTTATGGCTTCGGGTCCAATTTCTATATTTATTTTTTAAAGCTCTTAAAACTTCATATCTTTGAGAAGCAGGGAGTTGTAAAGCAGTTCTTTTTTCTTGGCGAAATTGCGTCTTGCGTTGTTGTATTATATTGTCATAAGAATATCGTAAGATTTTTTTGTCATGGGTAGTAAAGCTAGGTTGCGATTTATAGTAATGTAATGTTGAAATATACGATTTTTCTTCCCAATTTGCAGCTGTTTTAATTTTCTCAAAATCTTCATGTAAATTTTCCAACATTTCCTCATTCCAGCAGAATCTAATTCCGCTGTTATTTACCGAAAGTTGAGTGTCATAACGTATGGTATCTAAGGTACTAGAAATACCATTGAGTTGACAGCATGCAGTGAGTATTTCATGGTCGCTATATGTAGAGTGGATCACTTCGAAGTTAGAAACTAAATTATATGTGGCACTATCAACATAGATGTAGTCAATGATCGATGAATTTGGACCTCGTTGCCAAGTATAATGAGCTGGAATGTCTTTCTTCATGGAACCATTTAACATTAAAAAGTTACGGTTTTTCATTATCTCTTCCCATTTACTACAAGATTGATTTTTTTTAGATACAGATGTCGACATACAATGAAGATTCAAATCACCTGCAATAATAATGTTCGTTATTTCAACAGACAGGTGTATGATGTTCAATGTTCAACAATTTTTCTAATTATCAGCTAGACCAATAGGGTTTCGATAGATATTCAGTAGAGCAATGATGTTATCTTGTATGGTTATTCTGACCAACTGTAAATAGGGATTCGGATGGACCCAGGTGAAGATTCTGAAACCTGATTCGAGTTTGACAGCAACCAGTAGCCCTGAAGTGGGTCTTCCCTTCAGCCCCTTGGTCGCTGGAGAAAGTATAATTTCATATCCATTCCAAACCGGGGCAGACATGAACCATGTTTCCTGAAGGGCAATTACATTAAATGATAGGAGATGAGAACTATCCTCCAGCAAATGTAAGTGCCCACAAGTATTCCAACTTGCAATAGTAAGAATTGTATCATTTTTTGTTGGATTTAGTTATAGAGGGTGATCATGGATATTTGAACGTGGGTTATTTATTTGTGTGTCTCCTTGGGAATGTTTATCGTGCGCATTATAAAGCTTTAGTTCTCGGGTCGGGACAAATGGAATGTTTTGGGTATTCTGAGGTTTTTCCATGGTTTTAAGAGTAGGATCAATTGCTAAAATAAATCCACACGCAAACAGGTCCATACGAGCTTGCCAAAGAACATTGCGTACCACATTTGAGCTCAGCCACAGTCTCACTATAGTTAGAGTTACATCACTTATAAATTCAACTAAATCCTTTGAAGTGATGTCACTCAAGGCAGGGATATCTTCAAAAATGGCCAATACACTAGCTCGACATAAATCAGATGCGCCAAATGGAGCATCTCGGCATTTCAGTATAAACCGATGGTTGTCACTTTGGTCGAGTGTGTGTCTTGACAATTTATTGGTTACAATTGGGGTATTTGAATGAAGTGTCTTTTTACATTCTGAGGTATAATCTGAAGGAGGGTTATTTTGGTATTCTCTTGGGTGTGGGGTCATCAGGTCATTATTAGGTTCGAGGGTATTTATTAACAAACCTTTATTTTGAAAATATTCGTCCATTGCTTGATGGACTTCTGACCTAATAGTAGAGTGTGGGTTTTCTCTCCCTTTATGTTTGGTCTCTTCTAGCATGTCTAAATGACGAACCAAGTTAGTCAAGGGAGGATTAAGGTTGGTGAAAAGGCAAGATTGACAAAACTTGTCTACTTTTTTAGAGTCTTTCCTCATCTCTAGTATATTTACGTTTGGAGGAACAACCGATTTGGGAGGTAATACAGGTTCTAAACAAGCAGATGTAACTTTGGATTCTTGAAATTGTTTGTATTCCTCAAGCGTTCTGCGAATTTCTGCTTGAATGTCTTTCAGGATTTCGTTTGAAAAAAGAGATTTGTTTGCATATTGTTGGGATTCGTTCACAATTCTCGGGTGTAGTAATTTGTCATTTTTGATGGGACCGATGGATTTGCTTGTTACCTCAGGAGTTTGTACCAAGACATTATCACATTCAACTGGGCAAGGCGTGATGTTGTCTACAGCAGAGCAATGGTTTACAGTGCCATCAGCCACTAAAGCGGGTTCTTTGTTGTCTCGATTGTTTTTCATAATCAAGGTTTGCGAGGTACTCGGAGACGTGATTATTGCTCCGAGATCATTTAGAGGGGCATCATTTTTGTTAAGGACAAGAGATTCTTTTTTGTTTAGTGGTTTATATTTGTTTTGTAAAGATTTCCTTACCATGGTTTTTGAACTTTTAACCGAAGTCAGCCGTTGAACAAATTGCTTGACATTGGTAGAACCAAGAGGGCGCAGATTTTTTTGGTTTTTCGTTTTTTTCAAAGAATTTTCAACGATAGAAATTTGCTCTAAATCATTGCCAATTTTTTTTATAGAGGGGTCAAACAAGTTGTAAACAACGCCTGTCTTCTCAGCCGGTGGTATCGATGGAAGTAAGGTAGTAGATGGAGGGTTTTTTTTTGTAAGGTCTTCCATGTTTCCACAGGCCATATGACCTATGATGTTATCAACAGTTGGGAGTGGACAAACATATGGTGTTGGATTACATTCCAATGTTTTAAGGGTAAGATTCACACTTTTAGTTATCGGTTTTTCATACTTTCCATTAGTTTGCAACTTGCAACACAACTTTTCAACAATATCTCCTTCTTTTTTAGCTTTAGATGTTTTGTCCCACTCGTTCATCCATTTAACAATCTTATCAATTTTTATAGATTGTTGTGTGATCTTGGTTTCTAAGGACTCAAATAGCTTCATCAATGACATTATAGTAGTACTCATAGCGTTAAGAGTTTTTTCTAATAACGGTTTTGTTTCTCCGGTAAATCAATCTGCTTTACGGGTGAGTGAGTATTAGGACTACTAATTTGTTTCTTTCTCGGAGTTGGCTGAACAAAAGAAATTGGGCTGCTAGGCAAGCAGTCATTTGAGTGATTAAATAAGCTCGGGGACTGGTATAGGCTTATTTCATCAGCATGAGTCGGGGATGAAGTCAACATTGGTAACTGAGTTTTGTTACATGGAGGTAACTTGTTAGATCGACTATTGTTCATACGAACACTTTCTATTGAGATGTCATCCTCGACCACAGAATCGTCTTTCTTTGTAAGGCATGTCATGTTCAAGGTCGTAGAGGAGCTTTTTTCAACATTGTGTGATTTGACTTGTGAGGTTAAGTCAATAATAATAGAGTCAACATTTTCGTTCGAAATAGCAGCCATAATTTGAGTATCAGAAATCGTTATCCCAGAAATTTGTGCTAACGGCACTTCTGCAATACTGTTTTTTGCCGTTATTTCAGGTATCAAAGCATTAGCAACAGGGATGATATTCATGATTGTAGCAGGTGTAGGTACAGTTATAGCAGAGCTGTCTTCTGAGGTAACATTAGTAGCAATACATGGGAAATAAAACTCAAGAATGTCTGTTGTAGGAGTTCTATTTTCCGCAGATTTTAGAGGCTGGCCACAAATTTTCCTTTTAATCGCAATGTTCGGTGACCGTCTCATGGGAGATGCTTTCAGTTGAAGTGAGGTGCATGAAGTCATGAGGTTCAAAGGCATTCCAGATTTCAAAGTGAAAATCGGATCTTTGCGTAACATTTGGTCAGATAGAAGGAAGGCACAATATATTAGCAAAAAAGGCAGAAAAAAGTGGAATAGGACACCAATATGTATGTCCAGAAGTCGCGTTTCGCGCCAGGCTACTCAGCTGAACAGCTTATCAGCTTATCAGCGTAACAGCGACTTAGGAAGCGACTTGTTAGAAGCGCGCGCGCAGAAGCGCGCGGACGTCGCTTTTTATGGGGCTTCTGGGTAATTAGGGCGGGAAGCACCTAAAAGATGATAAAATGTAATATTTTAGTGCCTGTAGTTAGTGCCTGTAGTTTTCATTGTTTCTTTAAAGAAGAAGAAAGTAAAGCGTGATTTATAGCACATATGGAGGCAAAGGAGTCCTTTCCGCAGCAGCAATCCGGTAGAAATCCAGCAACGTAGTCACAGCGTAACAGCGACTTAGGAAGCAACTTGTTTTTATTAAAGTCAAAGGGGGTGGGGAAATGCCTTTCTTTCCCTGCACTGGAGGTGTTTCCCTACCTAAAACCAAAACTAAGGGGTCTGTTGATGTCAGAATGTCTAAAACAAAACCGTCCCATGTCCAAAGTACTATTATGGCCCTAACAAAATAAACTTGATGGTGGATAGGGAAATTTCTTTGGCATTGAGTGATTAATAAATGTTCAGAAGAAAACATTTATAACTCCAATGCAAAAGTTCAAGGATAGAGTTCCTTGTTCCAGAGGGTGATTCCCTTCCCCTGGATTTGTCTTCCCTCTGTTGTATATTCAAGAGATATTGGTTCCTTAAGATTTCCCTCCTTCACAACAGAACTGATATATAAAACAATATACTTCTTTATCTTTATCTTGATAGAATAACTGCGGTACTCTCCTGCCAGGTTTTAACTCCGTTTCTCTGCTGTTATACACAGCCTTTGGTTAGTCCAGATATATCCTTTTCAGGACCCCCTTTTGTGGCAATGTATTTCTTATGCACTGTTCACTTTGTCCTTGTCTGGTGTGTTTCCTTACCAGGGTTTTCTTATACACACTTGTAACTGCCTGGTATGCTTCTTTTACCAGGGCTTTCTTGAACACATTTTCAATTTCCTGGTATACTTTCCTGCCAGGGCTTTCTTGAACACATTTGTAACTGCCTGGTGCACTCTCCTGCCAGGGCTTTCTTACACACACTTGAAATTGCCTGGTACAATCTCTTGACAAGACGTTCTCATAAAAACACTTACAGCTTTACGTTGTCTGGTTTACCCTCCTGTCAAGGCTTTTCTCGTGTGTCTTTGCTGTATCTAATATTCAGTCTGCCTGGTATACTATCCTGCCAGGGCTTGTTTTCAGAATGTATTGTATATACTCACAGACCAATAAATCATTTACTTCTCTTCTGTTTTCCCATTAAAAAAAATGCCCACTGGTTCTGTCTCTTTTCAACACTTCACTTGCTTTTTCAATGTTTATTTGCATGCGGCGTGGCCACCCATATGCCCTGCTGTCCCTATTTCCCTTCTAGGGACTCACCAGTTCTTCCTAGTGCATTTCCTTCTTCCTGTGGCAAACCAGTAATGGGAGATTGGCATCTCTTCTCATCCTGCCAGGGCTTGTTTTCAGAATGTATTGTATATACTCACAGACCAATAAGTCATTTACTTCTCTTCTGTTTTCCCATTTAAAAAAATGCCCACTGGTTCTGTCTCTTTTCAACACTTCACTTGCTTTTTCAATGTTTATTTGCATGCGGCGTGGCCACCCATATGCCCTGCTGTCCCTATTTCCCTTCTAGGGACTCACCAGTTCTTCCTAGTGCATTTCCTTCTTCCTGTGGCAAACCAGTAATGGGAGATTGACATCTGTTCTCATCCTGCTATCCTCGCTCTTTGGTTTCTTTGCCTCCTGCAGTCTCAGCTGTGCTCTTCTGTTCTGTGTCAGGCTTCAATCAAGTAAGCGTTGTCGCCCAAAAGATGCAAACACCCATGAACCCTGGGTTGGCTTTTGGCATTCCTGCAGCATGTCTTCCTTTGCCGATGAAATTCCTTTTCTGCCTCCTTTAGCCGGATGGCTCTGCAGCATCTTCTCCAGCCCCACGGTTTCTTTTCCTCCCAGCAGTGTGCCACAGTCAGCTTTGGATGCTGTTTAAGGTATGCCTGCTGAACAACTAGAGCATAGCCTGTAATCTTGGTCTTTTTCTTCCTGCATTACTCAGCTCCTCTTCCTCGCCCCAGTATCCTTGTAGTTATGGGAATGGTAGTCCATTCTTGAGGTTTTACATACAGAGTCTGGGTAAGTGTTATTTAAGGGCAGGTCAGCTCTGTGTGACTTGCAGGTAGAGTTTGGAAAAGTATTTTCATGAGACTGCCATACAGATTTTGAGTAAATGTCTTCTGCCTTCTTAAAAGGATGAGCGGAAGTGTAACAATATGCCATTAAGGCATTGGGTATGGAGGTGGTATCCTGAAAAGGAAAAGGGGAATACCATGTCTCATCCGATGATGCCATGATATTCTCCCAGAGGTTGCCTTCCCCCATGTGATCCTCCCTCATATAGCCGCCTCAGGGTCAGGATCAGGTAGGGGCTGCCATCCCCTGGCCACATGGGGAGAGGTAACCATTGAGAAAGGAGTGATAACACCATCAGATTCATCACATAACGCAGAGGTTTTCTGTGCAGCAACAATACTCACATAATCCCCACACTGCCATTTGGGAGCTACTTGAGCATATGGTTGACCATAGAATATGAAGGTTAGCATTCAGAATGCTTGTGGGGACATGGGACATGAATGAGGGCCAGTTTAAACATGCCATGCTCCGCTTGGCCTTCTACATTCAGTTTCAGAAACTGAAGGCATTTTCCTAAGCAACAACTCAGCAGAGTGGAATATGCCAGGCCTGGAGTGTTAAAGAGACTGGCATTGGTAGCACAACCTCATGGAGTGGATTCCAGGAAGAGAATGCATGCCAGGCAAATCTGCCCACACCACTCCCACTGTGCCCACTTGCTACCCACCGAATGACCTCTCAGAACCACTTTCCTCACATTGTCCACCGTTTTTTCCCCCAAGGCCACCATCATCTGCTACAGCATGCTATGGCATTAGAAAATGAACTATTCTGTAAGCTCCCTTTACTTTGTTCTTAGTGACCAACTTATTTGTCATTGTTAAGGGAATTTGGCACACACAATCACTGTGACGCCAATTTCCCTCCATAAAAACTCATTTACACCACAGATTTTCAATTCGGGGGCTAATATTGTTAATGGCCATAGGGAGGTTCTTAGCCAGCCAGTAATAATCCTAGGCCCTCGGTGAAGATTTTCACATCGACATAGTAGGCCATTACTCACTAGCTAAGATCCCCTCCATCCACTAATATTTAAATAAAATCATGGAACATGTGGCATTGAGGGGAAAAAGAAAGGGCAGGGACCCTCTTTTTTGTTAATGGGGGGCCTACCTCTAGAGGGTAAATGGGTAGAGAACAGAAAAGGCAGAGTTAGGCTACCCCTCCTTTAAACGCACAGGAGGTGGTTGTAAAAACCTACTGTAAGCTAGTAATGATTTAGACTACTCATAGATGATCACACTGACAACATAGAAGCATACATATAAAACAAAGTTTAATTGAAAAATAACCAACATAGTAAAAACACAAAAGGGCAGCTGTGCCCTTCGTCTCCGGCTGGCGGTGGGATCCCTGCCGCTGTGCTTCACAGCACCGTCTCTGCCCTCTTCATCAGTTGACACTGCAGACAGGGAGAAACAGAACACAGGCATCAGGGCACTGTACAATGGTCGTATACACACATGACAGTTGCACATCAGTGGCAGTGTCAAACTTCACAGATGGAATAACACTCCCCAACACACATCATTTGAACCCACACACATGCACAAATTGACAGGAATGGTGCATCAGGCAGCAGCATCCATACACACACACAACAGCATGAACATCCAAAGGTCAGCCTGATGTCACAAGCAACACAGGGAGTGCCAAACACATGTACACACGCCACCAGGCAGACATGCATCTGTACATCTCCACCACCTGTCACAGTGCAATCACCGGCAACTATGTCACATCTGCCAATCAGCTTACTACATGTCTGTGTCACATGCATCCATGGCGTATCACAGTCGCACACATGTCAAACACACACACACGCACATGTATACCGTGCACGTGCATGAAGGTGGAACCAGCATCCATGTGTCACACCCTAACCATGCATAGTACATATACAGAAATGCTAACATGTGTGCGTCTCCACATGCATTTGTGCATCATGCTTTGGAACGCATACACCATTGATGTGCATCACACATGACTGGACTCACATGCGGGAGGCTCATGTCCCTGCACATACACATCCATACATGGGCCTTTCCAGATATATGTCCATGCTGCACACTCCTGGCACACCTCAACATGCACTGCGTCCAATCAGTATACATGGACACTTAACGCTCGACTCCAGACGGGTCTGCCTCTCAAGGACCTGAAGGTGAAGTGCTGGGCGTATGCATTCCAGGACCCTCATCTAGTCGTCGGTAAGGCGGACCCGGCACTCCTCTGCATCTGTTGCGTCCAAGAGGCACTGGGCCTTCCTGAGGGTCCTGTACCTGAAGTACTCCCAGTGCTTACGGACGTGTGGTAGGTCACGGGTTGCCACCCCCTCTGCGTTGATGGCAACCACAATGTCTGTCCAGATCCTTCTCCGTCCATCCTTGTCGGCGCGTGTCCTTCCGAAGAGGGCATCATAATGCACCAGGACTTGCTCCACCAGGGTGCAAACCTCTCCTGCTGTGAAGCTGGCAGCCCTCTGCCTCTCTGGCTGGGGGTTGCCAGTGGTCTCTGATGGTGTTTTCCCCGACACGGCAACCCCCGAGGCAGGTGTGGGTGGGCAACTGGGTCCTGGTGCTGGGCTGTGGAGCAATGGAACTGGAGTCGGGAGTCTTCTGTTCCAGCAGGGGTGGTCACACCAACTGGACCCCTGCAGATGGCTGATGTGCAGGCACCAAATAGCAGGGCACGTGGCCAGCAGGCAGGCAGGCAGCAGCAGATGGCTCTAGGGAGTAAGCTCAGGGCTCTGGGGGGCAGGAAACTGGCCTTCTGGGCAGGAGTGTGGTCTTCTGTGTGTTGTCGCGTGGCCAGCTTGATACAGAGTGATTTGGCACGTGAAAAAACTACACGTCAGCGTGTAATTCGAGGAAAGGCCCTTAGCGCGTAAGCGCGTATGTGACGTAACACGCGGTGGCGTTTCCCTCCCACAAGGGCATAGTGATTCAGCACATGAAAAAACTGCACATCTGCATGTTAATGCGTGTAATTCGAGGAAAGGGCCTAAAGCGTAAGTGCTGCGCGTGGGCGTGTCCCTCGGCACAGGTTATAGGTGAGCGTATCCAGCTGTTCACTATATGTGCTTTTCGTGGAGACCAACGTATTTATTGCTACTTCTGGTTGGTTCACACACCATCACTACTTCACAGCGGATCAAGGACATGTCCCTTCTTTTGGCGGGGTATAGGCTACGTGTGTTTTTCATTACCACGCTAGTCAGACAGTGAGTCACGCATGCTATTTTTCCCACTGCGGGTCCCCCTGTGTATCGCGTAACCATTTTCGAGGTCATAGTAGCCTGCGTGTCCCACGCCTACATGTTTTTCATGTCCCTGGGTGCCACTGCATACTGTGGGAGGTTAATTCCACACGTGGGCTACCGGGGGTTGCGTGCACAGTTTTACTGTAGTTTTTGGATGCCTGAGCATTGCGTTACCCGTCACTTCATCACCGGGGTCACATGCAGCCTTGTTGGTGCACAGGGGTGCTGTTAACATCTATTACCACACCCCCTTCACCCCAATTGCCCAGGACAGTGGTTGTGTACACCTCCCAATTGTACTACTACTAAATCCTTGCCGGCACTACTACATCTCTGCCATGGTTGGGAGGCCACGAAAGGTGAAGGGTGCCTCAGCTGGGCGACCTCCACGTGGTGGGCATGGTCAGGGACATGGCCAGGGTGTCCAGGGTGGCTGCAGAGGGGGAAGAGGCAGGGATGCGCCACTTCGGCAGGATGTTCTGCCATGGGTTGGTGCAGTCATGCCACCACCCCCTGTGGTTCCGGGAGATGCAGCTCTTGCATCTGGCACTGGTGCCCATGTGACCCGGCAGTCCATTTCATAGACTGCCACGGGCCCAAGGGTAGTGGTAGCTGCAGGTGCAGCTGTGTCCACCACCACCCAGGCTTAGGGTCAGCCAGCTCATGTTGCGTTGGCACCTGAAGAGTCCCAGGATGATTTCCAGGAGGTCAGGAGGCACGTGGTAAGTGCACGCAGGGCTGCCCTGACCGAGGCACATGTCCCTGGGGCAGTATTGTCATCTGCTGCCCCGAGCATCCGGGTGAGGGCAAGTGCATGGGCAGATGCAGCCGACACCACCCCGGCTGTGAGTCTACCATCCAGGACAGTCCCGGTCAATGACCTTGGCACAGCGGATGTTGCTGCGCAGGGTCCAGTCAAGGGCACCCAGCAGCCACTGACACAAGTCAGGGCTTCCATCCCAGTTCCACCTGCCACTCCCTCAGTTCAATCCACCAGCACCACTGCCCCTACTGATCAGTGTGGCATTTGCCAGTCAGGGTCCGGATCACTGCCCAAGAGGAGGAAGGTTGCACCTGCACAAGAGGCTGGGACCCCACACACGGCTCCGGCCTCCGGCATGTCGAGAAAGAAGCCTTTTGGCAAGCAGGAACTGGACTTCCTTGTGGGCTACGTGTTGGAACACGAATGTGATATGCTAGTGGGCCCAAATTGTCACACTATGGATGCCCAGCATTGAGACCACAGGAAGCGTGTTGCAGAGAGTGTTAGTGCATTTGGACATGAGGTGCACACAGCTCAGGAGTGCAAAAAGCGTTGTGATGACCTCCGATGCTGTGCTAAGCTAAAGCGTGCCTCCAATTATGTCATGACTGGGGTGACTGGCGGTGGGCCACCACCTCAGGAGGAAGAACTCACTCCGCACGAGTTGATCGCTGCAGAGTTCATACCAGCAGAATTGGTCGAAGGAGTTGGAGAGATGCTGGATTTTGACACCCCGTCCAGTGAGTGCTTTTGCGTGTTTGTGCAGGCCATGTGAGGTTTGCTTGTGCGATGTGTTGTGCTTAACTGCCAATACATGCTATGTGTACATGGTTCTCATGTGTAAGACATGCAATGCTCCACTAATGCGTGCCTGTTGTGCAGCATGCTGGACATGTAGTGCAGACAGGGACTGTCTTCATAACCACACTTGCACCCTACTCACATGCTAGTCACCCGGCTGCCCCTCCGGTCCATATTCCAGCTCGCTGGCCCTTCTGCATGTAGCCTGGAGTGTCTTTCCACTCAGCACTGGGACTATGTCATGACATGACTGACATGCATCTGTCTTCTGCCTGTGTGCTGGTACTCCACGTAGGCATGCTCCCTTGCCCCTCCACCCACCTGCACCACTATTACACCATTGCACTGGTGGATAACATGTTGGACTACTACAATGGCCTGTTCAAGGCTCCTGTGTACCTGCACATTTCCCCTGCCAATCTGCCAGACACATACTGTGGGTACATCCTATGTCCTTGATGCAGGGTGTCTCACTCGGACTGTGCAGATGGCAGATGCTCCGCAGGGACATGAGTGCCCATTCATGCTTCATGTGCATTACATGCATGCACCTATGTGTCCTTTGCAGTATGATCATTGTAGTACATGTCCAGGATGACATACATTTAATGACATTTCATCATCCATTACATGCTCGCTGTGGCTCAGTCCGGCATCACGCACATGTTTAGGGTGTCATAGTCTGTGCGGGGCACAGGCCTCTACCTGTCTCAGGCCCCCTGACTCTGTCAAACTGGTGTAGTGCCTTCTGCACAGAGGGTTCATCATGTGTCCTGCTCACTGTCCCATTCTCATCGGCTGTGTTGTCAGTTGACTCAGATGATGCAAATGACGCTACTCAACACTGTCTGCCAATGCACAGTTATTTGGTCAACCTTTCACTGCCATGCAACGCCTCCCTGCATTTTCACTAGGGGGGGGTGCCTGTATCCATGCAACCCATTGCATGTGCATGCACATTGCACGTGATGCCTGACCTTGCACTTACACTGCCTTCTTGTTCATTGTTATACATCATGATGTACTTGTTGATGTAGATAGTCGGTAACGTGCACATGCTCTGCACTGCACCAACCCACTTCTGAGCTATGTTACACCATTCTACATGCCTACTCACTGATGCAATGTCAAAGTAACCTGGCATGTGTGGTCAGATTGTCATCCCTTCACTGTCATGAAAGGCCCAGGCACAGGTGCATCCTGTGACACATGTACTCAGTATTGGAAAACCCTAGTGGGTGTTTAGCAAAGTTGATAGGTCAATCTGCGGCCTATACTAACCGGTATAGGCCTCAGATTGACTGTAGCCTGACAATTGAGTTGTAATGACTGTGGAGCTGCCTGCACGTGTGTATGTGTAGACTTTCACATACATCAAAGCAAGCAGCGTTGTAGCTGCTTGCTTTGCTGTATTGGTTGCTGTTCATGTGCACAATACGGGTGTATAGAGAAACGGGTGTATTTGAACACTTTCACATGTACATATGCAAGCAGCTTCAACGTTGTGTAGTGCAACATTGCGGCTACTCATTTATGTGTGTGTGAAAGTGTTCATTTACACATGTGTCTTCTGCAGCTTTTTTGTTGACTGACTAATATGTAGTTGATTGGCGTTTATGCTGGTGAGATTTCAGCTTTGCGCCCGTTATGTTCAACTGGCACAATCCTGAAGGTGCACTGTTGTGCAGTATGTGTACGGCCGGGCCCACTTAGCTAATCTGGTGGGGCCTGGCCGTGATGATTTGACACACTGAATAATGGTTTAGGGCACATTCATAGCACAATGTGCTCAATCAGGCGCTGAGGGGTGTTCTGGAGGCTTCATGGCCGCAGCTCAGACCGTACTGGGCTTTATAGTCCCTCATGCCTGTTTGCAGGCCGTGGCTTTGCTTGGGAAATTCACTATGTCTACATGGCCCATGACACCCGGTATGGACCGAGCTGCAGATGGATGAAGCAATATTGGTGATGATGATTTAGTGATGCATGTGTATATGCATATTACCTGAGTCATGGTGTGTTTGGATACAATTGCAGCTGTGGCCATTTGGCAGTTCAGACATGCTTATGGTATGTGCCATCTCTATGTTGCCATCTGTCATTTCTGCCTGTGACATGTGAGAGACAGAGGTGGTGTGTGATGGAGGTGATATACTACATTCAGTACATGTGTAGGCTTTGCTATTTACACGCATCAATTTCTGCTTTTGGGATGTGTTTGCATATTGATGCCACTGGATGCATGCCGGAATTTCATTTGTGTGTGACATGTCTGCTTCATGTGTTGGCTGTCGATGTGATGTCTATGTGTGTGTGCGTTATGTGCATCTGACATGTGTACTCATGGTGTTTTTTTCAACATTACAGATGATGATGCAATGGAGCCAGAGGATGGTGATGTCAATCCTGTCACTGGGTTGCTATTACATCGGCAACCCGGCACAAGTGGGGGTCATGGGGTGGTAGGCCACGAGAACCCACTTGTGCTGCCGACCATTGTGTCCAGGGCTGGCAATGGGTCTAGCTCGGATGATCACTCTGACAACAATGTTGAGTTGGATGCGAGTCAAGTCCATTTGTCGACGGTGAGTGATTCTGATGTGGATGATCCTATGTCCGTGACACCTGCAGTGAGGGCCCAGACGGTGTTGGAACCTCTGTCTGTGGTGGATCGGGACGCACAGTCACACTCCACACCAGCTGCTGATGTGCCTGGGGTATCACGTCAATGGAGGGATGTAGTCCTGCAGCCGCGGGCGGTGCCAACCCAATGAGGACCGCGGCTCCTTGTCCCTGCGGGTGTCAAGCCCAGCAACGCGGTACTTGTGCGCCACCAGGGTATACTTTTTTTTTTTAAATTTCTTTATTGGTTTTACAACATCAGAACAATCAATCATTAATCAGTGCAATATTCGTAGGCCTGAACAGCAGGTCTTAACTATCCCAACTATCCCGTCCCTCCCCCCCCCCACCGAGACCCCATTGGAACTCTCAAGAGGAAAGCGTCTCAGGCTCATATCTCGTCAGGGCCACTTGGACTGTTCGGGGTGCTATCCAGTGACACTGGGTGGAGTAATGGCATCGTTAAAGCCACCCATCGGTTCAAATCTGCGCTAGAGTCCAGTCTCTGTGTTTGGATTGCCGTTTCCCAAGCCGCCGTCTCAGCAGCTATCCATTTTTTGAGGTCATTCCACCAGAGGGCCCTGTTCGGTCCCCTTGCACTCTTCCAGCTCATGGCGATACGTCTTTTCGCTGTTATATATGCCAAGTCCTTGAGTTTATTTAGGGGCTTGTTCTTGCTGGTCCGTCGGTAGCTTCCCAATATGCAGGCTGCCGGCTCATCGGTCACCAGCTCGATCTCAGCGGTCCCCATTTTTTCCCTTACGCCGCTCCAGAACTGCTGAACTATCGGGCAGCTCCAGAACATGTGGGTCATTCCCGCCCTAGGCTCATGGCATTTGGGGCATGTTTGAATTGTGGCTCCCTTGAAGTTCGATATAACTTCGGGCGTGAGGTAGGCTCTGTTGGTGACATATAGTTGTATGAGTTGGAGGCGGGCATTCCTAGAGATTGCCTTGTGGTAGTGTGTTATTTTCCCCCATGATTTGTCCTCAAATTCGATCCCCAATTCGCTCTCCCATCTACTCTTGCTTTTCAATACGTCATTTGTCGTGCTCTGCAGGAGAGTTTCGTATATTCTGGAGGTTTCATGGCCTCCTTCAGCAGCGTTTAGCAACAGTTCGATAGCCTCGTTTTCCTGAAACCGATTGGCGGCCTCCGGCCATCTTTCCTTCAGGGCTGTCATTACTGCTCCATATAGCAGGAACTGGCCCGGTGGCAGGCCAGTGGATTCGCAGAGGTCGCCGAAAGCCACAAATTCTTGCTCTTGGATGAGGTCCCCAAGCACTGCTACACCATATGGTTCCCACAGCGTGCGTGTGTCCACGTGACCCCATGAGGATTTCGCCATGACAGCTGCGATGGGGATCTGTGGGGAATACGGGTCCGCTGCCCCTATTGCCTTGCAGGCCCTTCTCCAAAGCTGAGTCCCAAGTTTGATCAGGTAAGGGAGGCGTTGCGTGTTTCCCCATCTAACCCAGAGTAGGTCCCTGAGTAGCAGTCTCGGCAGGGCTGGCTGGAGGAGTCTAGTGTCAGCAGTGGTCTCATCTGCCATCCAGTGCATTACGTGCCTTAGTTGGCTAGCCAGGAAGTACAGCTCAAAGTTGGGGATTTTTAGTCCCCCCTTCTCGTAAGGCCTCTGGAGAATGTCTAGTGCCACCCTGTGCCTGCCGCCCTGCCACAGAAATCCCCTGCAGAGCTTGGACAGATCTCTAAAGAAGGTAGAGGGGATGTTAAAGGGTACATTGGTAAAGCAGTGCAGTAGGCGTGGGAGCGCCACCATCTTGAGGAGGCCCGCTCGCCCGGCCATTGAAAGTGGGAGCTTCCCCCAGAACCCCATGGATTTCTCTAGCGCGTCCTTTGCCCTAACCGTATTAAGAATGTGTTCAGTGTTTGGGTGGCGATGGATGGTGATCCCCAGGTATCTAAAGGACGTGGCTTGCCATTGGAGGGCTAGCGGAGGCAGGGAGCCGTACCCCTCACTGTGGAGAGCAGCTAGGGGGTAGAGACAGGACTTGTCTTTATTTATCTGTATGCCCGTAAGTGTGTGGAAGCAGTCTAGTGTCTCTAGGATGTAGGGCAGGCGGAGCTCGGGATCATGCAGGTAGAGCAGCATATCATCTGCGTACATAGAAATAAGGTGTGATACCCCATCTAGCTTGATGCCTCCGTCCCCGTACTCCTGGCGGAGGTACGCGGCCACCGGTTCTGCGGCTATGATGTAGAGCATGGGGGACAGGGGGCATCCTTGCCGTGTACCTCTGTGAAGGGGCCATTTACCGGAGTAGGTCCTGTTAGTACGGACCCTGGCAGTGGGGCGAGTGTAGAGCAATTGGGTCCATTTAAGGAAGGCAGGTCCAACCCCCATCTTGACCATGGTGGCGTACAACCAATCCCATCTGATCGAATCAAAGGCCTTAGTGGCGTCGAGTGATGCCACAGCGTACTTCTGGGGCTTCCCTTCGGTGCCATGTATGATGTGGTGCAATCTACGTAAATTTTCGGTGATGGAGCGTCCTGGCACGTATCCCGTCTGGTCCTGGTGGATCAGGAGGGGGAGTGCTCTGCGCAATCTGCTTGCTAATAGTGCCGCGAGTATTTTGCTATCGACATTTAGCATAGAGAGCGGTCTATACGCTCCACACTCCGTCCCATCTTTGCCAGGCTTTAGTATAGGAATTATTATTGCCTCGCTCATAGAATCCGGGAGGGAGCCCCGCTCAAAGGCCTCGTTGTATACCTGTGCGAGCAAGGGGGCGATGGTCTCCTCGTATGTCTTATAAAATTCCCCGGGAAGGCCGTCCATACCCGGCGTTTTACCCGAGGGTAGTGTTCTGATTATAGCCTTCACCTCGTCAGGTGTAATGGGGTCGTCTAGGGCTTCCGTCATCTGTGGATCTAATCTGGGCAATTGTATGCAGTCTAGGGCGTCTTCGATTCCGGTGGCCGACGAAAGGGGGGTCTGGGAGTAGAGGTCACGATAAAACTCGGAGAAAACCTCATTGATCTCTACCTGTGTGTGCGCAGTGCCGCCATCAGGTTTCCGCACGTGACAGATAGGGGCGCTGGGGGTCTCTCTTTTATATAGCCAGGCAAGGAGTTTGCCAGGTTTGTCTCCTAGGGCGTGTGACCTTTCAACGTGCTTAGTGTAGCTCAGTTTCCCGAGTGTCTCCCAGTGGGTCAGACAGGCCTGTCGCAGTTGAATCATTTCTCGCAGGCTCTCGGGGGTTACGTCCGCTTTGCTTTCTAGCTCGCCCAGTTTCCCCTCTGCCTCCGCCAGGGAGTTCGCGACAGTTCTCTGGGCTCCCCCCACTGCCATCAGCATGTCCCCTCTCATGACCACCTTATATGCCTCCCACGCGGTACCAATGCTGTCTACGCTACCCAGGTTAACCCGCCAGTATTCATCTGTGCTGTTCTGTATATGGTCCCGGAAGGCTACATCTAGCAGGGCCTCAGCTCGTAGTCTCCACGTGGGAACCGGGGGTCTAGGCGGGTGCATCTCCCATGTGACCATTAAGGGGGAGTGGTCCGACAGGACCCTAGGCAGGTACTGTGCATCGCTGAAAGTGGCCTGCCACTCGCAACTTACCATCATGTAGTCCAGCCTAGTGTAGACTTTGTGTGGTGGGGAGTAGAAAGAGTACTCACGCTTCTCCGGGCCCAGCTCCCTCCACAGGTCGCAGAGCGAGAGTTGAGTCATTAGCTTAAGCAACACTTTGGCTGGGGAGGACGGGCGGGAGTGTTTGGCATCAGATCTGTCCCTGAGCGGGTCGAGGGTGCAGTTGTGGTCCCCACCCCAGATCACCGTGGAGTTTGCATGAGGGCCTAGTCTGGTGTATAGGGAGTGGAAGAAGGGGGTGGCATCATGGTTTGGGGCATAGGTGCTAACCAGGCACAGCTCCCTCCCCTCCACCGTACCCCGCACCAGGGCCATCCTACCTTCATCATCCGTCTTGGTGTCCGTTATCCTGAAGGGGACGGTCGGGTCTATCCATATCAAAACCCCCCTTGCGTATGAAGAGTAGGAGGATCCAATCAGGGTCCCTCGCCATGTCTTGGCCAGGGCTTTTAGTTTCTCCTCTGTTAAATGTGTTTCCTGGATCATGGCAATCCTGACTTTACAGCGCCTTAAGTATGTGTGTATTCTGCGTTGTTTCACGTAACTGTTCATGCCTCTGACGTTCCACGTCATTATTTTAATCGTTCCGGCCATGAGCATGGTTGGGTCCAATGTTCCCCCACTGTCTCGGGCGGGGGGTTTAGTTGGCAATGTATCTGTGATAAGGATGTCCTGGGGTCTCGGCGTTTCCCTTTCAAAGTCCCAACGTGGGCGCAACTCCTCCGCAATTCCCTCCCCCCCAATAAACTTCCCAAACAAAAAACTGGTCTAACGGAGGGAACCCCGTCATGACTGTCCCGTTTCCGCTCCTTAGGACCAAACATGGTCGTCGGGTGCCCTACGGGCGGGTAAACGTACCCTAAAAGAGGAATAGAACTCCAGGGGGTTGAGGGAGCTGGTGCTTCGGTGTTCCGCGTGGTATGATCCGTTCAGTTGCTTGTAGGGCGCGATTCCGTGTCGTTGTGCATCTGTGGAAGAGCTCTTTTCGTTATAGTTACGATGGGTGGTTCAGTTCTGCTTACGTCTCTTATCTTCGATGTCTGGCAGTTGTTGCTCGTCCATCCAGTCACGAGCGAGTGCCGGGGTGTCGAACAGGAGGGCCCTGTTGTTGTGTAGTACCTTTAGCCTGGAAGGGTACAGGAGCATGTATTTCACCCCGGCCGCTTTCAATCTAGCCTTAGTGTATATGAACTGGGCCCTGTTCATCTGTACTTGGAACGTGTAATCCGGGTAGATCGCAATCTTGGCCGAGTTCCTCTGGATCTGTCCTCCCGAGCGCGAGAAGGCCAGGATGACCTCGCGGTCTCTGTAATTTAGCACCTTCGCTATCATGGGCCTGGGTGGGGCGCCCGGTGGCGGTTTCTTAGCGAGTGATCTGTGGGCCCTCTCTATGGTGAATCCCTGTGAAAGTTTCCCCGCTCCGATCTCTTGTAGCAGGAGATTTTCTACGTAGTCGGTGGGGTCTGAGCCCTCTATGCCTTCAGGTAGGCCTAGCAGCCGGATGTTATTTCGGCGGGCCCTCCCTTCGGCCTCCTCCGCTCTGTCTTCCAGATTCTTAACTCTCTGCCGTAGGCCGTCTACATCGTGTAGGAGTTGGGCCTTTGCTTCAGTATTTTCTCGTACCTGGGTCTCCAACGTCTCGGTCCTGTCCGCTAGCGCACGGACGTCTTGGCGCAGGAGCCCCAGGTCGATGGCCACGGCATCTATCTTGTTCACTATCGTTGCTTGGAATGAAGCGATGGCCTCCATGAGTTGGGTATTGCTGGGTTCGGTCGGCGCCGCGGCGGGGCCCGGGTCCTTATTAGCCGTTGTTGCTTCGGGGCACCCAGGGGCTGGGTGGTCGTTAGCCGCATACACATCCAGGGTGGTCTGTCGCTGTTTAGATTTGGCTCCCCTGCCCGTAGATCTGTCCAGGCTGGTCATGTTTACAGGTCCCCGGCGGGAGGGCCGCGCGCCTGTGTTTTTCCCTCGTCTCAGCGGGCGGGCCCGGTTCACTCTCCAGTCCCCGTCGGACCCCACCGCGGGGCCACTATATATGCCCTCGCAGGGACCGTCTCGAACCCGGTGAGGCCTCCTTCGATCTTCCTCCGGAGCCTCTTCTCTCTCACTTGCGATGGGGGCGCGGATCTCCAGGCCAGCGCGGGGCTCCACGGGCCTAGTAGGATGCGGCCGCCATCTTGGTCTCAGATTACGCCGTTGTTCGCAAGCCGCGTTTAGGTCTTTTAGGGCCGCGATTTCCTTGTATGAGAAGTCCAAGGGCCTCCTGCAGGCTTCCACCACTCCTTCGATGTTTCTGCGGGCTCAAGTGTTGCTTAAGTGTCCCGTAAAGCAGCTTATCGATGTCCTTCGAGCGGAGCTCACCAGAGACGCGTCCACTCTACATGGCGGTTAGCCACGCCCCCCCGCCACCAGGGTATACTTAGTGGGAGCAAGCCATGGTTGCCAATTCCGAACAACAGGGGGCAGCAATTGATAAGATCGCTCAGAGCATGGAACATGTGGCCAAATCTGTGCTCCCCCTGCTAGGCAGGTGGATCTCCAGCAGCAGGCAGCACAGTCCATGGCCCGCTCGCTCAGGCTGGACATGGCGGCCTCAGACAGGGCACGCCTGGCTGAAATGGTGTCTCTGCATCAAGCACTTGCTGCTCACGCAGAGGCACACAGGGACGCTCTGAGGGATGACCATAAATCCCTCAGATCTACTCTGGGTGTGCTCAACATGTCCCAGAGGCAGCGGACATAGGAGAGCTTGGAGCAGGTTGAGTATACCATCTCGGCTGAGCTACATGCTTGCCGGGAGGTGCTCCAGATGTCATGCCAGGCCATGCAGGAAGCACTCTGTGTTACACGTGCTTACTTGCAAGAGGAAGCACGCGTATCACGTGAGGTGCTGCATGCTGACCTACGTGTCATCGCCACACAGGACCAGGCTTACCAGTCCCACAGACTTGCTGCTGACGAGGGGCAAGCTGCGCATAGGCGTGGTCAGGGTACTTTGCCACATCCACATTCTGCTTTCCATCCAGAGGCTGACTCGGATGACGACTTATCTCCCACACAGGTCGGGCCGTCCAGGCATTGTGCCCATGGAGTTTTTTTTATCTCAACATCATCGCATGTGGGTGTTGAGGTGCACCCTGTACCTCCCCCCTTCTCGGTCCCCCCCACCCTGGTCGTATGTGGCCATTTTTTATTTTTATAGTTAGTTTAATTAGTTAATATAGTTTAAAATGGTTTGTCTATTGTGCATTCATGTGACGGTGTGGTGCTTTGTGGCTTTTGAAAGCATCCACTGTCTGTTCCAGCTTGGCCCATTCAGGCTTGTCTTGTGTATGTGTTTGCGTCATATCTGTGGCCTGTTTGCTGCTGTACTACATGCGTTAACACCCCTAGTGGAGATTACGGTTGTTTTCTCCACGGCATGTCTGCAATAAATTTTGGTGAGTACATTATTGAACTGTCCATTTATTGATGTTGATTGGGATGTATGTTCATTTCTTGCCTGTATACGTGCTTGAGGCACTTCATGCTGTAGACGGTAGCCTGCACCCTTTAGCTGTCAAAGTCACACTGATGGTGGGAGGGGGCTGGGTGGTGACAAAGTGAAGTTGGTGCATGTTGAGTACAGCCCCTGGGGATTGTCTCAAAGGAGGATGCATTAGGAATGTGACCCAAGAGGCACAACTCACGGTCCAGTCCTCACCTGAGATGTCCGCCTATACTACTACTATACTTCGTTCTGTTTGGATGCCACGTTGTGTCTGTCTTCACTCTACAACTTTGTTGCTGCCTGTTTTCCAACTGGACTGCGGCTCTTTTACTTGTTCTCCACACTCTGGTGCCTTTAGTCCCGGTTCTTCTTCATGCTACTGTCCTTGTTGCAGATCTGTCTGCCCGTCTCTCGGGCAGTTATTTCCATGTACTCTTACACTGCCTCGGTTTGCCTCAGTACACTTCTGTTCAACTGCATCTCTCTGTCGCTCCTCCTGTCTTTCATCTATTACAACCATGATTTTATGTTGACTGTTGGCTTTTACCAATGCTATTCAACTGTTGTGGCTCTTAACTTGCTCTCAGCTGTTTCCGGCTATCGCGCATTCTCTGTGCCTTTCCAGACTTGTGCTGTCTCTGCCTTTCTTTCTTCACGCTATCGCGGATTGATTGTGTTTCAGCTCAACCATCCAGATGTGCCAGCCTCCTTGTTTATTTTCTACTCAAGTTCCAGCTCTACCAGTCAGGGTACAGAACCTGGGCTTGTGTGGGCTTGTGTGGGAGGAGGTCAGATGTAGGTCTCAGACATGGCCCAGTAGCAAGCAGCATGAAGACACACACAAAGAAAACGTTCCTGCCTTATTAAAGGCTTGTATGCCCTTTTGCAGGAAAAGGAACCTCCAGACGACCTTTCCCAGCAGACACTGGGCCAAGAACTACAAAACCCTTGCCACGTTGGGTGGGGCACGGGACTTGTGCTCAGACCTCCGACAGAAGCAGACGTGTTTCCAGGAGCTCCGAGCAAGGTGAGCAGCATGAGGGGCCACGCCCCATCCGACCATCCTCCAGGCTCCTCACACATGCAAGCTAATTAGCGCCAGTGCTGGGGACCTTAGCCAGGCGCTGGGGAAGATGCGCACAGTACAGCTAAGCCGCGCTGAGGAGCAAATGCCAAGAAGCTTTCTAAGTTGTCAGAGGCACACGCAGGCGGTGTCGCCCATATCCTGGAGTCCACCCTGCTCCATAGAAGCTAAGTCATTAGCGCAGTAGCGTTCCTAGCCACAAACTGATACAGCGCAAAGGGGGGCACCCAACAACACACAAACTCGAGTGTAGTGCATATCATTAGCATATACAAATTGCCACGTGCGCTACCTATAGGAATCCGCGGCTGGCAGAACGCGACTTGTACTGAAGTCGCACCTCGCCACACACGTCTAGCAGCTCACCCAAGGCCCATTCTATCATGTGTGCTTCTTAACACATGATCTTCCATTTACCACAGGGCCACGTGCTGCTGCCTTACCGCATTAACAGTGTATGAACCATCACGGGGACAAGCAAAAGTATACGAACAAAGCAGCAGCCAAGAGTGCTTGTTTGGGGAGGAGTCACAAAGTTCGATGCATGAATAGTGTTATGTGTGTGTGGGGAAAACACACACAGAATAGTAACTCACGCTCTCTTTGCAGCATTGAGCTGCTCCTGTTACCGAACCTGAGAGTGCACAGGCAGGAGACCAGCACTCACCCCAGAGATAAGTCTGTCTTTGGCTCGCCTTTGAGCCATTTTGTACAATGTGCATGAAGTACATGGTTTCTCTGATTGAGTATGTGTAATTGTCAATAGTTGTATTTTGTTTTTTCACTACTTTCCCTTGCCCATCCACCTCCCCTCTCCTGACCCTCTTTCCAGTTATCCGATGCCTATCCAACCAACGGATCCCTAACCCTCTTTCCCCGCTGGGGTCTCGGAGGCCTGTGTAAGTTTTACCTTGCAGGCACCCAGACCACTGCAGGGGTGGTTGGTTCATGCCACTCCTGCACCTGGAGACCAGAGCTGTGACACTACCCATCAGTTGTTGCATCCTCAATGATTGTTGTGTGCTGAAATTGCTCCCCATCCTGTTGAACCATTGTACAACTGTGCTACCTTGGTAGTTATTCTATCATTCTGCTTGTATATGTGCTTGGCCACATTCTGCGACTTAAAGTCATCTACTGGAGACTCTTCCAGGTGTTTTTTGTGGCTACAGGCTTTTTCCCAGGTATGGGGGTTTGGCTCCCTGGAGTTCTCTGCGATTTGGTATTTTTACCATCAAGGTGGCCTCTGAGGGGGCTGTACCCTATTTACACGAAAGGTGGAACAAGGAAACCAAGGGGCAAGGGGATCCTGAAGCCAGGTAGACTAGAAGGAAAAAGCCAATGGACCCCAGACACAGTTCTTCTGAAGGTCATGGTGATGAGTAAATGAGGGAGGGCCTTTTGTTGTCGGACAGCATCCTTGCTACAGAGTTTGGGCACTCTCTGAGATTGTCATTGTGGGGTACTATGTACATGATGTGTTCTGCTGGTCAATGGTTGTTCCTGTGTTGTGTTTACTTTTCAGGTGTCAAGGGATTGTTGTGGTTTGACATACTGGGGTGTACACATGGCAAATGTTCACATGTGATGTGTACAGGACACTGAGGGTCACTTCATTTCACATGCATGTAATGATTGCATGTCCCTACTGACACAAACACTTACACAATGCTCCACCACACATACAACCACCCTTCCATGCCCACACGTGCACACAGATTGCCTTCTCTGGCATGCTGTGTCCCTGCAGCGCATGATCACTTACCATTTGGGGATCGTGTACATGCGCCAATAGGTTATTTCTGTTGCTTGTCCTTTTTATATGATGCTCAAGGTGTATCTGCAACAAAATGACTGCTCACTGTGCTGTGTGCTGAGCAGTGTGTTGCAGGAGACACACACAGCACACACGTTAGGGATTTGCAGATTTGGTTTGGCCAATGTGCATGCCAACAGGCATTCTGTCTTTTGTTGATGGTACCGCTGGTGGCATGCATTTGTGTATGACTTTGTATGTGTGGGAGGTTGTTGGTCAGTCATTTCATCTGATTCCATGTCAGGTGTGATTGTATCAGGCCTCTTTCCATTTATCACGTGTCACTTCGTATATAATTGGTCATTTGTTGTGCTTTCGGTTTTCTCTTTTGCTGTTGCAAGCTATGTCATGGTGTGGCAGACAAGGGTGATGTGGGTTGGGAGGGTTTCGGTGATATGATTGTCATGGCCTGCTTTGCAGGGGGGTGGTGTAATATACACCTTGCATGTGCTCCTTTTGGTCACACAGGATTGGTTATGTTTAAGTAGCTAGGGATGCACACAATGTAGCACTTCCATGGCAACATTCTCAGGGTGGTAAGGTTGTGACAGTTGACTGTCTCTTTGTCACCATCGATTGTCACCTGGTATGGGCCAGGCCTGTGTGCACTCCGCAGGGGTGGGAGTTTAGGTGAAAAATGTGGCCACAAGCTTGGTCCGGGCTGCCTCGCCACATGCCCTCTCCCCTCCCATGGGCAGCACCTGTGCCTGTGGTTGGGGAGGTGGGGGCACCACCATGTCCACCGGTACGCCCTGCCGTGTTGCAACATATTGTAAGACACATGCTGCCACAGTGATCCTGCACACTACTGGGGGTGCATATAGTAGCTGCCCGCCAGAGCAGAAGCATGACTTGAGCACTCCGAATATGCGCTCCACTATGCCCCTGGTTGCAATATGGGCAGTGTTGTATCTTACCTGGGGTGGTGTGGTGGGGTTCCGTATTGGCATCATCATGTGGTTGCTCAGAGGGTAGGCACTGTCCCCTGGGGAGGTGAGGATGGTTGTCATTAGTTGGTTTTGTGTATTTGTCTGTGTGTGACATGCATGCATGTGCACAGACATTTATACTCACCAATGAGCCATGTTTCGCCATGCTTCCCAGCTTCCAGGTCCCGGCTCAGGGCGGACATTCTGTATATGAAACTGTCATGGGTCGAGCCAGGGTAGTTTGCATAGACAGAGGTGATGATTCCCTTTGCATTGCATACAACCTGCATGTTGATTGAATGCCAGTGCTTGCGGTTTCGATAGATGTGCTCAGTGGCCCTAGGTGGACGTAGGGCCACATGGGTGCAATCTATGGCACCGAGCACTTTGGGGAAGTTTGCCACCCTGTAAAAGTCCTGGACCGCAGCCTGGCTTTCTGCGGGTGTTCTGAATATGTATATGTGCCTGCGGACTGAGGGGCGCGCAGTCATGATTGCCAACACCTGGTGTAGGCAGCGTGACTGCGTGGCCTGTGAGACAGCCCCAACTATGGCAGTTGCCGCTGAAATGACCCAGTGGCCAAAAAATGCAGGACATTAAGCACCTTTTCCAAGGGGCTCGGTGCTTGTGAGCACAAGGTGGGTGATGTGAGGTCATCCTCCCACTCAGTGACCAGGTCTAGGATGATACGAGGTGGAAACCTATACCTGCCATAGACCTGTTCATCAGGCATCCCAAAAAGGCTGGTCCTGGGCAAATAAATGCGGGGCCTGGCTATTCTCCTCCTCCTGCGTTGTCCCATGATCAGTGCTGCGAGAAATGGGACATTCATTGTCGCTGTATATACGTGTTTGTTGTTTGCGTGCACTTTCATACTGCGCTGGGACGCTTCCGCCTGCCTTCTTGTGGTGGACGTGTTTACGCATGTGCGTGTCTTTTGACGTGCGTGGGTTTCCCGTATTCGAATCCATGAATACGTGTTGTTCGCACGCGTGTGGGCATTCCGTCTATTTCCCAGCAGTACTTCCCCAGTTACGCCTTCATTTTCACGCATTGTTTCCCATTCACTGTGTTCCGCCCCTTTTTTGTGTGTGCACTACACGTTGTACGCTTTCGCTGTGCGCGTCGCCCACGGATTTGGCGCACATCCCGGGGAAAACACGTGCAGGGCCTTCCATGAATCGCACACGTGCGCTTGCTTTTTCACGCTTGCGCTAGCTTGCGCCGCTAATTTCGGTGCACATTTGTTCCATGTATCGGCCCCTATGATGTTTGAAAAAGTGCCCACTGTATTGGCATGTGCCTGAGCCAGCAACCCTGCTCCCACGTGCCTCCCGCATTCAATGTTACCTGCCAAACAATGCTGTCAGACCCTCAACACCCATCTTTCTGAGATGGCACTTGAACTTTCCAAAGTATTTCTCTCTCGCTCTTTCCAAGTTGTCCCAAGAAAAAACTTGGAACGAGGTATGAAAGGAGCGCTCATATTGGCCGTCATTTATTTATTTATTTTAGTGGCTTTATGAAGCGTGTGAGAGGTCTCAAGGGCAACTGTTCACATTACAAATATCATTACGAATATAAGTACATCAAAACTGGCAGAATATTTTAAAACATATCTCAGGACAGCCATCGAATACCAAACATTGTTCAGGCATTTCATACGACCTTTTATTACAGGCATGTTACAGAATATAATACAGTGTGGCAGTTCTGCCTTACATTTTAAGTATCCGACAGTCACAGTGGCTACTTACATAGTAATTAGAGTGGCTACTTACTCACTTAATGACACTGTACTGTGTGCTGCAACAGATGCTGTAGATCAGGTGAATATGCTCAGAGTGGTCATATAGCAGTATTGGTTATTATGACGCAAACAGGTTTAGGACAGATTGGGCTTCCACAACCTGTTGAAAGAAGCATTGCGGTGGCTCCTATGGGTAACTGAAGCATTGTCAAATGCCAGAAAAAACCTTAGTTGGGAATTGGATCCCAAAGCATCCACACATGATCAACACATGGCCAGTATTTCAGGGATAAATCATGCAGTATGAATACTGGATGGGGGTTTCAATTGCATCCAACATCATTACAGTTATCCCCACACCATCTCATGACACTTCCCCTCCTTAGACTGTAACCGACAGCCTACTAGCACTGCCACACACCAGGATGGCTAATAGAAACAAACATCCTGCTACACTAACGTACAGTAGGCTCAATGAATGGCAGTATTCTAGCTGCCAGCCAATCCACCTGGCTGTAATAATGGAGACAACAACCCCAACTCAGGGCATCACAATAGCCTGGCAGTGAAAGCTCAGTCAAATTCGCATGAAGTCCCATCACAGTAATATACACTTACATCATGCGGACATTTCCGTCCAAGCATTGTGTTGAGGGCGGGTTATCCATTCTAGTGGCCTGCTGGGCCGCAGCACAAGATATGCAGTTCGTTATTGCTGTCCTATCAGGTAAAGAGCTACAGTACATACCGCACAATTGACTCAGTTTATCGATGTCTGGCGTTAGTGCAGTAAGTGAGATGTGAACATTAAAAGCGCTTTCTCCTAGTAAAGTGTGCCTAGTGGAACACAGCAGGAGTGTGCTGTGCGTAATGCTCACATGGTATGGTGGTACAAGGTCCAGCTCAACTCCTCTCGCTACTTATTAATGTACGAAGCAGTTAGGGAGACTGACGCACTTTCTTTTCCAATGTTTTATACGAACATGTCCCCTAACCTGAGTGAAATACTAGCATTTAGGCCTAAATCAGAATTGGCTGGACTATATCAAAGGGGTTTTGTACTTTTACAAATAACTCTAACATCGGGGCTTGAAGATGGAAGGGCAGGCAATTATTGAAATATGGTAAATTTAGCAGATTAGCTATCCTTTGAAACACCCCGGCACTACAGTGAACACATAACGCATTACATGATTTATTGATCAGAATGAAATGCTTTACAACAGGCAGACTTGGAGCCTCTGGTGCACACTATATAATATGATTACATGCGTTGTGTTTAGTGTGTTGTATTTAGTAAAGAATTGGCATTGACTTTGCATCAGGTTGCTATGTTGCCCTCCAAGGTGGGGGCACACGCTCATTTTGACTTTCATGGGTTACTGTACTTTTCTGTGCAGTGTGTCTCACTGTATCTTATCTTTTCCTTAGGACTCTCAAGTTCCCTCACCCAGAGTATCACCCTCTCTCCTCCCCACTTTTACACCAAGCTCATGTCACCCCCCCTTGTTTCGCCCCCACCCCTCCAACAACCAAATTGCCAGCACCTCCAGTGAGCCATGGCCCTCTGCTTGGTGAAAAGTGAACTAAATAATGATTACAAGTATGGTTATACTTCTTAGGCCATGCCCAATATTCCTTAGGTTGCACATGCAAAAAAAACATTATTCGTGACTTGTTAGGGGCCCCCCTTGATTTCTGATCCGATTTCAAGCATTGCATATAGTGTGTATGTATAGGTTTGGATATATACAGTCTCTTCAGTGCTGCACATTTTGTGATGTAATAACATTTGGAAAATACAGTTCCAGTCTCTATTTCTTTGTTGCATTACAGACGTTGTGTTTGGGGTAGCAGCAGCATAACATGAAATGAGCCAATGGTACAGGTACAGGTGCATTACTTTTGATTTGTTTCAAAGGGTACATGAACTAAAAAACACTACTCCATGTACTTGTTTTTCTACCATTCCACTCAAGCATGATGGGAGGACCTTCTTGACATGTCTATAGTCCGCAGATAGGTGTAAGGTGTAAGTAGCTCGAACCCAAACGTATTGATCCCCTCAATCAGTTTTGCCTTGTGGATGAGATAACACACACATTTCAGGTATCCTAGAGTTAGGTCAAGAGCATCTCAATATGGTTTAGGTCCGGAGATTCGGGCAGGGTTTTCACCCGGATGAGCCCTTGTTTTGCCCTAAACACAACCACTAGGAAATACTTAGGGTCGTTATCCTGGATCACCCATCATTTCTGGGTGTCTACGTGGTAATGCCATTGGCCATACAGCAAAAGGCATCAAATTATGATGTTTTCTTTGCAAAAGGCAGTGTCTATCAAAAACCCCTAAAACTATCACTGGCCCTGGCCCCTTCTTGAAGATGCTGTCTCAAACATGTATCTTCACAGTGTGCTTTGCACAAGCCTTACTGGAGTAATGTCATTTTCTCCTGAATGCCATTTGGTTAAACCTTGTATGGGCAACAGTAGTCTCATCTGTAAAAAGGACTTTCCTGGAGTCTTCCCCAGTCTCCATCAAGGCCTTAACCTGGGCAACCCACTTTTTTTTTTTGTTGAAGTCACAGATTTTCAGGCAAATCCAATGGACAAACAAAACGTCATATCAGGTTTACACGAATGTCAGATCGTAAACAGAATCCACGATTACTAATATAAACATGAAGTAATCAGAATTGACTGAAGAATTTAGGGAAGTCAGTGACTACATTTCCCAGCAAGCACAGCATTAAGAGCACAAAACGTAGCATGGGTGCATATCTTCCAGAGATGAACTGTTGCAGCATGTTATGCTTATTGTTTTGTAGAGCACTAAGGACCCACGAATATTGCAGTGCTGGAGAGTGAGCAGATGGTAAAACATCACATGGAGGTGTATTACAGTATGTGCCATTTGAAACTTACGCCTAACAGAATAGCAAGGTCTTTACATGCTTTATAAAAATAAAGAGATTAGAATTAGTGCAAAGGGCGTAGGTAAGTGACTAGAAGTCCCACTATGCATGATGCAAGGAGCACAGCACTTTCTGTGGATGCATATCTATATAAACTACACATTTAAGCATGTTATATCATTGTCTTTTGTAAAGCACAAAGGAACCGTTAGTATCAATACACTGGAGAGTGAGAAGATGGTACTGTAAAATATAACATCTAAGTGTATTACAATGTGTGCCATGATGAACGTGCATCTAACAGAATAGCAAGGTCTTTACATGCTTTATAAAAATAAAGAGATTAGAATTAGTGCAAAGGGCGTAGGTAAGTGACTAGAAGTCCCACTGTGCATGATGCTAGGAGCACAGCACTTTCTGTGGATGCATATCTATATAAACTACACATTTAAGCATGTTATATCACACAAAGGAACCGTTAGTATCAATACACTGGAGAGTGAGAAGATGGTACTGTAAAATATAACATCTAAGTGTATTACAATGTGTGCCATGATGAACGTGCATCTAACAGAATAGCAAAGTCTTTACATGCTTTCTGCAAAAGAATACATCGGAATTCGAGAGAAGAGTGCAGGGAAGTGGCTAGATCCCCTGGCATGCTCAGCGTTAAGAGCACACAGCTCACTGTAGGGGCTCATCTGGCAGAGGCTGCACGTAGCTTGTTATGTTGTGTTAACAGTCTTTTCTAAAACGCAAATGACCTGTTGCAAATGAGCAGATAGTGCCGCAAAACACAACATCGAGGTTTATTACAGTGAGGAACTTGCATCCAACAGAGAATGTGAGAAACCTACATGATGAACTAACATCTAACAGAATAGCAAGGTCCTTTAATGTTTCATGAAAATAAATAAATGAGAATTTGAATGAAGAGCGCAGTGAATTCCAAAACTGGGCTTCCAGAGCTGCGAACAGTGAATAGATAGGCATTAGAAATCTAAGATTGCATTTTGGTTAATTACTTAAAGTTAAAGAGCATATTTTTATAAACCTTTCTGTGGACAAGGACTGTGCGTTTAAATGATGTCTGTGCTGATACTGGAAGCCAGTGAGGTTAACGAACAAGGTTGTGGTATGGGTGAATGCAGGGGCATTATAAACTATACACACGGCTTGCTTTTGATTTTGTCCTGTATTCTACACTAGAAAGAAGCCTCAACTTTCTGCTTTCCATTTCCACCCCACTGCACAGCTTGCACAATATATTCCCCTTGTGATTAGGTTAATAAGATTGCTTTGAGCTGCCAAACGGTTCTATTGTTATCTTGTTCATGATGCTGATCTATAAGGGTGCATAGACGCCTTAAGGGATGAAAGTGAAAGAAAGCAAATGCCAGCGAAATGTACCATAAACAGAGATGCAGCTCTCCCATTTGTTAACAGATCTTTCAGTGAATCGTATGTCCCCAAAAACATAAAGGAAGCATTGGTCACTCCTCTGCTTAAGAAGGAAAATCTGGATCCTGCAGAGGCAGGAAATT
Organism: Ambystoma mexicanum; assembly: GCF_040938575.1. Taxonomy (NCBI): domain Eukaryota; kingdom Metazoa; phylum Chordata; class Amphibia; order Caudata; family Ambystomatidae; genus Ambystoma; species Ambystoma mexicanum. Next base: position 735,516,167 of record NC_090934.1, on the reverse strand, counting down.
ATTGCCCAATCACTAATGTTCCCTTCATGCTGAAAATCATAGACAAGATTGCCTACTGTCAATACCAAACTTTTGTCGAGGAACATGATATTCTAGCCTCACGACAATCTGGGTTTCGCCCCAATCATGGGACTGAGACCGCACTGTTAGATTTAAAATCTTACATTGCTGGTCTTGTTGACAAAGGGCATACTGCCCTGTTATTATTATTAGACTTATCCGCTGCGTTCGATTTAGTCGATCATCAACTACTGGCGGATAGACTAATCACAATCAGCAAATGTTCCCCTGAAGCTTCTGCCTGGTTCAAATCATTTTTGGGTCCACGGAACATGAGAGTTACTAAGGATAATGCTCACTCCATGGCTTCTTTACTATTATGTGGTGTTCCACAGGGCTCATGTCTTTCGCCTCTTCTCTTTAATATCTACTCTCGTCTTCTCTGCGCTCTTTTGTCAGCCCTAGGCATTTATTTTGCCAATTACGCTGACGACACGCAGGTTGTTATTAAACTCACTGGTGAGTATCTTAAAGATGTAGAGTATATTAACTCCATCTTTGCTGAAATCCAGAAGTGGATGGCGTTAAACTCACTGGCCCTCAACAATGCAAAAACAGAGCTGTTGATTTTAGGTACCCAGAAAAAACTGAAGAAACTTGACACAAAATATGACAACTTTCTGATTGGTCAACATATAATTCCTGTATCTAAGTCCGTAAAGACCTTGGGAGTTTACTTTGACCCGCAGCTATCCTTCACTCATCAGGCCAATTACCTCAAATCCTCGTGCCATTATTATATTCAGCTTCTATGGCAGATTCGTCCCTATCTGTCTAAAGAGAACCTTGCTGTGAATGCAGCCGGCATTGTAAACTGCAAGCTGGATTATTGTAACAGTCTAATGATCGGTACCTCCCAGGCCAACATTAAAACTTTGCAGATTATACAAAATAATGCAGCACGCGCTGTAATGGGCCTTAAGCGCAACATGCACGTCTCTGACGTCAGGCGCAGCCTTCATTGGCTCCCAGTGAAACAGCGCTTACACCACAAAGGCCTTACTACTGTGTTTAAATGCCTTCATGGTCAAGCTCCATCTTACCTCGCTACTAGGATCAAAAAGAAAACTGTCACCCATTCCTTGCGCTCAAGTAGCAATACCGTCTTGGTTCAGCCCCCATCTATCCTGAAAATATTTGGGGGTATTAGCTTTGACTCTTGGGCCCCGGCTCTCTGGAATGTACTCCCTAAATACCTTACTAATAGTGAGTCTCTGCCTATCTTCAAAAAGCAATTGAAGACCTTCCTGTTTGACAAAGGATAGGTCTCTTCTGTCTCTTTAGCATATCTCTCTCGGTATTGAAATCAGTCTTCCGCTATCTTTTCCTCATCCTGCTGGTCTTTGTGAGGTTTGGGTTCACCAAGTCTCCATGTCTCTTTGTTTTCCCTGTCTGACATTGTTTTTTTGTTGTCTGTCTCCTTCTTCCTTTTGTGTGCGCCCTGAGGCCTATGGGTTAGTGGCGCAATACAAGAATGCAGATAGATAGATAGGAATCACCATTAAGCACCACATTAACAGGAAATCCTGTCTCTCTGAGTTTAATCTTCCTGAGTGAGCAATTGTTCAGACCCACAACGAATACGCTCAGATTGGTGTCCCTGAAAGTGCCCTATGCTGTAAGGAACCCTACTGTGGACAGGTCTGCGCCGTCCATGGAAAGAAAAGTCTCCTAAGAACAGAATGGGAAGCTAACATTTCAATTTTTTAACAGGGTTGAGAGCTGTAAAATGTTACATTTCCTGCCTAAGCCCTTGATGTCACAAAGACAGGCAAATAAATAAATACATAAATAAATAAATACACACATACAATAATGGAGCTGAAGAGGAACCCGCTAACTTACTTATAGTTGGTGTCTAGTTGGTGTCATCAAGATTTGTGTTAATTTGCAATAGTTCATGTCCACCTTGAACCTTGAACAGTACTGTACTGTACTGTAGATGGGTGATTGGTCGGGGATTGTTAAAATGAAAATGAAAAGAGGTATGAACTGTAGTCTGTTCTGTACTGCATAATGAATGGGGGAAAAGAACCGTCACCAATACCCTACTGTACAGTGTGTATACTACAGTATACTTGACCAGCAACACACCTGCATCTCCTGCAGCAGGTGCAAAAGGAATACTCTATCCTTGTCGAAGGACAGCTTTGCAAAGTATGCTATACTGTTTGTTGCCCCAAGTGGATAAACAATACATAGAATATCTCGATCGCTTCAGGCGCCACATTGTGGAGAGACTGGCGACGTGTGCACATTTTCTCCACAGGGCTATCAGCGATAGGTAAAAAGAAAAAAAAATCTACCAAAGGCCACTCAGCGATGATGGTGTATGGTGCTTGGTCAAGATGGCTGTGAAATATCAGTTGAAATTACAAATATCAATGACAACAACAGTATGGAACATTATAGGTCCTGAAGATACATTAGCTACATCTAAATAATAAATACATCTAATTCTAGTGCCCCGCTTGAAATTGTGAATGCATTTCCTTTTTGCAGGGCTGATGTATAAGACACTTACAAATAGATTTGCTCTGTGAAATGCCACACTTTTCTCACTGAATAAAACAGACACTGTTTATATAGACTTTTCACACCTTGAAAAATGGTTCCCCTCAACCAAATAATTTGATATACATGTCATTTTCTAGGACACAGATACACATTATGTAACAAAAGCATGCTTTGTTCATGCATTATTACTTGATATATCAATATGTGTGAAGTGTCTGTGCTGTTACAGAGGCCGGTTGGGCACAGACTGGAAAGAATGACCAATGACATTCACTGAAAACAAGGTCTCACAAAGCTGTGTTAATGGCTCACTTCCCAGTGGTGTTGCAGGTTTTCCAGCGGTTCCAGAATCCTCACATATCCAACAGTCTGTTGTGGGGGATCCCAGAACCATGGCCCTTTCAACAGTTCGTTGTGGGTTTCCCAAGAGTCCCAAATTCAGATCCTGCTTAGTGGCTTGCAGGGTCACTGTTGCAAGTCTGTCTGTTTTCTCCACCAGCCGCTAGTAGAGCATTACCTTCCCTACCAGGGTGTGTTGTTGCCAGGAGCTACGAACATTTAATTAGGCCGCCCTGCTCCCTGGCACTGTCTCCTTTTCTTGCCTCTGTGGTCTCCATTGGACCAACCAGGCCTCTTTTGCCCTTCCTGCTCTAACTAGTTGTTCTCTCAAATCTACTCCTTAATGTCTCCTCCTACGGTTACCTCCTTCCCCTCACTCCCACCTGCTAATGTTATTTCCTCCTCCTTCTTACTATGACCTCCTGATGGTTAGCACCCCTTCCTTTAAACTACCTCCTTAAAATGACCTCCAGATGTTAAGACCAAGGTTCCCTCTAATTTTTTTCTCTAAGTACGGAGAAGGTTGCCTTTCGTGCACACTTTATTTTCCATGTGCACAACTGACAAATGAGGTAAGTCACTTTGTGAGCATGCGTAGTTAGTGAGCTACCATCTCCGAAGAGAGTTTCGAACGGAATCATCACTTCCCAACCACTGCAATTATTCACAAATCTGCATAAAATGTGCATTTTACCACACTTTTTCCAAACACATAGGCTAAATAAATTCATATTTTATAAGTGATTATAAAGAGAACTCATCAACCAGTTCAAGACCTCAGGATACGCCACAGTAGCTAGTAAAGGTTCTTCTGTGCAGAGAAAAATGTGTGCTTTATGCCACTGGAAAACACTTGTGTATTACAAAGAAACAAATATTGCTTTTCATAACTGATATGGCTATCAAATATGTGACAGGATACAATATTTGCAGATGGAATAAAGGCAACTAAAAGGAATGTGTCGGAAAACATGCCAATTGGAGTTCATGTGCCACTTTAATTAAGTAACTCAAGGGCCATGGAAAGATGCCTCTCATAATTTGTGCAACAGAAGAACTGCACCACATAATATGATGATCAAAATTCCCTGGCTTCTGCTTACTATCTACGTTATGTTGTCCTGTGAGTTACTCAAAACCAGCCTTACAGCTGAAAGACATAAACACCATCGATCTTTTCTCCCTAAAACCAGAAAAATATGCCCAATAAAAATGGGAAACAATGAACACATGAGAACCAACCCCTGGCTTTTGCCCACAAAGCTCCACTGATATTTTTTCGAATCAGTGACCAGCAGGGCATTGTCATAGGAAGGAACGCTAATATTTCTGCCCGATCTCAAGATTAATTTTAAGGGCAAAGAACAACTTTTAATAAGCATAAAGAATCCCTGTTGGTAAAGCTAATTACTTTTTTTACTCCCTGAAAAATAATTTCACTCCAAGTAGGAAGCACATTCTAATCAAAGCCTGGCTTACAACCCTGACATAGGAAGTAAAATGACAGGGCACATAATACAGCCTATGGTTTTGCCCACCCTTCCTCACCACAGCCTAGACAAAATTCAATAGGAGCCTTACTGAGGTTTCTGATAGAGCCCTGTTGAATAAAATCACATCTTTATGCATTTTAGGTTAATAGCATCAGTGCTCAGATGTGCAACAACTTGAGAGCCTTCTTCAGTACCTTGGGCATTGTTATCAGTTAAACAAGATGCAGGGGAATCCTACAGTCAATAAATGCAGAACACATGTTTCTCCAGCATGGGGTCTGGCATGGATTCACATGCTCATGAATATTCCCCGACGTCAGAAAGTGCAGTTCTCTAGACTGTTATTAGAGTTTTCTTTCCTTCAGCAAACAGATTTTCTACACTGTACTGTACTGCCGAAACAACTGACTTGGTTTTTAAAAGTTACTGTTTTGTTCATCACCTTCAAGGAGTGTTCTTCTGTGCCCTTTCACCAGTACCCCTCCTTGGCTCCTGTGCTAGCCTCCAATACTAGTTGACAGGGAACTGTAAAATGTGAGGGACTGTAGCAGTGAAACACTCACTGGAATATTTACATCCCCATAATACTTTGCAAGCAAAACATATTTAGTGCCTCACCATGATATTATATCTATTTTAAGAAAATGTCATGAATCTGCAGGTACTATGAGAAACCTGAAGGCACCCTCACACCTATTCCCCTTGGATCTTCTTTTCAGGTGGCCAGGGAAAGGCCATTGCTTTGGGATCCTGACTCTGGGGGTGGAGATGTGAGGGAGGATCACCTAGGTGGAGGGTCCTTGGGGTCTGGGCAGAGGATGTCCGCAGGCGAGACAGTATCCTATGCAGTCTTCTGCGTTATATTGTTGGGATGGAAATCAGTATATCCCACTCCCCTAGGTGCTTTCAGGTGAGGCAAATTGCCTATGAAATAGTGTAGTGTATAAGGGGGGAGAAAATCGCACTATGAAACTCGCCACAGATAAAATATAGCAGAAACAGCAGACGTATAACATCAGAAGGCACATAGAAAGAAATGCCATTTTGTATTCACAGGCTTGCATGGCCACCCTGCACCATTACGCTTCATGGAAGGATTTCACTAGGCCCAGATCATTAAGGCAGAATGAGACTGCACCACCAGTTCTCACGGAAGCTCACTTCCCCCTTGTCCCTTCACTGTTGCAAACATTTAGTGTCATTGGGAGGAATGCGCCCTGCAAGGCGTGAGACAACTCCAGGCTCCTCACAGTGCCCATTCATCACAACCAAGCTGCCTGCATGCAGGCCTCTAATTCCCACCCAGCTGACCCAGAGACACTACTGACCAGCCCGGCACACCCTTGCGTTCCATGATAAGCGAGTGAGCCCCTATCCTAAACCAAGCGACCATAAAAGATCTAAGCATGCACAACTGTTTTACCCCTGAGCATAAAACAAATCCTTTGTAACACGAAGTACAGGGAGGGATACATTATAGATCAAGCAAGGGTGGAGGCCTTGGGTGCGAGAGGAGCGGTATCAACAAAGCCTAGAATATGTGGGTCAATGTGACTGTATTTCTTCCTCCTTTCTCCCTGGCACCAATCCCCAAGCCTCTGAGGTGCATGCCATAGCGATGTAGTGGTAGGCTTAGCATGCTAGCATAGTTTGTACAATGTAACTAATGACCGACCTGACCTTCACTCCAAGGATATATGAGCCCAGCTGACCCATGTGGGAACTGACAGACAGCAGAAATGTGAACCCATTGTAGCCAGGTATCCCCTATGGAGCAGGTCCATTTATACGGTCTCTCCAATCAGTAACACCAGGTTTTACTGTATGGTGATGATGCTGAACAGCCTTTTAAGCTTCTGCCTGTACTGAGTTAACTAGAACGTTCTCAAGCAGCCGAGTCCTTTGCTAATATTTTGTATTCTGTACAATTAAGCCTTGTTATCCTTGCAAGCTATCTCCTGACTTATTTCCCTAGAGGGTTATATTAATTCTGGTGTGAGCGTGAACATGGACTTGCCTTCAATATACAACCTTACCCTCGCCCTGCCTTTATAGGCTGTTGTCAATCCCATTCTATCATTACCCCTCATTAACACCACTATAGTACTGGGATGAGGAAGAGGAGACTTGGAGCAGTACACACTACCATGTCATTTCACCACTCTGGTACTGAGACGAGGAAGGGGCCTGAAGGTTCTTATGAGGGTCAGGCTTGTCCAGAGAACCCCAGTAACTATGGTCAGACAAACAGTCCTATGGACTCGCACATGCAGTCTGTTAAGTGGTTGCATTTACATAAAAGGTCGGGTCGACAATGAGAGCGGGAGACCAGCAAGAGAGAATCCGGCCTGTGTGTGTTGGGCCTGTGAGGAGAGAAATCCAATCAGGACAGAGGCTGCCGAGAAGGATCCTGCCTGGAGGTCAATACACCAACAAATACCCCGGAGACAATGCAACACCGAAGGCCTGGGTGGTCCGTGGGAGGTTCACAGCAGTTCAAGCCTCCTTGGTTGGGTGCCCACAGCCGGAGCTGTGGGGCACGGAAGAGACTTCAGTGCTGCAAGCTACCAGCAGCATCTGCGAGTGGTAAGCAGAGATGTCGGCAACCCACAGAGTGGTTTCCAAAGTGTGAGCGCGGCTCGCAGCATCACGGAGACATGGAAGCGTAGCTGTAACGCTCACCTGATTCCCGTAGAGGCGTCGGTCTTGACTGGGCGTATACCGTATCTTCAAAGGTGATGTGTAACACACGGCTGGCTCTTTGGGCTGGACCTCTGTGCACTGTATGTTTGACTCGAAGGGTAAGATGTCTGCAGATAGAAAATATGGGATTAATGAACTGGGTTATTGAATGTCTCTCTCTCTTGTTCCCTTTCTCTTCTCCTGTAGAACCCCGAAGGTTAACGCTCTCACCTTAGGTAAGTGAACGCCGTGCTCTCCATCTGCCTCGGGGCAGGGTGCTGTAACCAGTTTCTTCACTGGATAAGGGGAGCAGGCCTCTTGACTTCAGAGGACTGCTGTCCGTCATTTACTGCACGAACGGTAAGTTTCGAGTAATTCTAATGTCTTTAAAGTCTTTAGTAATGATGTCTCTTGTTTTGCAGGGTTCCGGCGATGGTGGATGACGGGCTGAAGTGAGTTGAAGATGGAGCCCGCGTGATGAATAGAAGCGCCTGGAAGCACGTAAGTAAGCGCTTGTTGCCTGCTTCACGATGCGCTCTAACTGTCTTTTTATTTTGCAGGTACAAGTTCGGAGCGGCTGCAGGGTGGCGGAATACCCACTGGGTTAGATGTGGAAAGGAGTAATGGCACGTGAGTATTAAAGTTCCCCAATGTCTTTAAACGCACCTTGTTTTGTTTTTCAGATGCGGGATGCAGCGCCGAAGGCCTCCGGAGCGTGCTAAGAGTTGGTAAGCTTTTGTCTTTCAGATGCCGGAATGCAGTGTGAAGACCTCCGGAGCGCACGAAGAGTAGGTAAGCCTTTGTCTTTCAGAGTGCAGCGCGAGGCGTTGGTGACAGCCGATGGCCCAGGTAAGTGAAGAGCTGTCACTGAAGACCGTAATGCTAACCTGTTCTTTCTTGTCTTTATAGGTGTTGCTGAAGACTGGATTCAGGATGGTAAGCCTTTTTCCTTAGGCCCAGGATCAGATGCAGAAGACACGATGAGCGTTCTGCTGCAGAGAATGCAGAATAATGCAAAGCAAGATTCATCCATCGGGTGTGGTTTAAATAGCCTCCTGTAGTGCTTAGGTGTCTCCTTCCACAGCCACGCCTAGGTAAGAAAAGAGTTCCTGCTTTCCAGAAGAGTTCCAGTGTTCTGAACCTAGGGAGTGGCTCCTGCCCCACCCAACAGGAAAAGTAGTTCCAAACAGAAGAGGATCAGAGGCTCAACTGGCAGGCAAGTAAGCAGCATGGTCTGCTGCAGGTAAGTCCACCCAAGCATTATGAGCCCGGCGCTTCCAGCGCTGGGACTGGGCATATTTATGAGCCTGGTGCCACTGGCGCCAGGACTGGGTCCAAAAGGTCCCAATTGGGACTGGTTGGCACTCGGAACCTGGGTTATGAATCTGCTTCCAAGGGAGTTGAGAAAACCCTGACCTTTTGGAAGCAGAGATCATGACAGTACCCCCCCTCAAGGCCCCTCCCAAACCGGGCTTCTCCGGGGGTTTTGGCTTGTCAGGAAATGTTCGGTGAAATCTTTTGATTAGGCGAGGAGCGTGGACATATTCAGCAGGTTCCCAGGATCTCTCTTGGGGGCCGTAGCCTTTCCAGTCAATTAGGTAAAATAGTTTAGATTTGGAGATCTTGGAGTCCAGAATGCTTTTGACTTCAAACTCGAGTTCCCCATCAACTAAGGTTTTGGAGATTTAGTTAGTCGGGTTTGAGGTTGCACGGGTTTTAATAGAGAGACGTGGAAGACCGGATGTATCTTCATGTGCGGGGGCAAGTCCAACTTGACCGCTACTGGGTTTACTATGGTAGTGATGGAATAGGGACCAAGGTATCTTGGGTTGAATGTGCGTGGCCCTTTTAGAGGTAGATATTTGGTGGATAACCAGACTTGATCCCCTACTCGATATTGAGGGGCTTCCTTCCGATGTTGATCTGCTCCTTTCTTGTATTGTTCTTTAGCCCTTTGAAGGTGAGAAACAGCTTCCTTAAAGGCTTGGGTGATTGTAGAATGCAGGTAGTCTACTGCTGGTGTTTCAAGATCTTGGAGGGGATCCAACTCCGAGGTTCGAGGGTGACTGCCGTACAAAAGAAAAAACGGGGTTTTCCCAGTTCCCGAATGGACAGAGTTATTGTAGGCATATTCGGCTATCCAAAGGATGTCTTTCCAAGTTTTTTCAGTTTGTTGCAGCATGCAGCGTAAATACTGTTCCAGAGTTTGATTGGTCCTCTCGGTTTGTCCGTCGGTCTGAGGGTGGTGACTGGTCGATAGTCTCACATCAATTTGAGCCGACCGACAGCAACTTCGCCAAAAATGAGAAATAAATTGACTACCTCGATCCAAAATTAGAACCGAAGGAAAACCGTGCAGTCGGACGATGTTTTCGAGAAATTCTCGGGCCAGAGTTGCTGCTGTTGGCAAGCCTTTGAGCGGAATGAAATGCGCCATCTTGGAGAATAAGTCCACGATTACTAGAATCGTATTGTATCCGGAGCATGGAGGTAGATCGGTGATGAAGTCCATAGAAAGCGTATGCCAAGGGCGAGGTGGGATGTCAATAGGGCGTAAGAGGCCTGCTGGTCTTTCCTTTTGACTCTTGTTTTGGGCGCATACTCCACAGGACATTATAAAGTCTCTGATATCTTTTTTCCAAGATGGCCACCAGAAGTAGCGCTTGATCTTTTCTGAGGTCTTGGCTATACCGGGATGTCCTTCCATTAAAGAATCGTGATAACAAGAGATTACTTCTTTCTGTAAATCTGTGCTGGGTAGGTATAATCGTTCTTGGAAATACAATAAGTTGTCCTTTACTGCAAAGTCCTTTCCTTGCAGATGCCAATTCTGTATGTCTGCTGGAGTTACAAGTTGCCTGGCTTTATCCTTAACTTCCTCTATGGATTGTGTGGCGATTACACCCAGAATTCTTTGTTCGGGAATGATTGGTACAGGTTTAGGGTTGATCAAGTGTTCTTCCAATCCCATCCGAGAAAGGGCATCAGCTTTACCGTTTTTTGTACCAGGTCGATAGGTAATTATGAAGTCAAACTCGGCAAAGAATAATGCCCAACGGAGTTGTCTAGAGGATTGGGCTTTTGCGGTTTTCAAATATTGCAGGTTTCGGTGATCCGTAATCACAGTAACGGTGTGTCGGGCCCCCAGCAGATAATGCCGCCAAGCCTTAAAGGCAGACTTGATAGCCAGAAGTTCCTTGTCAGTAATCGTGTAATTGATTTCAGGAGGCGAGAATTTGCGGGACCAAAATGCCACGGGATGCAACTGATTGGTTACCGGGTCCTTTTGTGATAGAACTGCCCCCATGGCAAGGCTTGAAGCATCAGTTTCCACGATGTAGGGGAGTTCGGGGCGAGGGTGTTTTAAGATTGGTGCAGAGATAAATTTAGTCTTCAAATCCTGGAAAGCTTGTTCCGCCTCGGTAGACCATTCAAAATGTTTGTTTTTCTTTAACAAGGCAGTGATGGGCTGGACTATTCGAGAGAATTCGGGGATAAACCTGCGGTAAAAGTTAGCGAAGCCTAACATGCTTTGCACACCTTTTACGGAGGATGGTGATGGCCATTTGAGAACTGCATCGACCTTCTTTGAATCCATACGCACTCCGCCAGGTGATAATATGAATCCCAAGAATTCAACTTCAGTCACGTTGAAAACACATTTTTCCAACTTAGCGAAAAGTTTGTGTTGACGCAATCTTTCGAGGACCATTTTCACGTATTTCCGATGTTCAGATTCCGATGAAGAATAAACGAGGATGTCGTCAATGTAAACAACAACACACACATCTATGAGCTCTCTGAGGACATCGTTCATAAAATATTGAAAGGCGGCCAGGGCATTGCAAAGTCCGAAGGGCATGACCTGATATTCAAATAGCCCATACTTGGTGCGGAAGGCCGTCTTCCATTCATCGCCCTCTTTTACTCGTACCAAGTGGTAAGCTCCTCTAAGATCCAGCTTTGTATATATGCATGCTTTTCTGACTTGGTCCAGGAGTTCAGGGATCAAAGGTAACAGATATCTATTCTTAACGGTGATCTGGTTCAGGGAGCGATAATCTATACAAGTTCTAAGGTCTCCTTCCTTTTTTGGAACGAAGAACAAAGCTGAAGAAGCAGGGGACTTGGAAGGACGAATAAACCCATTTGCCAGGTATTGATCCAGGTATTGTCGAAGGTGAAGGTTCTCAGGCTCGGTGAGGGCATAAATTCTACTACAAGGAGGAGTAGATCCAGGTATCAGGTCTATCTGGCAGTCATAAGACCTATGAGGAGGTAGAGAGTTAGCCTGATCCTCCCGGAAAACATCTTGGTATTCTAGGTATTCGGGAGGTAACTGGGGAGTCTCTGAAGAAATTGCTGCCAGTGCAACACCAGGTGGAGGGTGACAAGTAGAGACACATTCTGGAAACTGGACCGTTCTTGCTCGCCAATCGATCAGAGGATTGTGTTTCTCTAACCAAGGTATTCCTAGAATAATCTGAAACTGAGGGGCCTTGATCACATCGAACACGATCTTCTCATGGTGTCCATCTTGACTTATTAGCGTCACTTCTTGAGTGGTATGCGTTACTGGCCCGGAGGCTATCTCCGTACCATCCACCGTAGTAATGACGTCCTTTACAGCCTTGGGACAAAGAGTTAGATTCATCCTCAAAACCATTTCGTGATCCACATAATTGCCGATGGCACCGCTGTCGACGTAAGCTTCAATTGCATGTAATCGATCCGGATTATCAGGGCTAATGAGGACCATAGGTATCACGAAATGCGAGGTCACGGAACTGGTTTTCACGCTCGGCAAGAGGACCTCTATTCTTGTCGGGCGAGGTTGTTTCCCTGCTCAGAGTTTGTAACTTTGGTAACTGCAGCTCCTACTGCCTTCTTAGCAGGTTTCACCGGACAATCTCGAAGAAAGTGCCCTGAGTTTCCGCAATAGAGGCATAATTGCAACTGTTTTCTCCTTTCCCGCTCCTTTTGTGTTAGAGGACCTTTCAGACCCCCTATTTGCATGGGTTCCCCGGAGTCTACTCCTTTGGAAGGAGTTGGCGGTTTGGAAAATACTCGAGCATCAAACTTGGAACGATCGGCCTTCCTGTTCTGCAGTCTGTGATCTATTTGAACGACTAAGTCTATATAGTCCGAACAATCTTGTGGGGGATTCACTACTTGGGCTAACACATCTTTGAGCTCTCCACGTAGACCTCTATAAAACAGCGTAATCCTTTTGTCCTCAGGCCATTGAGTTTCCACTATCAGTCTGTTGAAAGACGCAATATAAGCCAAAAGGTCTTGATTACCTTGTCGCAATGAAAGAAGCTCATTGTCCAAGGCCTGCCCCTCTGAATGTCTTGCGAACAGTTTTTCCATACTGAGCTGAAAAGCTTGAAAATCATGGAGGACCGGATCATCTTGATTTACTAGAGGGATCGACCAGTCTGCCGCATTGCCACTAAGGTACGAAAGCACGAAAGCTACTTTAGCTTGATCAGTTGGAAAGGCTGCTGGCCGGCATAAGAAATGCAACCGGCACTGATTGATAAATACTGCAAACCTCTTTGGGTCACCAGAAAATCGTTCGGGCGGAGCCAGAGGTACATTCCCAGGTAGGTTGATCTGCACTGGATTCATAGAGGATGTAGAAGGAAGATTTCCCCCAGATGGGGGTAACGGGGTCTGGTCGGCTTGTGACTGTAGCAATTGTCTAGCGAGATCATCTGTTCGCTCCTTGGAAATAATCAGTTCCCTTCTTAGAGCGTTTGTTTCCTGACGGGCTGCATGCACTTCTGCCCTTAGTTCCCCAAGTAACTGGGCTAGTTGGTCGGTATCCGAGGTTTCCATAGCGCCTGGACGGGAGTTTTGTGGTAGGCTTTGCATTCTGTAACGCTCACCTGATTCCCGTAGAGGCGCCGGTCTTGACTGGGCGTATACCGTATCTTCAAAGGTGATGTGTAACACACGGCTGGCTCTTTGGGCTGGACTTCTGTGCACTGTATGTTTGACTCGAAGGGTAAGATGTCTGCAGATAGAAAATATGGGATTAATGAACTGGGTTATTGAATGTCTCTCTCTTCTTCCCTTTCTCTTCTCCTGTAGAACCCCGAAGGTTAACGCTCTCACCTTAGGTAAGTGAACGCCGTGCTCTCCATCTGCCTCGGGGCAGGGTGCTGTAACCAGTTTCTTCACTGGATAAGGGGAGCAGGCCTCTTGACTTCAGAGGACTGCTGTCCGTCGTTTACTGCACGAACGGTAAGTTTCGAGTAATTCTAATGTCTTTAAAGTCTTTAGTAATGATGTCTCTTGTTTTGCAGGGTTCCGGCGATGGTGGATGACGGGCTGAAGTGAGTTGAAGATGGAGCCCGCGTGATGAATAGAAGCGCCTGGAAGCACGTAAGTAAGCGCTTGTTGCCTGCTTCACGATGCGCTCTAACTGTCTTTTTATTTTGCAGGTACAAGTTCGGAGCGGCTGCAGGGTGCCGGAATACCCACTGGGTTAGATGTGGAAAGGAGTAATGGCACGTGAGTATTAAAGTTCCCCAATGTCTTTAAACGCACCTTGTTTTGTCTTTCAGATGCGGGATGCAGCGCCGAAGGCCTCCGGAGCGTGCGAAGAGTTGGTAAGCTTTTGTCTTTCAGATGCCGGAATGCAGTGTGAAGACCTCCGGAGCGCACGAAGAGTAGGTAAGCTTTTGTCTTTCAGAATGCAGCGCGAGGCGTTGGTGACAGCCAATGGCCCAGGTAAGTGAAGAGCTGTCACTGAAGACCGTAATGCTAACCTGTTCTTTCTTGTCTTTATAGGTGTTGCTGAAGACTGGATTCAGGATGGTAAGCCTTTTTCCTTAGGCCCAGGATCAGATGCAGAAGACACGATGAGCGTTCTGCTGCAGAGGATGCAGAATAATGCAAAGCAAGATTCATCCATCGGGTGTGGTTTAAATAGCCTCCTGTAGTGCTTAGGTGTCTCCTTCCACAGCCACGCCTAGGTAAGAAAAGAGTTCCTGCTTTCCAGAAGAGTTCCAGTGTTCTGAACCTAGGGAGTGGCTCCTGCCCCACCCAACAGGAAAAGTAGTTCCAAACAGAAGAGGATCAGAGGCTCAACTGGCAGGCAAGTAAGCAGCATGGTCTGCTGCAGGTAAGTCCACCCAAGCATTATGAGCCCGGCGCTTCCAGCGCTGGGACTGGGCATATTTATGAGCCTGGTGCCACTGGCGCCAGGACTGGGTCCAAAAGGTCCCAATTGGGACTGGTTGGCATTTGGAACCTGGGTTATGAATCTGCTTCCAAGGGAGTTGGGAAAACCCTGACCTTTTGGAAGCAGAGATCATGACAGTAGCAGAGAGCACGGAAAGAAGACGCCCGGAGGAGCCATCAGGGACCGGTGAGTGAACAACAGCGAGCACTCGTGCCAGGGCTCTCCTGGGGCTATTGGCTTGCAAATGTGGTTGGCAGGTGAACGAAAAGAGAAATGCAAGCGAAATTGAACCCAAAGTGAGGAGTTATACTAACAAGTTGAATTATAAGAGAAAGCCTCCTTAATTAGGCCTTATTGAGTAATGGACCAAAGGAAAGCTTTAAGATACTTATGAATGGAAAGTAAGCAAGTGTGAAACGCACCTAATAAGTACTGAAACAGGCAATTAATGAATCCTAAGAGATAAAGTGACAAAACAAGTGATGAACATTACTGAAGAGTTTGAAAGTAACGTGGTGAAGGAAAGCAGACACCATAGAATGACCTGTGTACAAAGAACACATTGTGGCAAAGGCAAGAGACTGGCAAGGAGATACCAAAGTAAAGGTGAACCAAATCACAGGGGCAGTGACAGAGAAACCTGTGTGGGCAAGAAAGCGAAGAGTTATCGGTTCTGTGGCCTGTAATGGGTGGACCGTGCGGTCTGACAACTGCACCAAGACTGAGGAGACCCTGTTTGTGAAAGCCAAGGACCGTACAGATATGCATGATAGGGATTGCTGAAGTGAAAGCAGAAGAAAGCAATCTGTTTAAACTCTTAAGGAATTAGAAGGAGTGTAAAATTGACCTGGAACTGGTTTTGAATATTAAGGGACTAAAACAAAGTGTGCGCTGGCAAGTCGGACAAGCTGATTTCATGGGGAGGGGAAACCTAAGACCTTGTGAACTTTGTTGTTGCCTTGGGAGGGAAACCCTGAGTCCTGTCTGGAAATGTGTTATCTTCTTGGGGAACGGAAGTAACTATGGTCAGACAAACAGTCCTATGGACTCGCACATGCAATCTGTTAAGTGGTTGCAGGTACATAAAAGGTCGGGTCAACAATGAGAGCGGGAGACCAGCAAGAGAGAATCCGGCCTGTGTGTGTTGGGCCTGTGAGGAGAGAAATCCAATCAGGACAGAGGCTGCCGAGAAGGATCCTGCCTGGAGGTCAATACACCAACAAATACCCCGGAGACACTGCAACACCGAAGGCCTGGGTGGTCCGTGGGAGGTTCACAGCAGTTCAAGCCTCCTTGGTTGGGTGCCCACAGCCGGAGCTGTGGGGCACGGAAAAGACTTCAGTGCTGCAAGCTACCAGCAGCATCTGCGAGTGGTAAGCAGAGATGTCGGCAACCCACAGAGTGGGTTCCAAGACTTTGTGGAATGGTCTTGAAATTGGGGAATTGGGGAAGTGAAACCCAAGACTCTGTGGAACTGTCTTGAACTTGGGGAAGGGGAGCTGGATAGTAAGCCAAGAGCTGGAAGAGGCTCAGATCTTTATTTTTGGAACACTGCTTAGTTTATTGTTGACATCCCTACACATTGTTTAGTGTTAGTGTCAGGGCAAGCATAGGTTTTGGACACAGACAGGCTTTTAAATTGAACTTTACTGACTCAGACTGTCATTAGTTTCTTTAGGTAGGGAAATCACACCTTTGCATAGGGCACTTCAGGCCTTACACAATCCTGACATTTACTTTAATAAAAGTATTCTTTTTTTTTTTTACTTTGAATCAGTTGTCTGTGTCTTGCTTCATGAGTACACAATTATTTCGCAGTGCATATTAGATTGTTTGCAACTTATTCCACCCTTATATTGTTGAGTAGGATTATACAACTGATAAGGGAAATCGTTTTTTGTATAGCAGTGAGTTACAATATCATTTGTTAAGGTCAATGCCCAATGCAACTCTGAACACTTAGAAAGGATCAGGCTTGTGTGAAAAGCATTCTACTCTCTGAATATCTGTTGCGCGGTTCATAGACATAATTTCGAATACAAAATATTCGAAAGTCAAAAAGTCGAAAAAAAAACGTCGAAAAAAAAAATGTCGAATTTTTTTTTAATGACTTTTTTTTTCGAAATGGGGGGGTTCCCCCCAACCCCCGTTTTTTTTATTTTTACCTTTTTTTTCACAGAAGCTAGAGCCCAAAAAGAAATATCGAAAAAAAAACAATTCAACATTTTTTTTTTCGACATTTTTGATTCGACTTTTTTGATTTTCGAAATTTTGTTTTTGAAATTATGAATGGACACCCTGTTGCGCTAATACTGAAGACGAGTAATACCAGGCATAGCATGCACCCATTACCCCTTGCAGGCCAAGTAAATGATATTGCAATGTTGCTCTCCACTTATAGGGTAATGTTAGCAATGCTAAAGTAGGAGACTAAGCATGACATACCTACTCAAAATCATTAAAGAGCAAATTAATATTTGAGTTGTATAATGTGTTAAATTGCAAGGGGCCACTTTAAAGTGCTTGAATGACATAAGTACTAAGAATGGAAAGCATGGGATCAGGTTACACATTCAAGTAGCCTGTTTACCTACAGTCAGTATCCGATATTTGAGATGATAATTGGGTTAAATAGTGTGGGTGATGCTTTTATTATTAAACTTATTAGTATATTGTGAGAACCCTGAAGGTGTCTCCCTAGCTAGTCCCTAGGGATCTGTTATCCAGGTGTCCGGGACAGGCCATCGCTATTGGATCCATTTCCTGGGGGTGGACCAATGAGGGAGGATCACCTGGATAGGGGGTCCTCAGGGAGTTGGAGTACGACACCGACGGGTGAGATGCGGTATCCCCCTTCTTTCAACACTTTTTCCCCATCCTACCACGTAGGACATTAAAAACCACTGCTCCCTGCCCTTTTCCCACACAAACCCTTTTGCATGACACACCAGAGAATGGACTAACACCAGAGCCGTTTCCTGACATGTTCCTATACAAGGGTCGTGCACACTCAGACAATTGATCAGAATCATGTACACCTGACGGCCTTTTCCCTTCCCCACAGAGATAAACGATGGAGCAAGAGAGCACAGTACGAGCAAGGCACACAGCACAACGAGATGGCTATCCAGACTCAGCAGTTCAAAAGGAGGGGAAAAGCGGCGAATATCGAGAGGCTAACAAGGAGAGACACAACCTTTCCCTTTTCGAAGCAAACCCCGAAACCTCCACAGAAGGAATCGTAAAACCGAGGACAATAGACGGAGAGTGTTACAGCAGATACCAGCTGTAACCACAGTGTGTCGGCGCTGACAAGCAGGAGCGAGGGAAGCTCTCGCGACTGTGGTACCGGCCTTGACTCTAGTTACGAGTAATGCCAAGCGGTTCATCACAGCCGGTGAGTTAAGGGGAGAACCGATAAGACCCGGGCTGTGGTGAATGAAAGACGCAAAGTGGCAAGTTGAACTAAATTCAAAGAACTGTAAAAGTGGTAGTAGGGTAATGTAAATGAGCTACACCTGAATATCATACCTAGTTAGTTATTTTAAGAGAAAGCAAATGTCAGGTAATTAATGTTGCTTGTGCTTTATTACATCTTTTTGCATAGGTGAGAATTGGCTGTGTGCGCTGCTAAAAATCTTCTGAGCGGCACCCAGATGGAAGCCGGGCAAGAGCACATGCGCACATCTTGGAGGGAACATTGGTTACCACCCCTGCCTTTAGACCACCTCCTGCTATTAACGCCATCTCCGTACTGCTGCTTTCCGGTGCTACTACCTCCTCCTTAATACTACCTCCTGAAATTACAACCTTCTCCTGCTCTTTCTCCACCACCCACTTCCAACAACTCCAAGTGATCCTCAGGAGCCATACCATCAATCTCCCGCCTTCCACAGCCTTCTTTCCTATGGTTCCGAGGAGTACCCCGATTTCACAATCACGCCATTGGTGGGCCCAAGAATCAGCCAGGGGACTGTGTCTCCCAATTTAAAAAGGTCATTTGAGAAAATGCATTATTTTACTTCCTCTATTTGCCGCCAAATCTATTCACATTATTTCTGAATACAAAATTTTAATTTATGCAAACCATATGCTACTTAGCCTAACTCTTCCAGTCATCTATTCCTACACAATTACCAGAAATCCACAGATATGAAAGCTTATCAGGTTATCTGATTAATTGTGCTAAATCTGGTGTCAGTTTATTTCAAATGGTACCTTTGGAAATCAAGTCCCACACTGAGACTCCAAATGTGAGACAGGAAACACAATATGTCCTGGTAAAACATATTGAATTGGGAAAAGAAAGCAAATTCAAGAACAGTCATTGAGAAAGCCATTTTCCAAGCATGGCATAGATGGGCCAGATTTAACGCTTGACATAACAAAATATTTTAATGAGAATGTACATGTCTCCCACAAAAACGAAGAAATTGTATAAAAAATATTTTGGTCTGGAATAAATGTCTCATGCCTGCGTGGGAGTAGGATTTCACAAATAATCCTTTGCTGTCCGCATAAATCGTAGCTGCTAGCCCAATTCTTTAACTATTGTATCTTTGACCTCCTACCAAGGTATGAGCAGTGTCTCTTGGGATTGCATAAGGCAATCTCACTGGCACCCTCCCTGAGCACCACCACGTTTAAATCCTGCTTGAGGATTGCATTAATCTTGGTCAGGTTTTGCTTCCCATTACCCCCTGTTTAACGCTGAAAGCGATTGCTGATGTTCGCCGTCTAGTACTATTTCCATGAGGCAATGTAAATGTTGATTGCCCTGCTAGGTAGAGGTGAGTCGAGTTGTTTGCTATTAGGAATTTCCCACCAGCATGTGCCTTTCATCATATTTATAATTTTGAAATATTGTTAGTGTTTTATGTAGTGCTAGATTGCAATGAATGTCGCTTCAAAGCACGGTCAACCGCTACTCCCAGACCAGCCACAGCTAAACCTGAAGGTTGCATTCCTGATACTGAAATGAAGGAAAGAGAGGAAGGACAGTGGGTACCCTAGCAGGGCCCGGGGCATTCATACCTGTACACGAAGGCCCCATTATTGTACTTGAGAACAGAAGAGCAGTTGAAAGACAGCTAAACCACTGTGGAGTTTAAGGGAGAGGAATTGGGATCATTTGCAGTTAAGCCAAAGGCTGCATTACTTAAACCAGACAGAGCGGAGCAAGGGTGGAAAGAAGAGGAGTAATGATGATGGGGATGGGTATTATTCACAATCAACCACAAAGCCGGCCTTCCTGGACCTGACAGAGAAGAAACAAATGTTAGCAGGGAGAGCAAATAGAAGGGTTAAAATGGCGGAAATGGCATATCTTTCATTACAGTTGTGACATAGGTTGACAGTGAAAGATAGGGGTGGAGCAACAATATGAAGCAAAGAAAATAGTAGGTATAAATCAACATTCACCTAGCGATTTAAATTGCAAAACATGCAGGAATGTATGGTGAAATCTATATGCAATAAGAAATGAATAGATGACCAGATATGTTGTATGCCCCACCCTGAAGGTTGTGTATGGAAGGAAAGGTCTTCAAGGCCCCCTCCCCTCGATTCTCAGCAACGTGCAGACGATGACTCGTCCAGCAGCCACCCATGCGCCTGTGGCCAGGGATGCGGGATGGCTGCGGGTCGACACATGTGGCTGCAACACTCAGCCAGCAGCATGGTACCACACTCGATTTTGTGGCACACTCAGACTCCATTTTGCACGCAGTAACTTAGGCCTCACAAACACAAGTGGGCTGCAGGGCTGCAGCTCTCCCCTTGTGATCACGCACAACGAGCCAGGCACTTCCCTTGCCCTCCACCCCTCAGCGTTGCTGCTGCAGGCCTGTTCTCACGGGAGACTAGACATGAACAAGCTACATGACAAACACTGTATCTTTCAACTTCGGGAGTCCATCATTGACCTGCAGATGACTGGGCTGAAGCTGGGGTTTGAGAAAAACAAGCTATCTCCATAAAGCTTGTCCTCTCCCCTCGCAGACCCCACATTTATTACACATGCTGTGGATAACCCCCCAACCCTGTTCCCCATTTGAAGTGCCAGACACGTATGCCAAGCCCATGTGCCACCCTGTTTCACCCATACAGCTAATCCCTCTGAAAGGACTATAAATTCACTTCTGCTATTGTATGCCACAAGATTGATTGTATATATTGAAATAAGGTGACCCTCACCCATCCCAAATTGCACACATAGCCATGCAGTGTATGTTTAAACCTTTTTTATCACCAAGCAAGTATTATTGGTTGTTACAGGATACATGAAGCAATGTATGATATCAATATATACTAAACGATTTTCTACAAATGCACGATTTCGAATATATTCAGTTAGTGTTACAGTATGTATGGTTTATTATGATGTGTGCCGACTGTACAATAGAGTGTCCTTTGTAGCATATGTATAACCCCTGAGCATTGAATCATGCACACAATATTGTAAGCAGAACCTCGCACACCTTTTAATGTACCAATGCACACACTTACCTAGTTCTACCTCGTTTTGTATGCTCCATGTGTGCCCCGTAACATAAACAATATACGGTTCAACAGGCTACAGAGCCTTTTCTTCCCCCTCAGGTGGCCCTGCATGCTCAGCCTCCACCTTCTATTGTAAGCAGAACCTTGCACACCTTTTAATGTACCAATGCACACACTAACCTAGTTCTACCTTGTTTTGTATGCTCCATGTGTGCCCCGTAACATAAACAATATACGGCTCAACAGGCTACAGAGCCTTTTCTTCCCCTCAGGTGGCACCGCGTGCTCAGCCCCAATCTTCTCTCCCCCTCTGGCTGGGCTGAGAAGTAAAACCCTGTCCCTACATATGATGTGATGCTATACTTGTAACCCCTCGCCCTCCCTTGTGCTTGCACCTAGCGAGCGCCCTCCTTAGCCCCCAGACTCGGATTGAAAGACATATGGATTACAAGCCTCTCATCCCACTACCTCTTGATGTACTGGCTAAGTGCCCTCTGACCCGATGATGTCCCAGTTCACCCTAACCCCGACTGACCATAGAAGCTATATATTCTTTCTTGTACTAACATACTACAAAGGTGTCCCCCACTAGATCTAACAAAGGGGGATGACAGATGTATCCCTGTCTGTGCCCCCTGATAAGCCACCTAAACCTATGAAAGCTGCTCACCTATTGTTCACCCCATGTATAGTGTTTTTTTTAGAATGATTAAATACTCAAACCTAGAGTTATGTGTGATTTTTCTTGTGATGTTAGAATAACGATTTGTAGAATTTACAGGGCATCATGTATTACAATTAACACTGAATGAGTATGTGTGGCCACAAGGGCAAATGTTAGTATAGTTGTGATGTGTCAATCAACCATCATCTCACCAGATCTCCACCCTGATGAGTCCAGTTGACCTGCAAGCATCACCATGACCCTTCAAAGAGCCTCACCAATCCTGGAGCTTTGCCCCTAAGGATCTATTTGTGCCTTTCCTCACTGCCCAATCTCATCGATTCATGTATCCCTTAGTTCCCACGTCATAGGTGACGTGGTTTTGTAACAAAATGTGAATGTTTGCTGATGTCTGGCAGAGTGCTCTCGGAGTTTGCAGAGTTCTCTGCTTGCCCTATATTGGTTTAGATAAACTTTTACTTTTGACTTCACCCGCACTTGGTCTTGGTCTCATTCCCATCTGGGGTGTGTCCATCATTGACTCTCACTCGGGAGTTTTAAATGCCTTTTTGGGGGATGCTCACTTTCAAGTGGTGACCCCTGGGACGTGATTTGTCCCTTTGTTCCTTTTGGCACGAGACGTCCCCGGCCACAGCAGAGACCCCCGGCGCGCCCCCTCATGTGAGCTGCCCGCCTACGGCAACCGGTACACCTAGACGTGCGCACGCAGTAGGGCGAAAGGGTACAGGTCCCCCTTTGCAAAACCCACCGTACCGCTTGCGGGAGCCGGGGGCAGACATTGAGTGTGGGGCAGCGCCTGGACGGACATGTGAGAACCAAGTGCGAGCGACATTATAAGGAGGCGGATATAGAATATAGTATATGGGGTCAGATCGAGGTGAGGGAAAAACAGAAAGGGGGCTCTTGTGGGTATAATAGATGCTATCTTATTCTTTTTTTTCTTTCTCTGCATATGGCCATTAGGATGAGTTAAGGAGATTACCTAGCTCCGCGAGGGGGTGCAAGGCGGCGCCGCATAGTGCTATCTTGACTAGTACTGGGAATAAGTGGAAAATATAGGGAATCAGTGGGAGTCTCACATAAGGGGAAGAAAACAGAATACAATTTAGAAATGCTTTATTCTTTTTCTCTTCTGATCAACGGGAAAGTATCCAGACAACTAAGGGGTAAAGGGTGTAAAGTATTGAGACAAGAGGGGACAAGGGAGATCTTGGGTAGTAGAAGACTGAGAGAAGGTAGGGAAGATATATGTTACATGTTGTATGTGAACTGTCCATTGGTCAATGTTATGTATTGGGCTCGTTATGTCTTTTTGTGATCGCTATATTTTTGTAATGAGCAAAATTGTTTCATGGTTGTCCCATGAATAGTGGTCATTGTAAGTGTGACCCTGTGAAGAGTAAGCATATAGTGTCGTACAAAAGTGGCATACAACTGAAAATAATACTGCTATAGCTAGAATTGTGACTGTATAGTACATACCAGCAAAAGGAACAGAGGGAGTGAGAGGTTAGAATGGGCCGGAAACACCATTGGCCCATATCTGTCAGAATCTTCCAGGTTATGCAGCGAGAATTACAAAGTACCATGATCAATGGATCACGGAACTAAAAGCGGAAGGGCTACTCCATGTGTGGCCCCAGGGAGGATCATTTGACAAAAATATAGTGGATATGGTAGCCACATGCCTATTTGTAAAATATAAAGGAAAACAATTGCAGAATAGAAGGGAAATATTAGATCTATGGCGGTTATTTGAAGAGGTGCCGCCAATAAAAAGAAAAGAGCAAATAAAAGAACATGTTCCATCTCCCCAGGCAATAGAGAACAATGGGAAGGAGGGTGGAGAAAAGGAGGGGCCAGTAGAGGTTGTACAAATATACCCCCTCTTACAAAAACCAGTACCAGCTGAGGGATACAGTGACCCGGTACATGTGTCAAAACCCACCTCCCCAACCACACCACAACTCACAGCACCCCACCATATGAGTGCCCGAGAGTGGGTGGACATGTGAGTACCCCAGCAATAGATATTGAAAAGTTTACAGAAGACTTAGACTCAAGGTTATCAATGGCCCAAAGTGAATTGTCTAGACTAAGAGATATGTGCGAACAAAGTGGATCAGGTACTTCCACGATCGATCAGACACAGAGGTCACAGACACCCAAGAGGTCAATAGAGGAAGGGTGGAAGGTGGCAGAAATACTATTTTGAATAAACGATGAGCCAACAAGAATAATAGAGTTAGAGCAACACACGCCTGAGGGGGAAACGATGAGGGAGGGCATGGCATCGGGAGGAGCGGAATAACTGTGGTGCGACATAGAGGAAGAGGAATTAGTAGGAAGAAGAATAGGGATTGCAGCAGGAGGGGCACCTGTAAGGATAGACGAACCAACTCTGGGGCGGACAATGGAAGAAGAATGGAACGGCAGATTGAGAAACAGGATGGGGAGGATGGCAGTACTGGGAAAGAGAAGGACGAAGGTGAGTACGGGGAAAGGAATCAAAGGAAAGTTGCAGCTGCCACTGATACACAGGGGAGGAGGGAGGCCAAATTACATACCTTGGGCACAGATGGATAAAGCAAATGTATTAAAGCTATTACCCCCCCTGTCAGGAGGAGCAAGTAAATTGATATATGCATTTAAGAAGAACACTGCAGGGGTCCCTTTGGCAGAAGGAGATGTTAAAAGCTTACTGGTGTCAGCGGTGGATGATCAAGCTGACCAGGTTTGGGCGCAAGCAGGCTTTCCGGGGATAACATTGGATTGTGACCACCATGACGGTGCTTCCTTTAACACAGTAAGAGCAATAATATGGGATGCATTAAAAGACACATTCCCAGACACGCCTGATTTGCAGTCAGTAATGCAATGCACAATGAGTGATGAGGAAGATGCAATGGCCTTCATTTTCCGGGTGCAGGAGATGTGGAGAGCGGAGACGGGCACGGCTTGGAATCAATCAACCTCCCTGTTCTACTTTATATTAAAGAGAGGGCTCCCGAAGGAAGTTCAGAAAGCGCTCGACAAAATAGCTGGGATTAAAGCCAAAGGCTGGCCCGAGATACAGAGCATTATAGTACACTGCTGCAAAAGGATCAAAGAAAGGGAGAAGGAGATAGCACATAGAAGGCTGGCAGACGAGGCAACATTTATTCAGATGAAACTAGTGAAGGTCACAGCAGCTGTAGCCTCACTCCCAACAGAAAGAGAGCGAGAGGAGGAGGAAGGGCCAACAGTAATACAAGCTACAATGGCAGCTAATTGGGCTGGAAGCGGACAGGAACAGTGGAATGGTGAGGAACAATATGGAGGGCCACAGTGGCAAGCAAGAAGTTCCCGCTGAGGACGAGGTGGGTACAGAGGACAAAGGGGTGTGGTCAAGGATAAGGATGGTATGGTGGATATGGAGGGTATGGAGGTCCAGGTCCATGGGGAGGACAAGGGAATTGTTGGAATTGCAGAAGGTGGGGATATTTTTCATGGGAGGGTAGAAGCAGACCCATGAATAATTATCAAAATTAACAGCAGTACGGCCACCCCACCCAGGAAGCCCACATGGGCTGCCAATGGGCGGTGGAGGGAGAGAATAATAGCAGGATCAGAGGTACACAGATGAGCGC
The DNA here is from genome assembly GCF_040938575.1 of Ambystoma mexicanum. Taxonomy (NCBI): domain Eukaryota; kingdom Metazoa; phylum Chordata; class Amphibia; order Caudata; family Ambystomatidae; genus Ambystoma; species Ambystoma mexicanum. The sequence continues at coordinate 735,491,066 of NC_090934.1, read as the reverse complement.
AGGGCACTGCCTCATAATGTTCAACAGCACCCACAATCCCTCGAACACATGACACATGTACAAGGCAACCCTTTTGTTACAACAGCAAATGGTGCCCCTACACCTTTTGGTGGAGTGGCAGTGGTGTCAGGGAATTGTTTTGACAATGGGGGAAACACAAGATACTCAGCATAGGACAGCACACAGAGAGCACTTGCGTGTCCAGTACTATCAACAACCCTTGATGCAGCAGAGGAACCATTGGTGGGGGCTGAGATAGGAAATAAACAATTCATTTTTATGGTGGACTCAGGAGCTGAAAAGTCACACTTATGAGAAGGCAGGTTTCCATTATCTAATCGTAAATTGGAAATGCAAGGGTTCTCTGGGGCGGTGGTCGAAGTTCCTTACACAGAGGATTTGGATGTTACAGTGGGTGGGAAGACCGTACGAGCACCTTTACTATACTATGAAGAATCACTGATCAACTTATTGGGGAGGGACCTCCTCAGTAAGTTCAATATGACAATATCATTCACAGAAAGAGGGATAGTGTGCTCAACCCCGGGGATCTGCCCAATGCGAGTGATGTTGGTAGTGCACACACGAGCCACAGCACCGTAGGTGCGGGAAATACCAGTTGATCCAGATATATTCATCCAGGGATTGAAAACGCTAGCGCGAGTGGTACCAGAATTAAAACGCCAAGAGTGGAGAGTGCCTGCGGAATTTGTTTTCTGCCCTATAGCGCGCCCAGAAATAATACCAGGAACAGTAATGTCCCTAGATTTGCATGGAGTACAGGTGTCCGCACAACGAATAGCGGTCATAGGAATGGACATACATGGGTGTCAATGGCGAACAGTATTATGCATCAATGCTAATATAGCTCTGCGAGACTTGTCCAATGAGGACCTCTTTACTGACTCAGATAGCGGCGGGGAGATAGTGATGAAGATTGCAATCCCCTGTGATATCATGATACAGACACGACGGGTGCCAGTACAGTTGATGGCAGTGGTAGGGACTCCACCTCCCTTTTTCGATGATGACATGCAACTGGTGCCACCAGAATTGTGGACCACAGGCCCGCATGATGTAGGATTGTTGCGCGAGGTGATACCAGTAAAAATAAAGCTCAAACCTGGGGCATTGCTGCCCAGGGTAAAGCAATACCCATTGCCCCGAGAAACAGAAGAAGGGATAAAAAAGACAATTCATGCATTGTTAGCACAAGGAATAATAGTGCCCTCAAATTCACCATGTAATACTTGCATTTACCCTATCAAAAAAGCAAAGGGTGGGGCGTGAAGGATGATCCAGGACCTACACCCTCTCAATGACGTCATACAAAAAGAATTTCGTTTGGTCCCAAATCCTGCATCAATTTTGTGTAGCATACCAAAAGATGCATCATGTTTTACAGTAGTGGACTTGAAGAATGCATTGTTCCCAGTCCCGCTGTACACTGAGTCACAATATTTGACAGCTTTTACCCTGGGAGGGAAAAGATATGAGCATTGCAGATTACCTCAGGGATACTGTGAGAGCCCAAGCATATTCAACAGGATACTACATGAAGATCTAGGAAATATCGATACAAATAGAACGATCATTCAATATGTAGATGATATTCTGATCTGTGGAAAGAATGAAGATGAGTGCATGAAAGATTCTATTACACTTTTGACATTGTTGGCCCACAAAGGTTACAAGGTGGACAAAGGCGAGTTACAGTACTGCCAGAAAGAAGTGTTGTATCTGGGTCAATTGATATCAAAAGATGTTAAACGAATCATACCAGACAGAGCAGCTGCAGTACGCGCAGTAAATGAGCCAAAGACAGTGAAAGAAATGCAAAAAATTCCTTACTACTGCCGTGCCTGGATATCAGAATATGCAGGGTACACAAAACCACTACTGCAGGGATTCAATGAAGCACAGAAAGAAAACACAGCACAGAAAGAAAACACATAAATACAATGCACAGCAGAAATGCATGATGCCTTCAGTACTCTGAAGGAACTGATTTCAACAGCACCAGTACTCGCAAACCCAGATTATGAACGTGAATTTTATCTATTTTCGCACTGCAATGGGACACTCATGACAGCAGTACTAACACAAAAAACATCCTTGGGTCATAAGCCTCTGGCGTACTACAGTGGTACACTAGATGCAGTCATGGAAGGGCACTTCGCTTGTGAGCAATCTCTCGCAGCCGCAGCATTCGCTATAGAGAAAAGTGCAACAATTGTGATGGGATATTAGAGAGGTCAAAGAGCACACTAACAACACAGAGAGCAACAGCATACAAGATCATCTTATCCAGTGCTAACATACACATAGTAAGATGTAAAACAGTGAACCCTGCAACATTCCTCACAGAAGCATGCACAGTGGAAGACATGCAAACACAAGATTGTGCTACATACAGAGGACAGGATGAAGACACACCCACAGCGAGCGAAGATGCCTTATCGGAAGGAGAGGTATATTTTATAGATGGGTCAGTATACATTCATTCAGAAACAGGAGAAAAACAAACATGTGGGGGTGGCTGTTGTGAGACTAGAGAAAGGTGGATATGAAGTACTCGTTCAGCAAAAGTTACCTGCCCATTACTCAGCACAGGCAGCAGAGTTAGTAGCACTGCACGCAGCAAAGGGATGCGCAGTAACAATCTACACAGACTCCGCATACATGACCACAACATTACATGGGGGATTGGCTAGATGGGGGAGGAGAGGGTTCCATAGAGCAGACGGATCCCCAGTACAGCACACCGAGTTACTAAAAGACACTTGATAGAGGCACTAAAACAACCTACAGTCGTGGCCATAGTGAAATGCGAGGCACATACAAACAACAATGAAGTCATCGCTTTAGGAAACACGGCAGCCGACGCTGCTGCGAAAGAAACATCATATTCAGCTAATGAAACAGCAGGTGAGTAGATATTGCAGAAACATGTGGAAGAGGACCGCCCTGATGGATATCATTCCATGCCCATTTCCCAGATATTAGAATTGCAACAAGAAGCGACTGTTGAGGAGAAGGAGTTGTGGGAAAAGAGAGGGTGTAGCCAGTCATCCACGGACCTCCTTTGGTGTCAAAACAATACAGGTAAAGTAGTAAAGCCTCATAAGCTACTCGAAATAGCATTCCAACAGCTTCACTTCCCAGCTCATAATACAAAACAACACATTGCAGCAGAGATACAGGAAAATTGGTTTGCACCAGGGTTGCAGGAGCAAATATCAAAATTGGCCATGGAATGTACAACATGTCAGATATATAATTCAGGGATGACACTAAGAACGCTGCGAGGAACACTGCCAAAACCAACTGGCCAATTCAGAGAGTTACACATAGATTACCCCGACATTGGTGAAAGATGCAATGGATCACTCTACATGATTGTGGTGGTTTACCCATTCTCAAGATGGGTAGAGGCAGGCCCCTGCACCCACCCAGATGCAAAGTGCACAGCAAAGTTCCTAGTGTGGGAAGTGTTTCCCCGCTGGGGAATCTGCGACATAATACGCTGAGATAACGGGACACATTTTGTCAATGATCTGTTCAAAGAACTAACAGCAATGTTGGGAATAAAACATAAATTGTGTATGATTTATCATCCACAATTGAACGGCGTGGTTGGGAAAATAAATGGCCTCCTGAAGGGGAGACTCTCAAAATGATGTTACTCTTTAAAGAAAAATTGAGTATACTGTTTACCTCTGGCCTTGTTAAAATGAGAAATCAACCCAGCAAGGACCATCATTTGTCCCCCCATGAGATCGTGACAGGAAGACGCATTCATAATGCACACTCCCCACTCTGCAGACACTCAGATGCTCCCAGAAGTGCAACAGTACTAGGAGAGGAATTCAATGAGTATCTAACAAAGCTCACTAAAGCAGCCCGTATGATTACCAGACAGCTGGAACCCCCATTCACACAAGAAGCAACAAGTGACACAATAACATCAGCAGCAGATAGTCCAACAAGTCAGCTCATGCCAGGGAAGATGGTATACATGACAAGTTTCATACATCAGGGGAACTCTCCAAGATTTCATGGCCCATATGAAGTTCTGTATTGCACACCCACTGCTGTGAAGGTAAAAGGGCTGAGATAATGGATACACTTGACAGACGTACGAAAAGCTTATGATAGCGTAACACAGGAAACAGAAATGGGAATGGCAGAAGAAGTAATGCAGACGTAGAAGGGGAAACGTGGAGGTTAAGAGGTATAAATGGTGACAGGAAGAAGAAACACTGAAAGAAAAAGTAAAATGATGTTTCTGACAAGATTAATGTGACAAAAGTTGCTCTCTCTCTCTCCCTCTCTCTCTCTCTCTCTCTCTCTCAAAAATAAATAGAAAAATGCCATAATATACTAATGCTAATTGAGTTAAATAATGGTAATGATAAATGCACAATGCGAAGAAGAATGTATATAAGAAAACCTGTTATGCGTATGAGTTGCTTAATACACTTTTATGTCTCATTATGTAGGAGAAACCATGGCAACGGAGAGGGCCCCCTATGTAAACAGCATTAGAATAGATAGGAATGGCAATAGAAATTTTGACTTGCGTAGATATAGTTATGAATGTGGTTTGTTTATGTGTGCCATGATATAAATGAAGGGGAGGGAATGGCACAAGCATGATAACACAAGGTACCCACCTCATATGGGATGGGTTTAAACTAATCTGGGGACACAGGACACACAACAGTAGCACACGGCATACAAACAGCACAAGTAATATACGTGTAACAGCACCCACCCCATACAATGCTTCTGAATACAATATTTACAAATTAAATGATCTGAGTTTTTCTGAATCACCCTGGTTATATGATGGCACCACTCCCACTGCGACAAAATTATCTGAAACAACTATAGGGAAACCATCCCCCATAAGTGTGGAACAAGAAAATGCAAAAACATCCGAAAGGTTTATTGCACTGTACAATGAGTGGGAGAAAGGGGGGGCACCCTTAACACAGCATGAAGCAGGGAAAGAAATGGAACATTCTAAAGGCAAGAAAAGTCATAGAAGGGGGGCGGGGAGGAGAAAGTATGATGAATATTCTGGGTTAGGGTTAGATACAATAGAAGATCCACAACACCCGCACCAGTCCAATAAATGTTACGCAGACATGAGCTCCACTGCAAACCAAACAACTAATGAGAGCTGCTACGTATGCTCTCTTATCCCCCATGTCTCGGGTACCTGCAAGGTGCTCCTGCCACAAGAATCACCTATTGCAGATGCCCAATGTCTCCTTCATCTCACATTATGCAGAATAAAGAACACCTTCCAGGCACACACAGTCTCTTTTGAAATGCTACAGAATGAAAAAACATGCCACTCAAGACCAAACGGAGTGGTGTGCCTGAAGGAACCATTTTTAGTGATTAAAGGAACATTGTATTCGGACAATAAATGGCAAGACAAGCAAATTACATGCAAGGCAGAGGCACTACAAGGGTTGGCAGTTGAAAAGTTGCAGTGGATCGAGTAACATGCGCTCCAATATGGGCCCAACACATCACAAACCTCACTTGGGTAATAGCCCTGGAAAAACCCTTCAAACTGCAAAATGAAATTAAATACGAACTGTATTTTCTCGGAGAAGGAAAAGTAAACATGGGCAAAAACAAGAACTGCAACAAAACGCTCATCATCCCAGACATGAAGAAAGGGACAGCTGCACTAATGGATACATACTGGGTTTGCCGTAAACAGGCAAATACACACACTAACCTAGTTCTACCTCGTTTCGTATGCTCCATGTGTGCCCCCCGTAACATAAACAATATACGGCCCAACAGGCTACAGAGCCTTTTTCCCCCTCTCAGCCCCCACCTTCTCTCCCCCTCTGGCTGGGCTGAGATGTAAAACCCTGGTCCTACAGATGATGTGATGCTATACTTGTAACCCCTCGACCTTCCCTTGTGCTTGCACCTAGCGAGCGCCCTCCTAAGCCCCCAGACTCTCATCCCCCTACCTCTTGATGTACCGGCTAAATCCCCTCTAACCTGATCATATCCCAGTTTACCCTAACCCCGACTGACCATAGAAGCTATATATTCTTTCTTCTACTAACCTACTACAAAGGTGTCTCCCACTAGATCTAACAAAGGGGAATGATAGATGTATCCCTGTCTATCCCCCCTGATAAGCCACCTAAACCCATGAAAGCTGCTCACCTATTGTTCACCCCATGTATAGTATTTTTTTAGATTGATGAAATACTCACACCTAGAGTTATGTGTCATTTTTCTTGTGATGTTAGAATAACGATTTGTAGAATTTAGAGGGCATCATGAATTACAATTCACACTGAATGAGTATGTGTGCCCACAAGGGCAAATGTTAGAATAGTCATGATGTATCAACCAACCATCATCTGACCAGAGCTCCACCCTGATGAGTCCAGCTGACCTGCAAGCGTCACCATGACCACTCAAGGAGCCTCAGCAATCCCGGAGCTTCGCCCCTAAGGATCTATATGTGCCTTTCCTCACTGCCCAATCTCATCAATTCATGTATCCCTTAGTTCCCACGTCATAGGTGACGTGGTTTTGTAACAAAATGTGAATGTTTGCTGATGTCTGGCAGAGCGCTCTCGGAGTTTGCAGAGTTCTCTGCTTGCCCTATATTGGTTTAGATAAACTTTTACTTTTGACTTCACCCGCACTTGGTCTTGATCCCATTCCAATCTGCGGTATGTCCATCATTGACTCTCACTGGGGAGTTTTAAATGCCTTTTTGGGGGATGCTTACTTTCAGTTGTCACAAACATGAAGCAGAAGAGTTGCACCAGGTTATTGGGAGAAAGTACACAGGTCTATGTAGCTTGTGGGAAGAGTGAAATGTATGTTTTACTCATGCAGAGTTAGAGGCCTTTTTTTGTGACAAAGGATCACTTATTCACCTGGCATGGTCCACGCAGTTAAGCAGGTACTCAAATGTGAGGAGCCAAGGAACATTCTCCCACCTCCATGGCATGGGTTACAAAGGTTTCTGGGGAAAGCAAAGGCCCAAGAGCAGGAAAATAAATTCCCTCTTTTGCCATCTCTAGGAGGAGACCTAACCTACCGACCCCCATCTCCAGCTACACAGTGCAGTTTGCATGGGTGGAGTAGAAACCATAGATAGCATCAGCAGTAGAGTGCAGCCATGTGACCACTGCCATTACCACCAGAAGGAAACACATGTGTTAAGGCTGGCAGGATGTGTTTTAGAGCACAAATATATATTTTGATGTGTTGTGCTAACATGATACCATAGTGGCAAGAAATATTGTATAGAACTAGTATGATGATCCAGGTTTCCCAAATGAAGTGGGGGAATGCATCCTCTAAAGTTATAGTATATGTATATACTATATGTTATACATATACTATATGTTATACATATATGTAGATGTTTGTTTACAGAAGATATTGGATTGAGCATCATTCATAGACAGGAGCAGCTATTGGTTTGCTGGAAAGGGGTTAATATTAATATTATGAGGGACAGATTTCTGGACTCCTATAGGAATTGCAAAGTGTCAATTGACACTGACAAGTAAGGTGGGGCTGATTTAAAGTAGAATGCCACAATCTACTCTGTAGGCATTAAGTCTTTAATGGACATCATAGCTTGTAGGAAGATACCCTCCATTTGGGAATAAGAAAATGACAACCACCTTTGAGATTATAGCTTCAATAACACGTCAACGCTCTCTTCAACCCTTGACATGCTGGGATTGACAGTGTTGTCTCTGGTATACTTCACACACCACAATTAGATTTTGGATAGAAATGGTACCATGTCAATTTTATCAGTAATGGTGCTATACTTATTTTTCTAGTGACCATGCATGGATCATTCAATTGCTCCCAAGCTTATTTTGTGATTTTGCTGTCAATTGTCTGCATTGAAACGAAAGAGAACGGGTTGGTGTTAAAAACAGCATGGGGAATGCAAATGGATTTATATTGCACACACTTCAGCTCTGGGAGTCAGTGCAAGATCCTTAGGGTTGGTCAGAAATGGCCTCTCATGGGCTGCAGCAAATGGGCAGCACATTCTGTTGCTCTTCCACCCTACACATGTGTCTCTTTGAAATCCCAAGATGACAATTGCAATAGTCCAATCTTCCAACGAAGAGAGCAATTACCAACATAAATCTGATGTGTAATGAAAAAGAGAAGCTTCCCTTAGCTTAAACGGAGCTGATGCAAAAAATAAATGACCACAGCTTTCCCTTGATTGTCAATAACCAAGAAACCAAAGGTATCAAACCAAATCCAACAAGATTGATGAAAGGGGGAGGTTCTTTGCCCACAGAAATGTGTAATGTGACAAAGCCACCTACAGGTTCTTAATGTCTTTATAAACATCTGCTGGTCAATGGCCTGCAGTTGACTGGCTGAAAAGCCAGGAGATCTGTACTCCTGCTCTGCCTGGAGAGAATCTGCATGTCCAAAAAGATAGAACCCATGTATGTGTATGAACTGAGGCACGCACTCATTAAGAAGGGAGATTTAACATAGCTGTGAGAAACACACACACCAGACCTATTGTGTGAAAGTTCCTATTCCGTGGCATCCTCCTAATTCCGGTACCAAAAGAGTATGTCCAGACCACAGCAAAGTCAAGGATCCCCATCTGCCTTTGCTGGCGATTTGGGAGATTTCTATTGACAACAGTGTCAAATATCATTAACAAATCATAAACAATTAGGCTACAGTCTCTACCCCCATTGGCTACCACCCTAAGATTATCCAAATATGAAACAAGGACCAAAGGTAAGGTCTTTAAGGTTTATTTTCTGTCCAATGCCTCCTTACTATAATCCTCAACAACCACAGCCACATTCAATTATCCTGGGCTTGATTTAGAGACGGGGTGAAAGTAGTGCTTCTCCCATATCGCAGCTGTGCCTCCTAGTGGCCAGCATTGGATAACACATTTTTCTTGAAAAAACATAGCACCAAATGTTTGACTGATGGATCTTCCATTTGAAATGTCAATGAATACTACTTTTTTCAACCCTACCAATACCGCATAATTTGACCTAATTCCATAAATATGAGTGTTGAGATAAGGGTGAAAAGTATTTCTTATTTGCAGTGGCTCATTCGTGTCATCAGGTGAATTTCTAGCAATGCCTGACATTCCCCAGTGCTATGATTTCTGTGTCCAAGTGGAGGGAATTAACTTAGCATCTGTGATATATAAAAGGTGGGTTAGTGGGCTACCACCAACCTTAAGTGATCAGTGGGGTGGGGGGGCAGAGGCGGAGTAGATGCGGAGTTACCATCAGCTTAGCGACCAGTAGCTACCAGTATGTCCACCCCCAAATTGGGCAGGATTTGTAAAGTGGTCTTATACAGGGACCTTCAGGCAAGTTTGTTGGCCTTGCTGTCCATAGCTCTGTAACAAAAGAGAAAAAGAGAGAAGGGGATTGTTAGTGGGATAGCATGAGAGGCGGATGTAAAACCTGTGGTGTTGAAAGGTGCAAGTTAGAAGTACCTGAGGCATAAGTGTTGTTCTGCTTCTATGGATTTGGCAGAGTCGCTTGGCAATATGATATCCAAAGGGGAAAGCCCATGATCTGATAGATTACAGTGCTTTGGGTGTAGTTAGATGTTGATGTTGGGGAGCGTGAGAGGGATATAGAGGAGAGTTTAGTAATAGCTGAATAAATGGTAATGGCTAGCCCTGCGATGGCTGTGCATGCGATTTTTGTGTGAGTGGTATAAAGTGGTAGGAGATTTTAGTAAGTTGGTAAATTGGGGAGAAGAGGGTAATGGACAAATGACAAGTACAAATGATGAGGTTAAAAAAGGTTCCATCCAGGTACATTATTTGGGCTGGTTCAGAAAATCTCCAAACCACATATAACAAATCATAGCATAGCAAAACATGAAAAGGGCACGGAAGTAATTGCAAAACATTTGAAATCATAGCAGCACATAATAAGGGCCTTACAAGGAAAAACAACCCGGGGATCCTCCCTGCACTCTTACCACTGACATCTTGCAGGCAGGTCCAATTTGACTTTGCCACTCTGTGCCAACACACAAACTCCCCCCCAAACACACAGATATTCTCTCTCTCTCTCTCGATATATATATATATATATATATATATTTTTTTTTTTTTACAGGGCCTGTAGTTATAGTTAAGTTGCTCAACCCATAGGAGGAGCACTTTTTGGGTGGCTTATAACGTCTCCCCCCCGGATGAAACCTCAAGAAACTTTACAAAATAGGTATATGGCCCCATCAGATAGATGTTGCGAAGTGTGCTGAAGTTTCATGCAGGGGGGGCAAAGCTATAGGGGGTCCCAAAATGTGTGGTTTTCCTCATAGATTAAATGGAAAAAGAATTCTGCTCACGCCTACAGCCCAAACCGATGGACGGATTTTCACCACATTTGGGCCAGGAGCGGCGGCTTGATCCCAAAAACGTGCTTTTGTAAATCTGGTGTAAATTCGTTCAGTAGTTTTTTTTTTAAAATGGCCAGAAAGTAGGTACAAAATTAGTGATATCTCGGTTCAGTCCACGGACTAACTTCCCTGTTCGGTCCACGGACAGGCCTCCGATTTGACCAGAAGACGTTGTGATGTGCGCAAACTTTGACACACCCACAGATCGGATGGTGAAAAGTGTGAGGCACGTCATATTTTTGGGAAGGCCCGCCATGTTGGATTCGCGAACAGTGTCTGTAGTCTGCAGGCATTGCGGCAAAAACATATTAAAAAACACAACATTGCACTTGTCAAACTAATGAAACAATGTCTGGGGAGGTGTGGGGTGATGAGGATGGGATGGGATATGGACATAAAAAGCCAAAAAACGGGTGGTTTTTCATCTCCAAAGTCTGTGAACAGCCCTGTGATGTTTGCAAACATATTAGATGTTCAGGTGCATCATACATATTTTTGCATTATTTGGTTGGTGAAAAGCAGTTTTTGGATGATGTATAACTTTGGCGCCACTCAATGAAACACCATGACATGTTCTGATATAATTCTAGACATGACCTTGAATGGTTCTACAACATTTGGTGCTGTTTCGCCTAAAGGGAAAAAAAATTAGTGGGGTGGGTCTCAAAATATTTGAAAGGTTTATACATTTGGTGCCGTTTTAAGAATCTGCACAAGAGTGTGTAAAACGATGTAAGACCCAAATGTGAATGTTTATGCAAAGTTTGGTGGGATTTTGTGGAGAGGGGGCAAAATTAGAGGGGGGTTTTCAACATTTTTAGATGGCTTATAACTTTGATGCTGTTTGATGAATATGAAAAAAAGATTTTAGAAAGATTATAGGCCCAACCTTGAATTTCTTTGCAAAGTCTGAATGGATTATGTCAACTGAGAGCTAAGATATTTGACACTTTTAAAAAAATGAAACATGGATGGATTTGCAGGAAAATTGTGCAAGGAGCATTGGCAAGGACCTGAAAGCATGGTTTTACAATTGTGTCTGCTTTTTATTTTTTGAAAAGTGTCATAATTTAGGTACAAAAAATAGTGATATACCTTTGGTGACTGAGGTATAGCCGGTGGCCGTGGGCAGTGGCCAGATTGCCGCCATGACCACAAAGGACTGGCAATGGGGTTAAAGTGGGCATGGCCACCAGGAACTAGCTATGTGGTGAAGTTTTTCAAAATCGGGATAGGTTTCAATGGGAAAACAAATTGTGGCTGTGGCTAAAATTCTGTCTGTGCCTGTAGCCCGAAGTGCTGCACAGGATTGTATCAACAGATCGCCATGACTATCAGTGCATACACTCCAAGACAATGGTAGTCAGCACATCATTACCAAGTACGCCGAACCAGGTGCCCATGTGATCAGCAGGCCACATTTTGACATTTTTGACCTCCCTTATTTGCAACCATAGTGGGACAAGATATTGGGATTGGATGCCAGACTCATTTCCACAACCTTCCAGCAGTGACTGGCCCACAATCCAGATGGCTTGAGAGAGACCCTAGAGAGTCGAATCACATGTCGTCGGACTTCTAACAATAAATATAGCATCAATAATGGTTTTGAGGACTGCTTCATTGCAACAATTACTTAATGAATAACCCAGTGCTGAGGTGAACAAGGTTCACTCTCCTATTCGAAACCTAACACTTGAAGAAGGGCACCTTCACAAATGAACCCCTTGAACAGCAGCAGGGTAATCTGTTTAAAGTACTAGATGAAGCACAGTGATCTACCCATTCTACTGCCCTGCAATTATTTCATAATTGGGCACACTAATTTGATTACTGGGGCATGCAGAATGGGAAGAAATATTCTGCTTGCGGCTACAGCCTGAAGTGATGTACTGAATTACAACAAACCTGCGCGAGGAGCGTCAGCAAGGACCTGAAAACATGGTTTTGCAAATCTGTTTTGTGTTTTATTTTTCCAAAGTGTCCAAATGTAAGCACAAAAAATAGTGATATAAGTTTGGCGCATGGACAATGAGCCTGGCCCTCGGCAAGGACAAATGGGTACACTGAGTTACTTATTGGGGCATGCAGCATGGCCGAAGCTCTAGGTTGAAATGGGAAAAATAATACTGCTTCCAGCTGCAGCCCGGAGTGCTGGACGGGATTGCAGCAAACTTCCGTGAGGAGCATTAGCAAGGATCTGAAAGTATGCTTTTGCAAATCTGTCCTGTTTTATTTTTTTGAAAGTGTCGAAACCTAAGTACGAAAAATAGTGATATAACTTTTCTGCCGTGGGCAGTGGCACAAAAATAGTGATACAAGCTTGGTGCATGGACAAAGGGCCTGGCCCTCAGCAAGGACAAATGACTACTCTGTTTTACTTATTGGGGCATGCAGCACAGCCGAAGCTGTAGGTTTAAATGGGAAAAAGTCTGCTTGCAGCTACAGGCCGGAGTGCTGGACGGATTGCAGCAATGTTGCGCGAGGAGCAACAGCAAGGACCTGAAAAGATGCTTTTGGAAATCTGTCCTGTGTTTTACTTTTTTGAAATTATAGAAATGTAAGTACAAAAATGAGTCCTAGAATATTTCTGCTGTAGGCAGGGGGCTTGGCCTTCGGCAAGGTCAAATGTCTACTCTCATTTGCCTATTGGGGTATGCAGCATGGTTGAAGCCCATGCCCCATGCATTGTGGTGGCTGGCCATGCAAGCTGTGAGCACTGGACATTGGTTACATTATGAGGGTATAGTAGACAGTGAACTAGGATGCTGAGTAGGTGCAGCTGTGGTTATGGTCGAGCCTCCTGCCCTAGGCAATTGAATAATACCTTGTATCCCCACCATGCGCTTCTGATAACGACACACTTAATTATGTGTTGCAAAAAATATGTTTGTTAAAGGAGGTTTGTAATTTTTATTATATATGTTAAAAGAGGAACTATTAATAACTTATATACAGTGATGTAACATTATGAAACATTTTCACTTATAAAAACATATTCAATTGACAGAAAGAACTTTGTTAAAGGGACGTTACAGTTAAGATGTACCCCACCCTTGGGACTCCTCTGCCCCAGCAATTAGCAAGTGGCCTCCCACCTTGGCATTCCTTGACACTTTCTTCCTGGGCTCCCATGTGCACTTGTCAATCCGTATTGATCTTTTTATGTATGCACTTCTCTCACTGCACAATGCATGTGTGCATTTGTAGGCGCACTATGTACAATGTGTGGTATAAGTATGGGAAATGCAGATGCACAAGATTTGTAGAACATTGTTAAGCAGTAGTTAGTGGGTGGAAGTTTAATATGCTGATAGGCTATATGTATAGTTTTTTTTAAGTGTTTGGTGGATATATGTGTGAATGATTTAAAGCAGGCAATGAGGGAGGGTTAGAAACATAACAGTATAAAGAGTAGAAGGGCTGCCTTGTATGATGGTGTGCATGTGCAATACGGGTTTTCTAATAAAGCATGGGCTACAAAGGGGGAAGCGGAGGCTGTGTATAGTCATAAAGGGCAGTTGATTATGGTGTTTATTGTATATTAGAGAGAAGAACTTCTAACAGAAAATTGTTTCTGTGCTTTTTTCTTTTTCTCTAGTATACAATTGTCCATTATTTACATTAGCATAGTAGAACAGGCTAATGTGAATGTTGCAATATCTTATTGAATGTAAGCACTTTACAGAAAAATGTAAAATAGATGGAGTCTATAAGCTTATTTTGTAGTTCTATTTTTTAACTGTGAAAGGTGGTTCGTGAAGGAACCTTTTTTCTCTGTTTTATTTTTTATTTTTTTTGCTGGAGAGGCCAGAAAGTAAGGTGGGGAGGGAAACGAGCAGAGGGGCACCAACCACAGATATGGAGGGGCAGTTGGACAGGGGAAGATGCTATGCGTGTGTTACATCTAAGGTATGGGACAGTGTTTCTCATGCTCGTTGGTTACAGCTTCAAAAGCACTGCGAAATTGCTCCCCCCCCCCTGCAAAGTGGTTTGTTGCAGTACATACAGAGTACTGTTGTCTTTGAAAAATATGGATCAACAGCCTCTTTTATGGCTTGCAAGGTAGCTGGTGGGATTTTGTGTCCCGGTTCATAGTGAAAAAATCGAAAACAAAAAGGTTGAAAGTCAAAATGTCGAAAATAAAAATGTCGAAAAAAATAAGTCGAATTTATTTTTAATAGGTTTTTGATTCAAAATGGGGGGGTTCCTGCCACCCCCTTTTAAAAAAATTATTTTTTGTTTTACCCATTTTTTTTTATTCCCGGACCCCAAAATAAATATATAATTTTAAAAAAGGGAATTTGACTTTTTTTAACCTTTTTTGTGACATTTTTGTCTTTCGACCTTTTTTTTTCGACATGTTGACTGCACACCTTGTGTCCCACAGGAATAGGCTGTGTGGTTACAGTATTGGTTGAGGAAGATGAGGTAGAGGAAGACAGCCCACTACTTCCTCATGGAGGTGGTACCATAGGAGTACTGCCCAGTTTGTCCGCGACTGAGTACATTTCACTATGGTAGCTTTAGCCTTTGGTACATTGCCAAGGTGAAACTTTCTAAATTGGACAAAAATGTTGCTCTATTGGGGTAAGTATGATGTTAGTAATTTGTAGCAAATTAGGGTGCACTGGTAAAAACTCATACAATTCACTGAAAAAACTTTGTTAAAGGGACGTTATGGTTAAATTGCACTAATAAAAACCTATGAAATTCAAAGAAAAAACGTTGTTAAAGGGAAGTTATGGTTATAAGTTAAACCGAAAACCTCCAGAAATTTGCCAGCTATGGTAAGCTAAGCAATCATAAATCACGCCACCACTGTGCACTGCTAAAACAAACAGCCAGTACATGAAAGATGACATCACAAATGTCATTGATGACATCACATATCTTTGCCACTTGTTTTTGTTCACTGACATGTCTAGGCCAGTTTTTCTTTTTACTGACAATGAGAATTTAAAAAATTGAAAAGATGGTATATATAAAAACATTATCCTTCTTATATCTTCTTAAAGAACTTTTCATAGAGTTTTATTTAACCTCATGGTGCACTTACATGGGGCAATAAGCAGGCCTCAAACACATAATTCATTTGTGCACATGATAATCACCTCTAACATTAAATGTGGCTCTAATTTGTATTCATTCGGGGTTTTTATATATATTTTTTGTACTAACACAAGTATGTTGTAAGTTTGAACTTGTTAGCTATTTATTCCAGGTTTATCATTACACAAAACTTTGATAAAGTAGCATTTATTATTTTACTCTCGGAATTTACCAGATTAAAAACATTGCACCTCTTTGGTATATGCTGCAGCCATTACCTATGTGTATATATGATTCCTGTATTAACAACAGCACTTGAATATAATGTTTTCTTTAGATGAGAACATTCTTTAATATGTTAAGGAGTTTGATAGATCTGCTGATCACCCCTGACATCTTGCTACCAATATTATAAATACTACCCCGTGTACAGACTGTTCCTCAAAATTATTTTAATATGTGATGTCATCAGTGATGTCCTCAATGACATTTGTGATTTCATCTTTCATGTACTGGTGTTTGTCTTAGCAGTCCACTCTGGTGGCGCGAGTTATGGTTGCTTATCTTACATTAACAGGCAAATTTCTGTGGGGTTTCAGTTTTCCTTGTAATCCTAATGTCCCTTTGACAAAGTTATTCATTGAATTTCATAGGTTTTTATTAGTGCAATTTACCCATAATGTCCCTTTTAACAACGTTATTTTCAGTGAATATTTATATATATATATATATTACAAGGCTTCTGGTAGCGGCCCTGTAGTTATGGTAAAGTTGCTCAACCCACAGCAAGAGCACTCTTTTTTGCAGCTTATAACTTTGCCCTCCTGCACGAGTCCTCACCTAACTTTGCAAAAAAAGTATATGGCCCCTTGGGATTTATTCTGCAACGTTTGGTGAGGTTTTGTTAAGGGTGGCAAAGTTATAGGGGGTCCCAAAATATGTTGTTTTCCTCATATACACAATGAAAATAACCTTTGCTCACGCCTATAGCCCAAAACGCTAGATGTATTTTCACAAAATTGGTGCCAGGAGCTTTTGTAAATTTGGTGTAAATCCATCCAGTATTTATTTTTAGAAATGACCAAAAAGAAGGTCAAACTTTTGTGATATCGGAGTCCGTTCCGCTGACTCACTTCCCTATTCAATCCGTGGACACGCTTCTGGACCAATAAGGGCACGGCGTGATGTCTGCAGCCATCGGACGTGCCTGCTGATTGGATGGTGAAAAACGTGAGCTGGTATTTTGAAAAGTTCACCATGTTGGATTCGCGGACAGCCACTGTTGTCGGTGGACATTGTGGTAAAAACATATTAAAAAACACAACATTGCACTAATGAAACAATCTCTGGGGATGTGAGGGGTGATGAGGATGGGATAGGATATGGCTATAAAAAGCCCAAAAATGGATGATTTTCATCTCTGAAGTCCACGAACAGTCCTGATGTTCGGCCGATCCTGTGATGTTTGCGAACATCTCAAATGTTTGGGGACAACCATGCCTAATTTTGAATTACAGGGTAGGTGAAAAGCAGTTTTTAAATGATGTATAACTTTGGCGCCACTCAATAAAGCTTCATGAAATGTTGTGATATCATTCTAGGCCTGACCCTAAATGGTCCTGCACAGTTTGGTGCTGTTTCACCGAAACGGAACATACTTAGAGTGGGGGGTCTCAAAATATTTGAAAGGCTTATAAATTTGGTGCCGTTTCACGAGTCTGCACAAGAGTTTGCAAAAAGATTTAAGACCCAATTTGAATGTTTTTGCAAAGTTTGGTGCGATTTTGTGAAGAGGGGGCAAAATTAGAGGGCGGGTTTCAACATTTTTAGATGGCGTTTGTTGCTGTTTGATGAATATGCACTAAAGATTATAAACGCAACCTTGAATTTTTCTGCAAAGTCTGAATGGACTTTTGGTGACAGAGGTATAACCTGTGGCCATGGGCAGTGGCCAGATTGTCCAAGTTGTGGCAAAGAAAGGACATGCAGCGGGCACTGTGTCATGCATTACAAATCGGGATAGGTCTGGAGCCCACCATGTTGCCACTCTTCCATTGAATCGGAGGTGACTGTGGAGTAGCTGTAGTGCGGCTTAACACAGAGACGTAGAGACGCTGCTATGTTCTTTCCTCTAGCTTTTTGCTTGCCCTGCATTTGTTGTCTGGTGCAGCCAGTTGCTGTAAGCTTCCCATCTCTGGATAGCAGACTTTGATGTCGTTGAGTTCATGCACTATCCACTGTGAGGGAACCTAAGGACCTGAAGGGCTTGAAGGATTACAACTCACCAGGCAGGTACTTGAGCTCCGCACCCCACCTTGCCACTCCCTCACAGGGCTCACAGTGCTCACGGGGTTCATGACACTCCCTTCCCCCTCCCACCCCCCCTAGTCAGCCTTACATTTGCCTGCCTATTCTATTATTTTCTATTTATTTTTTATAAAGCGCTAAATCACCCATAGGCCTCACAGTGCTGACATAAATACATTGAACAGACAAACAGTAATCATAGTGATGCTAATGAGTCAGGATGCCAGTAGGTTCATAGTTCCAGTAAAACTACTGGAGCAAGTACAATCTAAGTACCACCCCCATATGATTTAAGTCTGAACCGTGGTTATTGTAACAAATCTTTGTTGTTTGAATGAAGAATCCGTCTAAAAGGCATTTTCTTAAGGTGGTCTTGTAAATACCTGGGGGCAGTGTGGGCAAGGCACTTGTAGACTAGGCAGGAGGCCTTAAAACGGATCCTTTAAGCCACAGGGAGCCAATGCATCTTCCTCCGTGCATTGGTCACATGATCTCTCCGCCCTAGCCCACAAACAGCCCTAACACCTCAGTTTTGTAGGGTTTGCAGTTTCTTGATATTAGTGGCTGTAGTACCAGCCAGTAGTCCATTGCAATAATCCAGCCTCGTGTTTATAGTTGTTATTAAGGCACGATTTTCTTCAGATGGGTAGGGTCTAATCTGCCAGAGCAGATGAATTCTGTAGGTACAGCCTGAACTTATACAGGCCACGCCTTTATCAAAATTCAGATTGCAATCAAAAATCACTCCCAAAGTCTTGACTTGGCTGGAGACTTCGAGAGAGACCCCTCCAAGTTGAAAGGTACTGTAGCGAGAGTCAAGAGACTTGATCTTGGCTGCACTTCCCACTATCAAGATCTCTGTCTTCCTGACATTTAGGCCTAGGAAGTTATCAGAAATCCAAGCCTTAATGGCAAGAAAGACTTTAGAGACTAACTCAGCATAATCTTCATAGTAGCCTGTGAGTTTCCAGAACCAACTGAGTGTCTTCGGCAAAATGTGCGTAACTGACTCCCATATTATCCAGAAGATCAAAAAATAGCTTGCAGTAGATATTATACAATAAAGGAGACATGCTGGAGCCTTTTAAGCATTCCACAATCAAGGATGGCTTCCTCTGACTTAAAATCTCCATAAGTTACCCTGGCCTTCCTAGGGCCCCGTTCCACGAGCCTGTTCGCCAACCTCCCATGATCTACAAGGTCCAATAGCAGCAACATAGCTACTTTGCCTTTATCTACTATTTCAGACAACACAGATTTAATATCTATGAGAGCAGTCTCAGTACAATGGTTTTTCCGGAATCTGGATTGTCTGCTTGACAGTATACCTTCCTCTTCAATAAATGTATTGTATTGCAAGCAGGCAATTTTGGCCATAATCTTAAGAAGGAATAGTACAGTTTTTCAAAAGCGGAATGATCCAGACCTCCTTTATACCTTCAGGGACAACGCCTTCGGCAAAGGAGCAGTTCTCAATAGTTGTGATGGGAGTAGCCGTACTTGAGACAAACTTTTTGAACAGAGTTGCAGGAAATATGTCTCCCCTACAGCTGGCGGGCTTCAATTTATCTACCGTGGATAGAATCTGCTTAAAGGAAAAAACTCCCCTCTCATCTATCTCATCCATACAGGAAGCATGGTTCTGTGCAACGGGTAAGAAACCCATTGCCTGATCACTTGGATTTGGTGTTATGGACTTTTGATGTTGTCTGACCTTATATATAAAGTCATCATGGATTTTCTGACACCATGCTTCATTTGCTTGAAATGGAAGTTCTTGGGCTTTCCCTTTTAGCTCATCTAGAATGTTGAAGAGTCTTTAGTACTAGATTTAGCACCCATTATACGCTCCCCCAAGGTTTCTTTTTTGGCTGCCAAAATAACATTCTTATGATGTTTGGCTGCTTCTTTATAGAGTACCAGGGTGTTTTTCGCCAACTTCTTTCAGCAGCTCGTTTAACATGACAGGATGTTAACACCTCTGCGCTTGGATGAATATCTTTCCTTACAAAGGCAGCGAGTGCAAGTTTGTAAGCACTGCATAGGCCTGTCCACCTAGGAACAGACCTAGGTGGACGTGACTGGCAGACATAACCCACGCCGTTTGATGGGGAGTCAGAGTGGGAGGTGCTGTGAGCTGCCGTGTTGTGTTGCTTAGCTGCACAGCTACTGACTTCCAAGAACCACATAGTCGACCGGAGTGTGGGCATGTTGGCTGCATATCCGATTAAGATTTTGACAGCCTGGTATGTCAAGAGGGCGTCGAGACCTTTACAGTGTGGTGTAGAAAGAAGGCGAGAAGTTAGCTCCTTAAGGACTGAATGGGAACCTTGAAAAAGGTGGCCCGCAGCGGCAAGATGCCGGCTAAAAGAGTCCATCAGGTGACACTAAAATGGGGGTTAAGGAGTTAGAACAAATTACTGCCCCCTGCACCTAAAGGTCTAACTGACCTCTGGGATGGCAGCGAGGGAGTCAGTGGTGAGGACACTGTCGCCAGGCGGTTATGCTTACCTTCTAATCTAATCTTATCTAATTTCCAGATGTTGGATATGTTAAAGGGACCTAATCTACCAGCTTCATTGGAACTTGTTGGGGGGCCTATAGGGGGATGTGCTGTGGAAAATGTAAACTTGTCGTGTACAGTAGCATCAGGTGTTAGTGAAACTCATGTCTGGGAAGAGGACGCAGAGGGCCTCTCATTAAGATGCGCTCTGTCAAATAAAGCGATCCTAGAAGCCTTGGAGCACTCTATAGACCGGCTGTATGAGGAGAGATGAGTGAGTGTATCGACATCTACTCCCACCTCCACCCCCTCCCGAGCCTCATACCTCATATGAGGATGGCCTGACAGGTGTCGAAACTGTCCCCCAGGAGACCAAGCTGCATGGGCGTCGAGTGACAAGCCAGGTATCTCCTATTTTGGGGAAGGAGGCCACAGGCTAGAAGGTCCACCTAGTGGAGGGGGAAATAGAGCCTACTTCACTAGAGGTGGTCAGGAGCTCTGGTGAGGTTCTGACAATTTAATCTTCAGTCGCACTTGCAGCTGCTACCTTCTGCCCAATCCCAGAGGTTGCTAGAGTGATCTACAAGCTACCAGGGAGTGACCAGAGTGATAAGAGGGACATGGCTTCGGAAAAATCGACAGGGAGGTTCTTGGCATTTGACACTATGGCGGCAATGGTGCTTAGGGCTTTGATAACATCAGAAAAGGCTGAACAGGTTATTTGCCTGGGAGTCATAGACAAATTGCTGATCGGATTCCACTTCCATCTGGCCCCAGGAGAACTATCAGAGACCCAAGGCCGGGGTAAAATAAAGGGTTGGGCTATGAGATTTGCCATGCCGAGGTAGGTAATGTCAAGGGAAGGTGGCTTAAAACTTAAAATGCTGATAGTTCAACTTATCAGGTAGCCCAAGGTGGAGAGCTGAAAAGGCTTGGAGAAAGGTCCGGCCCAGTGGGTGGCTTGAACTCTATTTCTCTGCACCCCGGAAAAACCCAGTTCAAGAATGGCAGGGTCTTGCAGCAGCAACTGGTCAGTACAATGTTGCAGCTAGGGACCAGTTGAGTGGGGTTGTTTTGAGTTTGAGACCTATGAATAAGGAGGCAGTTCCAGCCAAGGGTCTGACTTTGCCAAGCTTGATCCCTCCAATTGAAGCGGCCCCTAGAGCCGACCCTATGAGTTCACATCTAAATCCCTTGGGTCAACTAGCCTTGCGTCTGAAGCCTATTCTGTAGCCTCCTGTCCATCATGCATTCCTAAATTATGAAACTGTAAGGCCTGATCCCTTAAAGGACTGGAGGCAGTTGAATTATTTTAGTACTTTCAGAGGCAGAACCCACAGTAATAAAAACTCATACAAGAGACTATTTGTCGGAGACCTAGGGACTGTCTTGGGCGTGGAAGGTATTTCATTTAAAAAAACATTCATGTCCTTATTTTGTCAGATTGTATGTTTTGTGGTGGATGTTATTTGTACATAGGATTAAACAATCCATATATTAGAGCTTGCATGATCCAGTGCAGAGACTTGATGGCTAACATGGGCATTGAGATCTTTCTGGACTCTCCGGCCAAAATATGCCACCGACACGACACTTGGTATGAGGTTATTGTCCCAGGGGTGGACTAAAGTGGAGATGGCGAGGACATGGAAACTGGGAGGAGCATCAAGCCAAATTTGTTAGCAGAACAAGCCCCCGGATCCCCGCAAGTTGATTGTGGGCTCCCAGTTAATATAAGGCCTGCTATGATGATTTCTAAGAAAGCTAAGGGCAGTGTTTATGGGTGTTCCCCAGAAAATGTCCACCATACAGGAGGTAGGTAGAATTGCCTCTAGGGTTAACAGCATGCGTCGAGATCAGCAACTTTAAACTGATTTCTTGGAACATGGCCGTGTTAAATGGCAAAATTCGATGAGGAATGGGTCACTTTTATCACTGGTTATGATATAATTTGTCTACAATAAACGTGGGTTAAGGCTGCTCCGACACTCATATATTGTTAGTTTTGCACTTGAGGCAAAAGGTGTAGCCAAAGGGAGGAGGAGTGGGTGTGTGCTTACTTATATTTGGACATCCCCACTCTGGTCAGCTGAAAGGGTGGCGGTCGGTCGTTCTGTTGAAAACCAGGCCAGGTATAAAGAACTTGCTGGTGGTGAATGTGTACTTACCACCAGAACTGTCAATCAGGGAATGTTTGTTGGAGGAATGTGCTGGGGGAACTTCCTGAGCGTGAAATCCCATGTAATGTTCTTACTGTGGGGGATTTGAACGCCAAGATGGGATCACCAGCGAGGGACAGGGTCGACTGTTGTCAACTGGAGGTAGGGCATGGGATCCCGGCCAGATGTCAACTGAACCCATGAGAAGACAGCCGGGGTAAATAGTAGAGTGTTTTTATGAAGGAATACCACCTCGTTGAGTTAAATGGGATATGCAACGGAGACCGCCCTCTAAAGCGTACTTTTACACAGGGTAAACATGGGTCTGTTATAGACGACTGTTTGGTTGACGGCTACCCCTTTGCAAGTATTATTGGATTTGAGGTGGTAGCCCATTTGGACAGTGACCATTTCCCACTGGTTGTGGCAATGGAGGTCTGTGGACAGGCCCCCTGTGCAGATGGAGGAAAATGGCAAGAGGGTAAGCCAGTGCCTACTGCATATGAGGCAGGGCCACTGGGAGATGATCCTGAAGGTATCTAGGATTGTAGATAATTTGCTGGAGTTCTATGATACCCAATTGGATGGTGTAGTATGTTTTAATTGCTACGAAGAATTATTAGAGCTACTTATTGATGAATGTAGGAAACTGCTCTCGAGTATGAATCCGCTTGGAAGGTCAGAACGAACGTGGGGGTGTGGTTTGGTTTGATCAAGAATGCAGGTTCCTGAAATGGAAGATTAATGGGGCAGTGAAATGTGGATATGATCTCTGGCCAATTACATGCTCTTAAATCTGATTACAGAAAGTTGTTGAAAGCTAAGAGGAAAGAATACACAGTGAAACAGTGGGAAAGGTTAGAGCATGCGGTTTTAAACAATAACTATAAGCTCTTTTGGAGCTTAGTAAGTAGAGATTTGACATTCCAAACCAGGCTGACCCTTGTTGTATCTCAGGTGATAAGTGGATGTCCCACTGCACTAACATCTTATGTGACGTGGAGGATGGGAGGGTGTTTCTCCACAGTGTGACCCGGGTGAAGGGGGTGAGCTTATAGCCTTTACACAGGGTGAGATCTTGGAGTGCATCACCACTCTCCCAATGGGAGAAGGGGGTGGGTTCTGATGGCCTTCAGTCGGACCTCTTGAAGTGGAGTTCTGTTTGGTAAGCCACTATTTTAGGAAAACTTTGTAATGCAATTTCGATCTTGGGTGGTCCCCAATTCCTGGATGAAGGCTATAATTGTCCCCATTTTTAAGAAGGGCACACCTAATGTCCCTCACTGTTACTGCCCAATCTCGCTCTAAGACCTTTAATAAACGAATAAAGAGGAGAGTCGAAGATTGGACTGAGAGTAATGCAGTGTTACCTTCCTCTGAAGCAGGGGTTCATAGTGGGCTCAAAACCATGGATCACTGATTGGTTCTACATATTCTATTTGAGGGGTATTGTCTAAAAAGCGGGGGTAGGTTATAATGTGGCCTTTTTGGACCTCGAGAAGGTGTTTGATACAATTAACAGGGGGTCTTTATGGTAGAAATCTAGGGACCTGAATGTAACCACGTACCTACTGCAATTGATTCTACGCAGTTATCCAGATACCACTGCTGCTGTACGAGCAACCAATCAAGGTCGGTGCTGCAAGCTAGTCTTGGCTATGCTGCTGATTATTTTAAAGCTAATAACTTAACCCTGAATAGGGACAAAACAAAGATTGTAGTTTTTAGCAATGGCAGGAAAAAGGTAGACTATTCATGGTATTTTAACGGTGAGAAAATCGAGGTTCTGGCTTCGTTCTGTTGTCTGGGGCTGACCTTTGATAGTAACGGGAAGTGGGGCGAGCATTTGGACTCAGTATGTTTGAAGCCCAGGTCCAGGTTAAATGGGTTAATTCAATTCTACCATAGATTTGGTGGGAGCATGTTGAAAAAAGCTATAGAGGTTTACAAGTGGAAGTTTGGGAATATGCTACTGTGTGGTAGTGAAATTTGGGCGAATTCTAATTGTGAGAGGTTGGAGGTTGCCGAAAATGGGATTATTAAAAGGCTGACAGGTCTCCCATTGGGAACCCCAAACTGCACCCTGCGTTTGAAGTTGGGAATCACTAAGGTTTCCACACAGGCTAAACTCAGACAAGGTGCCTTTTTTTCAAAGGTTCTGCAGGTACCCCTGAAAAATGATAATATTTCGTACCTGTTATCAGAGATGGCAGGCTCAGGTTTTTGTTCAAAGTTCGAACGGTTTCAGGAGGGCCTTTACATACTGTTAACAGCAGTGATTGAGTCACTGAACTCAGCAAGAGATCAAGCCTGACAAATCTAAATTCAAGGGTTAAAAAGGGGATACTTAGCACAGACCTGGCCCAGGAACGGAATGCGGTTCAGATTTTGTGCACTTTGGACCTGCATGCGCTACGAGAATTAATGCTGATCCGGAGGGTAGTGTGTGTAGTGTCCCCTCGCCTAACTGTAGGCGCTCTATTTTACTAGTGCATTTAAACACGTTACCATTAAGAGCCCGCACCAATCGGGGACTGGGAGACCCATCAAAAAACTGTATGTCTGCGCTAAAAGTAACGGAGGATCTTAAGCATTTTCTGCTAATATGTTGGTGGCACTTGGATTTGCGAATAGATCTGCTAAATCCCTTCTTTTTGGAAAACCATATAACAAACTGTAAAGCGGCATTGCATTTTGTTTGGATCTATCCGGATCTTGACTTTATTTTTAATTTGGGTACTTATGTGAGCAAGGCTCTGACAAGACGATCAAAGAAGGTTTTTGCTTGAAATTGTAATGGGGTGAATTCTTTTTGACATTATATTTATCATTGCTTTTTAATCTTGTATAATGTTTTTCTGTTATGATGTATTTAATGTGTATGTTAATGAAGAAATCTGATCAATAAAATGTATTCATTCAGGGATAGGTTTGAATGGGATAAATAATTCTGCTCGTGGCTACAGCCCGTATTACTGGACAGGATTGCAGCAAACATTTGCGAGGAGCATCAGCATGGTTTTGCAAATCTGTCCTGTATTTTATTTTTTCTAAAGTGTCAAAATGTAAGTTTAAAAAAAATGATATAACCTTGGTGCCTGGCTAATGGGCCTGGCCCTGAGCAAGGACAAAAGTGTACTCTGATTTGCCTATTGGGGTATGCGGCATGGTCGAAGCCCATGCCCCATGGATTGTGGAGACTGGCCATGCAAGCTATGAGCACTGGCCATTGGTCACATTATGAGGGTATAGTGGACACTGGACTAGGATGCAGGATAGGTGCAGTGGATAACAGGGGTTGTTCGGTGGGGCTGGAGTCATGGTCGAGCCTCATGCCCTGGGCAATACAACCATGACTTGCATTCCCAGCATGCGCTGCTGATAACGACACACATCAGCATGCATTGCAAAAAATATGTTTGTTAAAGGAGGTTTACAGTTCTTTGCTAAAAGAGAAATTATTAATAACTTAAATACAGTGATGTAGCATCATGAAACATTTTCACTCAACTTAACCATAACGTCCCTTTAACAAAGTTTTTTTCTGTGAATATATATATATATATATATATACACATACACTTTTCTCTCCAATGGATAGAGTGTCCCTTGTGTAAAACAAGGATTGTGAATTGGACGATGAGGGAAGGGGCAGTCTGGAGACTTTGCTCACTATCATAACTACATGCGATGCATTATGGAGGATGAGACATTTTGGTTTAACGAAAGAGCTGCTTTTGATATGAGGATCACAGGTGCCCTCTTCACATTCCTTAGTATGTTAGTTGGCAGGTGAAGTTCCATCTGAAACCTCACTCTAACTTGCTCAGGTGTTGTGCTCAGCGACCAGCTGGGATTTTGGCCCTTTAGGGCTTTGGTCATCAGAGCAGTCAATTGTGTTTGTCAGGCCGTCGGGGCAGGGGCTAGAATCTATGCACCTTTCTGCCACAAGCCTAAAACCCTCCTCATACACACAGCCACAAACCAAACTTAAATTCCCCCATCTCCTAACGGTCCACCTCTCACCATTTAGGCAGCTCTACAGCTTTTATTTAGAATGATTCTGAAACCCTGCATGAGGTTCTTCATGATGAAATAAGAAGCCACAAACATAACATGTAGTGTGTGGAATCCTCAACGTGCTCCACAAAGCTGGGTACACCATCACCCGGCCTAAATGTGGATAGTGATTGCAGAAAGGTCAATTAAAGCAAGTTGAAATTGAAACAAAGTGTGTTTGGGAGGGGGATAAGATGGGAACTCCAATAAGACTGCAATATCGAATTAGTAGTATCCCTGGCCTCTTACTTAAGCTATGTAAGGCCACATTACAAGTGTGGCGGTCTGGAAACAAGGGTGCCGGTGAGCTTACCGACGAGTTACTGCCAACCTCATAATGAGGCCCATAGACTCCACCCGAGGGCCATACGAGAGTACTGGTCTCTCAAGACCAAGTTGAAGCCCCAAACAGAGTGAGCACATTAATTGAGATGTACAGGCCTGTAAAACATAGTAAAATCTGAGTGTGGGATCTACAAAGCTATTATAACCCCTGTTTCTCCCAAAAGTCATATATATATATATATATATATATATATATATATGTATATATATATATATATATATATATATATATATATATATATATATATATATATGTATATATATTTTTTTTTTCGAATAGCCAATTCCCTGCAACTTCCCAGGTGGATTTAGTATATTAATCTGCCTGGGTGGTTGCAGGGAGTTGGACGCAGGTACTCACACACTGCCAGACGTCCCTTAAAGTGTAACGTTCTGAGCAATCTGCAAGCTTTAAGAAACATTCAATGAGCTACACTGGTTCTTACAGACAACATATTGTCCAATACTATGAAGAGAGAAGGGACTTTAATAATGTTTACAAGCCCATAACTGTTGGTACGGTCTGAGCAGGGAGGAGGGTGTAAAAAAGGGAGGGAATATTCCTTGGGTGTTTGCTAGGAACTGGATGGTTCAAGGGCGAGGTGAGGCTTGGTAAACTGTGCCAGGGCACGTCTGCTGATTGCAATCCGGGACAAAAACAGAGTGGCATTCGAAAAGCAAAGGCTGGCAGGCTGGATCTGGCAGGAGCATTTGGGGAAAGATTGAGTGAAATGAGAAGAGCAATGAGCCCAGATCGCATATACCAGGAGCGACCTGGGTATGAGATAAGAAGGGAGGGGCCAGAGTTTTCAAAATGCTGGGCTGCATCTGTCAAGTGTGGCCCTGGGGAGGATGGGGGCAGTGCTGGTGGCGGGGGTCACAGTAGTGCTCCCGTGGTGTGAGTGAGCACCACACTGAGAGGCCTGCCCCATGGGTTACCCATGTGCTACCCCTTACTGGGTAATTCCTGGGCTATATATGAGATTTGCAAGCCATGCCAGTTTATATATCCATATGACCTTACAATTGTATTGAATTTCTTTTTTTTCTGAAGGTTATGACAGAGGAGAGCACCTCATCATGTAGTAAGGTGTTCTGTCTCCCTCATTCTTTCAATAATGGATGTTCTAGGGTGATGGCAACTCTATTTATAACTACATTCATTTTTGTTTTCCATGATGGGACTGTACATTTCTTCTATGTTTAAATCATATGGGGGGGTGGGGGGCATGGGTGGTGTGTGAGTGTTTGTGTGTTTGAAGGTTGGAAGACCGAGATCCTCATTCCTACATCTTTCCCCCTCTTATTTAACCTATTGTCTAGATTCATTAAAAAGTGTGAATTTGTTTCACTCGACAGTACTCCGACGCTTGCATCCAGGGCTTTCTTTGTTCTAATTCAGGGCAGTCTGATTTGAGAGAACCTAAGTGTGACCCCCAACTACATAGAATTCAGTCCCTCCCCTTCTTGTTCAATTTCTTGTTGCGGGGGGTGTTGAATCCCTTACTGGTGCCTCAAAAGACACTTTGAATGCATCCATCCTTTAATTCCCTGTTAATATGTGATGCCAGAATACAATAAAGGTTTGCTGTAAGATTCCATCAGGAAACACATAGCACAGTGTATGAAGTGATCCAGTTTAAACTTTGTATTCTTTGGAAAATCCTTCCCTTCCTCCCACCTCATCTTCGCCCTCTGGTTGTTTCCTCCTTGGTCTCTGGTTCCATTGACTATTGCAATTGTCTCTACTTGGCCCAACCTGCTTACTGCTTCAACGTATGGTGCAGATGGTGCAGGTGTTATGGATAGCGCGGATGATACGGATGGCGCGGATGTTACGGATGTCATGGATGGTGCAAATAGTGTGGATGATACGGATGGTGCGGATAGAGACAACACCTGTTCACCATGAAGCTACCTAATATCTGTATCGCCTATATATGCCATGTACCAGTATCTCCCTATGTATCTGTATCCCATTATACCCCTATCCATCCTCTAGTTATATATATATGTATGTCGCTATGTACGTCCCCACTGTCCTGCTCACGTCCCCGGTCCCAGGCAGGCACTTGTACTGATATCCACCATATCACACCACTATGCTAACTCTGATCTATACACCATCATTCAACTAGAACACAGCTATACCATGATAAATTCGGCACAGCTGTTCTCATACGAACTCGACCCCACAAACACCTCATCAACTTAATAAAACATAGCTAGCTGAGCACATTCCGGCTAGCTTAGGTGTTCCTCAGGCCTAATGCAGCCAGAACCCAATCTAGGTGTCCACCCACCAGACTGAACACATCCAACTGATTTCATCAGCACCACACCTGTCGCTATAAAGCAGCCATCATCCATCTACCACACCAGCTGCACAGATAACCGGTTCACCCACGCATCATAAAACACTCTTTCTCTCTACTGACTTGAACTACGGTTCCAGAGGGCGTTCAACCTACCAGTGCTTTGAAGTCATACCATTGATACATAAGGCGCTATATAAATGCCAAGTAACATAACATAACATAACATTGTTCAAAATTCGGTTGCGCAAGTAGCCGTAGAGGCCCCTCGACTTTCCTCCGCCTCTTCCATTCTTAGAAAGCTGCATTGGCTCCCAGTGGATCAACGTATTAAGTTTAAGGCACTTTGCCTTGTCCATAGAGCCTGCTATGAGAGAGGACTGGAGTATCTGCACTGCAAATTCAGGCAGTATATACCTGTCCGTCCGCTCTGCCGCAACTTGCTGTGTTGCTGTTCCGCAGTTCAAACACTCCCACCTGGGCGGCCGTTCTTCCTCGGTCGCCACATCCTCGCTATGGAACACTCTACCTCCCTCTCTCCACTCCTTAGACAACCATCTAGCATTTCGGCGCGCATTGAAACTTATCTGTTCACAGTCTAACTCTGGTGTTCCCCTCTGTCTCTTTCCGCTTCTTAAGTTTTATTGACTCCTAGCGCCATAATGCCCCCAGTTGGTGATGGTTCGCGCTTTACAAATACTCATAACATAACAATCATGCTTTAAGGAGCTACTGAAGACTATTACACCGCTACATGAATTCATTTTCCAGCCTGCAATTCCTCAATCACATCCTATATGCTTGGTTCCTGAGGGCATGACCCTTCATATTCCTGTACTCCCTCCTCACCTCCCCTAACCCTATTCACCTGCGCACACAGTCAACTGTTGACTCAGCTGTGATTCACAGCATAACATTGCTGAACGTTAACACCCCGGTTGTTGGATCAGTGATGAAGCATACAATCTCACGTTTTATATGGCTTTCATATGGCAAGATTCTGCGGTTCTACGTGATTTCATCGCCGCACTTTTCATCGCGGGGTTTTTTGCCGTGATTTTTTTTCTCAAAAAAAACAGCGATTTTTTCTTTTTTTGGGGGGGGGGGGGGTATCCACCCCAAACCCCCCTTTCTTTTTTTTCTTTTTTTTACATCCCGGACACCCAAACCCATTTTTTTTAAAATGTACCCCCCCCAAACAATTCGATGGTTTTTTTTACGAAAAAAAAATTGCGTCAAAAAACCCAGCGATGAAAAGTGCGGTGATGAAATGACGGTATACCGATTCTGCTTGGTCCCACTATGCAACCACTCCTTCTTCGCTTCACTTGTACCTCAATGAACTACATAGTCCTCCCTAAAACACTGATTGCCGATTGGCTCACCGATGCCACCCTATTTCCTCATGTAAATAATGTGTGTCCAATCCAACATCCACAGGATCCACCACATCCAAGAAGAAACAAGCATTCGCCATCTTCCAGATCTGCAGATATTTCCCCCCTTCTAGGCTCTCTGCTGCTTTCATTGCCTTCCCATTTCACTTCTCACTTCCAAACACCTAATTCTGGCTACAGCAGGCATCGGCAGAATATATACTCTGGACAAAACCTGGTGATGTTTCTTAAATGACATTTCATATAAGGGAGACTGAGAAAAAGGAAAAAGGGTATTTTACACCACTAATGCAGCAATTCATATTTTTAGCCATACAAGTTTAATCATTATCTGTTTTTGCATTTACACTAGTCCTCCTGAGCTAGCTGATCAATGTTTTGTGTCAGCACATACACTATGGACATTCAAACCGTTCATTCCATCATTATTTGAGAGTGGATTGTCAGACGGTGCCAGCTATGAATGATTGTATAGCCAATGAAAGTTGTCGAGGAGACATGGTGGATTGTATACAAAAGGGAAGGCCAACAAACACTCCATTGTAATACAATTTCAAGTGTTTCAGTGGGAGAGAAGGAGGGTTCTGGGGAACAGGTGTGTGGAGAAGGGTTGAAACACGCCAGAGAACCTTAATTAGTGGTCCTGTTTCCTCCTTTTGATAAGTGCGTAATGGGTGGAGGTCGGTGACACTGGGCCCAGGATAAGAGAGAAAGAAAGGCTGAAACTCATTCAGGAGTCATGAGGCTGCCTTCTCAGAGCTAACCTGTAGATCCAGTGACCATTATCTGATTTCTGCCTCTCTACCTATATCAATGACGCGTAAAGGGCATCTGCGGAAATCAATTGCGCCACATAAACGCCCAAACTTACCAAGCAGAAATAAGTACGATGTATAAAAAAATTCTAAAATTGATCAGCCTTTGCAAACTGATATCACAGTCTTCTTTGGAGCACAAGAAAAACGCCTGCCCAGACACTCATCAGAATCACGAGATTCAGAGAAAGAAAAGCACCTGTCTGTCTGCACCTGTCTGCACCTGTCTGATATAACTGACATTACTTTAATTCATTACTAAAATTGGTAAATAATCTACAGAGAGCCTCTGGGTGGAGAGAAGTTGCCAAACATGGAAAGTGTGGAAGACAACGAGGGCATTACTCTGTCATACTCACCAGATATGACAGTCTTCGCCTCACACTCAGACTCTTCGGATACATCTTGCTCGGAGGAGGTAGCAGAGTAAGCTACAGTAGGAGAAACAACTATGGTTGATGACCTTGCTACAAAGAACCCTCTGATGGCTATGGAATGCAAGATAGATGTCCAAGCCATACTAATGGCTACTATAAAGGAGGAGTTGGTAGACAGTCAAAAGCTCTCATTCAAGCTGCTAGATATACTAATAAACCTGCACAAAAAAGTAGATATAATCATAAATGATAATGACAAGCAGGTTGGAAAAGAACGAGGAAAAGTGGACATTATAACCGGAGCATATAAAGGGCATCAAAAGCAAGGACAATTTGATAGAGATATGACACAGGAGGATATTGGGTGCATTGGTAAGGAAAAACCAGATTGGGACTTCGAGGAGGACCAAATCTCCCCACCTACGGAATTAAAGAAGGTGCTAAGCAATAAACACCAAAGGAAAAACATGCAATACCAAAATTGAAAACTCCGGCACCTCAAAAACAGCTTAGGATGTTTGAGTGCAAAGGTCTAGGACATCAGAAAAAAGAGGGTCCAGGCCTAAAGGGTCGATGGGTGCAGATGAATTAAGGAATAAGCTAATAGCACTACCAGAAGATATACCTAAAAGTGACCAGAAGTTGGATAAAATATCGCCACAAGCTCAAAAGCCAATAGAACCGGGGAAAGGAAAAATGTGCCAATTGCGCATGGCGCTGTACAAAACAGTCAGCCTTGGGCCCAAGCACAGATTGAAGATGATTACAAACTAGCAATTATTTATCCTGGTGCATTGAAAGATGGGGGTACATGGGTGATATTGGATGAAAATGCACCCACGTCACAAAGCCCATTCCTAAATCGAAAAACATTACTGTCAATCTTCAAACAAATTAAATGTCTGGATTATATACAATCTAGAGATATTCTGAAAATCGAATTGCCAGAATGGAATAGTGAGACTCATTGGGCATTGATCGAGTTTGTGTCACCTTTAGTGGTGGTCTTACTGAAAACATACTCTGAAATGCTATGGCAGGCTGGTTACACACTAATTGCTTGCCATAAAACAAAAGGCACAAAAGTGGTACAAGAGGACAACGGAAGGAATGTGCATACTACGTTAAATTTACCAACCGAAAGGGATGCATTGAGAGTGTTACAAGAACAGAACTCGCAGACAACAACCAAGGTTGTCACTTCCATGTTATGGATGCCTATGAACGCATGTAGTGGGGCTAACTGACATGTGAAAGCTACTGGAAAGCTGTTGTGGGCCTCTTTGGACACAAGAGGACATCATTAGTTTCTAACACATCCAATGGGACAGCTTTTGAAGAAGGAACTGGATATATTTTTGTTCCAAGAGACCTGGTGCACAAAAAACTTGTATATATGGATGGGTATCAAATCCTGTACAAGAAGGCCATAAAACATTATAGGGGGGGTCTGGCTATAGGGGCTAGGACACATTTAAAACTGGAACCCTGGTCAACAACAAATGACTCTCCTAATGTATTAATGGACATATTGCAACATTCCACTTCTGTGTCAGATAAACATTTTTTTAATTATTAACATCTATGACCCCCCCCCCCCCCCCGGGGCCTCCTGTACTGAATTAATACAAGCTATAACAACAGAGGCCATCACTGGTTGGATGGAAATCACTCCTTGGGGTGGTATTATCCTGGCAGGTGCTTTTAATAGAAGACTGCTGCATGCTACAAAAGGCCCCAATGTCGGGCAAAAATATAATTGGCAATAACTATTTGAATTTTTTGATTTGGAACCCATGAGAATGCAGCCTAACAAGGAGACTGAACCAATTTACACATGGTCAAATGGCATACTCACATCCTTAATCGACTGTGTGGTTATGGATAGAGTGTTGCATACAATTTCTAGCTCCATTGTAGTTACCCATAGTGGAGCTAGTGATCATGGTATGCTATGATGGACATCCTCTCAAAAGGATGGGCAGAAAGATCTGGAAAAATGTGTAAATGTCCTCCCAAATAATATGGGAAACAGATTGTGATGGGCCCAAAAAGATATAGAATGTTTAAATGAAGTCTTAAAAATAAATGAGGTAAAACTGAATCATCTGTTCACCAACACAGATTGGAACCTAGAAGAGATAATCAAAGCTATCATTCCACCTTATGTAAAAAAAAGAAAGGGGGGCATCAAATCAACCAGGAGCCAAATCTTAAACTATTTGATCCAATCATCCAGGAAAGAAAGAGAAAATATCGTAATGAAACGGCAGCTGTGAAACAAAATCTAGAGCTACCTCCAGAAATCAAAAAGAGAACTATAAAAAACATGGCCACGAAATATAGAAATTGGCAAAAAATGCATAGAGCCTCTATCAGGACGATTAACTGGATAAATCTGTTCACCTTGTTGAGACAAGACAACAAGGCCAAATTTTGGCAAAACTTTAACAGCTTTAAAAATGTATCAATGAAGATTGATTTCAATCCTATATCGGAGGAATGCTGGACAAAACATTTCCATAAGCTGTATGGCACAAAGGGCCAGGACTTGGTAAATCTAGAAGAGGATGAAAAAACAACATGTACTAGTGTCAATGCATCCTCTATATTAAAGTTAGTAGAAGATTTTTACGAAACAAACCTTGAAAGGCTAATAATAAAATCAAAAGCTTCCCGAGCGCCGGGGTCAAGCGGTATCGCAAATTTGGTCTACCAAGCTGATCCCAACCTTTGGGCTTGAATATTAGCATGTCACTTTGGGGAAATACTAAAGACTGGTCAAATCTCAGAGAGCTGGTGCAAATCAATTCTGGTCCCAATGTTTAAAAAAAGAGGACAGATATATAACAACAAACTAAAGATTGCTGGCGATGATGGACTCTTGCCAAAAACTGTTTGTGACTGTTCTCTTGGAGTCTTTGAGTGAGTACCTGGCTGAAAAACAAGAACATAATGAGCATTTTCCCAAACAGGATTCAGGAAGAGCTACAGTACTAGAACTAATATAGCAACATTGCAATTCCTGAGGGCATTATGCCCAAAAGGGGAAAATAAGTGATATTGCTGTCATGTGGACTTTTCGAGTGCCTTTGACCTGAAAAAGATTATGGTCAAAGTTGAAAACATGGAGCATCGATTCCGCTCGTCTTTATTTCATACAAAAACTATATACGAACACGTTAGTGGCAGTCTGTCTCAACCAGGAGGGGTTACTTACAGATTACATCGCTACTAAAGAGGGCTTGAAACAGGGATGTGCTTTGGGCCCTATCCTGTACGATGTTACGCTCACCTGGCTCCCACAGGGGCGTCGATCGGAACTGGACAGCTGCAGTTTCCACCCGTGTGACACGTAGTGCAGAGATGACAGACTGGACTGGCCCACCTAATCTCGTCTGCTTGACCCAAAGAAGTATTCTCCTGAAAGTGGAGAAAGGGAATTAGCCACCCGTGGATTTGAGTGATAACCCTCCCCACTGTTCTCCCTTCTAATCACCTCCGATGTCTCTTTTTATATTCTCACCTTAGGTTTTTAAATGATGAGCTCTCCATCCTGCGTACAATGCAGGGTCGCGTAGATGACCAGTTACTTCACTGGTCCGAAGGAATTGGAGAGTTCCAGAACAATATTGACTCTGAGGTTCCTGGCGAGGAGCCGTAAGTATATAGTTTGTAAGAGTTCAAAATGTCTGACTTTCACTCTTGTTCGATTCCTTGCAGCTTGCCGCTTGACCCTAGAGAAGATTGCCTGGTGCGGTTGATAAAGTTCAGGTAAGAGTCTGTATTATCCAACACTGTCCGGTAAATTACACCTGTATGTAATCTGTCTCTTTCTCCCTTATTACAGGTGCAGAGTGAGAAATTATGGCGTTTTGAGGAATAATACCTCCGGCGGTAAAATCAGGTAAGTCTATTATGGTGAAAGAGATTCCCTTGGTTTGTTCTTTCGGCGAAGATGGAGGCTGCGCCGGCCCGTGGAGATGAAGAATGCCTCCGGTGGTAAAATCAGGTAAGTCTATTGTGGTGACTAATATTGCCTTATTATTCTCTCGGCTCACCTTGCTGTTCTTTATTCCCCTTAGGTGCCGGAGTTTGGCGAAGAAAGGATGAAGACAGAGGTGGATCGTGGAGGTGCTGCGAAGACTGGTGAGTATAGCGCGGCGCTGCAGCAGGCGATGCAACGCGCATCAAATAACGTCTTTCTTCCCATTCGAAGGCGCGA
Organism: Ambystoma mexicanum; assembly: GCF_040938575.1. NCBI lineage: Eukaryota > Metazoa > Chordata > Amphibia > Caudata > Ambystomatidae > Ambystoma > Ambystoma mexicanum. The sequence continues at coordinate 735,455,066 of NC_090934.1, read as the reverse complement.
TGGATCCAGAATCAGGTGAGGAAATAAGTATTGTTCTTGTTCTAACCTTTTTCCTTCTTTCCCCCTTTTTTCTAGGAGCTCCAGACTCGAGGCGGGCGTGGCAGAAGACTGGATGCAGAATAACACGAAGTGTGAGCTGGTCTTCGGGCGTGGTTTAAATAGCCTTCAAAGTAGTCCCAGGTAAGAAGTTCCCAAGACCACACCCGAGTAAGAAAATAGTCCCTGAAATAAAATAGTCCCCCTTCAGACTTCACATTGGCTTGAATGCTGAGCAGCATGGTCTGCATGAGGTAAGTGAAAGCAAATGAGCCTGGCGCTGTGGCGCCAGGACTGACCCCTTCTATGAGCCTGGTGCCTACGGCGCCAGGACTGTACCCAGATAGCCCCTAGCTGGGGCTGCTGTGTTTTTCCCAAGTATCTGGATGCCTGGTCCCGGGACAGATGGACCTGGTCCGGATGCCCAGGGGTAGGAATCATGACAGCACTCCCCTCCAAGGCCCCTCCCAAGGTCGTTCTTCCTCTTGGCCTTTGTTTGTCTGGGAAGTCCCGATGGAATTTTTTCACCAGTCGGGGTGCATGAACGTGGTCACTAGGTTCCCAGGATCTTTCTTGTGGTCTGTAACCTTTCCAGTCAATTAAATAAAATAGTCTTGAGTTAACTATCTTAGAGTCCAGGATATTTTTAACTTCCAATTCGGGTTCCCCATCAATTAGGATAGGATCAGGTGGATTAGTTAATCTTGTCCCGGGTTGGACTGGTTTCAGGAGTGAAACATGAAAGACGGGGTGAATTTGCATGTTAGAAGGTAGTTCCAATTTAACGGCCACCGGGTTGATGATGGCCTTAATGGTGTAAGGTCCCAAATGTTTAGGGTTAAAGGTCCGAGTTCCTTTCAGGGGTATGTGTTTAGTAGCCAGCCAGACTTGATCCCCAATCTGGTATTGTGGAGCATCACTCCTATGTTGGTCAGCATTTCTTTTGTATTTCTCTTTTGCCCTTTTTAAATGCTCTGTTGCTTCCTTGAAGGCTTGTGTAATAGTAGAGTGCAAATGATTCACTGCGGGCATTTCTAGGTGTTGGGGCAAATCGAGTACAGAGGTTCGAGGGTGATGCCCATACATGGTAAAAAAGGGGCTTTGTCCAGTTCCTGAGTGTATAGAATTGTTGTATGCGTATTCAGAAATCCACAAAATATCCTTCCAATTCCCTTTGGTTTGGTGTAGCATGCAACGTAGGTATTGTTCAAGAGTCTGGTTAGTCCTCTCTGTTTGACCATCGGTCTGGGGATGGTGACTGGCAGATAACCTCACGTCGATATGCACCAGTTGGCAGCATTTTTTCCAAAATTGTGAGATGAATTGACTACCTCGGTCTGAGACCAATACGGAAGGGAATCCATGTAGTCAAACAATATTTTCAAGAAATTCCTTGGCTAAAATTGCAGCGGACGGTAATCCCTTTAAAGGAATAAAGTGGGCCATCTTGGAAAAAAGATCTACTACAACTAGAATGGTGTTAAATCCACTACATGGAGGCAGATCAGTAATGAAGTCAAGAGACAAAGTGTGTCATGGCGTAGTAACATCCAAAGGTTGTAAAAGACCAGCTGGTTTCTTCTTCTGGCTTTTGTTTTGGGCACAGATTCCACAAGATAGCACAAACGTCTTTTCGCCAGGTGGGTCACCAAAATTGCCTCTTAATTTTAGCTTCAGTTTTTGCGACCCCTGGATGTCCTTCAATCAGCGCATCATGATAGTTGGAGATGACTAATTCCTGTAGCTCCTTGTGTGGTATGAATAGACGACCTTGATAGTACGGTAGTTCATTGATAACTGAATAATCTTGGCCTTTCTTTACCCAGTCCTGTAGGGCTGCTGGATTAAAACATTGCTTGATTTTTGAATGAATGTCTTCTAGAGTTTGTAGAGTAGTTATGCCAAGGATTCTTTCTTCTGAAATTATAGGTACAGGTTCCGGGTTTGAGTATGCTTCTCCCATTCCTATTCGGGATAGGGCATCGGCCTTGCCATTTTTACAGCCTGGTCGGTAAGTGATCACAAAATTGAATTCTGCAAAGAATAATGCCCATCTAAGTTGACGTGATGATTGGGCCTTGGCTGTCTTCAAATATTGCAAATTCCTGTGATCAATGATTACAGTGATGGTATGCCTGGCGCCGAGAAGATAATGCTGCCAAGCCTGGAAAGCAGATTTGATGGCCAATAACTCTTTATCGGTAACCGCATAGTTTAATTCAGGTGCCGAGAAATTTCTTGACCAGAACGCTACTGGATGAAGTTGGCCGGTTTCCCGGATCCTTCTGAGACAGGACAGCTCCCATGGCTAAACTGGATGCATCCGTTTCAACTACGTATGGAAGCTCGGGCGAGGATGCTTTAAAACAGGTGCAGACGTGAATTTCAGTTTTAGATTTTGGAAGGCTTTTTCAGCTTCTTCAGTCCACAAGAAGCGCTTGTTCTTTTTCAAAAGTGCTGTGATGGGATGTACAATATGAGAGAATTCAGGGATAAATCTCCGGTAGAAATTAGCGAAGCCAAGCATGCTTTGAACTCCTTTAACTGAACTGGGTGTTGCCCATTTGAGAATTGCATCCACTTTTCGAGAGTCCATTCGAACTCCTTTTGGGGTCAGGATAAATCCTAGAAATTCAACTTCTGTGGAATGAAAGACACATTTTCCAACTTTGCATACAACTTGTGTTGGTGTAATTTTTCAAGGACTGCTCAAACGTGCTTAACACGTTCTGATCTTGAGGAGGAGTACACTAGAATGTCGTCTATGTAAGCAGCAACACAGATGTCAATGAGTTTGCGAAAAACATCATTCATAAAATACTGGAAGGCTGCCAGTGCGTTGCACAACCCGAAAGGCATCACCTGATATTCGAACAATCCGTACTTGGTGCGAAAGGCAGTCTTCCATTCATCGCCTTTCTTCACGCGTACCAGATGATATGCCCCTCGGAGATCTAACTTAGTATAGATACAAGCATCCTTAACTTGGTCCAGTAATTCGGGGATCAAAGGCAAAGGGTATCGGTTTTTTACCATAATTTAGTTTAATGCGCGGTAATCTATACATGTTCTAAGGTCACCTTCCTTTTCAGGTACGAAGAACAGAGCTGAGGATGCAGGAGACTTGGATGGGCGAATGAAGCCATTAGCAAGGTATTGATCCAGGTATTGTCGTAGGTGTAGGTTTTCAGGCTCTGTAAGGGCGTAGATCCTGCTGCATGGGGGTTGTGCACCGGGTACAAGATCGATCTGACAATCGTAAGATCTGTGAGGTGGTAAAGTGTTTGCCGTTTCTTTCTGAAAAACATCCAGATCTTCTTGATATTCCTAAAATAACTGAACAGGTGGGTTAGTGACTGTGGCCAGGCCCTTGTTCAAGGTTTTTTTTTGGTAACAGGTGTGTGTACAATCTGGGAAGGTCATTCTCTTCTCTCGCCATTCTATACAAGGATTATGTGTTTCCAACCATGGCATTCCCAGAATTATTTGGAATTGTGGAGCCTTTATTAAGTCAAACACAATGCTTTCTCGATGCCCATCTTGACCCAACAGTGTCATCTCTGTAGTGGAATGAGTTACTGGCCCAGAGGCAATTTCAGTTCCATCGACGGTAGTGATGACATCTGTAGTGGTTCTTTTGCAAAGAGATAGGTTCATCCTTGAAGCCAGTTCTTGATCCATATAGTTTCCTATGGCCCAGCTATCTATGTACGCTCTTACTGCGTGCATACGTGATGGCTGCCTAGGATCAATGAGGACCATTGGCACGATTAGGTGCGAGGTCTGAATGTCCTTCTTTAAGCTCGGCAAGCGGAACCTCTACGCATTGTCAGGAGTGGTCGTTTCCCGGATCAGACTCTGTTTGACTCTTGTCCTCAGCTCCTACCACCTTTTTGGGTGGTTTTACCGGGCAATCCCGTAGAAAATGTCCTGAGGTTCCACAGTACAGACACAAGTGCAACTGTCGTCTCTTTTCTATTTCCTTCTGAGTTAAAGGTCCCCTAACCCCCCGATCTGCATGGGTTCCGGTGCATCCGTTCCTTTGGGGGTAACATTGGGTTTAACCAACACTCGATTCTCGAACTTAGTTCGATTCGCCTTTCTATTCTGAAGTCGGTGATCTATCTGGACCACTAAGTCTATACATTCAGCACAATCCTGAGGTGAGTTCACAACTTGAACCAAAACATCTTTGAGTTCTCCTCGCAGTCCACGATGGAATAATGTAATTCGCTTTACTTCAGGCCATCCTGTTTCCACCACCAACCTATTGAAAGTAGCGATATAGGTTAGTAGATCCTGGTTACCCTGTCGTAGGGACAAAAGTTTGTTATCCAGGGCCTGTCCCTGTGAATGTCGGGCGAATAGTCTTTCCATGCTCAATTGAAAACCCTGAAAGCCACGAAGAAGAGGGTTGTCCTGGTTGACTAGAGGAATCGACCAATCGGCTGCGCTACCACTGAGATATGATAGTACGAAGGCTACTTTGGCTTGATCATTTGGAAAGGCTCCAGGTCTGCATAAAAAGTGCAGGCAGCATTGATTCATAAACACGGCGAACATTTTGGGGTCCCCAGCAAAGCGTTCGGGCAGAGCTAAAGGAATAGTTCCTGGTAGGATTACTTGCACAGGGTTGCTTGATGAAACAGGAGTTGGGTTTGCCCCTAGTCCAGGCAGGGGTGTTTGTCCAGCCTGGCTTTGCAGCAATTGCCAAGCAAGGTCATCAGTTCTCTCCTTTGACAAAATCAGTTCTCTCCTGAGCGCATTAGTTTCTTGGCGGGCAGAATGTACTTCAGCCCTTAGTTCCCCTAGTAATTGGGCCAGTTGGTCAGTTTCTGAGGTCTCCATAACGCCCGGGTGGGATTTTGTGGGTAGGCTTCGCGTTCTGTTACGCTCACCTGGCTCCCACAGGGGCGTCGATCGGAACTGGACAGCTGCGGTTTCCACCCACGTGACGCGTAGTGCAGAGATGACAGACTGGACTGGCCCACCTAATCTCGTCTGCTTGACCCGAAGAAGTATTCTCCTGAAAGTGAAGGAAGGGAATTAGCCACCTGTGGATTTGAGTTATAACCCCCCCCCCCCACTGTTCTCCCTTCTAATCACCTCCGATGTCTATTTTTATATTCTCACCTTAGGTTTTTAAAGGATGAGCTCTCCATCCTGCGTAGAATGCAGCGGCGCGTAGATAACCAGTTACTTCACTGGTCCGAAGGAATTGGAGAGTTCCAGAACAATATTCACTCTGAGGTTCGTGGCGAGGAGCCGTAAGTATATAGTTCGTAAGAGTTCAAAATGTCTGACTTTCACTCTTGTCCGATTCCTTGCAGCTTGCAGCTTGACCCTAGAGAAGATTGCCTCGTGCGGCTGGTAAACTTCAGGTAAGAGTCTGTATTATCCAACACTGTCCGGTAAATGACACCTGTAAGTAATCTGTTGCTTTCTCCCTTATTACAGGTGCAGAGTGAGAAATTATGGTGTTTTGAGGAATAATACCTCCGATGGTAAATATGGTGAAAGAGATTATCTTGGTTTGTTCTTTCGGCTCACCTGGCTGTCCTTTTGTTCCCCTTAGGTGCCGGAGTTCGGCGAAGATGAATGGAGGCTGCGCCGGCCCGTGGAGATGAAAAATGCCTCCGGCGGTAAAATCAGGTAAGTCTATTGTGGTGACTAATATTGCCTTATTATTCTCTCGGCTCACCTTGCTGTTCTTTATTCCCCTTAGGTGCCGGAGTTTGGCGAAGAAAGGATGAAGACAGAGGTGGATCATGGAGGTGCTGCAAAGACTGGTGAGTATAGCGCGGCGCTGCAGCAGGCGATGCGACGCGCATCAAATAACGTCTTTCTTCCTATTCGAAGGCGCGATGGATCCAGAATCAGGTGAGGAAATAAGTATTGTTCTTGTTCTAACCTTTTTCCTTCTTTCCCCCTTTTTTCTAGGAGCTCCAGACTCGAGGCGGGCATGGCAGAAGACTGGATGCTGGCTTGCAGGCACGATGAGCGTTACGCTGCAGGATGCAGAATAACACGAAGTGTGAGCTGCTCTTCGGGCGTGGTTTAAATAGCCTTCAAAGTAGTCCCAGGTAAGAAGTTCCCAAGACCACACTCGAGTAAGAAAATGGTCATTGAAATAAAGTAGTCCCCCTTCAGACTTCACATTGGCTTGAATGCTGAGCAGCATGGTCTGCATGAGGTAAGTGAAAGCAAATGAGCCCTTCTATGAGCCTGGTGCCTACGGCGCCAGGACTGTACCCAGATAGCCCTTAGACGGGGCTGCTGGGTTTTTCCCAAGTATCTGGATGCCTGCTCCCGGGACAGATGGACCTGGTCCGGATGCACGCGGGTAGGAATCATGACATACGATCTCTACACTGCAAACATGGACCACGCATTAATGGTTATTAAAAACTTTCCACCAACTTTAAATGGCATGAATATTGTCATTATGGCCTATGTGGACGACATAATAATTTTAGATCAAGCCCAGATTGGTCTTCAGCGCTCCCTAAACGCCCTTGATATCTATGCTAAAGAGAACTTCATGATTATAAACAAAACAAAGACAAGAACAATGTGTTTGACAGATTCCAACAGAAAGATACAAAAAAAACACACTGGTTCTCTGATGGCGTAAGACTGGAAATTACCTTGGAAGTGCTTTATCTGGGTTTCACAATATGGGCAAGTGCATCAGCTTCGCAGTATAAAGATCATATTGTAACCAGGATATGGAGGAGGTGGTTGGCAATAAAATCTTATGTGGATCACAGGATTGGAAGCAATATAGAGTGTTTTATCCAGATATATAAATCTACTATTGGTCCAGCAATTTTATATGCATTAGAGACCCTGACACAAAAGGAGGTTGGGTGGCTCCAGAAATTGGAAGGAAAATTACTATGGTCCATAATGAATATGCCCAGAGGGGTACCGGTTGAAGCATTTCACCTGGAGTATGGATTACAGCCTTTGCTTACAAACTGGTCTGTCAGAAAAACTCTCCGGTACCTAAAAATTGATAAATGGGCGAAGGGCAGCTAAGTGCAGTCTCTGGCAGTCCCTCGTGTGGTTTTGTGCAGGATTTATTGACTTTCAAGGATTGCTGCCTGTTTGATCGTCCCGCACGTTTGGAAATACTTGGACACTCATAATTGCAGCGTTTCGGGGAACCAGCAAAATACAGTAAAAAAAGGCACTCTGCTGCTTTAAGGGAGTCAGTGTTGAGCAGGCGCTCTACCGCCCCACCGAACCTCGACTGCTCTTAACCCTGCAGCCTTCACAAAGCGACGCTAAGTGCAGTCGCTGGCAGTCCCTCATGTGGTTTTGTGTGGGATTTATTGATGTTCAAGGATTGCTGCCTGTTTGATCGTCCCGCAAGTTTGGAAATACTTGGACACTCATAATTGCAGCGTGTCGGGGAACCAGCAAAATACCGCAAAAAAAGGCACTCTGCTGCTTTAAGGGAGTCAGTGTTGAGCGAGCGCTCCTCCTCCCCACCGAACCTCGACTGCTCTTAACCCAGCAGCCTTCGCAAAGTGCGGCTAAGTGCAGTCTCTGGCAGTCTACGGCAACGAGGCACAGAGGCTGGAAGGTAAACATCCTCAAATTTTACTAAAGTTCAATTGTACACACGACCACAACCTTGCTGCGGGACCTTAGGTTTTGGACTCATAGCCCTGTTCAAATCCATTTCTTTGATTTAGGCTGTCGGAGAAATCTCGAGTTGTATCCACCTCATAGGTGCCATAGCCACAGCCCTTAACAGCCTATACCACTTCGTTTGAAATGGACGATAGTATAGCTTTGTCGGATCCTAACACAACGGAGCTACATGACAGGCTAGCCTGCGAACTATATCCTAATGTGGACATCACTCGTAAAACTATGTCTCATGATAATATTCAGCAACAGAAAGAGGGAACGACCGGGGGGGGGCTGGAGGGGCGAGTACCGTGCAACGGGGGGAGGACCCGCTGATCCCCACGGTGCCCCCCATGGGAACTTACAATAACGCTGGAGTGGTGTGTGTGGAGGCTTTGGGTGTTAGCAAGGAAACGACTTTGAAGGAGCCTCAAATGGAATCAATTTGTGTAGCTCCTCCAACGATGCCCCATATGAGTTCCCTTTCTCCTTTCAGGAAAGAGTTAAACTTGGCCCAAAGGAATCTGACGGCTAAAACGAGGACACAAAATCCACTCAGTGCCGATCTTTTTGTTTTTGGCATAGAGAATTGGAAAAATGCCACTCAATTCCAAAATCAAAGGAATAATCAGGGCTGGAAACCCTTCGGTATCACCCCAGGGGTTGGACTAAACAATCTAGATGTACACACGGAAAACCAGCCCAAAAGGGGGAATTTCGGGCCAGAGGCTTCAGACTCACTTTTGTCTCACATGACTTTGGATTTAACAGACAATCAGTGGCCAACGCTCCAGGTCCTGGAAAAAAATGGCGAGCCAGTGTTCCACGAGGGGGGCTTCACTCAAAATCAGACAACAATCGACATGTGGGCCATCCCCCTAGGTTCCATAAAGGGGTCCTCCCGCAGCAGGCTCCTTTCCCTAGCAAACGCTTTAGAAGGCAACCTTCTCCTACAGATGAAGATCTCTTGACGGTTCTGGCCACTACTCAGGTGGAGGAAGAGCCTAAAAAGGACCCCCATATTGACTCGAAACTGATAACTGCATTTGCGCTTGTAAAGAGTCCCAAAATGAACAACTTCGGGACCACACGACTACCATCTCTATGCTATACTCTAAAATGATTTTTGTAGAGGGGTTCATTTCTGCACTTCAAACCAATTTGGACACAATCGCAGATCATACAGCTCAAATTCTGAAGAGCATTATTGAACCAATTATCAAGGAAAAAGAAAAGAGAAGATCAGGGAGGTTCAGTTCACAAATAGTGGGAGCGGGTGGCTCCCTTTCAGGTCTGGTGAGCCGAAAGAAACATCTACTCCCAGGGATGTCCCCCCTGTTAGGGGCCTAGAGGAAAAGCTCCCTTCTTTAAATCAAATGGACAAATCATCAAGCAACGACCATATTACCTTCGTAGCAAGTTGTACGAAGAAGTTGGGCTGCTCTTCAAAAGACAAAAGCTTATCGGCGATTGCCGTGGACATTAATTTGCCTCCTGCTCCAGTTAAACCATCAGGAGAATGTGCTCCGAAAAAGAATGTTAAACTGTACAACTTGTTTAAAAAACCACTGACCGGCCAAGTTCCATCTGATGCTGAAAAATTTGTGGCAAACAAAAATGGAACTAGGAACTATGAAAAACCCAAAGCCTTGTCGAAAAAACAGATGGGCTGCGCCAACACGAATCAGCGGAAAGGCCTTACTCGTGCCACAGCCACAACAAGATCAACACTACCCAGAAATCTCATTCTCCCAGATAAACCGTTAATCTTTGAGAGATGTATAAAGAAACCAGGTGTAGTGTCAACAAAATCGACAAAGGTGACGATAGAAGTGAGTGATGAAGACTCATTTAATGAGAGGGCGAGCAATAGTGTGGAAAACTCCCTCATGGACTTATCCTTCTACACCGAAACAAACGATTCCTGGGGGGGCGGAGGTGGGGTTCGTTTCGCCAGAACCTGAAAGTAGTATTGAGAAAGATGACCTGCCTGAAACTGTCAAGCTTAAAGGAGACGACCGAAAGCCCAAAGGGACTGACCAAAAGTCCAAAGACTGCGGGGGCAATTCAGTTGCAAACACCAATCTACCACCAGCAAACCTGAAATTTTCGGGTAGTGACTCAATAAAGAAATTCATTTGGAAGTCCAAAGAAAACTTGGCGCACACCTCGGAACTGGACAAGGCGGCAATTGAAAGTACCAGACCCCTGGGTTTTAGGACTCTGGAAAGTAAGAGAATCTTATTGGCACTCAAGTTTACAGAACATGAAAAAAATAATAGAGCTTAAAAAGATCCTCAAAACGATTCTAGAAGATCAGTATCTTGGGTCGATAAAATACCTACTGAGCCAAGTTCTGGGACTAAAATTCAAAATGAAGAAAATGGGTCCGAGACAAAGGCTGCCAAGGGAAAATTTAGATTACTATTGGAGAGAACACTGAGCTACGAAGACAACCTTACCATGAATCGTGCAAACGTTATGAGACTCCTCCACTCAGTTGATTCTCTTGTCCAATTAAAATCAAAGGATATTGATCTGATTGAATTCCACAATGAACAGCGCCATGATAGCGTTGTACTTCACTTGGGGAAGCGGAACACAAAATGTCTACTCATAAAAGAGGGCTTTAAACTCAATCTTCGGGGTTTCTCGCTAAAGGAGCTGGACGAGGACCAATATTTTCCGTCGGAAGGCACCAAGGTTGGCGACCACCCTGTAAAAAAATCTCAAATGCTGAAATCACGGGCTGATCTTGGTCCTGAAGTGCCTGTAGTAAAAAGGGGCAAGGATGAAATACAGGTTGATGTCCGAGGGGGAAGGACGTGTACCTTCTCGAAATAATCTGAGGAGAATTCCGTGGGCTGCTCTGAGGATTGGAGTTGGCTGGCGGGATTTCTAGCAGTAAAATCATAATGTCAGGAGGAACCCCCTAGTGTTTAGCCAACTACTTCGCCTAAAGGGAAAAAATTCATGAGCTGGAATACAAGGGGGTTCTCTCATTTGTTTGGAAATCTAGCCCTGGACTTGTCTAAATATGATCTATTCTGCCTACAGGAAACATGGCTACGGGACCTACCACTCCTAGATGGGTTCGAACTTCATATAAATCCAGCCCTAAAGGGCTTCAAAGGAAGACCCAGGCATTAAACGATTGTGTGGCCTAACGGTGCTCTCTTCTGTAAATCAAAACCCATGGATCCAATTAACAACAGTGAAATCATCTACCAACGCTTTGGATGACTCATTGGAATGGAGGCTCCTTATTTGTAACATCTATTGGAGCCCGATTGAAAGACACAATGATAACTTCAAATAAGTACTCCTAAAAGCAATTGATGATGCAAGGAATTTGTGTCCAAATCTGGAGGTCCTGCTGTGTGGGGACCCCAACATGGAATGTTTTGATAAAAAGGGTAGCAAAATTGATGTTTTGCCCTTGTTCTGTACGAAGAACATGATAAGGGGAATGGACTTTGAAAAAGAGCTCTTAAGAAGAAACATCTTCATGGTAAACGGCAGTCTGTGGGGTGAAATACCGGCTGCTAAGACTTGGAAGCGTTTGAACCAAGACAGTACGCTGGACTATATCTTTGTTACAGAAGGCTTGATGGGGAAATTAAAATCCATGGTAGTGGTCCCCATGGTCCAGAGTGATCACAATATTCTTGAACTTGTAAGTGAGGACTGGGATAGAAATGTCAATACGCCAGACCAACATCTATTGGACCACCACCTTGAACTGGGTCCAGGTGGCAACAGATTGCGAATAAAGAGAAAAGACATGGGTTTACTACTGGACTCTCTAATGAGTTTAAAATCAGATGAACACGAACCAAGTGTTAATATCATTTAATACACAGACGTACTTATGGCTTCCGTACAAAGTAGTCAGAAAAGGGGTGTTTTTCTACCTACAGGCATGTCTACGATGAACAAATAGCAGCCCAAAAAAAGGTTGTTGCGAGGGCAAGGAGGCGTTTTAAAAAATCAAATACGCCTGGCAACTTAGCCCTGTTAAAAAAAACAGAAACAGCTACAAGAATTGCCTCATTCAACATAAACACTCAATACTACATCAAGACAGTGAGAAGATGCTAAAACTAGTTACAAGCAAAGACATCTCTGGCATCTGGAAATTAATCAATGACACCTGTATCCCCGCTGATTTGAAAATTGTAAACCCAGTCTCAACTTTGGTTTTGGAGGAACATTTCCAGAAACTCTATTCTGTGAGGAGAGATTCTGCTGTACAAAAAAACCCTATTTCGAATGAACCTTGGGATCTAAAATTTGAGAAACAGGATATACTTGATCTTATTAACAACTCTAATTCTTCTAGGGCAGCACGGCCTGATGGTCTTACCAATGACATTCTCAAGAGAGATCCGGAGAAATTGGGACTATTCATGACAAATCTGTTCAACGTCATAAAGAGAGTTAAGAGGATACCTCACTCTTGGACCAGGTCAATAATTGTGCCCATTTTCAAGAGGGGCGATAGGTCTGATCCAGGTAGTTACAGACCTATCGCCCTCTTGGATGTTGTGGGAAAGATATTCCCCACAATAGTTTTGAGACACCTGAACGACTGGAGCTGGTTGTCACACCATCAAGATCCTTGGCAGTCGGGGTTCCACAAGGGTATCGGAACGGCCTTGAATGTCCTAATCATTAACACACTAAAATGTATGGTCAAGGAAAAAAAGTATAAAACCATCTACATTGCGTCCATTGACCTTGAACAGGCATTCGACTCGGTTGACCGAAGACTACTGTGGATCAAACTGAGAAAATGGGGCTGTCCAAACGACCTGAGAGAGCCCTTGGAGGCATTGCACAGTGGAACAACTCTCAGAATCAAACTGGACAGAAATGGAACCCTTTTGAACAATATTGTCTAACAAAACGGGCTGAAACAGGGGTGCCAATTGGCACCTGCAGTATTCTGCCTATTCATATCTGACATGTATGAAGTCTTCGGAGCAATAAGAAGTTTCCCACCGAAGATTGCGGGGACTTCGGTGGGTAGGTTGCTGTTTGCAGACGATCTTCTATTGCTGGACCAGACTGCGATAGGTCTTCAGTGACAGCTAAAAGCACTGGAATCTTATGTTCAGGAAAACGGTCTTAGAATCAATCCTAAAAAATCGAAAATCCTGGCCCTAGGAACTAAAAACAATGTCAAGAAATGTAGGTGGTTCTTAACTGGGGAAGCTGTCCCTGTGGTCTCGTCCATGGTTTACCTTGGGATCTCATTAAATAACAGCATTAATGATGGACCAGGCGTTGCGAGGCTAAGAAGCAAGGTCAAGAACTTGGCATCACAAGCACTTCTAATCAATCAAAGCTACTGTTCATTTTCATGTCGACCGTTAATTGATTTCTACAAACTAAAAGTATCACCAATCGTGACCTACGCTGCCGAGGCAAATTTCTTTCTGGCCCCAGAAGGTTGGCGTTTACTTGAAGGCTTATTCTGGAAAAGGGTATTGAGGCTTCCATTATCTCTTCCTATTGAATGTGTGAGGATAGAACTGGGGCTAACCTCACTCTATACTGCCATGGTCTGGAAGTCTTTGACCCTATACAGCAAATGCCTTTCTCCTCCGGAAAGAAGTGGATTTTTGCTTATTAACGAAGCACTGTCCAGTAAACAGGTTACAGTTCTCAATTCATGGCAGAAAACCTGTAAGTGTATTTTGGACAACATCGTTCAAACAGAAAACCTATTAGTGGAAAACCCAAACAAGGTGAAGAAAAAACTCCTCGACTGGGATTGGATCTCGACCCAGGAAAAGCTCAGATCATACAAGTCTTTATCCTTGGGCCGGGATGAGACTATAGTAGAGGCACAGTGCTTCCATACTTAGATAAATTCCCTTCTCACCAAGAAAGGCAACAATTCTTGAGATTCCGTTTGAACCTCTACCCCACAAGAGAAGTTACAGGAAGATGAATCAAAAACAGGGAAGATCGGATATTGTCCTGTCGCTGTTGTGGTCAGGAGATTGAAACCTTATACCATTTGATAATGAGTTGTACTTCATTAACAGTTCTTAGAGAAAAATGTCTGGGAAAACACTTCGAGAATTTTAAACTTATACTTCCTCTTGAGAGGTGGTCTATCTTAAGATGGGGAGGAAAAGTATCTCTGACTTTGGCACTGATCAACTTTGTGAGAGACATTTTTCTAATTGTGGACACTTAGTTCCCTTCTGGGTTTAGGAATTCAATCTTGTGTATTAAGGTACAGTGCCAGTGTTCTTAAACATTTTTTTTCTTGCATTTTATGGTTTTATATTTCCTCCCTATAGAGTTAATTTATCTTTGATTTCGTTTGTCTTTCTGTATTGTGCATTTAAAGTTTTCTTGGAAACTAACTGATGCAATAAAAATTAAAAAAAAGATAAATGGGTTGCAGGAACAAATCAGCTCTTACAGCTACTGGGGAAAGGGGAAAAGGTCAGTAGCTCCAATTTTTACATGAAGGAGTTGAGCAGTGTCACTGAATGTTTCCTGAGCACTTTGGGTCTTGATTTGGATACAATATGGGGACGTCCGGATAATGTATCTGTCATTAAAAAGAAAGCACAGGAAAGGGATAAGATAGTGGACATTGACTATTTGAGTAAGCTTCCCAGATAAAGAGAGTATTCTCATCAAAGCTTCAAGATTGGTAAACCCAAATGTTATTTAACAAAATGGTCAAATCCATCACTCTGGAGGTTTACGGTGCAATTAAGATTTAACATCCTGTGCTCAAAAGAATACATGAATAACTGGAATTGAGCAGTCCAAGAGATGCAAGATGTAATGTGTAGACATTGCCTTATACAAGTCGAAACAAGTAGACATTTATTGACTTCATTTATTGCACCGAAACCCCTGTATGTCAAAGGCTATGGGGGTATTGGATCCTCTATAGAGTTTGTATGCAGTGATCCATTTTTGTCAGATCTGATAGAGGCGGATTCAGTAGTTTATAATGCTGTTGCCTACTACATATGGCATATGGTGACTGAATAGATGATCAATTGATATTGTTCATCATAGGGTATGGTAAAAGGCATAGCATGTACAAATTAGAAAATGAATTATGAATGTCAAATGTCTGTATTTGAGTATTTTATATTTTGTTTGATTTTAAGGAGGATGAGAAAACATTTATAAATGTTTCCTTTTTAATTAGTTCTTATTGTTTTGTTTTCTTTTATATGCAAATGTTTGTTCGTCATTGAATATAAACTAAATGCATAAATAAAAATAAAAAGTAAATACAGTTTCAAATAGAAAGATGGAAAACAAACAGAGAAAAACATATGCACATAAAATGCACTATTTGTCAAGCCCAACACCATGCCAGTCTCTGCCAACTCGAAATGGTCACACAGTGGTCACATCTTTACATACTGCCCACCCTGGGCCATTTTCTCAATCTTGCTTATAGGCCCTTTGTATAAAATCTGCCTGATTCTCACTATGTAGTTTCTATCGTGTGTGTCTAAAAACTCAGGTAGACAAATTTTCTGCTTCGGTGTAACATTGCCTCAGAGAAATTGTGCCATTATCTCCATAGAATTCCTCCACTGCTCTTTCTACCACAAAACGTTGCCCTCGTTATTTCTTAGGCCCTCACCTACATAACATTTTACAGTTGGTTCCACAATGGCCTTCAAGAGGAAACACTGGCCATATTCCAAAAAGTGCAGAACTATGCCATTTGTAATATGCTGGGTCGAAACGTTCCTAGGCAGTGCTACATACACATCCCTAAGGATCAATGCTTATTCCTATAGGCATTATTTCTTTGCCACTCTTCTTGGCATCAGACTATGAAGCAATGCTCAGGTAACTCAACTCTCCAGATCGGTGGGGGTGGGGGGGTACATTAAACAATTGCTTACTATCATTGTAACGATATGTCATCCCTCACTGTCAGTTAACAAGCACCACCTACCTTTCAAAGAAACAGTTTTGAGGCAGTCATCTGGCTGCAGGAGTGCAAGACAAAACGAAGGAAAATCAAATGAAAAATAACTTCTGAATTGGGGGTAGGGAGCGATCAACAGTCTGGACACTATAATCATAACCAGTGCAGAATAATGCTCAGCCATATTTAAATTCCAAAATGATTCAGTAGAAGTTGTGATGATTCCTCAGGTGTCATCGCTCTTGAGGGAGAGCCCCTTTCCATGAGGCCAGGGAGGTGAGGCTGCTACCCGATAGTTCCCCTGTGGGCGGTGCAATGCTGGAGGATTGCATGGACAGGGACTCCTCTCCTCAGGAAATGGATGAACACCTGGGTAGAATTAGGCACAGTATCCCTAACCTAAAGTTTCCAAAACCTTTTTCCATCTTTTAGCCAACCTTCACTTGCTTGCACTTCCATTTGCTATTGTGATATTATACCATTTGCTGACTCCAGTGCTGAGATGAAGGAGAATACCAGGAAGGCCGGTACTGACATCAAGGGGGTGCACAAATGCAGGAAGAGCACTTCCTTGAACTCAGAGGAGCCTTCTAGCCTTCCAGGAAGAAACATACCTGTATGGGCGGGGCTACAACGTTCATGGAAGATATTTGGCGCGGGAGATTCAAAGGGCTGGAGACCAGGACACCGTCGGCAGGGGAGACACGTCTCCAGCAGGTCTGACACAAAGCCCTACAAGAAGCTGGCGAGGCAGTAGCACAGCCTCCAGGAGGAGGTGGGCTGTGCAGTCCATAACAGGTGCTGGAACTGCAAGTAGCCAAAGGCTGCTGAGCCCCAGCAGTGACCCAAAAACCATCAGAAGCTGCCAAAGAGTGAGACAAGTACAGTGCCAGGAGAGTCCGGATCCTGGTGAGAAGAGTACTGAAGGTACAGGAGAGAGTCTGCTGATCAGTGGGAGCATGGGAGGGTCCTGGAAACCGAGAAATTACTATTGGGGAAACGGGGGCAGGCATCAGTCCCCTAATTTGAAATTTGCATGAGAGGAAATCTTCCCTGTGTCAGTAATAGTATCAAAATCACTGACCACTGGAGAAGGGACAAGGACCCCAATGTGAGAGAGTGTCACTTTAACATTTGAGATGTCTTCCACGTGTTGGTGGTAGCCCCAGGGCGACTAACTGTCAGAAAACGATTGAGGGCACCAAAGATAGAGAGCCAGATAAAGATACGAACCATCTTGGTAGAGTAGTGAACCAAGTGGGCCAATTCAAAGAAGAGGCGAAAGAGAAACCAGGGTCTGGGACCCACAACCAGAAAGAGATACGAGTCATCTTCCTCGTGGCAGTGCTTGGCTGGGAAGTGAACCAAGTGGGCCAAGTAAAAGAAGAGGTGAAACCAGAATTGGATGTAGAAGGTGTGAAGCCTGATGGAAAGAAGGCCAGGGGAAGGGAGTCATTCATTGCCCCTGGTTGTGAACTGAGAGCAAGATACCAGGAGAAGCGATTCATTCTCCTGGTAGCTGGAAATGGCTGTAAAGTCTAAGAAGACCTGGGGCAGGAAGTCATTCCTCCAGGCTGTTTGAAAGAGCAGATAACTCAGATTGGTAGGAAGGTCAAAAATGGGCCTGTGGAAGGGAGTGATTTCCCCAGGCTAGATGAAAACATATGGCAAAACAGAAAGGTGATGGCTGGAAGGTTTTGAATTAATCATAACCACGGGCAAAGCTCTGGGCAACCCTCCAGACCATCGTTTTTCAGCCTGCCAAGCCATTACAGAAGGGGAAAAAACATGAAAATCAGGCTTGGTCCTACCCCAAAAGGGGCAGTCCAGCCCGAACTGCTAGGTCACATCCCTTCCGCACGAGACCACAAGCATCCCCAGACATGTTTCCGCCTTGTTGGGCGTCATCAGTGAGGAGTAGCTTGGGTCTCTAGGCCCGGCAGACTCGGGACCCACGTCAGGGCATACCAGTCCCACTCGGGGTGACTTTGGCAAAACAGAAAGGTGATGGCTGGAAGGTTTTGAATTAATCATAACCACGGGCAAAGTTCTGGGCAACCCTCCAGACCATCGTTTTTCTGCCTGCCAAGCCATTACAGAAGGGGAAAAACCATATGCAAATCAGGCTTGGTCCTACCCCAAAAGGGGCAGTCCAGCCCGAACTGCTAGGTCACATCCCTTCTGCACGAGACCACAAGCATCCCCAGACATGTTTCAGCCTTGTTGGGTGTCATCAGTGAGGAGTAGCTTGGGTCTCTAGGCCCGGCAGACTAGGGACCCATGTCTGGGCATACCCGTCCCACTCAGGGTGACTTTGGCAAAACAGAAATGTGATGGCTGGAAGGTTTTGAATTGATCATAACCACGGGCAAAGCTCTGGGCAACCCTCCAGACCATCGTTTTTCAGCCTGCCAAGCCATTACAGAAGGGGAAAAACAATATGCAAATCTGGCTTGGACCTACCCCAAAAGGGGCAGTCAAGCCCAAACTGCTAGGTCACATCCCTTCTGCACGAGACCACAAGCATCCCCAGACATGTTTCCACCTTGTTGGGCGTCATCAGTGAGGAGTAGCTTGGGTCTCTAGGCCTGACAGACTCGGGACCCACGTCAGGGCATACCCGTCCCACTCGGGGTGACTTTGGCAAAACAGAAAGGTGATGGCTGGAAGGTTTTGAATTAATCATAACCACGGGCAAAGTTCTGGGCAACCCTCCAGACCATCGTTTTTCTGCCTGCCAAGCCTTTACAGAAGGGGAAAAACCATATGCATATTAGGCTTGGTCCTACCCCAAAAAGGGCAGTCCAGCCCGAACTGCTAGGTCACATCCCTTCTGCACGAGACCACAAGCATCCCTAGACATGTTTCAGACTTGTTGGGCGTCATCAGTGAGGAGTAGCTTGGGTCTCTAGGCCCGGCAGACTAGAAACCCATGTCTGGGCATACCCGTCCCACTCGGGGTGACTTTTGCAAAACAGAAAGGTGATGGCTGGAAGGTTTTGAATTAATCATAACCACGGGCAAAGCTCTGGGCTACCCTCCAGACCATTGTTTTTCTGCCTGCCAAGCCATTACAGAAGGGGAAAAAACATATGAAAATCAGGCTTGGTCCTACCCCAAAAGGGGCAGTCCAGCCTGAACTGCTAGGTCAAATCCCTTCTGCACAAGACCACAAGAATCCCCAGACATGTTTCAGCCTTGTTTGGCGTCATCAGTGAGGAGCAGCTTGGGTCTCTAGGCCCGGCAGACTCGGGACCCACGTCTGGGCATACCAGTCCCACTCAGGGTAACTTTGGCAAAACAGAAAGGTGATGGCTGGACGGTTTTGAATTAATCATAACCACGGGCAAAGCTCTGGGCAACCCTCCAGACCATCGTTTTTCAGCTTGCCAAGCCATTACAGAAGGGGAAAAACCATATGCAAATCGGGCTTGGTCCTACCCCAAAAGGGGCAGTCCAGCCCCAACTGCTAGGTCACATCCCTTCTGCACGAGACCACAAGCATCCCCAGACATGTTTCAGCCTTGTTGGGCATCATCAGTGAGGAGTAGCTTGGGTCTCTAGACCCGGCAGACTTGGGACCCACGTCTGGGCATACCCGTCCCACTCGGGGTGACTTTGGCAAAACAGAAAGGTGATGGCTGGAAGGTTTTGAATTAATTCCCCTTCTGTAATGGCTTGGCATGCGAAGAACAGTGGCCTGGAGGGTTGCCCAGAGCATTGCCAGTGGTTAAGATTCATTCTAAACTTTCCAGACATCACCTCTTTGTTTTTGCTAGATGAAAACATATGTCAGCAAAAGGGAGTCATTTTCCTGGCCCTCCAAGAGGAAGTACCAGAGTGTTTGGGACTCTACTATCAGGGGAAGGGAGTCAGTCCCCCGGGTAACACATGAGAAGTATTGTTTAGAACATTCCTAGCAGGAGAAGGGAGCTATTCCCCCTGACAACTTGTGAGATACAAAACAGTTTTTGAACTGAATAGAACTGTTACAACAAACCAGGAACTTGATCCCAGGAGAAGGGAGTCATTGGGCCTCATTTCGAGGTTGGCGGTCCGTTAATAACGGAGCCGGTAAGGCAATACCGGCATCCATCACCGGGCCGTAGTATTACGACCCTTGACGCAGGTCCTACTGGCATCGACAAGGACCTGCTGTGGCTGTGCATCACCGTACCGGCATGAGCGCGCGCGGGTGCCGTGCCCGTAAAACTGGCATGCCGAAAGCAAGAGGACATCACGAGTCGCACGGACATGCACATACCGGCATCCAGATGCCGGTAAGAAGAGCCACCATGATGCCGACAATACCGGCATCACAGATCACCCATCAATAGGAAACTGCTGTGCACCCAACTGCCACAGGTGCACACAATCAGCACTGGTGGAAGCAATGTAGTGAGGCTCTGCACAAAAGGAGCACACCCACACACCACACCCCTTCCAAGACCAAAATGATACCACTTGCACTTGCCATACTGGAGCTGGAGGGCATGCCTGCACTGCTACTCCTTGAGCAAGCAGTACAAAAGGCAACACAGAGGAGATGCAGGGGGAGAAGGAGGGTGAGACCGGCCCAGCAAATCCCACCAGTGCAGGCAGTTGTTCCCAGCAGAGAGCCATCAATTCCACGTATAAGGGCCAATCCATTCGACTTAACCCCAGCACAGATCGACACCCTGTACCGCCTGGACAGGGACACCATCACCACCATAGTAGAATTAATACAAGAAGACTTGGTCAGCCTGATCAACATCCGCACAGCCATCCCCCTCTGCTGAAGGTGGCATCTGTGCTCCACTTCCTGCCCACAGGCATCTACCAGTACACAGTGGGCCAAATGCATGGCATTTCGCAACCATGCTTCTCTGTTGTGCTAAACTAAGTGCTGGATGCACTACTAAAGCACGCAAGGGCCTACATATCCCTACCACGGACACCACAGGAGGCGAATTCCACCAAAATGGCATTTCATGCACTGGCAGGCATGCCCAATGTAATTGGTGCCCTCGACTGCCCCCAAGTAGAGTTGGTAGTACCATATGCTGTGGAGGTGGTGTACCGCATTCGGAAGCTATACCTCTCCATAAATGTGCAGATGGTGTGTGATGCCAGCCAGATTATAACACATTGCTGTGCCAGATACCCAGGATCCACGCATGATGCCATGGTGCTGCAGAGCTCCTCACTACCCCGCTACACTGAAGCAGACGTCGTACGGCATGGCTGGCTGTTGGCATACGCAAGGGGAATGTTCTCTGGGCCATGGGAGGAGAGAGTTGGGGGGGCCTACATGCATACGCAAGGGGAATGCCCTCTGGGCCACAGGAGGAGAGGGTTGGGGGGGCCTACATGCATATGCAAAGGGTATGCCCCCTGGTCAATGGGAGGAGAGGGATGGGGGGCCTACATGCATACGCAAGGGGAATGCCATTTGAGCCATGGGAGGAGAGGGTTGGGGGGGCCTACATGCATACGTAAGGGGAATGCCCTCTGGGCCATGGGAGGAGAGGGTTGGGGGGCCTACATGCATACGCAAGGGGAATGCCCTCTGGGCCATGGGAGGAGAGGGTTGGGGGGGCCTACATGCATACGCAAGGGGAATGCCCTCTCGGCCATGGGAGGAGAGGGTTGGGGGGGGGGCCTACATGCATACGCAAGGGGAATGCCCTCTGGGCCATGGGAGGAGAGGGTTGGATCTGGAGTAATCCCCTGCCACACAGCCCTCACATGTGCGTACATAATGGACCTTGTCAATGCTTCGGGGTGGCTGATGGTTCCAATGTCAAGGCTCCTAAATCATGTACGTCACCCAAGGCTAGCACCATGGATTGGCACGTACTGTACAGGGCAGATAGTTGTGTAGCTGCCATCTACGGGATAGTGCATGTGAACATGAACAATGTACAGGCTGAGCACATATGGTAACTGAGCAGTATCATTACACATACCTCTTTCTGCTCCCATGCAGGTGATGCTGGCTATTCCCTGAAGGCGTGGCTCCTCACCCCTGTCAGGATTCCGCAGAACAGGCACGAAGAGGACTTCAATCATGCACATAAACGCATGCGTGTGGTCATTGAGCAGACCTTTGGTCTGTTGAAGGCACTGTTTCGCTGCCTCAGCACGTCGGGTGGCGCCCTCATTTAAGGGCCTCAGGAGGTGGGCAAGATCATCATGGTATGTGCAATGCTGCATAACATGTGCATCCGGCGGAACGTACCCCTGCCACCTGACATGGAGCTGCCACTACCTGGTGAAGTAGAAGGAGAGGAAGGAGTAGATGTTGGACATCGGCCAGGATGTGATACACTTGAGGGACGTGCAGTGCGCCAATCGGTCATAGACCAATCATTCTGATGTACTGGGAGGCAGAGGGTGCCTTGTATGTGAGATTCTGGGCACTGGGTGTGGGGGTATATGGACACAGTGCACTATTAAGCAATAAATTGACACACACCAAATAAGCAATGTCCACACATGTGAGGTTTTTTACACAACAGGTGTATTCAAGTGATGGTTTGTACAGTATGATTTAACACTCCACGCCACCAAAAACCCCTCCCCTGACACACGCCTACACACCCACCACCCCCCCACGCAGCCCCAGTACTACATCCCCCTCCACCAACCCCCTAAAATCCCCCCACACACACCCACACACCCCCAGTACTACACCCCCCCTCCACCCTCCACCCTCGCCTTAACACCCCAAGACATCAATGGCACAAC
The DNA here is from genome assembly GCF_040938575.1 of Ambystoma mexicanum. Taxonomy (NCBI): domain Eukaryota; kingdom Metazoa; phylum Chordata; class Amphibia; order Caudata; family Ambystomatidae; genus Ambystoma; species Ambystoma mexicanum. The sequence goes on along the minus strand of NC_090934.1, from coordinate 735,432,724 downwards.
ATGTGTCCGGATGCAGTGCAAATCAAAATGTGCAGGGTGGCCCTGCTACTGTGGACCACCCTTCGGAGGTAGGGGTTGCATCTCTGAGCGCTTCACGCTTCACAGGGACCTGCGCATGGGGCTGGTCTGTGTGGAACTTGCTGGCATGGTAGATGCAGATGGTTGTGTCCCCGAAGCCGCTGTTTGCCGCTGCTCCATACTCAGTGGCGTAACACAATATGTGGGGGCCCCCCTGCGAGCCATGCTGAGGGGGCCCCCCCAACTCGGCAACAAATCACGGGACGTGCCACACTCTGGGCTGGCCTAGATTATCACGCTTGCACAGTACGCATGAACGTGCTGCTGAAGGGGGGGTATACCGCACACTGTACTAGGAGAAAGATATAAATATGTGTTGTAATGCAATATACAGCACACTTTCTGAGAAAAATTGGCTAAAAAGCCAGATTGTTGCCATTGTTTTGTAGGGTAACACCAATCCAATACATGCAAGTCACCAACAGTGCACAGGAACATTAATGCGTTGCTATTAAAAATGCCATGCCATATTGAAAACATGTCCCACTGGCTGCACAATGTAGACCAGTGTAGACGTTATAACATTACAGTAAAGCATGCCAGGCCACATTTAGACATACCTAGACTGTTGCGCAAAAAGCCAGTCGAAGCAAAAACACTCATCAAGAAGAGAGCACACATTGAAGCCCGGGTCTCTGCTGCCTCTAACAACACAGCTAAACTCTTTAAAATCTGCACTGAACTGGTCAATCCTGTTGCGGTCTCCACCTCTCCTGTTCCCTCCCAGGCCCTCTGTATGGCTGTGGCCTCTCACTTCTCTGCTAAAACTCAGGATATCCTGTCCACTATCTTCTCCTCCTCTCCCTCTTCCTCTCTCATTGAATCTGTTGGTTGTCTCCATGACCCTCAGTCTGGCTTCAGAGCTGCCAGAGGCACCGAAACTTCTCTCCTGAACACCTGTGAAGATCTGCTCTCTAACCTTGATTCTAGCATTCCTTCTGTCCTAATCTTCCTTGATCTTTCCTCTACTTTTGACAGAATCAACCACGCCATCCTGATCAATCGACTCTGTGAGAATCTGGACATCACGGATCAGGCCCTGGAGTGGCTGACCTCCTGGCTCTTGGACTGCCCCTCCCAGGTCCAACTTGGTCCCTTTCTCTCTGCCACCTCTCTCTCTACCTGTGGCATTCCCCAGGGCTCTATCCTCTCACCCTAGCTTTTCAACCTCTACTTGGCCCCTTTGGCCCACCTGATCTCTACCTTCTCCTCTAACTGTGTTATGGGGATGACACTCAGCTTTCCTTCAGGCTCCTCTCATCTCTTGCTCATTCCTGACTGTCTATCCGTGATTCAGGATTGGTGCACTCCAACGATATCTACCTTAGTGCCATTAAGATGGAGATCTGTCTCTTGGGACCCCTGTCCCTGGTTTCCCTCTCTCACTCTGGCCGCCCAACTTGGGCCCTCTTCTTTCTCCTTCCTGCGAGGCAAAAAACCTTTAGTGTCATCTTCGACTCCACTCTTTCTTTCTCTCCTAGCATCTCGGACATTGCCAAGAAGTCCCACTACCTACCAGCTGCTCCTACTGAAAGGGACTCTTCCCTTTCTCACATTACCCCAGAAGCTCACTGTCTCCAGAGCCCTGTTTCTCTCTAGGCTGCACTACTGCAACAGCCTCTTTCTCAAGCTGTCTTCTTCTACTCTCCACCCTCTGCAACTATTCCAGAACAAGACATCGAGACTCATCCTTGGCCCCAAGCCCATGGATCATATCTCTACAGCCCTGAAATCTCTCCACTGGCTCCCGGTTGTTGCAAGAATCAAGTTCAAGACCCTTTGCATTGTCCACAAGGCTTTCTGGGGTCTGGCCCACACTACATCCAACGCTCTCTTTCAAAATACCTTTTTTCTCTAGCCCTTCCCCCGGCTACCTGCAACTTTCTAAGGGCTAGACGCTTCTTCAGGCAGAGAGTGGGGGTAGAGCTCTCTCCTCTGCAGGTGCCTCCCTCTGGAATGGCCTCCCTGCCACTCTCAAACTTTAGCGGACCACCTGATGTTCCGGAAGCAGCTCAAAACTTTCCTCTTCTCCTCTGCTTTTGCTCTCTCCCTCCCCTGCTGACCTACCTGACCTACCTGTCTGCTCTACTGACTGGTTGCTTGGCTACCCTCAGAGTCTCACTGAGTCCAGGCTCTTTCTTGATCAGTCACCCTTGCACTGCCTCCGGCCTACCATGCACTTAGGGACTGTAACTGTAACCCTAAAGTCCCTTGTTCTCCTTGCACTACCTAGAGCCTCAATGTCCTGGCTGCACTTACTCAGAGCATTACAGCCCTGTTTTCCTCTCCCTTCTTCCTTGCTCTTCCTCCTCCAATTCCCCTTGCATTTCTCATTCTCGCACTTGCACGATTTGAATGACACAAGGCCTAGTAAGATCATTTGTCTTGTCCATTCTCTATCTTCACTACATTGCTTGTCGCACCAAGAAACACTTGTGTATAGGCGGGTTTTAATAGGCATATCATATCATTTTATCACAGATGCTTAAAAAATATACAATGCTGCAGTAAGAAATGGCTAGACTGGCAGCACCCAAATGGCAATCTAGCCAGGTAATTACACTTAGCAGGACTGCTTTATTAGAAATGCGCAGTAAAAGAAAAGTCATAACAAACGGAGGAATAACTAGACTGGGTGCACCAAAATGATAGCCACTAATACCACATATCATGCCTGCTTAGCCTGGACATGGACAACCATTATGATTTATCACACAATCCCACCACCCACACATCCCCTCTCCCTCCCATGCCCTACCCCAACCTCCAAAATCAGCTCCTTGGCCCAGAATTACCTTCACTTCCCTCTTCCTTGTCCCAGAGCTTAGGTTTGAGGCTCCTTGCCTCATAGGTAAGTACTGGGGTTAGAAAGAGTGGGATTAGGAGTAATGAATATAGAGGTAGCTAAGTCAGGCATTACCTGCATGTACCTCTACCTCATCCCAGTGCTTGTGTATGAGGCATATTCCCTCCTACACAAGTACTGCCTCATACACAAGTACAGGGACAAGGAAGAATAGGGCTAAGAGTAATGACGATTACCAATAAGTAATTAAGGCATTAAACACAAGTAGGGGCCCAACAATATTCAGTTGACTGGGCTGCAGCACTCACCCCAGAAACTTTGGGCTATGTTGACTCAACCTGGCTGACCTTCAGAGCAGTTACCGCACAGAACAGGACACAGATGTTAAATGGCACCTGGGTTTCGCTGTTAACAAGGGCCCAGTAGTTACTAACGTAAAGCATTTCACTGTTAGTACCTGCATCCAAATGCCAATTTTTTTAGGCAATTGAAATTGTGATGTGGGTTTAGTACTTTCATGCCAGGGAAGTGATTGGAAGGGTAGAAAGGGAACAGGAGACTGTTCATTCTCGCAACAGTTCATAAGTGGGTGCTTTCACACTTAAAGGAGAGAGTAAACTGCTTGTAACATTGAAGCTGCACTAGAATAGTCTCATTAAAATGCGTAAAGAAGTTAGATGCCCCCACACAAATAAGTTGGCCTCCCCCACCACCTGTGAAGTTAACGCCTCTTCCAAAATTTGAAGGATCAGCCCCCCGAAATGTAGGTTTTGTTGTGCCCCTGAACACAAGCACAAACACCATTCACCATAAACACGCATGCACGCCCAGCCATCCTTACATTTAAGTGTGTACTCTTTCACCATACAGGCACACCTAGGCAGCCATTCATACATTTAAGTGTGCACCCTTTCACTGTACACGCACACACGCACACCCAGTCACTCATACATTTGTGTGCACCCTTTTACCATACACTCACACAGGCAGCCACCTCCACATTTAAGTGTACAACCTTTCATAATACACTCGCACACGTCATTGGTTGAGGGGAGCCCTATTACTTAAAAAAGAAATTGGGCCTCAGTATAAGTTTGCTGGTCCGGTAACAACAGTACTGGTAAGCTTGCCGGTACCGTTGTTACCAGACCAGCAAACTACGAGTTCTGCTCCCGGGTGCCTTCCCGCCTGCCAGGTCTGACCTGGCGGGCATACCGGCTCCCGCGAGCAGAGCATGTCGGATGCACCAGCACCATTCTGAATGGTGCTGGTGCATCCGAGCTCCCCATTCCCATTGAACCCTATGGGGATAAAATTTGAATGGGGAACATTTTTTTCCGGTGCCCGCGAATGGCCAATTACCGGGTCCGGCGGGGCCGTAATGACCCGGTAATTGCCCATTCGCCGGTGCTGGAAAAAAGCACAAGTTTGGCGACTGATTGTTTCTTTTTGAAATCACTCTGGGCCTCATTACCCGGTAGGCGGTGAGCCATGGCGCTATTAGCGCCATGGCTCATGCCGGTAAAATACCGGCACCGCCTTGGCGGAAAGGGGATTTATCGCCCCATTCCAAGGTTGGAGGGGCGGTAAATCCCCCTTCCGCCATTGCCCTTCCCCATTCCCATTTCTGCCCCATAGGGCTCTATGGGAATGGAGAAGGCGCTAATTACGGCACCCCAATTTTGCGGTGCCGTAATTAGCTCCGAGGTCCCTTACCGGGTTGGATTTTAACACCTGCAAAAAACAGGCGTTAAATCCCCCAACCCGCAAAGGGACCTCGTAATAAGGCGGTAGGGATTTACCGGTACCGGTATTTTACCGGTACCGGTAAATCCCTACCGCCATCCGTGTAATGAGACCCTCTGACTTCATAAAGAAATTATTTCTGTTAAGGACCAAACCATAACGGAAATCATTTCTTTATGAAGGCAGAATGACTTCAAAAATAAACGATTTCGTTTTGAAGTCATAGGGCTCCCCCACCCCATGACATGGAGGCCTCCAGCCTGGGGTCTTCCATGTCATGGGGTAGGGGGAGCTCTCGGACTTCAAAAAGAAAGTTTCTTTTTGTAGTCATTCTGCCTTCATAAAGACAATATTTCTGTTACAGAAATATTGTCTTTATGTAGGCAAAGTGATTTCAAAAAGAAATAAATAAAAAAAGATTTTGAAAAAAAATATTTTTTTTCATTTTTTCTCTCCAAGTGGGGCCCCCTCCCAGGCCTGTGCTAGCGGGCCCCCCCGCACCGCAGGGGCTGCGGGGGCCCCTGTTACGCCAGTGTCCATACTGGCTGCAATCCTGGTGAGGATCTGGCCCACAGCAATCCATCGTGGACTTGCTTAGCGTTACGGTTGATGGCCTTGATAACGGCCGCAGTGCTGTCACGGATTACACAGTGTGTTGCCTCACCTTCTGCAAGGTACTGTTTTACATAGCCATGCATCTCCTCCTGCTGGCCCTCCTCCTGGACAGACGTCCTTCAAGGTCCCATATTGCAGTGGTGGTGGTTGATGGTGGGATTGATGGTGTGTCTGCAGCCAATATGGGGCTGTGCAATGTTGGAGACCACTCTCCATGGCTACCCTGTCCTACTGAATCCTGGTGAGGGGTGCCCTGTGGGGTGACCTGCGGGCTTGGGGTTCGACCTACAACCTCTGAGTGGAGGACTCCTGCATTGGTGTTTTCATCAGGGACCCCTTCCTCGTCGCCACTATGCTGTACCGATGCAGCCATCTCCCCTATTGACCTTGTGGCAGCGGACTCTGTGCCCTCATTCTCCATATCAGAATATGTGGCCTCACCCTGTGTGGGTTGTGTTTTCAGCGGTGCAGGGGCAGGTGTCTGCTGGTCCTGTGGAGGTGGCTGCATGGATGGTTGGGCACTGGTTGCTGTGTTGCTTGCCGATTGGCCCATATTTGCTCCCCTCGACGTAGATGGCCTGGTGCCATCATCTTGGCCCCTGGGCCTTTTGGCTGGTGTTGTGGCTTGTGCACTTCCATCAGGTTCTTCTGTGTCTGCATCCATACCTGTGGGGGACAGAGAGTGGCAGGGCATCAGTGATAGTGGTGCTTGCATCATCCATGCATTGGTCTTTGTGCAGTTGGCGCCATGTGATCAGTTGCATGCCTGGTTTTTCGGTGGGCTGGGTACGTGCAAGGCTGGGGGGTGAGTATTGCAATCCCTCAGGTGTTCACATGTTCACCATGGTGTCTGCTGTGGGGCCTACAGGTGTGTTGTGTCTTGCGTGCTGTGTGAGACATGCAGGTCATCTGTGTGTTGGTGTGTATTTGTGTATGGGAGCGGCATGCAGCATGCATTTGGATGTGATAGTGGTGGTGCCAGCATGTGGATAGGGATATGTGTATGTGTGTATGATAGGCCATGTCTTCGGTTTCATCGCTGTCACATTTGGTGGTCAACTGTGATGATTGGTTGTCAGGTGTTTGTAGGGACACTCACCTTCATCTGCCGATGATGGCACTCCAAACTCCGCTCCACCGACTCCTTCAATGGACTCCACATCTATCAATGTGCAGCAAGTTTCCTCCCATCTTGCCAATTTGATAGGTGAGTGAGGTCCGCCACCTGTTGCCAGCCCCTGGCTCCGATTGGCGGACAAGATATTCCTCACTCTCAGCCTCAGGTCATCCCAGCGCTTTTTGCAATTACGCACTGTGCGTGCAGTGGTGCCGACTGCACTTACTTTCCTTGCCACTTCCTCCCAGATAGCCTTCTTTCTGAGCTGTGCTTGGCGCCTGAGGTCACTGCAGAAAACCACATCCGCATTCTCTACAAGGGTATAAGCTAGCATGTTCAGCTCCTCGTCCTTAAATCGTGGTTTCCGCAGACAGGCATTGCCTTTCTGGGTAGCCTTTGACATTTTGTCTGTGGTGTGCTTGGAGTTTTGCCTGTGACGGTCCAGTCTGTGGAGGATGGCAATGGATTGTGCTTTTAAAGATGGCCGCCAATGCATTTCCCGTTCCGGCGCGATGACATTACTTCCTGGTCCGGTAATAACGGCCCCGTTCATACCACTATGTTAATACTGGTACCGCTATTTGAGTGTTGCCGATGGCGGAGGTGTTATGTGCGCATTTGATGATGCCGCTATCTGGGGGTTTGAAGGTCGTTACCAGCATGCCGGTATGGCCATTACCACCATGCAGGGGTGCACATGCTTGCACACTCGTGATCAACCGCTGTTTGCAGGATCAAGCCTACACGGACATGTTATTACCGGCATGCTGGTAATGAGAGATTTTTAGCGCCATTCTCGTAATGAGGCCCATTCTCCTGGGATCGGCAAGAATGATACTACTTTAGTTATAATTTCTATTGAAGGTCAGAGCAAGGTTTTCATGACACAGGACGGTGGACATTTTGAGCTGAAAGACATCCTGATAGTCACCATAGATCTTTTAGTTGAGGTAAGGAACACCCCTGCCCCTAGATACAGGGATGGATAGGTTTACTTTTCTCTTTTTCACTGAAAATGTATTTGCCCACAAATATGCCACCTATGTGTCAGCCTCCTACATCTGCACCCTTACAGAGTGCAATTCATGCCTGTTGATACAGGTTCAAGAAATATGTTAGTAAAGGTCCTGTTGGTTGTCACTAGTATCAGAACAACAATAAATAACATTTAAAATGCCCTGTACCCATACTGGAAATTACCTGAACTAATAAGGGTCTCCAAAATAGTATGAAGTTTGTATGAGGAAACTGTTAAATGCACACATGATGTATGGCAGACAATGTAAGGATAAAGCCAAGGACAAGGTTCAAAGTGGGCGAACAGTTAAAAATGACTGAGAACTCAGCCAGTAGCATTCAAATTGGCATTTAAACGTTGCCACGTGTTGCCCTTTTCATTGAAAGTTGCCCCACCCTTTATTGTTCTGGTATCTGCTTTAAGTAGAAGTTTTAAAAACGGAATTTAGAGAAAACGTTAAAACAAAGGTTTGCAAACCAAAAGCGAGAAAAAAAATTAAGCAACCAGAGGAGCGATAACTCATTTTCAATATTGACAAAAAGCTTTTCTTTTTAAGAAATTGGGCCAGACGGACCCAGCTTTAAAGATTGGAGAATAGGCGAGAGGATGAAACAGAGGCATGTCAGGAGGGCAGCATGAGTAAAAAAGCATGTTGAACACAACCTCAACTCCTCAAATCAAGCAAGAAAATAAAGATATTCGAACTTACATTTTCAAACTTAAAGCCATAGCAATGCAAAGTACATACAACGGCGTATTTTCAAACTATAATTTTCGAGATTTAATTTTCTAACTTTTGTCTGTCAGGTTTTCAAGCTAATGTCCTATGAACGAATTTCAACGATGTATACTTCAGCAAAGTAAGCGAACATCGACCCGAATAGCCCAACACAACAAGTCAAAAATCGAGAAACAAAGGATTGCCAAAGAGTTTGAGAGCAGTTACAGTGTGGGAATTAATTCAAGCTGTGTGATTCTTGATATTTGGTGGACTTATTAGCAGAGGGAAATTACTCCTCGTGAACATGGAGGTTTAGCTGAGCGCAGATAATGCGGCATCAATTTCTAGTCTACACGTCAAATGAGAAAGCGCTTTATAAGTGTATTTCATGATTGTCCTCTGCACTTCTGGCCTCCTGCCATTACCTGCATGTTTAATCGCTACAGGCAATTACATTTCTATGACACGTTGGCACTTTGATAATTTGTTAGGCTAACCATCTCCATGGCAGGGATCCAATGCTGACACATTTGAAATGAGTGAGAAATCTAAACTTTCACTATGGGATGGCATGAACATTATGCCAAATAATTGACATGTATTACATATTCCTTTCTGTCAAGAGTAGGACAGTGATGAAAACTTAACGTTAACAATTAAGTCACATTATTTAAATCTAGAATAGGTGGCCGCAATATGATTTCCAGGGTACCCTGAGAGCATTACAGTTGAATTAATTGTGTAAAAAGGAGAGCGTGGCATGAATTTGTCCAAGAGCTCTGAGTTTTCGGAATTTGACAATGTGAGTTTTGTCGTGTGTCTTTCTTGCTAGCAAATTCTTTTATTTGTGTGCATAAACCCCAGTTTTCTAACATATCCATAAATGGTGAATGTCCTTATCACTGCACTCTGTCGCACAAGCATATTCATGGGAAATGTTTACGCCCCTCCAATTAAATAATTCACCAGCCGCCACTCGTGTAGAGCACTGTCTGCTGCAGAAAGAGCGTACTCACAGCCAGAAAAGGAACATCTTGTTGTGGTATTGGCATACAGGCACCATTTCTTGTACAGAAAAAGGCTCACACTTATCACAGACCATCTTGGGAAACCCCAGAGCAAAAGTGCTGAGTACATTGAAAGGCAGGTACTTCCCCTACAAGAGTGGGATCATACAATTATGCATAAACCAGGCAAAGTACATAATTAGTTAGACTACATGTCCAATCACTGCAGACATTTATTTACAGACTAGTTCAAGAAGTAGGTGTATATCCCAACTTTGTTGTGAACCAACCCTGTATTAGTTAAAGAAAACAGTATCATCACTCAAATATCAAACACTGCTGAGGAACACGGCCCCCTGTCTTGACCTCCAAGGATACCTTATATTGGACCTCATTACGATCTTGCCGGTCCGGATACAATGGTACCGGTAAGCTTGTTGGTACCGTTGTATCTGGACTGGCAAACTCTGAGTTGTGCTCGCGGGTGCCTTTCATTCTGCCAGGTCACCTGGCAGAATGAAAGGCACCCGTGAGCACAGCATGCCTGTAGCACAGTGCTACAGGCATCCCCATTCCGGGAAACGTGAAAGGACAATTACCGTGTCTGGCGGGGCCGGAATACCCCTGTAATTGCCCATTCGCGGGTGCAGGACTTTCTTGCAAGTTTGGAGGTAGCCTTACTGGTTTTTACCGGCAAGGCTACCTCCAACCTTCAGGGTAATTCATAGAAATTCGCACAAAAAAAGGGGCGCACGCGACTGGCGCACAGCGTGCCCGTGCGAATGTCTGCGCCAGCCGTGTGCGCTAAAATCGATTTCCGCGCACAGCGTATTCATGGATTTTCGCATCCAAAACCAGCCGTGGCGCAGCGTGGCGCAGCGATCCTGCAGCAGCACCAGTTACGCCCCCAAGAACGCCCTCGCGCAAGGAAAAGCCTTCAAAATCCCCAAATAATCGCAAAGGGCTGCGTTAACCCTGGACCAGTTCAAAGGGCTAGCAAACAGCAAACGCCAAGCGGGGAATGTGTATTTCAGTGGTTCGCGGGAAGTTCCACACGCGATTGTCCTATGTACATGTGCATCAGGGGTGCACGGGAAGTATCACACGCAAAATCAGCAGGGTACGTGTATTTCAGGTGTGCGCGGGAAGTATCACACGCGATTCCAGCAGGATACGTGTATTACAGGGGTGCACGGGAAGTATCACACGCAAAAGCAGCAGGGTACGTGTATTTCAGGGGTGCGCGGGAAGTATCACACACGATTCCATCAGGGTACGTGTATTACAGGGGTGCACGGGAAGTTTCACACGCAAAAGCAGCAGGGTACGTGTATTTCAGGGGTGCGCGGGAAGTATCACACGCAAAATCAGCAGGGTACGTGTATTTCAGGGGTGCGCGGGAAGTATCACACGCAATTCCATCAGGGTACGTGTATTACAGGGGTGCGCGGGGAGAATTGCATATGTGGGTCCTCCCAGGTGTTCCCTCTACACCCTCCACGGCCCCTGCAGGTGGCCCACACCACAGGGGCCTAACCTGCACATGTCCTGCAGGCACCCCATCCACCATGGCCATGCCCCCCAGCCAACCCACATGTCACCTTGCACTACTGCCCACCAACGCATGTCCCCCTGCACCCCCAGCCACCAGGGGCAGCCTCCACCAGGCCCCCACCCATGTCTACCACCACCCCCGCCCCCCAGCAGTGCAGGGGCAGCCTCCACCAGGCCCCCACTCATGTCTCCCACCACCCCCACCCCCCAGCCACCAGGGGCAGCCCCCACCAGGCCCCCACCCATGTCTACCACCACCCCCACCCCCCAGCAGTGCAGGGGCAGCCTCCACCAGGCCCCCACTCATGTCTCCCACCACCCCCACCCCCCAGCCACCAGGGGCAGCCCCCACCAGGCCCCCACCCATGTCTACCACCACCCCCACCCCCCAGCAGTGCAGGGACAGCCTCCACCAGGCCCCCACTCATGTCTCCCACCATCCCCACCCCCCAGCCACCAGGGGCGGCCTCCACCAGGTCCCCACTCATGTCCCCTATCACCCCACCACCCAGCCACCAGGGGCAGCCTCCACCAGGCCCCCACTCATGTCTCCCACCACCCCCACCCCCCAGCCACCAGGGGCAGCCTCCACCAGGCCCCCACCCATGTCTCCCACCACCCCCACCCCCCAGCCACCAGGGGCAGCCTCCACCAGGCCCCCACTCATGTCTCCCTGCACCCCCACCCCCCAGCAGTGCAGGGGCAGCCTCCACCAGGCCCCCAATCATGTCCCCTATCACCCCCATCCCCCAGCCACCAGGGGCAGCCTCCACCAGGCCCCCACTCATGTCTCCCTGCACCCCCACCCCCCAGCAGTGCAGGGGCAGCCTCCACCAGGTCCCCACTCATGTCCAACTCATGTCTCCCATCACCCGCACCCCCAGCAGTGCAGGGGCAGCCTCCACCAGGCCCCCACCCATGTCTACCACCACCCCCACCCCCCAGCCACCAGGGGCAGCCTCCACCAGGCCCCCACTCATGCCTCCCACCACCCCCACCCCCCAGGGGCAGCCTCCACCAGGCCCCCACCCATGTCTCCCACCACCCCCACCCCCCAGCCACCAGGGGCAGCCTCCACCAGGCCCCCACTCATGTCTCCCTGCACCCCCACCCCCCAGCAGTGCAGGGACAGCCTCCACCAGGCCCCCACTCATGTCTACCACCACCCCCACCCCCCAGCCACCAGGGGCAGCCTCCACCAGGCCCCCACTCATGTCTCCCACCACCCCCACTCCCCAGCCACCAGGGGCAGCCTCCACCAGGCCCCCAATCATGTCCCCTATCACCCCCATCCCCCAGCCACCAGGGGCAGCCTCCACCAGGCCCCCACTCATGTCTCCCTGCACCCCCACCCCCCAGCAGTGCAGGGGCAGCCTCCACCAGGTCCCCACTCATGTCTCCCACCACCCCCACCCCCAGCCACCAGGGGCAGCCTCCACCAGGCCCCCACCCATGTCTCCCACCACCCCCACCCCCCAGCCACCAGGGGCAGCCTCAACCAGGCCCCCACTCATGTCTCCCTGCACCCCCACCCCCCAGCAGTGCAGGGGCAGCCTCCACCAGGCCCCCAATCATGTCCCCTATCACCCCCATCCCCCAGCCACCAGGGGCGGCCTCCACCAGGCCCCCACTCATGTCTCCCTGCACCCCCACCCCCCAGCAGTGCAGGGGCAGCCTCCACCAGGCCCCCACTCATGTCTCCCACCACCCCCACCCCCCAGCCACCAGGCCCCCACTCATGCCTCCCACCACCCCCACCCCCCAGGGGCAGCCTCCACCAGGCCCCCACCCATGTCTACCACCACCCCCACCCCCAGCCACCAGGGGCAGCCTCCACCAGGCCCCCACTCATGTCTCCCTGCACCCCCACCCCCCAGCAGTGCAGGGGCAGCCTCCACCAGGCCCCCACTCATGTCCCCTATCACCCCCACCCCCAGCCACCAGGGGCAGCCTCCACCAGGCCCCCACTCATGTCTCCCTATACCCCCACCCCCCAGCAGTGCAGCAGTAGCCTCCACCAGTTCCCCACTCATGTCTCCCACCACCCCCACCCCCCAGCCACCAGGGGCAGCCTCCACCAGGCCCCCACTCATGTCTCCCACCACCACCACCCCCAGCCACCAGGGGCAGCCTCCACCAGGCCCCCACTCATGTGTCCCTGCACCCCCAGCCCCAGCAGTGCAGGGGCAGCCTCCACTAGGCCCCCACTCATGTCCCCTATCACCCCCACCCCCAGCCACCAGGGGCAGCCTCCACCAGGCCCCCACTAATGTCTCCCTGTACCCCCACCCCCCAGCAGTGCAAGGGCAGCCTCCACCAGGCCCCCACTCATGTCTCCCACCACCCCCACCCCCCAGCCACCAGGGGCAGCCTCCACCAGGCCCCCACTCATGTCTCCCACCACCCCCACCCCACACCACAGGGGCCTACCCTGCACATGTCCTGCAGGCACCCCATCCACCATGGCCATGCCCCCCAGCCAACCCACATGTCACCTTGCACTACTGCCCACCATCGCATGTCCACCTGCACCCCCAGCCACCAGGGGCAGCCTCCACCAGGCCCCCACCCATGTCTACCACCACCCCGCCCCCAGCAGTGCAGGGGCAGCCTCCACCAGGCCCCCACTCATGTCCCCCACCACCCCCACCCCCCAGCCACCAGGGGCAGCCCCCACCAGGCCCCCACCCATGTCTACCACCACTCCCACCCCCCAGCAGTGCAGGGACAGCCTCCACCAGGCCCCCACTCATGTCTACCACCACCCCCACCCCCCAGCCACCAGGGGCAGCCTCCACCAGGCCCCCACTCATGTCTCCCACCACCCCCACCCCCCAGCCACCAGGGGCAGCCTCCACCAGGCCCCCACCCATGTCTACCACCACCCCCGCCCCCCAGCAGTGCAGGGGCAGCCTCCACCAGGCCCCCACTCATGTCTCCCACCACCCCCACCCCCCAGCCACCAGGGGCAGCCCCCACCAGGCCCCCACCCATGTCTACCACCACCCCCACCCCCCAGCAGTGCAGGGACAGCCTCCACCAGGCCCCCACTCATGTCTACCACCACCCCCATCCCCCAGCCACCAGGGGCAGCCTCCACCAGACCCCACTCATGTCTCCCACCACCCCCACCCCCCAGCCACCAGGGGCAGCCTCCGCCAGGCCCCCACTCATGTCCCCTATCACCCCACCCCCCAGCCACCAGGGGCAGCCTCCACCAGGCCCCCACTCATGTCTCCCTGCACCCCCACCCCCCAGCAGTGCAGGGCAGCCTCCACCAGGCCCCCACCCATGTCTCCCACCACCCCCACCCCCCAGCCACCAGGGGCAGCCTCCACCAGGCCCCCACCCATGTCTCCCACCAACCCGACCCCCCAGCCACCAGGGGCAGCCTGCACCAGGCCCCCACTCATGTCTCCCTGCACCCCCACCCCCCAGCAGTGCAGGGGCAGCCTCCACCAGGCCCCCACTCATGTCCCCTATCATCCCCATCCCCCAGCCACCAGGGGCAGCCTCCACCAGGCCCCCACTCATGTCTCCCTGCACCCCCACCCCCCAGCAGTGCAGGGGCAGCCTCCACCAGGTCCCCACTCATGTCCAACTCATGTCTCCCATCACCCCCACCCCCAGCAGTGCAGGGGCAGCCTCCACCAGGCCCCCACCCATGTCTACCACCACCCCCACGCCCCAGCCACCAGGGGCAGCCTCCACCAGGCCCCCACTCATGTCACCCCCCACCCCCCAGCCACCAGGGACAGCCTCCACCAGGCCCCCACTCATGCCTCCCACCACCCCCTCCCCCCAGCGGCAGCCTCCACCAGGCCCCCACCCATGTCTACCACCACCCCGCCCCCCAGCAGTGCAGGGGCAGCCTCCACCAGGCCCCCACTCATGTCTCCCACCACCCCCACCCCCCAGCCACCAGGGCAGCCCCCACCAGGCCCCACCCATGTCTACCACCACCCCCAACCCCCAGCAGTGCAGGGACAGCCTCCACCAGGCCCCCACTCATGTCTACCACCACCCCCACCCCCCAGCCACCAGGGGCAGCCTCCACCAGGCCTCCACTCATGTCTCCCTGCACCCCCACCCCCCAGCAGTGCAGGGGCAGCCTCCACCAGGCCCCCACTCATGTCCCCTATCACCCCATCCCACAGCCACCAGGGGCAGCCTCCACCAGGCCCCCACTCATGTCTCCCTGCACCCCCACCCCCCAGCAGTGCAGGGGCAGCCTCCACCAGGTCCCCACTCATGTCCAACTCATGTCTCCCATCACCCCCACCCCCAGCAGTGCAGGGGCAGCCTCCACCAGGCCCCCACCCATGTCTCACACCACCCCCACCCCCCAGCCACCAGGGGCAGCCTCCACCAGGCCCCCACCCATGTCTACCACCACCCCCACCCCCCAGCCACCAGGGACAGCCTCCACCAGGCCCCCACTCATGCCTCCCACCACCCCCTCCCCCCAGGGGCAGCCTCCACCAGGCCCCCACCCATGTCTACCACCACCCCCGCCCCCCAGCAGTGCAGGGGTAGCCTCCACCAGGCCCCCACTCATGTCTCCCTGCACCCCCACCCCCCAGCCACCAGGGGAAGCCTCCACCAGGCCCCCACCCATGTCTACCACCACCCCCACCCCCCAGCAGTGCAGGGGCAGCCTCCACCAGGCCCCCACAATCTAGATCCCTGGCCCTTATGGTCAGCCTCCAAATGCCAAAACCCACACGAGTATTGCATCCACCCACTTAGAAATGGCAAAAACATGGTCAAACCACAATTGCAAGCTTGCAAATGAACACATGTCCCTCACGTACACCCAATGGGTGTCAGTGAATGTCAAAACCCATATCATGATATGCATGAAATCAATGAGATGATACTACACATTGAACTTTGAAGAAAAAAATATGAATTAAAAGCAACATAAATTGAATCAAAAATAAACAAAAAATAATAGAAATTTTAAAAAAAATAAAAACAGCAGGTACGCGAAAAAATGCAAAACCACAAATCATAATGCAAATGAAAGGTGTCCAAAGTCACAGTCCACAAAAGTAAATCCAATTGAAAAATAAAATCGAAAACCATTGCTCCATGGGGAAATCATAATAAAAATTGAAAATCCAAAAATCAACTATGTACAGATAAACTATCCAGGGTCCATGATCCCAACACTACCTAAAAAAAATAACTATATACAAAAATGTGGCCCATTGTCCAAAAGGTCCAAAAAAAATGCAAACCCAAAGGAAACCTAACACTAACTATATAACTATTTACAAGGGCAGCGGGCTAGTCCGACGGCTCACTTTGGGATGTTCCGGGCCAGGGCATCATCGAACTCCTGCTCAATGTCCCGGAGGCGCTCCTCCTCCATGGCCCAGAGGGTCCGCAGGGCCGTCCACATGTTCCCCCCAAACTCCCTGCGGATTGCCTCAAGGCACTCGGCCCGCCTCAGGGCCCTCCGCATGGAGTTCTCCGCCCTGACCATCGTGAGCCGTGCCTCTTCCGCCCGCTGCTGCTCCGCATCTATGGCGTGGCCCAACCGCTGCCACACGGAAGACACTTCCCGTCCTGGGTCCTCCTGCCCTCCGGCCGATGCCTGCCCCTCCGATGTGGAAGGCCCTGAGCCATCATGGCTCCCACCACGTTGCTGCTGCTGCGGCTCTGCCCGTGCACTGCCTCCTGCTGACTGCACATCCTCCGCTGGCTGGGGTGCAGTCGTTGATGTGGCCACCCCTGCTGGACGTCCGACTCCCGACTGTGGCAGGGATGCCTCCTCCACCAGCCTGGCCGCACCGTCAGAGGCAGCTCCACAGGGCACCCAGGTGACTGATGGGTGGGAAGATGGCACGGAGGACGACTGTCACATAGGGGGTTCAGTTGAGGAGGGGGTTGTAGCAAGCCCCATCAAACGGAGGAATCCGGCCTGGGTGACCTGTCCCAGTAGGCCGACGCGGTCAACGAGCCATTCGAGATGACGTGCAGTCTCCTCATGAAAAGACTGCAGGTCACCTCGCATGGCCCGTTGACGCAACGCCACACCAGTCAGGACAGGCTCAACCCAGACAGCGACGTCCGCAGGCAGAGGAAGGCCAGTTTTCGTGAGCTCATCCCCTGCCTGAAAACGGGTCTGGACGTAGGCATCCCTGCTGGTGCAAGATGATGCAGTGACAGGATCAGAGACAGGATTGCACACTGCACCACAAGCACCAGTGGAATCCCCACCTCCATACCCCGTCTCTGTTGCTTGCACGGCCTCCTCCTCCACCAAACCCCCCACCAACCTGGATGACTCCGTGCCATCTTCCCCCGTTGGGCCCTGTGGGGTCCCAGCTGCCCCTTCTGCTGCCGAGGAGTAAAACTCCGACCTCCGCCTCTTGGACCTCCCCCCGGCAGCTGCGGCCTGGGACGCGGCACCGGACTCCTCACTCCCCAACGAGATCACAACTTGGGAAGGGAGCCGGGCCTTGCGTCTCCGGCTCGCGGTGCGATCCCCGCCGCTGTGCTCCACAGCACCTTCTCCGCCCTCTTCATCAGTTGACGCTGCAGACAGGGAGAAATAAAACACAGGCATCAGGGCACTGTACAATGGACACATACACACATGACAGTTGCACATGAGTGGCATTGGCAAACCTCAGACATGGCATCACAATCGGCAACACCCATGTCATTTCAACTTCCACACATGAGCCATACCACAGCCACATCGCAACTGCCAGCACTATCCATATACATACAACAGCATGAGCAGGCAAAGGTGAGCCAGACATCACATGCAACACAGGGAGTGCACTACACATGCACGCCACCACCACACTTGCATGCATGTGTACACCTCAGCCAACTGACGCAGTGTTCCGATGGGCATCCATGTCACATCTGCCAATCAGGCTTCCACATCCCGCTGTCACATGCATCCATGTTGCCTCACTGTTGCACCCTTGTCAAATACACACACATGCACATGTACACAGTGCTGATACATGCAGCTGAAAACAACATACATGCATGACATCACAAACATGCCCACTTACATACACATTCATCCAAACATGTGTGCCCACGCAACTGCATTTGGCATGCAAGCCTACACACACAAGCACCATCCATGTCTCATACATGACAGCCCTCCCATGTGTTAGCCTCACGGTCCTGTACACCCCCACCCATACTCGGCCCCATACAAACATGCAATGCAAACATGCCCCATACAAACATGTGATGTGCCAGTAGTGTGCAACCGGCACACTACTGGCACATCACCACACGCACAGCTTACAATCATGATGCATGTACACTTACCGCTCGACTCCAGACGGGTCTGCCTCTCAAGGACCTGGACGTGGAGCGCTGGGGATATGCGTTCCAGGACCCTCATCTGATCTTCCGACAAGTGGCCCCGGCGCCCCTTAGCATCCGCTGCCTTCAAGAGGCGCCGGGCCTTGTTCAGGGTCCTGGACCTGAAGTCCTCCCAGCGCTTCTTGACATGTTGGAAGTCGCGGACTGCCACCCCCTCCGCGTTGATGGCAGTCACGATGTCGGTCCAGATGCGAGTCCGTCCTTCCATGTCGGCGCGCACACTTCCGTAGAGGGCATCATACTGCCCCAGGACTTGCTCCACCAGGACACCAACTTCCCTGGCACTGAAGCTGGTGCCCCTCTGCCTCTCTGGCCGGGGGTTGTCATTGGTGCCAGATGTTGCAGTGCCCGACATGACAACCCCAGAGGCAGGAGTGGGTGGGCAACTGGGTCCTGGGGCTGGGCTGTGGAGCGATGGAATCCCAGTCGGGAGTCTTCGGTTCCAGCAGGGGTGGTCACAGCAACAGCAATCCTGGCTGATGTGCATGCAGCAAATGGCAGGGCACGTGGGCAGCAGGCAGTCAGGCAGCAGCAGATGGCAGGTGGGAGCGTGCTCGGGGCTCTGGGGGGCAGTAATTTGGCCTTGTGGGCAGGAGCGTGGTCTTCCGTGTGCTTACGCGTGGCCAGCTTGATACCGAGTGATTTCGCACGTGAAAATCCTGCACGTCTGCGTGTAAATCGAGGAAAGGCCCTTAGCGCGTATGCACGTCAGCACGCATATGCGATTTCATTGGACCAAAGGCCCTTAGCGCGTGAGCGCGTCTGTGACGTGAGGCGCGCGGGTGTTTCCCTCATTACACGTGATGACAGAGCACACGTGGATTTCCACCAATCGCGTGTGGAACTTCCTGCGCACCCCAGAAATACACGTACCCAGGCCAATCGCGTGTACGCTCACTTCCCTCCGATTACACGCGATGACACTCAGACGTGCAGTTTTACCACGTGTGCTCGCATATGCGATTTCATTGGCCCAAAGGCCACCATGCGCAGCTGTGACATCACGCGCATGGCCGTAGAGAATGGCGCATGTAAAAATGAAGAGATACACGTCCGAGTGTCAAAGCGCGTAATTGGTGGAAATGACCTCAACGCGTATGCGCGTCTGTGACGTGTGTATAAAAGGTACGTGTAGAACGCCATTTCCTTGTACGTGCTTTTCGTGGCGAGCGAGTGGGTGAAATCTGTACTTCTTGTCGGTTCACAGGCGATTTACTTCACGGCGTTTCCAGTTCGTACTCCCTGTTACCTCTGACAGCTTTTTCTCTTTTCCTATTTGTCCTGGGCCTGTTTCCTCAAACAGCGTTCCCTTCTACTGTTGTCCTGTCTCCTCAGACAGCGTACAATTCTTCTTTTGGCGGGGGTGTTGCCAACGTGCACACGCGCATATTTTCCACGCTTTTGTTCCTGGCAGACGGTGAGTCGCGCACGTATTTAACATCTGTGCTTGCCCCGTGTGTCGCATACCCCTTCAGAGGTCATTCTAGGCTGCGTGTGACACGCATACATTCATTCTTGTGTTCCTTGGTGCCACAGCGTAGTGCAGGTTTATTTTTCCACGCACGTGGTCTAGGAGGGGTTGCGTGCACCTTACTTCGCTTTTTTGGGGTGCCTGTGCGTTGCGTGACCCGTCATCTTTCCCCAGGGGTGACATACAGCCTTGCTAGAGCACTAGGGTACGATTACCATCTGGTACCCAACCCCTTTGACCCCCAATTGCCCAGGACAATAGTTCACATCGACTCCCATACGCACAATAACATCAGTGCCATGGCTGGGAGGCGACTAAGCCGTAAGGGTGGCAAAGGTGGCCGAGCCCCAAGTGGTGGCCGTGGTGGATCCAGTAGGGGACGTGGCCGTGACTTGCAGGGTGCCCCTAGCCCCCCATGTGTGGAGGAGCAGTCAGGGACACCCATGCCCCCCCCCTGGTTGAGGTTACCGTGGCTGACACCATCCATGCTCAGCCCTTGTTGGACCAGCCCACTGTGGAACCAGACCTGGCACAGGGTGACTCCATGGCTGACTTCCAGGTCAGCAGATCTAGGCCACGTGCGCCAGTGAACGTTGGTGTCATCAGGCCACGTGGATCAGGGGCAGCTAGGTCATCTGATGCCCCGCGTAGGCAGGCTGGGGAGGCTGCAGGGGCAGCTGCAGCTCCATCCACCCCACCTCTCACACACCCATCCAGGACAGTGTCGGTCCAAGTCCATCATGCTGACATTCCCCCGACACCATCACACTTGAGCTAATGCCTGCACCAACTCCCATGCTGAGTGTGCAATCCCACGCTCCTGCCCCTAGTGTCCAGAGCGGCGTAGGACACTCAGGATCCCCACCACCTTCCAAGTGGAAGAGGAAGAGTGCTCGTCCAGTAGAGGCTGATGCCCCAGACACGGCTACACAGTCCGGCCCGTCAAGGAAGCCCAGCTTCAATGAGGCCGAACTGAATGCACTTGTAGAGTATGTGTCCGCACATGACCGCGAAATGGTGATTGTTGCAGGATCCAAGACCACACCTGCACAACGTCAGGCACACTGGCAGACCATTGCGGACATCATAAGTGCCCTTGGAATCGTGAGGCGCACAGCTAATGAATGCTACAAGCGCTGGAATGACCTGAAGCGCAGGGCAAAGAATAAGCTGGCCTAAGTCATGCCGCAACTCTAGTGACTGGAGGTGGGTCTCCAGCAGACGACATAGAACTCGCTCCACATGAGCAGGTTGCTGGGACCTACGTCACGGAGGAACAGATCCAAGGCGTGGGAGAACTGGCAGATTACGAGGCATTGTCCGGTGAGTGCACATGCATGTGTGTGTCATCCATGTGCATGGTGTGTGTGGGAGGGCTTCTGTTTGGGTGCCAGGGGAGGGTGTGTGTGCCTGAGTGGTTCGGCTCACCCATGTGCCTCTTCCTATACATTCTTGGCACCAGCATTTGGGTATAGCAGCATCCCTTCGGCCAACATTAGACATCCAGCCCAACACCACGCCAGTTGCCCTTGGAGTGTCATCTTGCCACAACACTGTTGCTTATTTACCTCTGTTTATTCAGGCAGATTGTTTGCATACCACCACTTTTACTCGGGATTTCTCAGTCCTATTGTCACATGTCTGACATGGCTATGGTACAGTGGACTGGCTCAGTTTCATGGACATGATTAGTTTGGACATGTCCCTGTGCTATAGGACCATTTTTGACTGGCAGCTGCAGGTTAAACATTTGAACCATCACAATGAAAATAATGAATTATATGAGCAAACTGGACTGAATGAACAATTGGTGACCGCCTCTCCCTCTTCACTTCATGGCTAGGGTACATGCCATCTGTGTGATGGCATGGGTATTTGACCTGCCAATCACTGGCCAATGTGTGATGCCACTGCTAGGCAGCATGCAGCAAATGTGTTCATCTTCCATCTTAGTGTCATCAATGTGTGCCATCTGCCTCCCCATCACACGCAGTGACGGTGCATGCATGGGAGTGTTTTAGTCATGTGGGACATGTGTCAATCAAGTACTGTTTCTGTAGCCTCTCAGTCCTAATTGTGTGCCATAGTGCTAATGCCTGTTTCCATTTGTTTTCTTTTATGTCTTTGCAGGGGAAGACGCACTTGATACTGCTGGGGTTGTGGAGATGGTGCAGACCCAGGAGGGGTCTGAGGGCCGACCGACCAGCAGTGAGGGACGTGGTGTGGTGGTTGGTGAGAACCCACAACTGCTGCAGGTCGTGCTCTCAAGGGGTGTCTCTGGCTGCACCTCCCCCGAGCTGTATTCAGGTGTCGATTCGGATGATGAGACCTACGTGCCGTCGCAGGTGAGTGTTCCTGGGAGGGATTCAGTTCTGTCCGACCCACCTGCACCAGGGTTAGAACCCTCAATGGGAATGTCAGTGTTGGCAGGTATGCCTTTGGTGGTTACAGATGCAGGGTCACACTCTGCGAAATCTGATCCTGTTCCTGGGCCAGCAGATCAGAGGGGGAATGCAGTCCTGCAGCCTCAGGCAGTGCCGGCACAGCAAGGCACAGTCGCCTTGCCCCAGACAGGTGTGGTGCCCGCCGATGTGGTGGCCGTACGCCACCTGGCAATACCGCATGGGAGCAATCCATTTACGGTCCCAACAGGCAGCATCATCAGAGATGATGGCTCAGGCCATGGATAGGGTGGCCACTTCCATTGTCCCCCCCGAAAGGCTGATGGAGCGACTGCAGCAGGCAACCGACTCCATCTGCCAGTCACACAGGGAGGACATGTTGGCATCCGACAGGGACAGGCGGGCGGCACTGGCGACTCTGCAGGAAGCCATCTCCATAGAGTCCCAGGGCCACAAGGAAGCCCTGAGGCTGGAACTCCTTCACCTCAGGACGACTCTTGTTGAGCTTGAGGCTTCAACAAACCGAAGGACAGAACAGCAGCTGGAGCGTCTCACCCGTACGCTCTCAGGTGAGATGCAGGCAACTAGGGCGGAGGTCCGGGCATCCCGTGAGTTGTTGCATGGGGACCTCCGCACACTTATCCTCCAGAACGAGACCTACCACACCCGCATGCTTGCAGCCATGGAGGAACAGACTAGGGCTTTGTGTGGGCTGCCTCCCATAGTGCCACCACCTCCTGATGCAGCTGCAGAGGGTGAGGATAGCGACACCATGATACTCCCACAATAGGGTAGCCGTGTAGGCCATGAGCCCATGGAGGTGTTTTTTTTTTCGCAAGATCCACACAGGTGGGTTTTGGTGTGCACCCTGTCCTCGGACCTCCTGGGTGGCCTCCCCCACCCCCCCGGGCCCATTAATGGCCATTTTATTTTTCTTTTTTTTTTTTTGAGACAGTGTCTTGCCTTGTGTGGCTCCCGTGGGCATACACTGCATTGTGGCTGGGCACATGCAGGCTTGTCATGGATTTGGTTCAGATGCTTGGGTTTTTGTCACACACACCCCTCCTGCTTCCCGTTTCCATGGGCTAGCAAAGGGTGTGCCCAAGTGACATTGACACATTGACGTACATGGTGACATTGGACTCCCATGAGCTGTGTGGGCAGTCTGTAGTCAATACTGTGTATACATTCATAGTGCATATTGTTGTTGTATTGTACACTGCATGGTGTATTGATATGTGCCTCTGCATCCATCTCATCCTCCATATTTGCAGGTCCATTCCTCATGTCTTCACAATGCGGTCCACCTTGGAACTGGAGTCCATGTTGTAAGCAGTGCACCTACACTCTTGCGTGGCGCTAACACTGTATACTTGGAAGTGTTCGGAGGGCTGTAATCATCAGGTGGTGAGGCTAGCTAATTTTTAAGTCTGTAATGTCATGTTTAAGGTAGGTTGGAGGTTGTGTAGGTGATTGGTATTCTTGGTAAGTATTTGGTAATGTGGGTTGTAGGTCCTACATTACTGTGAGCATTTCATGTGTGGACATGTTTCCATTAGGGACACTGTAGCTGCTGACACTTGGGGCATGTTGTGGGGATTAATTTCTTTCCTCTCACATTGCATGACATGCCATGGTGTGTTGTGTGGCCGTGCCGGGGAGGGGGTGGGTGACATGGCACTGTTTTCATGTAGTATTTTGCAAGTGGGTATTCATTTCTGCAGCATGGAAGTGTCTTTTCATGACACTGCATTGGTGGTATTTGTGTAGGTAGGGATGCACACATTGTGACACTTCCATATGAACAATCTCAGGCTGCTATGGTTCTGACAGTTGACAGTCCCTTAGTTCGTCTTAATTGTCAGGTCAAGTCATCATTGCTTATCAGATGGTATGTGCCAGGCCTGTGTGCACTCCACTGGGGTGTGATTTCTATGTGAAGTAATTAGCCACCAGCTGCGTACGGGCTGCCTCACCCCGTGCCCTCTCCCCTCCCATGCGCAGTGGCCGTGCATGTGGTTGGGGATGTGGGGGCACCACCATGTCCACAGCCAGGCCCCGGTGTGTTGCAACATTGTGCAGGACACATGCTGCCACTATGATCCTGCACACTACTGGGGGCGCATATAACAGCTGCCCGCCAGAACGGTCAAGGGAGCGAAAGCGTGACTTGAGCACTCCGAATGTGCGCTCCACTATGCCCCAGGTTGCAATATGGGCTGTGTTGTATCTTACCTCTGGTGGCGTGATGGGGTTCCGAATTGGCGTCATCATGTGGGTGCTCAGAGGGTAGGCACTGTCCCCTGGTGAGGAGATGATGGGTATCATTAGTGGGGTAGTGACATAACTCTGCATCTGACATGCATGCATGTGCAGTGGCATTCATACTCACCAAGCAGCCATGTATCGCCATGCCGCCCAGCTTCTAGGTCCTGGCTTAAGGTAGACATTCGGTAAATGAAGCTGTCGTGGGTGGACCCTGGATAGTTGGCATATACTGAGGTGATGATTCCCTTAGCATTACATACTACCTGCACGTTGATGGAATGCCAGTGCTTGCGGTTCCTATAGATGTGCACAGATGCCCTGGGGGGACGTAGTGCCACATGGGTGCAGTCAATGGCACCTAGCACTTTTGGGAATTGTGCCACACCGTAGAAATCGAGGGTGGCAGCCTGCCTTTCTGCAGGTGTCCTGGGCAGGTATATGTGCCTACGGACTGATGGGCGTGCAGTGATGATGTTCAAGACCTGGTGTAGGCAGCGTGACTGCGTGGCCTGTGACACCCCACCCACTATGGCACTTGTCCGCTGAAATGATCCTGTGGCCAAGAAGTGCAGTACATTGAGGACCTTCTCCAGGGGGCTGAGTGCTTGGGAGCACAGGGTGGGTGATGTGAGGTCATCCTCCCACTCACTGACCAGGTCCAGTATTATGTGTGGGGGAAACCTGTACTTCCCATACACCTGGTCATCAGGCATCCCAAAAAGGCTGGTTCTGGGAGTGAAAATTTGGGCCCTCACTATCCTCCTCTTCCTCCTTTGGTAACCCACGGCCACTGCTGCTAGGAATGGTATATTCATCCTGGCGTATGAGCTTGTTTGTTGTTTGCGTGCACTTTTATGCTGCGCGGGTCGACGTACGCCTGCTTCATGCTGGCGTACGTGTCTCAGGATTGGACCATTTATTTTTCGGCACGTCGTAGGCGAACGTGTGAATCTTCCCGCCCACCCCAGGAATACACGTAGCACACTCTCCCAGGCCCAGTCGCGGGTAAATATTCCCGCCCACCCCTGGAATACATGTACCCCACTCTCACAGGCCCAGTCGCGTGTGGAAGTTCACGCGCACCCCGTAGTACACGTACCCAGGCCAATCACGTGTGGAAGTTCACGCGCACCCCGAAGTACACGTACCCAGGCCAATCGTGTGTGGGACTTCCCGCGCACCCCGAAGTACACGTACCCAGGCTAATCGCGTGTGGAACTTCCCGCGCACCCCAAAGTACACGTACCAAGGCCAATCACGCGTGGAACTTCCCGCGCACCCCGAAGTACACGTACCCAGGCCAATCGCGTGTGGAACTTCCCGCGCACCCCGAAGTACACGTACCCAGGCAAATTGCACGGCTGGGAGGTGGGGGTGCAGGGGGACATGAGTGGGGCCTGGTGGAGGCTGCCCCTGCACTGCTGGGGGGTGGGGGTAATAGGGGACATGAGTGGGGGCCTGGTGGAGGCTGCCCCTGGTGGCTGGGGGGGTGGGGGTGATGGGAGACATGAGTGGGGGCCTGGTGGAGGCTGCCCCTGCACTGCTGGGGGGTGGGGGTGATGGGAGACATGGGTGGGGGCCTGGTGGAGGCTGCCCCTGCACTGCTGGGGGGTGGGGGTGGTGGTAGACATGGGTGGGGGCCTGGTGGAGGCTGCCCCTGCACTGCTGGGGGGTGGGGGTAATAGGGGACATGAGTGGGGGCCTGGTGGAGGCTGCCCCTGGTGGCTGGGGGGTGGGGGTGATGGGAGACATGAGTGGGGGCCTGGGGTGGCTGCCCCTGGTGGCTGGGGGGTGGGGGTGGTGGGAGACATGAGTGGGGGCCTGGTGGAGGCTGCCCCTGCACTGCTGGGGGGTGGGGGTGGTGGGAGACATGGGTGGGGGCCTGGTGGAGGCTGCCCCTGCACTGCTGGGGGGTGGGGGTGATGGGAGACATGAGTGGGGGCCTGGTGGAGGCTGCCCCTACACTGCTGGGGGGTGGGGGTGGTGGTAGACATGGGTGGGGGCCTGGTGGAGGCTGCCCCTGCACTGCTGGGGGTGGGGGTGCAGGGAGACATGAGTGGAGGCCTGGTGGAGGCTGCCCCTGGTGGCTGGGGGGTGGGGTTGGTGGGAGACATGAGTTGGACATGACTGGGGGCCTGGTGGAGGCTGCCCCTGCACTGCTGGGGGTGGGGGTAATAGGGGACATGAGTGGGGGCCTGGTGGAGGCTGCCCCTGCAATGCTGGGGGTGGGGGTGATGGGAGACATGAGTTGGACATGAGTGGGTGCCTGGTGGAGGCTGCCCCTGCACTGCTGGGGGGTGGGTGTGATGGGAGACATGAGTCGGGGCCTGGTGGAGGCTGCCCCTGGTGGCTGGGGGGTGGGGGTGATGGGAGACATGAGTGGGGGCCTGGTGGAGGCTGCCCCTGCACTGCTGGGGGGTGGGGGTGGTGGGAGACATGGTTGGGGGCCTGGTGGAGGCTGCCCCTGGTGGCTGGTGGGTGGGGGTGGTGGGAGACATGGGTGGGGGCCTGGCGGAGGCTGCCCCTGGTGGCTGGGGGGTGGGGTGGTGGTAGACATGAGTGGGGGCCTGGTGGAGGCTGCCCCTGGTGGCTGGCGGGTGGGGGTGGTGGTAGACATGAGTGGGGGCCTGGTGGAGGCTGCCCCTGGTGGCTGGGGGGTGGGGGTGGTTGGAGACATGAGTTGGACATGAGTGGGGGCCTGGTGGAGGCTGCCCCTGCACTGCTGGGGGGTGGGGGTAATAGGGGACATGAGTGGGGGCCTGGTGGAAGCTGCCCCTGGTGGCTGGGGGGTGGGGGTGGTGGTAGACATGAGTGGGGGCCTGGTGGAGGCTGCCCCTGGTGGCTGGGGGGTGGGGGTGGTGGTAGACATGAGTGGGGGCTTGGTGGAGGCTGCCCCTGGTTGCTGGTGGGTGGGGGTGATGGGAGACATGAGTGGGGGCCTGGTGGAGGCTGCCCCTGCACTGCTGGGGGGTGGGGGTGGTGGTAGACATGGGTGGGGGCCTGGTGGAGGCTGCCCCTGCACTGCTGGGGGGTGGGGTGCAGGGAGACATGAGTGGGGGCCTGGTGGAGGCTGCCCCTGGTGGCTGGGGGGTGGGGGTGGTGGGAGACATGAGTTGGACATGAGTGGGGGCCTGGTGGAGGCTACCCCTGCACTGCTGGGGGGTGGGGGTAATAGGGGACATGAGTGGGGGCCTGGTGGAGGCTGCCCCTGGTGGCTGGGGGTGGGGGTGATGAGAGACATGAGTGGGGGCCTGGTGGAGGCTGCCCCTGCACTGCTGGGGGGTGGAGGGGTGGTAGACATGGGTGGGGGCCTGGTGGAGGCTGCCCCTGCACTGCTGGGGGGTGGGGGTGGTGGGAGACATGTGTTGGTGATCAGTAGTGCATATGGGTTGGCTGGTGGGCATGGCCATGGTGGATGGGTTGCCCGTGGGACATGAGCAGGGGTGCAGGATAGTACCCTGTGGTGTGGGCTGGCTGCAGGGACCGTGGAGGGTGTAGAGGGAACACCTGGGAGGACCCACATGGCCAAATCACGTGTAGCATTCCCCGGCACCACCGAAATACACGTACCCTGCAGAAATCGCGTGTGAATCTTCCGCGCATCTCGGAATACATGTACCCAGGCCAATCGCATGTGGAACTTCCCGCGCACCCCGAAGTACACTTCCCCAGGCCAATCGCGTGTGGAACTTCCCGCGCACCCCCACCTACCCAGGCCAATCGCGTGTGGAACTTCCCGCGCACCCCGTAGTACAAGTACCCAGGCCAATCGCGTGTGGAACATCCCGCGCACCCCGAAGTACACGTACCCAGGCCAATCGCGTGTGGAACTTCCCACGCACCCCCACCTACCCAGGCCAATCGCGTGTGGAACTTCCCGCGCACCCCGAAGTACACGTACCCAGGCCAATCGCGTGTGGAACTTCCCGCGCACCTCCACCTACCCAGGTCAATCGCGTGTGGAACTTCCCGCGCACCCCGTAGTACACGTACCCAGGCTAATCGCGTGTGGAACTTCCCGTGCACCCCGAAGTACACATACCCAGGCTAATCGCATGTGGAACTTCCCGCGCACCCAGGAACACGCGCACACGCTATTTTTCACACAGCGGGTGTCCGTGTTTGTCGGTGCCCCTTTGCACCTCATTTGTCCTAGAGGGCCACTGTATGGCCCATTCATCATGGCTGTATATGGGTGCTTTTTGTTAGCGCACATTTTGGCGCACATTTTTTTCAGTCGCAGGGGCGCTACCGCCTGCTTTCTTGTGGCGTACTTGTTTGGCCCTGTGCGCTTCTTAGACCGTGCGCTGGTTTGCCCTATTCGATTCCATGAATACGGGTTGTAGGCGAGCGTATGGGCGTTCCGCGCACTTGCCTCCTGTACTTCCCCCGTGACGCCCATATTTTCACGCGTTGTTCCCCATTCCGAGTGTTACGCCCCGTGTTCCGCCTACTTTTGTGATGTGCGCCGCCCTATGTGCGATTTCGCAGTGGCCGTGGCGCACGCTGTTGGATGACCTGTGCGCCGGCGTGCGCGGCGCACATTTTTAGCACACATCCAATGTTTTTCTCGCACACGGACTTCCATGAATCGCTGTGCGCTGGTTTTCCTGCGATTTTCGCACTTGCACTGCGATTTTTGCACTTTTCCTTCGACTTGCACGTTTTGGCACCTCTGCACGGGAATTTTCGGCGCACATTATTTCCATGAATCGACCTGCTTGTCTTGAACTGGAAACAAGCACTTGCTGGATCATACTAATTAACCACCAACTTTTCCCTTTAGGACAATGCAACAAACTAAATAAAAGGGGTACACACACAAGAAAAACTAAATTTTGTTTAAATACAAAAATGATCAACCATTTTTTTATCATGAATAAACTGTAAAACCTTAAATATAAATGCATGGGATTTCATCAGTTCAAAATCACACGTGATGATGATAATATCATGAGCGCTTCATAACCTAGAACACAGATACAGTGGGCAAGATGCTCAAAGAATTTTTTGGCGCAAGTAAGGAGATGCGCCAAAAAAAGGTGAAGACCAATTCACAATTTTCTCCTTTGCACAAATAATGGGGTGTTTCAGGGCATTTCAAAGCACATCCCAAATTCACAAACGGGATGCGCTTTTGCCCAGAAACAATAGTCCTGCTCCTGCACCTTTTGAAACAGGCACAGGAAGAGGCACAAATAATGGCAGAGTCATTTCTGACCATGTCATTATTTTTCTTTGAAGTGCGACAGCTGGGGATTAGCCCACAGCTGTCACAATAGCATTTCCGTCCACCAAAAAAGGAAATAAATGCTTTTCTTTTTTTTTGCCATTTCACCCAGACAGAACCTTTAACACCCGTCTCTGTGAAATGCACTCCCAGCAACCACGTGGTGGCTGGACAGCACATCTTTTCTTTGTTATTTGTATTTATTAAAGCGTGGACCTAGCTCGAGAGCAGTAGACCACTGTCCAGAGTGTGGGTAGCCGGCATTTGGGCTGGCATTTTTTAACAGTAGCGAAGTACAGTGAGGTCTGTGCATCGGTATGTGCATCCCTTGGAATTAGTCCTTAGTAAGGTGTTGTTGAAAGAGCAATGGTTTGAGAGATTTGCAAAATTGGAGAATTGTAGGGACATTCCGAACCAAAACCGGGATCGAGTTCCTGGGGTGGGTGCATGACAAGAGAAGGATTGTTTGTGGGTCCTCTGGTTGCGGATGAGTTGTTATTCAAGCCGGTGGGTCAATTTGCTGTGCAAGGAGCGTGGGCCACCAGAAATGTGGAGCATAGCCGCCAGGTACGCTGCTGTGCTACTTGTGACTGCTTTGTAGATGGTCCCTGCAGTCTTGAACAGTATCCTAACTTGGAGTGCAAGTCAATGTAGTTTGCATAGGATGTGGGTATTTTGGTCAAATTTCCGTGCTCCCATAATAAGACGTGCTGCAGCATGGTGGACTGCTTTTAAGAGAGCCCTGTCAGGAGACCATTTCCCCCATTGATGTGCAAGACCACAAGGGCCTGCAATACAGTCCGGAAGTCTTGCGGCAGGATGAAGGGTTTGATTTTTCAAAGGGTAGAGATACTGAGCCAGGCTATTTGGGCCTTCTTGGCTATGTGTTTCTGGAAGGACAGATTGCTGTCAATGGTGAAGCCTAAGGATTTTGCTGAGTCTGAACTTTGTGGATCAAGTCTTTCTAGGTGCATGTCAGTGATCCATTGTTGGACAATTGTTTTTTTGGCGGCGGACCGATGAGGACGAATTCAGAACTGGATGGGTTTAGTTTGAGGTAGGCAGTCCACATCCTGGACTGGATGATGGCTAGGTAATCGTGGTGGCGAATGATGTCCTGCACGCTATTTACTCTCATGTACAACTGAGTATCGTCTGTGTATTTGTGGATGGCTAGATTGAGATCTTTGAGGAGAATGCCCAAAGGAGCCATGTAAAGGTTAAAAAGGATTGATGAGGGGATGGAGCCGTGGGCTCACAGTGTTTTAAGTGGGATTGGAAATCGAGTGGGGCTCTAGTTGGGGGTGTGGCCTAAGGACAAGCCCCCTAATAAGAGCCCCCCTAGATTAATGGCGGGGGGCAGCTGGTGAAAGAGGTGGAGCTGGGGCACACTGGCATTATTACCTTTGATGCAGCCAGCCCCTCCTCTTAAACAAAAGAAGGGGCTGAGCGCTCCAAAAGGTGTGACAACAGTGTGCCTCAGCTCGCACGCAGCAGCCAGCCCTTTCATTCAAGGAGTCGCTTTAACCACGGGCTCCTTGTATGAAAGGGCTGCCTGCTGCTGGTGACTCTGTACTTGAAACAGGAGGAGGGTTGGAGGGTCCAGTCTCTTCTTTTCTTTCCAAGTAACTAATCATTATCCTAAGCTAAGGCTTCATGCTGGGTGATGACTAGTTACTCAGAAACAAAAAGAGAGCTGGGCAGTCCAGCCCTCCTCTTGTTTCGAGTACATCGAGGACATCAGGCAGCACAACTGCACGGTTACGCCTGCTACTTGCAGGTGTCAGTACTTCGGTTTAGAAAAATGGGGCTAGTTAGGGGTGGGTGCCTGAGCCGCCCTTATACATGAGTTGGAGAACATCATTCACCACCTGGATGGTGGCTGTCTCAATGCTACAATTTGGGTGGACCCCTGACTGATAGTCATTTAGGAGGTGGAGTTTTTCGATTCTGGCAAGTAGTTGTGTAGCAACTACTTTTTCCAAGATTTTGCCAATAAACAGGAGCTTTATAATGTCAAGACCAATAGAACTTGCCCCTTCTGGACTTCCTGCTCCTTATCGCGCCGGGGCTTGTACTCTTTGTTACTCCCAACATGGCCGCAACAAGCGACTTGCCTCGCACCAGCTTCCACGTCGCACACGGCACGTTCTATAAATTGGCCACGCCCCCGCGGCCCCACGCATCTCAACGCTATCATTAGGTAGTGACTTGACGTGTGTGTGCTATTCGGCGAATCCACTTTTCCTAGATCCTGGTTCCTTCTTCCTTCCTTCTCCCCTTTCCTCTATTCTGCTACTGCAATCCCCATTCTTAGCGACCGCTACCTACTTTCCTGGACATCCTGGAACAGCGGCCCTCCCGGAACTCAGAACGCGCTCTCTGGAGCCGGACGAGACTCGAGCGAGCCTATACAAAACCCGATCCATCCACAAGAGGAATCCTCCCGCAGAACAGAGCAAGAAGCGATCTCAGGTGAGACGGGGGGAGATTTACAACAGTTTGAGACGCCCAACGACCGACACTGATACTGCTATGGAGAAAGCAGTCCAGGACCTTATGCGTGGCATGCAAGAGCTCACAACTGAAGTACAGAACTTAAAGGCTGAGAATGCTGAGTTAAGACAGCTTGTTTTGTCTCGCGAACCCGCTAATAAGGACAGTGTGTTACTGGGTGGAGTGGTAGACAAATATGATGGATCTTCAAAATCCTTACGTGGATTCCTGGATTCCTGCTTGGTGCATTTTACTTTTAAGCCCTATTATTTTTCAACTTCTAGGGCGAAGGTGGGCTTCATAATCTCGCACCTCACAGAGAACGCGTTGACTTGGGCCACTCCCTTAGTCGACTCAGGGGATGCCCTCCTGGATGATTATGATGGATTCATTCAGGCACTCAAGACTATGTTCGACTGCCCAGAACAGGTTTTTAGTGCTCAGGAACGCTTACTTGATTTCCGACAGGGTACTCAGGATATGCTAACGTACGTTACTAGATTCAAACAACTGGCCAAGGAAGCGGATTGGTCCTCAGAAGCAAGTTTCACTCTATTTCGCAGGGGTCTAAACGAGGGCATTAAGGATGAATTAGCCCGGGTGGCTCGTCCCAGTTCATTCCAGGCTCTTATGGATCTAGCCATGCAGATAGACTTCTGAATCCAGGAAAGAAAGGCTGAAAGAAGAAAGACCAAGAAACCCTTTCAAAAGAGTTCCCTTGAGACCTCTGTTAAAACCGATTCTGCCCCAACCCCTGACATAGATCTGGAACCCATGCAAATCGGAGTCTTCCGTGGGCCTATTTCCCCTCAAGAAAGGATGAGAAGGATCCACACAGGCCTGTGCATGTGTTGTGCCTCGGATAAACACCTTGTTAGAGAATGCCCTCTAGCCTCTCCACGGCGTTCGGGAAACGCCAGCTCCCGATCCTAGATGGAGCGAGGTGTCGGGAGAGAGATGTTTGCTCCACATCTATTCCATCCTTGAACTCTCCTGGACAAAACAGTTTGGTGATACTACAGGCCTTCCTCTCGCCTTCCAAAGATAAGACCTATCCCATTGGCCTTGGTGGACTGCGGAGCTATGGGAATTTTCATTGACCAAGACTGGGTTGTTAGTCATCATATTCCATACGAGACACGAAACACCATGCAGCCGGTGGAAGCAATTGACGGAAGACCCCTCTCTTTAGGACCCATAAGCCTGCAGACTAAAGAGATCCAACTTTCCATAAACCATCATCAAGAGCGGATTACATTCGGCATCATTAAGTCAGCCCATTACCCCATGGTTTTGGGTATGCCCTGGTTACAAAAGCACAATCCGTATATCAATTGGACAGCAGGATCATTATTCCTGGGCTCAGAGCTCTGTATTTCCCACTCTCTATCCCTGGACCCCTCCTCGATAACTCCTAAAGAACCTCCAAGAGATCAAGAAACACCAATCATGGTTTCCAATATCATACAAGTTCCAGAGGCCTATCAGGAATATGCTGATGTATTTTCTACTGCCATAGTCCAAGCCTTACCCCCTCACAGGCCCGAAGACTCTGCCATAGATACAGATCCCTCAGCGATAATTCCCTTCGGCCGAATGTTCATTCTTTCCGAACCTGAGAAACAGGCCCTTCGGGAATACCTAGACACCAATCTTGAAAACGGAACCATAAGACCCTCGAAATCTCCAGCGGATGCTTCATTGTTCTTTGTTCCCAAGAAGGATACCAAGGAACTCAGACCTTGCCTCGACTATCGAGGCTTAAACCAATGCACCCTCAAAGATCGGTACCCACTGCCCCTGATTTCGGATATCCTGGAAGCTGTGAGAGGAGCCGTAATATTCACGAAGTTGGATCTCCGGATCACCTACCATTTAATCCGTGTCTGGGAAGGGGACGAATGGAAAACAGCCTTTAGAACACCCTTTGGTCACTATGAATACCTAGTCATGCCTTTTGGACTAGCCAATGCTCCCGCAGTCTTTCAGCGTTTTATGGACAGGGTGTTCTCTGATATGTTGTTCCTCTTCGTCATTGTCTATCTGGATGACATATTGATTTTTTCCAAGGATCCTCTAAAACATGAAGAACATGTAAAGGCAGTACTACAACGACTTTGTGAACACAAACTGTTAGCCAAACCCGAAAAATGCTTGTTCCATGTTACTTCTGTTCACTACCTAGGATTCATCCTTAGCCTAGAAGGAATTGGTATGGACCCTTCAAAGGTAAAGGCCATACTGGCTTGGCCCGCTCCCACATCTGTGAAACAGGTGCAATCCTTCCTGGGGCTCGCCAACTTCTACCGGAAGTTTATTTCTACCTTTTCCAAGATCGTTCAGCCGATCGTTGCTCTATTGAAGAAAGACACCCCCTTTATCTGGTCTACACCGCAAAATAAAGCATTCCAACGATTGAAGACAGAGTTCACGCAAGCCCCCATCCTGACCCAGCCCGACATAAATCGCCCATTTCTAGTGGAAACGGATGCCTCTAACTACGCCATAGGGGTGGTTTTGAAATAGGAACTTGAGGATGGACTGGAACACCCCATTGCTTACCTTTTACGAACCCTGACCCCCAACGAGACACACTATTCCGTCCTGGAGAAGGAACTCTTGGCCATCCGCCAAGCCTTCACTGAATGGCGACACCTACTTCTGGGTGCTAGATATCCAGTTCAGGTCCGCACAGATCATCGGAATCTCCAAATCCTACAGTCGTTGGAGTGCAGGAACAGTCGTCAGGCCCGTTGGGCCTACTTCTTTGCCCAGTACCAGTTTCAAATCACTCATGTTCCCGGATCACAAAACATGATTGCTGACGCCTTATCTCGACGTCCAGACTACGCAGCCACTGAGGACAAGGCCTATCCTAAGATGTTTCCCAAAAC
This sequence comes from Ambystoma mexicanum, assembly GCF_040938575.1. Lineage (NCBI taxonomy): Eukaryota > Metazoa > Chordata > Amphibia > Caudata > Ambystomatidae > Ambystoma > Ambystoma mexicanum. The sequence goes on along the minus strand of NC_090934.1, from coordinate 735,397,936 downwards.
TATCTTTTTAGCTCAAGCAATCAACCTCCTGGAAGAAATCCGAGTGCAAACCCAGTCCTCTGACCTCTGGAAGGATATTTCAAGGAAGAATCCATGGAATCTAAGGGTCAAAGAAGAATATCTATTCAAGGACAATGCACTGGTCATTCCTACGCAGAAATTACAACACAGGGTAATAAACCTCTGCCATGATATCCTTCACTCCGGTCATCGTGGTATAACTAACACCCTCTGTCTTATACAAAGACAGTTTTGGTGGCCTCGAATGAAGACCGACGTACAACAGTGCATCAAGGCTTGTACTGTCTGCAGTCAAAACAAATATGGTAACAAGAGACCGGCGGGTCTTCTACTGCAACCGTCGCTGCCAACAAGACCATGGGAGTTTATTGCTACAGACTTCATTGTGGAATTACCACCTTCCCGAGGGTACACGACCATCATGGTAACCATAGACTTGTTCACCCATATGGCTCATTTCACACCTTTGTATAAACTACCATCTTCCTCAGAACTGGCTGGAATCTTCCTGGAACATATTTTCCATCTTCATGGACTTCCTTCCAAGATCATATCGGACCGAGGACCTCAATACTTCTCACAATTCTGGAAACATCTGTGTCGTATTCTAGGGATCCAACATGCTCTCTCATCAGGTTATCACCCACAAACCAACGGAGCCACGGAACGTGTAAATCAAACTCTGGAGCAATATCTTCGTTGTTTTGCCACCAAGGTTCAGGATGACTGGTCTCTGCTCACACCCCTGGCTGAGTTTGCCTACAACAATTCCGATCACTCAGCCCTCAAGGTCAGCCCTTTCTATTGCAGTCAAGGTTTTCACCCATCCGTTTTACCTTCTGTTCTTCCTTATCCCACTCCAGTACCTACTCTCGACTCATAGATACAGACTCTCATCAACATACACAAGAAGCCAAGGAACAATTGAAAGAGGCTCAAACACGCACTAAGCTCTATGCGGATTCCAGGAGAAGATCAGCGCCATCTTATTCTGTTGGTGATGAAGTCTGGTTGTCCTCGAAACTATTACCGCAACATCTACGGCCAAACAAATTGGCCCCTCGGTACTATAGACCATTTTCCATAAAGGAAGTCATCAATCCTGTCTCATTCCGACTCAAGTTACCCGATTCCTGGAAGAAAATACACCCAGTGTTTCACACTTCCCTATTGAAACCTTACATCCAATCCTCCCGAACATCCTGCAGACCCAGTCCTGTTGTTGTGGACGATCAGCTGGAATATGAAGTGTCCAGAACATGCGATTCCAGGTATAAACGGGGTCGACTTCAATACCTGGTTGAATGGAAAGGCTACCCTCCTAGCGAGAGAACCTGGGAACCAGTTTCTAACTTAAATACCCCTCGACTGCTTAGAAGATTCCATCTCATACACCCGGGCAAACCTCGTAGAACTTTCCCCTTCTGGACTTCCTGGTCCTTATCGCGCCGGAGCTTGTACTCTTTGTTACTCCCAACATGACCGCAACAAGCGACTTGCCTCACACCAGCTTCCACGTCGCACAAGTCACGTTCTATAAATTGGCCACGCCCCCGCGGCCCCACGTGTCTCAACGCTATCATTAGGTAGTGACTTGACGTGTGTGTGCTGTTCGGGGAATCCACTATTCCTAGATCCTGGGTCCTTCTTCCTTCCTTCTCCCCTTTCCTCTATTCTGCTCCTGGAATCCCCATTCTTAGCGACCGCTACCTACTTTCCTGGACATCCTGGAACAGCGGCCTTCCCGGAACTCTGAATGCACTCTGCAGCCGGGCGAGACTCGAGCGAGCCTATACAAGACCCGATCCGTCCACAAGAGGAATCCTCCCGCGGAACAGAGCAAGAAGCGATCTCAGGTGAGACGGGGGAGATTTACGACATATAATGGACATGTAGTTGGGCAGCTCGTCTGAATCTTGAGTTGTTTTCAAAAGAGGTCATATGCGACCAGTCTTGAGAGTGTCTGCAATGAAAGAGTCGCTCCTGTGAGATGGTGTGTAGATGAGGTGGAAGGTGATGGATTCCTTGTGCTACAGAGGGAAACGGCAGGCAAGTGATTCAAATGAGCTTGTTCTGGGAGAGGGGATGATGGAGCATGGCCAATCGCTCCTGTGGATGATTGCCACACCACTTCCTACCCTTCTTGGCCAGTCGGCATGCTGAATGAAGTAGCTTTGGGGTAGTCAGGTCTCGGGGGGAGGTTAGGGTATGTTCCAGTGATGAACAGGGCATCAGGATTGTTGTACGAGATGAGGTCAGCGATCTCTGCAGCATGAGCAATTTCTGAGCGAGCATTGATCAACATGAGAAGGTGTGTGTATATGGTCCATGGGTGTTGGATGGGAGAGGGCAATATTGATGAGGTTCACTATGGTAGCTAGCTGGGCTTCCCAGAGCACTTGGGCATTCGAACCCTAGTGAGAGTGGGGATGGGCCGTGGTGGGAGGAGAGACATGGTGATGCCTTTTGGTGAGTAATAGTAGTAGCAATTTGTTTGTAGGTGAAAGACAGGATTGCGGGTAAGAGCCGGGGCACTATTGGGCCCAAACAGGCACAAGCAGGTAAAGTTATTGGGCCTCATTACGAGTCTGGCGTTAACCGAGGCGGTAAAACCGCCTGGTTAACGCCGGACTCTTATTACCATTCCGCCTCCGTGATTCCTGGAATTACCGGGGCATTACAACCCCGGTTTTCCGGGAATCACGGAGGCGGAATGGTGTAAATCCCCATTCCCATTGAGTCCTATGGGACTCGATGGAAATGGGGATCATGGAAACACCGGCAGCATCTCGTAATGCTGCCGGTGTTTCCTCGTCCGCCTGCATGCGGGAGGTGTTAAACCCGCCAGGTCAGACCTGGCGGGAACATCACCTCCCGCCTGCAGGGGTCGGACTCAGGCGGTGCGGAAACAACGGTGGCGGCGGGTTTACCGCCACCGTTATTTCCGGACCGCCTGGGTCGTAATGAGGCCCATTGTCTTTGCTGAGGTCGCCAGCGTTGAGGGCGCCTACGGAGGACTGATTAAAGAGGTAGTGGGTGGTGCAGCTGAGTGGCATGGCCTGGTCACTTGACCAGCAACCTACTCAATGCTGTCTGCCTGGAGCTGGCCACTCTCCACCCCCTCCATAAATGTACAGGTCACCTTTGAGAATAACGCAGCCTGCGCATTATTAAAAATAGCACATTCTCGTTGCTCCTAAGAGTTGTGCTAATTTTTGAGAATCTGCCCCAGAGTGCTTTGTCAATTTTTGAGCTAACTTTGTTGTTCCATTTGTACTGCGTCTGTCTTCAGGAAAGTTTTGATTTATTGGCAATTAGTGTATACCCAGTTAAACATTATCAGTTAATGCATCCAGCATTCTGAAATTAATATCAAATACCAAAAACGTTAGCAATGTGAACCTCCCACAATAGTCCACAAGTTGTTAGTGTTCATTATATAGTTACACATGTTGAACTTCATAATTTCCAGATTTCTTCACAGAGAAATTCACCAAAAATATTTAAGTTATGTATTGTCTTAACACTATATCCATCCTAATGAACTAGCAGAAAACAGCTCTAAATTAGAGCTCCATACTATACTTGCACCCAACTGATGGCACTGTGTGTAAATGAACTAGAAATCGTGATCCTGTTATTTAATACGTTTATTTAGGAACGTAGATTAATGTCCAATGTGTGAAAGAACTGCTTCCATCAATGCTACGTGCTATTTTGCCACACAGAAATGCAGCATCTGTACTCTGGTCAGGAAACTGGCACTAATTGAAAACAGCCCTTAAATCCTAACAACAACTAAAGCGTTCAGATCTTTTTTCCACCATGTTAGAAGTTCAAATGGCATACAAATATCTTTATTTAGGAACATTTTTTGATGATCACAAATACCCAACTAAGTAATTATTCACTTTAGATCCAATGTTGACAACTGCACAGACATTATCTTAAATCTCCAACAATTCTAAGAAAAGTGGATGTCAAAATTAATGGATGAGTAAATCTCAAAACACATATCATTCCATGTAATACAGATATTCAAACCCTTCTACCAGACATCTTAAACAGAGGTCTAAATCGCGTAATGAGATAGCCTCTGTTGTAACACAAACCGTTTAACATCTCATTGTATTTGATTTTTTGATGATAAACAACCAGCAGATGATATTATTGTGGATACATACATGATCTACATTCCAAAAATCTCTGTTTAATAGGGCTCGATGTTTACCCACATATACCAAATCACATGGAATCCAGACAATGTAAACTACATGCAAGCTTTTACAGTTTGTATGACCTGTCCACTGTGCAGCCTTGTATTCAAGACATTTAAACATGTAAATTGGCATGCTACACAATTACCCCATTTGTATTGCCCCTTTATGGATTCCAGTCCACATCAAGCTGTTATAGAAGTGTGTGGTGTCCTGTTGTAACCTGTTTTCCCCTTGTGTGTGTGCTGTGAGCTGTGTGTGAGGTTTAATGACAGCCCCAGGAGTCTATGAACTGAAAGGCCAGGCTAGGCCTCTAATACAAAAAACATTTTTAAATGGAAAATACACATGGTGAATGGCAAAAGGAAAGGGCAGCCTGACAGTTTCAGCTGCCACATTAAACATACTGGAAGAGCAAAACAAGGAAAAGACAATGATGCAGAAGGACCTTGCATGTAGTTGAGAAAAAGTAAAAGGACGATTCTACATGAAAGCATGGTTTTTCAAATACTGAAACTGCAATGTCCAGAAGTATGTATATTTTGCAGCCTTAAATATAGACTAGGAGATAGATGGTGTCTTGCTAAAATGAACATATTGGTAAAAAGTGCATTGAATAGTGATGGCAAGATACAAGTTATTAAAAGAAATAAAAGGCTTCACATGAAAAAAGCAATGCAACAATTGAAAAGGGTATTTTCTTGCAGATGCAACTTGCAAATCTCTTATGGGCCCAAGAAAGACATGACTATAGATTGCTGAGCAGAACTCTCAAGTGACATCCCCATTGCAGTTCCAATCTCTGCAGTATCCATTAGCTCAGCTTTTGAATCCACAAGAGTGATTGATCATTAAATTGCAGGCAAAGCCAACATTAGACCCAGTGACTGGAACAGAGGCCGCAGCCTCCCTGCAACTTAAATTTTAGAAATGAAACTGCAAGTTATCAATTTTAATGATGTGGCCATAGACTTCCATTAGAAATGTCCTTTTACTCATTAACTTTTGAACCATTACAGGGTTTGGACATATATCATTTTAAAGCTGATTTCAAGGCAGTGGTGTTGATATAAATTCAAAATGAAAACTTTTAGCTGCACTATTGATTGTCGGAAGCAACCAACTAGCGTGCTGAGGCTTGACAATCTTTATTCTGGGCATAACAGGGTCCTTTCCTCTAACCTGCAAGCCTCTGAGCCCCAGAGTCTTGGGATCACTGTGCGCAAAGGAGCAGGAGAGGGCTTCCCACCCGTGGAGATCCTTTGGTGTGTGGGCCCTCTTGTCCCACCAGGGGCTGGTGGCGTGAGGTCTGAAGCACAGAAGAACAGATGAGTGCTCCATGTTGCTGAGGCATCGAGGTTGTGAGGTGCACGAAAAGTATGTAGCATGCCCCCTGATTTCATTAAACTAGGTTTGTGACTCTGCTTGCTGTTCATGCGGCTGGTTGGGGGATAAATACAGCATGCAAGTGGAAGCTGTACTGACCCCACTTAGACAACCTTAAGTAGAAACTTCAGGGACTGCTCCCTTTGGTGCACAGGTGGCTCTGCTAACACATAAGTATGAAAGAAAAAAATGGAGTTAAATGCTATCACCTGTGAAGTTCAGAACACTTATTATATAGATAAGGAGGTGGAAGTAACTTCATTAGAAAGTGGGAACCAGGTACCCTCTACCGCCCAAATAAAAATCGCTGAGTTATTTTCCCTGAGCAGAGGAAAATTGTATAGTCAAGCTGTCAGGGCTGAGACTGCATGCCATAACAATTCGCTGTCAAGTGAGGTGGCATCAAGCGGGCAAGATCTTGAAATCTGGGGAGTAGTGCTTGCCCGAGCAGAATTGGAAGCGAGCTTCCCCCTGACAGAAGTTTGCCTGAGCTTGGAGAACAAACTCAGATTAGCTGAAAGGGCTTACGAGTGACTAAGCATGTCACCAGGCCTTTTTTCAAGACGCAAGAGGAGAAGACAATTGTTAACCCGGATTCCATTCCTACATCTAACCTCCCCGATGAGCTCTTGTTCCTGGCGAATGATCGGACCTCGCTGCCATTTCAGGGCAATGATGCAAGCTGTGGGGAAGCATCAGAGGTGGACATGAGCTCGCTAGCAGCCTTAAACATTGTCCTTCAATCACCTATAAGACATTTTGACATTATCACATTTGATATAAAAACAAATACGAATATTCTTACAGACATAAAAAAAACCTGTTGGGAGCTTACCCCTTACTCTGTTGCATGAAGTGGGGCCTACTCTTCCATGTCAAACTGCATGGCGGTAATCGCCTGAAATAACTCCCACTCTCTTGAATAAGGAGGTTAAGGACTGTCCAGATTGACATCATGTATCCAGGGCACCAATATAGATGAGAAGTACGGGCAAAGCAAAGGGCTGGCTATGAGAATGACCAATACGCTTAAAAACATAAAACAAATTGCACAGAAGCTTCAAGCAGAGGGTCACAGAAGTTCCTCAGGACCATGTGACTAGACGCAAACAAGAGAACAAGGAAGGAGGCAGATGACACTACAACAGAGCCATCTCTTGAGAAAATAGCAGAACGTGCACATACAGGAAGAAGATCGAAGCTGCAGTCGTCCATTCACACTGTGGAACTACCTGAGGTCTCAATTGGAAGCCACAATGGCGCTACTAATTCAACTGTGGGTCAAGGGCTGTAAGGGTAGCCCAACCTACAGGGGTATCCCTAAATATAAGGGTACCCATAATCACACTCACACCGGAGTAAAGTACACCCCTCTAGGAAAGTAAGGCCAAGAGTCTACCTTGCAATGATAACAAATGTATCCTTTACAGTAATGAGGATAGGAGCAAAGAACTCTGCTGCCTGAATGGTCTTGTAGACGAGGAGCCAAAAGCCTCTACAGGAAGTCACACCCCTAAATTGCCTATATGTTGGGAACCGGAAATAGTGACAAGCAAGACACCTGTAATGATACCTATAACACGAGCTGTCTTTGAAGCAAAGTATCCATTAAGGAAACCCTTCTTTATGTATCCACGAAGAACTGACAGCCTCTTGGGTAGATCCCTGAGGAGCACGTGAAGACGTATGAAAGACGAGACTGGTGACGTCACATGAAGTAAAGAGATGACAAGAAAGAAGATGAATAAACCCTATAGAATCTGATGATGAAGTAAGAATCGAGTAAACTTTAATGTATGGGATGATGATCATATGTGTGAAGAGCATGAAAAAAACAGATAACCATTTTATAATTGCACAGATTCAGTAACGCAAGTAGACAAAGTAATCATAAGGCTGGCTATGTAGTGAATACATTGCGGCGATTCCCCAAGGCGTATATATGTATAGGAATCTGGAAGTTCCAAATCGTATTTGGGCAATCTGGATCCCATGAATAGATGGGCTGGAAAAGTGTGGCGCAGCAGAATACACCTGGCTGTAGATGGAAGAAGAATCAAAGAGGCCTGCCTGGCCCAGCGTCAAGGGATGAGGCGGCCAAGAAACTAGTTAATTATAATGAAAAGATACAGTGGACGAGAAGACGAGAGCCGAACTACTGTTAAGGTGCGGTGGAAGGACATTGAGTGGCAAGTTTTATTCATTTAATATTTTTAAATACAACAAGGAAGCTCAAAACATGGTCTCCAGTCACATGATCGGATGAAAATAGACTTTGGGCAGGATACACTGCAACCAGAAGATAAAGTCATTCTCACACTCCCTTTTATTCCCAGGAGCAATGATACTCTGCAAGGCCAAGTTCAAAGACTAGTCTCATGGCAGACAGCTTGTGTGATGATGGAGGATGGGCTAATTGGGTGGGGAGGCATGACCAGGCCGAAATCACCAGCAACTGGCGTACCAGCTTGCATGCTGCTAACGAGTGGAATATTCCAGAATGGTACAAGAGTGCCAACCAATTATAAAGGGCCACATACCAAAGAGCCCTATAGTTTAGCACTCCAATGAGACATTGTGTATTTTATGACACTCACAATGACTTGCACTAGGGGTGGGCAGAGTTGCCCACCTGACAGTAGAGACCCAATCACAGCACCAACCCTCATAGAAAGTATATCTAGACGCCCCCCTTTACCCAATCATAGACACACATACTTTTTTTTAGTTTTCCACGTTGTGTGATGTCAATAATTATGAGTTTTTAGTATTTAAATGTGTTTTTTATGTTTTTTGCTGACATCTTGCTGTCAGACATCTGACGATGTCCGTTGTACTCCTTGTTTTAGGTAATTGTTATTAAAACAGAGCATGTCTTTTGCCAACTTCCTGAGTCGGTTTTATTATTGATGTTCGAGTACTTTCTCCATCCCCATCCACCTTATAAAGTATTACCTCATCTTAATGAGCCCAAGGGTTCAGACTCTTCTGTCCCTCAACCATTCCTTTCTCCTGCAAACTGTTGCCAGGCATGAACGTTTATACTCATGACTTGCTGTAGTGGCATCACTTTATCCCAATTCATCCTTCTTCAATACAAGGGATCCTGCAAAGTCTTTCTTTCTTCATTGACAGTGATTTCTGTTAGGAAATGCTACTTTACATATTGCTACCTTACTTAGAAACACACTACAGCCCTGCATACTTTTACAAACCTTGAGGCCTAGCCCCAGGAAAAAGTAAACATTTCTATAACTAATTTTCATTCATACTCCACTCTTTCTATTCATATTTTTGTGTGGTCCTGTAATTTCTTTTAAACCTGATTTTCATAATTCTGCATGTTGTGCATTGAGCATGTTAAAATCCCCTTTTAGCATACATGGGCTTTTGACAAACAGCAGACAGTTGGTGAGTTACTTCATGCTACTCTGCCAGCCTTAGTGACGCAACACTGCATGAGCCCTGCAATCTATTTTTAGCACAGGCTGGATTCTTCCCAGCAGAAAGCCTGCTTCTATCGTGCTTTGAGATTTTTAGAACTGCATAGAATTTTACATTTACACATTTATTTAGCTAATAGTTAATTGTGTTTTATATTTTAAACAATAACTGCCTTCTTTTAGTGCCTGCCCATGTCTGTGTATATGATTATATTTGCATGAGAGAGCTTTCCCAGTGCTCCACCTCCCCCTGGTCCCTTGTAGTGCCTAGACGCAGTCAAAATAAGTATTGCCTAATTCTATAGTACTTGGGGGTGAAGGAAGGCGCTATCTCCTTGCCAACATTCCCCTTTCATTACTTCTACAGTAACAAACTCATCTCCACCTGCCATATCTACAACCCCAGAAATATTACTTTGAGTTTCACTGTTTATTGTATGGCAAGATGTTTTAGATCCCCCAATTGATACCATCGTCTTTGCACTATTAGGGACTATATTGACACAACATCGGAGACCCAATTGGCACATGCAGAAGAGGACCAAGAAGAATACGATAACAGGCACCAGTATTTTTACTGCTGCCCCAGCCATGACGGGACCCAATCAAAGCCAAGCGATAGCCAATCCGTGTTCTGAACTCCACCTTCTTTCTTCATTAGAACACCTAGATTGTGCACCGCCTCAATGATGTGGAATAGTGACCCATTCTCGGCATCCTCCAGAGGTAAAAAAAGTGCAGCAGTTGCTTCCAAACATTTTACACACTCCGCCTTCTATGGCTGTTAGCAAATCCAACATGTAGCGGTTTTGCATTGTCATGAGTGTCAATGCACGGAGCTCTACTTTGATGGCGTTTAACCAATTTTTGTGTCATTGGCCATCTGGACTAGCTCTCATCGGACTATCTGTGCCCACTTGGCGTTAGCGCTTGCTTATACCCCACGACCAAAAAAGATGAAAAGAACATCTCTGCTGAGCTAAAAAGTCTGTATTCATTAGGTATTCCTCTGAGCAGTGTGGAAGAGTCTTTTGATATGTAGTTTGACCTCTTCTTTCTTCCCCGCTGTTGAAATCGTCCTTTTTCTGGCAGCATGCCAAATTCTTGTGTGACCTGCAAGTTTTCTTTTTGCTTCTTTATGTGCTGGAGTGGCTGTTGGCACCTAGACAGGCATTTCTTCTCCCTTCAGGTGTTCCTCCGGAATTACTAGTAGCACTGAGGGCAGGGTTGCCAGTGAACACTTGCCCCTCCATGATGGTAGGAGATGCAAGTAGGCTTGTCTGCCACACACCCAGTAGTAATCCATCACCATTGCCGTACCTTTCATTATATCAGGGATCACAAGAGTGTGGTTGCACTGTGTGCTTGCGCTAGCAGGAACTGTTCCTTCATTGCTAAAACAAATTTCACAGTCTATGGCTCTATGTATTCACACTGGCTTCTCCATTGTTGCAATCCATGTCAGCCTTGCGGTCTGTTGGGACCAAATTTGTGCACACATAGTCTTTGCTTGGGCTATTGCTTCTCTGCTCTACTCGATCAGTCCATCTGCCGGGCACATCACTGTGGTGCCCTGCCATTTGTCATTGGCATGTGAGTAACCTCCCGAGGAAAAATATGGTCCTTGTATACACTTGCAGTATTTTGTATTGCCATTGCAAAGCGCTGGGTCTAGATCAGTGCTCCTCAACTGCACACTGTGTCCCTGGAATGTGTCCTTTATCCTACATAGTGTAAGTTGTACCAGACATTGTGCCTCTGTAATTAAGACTAGATGTGGAACTAAAGGAGCCCCTATGCGTGCAGGATAAGTGCACACACGTAACAGCTTTCATTGATCACATTCCTTCCTTCAGTACGCATATCAGAGAAACCAGCTATTGGAGGATTCAGGGTACTCGATATCAGAAATGGCGTCAAAGCCCAACCCTTAATATAAGTCATATATCATTCGTACTTCCCGTTTTATTCGTCTAAGAAAACGTGTAGGGGTGGCCGGCAAAATGTGAGACATTTTGTGATTCTTTTTCATCATAGACATAGTCATACTAGTATTATTTTCCAACTGTCCACCCATCCTTTATATGGCCACCCCATATAACAGACATACTTTCATACACTCCAACAACCACGACCAGTGTCATATAAAAGAATATAATACTAAAAAGAGATAATGCATAATTCCTACAGCAAATGACATTTATTTTAACCTTATCCCTACATAACAGAGAGATTTCAACACGTCGGTTAGGCATCCTTGCTTATCCCTGGAGAGGAGAAAAAGGTTATCAAGAAAGAGAGAAAGAGAGAGAGAGAGAAAGAAAGAGTCAAAGAGAGAGAATGAGAGGGAGGGAGAGAGAGAGAGAGAAAGAGGGAGAGGGAGAGACCCTTTTCCCACCAGGGCCGAAGGGGTTCTGGACCTTCAAAAATTGAAAAAAAATCTAAAATTGAAAAAAGATAAAAAATAAAAGAACAATAAAAAATGAAAAAATGAAAAATGAAAAGAAATAAAAAATAAAAAAATCAGGCGTGTGCCACTGAACACCACCATGACATGGATACTTTATCTTACTCTGTTGATTGAGCTTCGCCATGGCTCAGGTGCTCTTCGGGCATCCGAGAGATGCACCCAATTCTTAACTCTTTCACACGGATGGCGAGAGGAGTACAGAACACCACCTCATAAGGACCATGAAACCTGGGACTGATCAGTTCCCCAGGTAATAATGGACCAGTTGTAATATGGTCAATGCTGTGTATGGAACTGTGGTCTTGCTTTCTACAGGTGTGGTCCCTATTTCTCCCACCCTTTACCATGCCACTAACGCTGCTGTGTGCCTCCGTCCTGTCTCCTGGTCAATTATTGATGACCCATCAACATATAGTATGTCTCCTTCCGTCAATGCATGAGACGTTCATCAGAGTGGGAAAATAAATAAAACTCCTGTGTATAATCCGGTGTTTCTAAAATAGGGACCGTGCAAATAGTTTCTTTTAAGTCCTCAAATTGTCTATTCATTTCGTCCGTCCATTCCAATTTACTTTTAAGTCCTCTGCCCTTCCCTGATACTTTGTAACATCGGCCTTGTGTAGACTGCATAGTCTAGGATCCATGCCCTACAATAATTACATAAGCCCAAAAATTGCTGCATTTCCTTGATAGTACTGGGCCTAGGGGGGGGGGGCACGAACTGCTGCCACCCTATCTGGCAATATTCTTTTCCCATTTGCAGAAATAAGTTGCCCTGAGTATAGTACCTCCTGTTGGCAGTATTGTGGCTTCTTTTTATCTGTCTCGTACCCTTTGTGAGACAGCAATTTCAATAATGCAACATAATTCCTCCTGCACTGTTGTTCATTTTCACTACATACCAGCAGATAATCCACATACCAAGTCTTTATTATAAAAACAATGGTCAGAATGGCTGGTAGTCTCAAGGTCATTTGCTTTCTGGGTCCTTTGGAGTTCGCACTAGGGATGGCCCTTTCCTCTCTCATCTTCCCTGAGCCTGGGCCCACCCCCCAACCCCAGACGTCCCTACTGGGTTGTTAGTAACTCAATGATCGGTAACCCGTATCTGTCTTTCACTTCTCTACACCACAGGTATTCACCCTAAGACGGTGGCTATCTGACTCCCTAGGGAACTTCTAGCTTTCCCTCTCCTATCCTGGCTTAGTAATCTCTTGCCCAGCATCACTCTCACTCTTTTCAGACCCTCTCACTCCTGACCCTTACCTATACTGGTCCTTTGCGCTGTTTTCCTGCCACCACATCACTGTCCCTCCAAACTCTATCTCCGCCTTCCAACTTCCACCCTTTTATCTTACTTCCTTTCTCACTCCTATTCCTATACCCACTAGTGTCCTCAACTGTTCTATACCTCCGTCCATCTGATTCCCTCCTCCCTCTCACTCTACTCTGACCGCCTTCTGTTGTGCCTCCTGCCCTGCTCTACCTCTTCTACTCTCCGTACTCTGCTACCTCTACCACCTCCCTACTACCACTGTCCTCCTCAAGGGATGTGGTGCTCTGCTCACCCCTCTGTTACATACTACGACTCTACCAGTTCTGTCCTTCTCTTACTACTCCCGCTACCTTCTGTCTTTACTCCCAACTACTGCTACTAACTCCAACACTACCTCTGCTTCATCCACTACTCCTACTCTTACTCTCCTACTCCCACTCTTCTCTCTCTTACAAAGACACTCCACAGACCCCCTCTCACCAATAGTTTTTGCACTGCTTTCTGATTGTGCCTCCTCTGGTCTCTTGGATGTCCTTCTCCACCGCTTGTCCTCGCCCAACTAACCCACACTTGCACACTCACACACACCTCCTTAAATACCCCACCCTCTCCCAGGATTGGCTACTCACCCTGTCCACTCACTTACCTTCTTCAAGGGGGTGTGGCAGGGGGAATACTTAGAGAGGTTTCAAAAGGGGCTTGTAAGCCCCATCATTTTTCTTGGGTGCATCTCTGGCAAGAAAAGTAAAAGTGTTTCTGAGGAACTGGAGTCCCTGTGTTATAAGGCCTTCTGATGGGCCTTTCAATCTCAATGTCTCTGTTAGGCTGGTGGGAGCCTTCAAATAAGGCCTCCTGGATTCCAAGATGGCGGCCAGCAGAGGAGGACGTGTGTCGGTGTCTCTCTCCCACCGGCCGCGCCAATAAGCAACGCAATTAAGCAATTCCACTGTGATTCTCACCACCACCGCAGACCGCCAAGGAATTAACGAGAACTCTGATATAGTGAGAGCCTGCAGAACGCCTCACATACAGCGAGGAACATGAATAAAGAAGGTCCGTAGCACGGAGCTGGAGTGGAGGAGACCCCTCAGATAGGCTGAGAAGAGGGACGGCTGCAAGCTAACAGGATGAGCCACGAGGGTTAGGCGATACCATTTTAATACTCACCCCGACCAAACACCGTTCGGATTTACAAGCAGCCGACGGCCAGATCGTGAAAGCTCTCAAGATATTCTCACGCGGGGTGGGAAAAAACAAATGCTGAGATGCAACGAGGCCCGGGCGCAGCAGGGAATGATCGGAACGGCTGTGAGAGGATACACGGCAGCCAAACGGGGTGCTCAGTGAGGGACAGAAGGTGCAGGACCAAGCCCCCCCAACAGCACAAGTGCAAGGCGGGACACCACCCTGGAGCTGGCGAGAAACACAAGCGGGGGACTCCATACGGGCCTTGAGCGCTATCCCTGCTCAAAGGTACGGGGTCAAAGAGAAGGCAAACAAACTGCTGACAAAGGAAACAACCCAGGGGGGACACAACATACCATTGAGGGTCAACAGAGGTTGCAGAAGCAGGTTCGGATAGACCCTACCAGATCCCCAAGGGAGAGTGATTCAGACCATCATCAGAGCGCTCAAAGCTCCGTCGAGCACCCAGCACCCTATGGAGACGCTGCAAAGGCCGCCATTAGATAGAAGCTCCAGCAGCAGAAATAAGAACATCATATCCAACAATACAGAGGGCAAGACTTACCCACCAGGAGCAGGCCTGAGAGCAGCAGAGCTGACACATACAACAGACTCCGGTCATCACCAGGGAGCAGACCCCAGGACAGAGAGCTGTTGATGCAGTGAGTATAAGTGGCGGACAAATAGCAGGACTGTCCCCGGAGCGGGAAACAGTGCACTAGTAATACGCAAACCATAGGGCGGCCCATGGGGTACAAACACTCTCCCATCTGAAGGAAAGAGAACCCCCTCCGGAGGTGAAGAGAAATCCAAACGAGAAACGCCATACGATGCCTCAAACTTGGACCCTCTCCCGCAGACACAAAAGGCAGAGAACGAAGCAATCTCTGACAAGGAGACCAGCACATCGGGTGCTGGATACGCCACACGGGAACACAGAGAAAAGCATCAGTAGGACAGACGTCCCTGCCAGAGCAAAACCAGAGAGAGCGGACCTCTCCACTTCAGAAGGGGACTCAATAAGAGCCCAGAAAAAAACCAACAGGCAACAGGGGGAAAGCGACCCCAGCCCAACAGAGCAGAGCCCCTCCAACAGGACAGTGCCCCGCACCCAGTGAACCAGAGACGGAAGCATGCCCGCCCGGAGCAGGATCAGCGGGAGAAGGGAGCAACGATGACGGCAAAATACACTCAATACCCGGCAGGGGACCCCCAACAGTTTTCACAGCGTGTGGAGCTTAAACAGCAAATATAAGGAAGGGAATCCCTCTGAGACAGGGAACAGCCCACCAGAAGTACACACCTCACTACTGAACACAAAGTAACGCTACTTGCTAAGCTAAAGACAAGACACCTCACGTGGGAGAGGCAAGCAACAAACAGGCCTCCAGCACTAACAAGGGGAGACCCACGATCAAGACCAGTAATGCAGCGGTGGATCATAGTCGCTACAGGACTACAGGGGGAGGCTCCCCCCAATAGCACACCAAACATCTACCGGAGCAGGGGGGTCTCAATAACGGAGGAAACCACAGCTGGAAGCACAAAAGCAAGCAGGCAAGAGAATAAGCCACACTAGACCACTGGGGAAGTAGACAGGAAAGAAAAAGGGTGAAGAACCCTTCTCCCCCAAAGACACACCAAGGATGAGGGGAAGAAGAGGACGCCACTCTAACATATACAACCAACGCATTCAGTAAGAAAGGTCTGGAGGGGGGACCCTACCAAGTGCTGACACTCATCAAAACAACCACAACCCAACAAGCACCACTGGTAGGGAGAGTAGCAATAGCAGCACATCAACAGCATTTATGTCCAAGTCCAGACTGAAAACCACGACCCCAGCACAAGCCTCCCCCCAACTTTTTAGGAAAACAACCTAAAAATCTAAAACAGCTGTGGAGCTCGGACGACTCAGCGACAACGCGACAGGAGGAGTTCAGTCGAGAAACCCCTGTCCAAGAACAACAGGACATGGGTGAGAACACTATGACCAAAACGGAGATGCAAAATTGCTTCAAAGAATTCCAGAATCAATTTCTACTCTCCTTTCAGGAACAATTCAAAACACTGAAGGAGGACATGAAACAATCTCTGCAGGAGGTAAAGATAGACATTGTGAAACTGGAAGAAAGGTTGGATACTCTGGAAAAAGTGGTGCAACAAATAAAGGATGACACCCAAAAATCGGATGAGGTGCTCGTACAGCTATCTCGCCTCTCTAGCAACCTGGAACTCCAATGCAAAGATTTGGAAAACAGATCAAGAAGATACAACACCAGAATTAAAAACCTCTCAGAGTCAGTGGAAGACAAAGGGCCTCATTACGACCCAGGCAGTCCGGAAATAACGGTGGCGGTAAACCCGCCGCCACCGTTGTTTCCGGACCGCCTGAGTCCGACCCCTGCAGGCGGGAGGTGATGTTCCCGCCAGGCCTGATCTGGCGGGTTTAACACCTCCCGCATG
Organism: Ambystoma mexicanum; assembly: GCF_040938575.1. Taxonomy (NCBI): domain Eukaryota; kingdom Metazoa; phylum Chordata; class Amphibia; order Caudata; family Ambystomatidae; genus Ambystoma; species Ambystoma mexicanum. The sequence goes on along the minus strand of NC_090934.1, from coordinate 735,381,472 downwards.
CAGGCGGACGAGGAAACACCGGCAGCATTACGAGATGCTGCCGGTGTTTCCATGATCCCCATTTCCATCGAGTCCCATAGGACTCAATGGGAATGGGGATTTACACCATTCCGCCTCCGTGATTCCCGGAAAACCGGGGTTGTAATGCCCCGGTAATTCCGGGAATCACGGAGGCGGAATGGTAATACGAGTCCGGCGTTAACCAGGCGGTTTTACCGCCTCGGTTAACGCCGGACTCGTAATGAGGCCCAAAGACTTAACTGAAACGGTTCTTCAACTTTTCTTGGAAATTCTAGCAGAGGACCTGGGGCCCCAGGTTCAGGTGGAAAGATTACATCAATATCAAGTACGCCCAAGAAAGCCAGCCGAACCAGGGGCAAGACCAAGGGATGTCCTGGCAGCAGTAACGTCATATGTCTAAAAAGAACACATCCTACGGAAGGCAAGAACAGCAGGCCCACTGACAGCACACAGACAAGAAGTAGAACTGTCCTATGTCCAACACCTAACAACCAACCAAGTGAGATACAAATGGACGTTCCCATTCAGACTCCTGTTTACATGGGAAGGGAGACAACACCGGATCACAACATGTGAGGAAGGGAAAAAAATTCTATGCTTGCACCAGGAAGAGGGAGTCGACCAAGTCCCAACACATGGCCGAACAAAAGGCCATGGAAAACAGGAGGGCTGGAAAGCAGTGGTGAAAAGAAATCAAGGAGGTCGGAGGAGATGACGATCATCCAAACACGGACATCACACAAGTAAGAAAACAGAGGTCACCAAACTCTGACAAAGGGGTGGAGACTCACCCGGAATCACATAACCCGAGGCCTACGGGGAGAAGGAGGGAAGATGATGTTGAAATCCCAAGTGGGGTTTAGGACTCCCCACAAGTTAAACCTGAGGCTGTTTGGGGGGCAGGCTCAAAGGACATATCGTCTGTGCGCTTCTAGGAACTTGGCCCCTCCTCAGGGGGAAAGGGGAGTTGGGGAGGGAAGGGGTAGGGCGCAGGTCAGGGGGGTGGAAAAGGGGGTAAGGGGTAGAGGAGAGCAATAGGGGCTAAGGGGAGAACCAACTGGGATGGGGCAGCAGAGACACAGGAACTGAATTCGCATAAAATGACTAGCGGGAATACAAAACCAATGACGATCCTAACGCATAATGTCCGAGCGATGAACACTCCAATTAAGAGGAAGAAATTAGAGCCTCAGGCCTGGAGATTACAAGTGGATGTCTTTAATGTATCAAGAAACACATATCAAGAAGGCAGACAGGGCCCAGGTCAAAATGAGAGGGGCAACACAAATCTACCAAGCAAATGCGGTGGAAAAGAGTGTGGGTGTCCTAATAGCCATAAAAGACAGGCTAAACGCACAAGTACAGAACTTCCTAGCAGACAAAGAGGGGCGATATCTCTTCCTTAACATAGATATAGGAGGTAAACAACTGACGCTAGCCTCGATCTATGCCCCCAACATGGGGCAGGATAAATTCATAAAAGGGGCCCTGATGACGCTTGAGGGATTCCCCACAGGGAAAATCATACTGGGGCGACCTTAATCTAGCATAGGACCCCAAACTTGACAGAAGCTCGAAGGCACAAGTAGGGTTGAACGCCCCCTCAAAAACCCTGAAAAAAGCATTCAAGAGCCTAGCTCTCCACGCCATTTGGCACGCCACGAAAGGGGAAACCCAGGTCATCACCCCTTTCTCACACGTCCACAGCTCCCAATCAAGAATAGATTATGTCTGGGAATCCATGGGCCTAGTGGGGAAGGTGGACAATGTAAGAGTAGGACCAATAGCCCTCTCAGACCACGCCCGATAAGGGCAACAGTCAACATTAGTGGGGGGCGGGGAGGGATTTGGACATGGAGATTCCCAACTGACATACTACAAGATAAATCTGGACTCCTCATTAACCATAACTAGAGAAGTCAATGCAACTTTCTCATCAGCAGCCTACACGCCTAAACTCATTAACACATGTAGACCATACCTCTCACCTGACAGCTGCCTGACCTTGGCCAGAGTCCTTATCCTGTCGAACCTCGACTATTGTAATATTCTGCTAACTGGCACCTCGACCAGTAGCACTAAAAAACATCAGTTCACACAAAAAAATGCCCTCTGAGCTGCCTTAAACATCCCCAGAAGAGAGCATATCTCAGAAATAAGACGCAATGCATGCTGGCTGCAGGTCCAGGACAGAATCAGATTTAAAACGCTGGTGATTACCCATAAATGTCTAACCAATACCGCACCCAAATATCTCATCAACCTGCTCATCCCAACACAAACTACTAGGCCCACGTGCGCTACGTCAGCTCACCTTCTCACTGTGCCCAAATTCAAAAGAACTAAAGCCGGGGGTCACAGTTTCCCAGTAGTAGCTGCTAAAAGCTGGAACACTCTCCCTCTAGCCATCAGAACTGATCCATCCCATTCCTCATCCTGCAGAAAACTTAAAATGTGGCTCTACTCGCTGAATCTGTAGTCCCACCTCTGCTGCAACCACCTCATTGCAAACTGTATATTTATTCCAGCTAAAACACTGCACTGAGATCGAGCACTGAGAATCGTCAGATAGTGAATTGTATGTTCAACTTGTATATATTGTAAATTCTGTAAAGACATACTTTTATGATTGAATGACTGTATTGCATGTTGCCTGTGGTAACTACTGTAATTGTAAATGTTTCTTACCCTGTATCTCCAGCGCCCAGATATCTACAGTTTAGGTGCGCTTTACAAATGCTAAGTAAATAAATAAATAGTCTCATGTTGGAGACAATAAAAGAAAAGATTGAACATTACTTCTCCGAAAATGATAAAGGTGCAACCCCCCAGAATATAGTCTGGGACGCTTTCAAAGCGGTACTACGGGAAGACCTAATAGCTATAAAATCATGAAGACAAACTACGAAAAACAAATGGGAGTTAGAAATGGAAGGGAAACTACAGGCACTACAAAGCAAACTAGTAAATAACCCCAGTAGGAAAACGAAACTAGCCCTGAAACATACACAAGGCCAACTAGGAGTGCTACAAAACAAAAAGGCGGAAATAGCACTCCTACGATTAAGACATAAATACTACATTAGCGCCAATGAGGCGGCCAAATTACTGGCACTACAACTTCGTGAAAAGGGGCAGAAGATGACAATACTGAAACTAAAAGACAAACATGGCCAAATAAAGACTTCCAATGAGGAAATGGGGGAAATAATGCGGGACTATTACCAAACCCTATATAAGTCAGACGAACCAAGAGTAGATAAACAAAAGGAATGCTTAGAAGAACTCTCCCGCCCCCAGATCTCAAATGCAGACAAGATGATATTAGACAGAGCTATACAGGTAGAGGAAGTTCTCAGCGTAATGAAAAAAACTCCAAAGAAACAAAGCTCTGAGCCCTGACGGCTACCCAGATGCCTTCTATAAAAAATATCAAGACGTGCTAGCACCAAAACTAGCAAACCTGTTTAATAGCTTCAGAACAAATGGGAAAATAACAAGCTCCATGAACGAAGCAAAACTGGTGGTCTTCCCTAAACCAGGAAAGGATCCATCACTTCCAGGGTCATACCGTCAGATAGCATTAATTAACTTGGACGCAAAACTGTACACAAAATTCCTGGTGACACTAATAGGCCCAGATCAATCGAGATTCATACCCACAAGACAAACCACCGACAATATCCACAGGGTAAGCCATCTAATTGAGAAAGTAGGACACACCCGCACCCCAGCTATTCTCGTGTCCCTGGACGCGTAGAAAGCTTTTGACAGAGTGGAGTGGACACAACTCTTTCAAACAATGGAAAACATGAAATTTGGGGGGGGGGAATTTCTACAAATGATTAAAGCCAACTATAACACACCATTGTTGCAAATGGAATGCTGTCGAGACAAGTACCATTGAGTAGAGGCACCAAACAGGGATGCTCTACTGTATGCAATATTCCTGCAGCCGCTCCTAATTCGGATTTGAGAATCACACCAGATAAAGGTAATAACGATGGGGGGAACCGAACATAAAACCATGGCCTTCGCGGAAGATATGCTGATAGCTCTGATGTCCCCAGTTCTTTCACTCCCCAGGCTGGTTAAAGAACCAGATCAATTTATCGCCATATCGGGCCTTAAAACAAAAAAAGAATTGGAAATATTAAACCTAACCCAGGACCCTGTAATAGTAAATAAACTGCCCCAAGCTACACAACTGAATAACACCCCAAAAGGGATCACCTACCTAGGGATCAAATTAATGCCCTTGATAGGCCAGATATATAACGTCAACTATCCAAAGCTCCTGGCCAAGCTGAAAACAGACCTGGTGAAATGGAACCCCTCAATATTTCGTGGTTGGGGAGGCTAACAGTTATAAAAATGTCAGTCTTGCCAAAATACTCTATTACTTTCAAACGCTGCCAATAAAAATCCTGAGATCATTTTTCAGGTCATTGAATAAAATGGTGATCACCTTCATATGGAAAAACAAGACTCCCAGAATAGCGATGTCCACCCTAACAGAACTGAAAGACCACGGTGGACTAACACTCCCCCACTTCTGTATATACTAAGAGGCAGCACAACTGAGAGTTATAAAAGAATGGTGAGCGCAATCTCCCCAACACATCTGCACTAGAGAAGACAGGGCCGTGGCGGGATCCCCCTTCTCTTACCTACTATGGCCAGACAAAAGCTATGGACATCCCAACACCAAGATAAGTGAGGTTGTGGGGGTGTGGCTCGAGGCTTGGGACACAGTGGTCAAAAGAGGCAATCCCACCGCCTTTCACGCTGATCTTCGGGAATCCCGACTTCCACCCAGGGATGGAAGGGGGCACATACAATAGCTGGATACAAGCAGGATGCTGCAAGATAAGCGATATGTTCAGGGGTCAGTGAATAATGACATACCAGGAATGTCAACAATCACTGGAGCTAGCAGCCAAGGAGGAATTTAAATAGACCCAACTAAAGTAAAGGATTACTCCCCACCACCCCAATAAAGAAGCTGCCAGAGACAACTGGCCTGTTTGAAATGTATATGACAACAAACACAGGCTCTAAGAAAATAATCACCAATCTCTACAAATTCTTGAACGGTCAAGGGGAAGAAATACATTGGAAATATATGAAACGATGGGAAAAAACACTGGGCGAGCCCATTGCGAGTAAACAATGGTGATATGTATGGAAATTATTCCCCAAACTAACGCGTTCAATAAAATTCAGTGGCACTTCACCCCAGAAAGGCTCCATGCAATATATCCATCCACTAATGACAAATATTGACGAGGTTGCCCCATGAAGGGGGACTGGAAACATACATGTTGGAGCTGCCCACATCTCCAGCAGTTCTGAGGAGATGTGAAATCCCAAGTAGGCAATTTGATACTGAGATCAAACCAGCTGCAGGACAAGGTATGGATGGCGGGACTGTGGGAACCGGGTCAAAGGCTCCATACGAATGAAAATACAAAAAAGGGGGGTAATGACCCTGACGGCGTGGCTGACAATAGCCCAACATTGGAAACACAGAACACTGCCCACGATTTACGACTGGCTGCAAAAAGTGTGGAGGATCTTCTTGCTTGAATGGATGACTTACAAACTGCAAGGCACACCCAATGCATTTCAGAAAGACTGGGGATACATCCTAACCTACCTACAAAGTGACTATATGCTCCAGTGGTGCCCCCACAATGTTAGAATCCTGGACATTCTGTAAAACTACCCACACCACCCAAGGGGGAGAAGGGGGAGCGACAAGGTAGTTGGGGGGTGAGGGGGGATTGTTGACACAATTGTTGTACATGCTCATCTACAAAACCAATAAAACATGTTTTTTTAAAAAAAAAAGGCCTCCTTTTCTGAATGCTGTGTCGATTCCTGGAGACTTTGCTGCACCCCTCTCTCGTGTGACCGGTGTTAAGCTGCTGGCTGTCTGCTGCGACAAAGTATGGAATTGCTGTTGCATGGTAGCTTCCCTCTGCTGATTCCCCCTGCGGCTTTCCCCTGTCAGTGTTCACCATCATCATCCCCTGTAAGGTGGGGAGAGGAGGGGGTCTGTCTGTACACAGTCAAACGAGCACCAGGGAATGTTTGGGGTTGACTACCCCCCTTCCCTGACACGGCCTGTAAGCAGGCCTTGTTACAGTTTTTTCCCTTGAGAGTGTTCTGTTGAGTGTCAGTTGGAAGTGAGCTCCCTGGATGGGAGGGTGCCGGTGGATGTCTCTGCATGTATCTTACCTAATATACTTACCTGATATTTGTAGTAACTTGGAAACTTGTAACCAGAACTGAAGTAAAGAAATTACTTACCCCAGCAATGACTGCAGTGGCATTTGTCAGGGATTCATCCCCTTTAACAAGTCCCTTTTAATGTCAGTATTTTTCTGGGGCAATCAGAGCAGACAAAATCTGTGTGTTGAGATATATGTCATAGATTAGAGGTTAAGCTGCTGGCTGTCTGCTGCGACAAAGTATGAATTGCTGTTGCATGGTAGCTTCCCTCTGCTGATTCCCCCTGCGGCTTTCCCCTGTCAGTGTTCACCATCATCATGCTCTGTAAGGTGGGAAGAGGAGGGGGTCTGCCCGTACACAGTCAAACGAGCACCAGGGAATGTTTCGGGTTGACTACCGCCCTTCCCTGACTTGGCCTGTAAGCAGGCCTTGTCGCAGTGTTTTCCCTTGAGAGTGTTCTGTTGAGTGTCAGTTGTAAGTGAGCTGCCTGGATGGGAGGGTGCCGGTGGATGTCTGTGCATGTATCTTACCTAACATACTTACCTGATATTTGTAGTAACTTGGAAACTTGTAACCAGAACTGAAGTAAAGAAATGACTTACCCCAGCAATGACTGCAGCGGCATTTGTCAGGGATTCCTCCCCTTTAACAAGTCCCTTTTAATGTCAGTATTTTTCTGGGGCAATCAGAGCAGACAAAATCTGTCTGTTGAGATATATGTCATAGATTAGAAGTTAAGGTGCTGAGCACTGTAGCAGTTTACATTTAATTTTGGTAGTCAGGGATTCAGTTTAGTATTGTATTTTGTATATTTAGATCTGGTATTCACTATTGTTTGGTCGAGTTGAAAACTGAAATATGATGAAGACGCTGTAGGGCCCTGACATTGCCTCTATCTACAAGCTGCCTTAGATAAATGATAGCCAAAACAGGAAAATTTTGTGTTATGCTATGTTTTAGTAGTTTTATTTGCAACTCAAAGGCTGCTTCAAAGCATGCTGCTACTAGTTAATTCTGATAAACTTTACTTCAGTGGAAATATCCAGTCTGTTTATGTGTTCCACAGGAGCAACCCCATTTTAAAGGTTTTGCACAAAATACCCTCTTCACTGAATTTAGCAACTCAAAAGTGGTTCATGTCTAGTCTGACGGTCATTCATTCCAGCGATTTGTTAGTTAGGCCGCCAATAGACAACTGCCCAACTTTTCTTTCCTGAATACATATGGATCTATCGATCTGACCTACTTATAACCATATATTATTGTGTATATATAAATATACATATTCAGTGAAAAAACATTGTTAAAGGGACGTTATGGTTAAGTTGCATAATAAAAACCTATAAAATTCGGTGAAAAAACTTTCACATGCAGCGTGATGACTTGTTCGTGAATGGGTCTGCGCTTCACGAACTGGTCCGTGCTTCGCGAACAGTTCAAAACTGAATTTTCAGCTGACCTAGGAAGTCCCAAGCTGAAAATGTACCCTTGCACACCTCCTATACCTATTCTTACTGATTTTCCATCTGCTATCCAGGAGAGAACACCTGCTTGGAGGAATATTAGTACAGCTGCTATTTAACAGAAAAAATGGCATCAGTCATGGCCATCCCTCCTCCCAAGGTGCCACCCCCACCAACACCACCAGTAGGAGGGCTTCGACAACTGAAAAAGCGCAATGATGCAGAAAAGAATCAAGAGGACCAGGAAGATGAGATAGAGGAAATGCCTACCTCCAGTACCCAGACAGCATGGATCTGGGTTGATTGTTCGTGCCGCATTTGTTCGCGACCCAACTGCCCACAGCCTTCTTGCTCGGGCCCCGTTTTCTTTGTTCATTTTTGTGTCCCCCACTACCAATGCTATGGAAGCGGGGGACACCCACAAAACCCTATAATACCGAACATGGGGATCGGGGGACACCCCCGCACCACCCACTGCTCATCTTTGGTTATTTTGGTCTCAAACAAATTGGAAACACCAAATTCAATCAAAACGTCCATACGGAAAGTCTTTTCGATCAAATTGGGTGTTACTGAAAATATCATGGGTGTGCCTGTTCTTTCTGACTGTTGGGGGTGCACCGAAGGCTAAGGCTACCAAGGTGAAATGGACTGTGTGCAACGTTGTACTCAGTCGGGTACAACCTAGGCAGTATTCCTACGGGACCACCTCCATTCGCCGCCACACCAAATCCAACCACTGGGATGCTCCGAGAAAGGCTGTTCCTTTCTCAAGAAGTAGTAGGCTGTCTTCTTCTACCTCATCTTCCTCAAGCAATACTGCCACCACACAGGCTACTCCTATGGGGCGGAAGATCACACCAGCTGCCTTGCAAGTCATCAAAAAGGTTGTTGATCCATATCTATCCAAGACAACAGTACTCTGTATATACTGCAACACACGAGTCTGCAGGGGGGAGCAGTTTCGAAGTACTTTCGAGGCTGCAATCAAGGAGCATGAGAAACACTGCCCCCTACCTTATATTTAAGGAACACAGAACATCTTCCTCTGTCAACCTACCCCTCCGCATCTGTCTTTGGTACCCCTTCCCTCATTTCCCTCTCCTGGAAAAAATAAAATACAAAATCAAAAAACACAAAAGAAAAAGGTTCCTTTTGGAGTCTCCTCTCACAGCTAAAATCTAAAACAAAAAAATCTAATAGATTCCGTATACTGTATATTTTTTAATAGAGTAGTTAGACTCATGATTCTCCAACATTTCGATTAACGTGTTGTACTATGCTAATGGGGATAATGGACAATTGTATAGTAGAGAAAAAGGACAGAAACAATTTTCTGTCACAAATACTTTTCTCTAGCATACAGCAAGGACCATAAGCCACACACCTTCATAACTATCAGCATTCTCTGCAGTCCCCTTTCCAGGCCAGGCATCATTGAAAGACCCGAATGACACATGCACACCATCACACTGGACAGCCCTTCTACCCTTTTTACTTTTATGTCTCTAACACTCCCTCATTCCATGCTTTTAAATACTCACACATCCATCCAGCAATCACTTTCAAGAAATCTACATGTAACCCTATCAACATATTAAACTTCCACACACCAACTGCCACTTACCAATGTTCTAGACATATTTCCCATCTACATTTCCCTTACTTTACAGCAATATTGTACACAGTGCTGCTATAAATGCACATATGCATTGTATAGTGAGAGAAGTGCATGAATAGAAGGGGCGAGTAGACATGCCAAGTGCTGAAGGGAGACTGCGAAGGAAGTGCCAAGGAGTACCAAAGTCAGAGGCCGCTGCCTAAGTCCTGGGGCAGAGCAGTCCCAAGAGTGGGGTGCACAGCTGCCAGTCGGTGGGTCTGCAAGCACAGTGCTGAAGAAAGGGTGGGTTCTGATATCGACTTGGTATAGGGCCAGCAACCTGTCAGGTTTATGAGGGACCAGGCTACTAGTTTCAATATGTCAGTAGCATGGGTTTATATGGAAGGGAGAGAGGGAAGGAGGAAGACAAAAGCAAAGTTTTCAGAAGTTTAAGAACTTTAAAAAGTCTGGCTCGAGTCTAAGAGAGGCAGGGAGCCTGTTGCCAATAGAGGCACCAGCCAAACAGAGAAACCTGGCCCCCGTTCTCTGTTTCAACAAGCATTTAACAAGCAGATAATTCAGGTTAGGGGAGCAGAGTGCTCTAGCAGGGGAAAAGTTACAGAGACAATTTGTAAATAGTGTGGTCCCAGGCCCCAAAAAGCCTCGTGGATAATGTACAGGGTCTTCAAGTTTATCCTTGCATCCACCATGAGCCAGTATAGAGATGTTAGGGCTGCAGAGATACAATGCATGGGCTTGAGTCCAAGAATAAGTCTTTCAGTCCTATTCTGGATTAGCTGAAATGGATGTAGGGCACAAAGGGGGAGGGTGAGGAAGAGGTTGTTAGCATTAGTCCAGCCTTGAACCCTGGGAAACGCTGCAGGTGGCGAGTGAGGTGGTGGAGGTGAAACGGCCCAGTTGCAGCTGTGAAGGGCAGTTAATGACAGAAGAGGTCCGCCAGTCCAGTGCCCGGTCCGTAATGCCAAAGGTATCATGGAGCCATTTAATAAGGATAGAATGGTTGACTGTGTGAAAAGCGAAGTAAAGATCGACGACCACCATCCTCAATTGTACTACAATCATAAATACCATATCCACTATTACAAATACAATATACTCCACTTATAATACCTATACTAACTATACACATATTACTATAGTGCATGTGGCCGGTAGCCAGGTTCTTGGGGGCATGGCCTATGGCCATGCCCCCAATAAATCTGGCTACTCGCCACAACCACCACAATAGAATTAAACCATATAACAAGTATGTACAATACACCTTGAAATAACAATACTGAAGCAACACCCCCATCCCAGTAATGTCCACAAACAGAAAAATTCACAGAAAACACCCAGCACCTACAGACATTTTTTTCCACCTATAAAATCAGCTATATATCAACTTTTTGTCTACTCTCCCACCCTTTCTAGGCCCTCTTTCATCCACAAAAAAACCCCAAATATATTTTCCAGACTCCTTTTCTTCACTGCACTGTCTGCGCACAAAAGCCACGATCCACCCATCCAATATGGCCACCATTTCAAAAATGACGAGGTACCTCACATTTTCAAACATCCAATGAGCGTGCATCTGTCTAAAAAGTTTGCCGACCATTCGTCTAACGTTATAAGCTGCCCAAAACATACTCTTTCTATACGTTCAGCAACTTAACCAGTAATATTATTACCATTAATTCTATAAACATCCCTCCCTCTCCCGATCATCACTTCTTATGAATTCCAAATTCTCACATTTATGTTTCTCATTCTGATACCCCATCACTTTAATAAATACATTTATTTTTTCATACTATAAATATCTTCTATTTTATTCTGTGATACATTTCTTTTTTTTAAAACCCCAATTAATAGTCCACAGACAATACGACTATTTGGGGGTCCTTTTATGAAATAGAGTGTCCGCACACATCGTGCATGTCCGCACATGTCCTGTCTCACATAATGCACTTTTAATTATTCCACAGACAGCACACCCGTTTCTGGACATTCATGTACATGCTCCCGGTGTCTCCCATGCAACACAGTCCGCGAACACCCATCGCCACACATATCCCCAGACGTCATTATGTAACTGCACCCGTGCAGCTTGAAGGAGTGTCCACAGATAGTGTCCATCACCCCCTCCAGAACTCCTAGGCACCTTCTTACTTGATCTGTCAACTTTTTACAACTTTCCAAGGCCTACTTTCAGCTTGGTGGTCCGCGAGTGGTTCCTCTAAAGGGACCCACCCACTACTTTTAGTCATTTATAATCTGTCACACCTGCAGACAGAATCTTCCAAAAGAGCTACTTCCAACTGACATCTAGAAGTTAAACACTGACATCTCTCATGGCCATCCCTCCTTCCCAGGAGCCACCACCCCGACCAACAGATGAAAGCCCTGGACAGGGCAATAGGGGTGGTGATGTGGACGTGAATAATAAGAAACATGAACAGTAGATAGAGGAAGTGCCTACATCCAGTGCCCGGAGAGAGCCATGGGTGTGGTGTTTTTTTACCACCATTGGTGGAGTACCAAAGGCTCCGGCTGGCCAGATGAAATGCATTCAGTGAGGGGTCATACTTACTTGCAAACAACATGAGCAGTACTCTTTCGGTACCACCTCCATGCGCCGCCACACCAAATCCAACCACTTGGGTGCTCAAAGAAAGTATGTTCCTTTGTCACGGAGAAGCAGTAACTTCCTCTACCCCATCTACCTAAACCCCTTCTGCCACCACACAAGGTATGTCTGTGGAGCAGAGGATCCCGCCTGCTCCCTCGCAGGCAATACAGAAGGCTGTCGATCCTTACCTTTCAAGACTCGCAGTTCTTTGTGAATACTTCAAATCACCGCTCTTCAGGGGGAAGCAGTTTCAAAGTGCTTTCGAAGCCTTAGTCAAGGAACACGAGAAACACTGCTCCCTACCTTATATTTAAGGTCCACCCCATCTTCCCCTGTCCACCTGCCCCTCTGTATCTGTGGTTGCTACCCCTTCTCTCCCCACCCTTCCTTCCCTCCCTCAATTTACCTCCTCAACTCACTGACAAAAAAATAAAATTAAAAAGAAACATAAAAGCCAGAAAGAAAAAAAAAAGGTTTGTTTTGGAGCCACCGTTCACAGTTAAAAAATAGAACAAATAAATATCATAGGTCCTTTTTCAGCCTGTAAGGTCCACAACACTATAATAGTGCATGGGCACCTGAAAAATTCCTGGCGCGGGGTGGGGTAATTAATATCAATTAACCTGTTTTTCGTTCAAAAATGGTAGCTCTTAAAATAACCTTTTTTAACTTTCTGACTTCTACACGTTTTTGGGATTATTTACTTTTATAGACTTAAGTAACAAATGTTCTACTAAACTTAATTATTTGTTCAAACTTTCACAAAAAGTGCTTCTAATTTTTTCAGTTTTTTCTTTTTGTTTACTACAAGTAATATACTTCAATCCATATTTTATATGTTCACAGAAACTGTTTCAATGTATTTTGAAGATTTTCAAGATAACTCGAATTGCCAACATCAGTCAAATGCACTCGATCTCTTCAAAATATGGTGACAATATTAAACTTTCCACTGGGCGCTCTGTGGACAGAAGGCAAAGTGTTCGGTTTCAGGGAGGAGTCGATACTGAAGGCATACAGTCGATTGACGAATGGTGAGTAGACTAAGGGAAATGGCAAATAAGGGGACAAGATTGTAATCATTTTTGAGTAATGGGAAATATTGTGAAGTAGAGGTAGCGCCTAGAGGCCCTGACTCAAGGGAGTTAGAAGGAGACATCTCAAACTCCAATGGGAGTAGAGTGAAATAAATAATGCATAATCAGGATTATGTAAAGTGATGTTTCAAACCCTGTATAGTATATAGAATAAAGGTGACAGATAAGTTGATCACAGTGTTTATAAATGTGTAATGTTTGACTAGTCTGAATGTTGTTTGTCAAAGTAAAAATATCAAAGAGCGATATAGGGTGTAAAAAATTTAAAACATTGAGGAGCAACAGTGATTGGGCATAGAAAAGTGATTGGCACCAATCAAGAGAATAGATACGCTAAGTAAGAGAAGGGGGCGTGGCATGGGTGCCATGTAGGAGGACGTGTCTCAGCCGAAGCTGCGGCCGATCCGTTTATTATCCTGGTACAGACCGCGTTAAAATCCATATATTAACTTCACAAATGAAGGTGCAGGCAGTGGATACTTTAGGGCACATGTGGATGCAGTGAGATGGCATGATTCGAGGCAGAAACATCACCTGAAGCCCGGGAAGTTATCAAGACCCGAACATGGCAAAAAAGAAGATGGCTGCCGCCTGTAGAACAAAGGAAAAGGGACAGACGTGATCGGTCCGACTACCCGATCATAATATCTGCCAGCATCTCTGGACCTGCGGGCTCGGTACGGAGTGCAGCAGCGGCGTCACATACAGTACAGCGCCGCCCGTCTGAGCGCGATGTGCTGTGGGCAGGTAAAGGGCTGGCCGCAATAACAGACGAACCAACACCAGCGCGAGCTGGAATCAGCGCGAAGTTGCAGCAAGTACAGCATTAAGCCCGGGCTGCCACTGACACATCACAGCCTGGGTTTGAGCGACGCTGCCAGATACTGTGCGAAGCCCCGAGCCCTGAGAATGACGCAGGCCTCCCTGGGCTAGACATAAGTGCATCGAGGGATCCCTGCCCCGGACGTGACTGCGGCTACATTGTAGTCTCACGGTCGGTGCTCCAGCAGGGTAAGAAGCAACAGTGGCAAGAAATAAGCGAATGGAAAAATGCTAGGCAGCCAGGACTGGTCCTCAGTTACTGCTGCCTGTAAACAGCTTTTGGGGAGAGCTGACACAACAGGGAGTCTAGCGCAACCCTGGACTTGCAAGCTGCCCAGGATGTGCCAAAGCTGCAGATGTGCATAGCCTGTGGTACTTATCCCAGCCCCGTGTGATGTGAGGATTCTGGACCACAGATGGGACGGAGGGGCCCATAGTCAATATTAACAGTGTGCCCCATAAACATTACTAGAACAGCTGAGATGCAGCCCTATACATGTCTGTGCCAGTGAGACTGCAGAGGCATCCGAGCGGCCCCAAAGGGACAAAAAACTAAGATGAGCAGGAGGTTCAGAAGTGGCATGATCGTGAGGCAGAAGGGAGCCAGCGCACAACAAAAATTGTGCTGACACAAAGCAGCACGCGAGTTACTGTGCAAGCAAGCGGTATCGAATCAGCAAGGCATCCGGAAGATTGGCAGGTCTGAGACCTCGCTGGTAGGGCTAGGAGTCGCTGCAACACGCTCCCGTCAGGAGGGAGCCCAGTGAAAGACAGACAGCGGTGGCAGAGAGGCTAGTAGAGAGTGGTCACAGAACGGAGGCGCAGGTATAGCACCAGCCGCATTAAATCGAGGGAGAACCAGGAAATTCTGGGCAATATGAATATGACATTATGGGGTTTATAAGACTCCCGGTGAAGATAGCCTGGCAAGGCGGGATACCCCTCCAATACCACGAACACAGAGTAGCTGAGGCGCGGTGGCTTCGCTCAACGCCACAACAGTATTGACCACGGATGTAGAGCAACAGCAAGAAGAAGCCCCTGGGAACAGAACAAACTGCCCTCAACACAGGAACAGAGACCTATCGTAGAGCAGCACCTGGCACGACCGCTGTTACATGCGCAAAGATGGGCCAAAAGTCAAGGGGAAACAATCAACCCCTAAGGAGTTCACTAAATCGCCACCAGCTGTGGAAGGGGCTAGACCTAAAGGACAGCAGACTCAACAGGATGAAACCACAGCCGGCAACGACAAACGGATTCTAGATGCTATAGCGGAACAAAAAGCATCTTGGGAGAGCAAGATGGGCGCTGCTATCCTGGGATTGAAGACCTTGCTGGAGTTCAAAATTGATGCAGTAAGTGTAGATGTTAATCTACTACGACAAGGTGTCCGAGCGCTTGCCGAGCGCACAGGGAACTCGGAAAAAGAGGTGAAAGCCAACACAGGCACGTGCTCAACCAATGCCAAGGAGATCCGCACACTGAAACAACAAGTGCACAACCTCGAGAGCAGAGCTGAAGAAGCAGAAGGGTGTACACGTAGAAACAACGTATGCATTGTGGGACTTCTGGAAGGTGATGAAGGATCGGACCTGACAAACTACGCCGAGAACATGTTCCTACAAGAGATAACTTGCCGAGTACTCAGCCAGGGGTTTGCGGTGGAACAAGCACACAGAGCACTGGCTAGGAAACCGCCACCGGGAGCCCTCCCCCTGCGGCCAATCACCGCCAAGATACTGAATTATACAGACAGAGAGAAGGTCTTGGAGCATTTCCGCAAAGAGGGGACAATAAGCAGAGCTTCAGCAACCATCACGATGTACCAGACTTCACCCTCCTGGTACAGAGCAGCGAATGAACTATGTGGCGTTCAAAAGGAGGCTGCGGGAGGCGGTCTACAGATACATGCTACTGTATCCAGCAAAGATGAAAGTGCTTCACAAAAACAAGTTTTTTTTCGACTCACCAGAGGATGTGACGGCATGGCTGGACGCAAGGAACTGTCCGACAGGGTCGGAAGCCCAGCCGGAGAGAGAGATGGAGAAGTGAATCGAAACCTTTGCAGGGCCGTATGAGCGGACATAATGATTCTATGAAGATAAGTATGGCACATATATTGACCTTGGAACTAGAATATAATTGAGCATCAGAACCAAACCCGTGATCTATAATATATATGGAGAATAGTTGGCCTGGGTTGTGGAAGGTATGTAATGCTTATGTATGGGAATGTATCACAAACTATAGCTTAATGCAGGAACGGAAGAGACGCTCCTTTACCCCCAGAAGGTAGATTAGTTAGGATATTAGTAGTGTAGTATCCCCCTGCTGGCTCCGGAATATCGGCTAAGCTGCAGAAAGGGACTAGATGCGGGGTAGCCTGAGATCCAGGGATGGAGCTGGGCAATTGTTTGGGGAGTTGGGGAAGTTGGGGATGGGAAGGGTGGAGGGTAGGAGGGGAGTTGGGGGAGGGCAACAGTTGGGGTTGGGGAGGGTGGGGGTGATGAGGGAGTTAGGGAGTTTGCAGTAGAGTTTGTAAGGTAACAAGCTTATATCCACGCGCTGCAGTGAGGTAGTCTGTGGACATGGAAGGTCAGAGGTGGAACAGGATATGGATGGGAGATGGGAGACCTTAAAATAGCAACCTGGAATGTCAGGGGACTCAATAGCTATTTGAAGAAACAAGATCATGATGTACCTGAGGAGGCAAAAATAGATATTGCCTTACTACAGTAAACCCATCTTACAAAAGAAAAACGGGAGGTGATAAGGAGGAAATGGAAGGGGACCATCATTGGGGCAACGTATTCAGCATATGCCAGGGGTGTAATCACTTGGATTGTGCCACACGCACCCTTTCAGTTATTGCAGTCCACAGTGGAGGCAGACGGGAGAATGGTGGCGATACGTGGAATGTTTGAAAACAGAGAGTTGTGCATCATTAAAACATATGCCCCGAACCAAGACACAGTGGCCTACTTTAAGGCCCTGTATGGTAAAGTTAGCCCATACCTGGGAGGCGCGGTCGTTTGGGGTGGAGACTTTAATTACATGCTAAACCCCAGGTTGGACAGATCAGACAAAAAACTAGACAAGCCCACCCCTGCAGCCAAAATGCTGAAGACCCTGCTAGGCGACTTCCAGTTAGAAGACATATAGAGACTGCACCACCCATATGATAGACACTATTCACATTACTCTGCCCCACAAAACCTGTATCGACGATTAGACTACATGTTTGTCAACCTGGATCTTACCGGGGAGATAGCGAGTTCGGAATACAAAGCAAGGGTCTTATCGGACCACCCACCCTTGATCCTAACGTGGCAACATCAGCCCCCCAGAGCCAAGATCCCAACATGGCGGCTCAGAGCCGAAGCACTGAAAGATACGGAGTTCAGGGAGGACCTAGGGGAGGAGATAATAGAATATTTCAAAAATAACAACAGCAAAATAGCATCTGAAAGCACCCTATGGGAGGCATTTAAGGTAGTGGTAAGGGGGGCAGCAATATCAAAATCCAAAGGGCTCCAAGGGGAAATAATAAAAGAGCTGCAAAAAACAGAGAGGAAACTAGAAGCAGTTTTGAATAAAGGGGACACCCCACAGGAAGGTGCCGAAGCTATGAGCCAATTGCAACAAGAATGTGTGGGACACTGGGAGAGACTATGCAACTTAAACTACAAGAAATACATAGAAAGGCAACATGCTGGGGGAGATAAGCCGGGAAGGCTGTTGCCATGGCTATACAAACAGGAGACGCCTAGAGCAGCGATTAGAGAGATAAGGGGGGAGAGTGGTCAAATATTGGATACCCAAGAGAGCGTAAATGGGGGATTCCTTAAATTCTACCAACACTTATACGAAGATACAGGAGGGGCAGATGAGAATGAGATGAGAGAGATATTGGAGGACATTGGGTTACCTAAACTGAGTGCTGAAGAGAAAGAGAACCTAGACGCCCCCTTTACATTGGAGGAGCTAGAAATGGTAGTCAGACAATTACCTACTGGGAAAGCCCCGGGAACGGATGGGCTCCCTGGTGAGTTTTACAAAACAAGCAGGTTGGAGGTGCTCCCCCGCTACAGGCAATGCTAAATGAGACCTTTGAGATAGGGAAACTACCGGAATCCCTGAGAGAGGCAATAATTATCCTGCTTCTTAAACCAAATAAGCCTAGCAAAGATTGTGGGTCGTACAGACCGCTATCCATGCTAAACCAAGATAGTAAAATACTCAAGGCGGTACTAGCAAACAGACTTAGATGGGTTATAAGCAAATTTATACATCATGATCAGACAGGATATGTTCCGAGTAGGAGCATAGCCGATAACCACAGACGACTTCATTGCGTCATGGAACAGACAGAAAGAGATGCAAACGAAATGGCAATTGTCTCACTCGATGCAGTGAAAGCCTTTGATTCAGTAAGGTGGGCCTGGCTGATGGCGGCCTTGAAGGAATATGGAATGGGGCCTGGGTACTTGAGGTGGGTAAAGCTGTTGTGTAGCTCGCCGCTTGTCAGAGTCAAAATGGGAGCGATCATCTCAGACAAATGGCAGCTCAGTAGGGGCACCAGACAGGGCTGCCCATGGTCTCCGATGCTGTATATCCTTGCACTGGAACCCCTAGCGATATATTTGAGGCAACAATATGAAGGGATAGGGGTCCACACCAGGGAGGGACCGCACCCAATATCACTGTATGTAGACGACATGCTGCTATATCTGAGATATCCAGAAGAAAACCTGCAATACATTCTAAAAGTAATGGAACTATTTGCGTCATTCTCCAGCATCGCGGTTAACCCCAGGAAGTTGTGCATATTTCCCTTAGGGAGATACAAAGGAATTGCGCAAGATAACCTGCCCGTATTACAAATATCCTGAGAGACCAGAACGTTCAGATACTTAGGGATCAATATATACCATGAGGTAGAAGATGAACACAAACACAACACAAAGAAAGCAGTAGCTAACATTGAAAACAGTATGAAGTTCTGGGCTAAACTCCCACTGGCTATGATGGGAAGGGTGGCATTGTTGAAAATGGTTGTATTGCCTAGGCTGTTGCACTTTTTTGTGAATATCCCATATACGTTGCCCAAACCCTTTTTTGGTAGATTGCAGAGCTTATATAGAGGATTCATTTGGCACAATACCAGAAATAGGATTGCCTTATGGAAGTTACAAAATGCGTATGAGAGAGGGGGCATAAAAGTGCCTAACTTCGGGATATACCATCTGGCCGGCAAACTACAGTACATGGCCAAGTGGCTAACTGAAGAAACAACAGCAGAGTCCAGACTGCTGAGGTCTGAATGTGCACCCTTCTTTCTGAAAGAACTGATATGGCTGCCCAAATCAGAGCTCAAAGGGCGATCAAAGCTGTTAGAATTGGGGTGGAAGACATGGCGCAAGGCATGCCAGGTCATGCAGAACCCGAATTTGTGCTCCCCCAAGTGCTGCTAGTGGCGCTGAGGGGAGTGGACGAACAACTAAGAAAAACGATACGTAGACACTGGGAACCGGTGGGCATAGCAACACTGGGAGATGTGTGGCGGGAAGGGAGGATTCACAACACTAATGGAAGAAACCGGAGTACACCCTGGGCAGTATATTACCTACACTAGACTGATAAGGCAGATAAGAGCCTCATGGTCTGAAATAGTATTAGAAGACCAACCAGACTCGGCCATAGAGACAATATATGATATCTTGGAAGGAGGGCATGAGGTATCCCGGATTTATGAACTAGTAATGTCCAGGGTTGGGTAAGAGGTGACCGAGTTAAGACAGGAGTGGGAGGAGGGCACGGGGGAACCCATGCAGGATGAGCAATGGGAAAGAGCACAGAGGTACCACAAGAAGGTGTCCAGAAACACAAGATTACAACAGATTCAGCTATATGTAACCCATAGAGCGTACATGACCCCTCAATAGATAGCCCGATTTAAGAGCACAGAAACACAAACATGCCCCAAATGTGGGGAAGTGAACGTGGGGATGATACACATGTTTTGGGCATGTCCGGAGATTTGGAAATTCTGGGGGGGGGTTACCCACCGCTTCTCTGAGAAAGGTATTAAGTTAGACGTAGAATCAGTGTGGGCGTGCATGGTGGGAGGATTTACTAGACCACGCAAAATAAAGCATGTGTGCAAACTTAAGGACTTGGCTTACATTCTGGCCACATGCAGAATAGCTATGGGGTGGAAAGCGTGCCAGAGACCCAGGATAGTGGTGTGGTGGCATGACCTTCAGAAATGGGCTGAAGCGGAAACAGCAGGGGAGGATGATGAAGTGGGAACGCTGATGGCCAGGAGACAGCTAGTGGCCACATTAACCGAGCCCACCCGGGCCAGTCCACGCGAAATGATACCTCTGAGAGCACGGATGGAGGGGCGCCCTTGGAGGAATATAATTAAAGGTGCAACGGAGTAAGCTCTAGTTAAGGGGGAAGGGGATGGCAGTGGTAAATACATGTTAATGCATGCAATGTTTGGACATTTATAACTTTCACTATCGGTAATGCTGTGTTGTTTGTAAACTGAAAAAATAATAAAAATTGTTTTTAAAAAAAGTAAGAGAATAGACAGGCTATTTAAATAAGAGTCTTGAGCAGCGATTGATGGTGCATTCTCATATTTGTTGTTTTTAAGAAGTTGAAAAGTGGTGATTTAAGCCAAGGTATAAAGTTTATTTAACAGTCTGGTAAGTATCGACAGTCACTGAGACTTATCATTATGGGGGATACTCCTATCATGCACTTATGCAGGAGACTACCAAAGCATATCCCCAGGCTCAAACAGAATAGTGTGGAATGGGTAAAAGGCATGGCAGATAAAATGTTCATGCCATGGCCACAAGGGGGATCATTGTCAAAAGCCGTATTACAGCACCTGACTACATACTTGCACTCGGCATACACAGGAAGAAATTAGAGAAAGGATTAATGATTTTAGAGCTCTTGAAGATGTATCAAGGGGAAAGAGAAGACCGGCCACCTGAGGGGTGGATGCTTAATCAGCATAAGGAGGAAGGCGTTGAGCCCTAGCTCCCCTTACCTTAAATGTTGTTAATACTGAAGAAATAGGGGTGTATCCTTTAAAAGAGCTGAAAGCAGCAGCAGGGTTTAATAATGCAAAATATGAACCCACCGCTTACAGTAGTGATGATAGTCTGGAGGAGAATAAGAGAAAAGAAGAGATCTATAAGATCATACAAGACAAGGAAGAGAAGAGTGAACGGTCAAAACTATCGACATAAATAGACAGAGAGATTAAGAAATGGAAATGAAAGAAGGATAAGGCGGACGAGATAGCGCTCATGCAAAACGAATGAATGGGAGGACAGATATTACTTAAGAAATATGAGAAAAATATCGAGAAAGTTAGGCAAAGAGAAGATAAGGACAAACAAGAAAGAAAAGATAAAGAATGAGAGAAGAGATTGAGGGAAGATGAGCAGAAAAGGAAAAGCAGAGGCGACAAGAGCAGATAAATCAGAAGAACAAAGAAAGTATGACAATAGACAAAGAACGATAGAAGAAAGGGATAGACAGGAAAGAAAGAGAGAGGAGGAAGAAGCATAAAGATTAAGGGTCAAAAATTTACAGAGATGAGGGGAAAGAAGGAAGGGATTAATGAGAGGAGAACAAAGGCAAGAAGAAGAAAGAATTAGAAGGGATCAGAAAAAGCGAAGAGAAACAGAAGCAGAAATAGAACGGAAAAGGAGACAGCAAGGTCTTGACGCCATTCTCGTTCGCAAACAACAAATAAGGCTGAGTGCAGAATTATGATGGGATAGAGCACAAGAGATTCTTCCGAAAAAAGGAAGTAATATCAGCAGCATCTAGAATAGCATTAGAAGAAGAAAGATTTGATGCAGAAAGCTTCGTGGAGAGGATCGATAAGGTCTACCAACAGTTAATGCGAAGTAGCGAGTATGAAACTCGAGGGAAAGATGATCGATCATCTGTACCTCAATCACGAAGTGAGGGGGGAATTCTGTTCAGTGATGGACGTCCAGCATTGTCCTTAAGCAGACTGAGCCTGGATAAGGGTGAAGGGGATGATAGTCACACTAGTTGGGGACTAGACATGTCAGATGAGGAAAGAGAGTCCAGTTTTGGGGGAGCAGGAAGGAGCGCATGCGCCCCTGAAGAAAGTCTACAAATGGATAAGGAAGATCGAACACCAGATCCTATAACATATCCTGAGCGTCCCTGAGGATGATCACATAGTGAGAAGGGAGAGTAGCCACTGTATGTGAGCAGGTTTAGGTCATTACCCACAGGGAGACAGACAGGGACGATTAGCCCTGCCATGAATATACTAATAGTGGGATCTGATTATGGGGCCTGGTTTACGCAGTTTAACTTGTTAGAAAAAGGGGGCACACCATGGCCACAGATGGACAAGGATAACTTAAGGTGCAAACTCCCTAGTTTGACTTCGGGCACTGGAAATGGATATACAA
Source organism: Ambystoma mexicanum (assembly GCF_040938575.1). Taxonomy (NCBI): domain Eukaryota; kingdom Metazoa; phylum Chordata; class Amphibia; order Caudata; family Ambystomatidae; genus Ambystoma; species Ambystoma mexicanum. The sequence continues at coordinate 735,359,114 of NC_090934.1, read as the reverse complement.
ACTGAAAAAAATGACAGGTGGAAATACGCTGGCCATAGCGGACATAAACCTTCTCCTGGCAGCTGTTCTTGGGGAGAGGGCTGATGACATATGGAGGAAAGCAGGATATTCAACTGTGACTGCACAAAACACAGCGCATGATGGAGCACTGTTTAATAATTGTAGAGCAGATGTTTGGGGGGTACAAAGGGTACAGTATCCTGACACATCAGATATGGGTGCAATTATGACACGTAAGATGAAGGAAGATGAAGACCCTATTGCTTATATTCAGGCTATTCAGGAGAGAAGACAGCTTGAAACTCCCGAACCGTGGGAAAAGACAGTGGCATTATTTTGCCACATTTTATGTCAAGGGTTGCCTGAGCCAGTACAGAGACAGATGAAGAAACAAGTGGGGATGAAGCAAACCCATGGGCTGAGATACAGCTAACAATAGTACAACATTATCGGTTATTACAACAAAAAAACAAGAAGAAGGATGAGAATAGAAAAATAGAGGAAACCAAATTAGTCCAGAAAAAATTGTCAACATTTCCCATAGAAGGGGTGGTATTGACAAGCAGAGAAGGATTGGGAATGCAGGAAGCAATGGGTGTATCGCAGGCGAATAATATGCGGCCGATGAACCAAGGTGGATATGGGCTTATACCACGAGGCAGAGGTATGGTTACAGAGGAAGAGGAGGAGGATTTCAAAATAATCAAGGTGGGTTTCAAAATACACAGAATGAGAACCAGAATGCTCAGAGAGGATATAACCATAACCATTGAGGGACTAATAGGAGAGTTCTTCCAATATGTTGGAATTGTGGAATGACAGAACACATTGCGCGTGATTGTGGGAGCCAAGGGAATGTACAGAATTGACAATTCTAAAGAGGGGGGACAGCTTATCCTCCACCATATAGCACACAGACCAGAGAAGGGTTTTCCCAGGGTCAAACATCTTATCGGACACAAGTGCCGCAAGTACAGCAGGTACCACAGCAGGGACAAGCATAAATGAATCTGCCACAAGGCAGTCACAACAAGCCTGTATGCAGACACAGCAATATGCAAACACAGGACAAGTATTGACACATAGGATAGGAGGTGTCACTGTGGTGGGAGGAAATCCTTTCACAGGGACAGGGGGTGAGTCTGTATCCACAATAGGACAGCTAACAGGGTGACATGATGTGTTCAGTACTATCCATGAGACCAGATCTCCCAAGAGGAACCAAGGGTCAATGTGACGATAGGAGGCAAATCCTTTTTCTTTTCTTTTAGACACTGCAGCAACTCATTTGTGTATACGAGAGGTAAAATTTCCAATGTCAGGAATTGCCATGAATCCTCAAGGGTTGTCTGGAGCTACAAGTCGAGTTCCTTTTACTGATAAATTACCTTCATGCATAGGACAATGTGACATGTCTGTTCCATTGTTATATTCACGACAGACACCGGTTAATATTTTGAGAAGAGATTTAATGATGAAACTTAACATGACAATTTCATTTAGTGTGCTCCACTCCAGGAATACACTATTTAAACTTGGGAGAGTTTATACTGACATTCACAGGGCAAGTGACTCTGTGAGGCGTTCCGTTAGATCCAGACATTTTTCTTTATTAAGCAAGCATTTTATTGACATGGCTACCTGGCTTGGTGGGAAATATTGTGAGAATATCTGATGAGTTTGTGTTTAGACTACAAATACCTATGGTTGAGGAAGGTGACTAGACTATTCCTAAAGAATTGGAAGCAGCCATAGTACGAAAGGAAATAGAAATGCTCGAAGGGATAGACGATGAGGGTAGACCCTGGTAAACAGTCAAAAGTCTTGAGGAAAGGTATAGATTGACTGACATAACTGATGACAATATTTTCAGGGAGGACCAAACAGATGAGGAAGTGGTGACTAGACTATTCCTATAGAGTTGGAAGCAGCCATAGTACGAAAGGAAATGGCAGTGCTCGAAGGGATAGATGATGAGGGTAGACCCGGAAAAACAGTGATAGCGCTTGAGGAAGGGTATAGATTGACTGACATAACTGACAATATGTTCAGGGAGGATCGAAGAGATGACTAAGTGGCGTTCTTCATGAGTATTACATACTGGATAAGAATAGAGAAAAGGGATGTCCCACAGCGAATAGCGATTATGCAGCAAAGACCTGCATTTTTTCAGGAAGACTTGGAAGAGGTGCCATGTGTCTTATGGACCACAGGCCCTTATGATGTAGGTTTATTGAAGGGGATAGGAGAGGTTAAAATAAAGATTAATCCAGGAGTGATTTTACCTCGAGCAAAACAGTACCCCATGTCTCGAGAGGCTGATGAAGATATATTCCAGCACTGATGAAACATGGAATTCTGGTGCAATCGGAATCATTGTGCAATACTGTGGTTTATCATTGAATCCAAAACCGCATTCCAACTCCTTATAGTTATCCCGCAATCGTGTTTCTCGCGCGTGGAAAAGTTTGCCGCAAATTTTTCGTTTGGCTAAATTTCATCACATGTAAAAACAGCTGTTCTTTGCATCCAACCTCAGAATTCAGTTTTCAACCTGCTAGTGACTCAATAATCATTGCTAGTGTTTATCTGATACTATACAAAGCAGCTCCCACTAGTTTTGAATCCAATTTAGTGAATTATATCAATTTTTCAGTGTTTTTAACCATTCATTCAAAGCCATATTCAAAAGCATTTGACCCGTTTGCAATAATTCCTGTTTCTCTCTGAGTTTGCTGGGGGAAATTGGGATTTAAACTGTATTTCTTGAGTTTGTATTCCTGAAACCTGTCTTCTCTCCTTCCATCTCTTTATCTTGCATATTGGGGGATTGAGTAGTGTGCCGGGGGAAAGAGTAGTATTTTGATTGAACCCACACAAAGTATTATTCTATGCTGCATTATTTTTCCTATTATTACTCCGTGTGATTAAAGAGAGTTTTTGATACATCACCCCATTGGTCATCATTGTATAAACCATTAAATAGTGTGATGTATATATATTGTGCAATACATAAAATAAATCATTTTAACTTTGCAAAACAGCCTGCTTCCTGGTTCAGTGAGACCGGGGGGATTCAAAGAGAGGGGCGTGATATAAGGGCACATCATTCAGAAATAAAAGAACTTATAGACAAAATATATAATTAAGGGTTTCAATTGAGTATCCCATGCTAGGCATTGACTTAGGTGAAGTGCTGGGTTGAAATCACTTACAAGATCGGGGGCTCGTCGCGGAATTTCTGAATTAGATATACCACTTGTGGCAGTATAATACAGTGTGCTAACTGACGGGGTACACAAACTTGGTTGGGCTACCATGCTGTGTTACACTGTGAAAAGCACCCCTCAATAGGAACGCTCTAAGGAATTGGTCTGTTTTGCAAACATAAAATAAACTTCTGTAAGTCAGGAAGGAAATTATTATTTCCAGAATGGCGACTTTGGTAGAAATTAATATGGCTAAACAACACCTATTGCATAAATTATTTGTAAGGGGTAAATGGACAGAGCAGGATCAGAATGTGTAGTTGCAGGCAATCACAGAACAGATCACTGCCACAGGGTTAGACATATGACAAGACCAGGGTCCATTACATGTGGCCCTGAGTGCATTATATATGGCCCTAAGGCAAAGGAAGAGCAAAGCAAGATTGCCAAAATAGCGGCATATCTATACCTACATATTGGAGCAATACAGGACAAATATGCCGAAGGCCAAAATATGGTGAACGGACAACTGCAGGCATTAGAAAAGGCCCAAACTGATCTGGACTCTGCTGAGCAAAGGCTGCAGAGGAGCCAGGAATCAGAAAATGAAAGTAGGCAGTACATAACCAAAATAAAAGAAGACATGGTTATCCTGCAGCAGGAAAAGGTAGAACAGGATACCAGAATGCTGGCCTTGCAGAAGGAGTACCAAGAAAGTTTGGACTCTCTACTGCAGAGCCAGAGAAAGCTGGAACAACAAATACATTTCAACAGGGCATGTGCAGAGCAGGTAGTCACCCTACAAAGCCACCTAGACAGAGTGAAAGAAGAGAGTAATAAATTAATCCTGAAATACCTGGATACCCAGACAGAATTTGATGAAGAGGGACGACCTGGCTGCAAAGAGGCAGGCTCTTGCTCTGGAAAGGGACACCTTAGGCCAGGAAGTCTGTTACTTAAAAGAGAAGATAGAAGAAAATCACCTGGCCCTTCAGGGACTGGGTGACCTCCAAAAAGACCATGAAAAATTGTTAGAGCACACCAGGAGGATGGAAGAGGCTCTAGCAAGGAAGGACTAGGCCAGTATGGACAGGACTCAGGAGGTAACCCTCCTGCATCAACGACTGGCCCAGTACTCTAAAATGACACAGGAAGCACACAGAGAAAATGAGGCTCTCTGTGAGAACAATGACAGGCTCCACAGACAGGTAGCCATGCAAGAGAGATTGATAGAAACTAGCAAGGCCTTGATAGAGGAACAGAAAGCTCAGATTCTTGCATGGCAACAGGGAGCAGGGGCTGAGAGAGATGAGGTTCACTGGGAAAGGGAAACACCTGAGCATAATCTCAGGAACCCTAGAACCAGAGGCCTTCATCTCTTCCAATCTCTGGACTCTGCCACCCCCATGTCCACAGGCGCACATGAGCCAAGGGCCACGGGTATGGCAGATTTCAACCCAATCAGGAATATGGGGCGCATAGACCAGCACCTCCCAGGAATGGATGGGCAGGCATCTGGGTATGGGTTCCCAAGTACTGTCAAATTGAATGGGGAACTCCATGAGAGTAGGTCCACTAAGGGCATCCTGAAAACCTCTGCCCAGCTAGGACAGTGGAGGGTGGTACTCATCAAATCCTGGGAGCAAGTAGGAATCAGAAGACTCCTCTGAGCGCCCCAGGACACAGGAGACTAGGTCCCCACATTCTGCCAGCCATTCCCAGGCTTGCAGAATCCGGGAGAGCCTAGAAGACCAGATGGGCACCTCTGGGAGGAGGAGTGGACCTGCGTCACCCGACCAAAAAGGCCAATAAGGTAAAAAGGGCCTTGCTTAAAGCGATAAGGAGCGTCAACACGCCCTATCATAAGAACGCAAAGTATTCTGTTTGGGAGCACTTAGAGCTCTTTGAACAGATGATGGAAACTTTCCATTTGAAGGACAGCCAAAGCTGTATTCAATATGTGAAATGGACCTTCTCTCCAGAATACTCCAGCTTCTTTGCGGGGCTGGAGGACCAAAATCATTCTAGATGGTCCACCTATAGGGCGGCCATCTTGAAACATTTTTCTGTGCACAGAAATCCTCAGGAGGCTCGCAAGGCAGCCTACAACTTGCAATGTGGGGAAGTACAGGCCCCACAAGAATTTGTTCAGGAATTAAAGCGTGCCTTTGCGCAGACCACCAGAAGGGTGCGCACTGACAGCAAAGAGTTTGTGAATACTTTTTTCCACGCTCTCACCAAGTACATCATGACCCAGCTAATGAGAGATTTTCACGAGAAAAGATCACTAGACTGGGTCATTGAACAGGCCACACAAATTTGCAAAAGCCAGTAGAAAACAAAAATAACCCAAAAAGCCCCAAACCAACCAACACCCCTACTGCTGCTAAGGTGGCAGAGGTGAAGGTTGCCCCCATTTTAGATTTGGAGATGGGGGCCTAAAAACCTGCCTGCACAGAATCAGAATAATCCCAAGCCCAGAAGGCCCTCGGGCCAGTAACAAACAGGGAGCCAAGGAGGGAGTCCCACAAAGGGGACCCCTTATTCCCCTGACTACATCAGCCCCCGCTACAAGGGGAACAGACCCATCCTGGGTTATGTGTGGACTCCTCCAGCCCAAGGAGGGGAATCCAACCAAACAGCAGCTAACCCAGGGAACTTCCCTCCTCACTTCCCCCAGGAGGGCAGAGATTCCCCAAATCCTGGACAGAACTTCTTTCCCAGGTACCCGCAAAACTTTCAACCCCAAAACCATCCATCCTTCTTTCCCCAATTTCCTGAGCCCAGACAACCTAATCAGGTGAGAGGGGGAGGCCAAGGGTGGAGGGGTACCCCAATTTTCCAAACCTAGGGTATTTTCAGAGAAGGGATAGCTACCCTTCACGGGATCAGCCCAGGGGAGAAATGAGAACCCCGTATCAGCTGAGCGGGTGTCACAACTAGAGCGCCAGGTCCAAAACATGCAACAGGATCTGGGTCGCATGCTGAGGGCTCAACAGAACCCTCAAAGGGGCATGCCGGCGCAAAATGCCTCAAACTCCAGACCTGGTGCTCCAGAGCAATAACGGGGGAAGAACCCTGACAACCCACCGGTTCCCAGGGAGGAGGCACAAAGGGAAGGGGGGTGTAAAGCCTTGGAGGAAGCTTCCTTCCCCACTTGTAAACAGCCCCTGGAAACCCAGGAACCGGAACCAAAATCTCCTGCCCCTGAAAGTGTGCCACCCAAGGAGCAGAGGGGGGGAAGGAGAAACAAAGAACCCAAACAGACCCATTTTGAGGAGGAGGTACATATCTTCCAATTTGAAGGAGAGGGATCCTCAGAGGATCCTGGGAAAAGGATCTTCTCCTTCAGAGATGGGGGAACTCCTCCCAAAGAAAAATGGGTCCCCAAGGATCCAAATCCAGACTGGGTAGATGTGGGGACGGAGTTAGCACTGCCCATCATCCAACCCCAGAACCAACAACATGAAAATCCCCTGGTTCAAACCCATCCGGGTGACTGCCTCCAAAAAGGGGGGGAGGGCGGCCCAGAACCGGAACCAGGGGAACCCAAAACTTCTCCCATATCTAGTTGCCACCTTTTCTTTTCAGATTCCCAAGACTCCCAACAGAAGTCTTCCCAAATCTCTCCCTCTATCAGTGTCCAAAACTAGAAAACTAACCCACCAGTTGTCCAAAAGTGTACATTACCTGTGCCCCCTTGAGGAGAAGGAGGTAAGATTCTATGCCCCGGTCCAAATACAGGGGCAGTGTACAATTTCTGCACTGGTGGACACTGGATCACAAGCTACCCTTCTGTCAAAAAAGGCCTTTGATAAACTGAATTCGGGAAGGGGGGAGAAATACCAAATTCCTCTCACCCCTCTTCCTGGACAACTTCAGAACTTCGACGGGAAGGAAATTCCTGTCGAGGGGACGGCAGATTTGGATATTAAAATTGGGTGACACAAGGTGAAGCACCCAGTCATAGTTGTAACTCCAGAGGGCACCCCTTGTTTACTAGGGAATGACCTCCTGTGAAGGTTGTCACCCCTAACAGATTGCGTAAACAAGGTCCTCTGGACCCAGACTAGCCGACCGATAAAATTGAAACAGAGTGTCAACCATGTTAGTTTAAACGTCACATGCCACATGGTTGATAAAAATCTGACCAAGTAGAATTTCACTTCCAGAACAACCAAATCCCAGACGTGACAGTAATAGCAGTAGGACAACAAACTGGTGATGGGGGGTCCTCTCTATTTCTGAAAATCAACCTTCCGTCCAGTCTAAGGTGGCATTCCACACTGGAAGGAAACACTCTGAAATTCTTTACAAATTCACAATCAGAACTTCCCACTCCTATAGTCCAGAAAGATAAGAAATCAGCTCAGAGCCTGGCTGATATTCAGCAAATTGGAGAGCAGTTGTTCATCCCTGTTCAGTTAAATGAAAGGAAGGACTCTGTTCTCGCCCGAATGTGTATGAACAACGGGAAGAGCTCCATCAGCGAACCCATGTACCGCAAACTCTCAAAAGAGCCAGCCATTCCCACATTTAAACTGATAGACAAATGGGAAATGGATCTGGAAACACCCAATTCCAAACATCTCCTGCCAAGCAGCTGTATGCTCAAAATCTCCATAGGCAACAAGAGCATAGTCCATAATTGTTGGGTCATGCGAGACATCACTGCCGCCTTTTACTTAGGCAGTGACATTCTCAATCGCTTTGCCATTAGTTTGGACCTAATAAACTTCAAAGCTTGGTCCCGATTAGCGGATAATCCCATGGGCTTTGATGACCCAGAGAAAGCATTTAGGTCAGCTCAACTGATGCCTTATGGAGTTGAAATTCAGATTGGAGAGGAAGTCACCATCCCAGAAAGGACCCGAAAATTCTCTCTGGAAGTGAAAGTTAAAAGAGGACAGAAATTGAAAAACCCTGATGCCTATATTCATCTTAATGCTTCTCTCCAACAGCAAGGGTTGGGGGTAAACCCAACACCACTAGTTAATATAGAACATGACACCATTCCAATAGAGGTGGATAACAGCGACTTAAAGAGTATCACTCTAGCCGCAGGCACTATTATTTGAATGGCGGTTGATGACTGACATTTTTCCATAGATTTACGTACTTAACTGTTAGGACCAATCCCCAAGGACTGTTTTGACAGTGATAGTGATGACAACACAACACCAGACAGGATCTTTACCCGGCATGGGGGAACTTCCTGGTGTACACTTCCTGCCCTTATGGCAAGGAAGATATGACCTGTGACTTCAGGAGGGATGAGGTGTTTTTCCAAGTCTGCAAGGACTGCCTTCCCCCCTGAAGCCACCAGTCCAAATCAGCACTCTGACCAGGAACTTCTCCACGCAGCTGGAGGAGGCAACTGAGATAGCAAAACCAGAAGTCTTTCCAGGCTTCAGGCAGATGGTTGAAGAAAGAGTCAACCTAGCTGATGCCTGTGAGGCAACAATTGAAACAAGTTTTCTTAGATTTTCAAGATCTCTTTGCGGTGGACTCATATGACTGTGGTCGCACCGACATCCACACAACAACAATTCCCACTGACCCTGGCATGACTCCAGTGTTTCTGAAGCAATATCGCTTGCCTCTCGCATCAATGGAGTCCCTTACTGAAATAATTAAGAACCTTGAGTCCCGTGGGATAATCTGTCCAGTCCACAGCACCTTCAATAATCCGATGCTGGGGATTTTGAAGCTAAACGGCCAGTGGAGACTCTGCGCCGACCTTAGGGAGCTCAACAAACGGGTCCATACTTCCCGATGGCCTCTTCCCTACATTGACCAAGGGCTGGCCCAGATCCAGGGGTCACAGGTATTCACTGCAATAGACCTGACCAACGGGTAGTGGACTGTACCTGTCAGTAGGGAGGACCAATACAAGCTGGCCTTTACCTTCGGAGGGCAGCAGTACACATGGACCCGGACTCCCTTCGAATACATCAACTCCGACAATGAATTTAACATTTTTCTACACAAGGCCATGCCCGACCTGGGTGAAAGGGGTAACCTGGCCTATGTAGATGATGTTCTCATCAAAAGCTGTACTGTGGAGGGAACCATAGCGGAGATCCGTTATGTTCTGACACAGTTGAGGGCTGCCAGAGCAAAACTTTCCTTTCAAAATGCGCAGTGGTGCAGAACCCGTGTCAATTTTTTGGGGCATGAGATTACTCCTCTGGGTCTCTGTCCCCAGAAAAGAAAGTGGAAGCACTCCAGAAGTTGAAAGACCCCACACCTCTGAGGGAACTAAGGAGTCTCCTTGGACTGACTCATTACAGCAGAAACTTCATTGAGGACTGCACAGAGATCACAAGACCCCTGATCCATCTTTTGAAGGGGTGGGTCAAGTGGGAGTGGGGTCCAGAAGAAGCCCGATGCAGTAAGACAACTCAAAAGAAGCCTCTCACAAGCGCCTTGCCTAGCTTACCCTGTCAAAAACAAGGAGTTCTTCCTGGATACAGGGTTCTCTAATACATGCTTGACTGCAGTATTATATCAAAAGCATGACAAGGTCAATAAAGTAATCTCCTATGCGAGTAAAACTTTATCCGCTGTGGAGGAAAAATTCAACGATTGTGAGAAGGCACTCCTGGCAATGGTGTGGGCATTGAAGAATTACAGCCCGTTTATCCAGGGGGAACACATCATAGTGAGACTCCACACCAGCCTCTTGTGGGATGTATTTACCCATGCATCCGAGCACTACCTCAAAACTGTGCAGTACTGACATGGAAAACATCATGATGGCCAGAGCTTCCCAGAAAATGCACAGGAAAATCCCATTTCGCCTATGTTGTGAGCTCAGAGAGGCAATGCTGATTGCCAAAAGCAAACCCATACTGTTGGGAATTCATTTTTCTTGAATGTCAAATATGGCAAAATCATGGGCACAGAATTACTTTACTGCAGAAACACACCAATGCCATGTCCTGAACATGGACAATATACTCCATGTAATATCACTTGCTGAAATGAATCAATCTAAAAAAAATCCCAAGGATGGATGCAGTAACCACAAAATCCTGAGGGTGGCGCTAGTGGTCTAAACTCTGACAGAAGAGCTGTCTTGCAAAACTGTCTAGTGCAAAGAAAGAAGTTTTATTCAATTGAAAGTTCAAAGGGGTTGACTGTCCTGAGAACTCTTGACACTTCAGAACTCAACACAAGAAGCCAGGAAATCACAGGGTTCTGTTAATTAAATGCAAAGTGGCTCCCTGGCCTCCTGATGTCAGCTTCCCAGAGACCACACAATGGCCCCTCTCCTCTGAAAGGAATATGTTGATTTTTACTGTTTTACTGTCAACAAAGGCCTGCCTGCTAGAAGACATGTGACTGACCCACCCAAGTCTTGGAGGCGGACTCCAACACTCTGAGGACTGAATTGAAAGTAAAATATATATTTTACAAAAACACTGATAACTCTTTGTAATCAAATGACAGAAATGTATAACTTTGAGAGACTTAATTTAAAAAATGTACCTTTAATTCAAGCCCAAACTCCAAATTGTGGGATATTCTGGGACAAAACCCTGCTGTTTATTAATATTACAGACTCCCTGTTTCAGCTAGACAAACGAAAATGCATTGGTATGTGGGTAGATATGTGAGGAACAGTTGTATAAAATTTAATGAAGATCCAATGTTGTTTAGCACATTAAAAAGTGCTAAAAGTTGCCATTTTTGAATGCAAGCTCTTAGAAACAGCAGATTTGGGACAGAGTATACCTCATGTGATATGTGACATGGGTATGTAATTTCAAACAACTGTGTAACTGTGAAATATGTATTTTGATCATATATAGATTTGGGTGCACAGATGACAGGGGAGTTTTTTCAAGAGATCATAAATGGCTGACATCACTCTGACACAACTTAGCTCCCCCAATCAGGGGAGAAATGAAAGCTGGACCAATGACAAGTGAGAGGGGCAAGTTTAGTTATGACCAACACACACACCCACTTGCAGAACATATAAATGGACCACTGAAACTTAGGTAGAGACATTCATTTCCATCTGCAGCGGGACGCTCTGCCGGAAAAATCCATACTTACCTCCATCAACCTTCAAGGAGCCAACACTTAGACTCCAAGATAAACAGAGACTACAGAACCTTAACCAAAAAGGCCACTGCCAGCAAGAGTATTTGTCAACAGGCCTGAAAATCTTTTTGCAACTGAACTCTTCAGACAGCCGGCTGACGCCGTCTGAATTTTGCCAAGAACTTTTGCAAGAACCCGGTGACAGAAATATCCAAAGAGAAGGCAGGACCCGGCCCAGAGAACCGGTGCCTAGCAGAGACCAGGCCATTGTATCCAGAGTGCTGACCCCGATGCTGTGAGCAGTTCCAGAGGCCAGGCGCTGTGAGCGGAACTCGGGAAGACCTGACCAGACTGAAGTCCGTGACCAAGTCGCTTTCCGGTTCAAAATCTCTTGTGAGTACTCAGCAAAACTCAGAACACATCTCTTAGTTAAAATCATATAATTCAATCCATTTTTAATCTAAGTAGAACTGCAGCTTAGCAATTGTGTTATTCTGCCATCATTTTTAAAGCTGAAAAAGTGTTGCGTTTAAAATTTGCAAAACCAAAAACGACCTTCACTAAATCGCTCATATCTCCGCGACCGTTTGTCTTAGAGACTTGCAGTAACTTTCATCTGAAAGCTTAGAATCTTAGCTTTTAATCGCACCAAGAACCACATTCCTACCCCTTATAGTTTTACCGCAATCGCGGAACACGCATTCGCGAATTTTGCCGCGATTTGCAAATTTCTTCACGTGTAAAAATCTGCTGCTGCTTGCCTTCCATTTGCCAGAAATTCGTTTAACCTGCTAACTATCCCTGCATCACTGCTAGAGTGGGCCTGAGCTAATATTAACTAGATACCACTCACCTGAACCTCTAGAGGGAATTAAAAGCATTTTAGCATATTTTTTTCTACATTGCCAGCACATTTAAAAGCATTTGGGCCTGTGTTTCAACGTCTGTAGTCTAAGTTGCTGGGTGAACTGAATCACATTTGATTGCATTTCTGAGAACTGTGGGCCTACCTTCCATTTCCTTGCATAGCATAAAAGGGGGGGGGGTGAATTGTCCAAGAAAGTGATTACATTGTTTTGTTGAAATCATATTGAGTATTTTCTGTACTGCATTTCATTCCACATTGCATCCATTTGAAACCATAAAAGTATTGTTGCTATCTTATCCATTTCATGTCAACTCCTTAGTGATTATCAAGAAGTGTGCTAGTGCCAGATTCTCCGTTGTTAATCTTTATCATACCAGATTAAGTGTGATATCCAATTATTAATTTATTATAAAGCGTGATATAATATATATTGTTTAAGTTATCAAATAAACCTTTAAACTTGCAAAACAGAACTACTTCTTGGCTCAGTGGGGTCAGGGGGATTCCAAGGGAGGGGTGTTATATAGGGGTAGTCATCCAGAACGCATGAACTGGACATAAAGTTATATCAATAAGGGTTTTCATTCAGTATTATAGACTAGGCGTTGACTTAGCTGTAGTGTTGAATTGAATCCTCTTACAAATTGGGGGCTCGTGCCGGACGTTTGGGTTAGATCTACCATTTGTGCAGATTAATACAGCGTGCCAGCTGACCAGATACACATATCCGGTCGGATCACCACGCTGTGTTACGCTGTAAAGCACTCCTCATAGGAACGCTCCAAGGAAACGGTCTGTTTTGCAAGAATAAAATACTAACTCTTGTAAGTCAGGAAGGAAATCAAATTTCCAGAATGACGACCTTGGTAGAGATGAAAATAGCCAGAGAGCACTTCTTACATAAACTATTTGTGAGAGGTGAATGGGCTGAGCAGGGCCAGGATGCCTGGTTGCAGGCCATCACGCGACAGGTCACTGAAACAGGGTCAGACTTATGGAGAGATCAGGGTCCATTACATGTGGCCCTGAGTGAACTATATATGGCCTCTAAGGCCAAAGATGAACACGACAAGATTGTTAGGATAGCGGCATACCTGTACCTATATGTGGGAGACATGCAGGATAGATGTGCTGAAAGCCAAAATCTGGCAAATAGGCAACAGATGGCGTTAGAGAAGGTCCAATCTGACCTGAGCAGAGGCTGCAGGGGAGCCAGGAGTCAGAAAATGATAGTAGGCAGTATATCATCAAAATAAAAGAGGATATGGACATCCTGCAACAGGAAAAGGCAGAACAGGATACCAGATTTCTGGCCTTGCAGAAGGAGTACCAAGAAGGTTTGGACTCCCTACTGCAGAGCCAGAAAAAGCTGGAGCAACAGCTAGACTTCAATAGGGCATATGCTGAGCAGGTAGTCACCCTGCAAGGCCACCTAGATAGAGTGAAGGCAGAGAACAACAAACTAATTCTGAAAGACCTGGATACCCAGGCAGAGTTTGATCAGGAGCGCCAAAAAGCTGGTGCCTTTCAACGGCAGAGGGACGACCTGGCAGCACAGATGCAGGCTCTCAGTCAGGAAAGAGACACTTTAGGCCAGGAAGTCTGCCACTTAAAAAAGGAAATTGAAGAAAATCACCTGGCCCTCCAGGGGCTGGGTGACCTCCAAAAAGAAAACCAGAACTTGGTAGAGCACACCAGAAGGGTGGAAGAGGCTCTGGCAAGAAAGGAGCAGGCCAGTAGGGATGGGACTCAGGAGGTAAACCTCCTGCAGCAAAGACTGGCCCAGTTCTCCAGGACCAACCAGGAAGCACAGAGGGAAAATGAGGCCCTCTGTCAACACAATGATAGGCTCCAACAACAGGTAGCGATGCAGGAGAGACTGATAGAGTCTAGTAAGGCCTTAACTGAGGAACTGAAGGCACAAATGCAGGCTCTTGCATTGCAACAGGGAGCAGGGGCGGATAGAGATGAGGTTCGCTGGGAAATGGAAACTCCGGAGCATAACCTCAGGAGCCCTAGTACCAGAGGCCCTCATACCTCTCAGTCCCTGGACTCTGCCACCCCCATGTCCCCTGGCGCACGTGAGCACAGGGCCACAGGGATGGCAGATTACTATCCAGCCAGAAGCATGGGGCTCATAGGCCAGTACCACCCAGGAATGGAGGGGCGGGCATCCGGGTATGGGCACCCAAGCACAGTGCAATTTAATGGGGAACCCCAGGAGAGTAGGCCCATTAAGGGCATCCTGAAAACCTCTGCCCAGTTAGGTCAGTGGAGGGGGTACCCATCAAATCCTGGCAGCAAGGAGGAATCTGAAGACTCCTCTGAACTGCGCAGGACACAGGAGACCAGGTCCCCACATTCTGCCAGCCATTCCCAGGCTCGCATAATCCGGGAAAACCTGGAAGAACAGACGGGAACCTCTGGGAGCAGTGCCTCTGAGTCCGAGGACGAATGGACAAGGGTTACCCGAACCAAAAAGGCCAATAAGGCAAAAAGGGCCTTGCTTAAGGACCCCTTAAAGCAGATTAAGGCGATCAGGAGCGTCATCACGCCTTACCATAAGAACGCTAAGTATTCTGTTTGGGAGCACTTAGAGTTGTTTGAACAAATGATGGAGACTTTCCATTTGAAGGACAGCCAAAGCTGTATTCAATATGTAAAGTGGACCTTCTCCCCGGAATACTCCAGTTTCTTTGCGGGGCTGGAGGACCAAAATCATTTAAGATGGTCCACCTATAAGGCGGCCATCTTGAAACATTTTTCTGTTCACAGAAATCCTCAAGAGGCTCGCAAGGCAGCCTACAATTTGCAATGTGGGGAGGATCAGGCCCCACAAGAATTTGTGCAGGAGTTAAAGCGTGCTTTTGCACAGACCACAAGAAGGGTGCGCACGGATAGCAGAGAATTTATTAATACGTTTTTCCATGCCTTGCCCAAATATATCATGACCCAGCTCGTGAGGGATTTTCACGAGAAAAGATCTTTAGACTGGGTCATTGAACAGGCTACCCGGATCTATGAGGTGCAGAAACCGATAGATAGCAAAAGTAATGCCCAGAAAAACCCCAAAGCCAACAGCACCCCTGCTGCTGCCAAGGTGGCAGAGGTAAAGGTCACCCCCGTTTTGGATTTGGAGATGGGGGGGCCTAAAAACCTACCTGCACCTAATAATGCTAGGCCCAGGAGGTCCTCGGGTCAGTCACAGACAGGGAGCCAAGGAGGCAGCCCCACAAATGGGGTCCCTCGCTCTCCTGATTATGTAAGTCCCCGTTACAAGGGAAATCGACCCATCCTGGGTTATGTGTGGACTCCTCCAGCCCAAGGGGGGGATCCAGCCAAGCACCTAACCCAGGGAACTTCCCTCCCAACTTCTCACAGGAGGGCAGAAACTCACCAAACCCTGGGCAGAACTTCTTCCCCAGGTATCCACCCAACTTCCAGCCCCAAAATCCTCCATCCTTCTTTCCCCAATTCCCTGAGCCCAGACAACCTAATCCGGGAGAGGGGAGGCCAAGGGTGGAGGGGTACCCAAATCTTCCCAACCCGGGGTACTACCAGAGAAGGGATAGCTACCCTTCCCGGGATCAGCCCAGGGGAGAAAACAGGGCCCCGTATCAGCCTGAGCGGGTTTCCCAGTTAGAGCGCCAGGTTCAAAACATGGCGCGGGATCTGGGTCACATACTGAGGGCTCAGCAGAACCCTCAGATCGGCATGCCGGCGCAGAATGCACCCAACTCTGGACCTGGTGCTCCAGAACAATGACAGGGGCAGCACCCCGATAACTCACCGGTTCCCAGGGAGGAGGCACAAAGGGAAGGGGGGTGTAAAGCCTTGGAGGAAGCTTCCTTCCTCACTTGTAAACAGCCCCTGGAAACCCAGGAACCGGAAACAAAATCTCTTGCCCATGAAAGTCTGCCTCCTAAGGAGCAGAGGGGGGGTAGGAGAAACAAAAGACCCAAACAGACTCAGTTTGAGGAGGAGGTACAGATCTTCCAATTTGAGGGAGAGGGATCCTCAGAGGATCCTGGGAAAAGGATCTTCTCCTTCAGAGAGGGGGGAACTCCTCCCAAAGAAAAATGGGTCCCTAGGGATGCAAATCCAGACTGGGGAGATGTGGAGACTGAGCTACCACCACCCACCATCTCATCCCAGAACCAACCGCAAGAAAATCCCCTGGTTCAAACCCATCCTGGTGACTGCCTCCAAAAAGGGGGGGGTGGCCCAGAACCGGAGCCAGGGGAACCCACAATGGCTCTGATCTCCAGTTGCCAAATTTTTCTTTCAGATTCCCAAGGCTCTCCACAGAATTCTGCCCAAATCTCTTCGCTAGCGATGTCCAAAACCAGAAAGTTAGCCCACCAGTTGTCCAAAAATGTGCATTATCTGTGCCCCCTTGAGGAGAAGGAGGGAAGATACTATGCCCCGGTACAAGTACAGGGGCAGGGTACAATCTCGGCACTGGTGGACACTGGATCTCAAGCTACCCTTCTGTCCAGAAGGGCCTTTGATGAACTGAATGCAGGAAGGGGAGAGAATTACCAAATTCCTCTCACCTCACTTCCTGGACAACTCCAGAACTTTGACGGGAAGGAAATTCCCGTCGAGGGGACGGCAGACTTGGACATTAAAATTGGGCGACACAAGTTGAAACACCCGGTCATAGTTGTGACTCCAGAGGGCACCCCTTGTTTACTAGGGAATGACCTCCTGAGAAGGTTGTCACCCCTAATAGATTGTGTAAACAAGGTCCTCTGGACCCAGACTAGCCGACCAATAAAATTAAAACAGAGTGTCAACCATGTTAGTTTAAACGGCACCTGCCACATGGTTGAACAAAAACCTGACCAAGTAGAATTTCACTTCCAGAATAGCCAAATTCCAGACGTGACAGTAATAGCAGTAGGACAACAGACTGGTGATGGAGGGTCCTCTCTATTTCTGAAAATCAACCTTCCTTCCAGTCTAAAGTGGTACTCCACGCTGGAAGGAAACACTCTGAAATTCTTTACAAATCCACAATCAGATATTACCACTCCTATAGTCCAGAAAGATGTGAAATCAGCTCAGAGCCTGGCTGATATTCAGCAAAGTGGAGAGCAGTTGTTCATCCCTGTCCAATTAAATGATGGGAAGGACTCTGTTCTCGCTCGAGTGTGTGTGAACAACGGTAAGAGCTTCATCAGCGAAGCCATGTTCCGCCAACTCCCAAAAGATCCAGCCATTCCCACCTTCAAACTGATAGACAAATGGGAAATGGACCTGGAAGCACCTAATTCCAAACATCTCCTGCCAAACAGGTGTATGCTCAAAATCTCCATTGGCAACAAGAGCATAGTCCATAATTGTTGGGTCGTGCGAGACGTCACTGCCGCCTTTTACTTAGGCAGTGACATTCACAATCGCTTTGCCATTAGTTTGGACCTAATAAACTTCAAAGCTTGGTCCCGATTAGCGGATAATCCCATGGGCTTTGATGATCCAGAAAAAGCATTTAGGTCAGCTCAATTGCTACCTTATGCAGTTGAAATTCAGGTTAAAGAGAAAGTCACCATCCCAGAAAGGACCCCACAATTCTCCCTGGAAGTGAAAGTTAAAAGGGGACAAGAGTTGAAAAACCCTGATGCTTACATACATCTAAATGCTTCTCTCCAACAGCAAGGGTTGGGGGTAAACCCAACACCATTAGTCAACATAGAACATGACACCATTCCAATAGAGGTGGATAACAGCGACTTAAAGAGTATTACTCTAGCCGCAGGCACCATTATTGGAATGGCGGTTGATGACCGACATTTCTCCATTGATCTTGGAAATGAACTGTTAGGACCAATCCCCAAGGACTGTTTTGACAGTGACAGGGATGACAACGCAACACCAGACAGGATCTTTACCCGGCATGGGGGGAACTTCCTGGTGTACACTTCCTGCCCCTATGGTAAGGAAGATGTGACTTGTGACTTCAGGAGGGATGAGGTGATTTTCCAGGTCCATGAGGGCTGCCTTTCCCACCTGAAGCCTCCAGTCCAAATCAGCACTCTGACCAGGGACTTCTCCACCCAGCTGGAGGAGGCCGCTGAAATAGCCAAACCAGAAGTCTTTCCAGGCTTCAGGCAGATGGTGGAAGAGAGAGTCAACCTAGCTGATGCCTGTGTGACTCTGGAACAAAAGCAAAAGTTGAAACAAGTTTTCTTGGATTTCCAAGATCTCTTTGCTGTAGACTCATATGACTGTGGCCGCACCGACATCCACACAACAACAATCCCCACGGACCCTGGCATGACTCCAGTGTTTGTGAAGCAATATCGTTTGCCTCTCGCATCCATGGAGTCCCTTACTGAAATAATTAAGAACCTTGAGTCCAGGGGAATAATCCGTCCAGTCCACAGCACCTTCAATAATCCGGTGCTGGGAATATTGAAGCCAAACGGCCAGTGGAGACTCTGTGCCGACCTCAGGGAGCTCAACAAACGGGTCCATACTTCCCGATGGCCTCTGCCCTACATTGACCAAGGGCTGGCCCAGATCCAGGGGTCACTGGTATTCACTGCAATAGACCTGACCAATGGATACTGGACCGTGCCTGTCAGTAGGGAGGACCAATACAAGCTGGCTCTTACCTTTGGGGGCCAGCAGTATACATGGACCCGGACTCCCTTCGGATACCTTAACTCCGGTAATGAATTCAATATTTTCCTACATAAGGCCATGCCCGACCTGGGTGCGAGGGGTAACCTGGCTTATGTAGATGATGTCCTCATCAAAAGCTCAACTGTTGAGGAACACATAGCGGAGATCCGTTATGTTCTAACACAGTTGAGGGCCGTCGGAGCAAAACTTTCCTTTCAGAAAGCACAGTGGTGTAGAACCCGTGTTAATTTCTTGGGGCATGAGATTACTCCTCAGGGTCTCTGTCCCCAGGAAAAGAAAGTGGAAGCACTTCAGAAACTGAAAGACCCCACAACTCTGCGGGAACTAAGGAGCCTCCTTGGACTGACTAATTACAGCAGAAAGTTCATTGAGGGCTACGCAGAGATTACCAGACCCCTGATTCATCTCCTGAAGGGGGGGGTCAAGTGGGAATGGGGTCCAGAACAAGCCGAGGCAGTAAGACAACTCAAGAGAAGCCTCTCACAAGCGCCTTGCCTAGCTTACCCTGTCAGAAACAAGGAGTTCTTCCTGGAGACGGGGTTCTCCAATACGTGCTTGACGGCAGTATTATACCAAAAGCATGACAAGGTCAATAAAGTAATCTCCTATGCGAGCAAAACTTTATCCTCTGTGGAGGAAAAATTCAACGATTGTGAGAAGGCACTCCTGGCGACGGTGTGGGCATTGAAGAATTACCGCCCGTTTATCCAGGGGGAACACATCATAGTGGAGACTCCACACCAGCCTCTGCAATATCTCCAAAGTGACAGAATCCGGGCCGGAAATGTGAGTAATTCCCGAATTACTTCCTGGATTCTGTCAATGCAAGGCTTTCCTGTGGAGGTCAGATATGGCCAAAACAAGAAGAGTCCCCTCGCGCAAGGTCTGGCTGACTTGCATGATTGTGCCAGAGAAAACTGTCTCGAGGACGAAAGTCTAAAAATCAAGGACAACACGGAGGCATACCTTAATTCCCCACACAAAGTCTTTGAAGAAGACAAGTGTGAGGGAAAGCCCACTGTGTACGTGGATGGATGCTCTTACCATGTGGACAACAACGGGGAGAAAGAACTGGTGGCTGGCGTAGGGAATGCATGGGTGAATGAGTCACCAGAACCCTCCGCTGGATACAAAATTGGTCCCCGAAGTAGTCAGGTGGCAGAATTGATGGCTGTGCATCAGGCCATCCTCACTGCTGTCCAGCATCAACTCCACGAACTGGTCATAATCACAGATTCGGATTATGTACGGAACGGGTTCGTGGAGCACCTGGTTAATTGGAAAACCAGAGGCATGTTATGTGCTAACAACAAACCCTTGAAACATGGGAAGTTGATCCAAAACATTGATGATCTGGTCACCTCGAATGAGATGACCATCTATTGGAAAAAGATCAAGGGTCATTCCAAAGTAGAGGGACCAGACAAAACTGGAAATGACGTAGCTGATCAGCTGGCCAAAACCGGGGCCATCCAAGGGGATCTAATTGAGATTGAGTCCCTGTTGGGGGAAATCCAGGTCACTGCTATCACTAGGTCCCAGACAAATGCTCACAACGACCTTTCAATTGCACAATGGAGTAAGGAGACCCCTGATGCTGATTTGATTACAGCTCAGAAGGGGGATCCAATTATTGGTAAGTTTTACCAACACCTTGAGGACCCTGAGAACTTTCCCCTGACGGATACCGATTACATTGGGAAAGAGGACCTAAGAGTGTTGATGAAATGTCCAAAAATGTTCCGAATCCAAGACGGTTTGTTGGTAAGGAAATCCAAAGCTGGCCACGATCAGTGGGTGGTTCCTACCTCATTCCGAAGCCTGATGTTAAGTCACGCCCATGATGCGGCCACCGCCGGTCATAGGGGGTTTCACACAACACTGGAAATCTTAAGAGAGGTTGCATACTGGCCACACATGGGGCAGGACCTCGACCAATACTTGAAGGGGTGTCTTGTGTGTGCACAATTTTAGCCATCCTCCCTCACGCACCGTGCGCCTCTCCAAAAGAGGGGGATGACACTGCCATGGTCAGATTTACAAATCGACTTTGTAGGCCCCGTGATTCGCTCTGCTAAGGGGAATAAGTACATGTTGACCGTCACATGCTTGTTTACAAAGTGGGTGGAATGTCTCCCAGCCCCAAATTGCAAGGCAGAAACCGCAGCTGCCCTGATGATTAACCATATCTTTTCCCGTTTTGGTCTACCTCAAAGGATTGAGTCAGACAGAGGTAGCCACTTCACCAGTGAAGTAATGACAAAGATGTGGGAGATACTGGGGGTCAAGAGAAAGCTACACATTGCTTACAGGCCAGCTTCTTCTGGGGCAGTAGAGAGATATAACCGAACCATTGTGAGCATATTAAAGAAGTTTGTGGCAGATTCTGGGCCAAGTTGGGATATCCGATTACCTCTGGTCCTAATGGCCATCAGATCTACCCCTTCATCTGCAACCAAAATGTCACCATTTGAGTTGATGACTGGGCGCAAGATGGTGCTTCCTCGGCATTTGCTCTACAGGACCCAAGAGCAGACACCGATAAATGCCTCCACAACTCATGAGTATGTGGAGAATTTAAGGAAACACCTCCAACATGCTTTTGCTTATGCTCAGCGGAATCTAGAAAGATCAGCTGATAGCATGAAGACCCATTATGACCTGAAAACTTCCAGGAAGGAATATCAGGTGGGAGATCGGGTCTATCTATACAACTTCCAAAGGAACCAGGCCAAGCATCGCAAATTTTTGCCTACATGGAAGGGACCCTTTGAGATCATCGACAAGATCTCCCCTGTGGCCTACAAAATCCACATCCCCAAAGGTCCTTCGGCAGAGGGGGAAGACAAGTGGGTCCACATTAACCAGCTAAAGTGTTGCCATCCCAGGCACACTCTGCAACAACTGGAGGAATCCTCTGGAATCCTAGCGGGTACTGTCTCAGACTAATTCAGTTCCAATCATAAAACATACCACATCTAGTCTCTAAAATATTGTGATTTGCATGAAACTGTCTCTTAGTTATACTGTTTTTTTTTTCAAAATAAGAATGTAATGTTTCGTTATGATGAAATGCATATGCTGCCCCACTATCTCAACAGTGGTGGAAAAACGTCTATGAGTAGGTATTGCCGCTCTTCCTTTGTCGTCCTAGGAGAAAGAAGACCTTGAGACTGGCCAAGGAGGACGATCCGGAGACCGGGAGCAGAGACGCAATGGGCTTGGGGTACCGCCCAATATTCCCATCAGGACCGACGAGGCGAACCCATCGATCAGTACCGGATGGAGAAGAAGATGCTGAACTGTGCCATCTACCGGAAGAAGATGAGAACTACATCCCAGATCTTGCGGGTCCCATCAGTGAAACCGAATGGCCATCGCAAGAGGGGGGCTTGTGGGATGTATTTACCCATGCATCCGAGCCCTACCTCAAAACTGTGCAGTACTGACATGGAAAACATCATGATGGCCAGAGCTTCCCAGAAAATGCACAGGAAAATCCCATTTTGCCTATGTTGTGAGCTCAGAGAGGCAATGCTGATTGCCAAAAGCAAACCCATACTGTTGGGAATTCATTTTTCTTGAATGTCAAATATGGCAAAATCATGGGCACAGAATTACTTTACTGCAGAAACACACCAATGCCATGTCCTGAACATGGACAATATACTCCATGTAATATCACTTGCTGAAATGAATCAATCTAAAAAAAATCCCAAGGATGGATGCAGTAACCACAAAATCCTGAGGGTGGCGCTAGTGGTCTAAACTCTGACAGGAGAGCTGTCTTGCAAAGAAAGAAGTTTTATTCAATTGAAAGTTCAAAGGGGTTGCCTGTCCTGAGAACTCTTGACACTTCAGAACTCAACACAAGAAGCCAGGAAATCACAGGGTTCTGTTAATTAAATGCAAAGTGGCTCCCTGGCCTCCTGATGTCAGCTTCCCAGAGACCACACAATGGCCCCTCTCCTCTGAAAGGAATATGTTGATTTTTACTGTTTTACTGTCAACAAAGGCCTGCCTGCCAGAAGACATGTGACTGACCCAACCAAGTCTTGGAGGCGGACTCCAACACTCTGAGGACTGAATTGAAAGTAAAATATATATTTTACAAAAACACTGATAACTCTTTGTAATCAAATGACAGAAATGTATAACTTTGAGAGACTTAATTTAAAAAATGTACCTTTAATTCAAGCCCAAACTCCAAATTGTGGGATATTCTGGGACAAAACCCTGCTGTTTATTAATATTACAGACTCCCTGTTTCAGCTAGACAAACGAAAATGCATTGGTATGTGGGTAGATATGTGAGGAACAGTTGTATAAAATTTAATGAAGATCCAATGTTGTTTAGCACATTAAAAAGTGCTAAAAGTTGCCATTTTTGAATGCAAGCTCTTAGAAACAGCAGATTTGGGACAGAGTATACCTCATGTGATATGTGACATGGGTATGTAATTTCAAACAACTGTGTAACTGTGAAATATGTATTTTGATCATATATAGATTTGGGTGCACAGATGACAGGGGAGTTTTTTCAAGAGATCATAAATGGCTGACATCACTCTGACACAACTTAGCTCCCCCAATCAGGGGAGAAATGAAAGCTGGACCAATGACAAGTGAGAGGGGCAAGTTTAGTTATGACCAACACACACACCCACTTGCAGAACATATAAATGGACCACTGAAACTTAGGTAGAGACATTCATTTCCATCTGCAGCGGGACGCTCTGCCGGAAAAATCCATACTTACCTCCATCAACCTTCAAGGAGCCAACACTTAGACTCCAAGATAAACAGAGACTACAGAACCTTAACCAAAAAGGCCACTGCCAGCAAGAGTATTTGTCAACAGGCCTGAAAATCTTTTTGCAACTGAACTCTTCAGACAGCCGGCTGACGCCGTCTGAATTTTGCCAAGAACTTTTGCAAGAACCCGGTGACAGAAATATCCAAAGAGAAGGCAGGACCCGACCCAGAGAACCGGTGCCTAGCAGAGACCAGGCCATTGTATCCAGAGTGCTGACCCCGATGCTGTGAGCAGTTCCAGAGGCCAGGCGCTGTGAGCGGAACTCGGGAAGACCTGACCAGACTGAAGTCCGTGACCAAGTCGCTTTCCGGTTCAAAATCTCTTGTGAGTACTCAGCAAAACTCAGAACACATCTCTTAGTTAAAATCATATAATTCAATCCATTTTTAATCTAAGTAGAACTGCAGCTTAGCAATTGTGTTATTCTGCCATCATTTTTAAAGCTGAAAAAGTGTTGCGTTTAAAATTTGCAAAACCAAAAACGACCTTCACTAAATCGCTCATATCTCCGCGACCGTTTGTCTTAGAGACTTGCAGTAACTTTCATCTGAAAGCTTAGAATCTTAGCTTTTAATCGCACCAAGAACCACATTCCTACCCCTTATAGTTTTACCGCAATCGCGGAACACGCATTCGCGAATTTTGCCGCGATTTGCAAATTTCTTCACGTGTAAAAATCTGCTGCTGCTTGCCTTCCATTTGCCAGAAATTCGTTTAACCTGCTAACTATCCCTGCATCACTGCTAGAGTGGGCCTGAGCTAATATTAACTAGATACCACTCACCTGAACCTCTAGAGGGAATTAAAAGCATTTTAGCATATTTATTTCTACATTGCCAGCACATTTAAAAGCATTTGGGCCTGTGTTTCAACGTCTGTAGTCTAAGTTGCTGGGTGAACTGAATCACATTTGATTGCATTTCTGAGAACTGTGGGCCTACCTTCCATTTCCTTGCATAGCATAAAAGGGGGGGGTGAATTGTCCAAGAAAGTGATTACATTGTTTTGTTGAAATCATATTGAGTATTTTCTGTACTGCATTTCATTCCACATTGCATCCATTTGAAACCATAAAAGTATTGTTGCTATCTTATCCATTTCATGTCAACTCCTTAGTGATTATCAAGAAGTGTGCTAGTGCCAGATTCTCTGTTGTTAATCTTTATCATACCAGATTAAGTGTGATATCCAATTATTAATTTATTATAAAGCGTGATATAATATATATTGTTTAAGTTATCAAATAAACCTTTAAACTTGCAAAACAGAACTACTTCTTGGCTCAGTGGGGTCAGGGGGATTCCAAGGGAGGGGTGTTATATAGGGGTAGTCATCCAGAACGCATGAACTGGACATAAAGTTATATCAATAAGGGTTTTCATTCAGTATTATAGACTAGGCGTTGACTTAGCTGTAGTGTTGAATTGAATCCTCTTACAAATTGGGGGCTCGTGCCGGACGTTTGGGTTAGATCTACCATTTGTGCAGATTAATACAGCGTGCGAGCTCGCCAGATACAGATATCCGGTCGGATCACCACGCTGTGTTACGCTGTAAAGCACTCCTCATAGGAACGCTCCAAGGAAACGGTCTGTTTTGCAAGAATAAAATACTAACTCTTGTAAGTCAGGAAGGAAATCAAATTTCCAGAATGACGACCTTGGTAGAGATGAAAATAGCCAGAGAGCACTTCTTACATAAACTATTTGTGAGAGGTGAATGGGCTGAGCAGGGCCAGGATGCCTGGTTGCAGGCCATCACGCGACAGGTCACTGAAACAGGGTCAGACTTATGGAGAGATCAGGGTCCATTACATGTGGCCCTGAGTGAACTATATATGGCCTCTAAGGCCAAAGATGAACACGACAAGATTGTTAGGATAGCGGCATACCTGTACCTATATGTGGGAGACATGCAGGATAGATGTGCTGAAAGCCAAAATCTGGCAAATAGGCAACAGATGGCGTTAGAGAAGGTCCAATCTGACCTGGTCTCTTCTGAGCAGAGGCTGCAGGGGAGCCAGGAGTCAGAAAATGATAGTAGGCAGTATATCATTAAAATAAAAGAGGATATGGACATCCTGCAACAGGAAAAGGCAGAACAGGATACCAGATTTCTGGCCTTGCAGAAGGAGTACCAAGAAGGTTTGGACTCCCTACTGCAGAGCCAGAAAAAGGTGGAGCAACAGCTAGACTTCAATAGGGCATATGCTGAGCAGGTAGTCACCCTGCAAGGCCACCTAGATAGAGTGAAGGCAGAGAACAACAAACTAATTCTGAAAGACCTGGATACCCAGGCAGAGTTTGATCAGGAGCGCCAAAAAGCTGGTGCCTTTCAACGGCAGAGGGACGACCTGGCAGCACAGATGCAGGCTCTCAGTCAGGAAAGAGACACTTTAGGCCAGGAAGTCTGCCACTTAAAAAAGGAAATTGAAGAAAATCACCTGGCCCTCCAGGGGCTGGGTGACCTCCAAAAAGAAAACCAGAACTTGGTAGAGCACACCAGAAGGGTGGAAGAGGCTCTGGCAAGAAAGGAGCAGGCCAGTAGGGATGGGACTCAGGAGGTAAACCTCCTGCAGCAAAGACTGGCCCAGTTCTCCAGGACCAACCAGGAAGCACAGAGGGAAAATGAGGCCCTCTGTCAACACAATGATAGGCTCCAACAACAGGTAGCGATGTAGGAGAGACTGATAGAGTCTAGTAAGGCCTTAACTGAGGAACTGAAGGCACAAATGCAGGCTCTTGCATTGCAACAGGGAGCAGGGGCGGATAGAGATGAGGTTCGCTGGGAAATGGAAACTCCGGAGCATAACCTCAGGAGCCCTAGTACCAGAGGCCCTCATACCTCTCAGTCCCTGGACTCTGCCACCCCCATGTCCCCTGGCGCACGTGAGCACAGGGCCACAGGGATGGCAGATTACTATCCAGCCAGAAGCATGGGGCTCATAGGCCAGTACCACCCAGGAATGGAGGGGCGGGCATCCGGGTATGGGCACCCAAGCACAGTGCAATTTAATGGGGAACCCCAGGAGAGTAGGCCCATTAAGGGCATCCTGAAAACCTCTGCCCAGTTAGGTCAGTGGAGGGGGTACCCATCAAATCCTGGCAGCAAGGAGGAATCTGAAGACTCCTCTGAACTGCGCAGGACACAGGTGACCAGGTCCCCACATTCTGCCAGCCATTCCCGGGCTCGCATAATCCGGGAAAACCTGGAAGAACAGACGGGAACCTCTGGGAGCAGTGCCTCTGAGTCCGAGGACGAATGGACAAGGGTTACCCGAACCAAAAAGGCCAATAAGGCAAAAAGGGCCTTGCTTAAGGACCCCTTAAAGCAGATTAAGGCGATCAGGAGCGTCATCACGCCTTACCATAAGAACGCTAAGTATTCTGTTTGGGAGCACTTAGAGTTGTTTGAACAAATGATGGAGACTTTCCATTTGAAAGACAGCCAAAGCTGTATTCAATATGTAAAGTGGACCTTCTCCCCGGAATACTCCAGTTTCTTTGCGGGGCTGGAGGACCAAAATCATTTAAGATGGTCCACCTATAAGGCGGCCATCTTGAAACATTTTTCTGTTCACAGAAATCCTCAAGAGGCTCGCAAGGCAGCCTACAATTTGCAATGTGGGGAGGATCAGGCCCCACAAGAATTTGTGCAGGAGTTAAAGCGTGCTTTTGCACAGACCACAAGAAGGGTGCGCACGGATAGCAGAGAATTTATTAATACGTTTTTCCATGCCTTGCCCAAATATATCATGACCCAGCTCGTGAGGGATTTTCACGAGAAAAGATCTTTAGACTGGGTCATTGAACAGGCTACCCGGATCTATGAGGTGCAGAAACCGATAGATAGCAAAAGTAATGCCCAGAAAAACCCCAAAGCCAACAGCACCCCTGCTGCTGCCAAGGTGGCAGAGGTAAAGGTCACCCCCGTTTTGGATTTGGAGATGGGGGGGCCTAAAAACCTACCTGCACCTAATAATGCTAGGCCCAGGAGGTCCTCGGGTCAGTCACAGACAGGGAGCCAAGGAGGCAGCCCCACAAATGGGGTCCCTCGCTCTCCTGATTATGTAAGTCCCCGTTACAAGGGAAATCGACCCATCCTGGGTTATGTGTGGACTCCTCCAGCCCAAGGGGGGGGATCCAGCCAAGCACCTAACCCAGGGAACTTCCCTCCCAACTTCTCACAGGAGGGCAGAAACTCACCAAACCCTGGGCAGAACTTCTTCCCCAGGTATCCACCCAACTTCCAGCCCCAAAATCCTCCATCCTTCTTTCCCCAATTCCCTGAGCCCAGACAACCTAATCCGGGAGAGGGGAGGCCAAGGGTGGAGGGGTACCCAAATCTTCCCAACCCGGGGTACTACCAGAGAAGGGATAGCTACCCTTCCCGGGATCAGCCCAGGGGAGAAAACAGGGCCCCGTATCAGCCTGAGCGGGTTTCCCAGTTAGAGCGCCAGGTTCAAAACATGGCGCGGGATCTGGGTCACATACTGAGGGCTCAGCAGAACCCTCAGATCGGCATGCCGGCACAGAATGCACCCAACTCTGGACCTGGTGCTCCAGAACAATGACGGGGGCAGCACCCCGATAACTCACCGGTTCCCAGGGAGGAGGCACAAAGGGAAGGAGGGTGTAAAGCCTTGGAGGAAGCTTCCTTCCTCACTTGTAAACAGCCCCTGGAAACCCAGGAACCGGAAACAAAACCTCTTGCCCCTGAAAGTCTGCCTCCTAAGGAGCAGAGGGGGGGTAGGAGAAACAAAAGACCCAAACAGACTCAGTTTAAGGAGGAGGTACAGATCTTCCAATTTGAGGGAGAGGGATCCTCAGAGGATCCTGGGAAAAGGATCTTCTCCTTCAGAGAGGGGGGAACTCCTCCCAAAGAAAAATGGGTCCCTAGGGATGCAAATCCAGACTGGGGAGATGTGGAGACTGAGCTACCGCCGCCCACCATCTCATCCCAGAACCAACCGCAAGAAAATCCCCTGGTTCAAACCCATCCTGGTGACTGCCTCCAAAAAGGGGGGGGGCGGCCCGGAACCAGAGCCAGGGGAACCCACAATGGCTCTGATCTCCAGTTGCCAAATTTTTCTTTCAGATTCCCAAGGCTCTCCACAGAATTCTGCCCAAATCTCTTCGCTAGCGATGTCCAAAACCAGAAAGTTAGCCCACCAGTTGTCCAAAAATGTGCATTATCTGTGCCCCCTTGAGGAGAAGGAGGGAAGATACTATGCCCCGGTACAAGTACAGGGGCAGGGTACAATCTCGGCACTGGTGGACACTGGATCTCAAGCTGCCCTTCTGTCCAGAAGGGCCTTTGATGAACTGAATGCAGGAAGGGGAGAGAATTACCAAATTCCTCTCACCTCACTTCCTGGACAACTCCAGAACTTTGACGGGAAGGAAATTCCTGTCGAGGGGACGGCAGACTTGGACATTAAAATTGGGCGACACAAGTTGAAACACCCGGTCATAGTTGTGACTCCAGAGGGCACCCCTTGTTTACTAGGGAATGACCTCCTGAGAAGGTTGTCACCCCTAATAGATTGTGTAAACAAGGTCCTCTGGACCCAGACTAGCCGACCAATAAAATTAAAACAGAGTGTCAACCATGTTAGTTTAAACGGCACCTGCCACATGGTTGAACAAAAACCTGACCAAGTAGAATTTCACTTCCAGAATAGCCAAATTCCAGACGTGACACTAATAGCAGTAGGACAACAGACTGGTGATGGAGGGTCCTCTCTATTTCTGAAAATCAACCTTCCTTCCAGCCTAAAGTGGTACTCCACGCTGGAAGGAAACACTCTGAAATTCTTTACAAATCCACAATCAGATATTACCACTCCTATAGTCCAGAAAGATGTGAAATCAGCTCAGAGCCTGGCTGATATTCAGCAAAGTGGAGAGCAGTTGTTCATCCCTGTCCAATTAAATGATGGGAAGGACTCTGTTCTCGCTCGAGTGTGTGTGAACAACGGTAAGAGCTTCATCAGCAAAGCCATGTTCCGCCAACTCCCAAAAGATCCAGCCATTCCCACCTTCAAACTGATAGACAAATGGGAAATGGACCTGGAAGCACCTAATTCCAAACATCTCCTGCCAAACAGGTGTATGCTCAAAATCTCCATTGGCAACAAGAGCATAGTCCATAATTGTTGGGTCGTGCGAGACGTCACTGCTGCCTTTTACTTAGGCAGTGACATTCTCAATCGCTTTGCCATTAGTTTGGACCTAATAAACTTCAAAGCTTGGTCCCGATTAGCGGATAATCCCATGGGCTTTGATGATCCAGAAAAAGCATTTAGGTCAGCTCAATTGCTACCTTATGCAGTTGAAATTCAGGTTAAAGAGAAAGTCACCATCCCAGAAAGGACCCGACAATTCTCCCTGGAAGTGAAAGTTAAAAGGGGACAAGAGTTGAAAAACCCTGATGCTTACATACATCTAAATGCTTCTCTCCAACAGCAAGGGTTGGGGGTAAACCCAACACCATTAGTCAACATAGAACATGACACCATTCCAATAGAGGTGGATAACAGCGACTTAAAGAGTATTACTCTAGCCGCAGGCACCATTATTGGAATGGCGGTTGATGACCGACATTTCTCCATTGATCTTGGAAATGAACTGTTAGGACCAATCCCCAAGGACTGTTTTGACAGTGACAGGGATGACAACGCAACACCAGACAGGATCTTTACCCGGCATGGGGGGAACTTCCTGGTGTACACTTCCTGCCCCTATGGTAAGGAAGATGTGACTTGTGACTTCAGGAGGGATGAGGTGATTTTCCAGGTCCATGAGGGCTGCCTTTCCCACCTGAAGCCTCCAGTCCAAATCAGCACTCTGACCAGGGACTTCTCCACCCAGCTGGAGGAGGCCGCTGAAATAGCCAAACCAGAAGTCTTTCCAGGCTTCAGGCAGATGGTGGAAGAGAGAGTCAACCTAGCTGATGCCTGTGTGACTCTGGAACAAAAGCAAAAGTTGAAACAAGTTTTCTTGGATTTCCAAGATCTCTTTGCGGTAGACTCATATGACTGTGGCCGCACCGACATCCACACAACAACAATCCCCACGGACCCTGGCATGACTCCAGTGTTTGTGAAGCAATATCGTTTGCCTCTCGCATCCATGGAGTCCCTTACTGAAATAATTAAGAACCTTGAGTCCAGGGAAATAATCCGTCCAGTCCACAGCACCTTCAATAATCCGGTGCTGGGAATATTGAAGCCAAACGGCCAGTGGAGACTCTGTGCCGACCTCAGGGACCTCAACAAACGGGTCCATACTTCCCGATGGCCTCTGCCCTACATTGACCAAGGGCTGGCCCAGATCCAGGGGTCACTGGTATTCACTGCAATAGACCTGACCAATGGATACTGGACCGTGCCTGTCAGTAGGGAGGACCAATACAAGCTGGCTCTTACCTTTGGGGGCCAGCAGTATACATGGACCCGGACTCCCTTCGGATACCTTAACTCCGGTAATGAATTCAATATTTTCCTACATAAGGCCATGCCCGACCTGGGTGCGAGGGGTAACCTGGCTTATGTAGATGATGTCCTCATCAAAAGCTCAACTGTTGAGGAACACATAGCGGAGATCCGTTATGTTCTAACACAGTTGAGGGCCGCCGGAGCAAAACTTTCCTTTCAGAAAGCACAGTGGTGTAGAACCCGTGTTAATTTCTTGGGGCATGAGATTACTCCTCAGGGTCTCTGTCCCCAGGAAAAGAAAGTGGAAGCACTTCAGAAACTGAAAGAGCCCACAACTCTGCGGGAACTAAGGAGCCTCCTTGGACTGACTAATTACAGCAGAAAGTTCATTGAGGGCTACGCAGAGATTACCAGACCCCTGATTCATCTCCTGAAGGGGGGGGGTCAAGTGGGAATGGGGTCCAGAACAAGCCGAGGCAGTAAGACAACTCAAGAGACGCCTCTAACAAGCGCCTTGCCTAGCTTACCCTGTCAGAAACAAGGAGTTCTTCCTGGAGACGGGGTTCTCCAATACGTGCTTGACGGCAGTATTATACCAAAAGCATGACAAGGTCAATAAAGTAATCTCCTATGCGAGCAAAACTTTATCCTCTGTGGAGGAAAAATTCAACGATTGTGAGAAGGCACTCCTGGCGACGGTGTGGGCATTGAAGAATTACCGCCCGTTTATCCAGGGGGAACACATCATAGTGGAGACTCCACACCAGCCTCTGCAATATCTCCAAAGTGACAGAATCCGGGCCGGAAATGTGAGTAATTCCCGAATTACTTCCTGGATTCTGTCAATGCAAGGCTTTCCTGTGGAGGTCAGATATGGCCAAAACAAGAAGAGTCCCCTTGCGCAAGGTCTGGCTGACTTGCATGATTGTGCCAGAGAAAACTGTCTCGAGGACGAAAGTCTAAAAATCAAGGACAACACGGAGGCATACCTTAATTCCCCACACAAAGTCTTTGAAGAAGACAAGTGTGAGGGAAAGCCCACTGTGTACGTGGATGGATGCTCTTACCATGTGGACAACAACGGGGAGAAAGAACTGGTGGCTGGCGTAGGGAATGCATGGGTGAATGAGTCACCAGAACCCTCCGCTGGATACAAAATTGGTCCCCGAAGTAGTCAGGTGGCAGAATTGATGGCTGTGCATCAGGCCATCCTCACTGCTGTCCAGCATCAACTCCACGAACTGGTCATAATCACAGATTCGGACTATGTACGGAACGGGTTCGTGGAGCACCTGGTTAAATGGAAAACCAGAGGCATGTTATGTGCTAATAACAAACCATTGAAATATGGAAAATTAATCCAAAATATTGATGATCTGGTCACCTCGAATGGGATGACCATCTACTGGAAAAAGATCAAGGGTCATTCTAAAGTAGAGGAACCAGACAAAACTGGAAATGACCCAGCTGATCAGCTGGCCAAAACCGGAGCCATCCAAGGGGATCTACTTGAGATTGAATCCCTGTTGGGGGAAATCCAGGTCGCTGCTATCACTAGGTCTACAACGCTTGAAATCTTAAGAGAGGTTGCATACTGGCCACACATGGGGCAGGACCTCGACCAATACTTGAAGGGGTGTCTTGTGTGTGCACAATTTCAGCCAACATCCCTCACACACAGTGCACCTCTCCAAAAGAGGGGGATGACACTGCCATGGTCAGATTTACAAGTCGATTTTATCAGGCCCGTGATTCGCTCCTCTAGGGGAAATAAGTACATTTTGACCGTGACATGCTTGTTTACTAAGTGGGTAGAATGTCTCCCAGCCCCAAATTGCAAGGCAGAAACAGCATGTAACGCTCACCTGGTATCCACAGGGACGTCACTCAGCCTGTTCTGACCTCTTACGACCTCGAATCCTTCCCTGGAGTCTACTCGACTGGAGACTGGGCCTGAAACACAGGATTGGTAGAGTTTAACTCCCTATTGTCGCTGTGTGCTTGAACCCCTTCTTCCCCGGGGTCCAACCCTTCCCTTTGATCAACAGCTCACCTTGTTTTCTTGGAAAGTGTGCTCTCCGTCCTGCTTTCAGCGCAGGGGCGCGTTAATTGATACAGGCTCGTTGCTGCCTAGTTACTTCACTGGCAAGAGTCCGACAGGTAAGTATAACAAGTCTTTTGAACAGTTCTCTAACTTTGTTCCTTTCCTTCCTTAGATGATGGCCGCAGTCCGGGGATGGCAACGTGCTGCTGAGATGAGTAGCGCTGAAGGTGAGTGAGAGCGCGATGCAACCCTTTTGTATTTGTATTGAACTGAGTTCTATTCCTGTGTCTTTTAGGTGCCGCAACGTTTTCAGCGTGGATGCCGGTTATGAAGAAGAAATGCAGTGAGTAAGCGTGGTATGCGGCACCTCTAGATGTTTCCACGCTAACCTGGAGTGTCTTTTCCCTCTTGCAGATGGATGAGAAGTTCCGGAGACAGAGTTCCCTCAGAGCGGCTCGGATTCAGGTAAGCGTTTGAAGCTCGTACAGTCTTTAAAAATAAGCGAAGATTTGCTGAATGCTTACTAATGCTTTTTTTCTGTTATTTTCCCTTTTCCATAGGAAGCGGCGTGCTGGGATGGGAATGACACCACCGAAGATGCCCGCAGAACAGAAGAAGCGATGAATGATGGGCAGAAGCGCTGCAAGGTAAGGCTGTTCCTAACAGTGTTCTTGTTCTTGCAGGAGCTGAGCGCAGAAGAAAGATGCAGGCCTACTGGAGACTGATCCGAACACGGTGAGTGTCACTCTGCAGGTGCAGAAATCACAAAGCATGTTTCTCAGCCTGGGCGTGGCTTAAATAGTCTCTGTTTATCCCAGGTGTCTCTGGGCTGAACCACACCCAAAAGACTAGACTGCACATGCAGTCTGGGAACCAAAATATGTGGGGGCATCCATCTTGTCCCCATCAATGCACTACAAGCCCAATCCCCAATGTTATCCTATGGGAGTGAGTGAGACTGGTGCCACAAGCACCAAGTCTGACTCCAAGTGGTTCTTTGAAGGGATGGAGAGGCCCTTGAGGGCCATGTAGGTTTCTCCAATACGGATCAGACGTGTTTAACGTGGTCCTGCTTTGATGCGGAATATACTAGAATATCATTGATGTACACTAGAGCACAGACATCAATCAATTCCTGTAGGACATTGTTCATGAAGTATTGAAATTCTGCAGGCGCGTTGCAAAAGGCCAAAGGGCATTACTTGATATTCGTACAAGCCGTATTTGGTGCAAAAAGCGGTTTTCCATTCGTCCCCCTGTTTTACGCGAACAAGGTGATATGACCCCCTCAGGTCTAGTTTCGTGTAGATTTGGGCATCTTTGACTTGATCAAGCAATTCAGGGATCAGTGGCAGGGGCTAGCATTTTTTTACGGTAATCTGGTTCAGTGCGCGATAGTCGATGCACGTTCTCAAGTCCCCCTCCTTTTTCGGTACAAAGAATAGAGGACTGGCTGTTGGAGACTTCGAGGGACGGATGAACCTGTTGGCCAGGTATTGGTCAAGATAGGCCTTCAGGTGCTGGTTTTCTGTTTCCGTGAGTGCGTAAATTCGCCCACAAGGGATTTGTGCGCCAGGTATCAGGTCGATTTGGCAATCGTATGGTCTCTGCGGTGGCAGGGTATTAGGCTGTTCTTTCTGAAAGACATCTTGAAAGTCCTGGTATTCACTTGGTAGGGTGCCGATTGCCACAGTCGCAAGCGTGGAGGTTCTGGTGTCTATTGGTTGTTTCTCTTGGCGATAACATGTGTGGGCGCAAGTCTCGGGAAAGGCCAATTGTTTTGCACGCCAATCGCTTCAAGGATTGTGAGCTACCAACCATGGCATTCCAAAAACGAATCCGGAACTGTGGTGTCTTAATGAGGTCGAAAATGATAGATTCTTGGTGTCCATCCTGGCACAGAAGGATTAAAGCTGCAGTGCATTGGGATACTGGACCAGAAGCTATTTCCATGCGGTCG
The DNA here is from genome assembly GCF_040938575.1 of Ambystoma mexicanum. Classification (NCBI taxonomy): domain Eukaryota; kingdom Metazoa; phylum Chordata; class Amphibia; order Caudata; family Ambystomatidae; genus Ambystoma; species Ambystoma mexicanum. The sequence continues at coordinate 735,324,073 of NC_090934.1, read as the reverse complement.
ACAGTGGTAACAGTGGCGGTGGTTGATTTAGGGCATAACGGAAGCCCCATCATTGCCGCAAGATCCTGGTCGATGTAATTCCCAATGGCTCCACTGTCAATGTACACTCTTACTGCGTGCATCCGAGATGGTGGTTGGTGATTGATCAAGACCACAGGTAGTGCAAAATGGGAGGTCTGTAGTTCACTTTCTTCGCTCGACAAGTGGACCCACTTGCCGGGCTGGGGAGTGTTCCGATTCCTTGATGGTATCTTCCTTTTCCGTGGCCCCTACCGTCCTCCTCGGTGGCTTCACAGGGCACTCTTTAAGGAAATGACCTGACCTTCCACAGTACAGACATAACTGCTGCTGTCTCCTTTTATCCCTTTCCGCTTTAGTCAAGGGGGATCTGACGCCCCCGATTTGCATTGGTTCTTCTGAACCTTCCGTTGTGCAGGCAATATTGTCCTTTGAAGGCACATACATAGGGCGAGGGTCCGGTCTGGTTCGATCTGCTCTTCGGTCCTGCAACCTATGATCCAGTTGAACAACAAGGTCAATGAATTCTGAGCAGTCTTTCGGGGGGTTCACTACTTGTGTGAGAACATCCTTGAGCTCCCCCCGCAACCCCTGATGAAATAACGTGGTTCTCTTCTCCACTGGCCATTCTGCTTCAACTACGAGTCTATTGAACGTGGCTATGTATGTTAATAGGTCTTGATTCCCTTGGCATAGGGACAGAAGTTTGTTGTCTAATGCCTGCCGAGGGGTACGATGGGCGAACAGCTTTTCCATCTCCTGCTGAAAGCCTCTGAAGTCATGCAGCAAAGGATCGTCTTGGGCCACAAAGGGTACAGACCAGTCCGCGGAGCTACCACTCAGGTCGGATTGCACAAAAGCGACCCATGATTGGTCATTCGGAAAGGCCCCTGGTCTACAAAGGAAGTGCAGGCGGCACTGGTTCATGAACGTTGTAAACCTCTTGGGATCCCCCATAAATCATTTGGGCGGGGCCAAGGGAACTGCCCCAGGAAGGGTTATCTGAACGGGATTGGCTGATGGTGCTGGGATCGAGGGCACGCTTCCCGGCAATAGTGCATGCCCTGCTTGTGACTGGAGAAGTTGCCGGCTTAAATCATCAGTGCCTTCTTTGGCTACTATCAGATCTCACCTCATGGTGTTGGTCTCCTGCCTGGCTGCATGTACTTCAGAACGTAGCTGCCCCAACATGTGGGCTAACTGGTCAGTTTCTGACGTTTCCATGACGCCCAGGTGGATTTTGATGTGAGGCTTTGTGTTCTGTAACGCTCACCTGGTATCCACGGGGACGTCACTCAACCTGTTCTGACCTCTTACGACCTCAAACCTTTCCCTGGAGTCTACTTGACTGGAGACTGGGCCTGAAACACAGGATTGGTAGAGTTTAACTCCCTATTGTCGCTGTGTGCTTGAACCACTTCTTCCCCGGGGTCCAACCCTTCCCTTTGATCCACAGCTCACCTGGTTTTCTTGGAAAGTATGCTCTCCATCCTGCTTTCAGCGCAGGGGCGCGTTGATTGATACGGGCTTGTTTCTGCCTAGTTACTTCACTGGCAAGAGTCCGACAGGTAAGTAAAATCAGTCTTTTGAACAGTTCTCTAACTTTGTTCCTTTCCTTCCTTACATGATGGCCGGCGTCCGGGGATGGCGACCTGCTGCTGAGATGAGTAGCGCTGAAGGTGAGTGAGAGCGCGATGCGCCCCTTTCGTATTTGTATTGAACTGAGTTCTTTTTCTGTGTCTTTTAGGTGCCGCGAAGTTTTCAGCGTGGATGCCGGTTATGAAGAAGAAATGCGGTGAGTAAGCGTGGTATGCGGCACATCTAGATGTTTCCATGCTAACCTGGAGTGTCTTTTCCCTCTTGCAGATGGATGAGAAGTGCCAGAGACAGAGTTCCCTCAGAGCGGCTGGGATTCAGGTAAGCGTTTGAAACTCGTACAGTCTTTAAAAATAAGCGAAGGTTTGCTGAATGCTTACTAACGCCTTTTTTCTGTTCTTTTCCCGTTTCCGTGGGAAGCGGTATGCCGGGATGGGAATGACACCGCCAAAGATGCCTGCAGAACAGAAGAAGCGATGAATGATGGGCAGAAGCGCCGCAAGCTAAGGCTGTTCCTAACGGTGTTCTTGTTCTTGCACGAGCTGAGCGCAGAAGAAAGATGCAGGCCTACTGGAGACCGATTCGAACATGGTGAGTGTCACGCTGCAGGTGCAGAAAACACAAAGCATGTTTCTCAGCCTGGGCGTGGCTTAAATAGTCTCTGGTTATCCCAGGTGTCTCTGGGCTGAACCACTCCCAAAAGACTAGACTGCACATGCAGTTCTGGGAACCGAAATATGTGGGGGCATCCATCTTGTCCCCATCAATGCACTGCAAGTCCAATCCCCAATGTTATCCTATGGGAGTGAGTGAGTCTGGTGCCACAAGCGCCAAGTCTGACTCCAAGTGGGTCTTTGGAGGGATGGAGAGGCCCTTGAGGGCCATGTAGGTGATTGTGGCCTGGCTCCAGTCTGACATCTTGGAGGGCTGGGGACATGAAGGGCAGGCATCATGACAAGCAGCTGCCCTGATGATCAACCACATCTTCTAGCGTTTTGGACTACCCCAAAGGATTGAGTCAGACCGAGGTAGCCACTTTACTAGCGAAGTACAAAGATGTGGGAGATACTTGGGGTCAAAAGGAAATTACACATTGCATACCGGATAGCCTCTAGTGGTGCAGTGGACAGATACAACAAGACAATTGTGAGCATATTAAAAAAAGTTTGTGGCAGATTCTGGGCCAAGTTGGGATATTCGATTACTTCTTGTCCTGATGGCCATCAGATCTACCCCTTCATCTGCAACTAAAATGTCACCATTTGAGCTGATGTCTGGACGCAGGAAGGTGCTTCCCCAACATCTGCTCTACAGAACCCAAGAGCAGACATTGATCAATGCTTCCACAACTCATGAGTATGTTGAAAATCTGAGAAAGCACCTTCAACATGCTTTTGCCTATGCTCAGTGAAATCTAGAAGATCTGCAGACAGTATGAAGACCCACTTTGACTTAAAGACTACTAGAAAAGAATACTATGAGGGAGACTGGGTCTACTTATACAATTTCCAAAGGAACCAGGCCAAACAGCGCAAATGTTTGCCTAGCTGGAGGGGTCCTTTTGAAATTGTAGACAAAGTCTCACCAGTCGCCTACAAAATCTGCATCCCCAAAGGCAGTTTGACAGAGGGGGAAGATAAGTGGGTCCATATTAACCAACTGAAGTGTTCCCATCCTAGGTACACTCTGCAGCAACTAGAGGAGTCTTCTGGAACCCCAGAGGGGGTCACTCCAGCTCCCTAGAATTCCATCTATAAAATATTCCATCTATACAGTCAATAAATTGCCAATAGAAAAATGTGTCCTGATATGTCAAAATGTATGTGTCCGCCCCACTACATTAATAGTGGTGGGGAAATGTCTACAAATATGTTTTTGCTTTGTCATCCTAGAATTGGAAATCATGGAGACTAAAACCAAGGAGGACCAGCCAGGGACCGAAAGGAAAGATCCAAGGGGCCTGTGGTATCGCTCCATACTCACATCAGGACTGGGCGAGGAGAACAGATCGATCCACCACTGATGGGAGAAGCTGATGAATTTTGACATTTGAACCAGAAAGAGAAGAAACTGATCATCCCAAACTCCCGACTTCCCATTGATGGACACTCAACACCAAATCGCGAGGAGGGCTTGTGGGATGCATTGACCCACTAGGCTCTGCCCTGCGACATCACTGTGTGCTGCTTTCACCAGAAACAACAGAATGGCCGCCGAAAAGCCCTATGTGCGCTAAAAACCTCTGACAAGTGCGCAGGGAAACCGGAAAAATAGGCTGCCAATCTACTTTGCCTGTGTCAGTGGTAGAATAGGAGACCACACCGCCAAAACCTGTCATTGGGCTGCCCACAGAGTGAAATGGAACTACCTAAAAAGGCAGTGCTGCATTGCCAGGAAAACCCAGAAGTGCTCTAAAATCCGTTTTTCCTTGGCTGTTGAAATTGCAAAATAATGGTTCCCAAACATCAGAAAAGATCCAACATCCTTGTTGGGCGTTAACCATCACCTTATTTAAGGAATCCCCATAAGCACAAGGTCAGGAGAAGCAAATTTCATCACAAGAATATCCACATTAAAAAAGGTGCTTGCCTGGGAAAATCTGTCAGATATGGGCGCAGTACCGCTGGCCGCCTGTATCAAAGTTGACATTTAATACACTGGGAGTTTAAACTGGTACCTTCAAATCAAACTGTGGAAAAGAAGAGACTTGCCATCAAAAGCAAAATAGGTTGCTACTATTCAATCTCTACGTTGATAAAGACTGGAATTGGAGATATGTTTGACTGTTTTTAAAATTGTAACTTTAAATTCAACAAAGAACAATGTAACTATTTGTCTTAAAGTAACTTGATTCAGCAAAACGTCAAAGAAGCTTCCGCTCTGGGAATCACACCACCCTTTTCCTTCCCACCAAAAGGGTAGACAATCTCAGTTGGATGTTAATGGAGGGGGGGTGGAGATTTTGCTCTGCTTTTCTGGGGAGAGACAATAGGCTTCCTGGATTGAAAGGGAATGCAAATTCAAGTGTCAACAGAAACTACTGCCAGCAGGAAGAGAGGCCTGGATTGCTCTTGGCCCAGCAAAACCTTGGGGGTGGGACCAGACAGATATGTGTATCTGTAAACCAAAAGTATCTTTTTGTAAATGACTCACAGAGAACTGTGCAAAATTTGTAAAAAAATCTGTAAATATAGTGTTGCTAACATGAAAATTCTGCTCACATTTTGAAACTACTCTGAACTCTGTGCTATGTTCAGAGACAGGACTACAGAAATTGTGATTTTGTAGCAATTGTGATGATTCTAGAAGTATGAAACTTCACAGGATTATGCCCAGATGTCATGCACAGATATGTAGAAATATGTGGACAAATGTGACATTGGGTACCCAACTAAAAGTGCAAGAAACTGTCAAATCTGAACTAAAGCTCTCACTGAGATGGGACTCGGACGGATACTTGCTCTACTAAATCTGTGATGTAACTATGTATTGTTAGCAAGTTGGTTATATTGTAAATATGCTTTATGTGAAAAATAGATTTACTGTACAGAAACAAAGGGGAGGTACTCCCTGGATTGTAAAATAAAGCATCATCATGGCACCAGAGTTCCTTCTCAAATCAGGAGAGAGGACATACCCTAACCGATAGGATTCCTAGAAGGTTTGCCTAGTATAATTGAGCCTACCCATCCCTTAGGGAAATACATAAATAGAGACATTTTAGGACCTAGAGACACACACAGTTTCACCCATCAACTGATTGCTGGTGAAGCACTTTGCAGGAGAAACCCATATCCAAGACTACAGAACTTTGAAAGCAGAGAGGCCAAATTCCAAAGCTGAACCCTTCTCAGTTTGGCTTTTAAAATCTTGAAACCTGATTTTACCCCAGACTTCCAAGGAGAACAACACAAAAAAGAACAGCCGGGCTGTGCTGTTTCTGCTTTCTTGCCAAGAACTCTTGCTAGAATCCAGAGATCCAAACCAGTAGAGCAGAGCTGTAACCAGATAGCTGCAACCCAGAACCAACCCGTCAGATCCAGTCCAAAGGCCGTGCAGTGTCCAGAGTGCCGTGCTGAGTGCAGAACTGAGCGCCCTGAGTCCTGTCCAGTGGGCTAGCAGAATTCCAGTCCAGAAATCTTTGACCTGACGGGCCCTATTCCAAACAGTAGTTGTGAGTATCTATAGCATAGAATTGTCCATAGCCAGTATTTTATCCTTAAGTAACCCTATCCAAACCCATTCTATCATATACAGAACTGCATTGTAGAAATCCTTTGTCTTTCCTGAATCTTTCCCTCATCCATATAGTCCTTTGGTAATGGTAGTCATAATATCATCTTTGTGCTAATATAGTTGCTGAAGAAAGACAAGCGTCTCGGCAGGTAGAAACCACCCGGAGACGTCGCTGGATTGGTGGCTGTGCTGTCCTGTAGCTTGTGGCTTCATAGACTCCTTAGTGTGTAAAGAAATTCCTGTTTGTAATTCAAAAGCGCATCTTTCATTTGAAATCTTGACTCTTTCTGAGAAAAAACGATCTCTACTAAAACCTTCATAACTTCCGTACCGTGTATGCTAGAAATTGTCAAATTGAAGCTAACATCCTCAGCTTTCCAACGAATCCAAAACTGCAGTCCAACTCCTTATAGTGTTCCCGTAATCGTGTTTCTCGCGCGCAGAAAAGTTTGCTGCAAATTTTTCGTTTGGCTAAATTTCATCATGTGTAAAAACAGCTGTTATTTGCATCTGACCTCAGAATTTAGTTTTCAACCTGCTGGTGACTCAACAATCATTGCTAGTGTTTATCTGATACTATACAAAGCAGCTCCCACTAGTTTTGAATCCAATTTAGTGAATTATATCCATTTTGCTGTGTTTTTAACCATTCATTCAAAGATACACGCTAAAAGATTTGGTATGCCCGTGGTGACAGGTAGCAGACTCGGGCAAAAAATACAACAACACAGAAAAAGTAGTACTGCTACTCGTGTGGGTTCAACCCAATTTTTGTCAATGAATGAAACAAAACATATAGGTTATATTGGGGAACCCTTACCAACTGTACTAATGGAATATATCCCCAAGTTAGTGGCCCGTGAAATTGTCCAGAAACAAGAAAACACGTACTCGTTAGGGGTTGTGAATATACATTATTTGTATTGAGACAAAACAAAATTCTCTTATAAATACTTGAATGCAACAAAATTCCAAATTATGAACAAAAAACATATAGTGAAGTCACAAATAAAACAATATAAAACATGTTGTAATCCTTGCATTCATAAAGATTGAAAAAAATTCGAAATGCATCATGAAATTAAAGCGTAAATGTTGTCTGGAAGGGCGGGTTTTCAAAAACCTCATCAGCCGTAAAAGAAACATGTAAAGATCAACAGCACTAAAAATGATGTGCTTATAAAGAACTATGAAAATCTATGTCCTTAGAAGAATGCCCAAGTTTAACGTATACAGTACATGAGCTTATATAAAGAAAGCATCTTGTGGTTTAGGTGCCTAATAAATTTCGACAGTCGTGAATCTGCCTATTCTAATGGGTTTGGCCACCAAGAAACATGATCCTGATAGTCGTATGCCGATTGAAATCGTGACTCTTTCTGAGAAAAACCGACCTCTACTAAAACCTTCACAACTTCCATACCGTGTATGCTAGAAATTGTCAAATTGAAGCTAACATCCTCAGCTTTCCAACGAATCCAAAACCACATTCCAACTCCTTATAGTGTTCCCGCAATTGTGTTTCTCGCGCGCGGAAATGTTTGCTGCAAATTTTTCGTTTGCCTAAATTTCATCACGTGTAAAAACAGCTGTTCTTTGCATCCGACCTCAGAATTCAGTTTTCGACCTGCTAGTGACTCAATAATCATTGCTAGTGTTTATCTGATAATATACAAAGCGGCTTCCACTAGTTTTGAATCCGATTTAGTGAATTATTTCAATTTTCCAGTGATTTTAACCATTCATTCAAAGCCATAGTCAAAAGCTTTTGACCGTTTGCAATCATTCCTGTTTCTCTCTGAGTTTGCTGGGGGAAATTGGGATTGAAACTGTATTTGTTGAGTTTGTATTCCTGAAACCTGTTTTCTCTCCTTCCATCTCTTTATCTTGCATATTGGGGGATTGAGTAGTGTGCCGGGGGAAACAGTAGTAACATTGCATTTTGATTGAACCGACACAAAGTATTATTCTATGCTGCATTATTTTTCCCATTATTACTCCATGTGATTAAAGAGAGTTGTTGCGACATTACCCAATTGGTGATCATTGTATAAACCATTAAATAGTGTGATATATATATATATATTGTGCAATACATAAAATAAATCCTTTTAACTTTCCAAAACAGCCTGATTCCTGGTTCAGTGAGACCGGGGGGATTCAAAGAGAGGGGCGTGATATAAGGATACATCATTCAGAAATAAAAGAACTTATAGACAAAACATATAATTAAGGGTTTCAATTGTGCATCCCACGCTAGGCATTGACTTAGGTGAAGCGCTGGGTTGAAATCACTTACATGCCGCTGGCCAAGAATACCTAAAAAGGCACATGCAGGCTGCTCCATGATTCTCGGCTGGCGGATGTCCCTGTCGAGGTTCACCTCCGCTGGGGTCTGTATTGTCAGCTACGTTGCTATGTCTCGATGCATGGGGTGTGTGCCTCCGCTGGTCTTCAGGAAGCTTGCAGTGTCACACCAATCCCTCAGCAGCACATCACAGCGTGCCCACAACAAATCTCCACAGCAGCGCTGTCTTGAGGGGTGAGGTTACTGGATGTCTGTCTCAGCATGGTCGCAGCTCTCACATGCCGTTCCTTATCGCCTTGCAGTCGCATCAGCCATTTTGGGCAGTCCTCATTGTCTGCAGTTGCAGTACTTCTGCTGCATAGATCTTCGGATCTTCGGATCTTCATCCCGGTTCAATTCCACAATTCAGCAAACTGTTCCGACCAGATTCTGCTGCACGCATATGTTATTTTGGAATATAGTAGTTTGTTTTTCAGGATTTAGACAGGATATTTCTGGCGGCCTCAGGAGCACCAATAGATCACGTCTGCATTGACATCCCCCATTATGCTATGTTCCCCCATATTGCCATTGTGTATGTCATTGTGAATCCCTTCTCTTATAGTACTTATGTGCTCATAGGCTTTGCAACGGGAACTCGCATAGTTAAGCTGATCATGACTTCCCACATCCACTGTATTTCAAGGGATTTGTTGCGTTAAATCTGAGCAAATTAACTTCACCTTAACTATGGATTTTTCTGTGAATTTCAAGGGTTTTGATATACCATCATTGTTTTTACGGGCATCGAACCATGGCCCATGCCCATGAGCAGTGGCCACTGCCTTGGGCCATGTACACTGTGCATGTTCCTCCTATATGTTTCTGCTGGACCCACTAGCCAGGGCCTTCGGCCCTAGACAGTGAACACAGCCTTAACTTGTGCCCACTGTATATTTTAAAACATTGCTGGGCCACTAGCCATGGCCAGTGGCCACAGTCTTTGTCCTTTTCCACTCTACATGTTCCCCCAATATGTTTCTTTTGGAACCCCTACTTCAGCCGTGGCCACCATACATGACTTCCGGGACCACTTGCCAAGGCCTCCGACCCTAGTCAGTGAGCACGGCCTCTAGCCATGCCAACTGTATATTTTAAAAGACCACTGGGCCACTAGCCATGGCCTTTGGCAGTGGCCACTATACATTTCTGTCAGGCCCACTAGCCAGGATGTTGGGCCCTGGCCAGTGAGCAAGGCCTTCGGCTGTGCTCACAATATATTTGAAAACACTACCAGGCCACTAGCCATGGGCCTTCAGCCGTGTCAACTTTCCATATTTCACACCTTGACATGTTGGGGCCATGTCCTTCAGCCTCTTTCCATATTGCACTATTCGGTTCCTTATCCCCTTAAGTACCAGGCTGCCTATGCAAAATGGACGAGCATACCCGTCCTTGGCACTTGAGGGGTTAAAGTAAAACAATACCCATATCCTTCAGCCACACCATTAACCCCACCTCAATGTAGCTGTAAAATTCCTCTTTTTTTAATTCATCAAATTTGTTCTCTCTTTTTTCAATAATTGCGGTTATATTTGCAATGTACTACAAAAAAAACTGGCTATCCATGAACTCCCTCAAATAGCTGTGGTTATTTTAGTGTAACTCACTTTCATTCCTGATACAGTTTTCTACTATAACACTGGTTCTGCGAAAATGTTTGAGCTCTGAACTTGGTCCCCAGGCCCCACAACTCCCCAATTCCACATGGTGCCCTCTTTGCCCTCCCTACCTCTAGCCTGATGCCATTTCAATCTTTTTCCTCCTCCAAATGGCATTTCTTTCACTTTTCATTTCTGGCTAACCCCAGTAATTCCCGCTATAACACTGATTATCTCTTGCATCGAACAATAAAAAAATGCCAGATTTTTTATTTCTGAAAAGCCTCTCTGATGCAAAGGACCAGGCAAAATATAGCTTTCATTTTCAGAGAAGGAGGGGGCACCCCTTTCTCTGTCAAATATTTCAACAGCTACTGGATGGAATAACCCCAGACCCCTCCCAGAAATTGAGTCAGTGCTTCATGCTCAAGATGTTTTGTACATGGTTGAATTCCGTCCTGTGATTTTTGCTGTGCGCTGCGCAGAAATATTGGCTTTTTCTCTATGGGGAAATGAATGGGAGTAGGCCGTAAACAGCATGTTTTTTGCTTTCATAATAACTTCTTCATTTTATTATGAAACTTTTCCAAAATGTCCAATCTGGGCTGGTGGCCTGTGATAAACTTTTTGTTTGCAAAGTATCATCGAAATCCGTTATGCAAGTCACAAGTTATTAGCAATTCAATTTCCAGTTTCCTCTGGCACTTGATGCTCAACTATAGTGCAGCGACCGTCGTACTATAATATATATATATATATATATATATATATATATATATTTGAAAAATCATTGTTAAAGGGACATTATGGTTAAGTTGCACTAATAAAACCCTATGAAATTCAGTGAATAAACGTTGTTAAAGAGATATTATGGTTACAAGTAAAACCGAAAACCCCCAGAAATTGGCAGTTATGGTAAGCCAAGCAACCATAACTGACGCCACCACCATGCACTGCTAAGACTAACACCCAGGACAACAAAGATGACATCACAAATGTCATTGATGACATCACTGATGACATCACATATCTGTGCCACTTTTTATGTTCATTGACATTTGTAGGCTAGTTCTTTGTGTTCATTGACAGTAAGAGTTTGAAAAATTGAAAAGGTGTTATATATGTAGACATTAACCTTTTGTCCTTAAAGTACTTTCCTTACAGTTTGATCTCAGCTCATGGTTTACAGACATGGGCAATAAGCAGGCCTCCAACACACAATTCATTTGTATGCATGAAGATTAACTTTAATGGTATTTTCTGGTAATGTTTCTTTCTTCCTTACATTGGTTTCCCTGTATGTACCTCACATTTGGATGCATTGTGTGCCTTCATATGTATTGTTTGTACCAACACAAGTGTGTAGTAAGTCTTGAATTGTTAGCTATTTATGCCACGTTTAACATTACTCAAAACTCTGACGAGGTAGCATTCATTAATTTGGAATACCAAATTACCTGATTAAAAATATTATAATTCTATAGTGTATGCTGCAGCCATTGCCTATGTGTATGTATGAATAGGTTCCTGTACCAACAGCAACATTCCAATATAATGTTTTATTTTGGTGACTACATGCTTTAAAACATTAATGCGTTCACGGGAGGTTTCCCTATCACCTATAATATGTTGCTACCAACATTGTAAACACAACCCCTTGTAGGGACTTTTCATCAGAATTAATTTGATATGTGATGTTATCAGTGCTGTCATCAATGACATTTGTGATGTCATCTTTGATGTCCTGGGTGTTAGTCTTACCAATGCAGGGTGGTGTCATGAGTTATGGTTGCTTAGCTTACCATATCTGGCGAATTTCTGGGGGATTTCAGTTTTACTTGTAACCATAACATTCCTTTAACAATGTTTTTTCACTGAATTTCATAGGTTTTTCTTAGTGCAGCTTAACCATGATGTCCCTTTAATAAAGTTCTTTCTGTGAATATCATAGGTTTTTACCAGTGCACCCTAATGCGCTACAACTTCCGAATATCATGCTTACCTGAATATCATACTTTTCTGATAAAGCCACAGCCTGGATCAGTTCATTCCTGGACAACAGATTGATGCGTGTCTTCTCTCCACCAGCAGCAGCATCACCGGCTCCCGTCACCTGCGGCATACCACAATTTTCTTGTGTCTCCCGCACGTTGTATAACGTGTTCACAAAACCTCTATTTGATATTTTGGACTTTCTGGGTGTCACATATACTAATTATGCTGACGACACCCAGATACTCATCCCAATTTCAGGAGATTACGTCGCCGACTCTCTCTCTCTGTAAATGCTATCTACCTAGGCATCCAAGCCTGGATGGCGCAACACGGACTCCGTCTAAACGACGAGAAGACAGAGCTCCTCATTCTCGGCTCTCCTCAAAAACTATCCAAACTGGCCCCTGATTTCAACTCCTTCATCATTGATGGTAACACTATCAAGGCCTCTAAGGACACTAAAACATTAGGGATTTACCTTGACTCTACCTTATCTTTGGCCAGACAAACAAATGCAGTTTCCTCTGCAGCGGCATACACCTGCAAGCTTATTACAGCCAGGCGCCCTTTCCTTTCACCAGCCAACTGTGTCACACTTGCCAGGACTCTCGTGCTCTGAAAAATTGACTACTGTAATGCCCTCTATCTAGGCACCAACAAATGTAACTTAAACAAGTTACAAATCATCCAAAACAATGCTATTAGAGCTACTCTCAACATCCCTAGGAATCAACACATCTCAGACACCAGACGTAACCTGCGCTGGCTCTCTGTCCCTCAACGAATTACACTGAAAACACTTGCTCTCACTCATAAATGCCTATCCAACCAAGCTCCCTCCTACTTAGCCAACAGATTCACCCTCCACAACACTAACAGACCTCGCAGAACTGCTCAGACTAACTGCCTCTCTATACCATGCTTCAACCTTCAAAGATCTGGCGGAGCCAGCTTCCCAGTAATGGCGGCGAAACTCTGGAACATGCTGCCAAACTTGCTAAGATCTGAACCGTCCTTCCACAGTTTTAAAAACTCAGCTAAAGCCTGGCTAATCGCCCAAGACCTTCCACCTACTTGCCAACCACCTCCTACGCGCTACCCACCTCTTGTACATAGGCTATGCCCTCCCGATCACCCGTAACTGCATTATGTATATATGTTTATAAATGTTATTGTAATTTTAAACTGTAATTTAAACTGTAATTGTACTGCCATGTCTGCCTTATCATGTTGTAACTAAAATACGCGCCCGGATGCCCTCGGGCCTGGTGCGCTCTATAAATAAAACAAATACAAATAAAAATACCCACAATATATCAGCATTTTCATCCAATTTAGAAGGTTTTGAGTAAAAACTCTGCCGTTCCACACCTCCTAGCAACATCTTGAACACTTCTATTAACTTTCTGCAACTTTTTTGCACTGTTTCCTGTTCGCCGTTGTTTGTGGATGTCTGATATCAGCGCGGACTGTTCAGACACTGACACGTGATCATGTGCACGTGTGGAGTGATGACGTATCCGCAAACACGTCCATGCTTCGCTTACGGGTCTGTGCTTCGCAAACAGTTCAAAACTGCATTGTTAGCTGATCTAGGAAGTTTCAAGTTGAAAATGTACCCTTGCACAGCTCCTAGACCTATTCTTACTGATTTTCCATCTGCAATCCAGGAGAAAGCACATTCTTGGAACAATATTAGCACAACTGCTATTTAACTTCAAAAATGGTATTAGCCATGGCCATCTTTCTTCCCCAGGAACCACCACCTGGAGGGCCTCCACAATTGAAAAAGCACAATCATGAACAAAACAATCAAGTGGAACAGGACAATGAGATAGAGCAAATGCCTTCCTTCAGCACCCAGAGAGAATCATGGGTGTGGCCATTTTCTAGCACCGCTGGGGATGTACCAGGGATGAACTGAAGGCTAAGGCAACAAAAGTTAAATGCGTGAGAAACACTGCCCAATACCTTACATTTAACGCACTCCCAACATCTTGCCCTATAAAACTGCCCCTCCTTATCTGTAGTTGGTTCCCCTTCCCTCACTTCCCTCCTCCAACTTACTTTCTGGCCTCTCCTACAAAACAAAAAGAAAAAAATACTAAATATAAAAATATCTAAATAAAATAATATTATAGACTCCATCTACTTTACATTTCTCAGTAAAGTAGTTAGACTCAATAAGATTCTCCAACATTTCCATTAGCATTTTGTATTTTGCTAATAGAAATAATTGTATACTAGAGAAAAATGTTAAAGAACAGAAACAATTTTCTATCCCAAATACTTTTCTATAGCGTACAATAAGGATCATAATCCATGGACCTTTATAACTATCTGCAGTATCCGCAGTCCCATTTCCCAGGCCATGCATCATTAAAATACCCAGATGGCAGGAGCACACCATCGCACAGACAGCCCTTCTGACCGTTTTACTTTTATATTTGTAACACTTCCTCATTGCCTACTTTCGAACAGTCAGACATCCAACCACCAATCACTTCTAAAAACTCTACATATAACCCCATCAACATATTAAACTTCCACACACCAACTGCTGCTTAACAAATGCACACATGTATTGTGCAGTGAAAGAAGTGCATAAATAGAAGGGGCAGTACAGATGAGCAAGTGCTCTTGGAATGCCAAGGTGGGAGGCCATTGGCTAACTGCTGAGGTGAGGAGTCCCAAGGGTGGAATGCATCTTAACTGTAACAATCCTTAAACAATGTTTTTTCTGTCAATTTAATATGTTTTTATAAGTGAAAATGTTTCATGATGTAACATCACTGTACGTAAATTATTAATAATTCCTCTTTTAATATATATGAAAGAACTATAAACCTCCTTTAACAAACATATTTTTTGCAACTCATACTTGTCAATCGTTATCAGCAGCGCATGCTGCAGATGCAAATCATCATTGAATTGCCTATGGCATAAGGCTCCACCAAACCACCCCTATTGTTCACTGCACCTACCCGGCATCCTAGCTCAGTGTCCGCTATACCCTAATAATGTGAGCAATGGCCAGTGCTCATGGCTTGCAGCCATTGCCAGTCTCCAAATCCATGGGGCATGGACTTCGGCCATGCAGCATTCCCCAATAAGCAAATCAGATTACACATTTGCATTTGCTGAGGGCCAGGCCCACTACCCAGACAACACATTTATATCACTATTTTTTCACTTACATTCTGACACTTTGGAAAAATAAAACACAAAACAGATTTCCAAAACCTTCTTTAGGTCCTTGCTGATACTCATCGCGCAGGTTTGTTGTAATTACTGACAAACTATTGGGGGTTTTTGGTTACAAAATGGGAGTAAGTCAGCCCACTTCATTCCATACCATAACAATTCATATTCATAGAATCCAAGATTTTTCAGCCAATCCACAGTGCTCAGAATAGACCTTCGGCCAATGGATCCAAGAGTCCCCCAAAATCCATATACTATGCCTCCTCAAACACATAGCCATAGTCATCTTCAGTGCTCTCACCAAACAAAACTCCTGCCACCTTCTCTTCCTGTACACCACACCCAGGAAACCTGATTGACTGAGCCCCAATGTCTGCTTACTTCCACTACTGTCCGCGGTGCCTGCATTCCCCTTTCCATGCCAGGCACCCTTAAAAGATCAGGATGTGGTACGTGCCATCCGTGGACTACCGCAGTGTCCGTGGACAGAACATCAAATTGAGGGGTTGGGGAGGTTTACACTCAATTAGCACAGAGCAGCTCTTTTTCCAATTTTCCTATGGGGCAAAAATGGGAATGGGGAAGGGCAATGGGGGAAGGGGGAATTACCGCCCCACCAACCTTGGAATAGGGCGGTAATTCCCCTTTCCACCAAGGCGGTGCCGGTATTTTCCCGGCATGAACCAAGGTGCTATTAGCACAGCCTACCGTGTAATGAGGCCCATAGTACAGTTATGCGTATATGTTTTGAAGTATTTTCTTCAACTCTTTTACAAATATATATATGCAGGGTTCCTGATACCCTGTAGTAAGCTTCTCAATAAGCATATTCTCTTTTTTAATCACTCTAGCAATTGCCATCCATTGCAGCATATAGCAACTCCTCACATCAAGTGGCAAATACTTACAATGCTATGTGTTTAGAAATATTTCTTTTTAGGAGCACTTTCATGAAAGTTAAAAACTGTATATGTACATTTATAGCAGCACTATGTGTAACTACTTTCTAAAAAAGAAGATGCAAGATAGTTAGAATACGCCAACAGGTGTATACGTACTTTAAAAATACCCTTCATTGCAATAAACTTGTAATACACTATCACAACTCTTATTACTAGGAGACTTCTTCTAAAGTCTGAAGTAGTCAAAATACACCAAAAGATATCAAACTACTTTAAACATTCCCTTAGCAACAACACACTTCAAACACACTATAACGCTTACACTAACATAACTGTAGAAGTTTATTTTTAATCCTCTATGAATTTGTTTTCCCAATAATTATTCAAGTCAATACAAAAAGTGTAGCATGCACTAATGTTGTACCAAACATAGTACACAAAATGAACTGTTTATGAGGGTATAAAAAAGTAAATGAATATGTAAACCCTGCTTCACAAATTATACCATTTTTTTCACAGAAAATAAACCACAGATTTCAGCTTCACTACTGTAACCGCACCAAGTGTAAACAAATACATATTCCATAAGCACTATCCTGAATTGTACTGCAATCATAAATACCACATACGTTCTGCTCTCCCTACAGTAACTATAATTACCATACACATATTATAATGGTTGTGGCCATAGGCCAGTTTCTTGGGGCCATGGTCTATGGCCATGCTCCCAAGAATGTGGGCTCTGGCCACAACCACCACAATATATTTACACCATATAACAAGTACATAACCAAATTCGCCCTTAGCCGACTGTCATGGAAATGTTGTCTGCGGACACCAAAATTGACCACGGACAGTGCAGCACCTGTATGCCCTTTTTCCACCTATAAAAAGCCCCATATCATTTTCATTCCACTCCCCCACCCTTTCCATGCCCTTTTACGCTCACCAAATAACCCAAAATGTGTTTTCCAGACTTTTTCCCCACTGCGCTATCCGCGGACTCCGGCTGCTGACCGTGGATCCAACATGATGGGTGTTTTAAAAAATATAACGCACCTCACGCTTTTTACCATCCAATCAGCGTATGCATTCAATGTCCATGAACATCGCGTCGCCCCCTGACTGGCCCAGAGGCCTGTCCGCAGAGCGAATAGGGAAGTGAGTCCACTGACCAAACCCAGATATCACAAGTTTTTTTAATATACTTTTTAGCCCATTTTTTAAAAAAACTACTGGACGGATTTGCACCAAATTTACAAAAGTACACTTTCAGTCGCCGCTCCTGCCGCACATCTGGTGAAAATCCGTCCAGTGCTGTAGGCTGTAGGCGTGAGCAAAAATGTTTTACCATTGTATCTATGAAGAAAACCACATAATATTGGACACCCCTATAACTTTTTCCCCCCCGACAAAGTCTCACCAAACTTCGCAGAATTAATCCCAGGGAGCCACATACTTTATTTGCAATGCTTGGTGAGGATTCGTCTGTGGGGGTATAGGTATAAACCAGCCAAAAAGTGCTCTTCCTATGGGTTGAGCAACTTAACCATAACTACATGCCCGCTACCGCCCGCTATGTGAACAAGCGGTTAGAATACCACGAAACGCGTTGTCTGCTATCTAGGTTCCTTTCCCTTTCCCTTTCTGAAGCACTTTAACTAATAAATATATTTTCGAGCTGCCTGGACTTGCTATCATGCCTCTTTCTTGCTGAGACTGGACGCCCATCTCCCAGCTGCTCTCGGTAGTGCAACCCGCTGGATTTGCCTTTTTTCAAAGGGCATTTTTCCTTTCTTTTGAAAATAAAAATATATATATATATATATATATCTTCAGTGAAAAAACTTTATTTAAAGTGGAGTTAAGGTGACTAAGTTTATCCAAACAAAACCCTTGAAATTAGGCGCATTGAGAAACTCAGGACCGGATTAACTCCCGTTGATGTCCAATTTAAATGTATGTCCCCAAAATGCCATTTTGTATGTCATTATGAATCCCTTCTCTTATAATATGTATGTGCCTATGGGATCCCATGGGTACTGCTTGCCTGAATCCTTCCCCATTTCAGTCTGGTACGCATTCATTTTCTCGCGTCTTTAACCACCTCAATTCTTGCACAGGCTTCTGTTGGCATATATCTGTTCCTGAATTTTCACAATTCCATTTCGGCCCCTGCCCCGCTGCCATGTATGGCTGCTGTAATTCTCTCCATCACATATATACTTTTCCTGTCATTTATCCATTCCTGCTTCCCTGGGAGTAATAACCTCTTCCAATACATTGCCAAGCACGCCCTGCCTGCTAGTAGTAGAAAATACAGTAGGTGTGGGAGGCTGCTGTATTCTCCTCTCACTGCCATCCAGCCCAAATAGTACCAATAACGGTGTCTTTGTTTGGGGAACTCCCTCCAATTCATTAATCCATCCGAGCACCTCCTCCCAGTATATTTGAATCCTCTCACAGCCCCACATGTGCCAATAGTCGGCCCGCTCCCCACATTCATGCCAGCAGAGAGGACTTGCCTCTGGGAACATCTTAAAGAGCCGTACCAGGTAATATTGCCACCTATGGAGTAGTTTAATCGCATGGAGTTTATACCGGCAAGCAATGAAACCCCTGTACCCTCTGCGACACATCTGGGCCCACAAGGGGTCATCCACTTCCACCCCCAAATCTCCTTGCCATTTCCTATGAAGCTTCTCGGTGCGTCCCCTGCTCACTTCCAGCAGCGCCAGATATAAATACGAGAATAAGCCTTCCATTTCACCTCTCGAGTCCAAGATCTTCTCCAGGGGGGTGTGCTCCCTCTGTATCATATCCTTCCAGGGCTCTGCCGTAATCACCCCCTTCAGTTGAAGGTATGAGAACACTGGGAGTTTCCCTATTGCCAGCGCTCCTTCCAAATCTACCAGCTAGATGAAGCAGCCTTTCCTCCACAGCTAGCCATTCCTTGTTAGCCCCACCTTGTTTGCAACCTATCCAGGTTTGGGATCAGGTCCCTCACCCCCGGAACCCACAGGTGGCTCATCAGTGAGGGCCACATCATCACCCCCTCATCTCTGGGCCCTTCCTTCAAATGTTCCAGATGACCCCCAGATACCCATATCCACTCCCCCACCATCCGTGGACTAAGATAAAAGTTATCCAAATCAACCCATTGGGAATCCCGCCATTCACTCAGATGAGGAATTAGAACCCTGAGCTCCGCCACTTTGTAGTAAAGTTATATGTCCAGGAAGCCTACCCCTCCTCTGTCTTTCAGGAGTACCAATACCTGATATACCACCCTGGTGTATTTCCCCTGCCACAGGAACCGCAGAAGTCGGCCCTTGACCTCCCAAAAGAATGAGTCCGGGATTTAAATCCGGAGAATCTGAAATTAATAAATCATTCTGGGGAGAAAGTTCCTCTTTACAGTCTTCAACCGCCCCTGCCAGGAGATTGTCAGTTTGCCCCATCTTTCCAAAGACTGTGGCATATGGGCGTCCAGCTTTGTCACCCACACACAACGCGTCCATGTTGGGGAGAGAGATCGGACGATACGAGCTACAGAGCCGAGGATGCCTACGCTCTTTAGGCATCACTGAGATAAGCGCCCATACAAAAAATCTCGGGGCTCGTCCGGTTTCCAATATATTATTGAACAATTTGACTAGATGTGGAACCAGGGTGCCCGCAAATGTCTTATAAAAACCTGCAGTGTACCCATCTTCCCCTGGTGCCTTACCTAAGTGCAATTTACATATGGCCTGCATAATCTCATCCCCCGTGATGGGTTCATCCATTGACCTCCTGAATCAGTGCCAGAAGGTACACGTCCTCCAAATAAGGTGCCACCCCATTCCCAGAGGGCTGGTCCCTTCCCTTATATAGCCCATCATAAAAGTTACCAAAACCCTCCACTATTCCCCTAGGTGAAGTCACTAGGGTGCCCTCCGGTCCCTCCAAACCCGAGATCTATCTTTCCGCCCGTTGGACACGCAGCCACGCTGCCAACAGGGCATCCACCCTGTCCCCTTTTTCATAATACTTCTGCTTTAGAAACTGGAGCTCCCGAACTACCCTTCCTTCTTTTAATAAATGGGGTTCCTTCCTCTTGCCCCGCACTTCCTCCATCCACTTCCCCGCCCCGTCTTCCGTTGCTCATTTTCTTTCTACCAAAGTCCCTATCACTGCATGCAGTCTATTCTCCAACAAGGTCTACTCCCTCTTTTTGTGTGCTCCCTCGCTGATCAAGAGACCCCTCCATGTCGCCTTGCCTGTATCCCAAACCGTTCCCTGTTCCACATCTTCCCTATCAAGAAGAAATACTCCTTGATCGCCTTTTCAAACTCCACCCTAAAGACTGTGTCCTTTCACAGGGACTCATTGCATCTCCATATTGATTTCCCCGGGACCCAGCTCAAACCAAGACAGATCCAAGGATACCATGTCATGATCTGACCAGGCAATCAGGTGGATTTCAGAGCCTGATACCACCTCGAGAAGCTCCCTCAGCACACACAAATAGTCTATCCAAGTATATGTCCCATGGGGCACGGAGTAGAATGTAAATCCTGGGTTCCTGAGGGTGAAAGAAACACCAAGCATCCCACAAACTGTATGAGTCCAGACAAGCCTGTAGTCCACCCTTCCACATATGGGGCCCTAGCAATTACCATCCCCATAGTTCTATCCCACTGCAAATCTGCCCACATGCTGAGATTTCCCCCACTACCAGGTGTCCCGTCCCCTCATTCAGAAGTCTCGCCAACATGGGTTAGAGACAATTTATCTGACATGGTTAGGATCGTACAATGCCACAAAGGTGAAACTGACCACCTGTATGAGCCCCAACAACATAACCGCCCCTCCCTCTGGGCACCTCCATACTTTCACTACTTCCATGTTCAGTCTCTTGTGTAGCAGGATACCGACACCCCCCTTTCTTGATCCCTGCAACTCCAGTATTCCTGTCCAACAAGACCACAGGGAATTCTCCTTTCCTCACCCCTGGAGAACTGCATCTCGTGGAGAAAGAGAGCTGTAAGTGATTTCAATCAGGCACACACCCAAGTCTCGCCCAGCATGTAGTGTGCAAATTAAACCCTTATTTTTTTTATCTATAAGTTCAATATTCTGAATGATATACCACTCATATCACACCCTCCTCAAAATACCCCCCCTAAACACAAGGGAAAAAAGGGAAAAAAGGGAAAAACGGATTTGACTTTTCAACTGTCAGCATGGCTTTGAAATTGGCTGAGCAAAAAGCACAAAATAAGTTAAAAATGCTTACATTATTATTATACGGGAGCCGCTTTGAACAGATGTAAGCATACACAAGCAATGATTTAATCGAAAGGAAACAGTTGGGATCTCAAAGGCCAAGTGGGAAATAATTTAAAGGTAATTTACACGTGTCAAACTTTTCCAAATGTCAATTTGCGGCAAACTTTTACTTATGCGATTTTTGATATAAAGGGTCAAACACATCTGTTTTGCAGATGTAGCTAAGGATGTTAAGTACAAGTGGGAGTTGAAATTTTGCTTCTATCTTAAAAACGGAGGGAGCTATCGAGGTTTTAGTGAGAGGTTTTTTCGAAAATAAAGACACAAATTTGGACACGGACTTCAGTTTAGAATCAGAAAAAATGGCTTATGCTTTCCTTCAAGGCTAGAGCGTTCAGGCTAGGCAACCAAGTCGGGACGAAGTAAGCTCTGAGACTGATTCATGACTTCAGTAACAGATCCCCATCACCTTCCCTGGCGGCACAAGTCCAAACACTCAACGTGGGATTTATGGATCAGAGTTACACAAATAAAGATGACTATGAAAATGATGCTTTAGCAACTAGACAGAATAAGATAACACTAAAAATGTTGACACTGTTACTGGCTGGGAAAGTAGGCATAGTTCAGAGATCAGAATGGAACAAGATCATGCAAGGTATTCAATAGTTCAATAGCGTCCTATTAATACTCACAATCCACTGGAATTTTACGATTTCTGGACAGTCACTGTTCTGGTCAATGGATTCGATCTATCAAGGAAAGACAGCACATCAGGCGTGGGACTGGATCAGCTAGGCCAGTCACCGGAACTGCAAAGGATTTGCCCTTCTTGTTTCTGGGTATTTCAAATCATCGGGATGGCGAGTTCATCAGGCAAGCATTATGGTAGCAAGCCAGATAGTTTCAGGATGCTAGTTTCAGGATGTTTTCTCACACCACAGTGCTTCACTGGGTTGTAAGGATTATTTTGAGGATTGAGGCCTAACTGAAAATGGTTCAGCTACCACTTGGCCTGGTCCTTCGCATCTGGAAGGATGTTGAATGCTGGATGTTGACTGCTGGATCAGAGTTCTTCGCTGAAATCAGAAGAGTGAGTGTTCTATTTGTTGTCAGCTGTCTCTATGTATCCTTTCAAATGACATCACAAGAATGGGTGTATGGGCCGGCTTAACTAAACTCGCCCCTGTGGAGTGGGATTGGATCAGAGCCTCATCTCCGCCTTGCATCTGAGTGATTGGCTCAAACAAAGGTGATGTCAAGTTTATGGTTTGGTTTTTACAATCCTTAGAAACCTCCCCTAGCCACTAGTATCAGAATCGAAATTTTGTCCTAAATACATATTTATACATTTGTAACCTATACAAAAATCACACACACGGATTCTATATTTCATGTAGTATCTGTTCATCAAAATCCTGCAGCTGTGAGATCTTGTTTTGCCTTTTTGCAGCATTTTGTCCATTTCTCCATGGAAACCATTTCCAACCTTTCTCCAAATTTCCACAAATATGTGTGTTTACCATAGGGATGTGTGTGTAAAGTTTAACAATTCTAGCATAAATACAGTTCCCATTAAATCACATATATCGCCATTCCTGTTCAGAATATGCTACACAGTTCCACCACATTTTGAAATGTAGTGCCAAAAATTAGACTAACAAATCTGCCCTTTTGATATTTTTTACCATTTCTGATAACAAGTTATGAGTCTCTAAAAAATTGTTCATTGCATGTTCTTAGCAGCAAATGGTCCGCCTTTTGTCTGTCCCTGGAGCTCAAGGAGTAGCCCCCACCTTTGGGAACCTTCTGCAAGTCAAGTGTACGACCTCTTCACACGTCCATTTCCTGGCTTGGAGAATCTGCCATTGTTCAGTCTCAATATATATATCATATGTCAGTGAGTATCTGCTGAGAGGAATGCATTCCCATTGGGTGGAAAAACCTGTTTTTCAACTTCTGGCAGGCCCAGCCAGCCTAATTTAGTCTTGATTTCTTGACTTAGAATCCAGCAGAAAACAAACTTGTTGCATCAAATGACATAGATAAACTACTTTCTTAGATTGAAACCTGTGGGATCAAAAACAACTGAAATCTGTGTTTCTTTCAGCAACAATCCTTTTATATTTGCTAATCAGGCAGGCTTTTAGTTTAGATGACTTTAAAGTCTAATTAGGAGAGCCCATTTGACAGGAACTGTCATTCACAGGTAGCCCAATGTGCTGCACTCAGATTTTTGACAGGAACTGTCATTCACAGGCAATCCAGTTTTGCGGAAAAATGTTTTGCTCTTAACCTTTCAGGACTTTGTACATTCACAGTGCTTCATTAGGTTAAATGAATTTTAACGGCAAGCAAGATTTTGAGTGTTGAGAAGTGTTGTGTACAGGCATTTTGGAGTTTTAGCAGCAAAGTAAATGTCATTTACAGGCGAATTTTGGAGTTTCACCTGCAAATCGCTGCTTTTCCCTCTGCACTCTATGTTTGCTTGTCATGGAGCCCACTGGCGCTTTTTCTGCAGCATGTGCTCTATTCCATCACACATGCATCATGAATGGCCGGTTGTGCAGCCATCTTTTTGTGTGTTGAAAAATGCGGTTTTGGAGGTTTTGGTGCGCACAAAGGTTTTGCCGCCATTTTTGCTGTTTCTTGCACCATAGATAGCAGAGCGATGCCCCCTAGTATAGCAGAGTGGGTCAATACATCCCACAGAATATCAAACCCAGGGCATGGCCTGGAGCACCACTGATGAGGCTGCTCCATTAATGGCCTCCGTAGGGACCCGCGGCCTCATCTGAAATTTAGCCAGCTCCAGCGTCGCCGCTGCTGTCCCCCTGGCGGGAGAAGCTGGCGGAACCACTTGCGCATCCACCGCTCCAATTTTGAAAGCGAACGCGGTAGGAACCCTGAAAATGCGGCGGAAGAACTTGACGCGGGTGCCTCTCCGCGCCGAGCCAAGATGGCGGCCGCGACCCAGGCCCCTCTCCTTCGCCGGCACCCAGTGACGAGACACCCATAGGACCTCCTGCTCTCGCCCTCCACTCCGATCCTGAGCCTCGCTATCGGAGGCCGCTGGAGAGACGGCCGCTCCGGTCCCCGGGGCCCTTCCACCTGAGGCCTCGGCTCGGGTTCGGGTGCTCCTCCCACCCCCCCCCTCCACTGGAGCGGAGTACGGGGTTGGCGTCAGCCGCCACCACCATCTGGACCCCCCCTGCGGAGCCACTCCGTCCGGCCGACTCTCCGGCCCTCCAGACCTGATAAACAGATCTCAGAGAGAGGCCCTCCAGGAGGAGGGCCTCCGGAGCTCCCCGATCCTCGCCCGTGCGGCAGACCGGCTCTCTGGAGAGACGACCAAGCCCCCGGAGCCCCCCGGCTTCTGGACCAGCTGTGGGGGCGAGGGCCCTTCATCCGCCCCCCCCCACCTCCTTCACTGGCAACGATCACCCCGGAGAGCGGCCGAGACGGCGGCTCCCTCCTGCCCCCCAGGACTTCGCATCGGCCCGCAGCCCAGCACCCCGGAGGCGGTATCGGAGGCCTGACTGGGTGAGTGTCCACCGCCCCCCACAATCTCCCCGGCGCTGAATCCGGAGCCCCTTCTAGCTTCCTGGGGCGCCCCTGCCCACCAGCTACCTCTCCGGCTGGGGAGAGTGGTCACGTTGTGCTCCTGCCCCCCCACCTAGCCGCACAACAGCTTTCTCCGACCTCCTTCTGAAGGCACCCCCACGTCTCCGGCCGACATAATATCCTGGGGTGCTCCTGCCCACTTCACCCACCAGGCCTATCATCCTGGATAGCTGCAGCCCCCTGGCAGGGTGGACATCTACCTCAAGCTGAATCGACCCCCTCCACGACATCCAAGAGTGGCAAGACCCAGATATAACCACTACAACTCTGATGACAAATACGGCTGGCGGATCACTCGCCCTCCACAGCAGACTCGTCCGAAACCAATCATCCCCCCCAAAGCGCCCCCCCAGGTTCCCCCAGCCAGAAGAGGATCCCCAGAGTCCCATCCCCGGCAAAATGTCGAGACTCACCAAACCAGCCAAAACCGCAGACATTTCCACCATGCTCCTAGTAACAGACAAGACAAGAAAACCGGACCCCTCGCTTAAACTTACCCCGCAAAAGCCCCCAGAAGAACAAGGTAACCTCGCCACCAGAGATGACTTAATGGCCTTCATGAGGGACATCAAAGCCGAAATCCAGTCCTGCATGACCAAGCTCACCACACGACTAGAACAGACGGACCAACGACTCACGGAAGCGGAACAGAGAATAGGAGAGGTCGAAGACTTGACCCAGAACCACGATGCAGCAATAATAGAAATGCGACGCGGGATCCGAGCGCTTCAGTCCAGTAATGAGATTCTCGCATTCAAGCAAGAGGACTTAGAAAACAGGGCCCGACGGAATAATCTGCGCATCCGTGGGGTCCCAGCAACGATCCAAGATAAAGAGCTCCCGGAGTATATAGGCAACTTCTTCCAGGCTCTCCTCCCGCTTACGGACAAAACCCAACTCGTCCTGGACCGAACCCACAGACTACGCCCGAGACGAGGAGTAGATTCAGACGGCCTGCCGGATGTGATCACTAGAGTACACTTCTATGCTACCAAAGAAGCCATCTCGGCGATAAGCCGCTCCAAAGATGAACTGTCATTCATGAGCACCCCCCTGCAGATATACCAAGATCTCTCCCCGATCACCATACAGAAAAGAAGAGCTCTCAAGCCCTTGACCCTGTTCCTCCAGAGCCAGCAGATTCGCTACCGTTGGCTCTTCCCTGCTACGTTACAATTCTCGTACCAGGGAACTCTGCACAAAATTAGCCACCTGGAGGACGCGAAATCGATTCTGCACCCGATCTCTCCAGAGTCCTCAACCACCCCCAGTCCACTCCTCCCGCCAGAGGAACCAGATCAATCACCTCAAAGACAGCAACAACCCTGGTCTAAATTGCAAAGACGCCGAAAGATGAAATGATTCAGAGGTTTGCGCCCATGGTACTAAGACTGACACTGAAGCCAAAACGAAGCATGGCAATGCCGCGGGCCCCGAACGGCCCAGTCCCCCTCTCCAAGGAGTATGTCACCTACCCACCCTTGGAGCCAAGCCGATCTCAATGGTTCGGCCCTCGCCCCGTTGGCGAGGAAAACTGTTTGGGCCACGTTGGCCGTGATGGTGGCTGCGCAGAAAATTCCGGCCCCCCACACAGTCGGGAGCTTTCCCACCCGTTTAAGTTTGCCCACCCGTTGGTGGACCAACTCAGATAAAATGTCACCCTCCCGTTGGAGGATGCAGAAAACCCGGCTGCAGGAGGACCTAGCTAACTCGGAATCTCGAAATGAAGACTGAATACCCCCAACCCACCCACGAGGAACAGTATCCCACCCCAGAAGGCACCCAAGAGGCCCCCCTGCCGATCCAGAAACTAAGGTTCCTAACGCTGAACGTTAGAGGCCTCAACGCCCCACAGAAGAGGAAAGCGATCCTAAAACGCATTCAGAATGACAAAGCCTCCATGGTCTTCCTACAGGAGACACACCTGATCCCAGCGGACTTCACAAGGCTCAGAGATCGGCAATTCCCAACGCAGTTCCTAGCTTCGAATGGAGCGAAGAAGGGTGGCACAGCTATTTTATTCACCAAAGATTTGAAGCCGCAAATCCTGGACTCTAAACGGGACCCAGATGGCCGCTTCGTGGCGGTGAAATGCCGAATTCTCGGCCAACTATACACGTTGATCTCAGTATATGCGCCAAATCAAGAACAAGAGGCATTCTACTCGGCCCTGGAAAACACCCTTCTTCCATTTGCTGAGGGTCAGACCATCATCGGGGGAGATTTCAACGGAGTCCCCAACCCACTAGTAGATAGATCACACCCCCCTGCCCGCGGAGACTTTGGCTTGGCGATCTCTCTGCTTAAATTGTTCCGAACCCTCGAAGTGGTAGATACCTGGAGGATCCTCCATCCAGAGGAGCGAGACTACTCATGCTACTCTTATGTGCATAGAACTTATTCACGGATCGACCTCTTGCTTGCATCCCCGCAGATCCTGTCGTACACGGACGATGTCCTCATAGGCCCCAGAATCCATTCAGATCATGCACCCGTAATGCTGACACTAAGAGCCTATAACCCGAACCCGCCCCCAAGACGCAGATGGTCTCTTTATGACCCGATCCTAAATTACATGGCGACGAGAGACGTAGTAGCTAAAACCATCAAACAGTACTTCGAAGACAATAAAAACGAAGATACCTCCCCAGCGACTACATGGGACGCAATGAAGGCCGTAGTGCGAGGGGTGCTGATCTCTCGAGGAGCGGCCTACTATAAGCAAAAGCAACAGACCCGCCGCATCCTAGAAGACGAGGTCCTTGAGGCAGAGACGACATGTAAAGCCAGAAACTGGTCCCCGAGAACCTACCGAGTCTTGCAGACGGCACGGAGGAAACTAGAGGCTCATTATGCGGAGGACACAGCCCAGCTGCTAACCAAGACGAAACAGAGCTACTACGCAAGGGGAAACAAAGCAAATAAATTCCTGGTGGAAAAACTCGCAAGAATCAAGAGAAGGAACACTATACTAAGCCTCCGGGACCCTCAGGGTGCAGCCCAATTCGCAGATCGGGATAAGCTGAGAATTGCAGAAGCTCACGTAACCGAAACTATGTCAGCTATCCAAAAACCCCAGGAAGAGCAGCAGTCCTACCTGAGGGAAGCCGCCTTGCCCAAGCACTCAACTACGAGTAGGGAAGAGTTGGAGGCCCCGATCACCAGCGAGGAGATCGACGAAGCCGTTAAAAGCTTAAGAACTAGAGCCCCGGGCCCAGATGGTTTCTCGTCCCAATTCTACAAACTCTTCCGGCCTCAACTACTAGCCCCAATGACGACCCTCTTCAACTCCTTCGCCACTTCTGGATCAACAACCCCATCAATGAAAGAGTCAATAACAGTATTAGCGCTGAAACCAGGAAAAGACCCCAGCGATATAGCAGCTTATCGACCCATCTCCTTACTAAACCTGGATGCGAATATCTACTCGAAGGTCTTGGCAAACCGATTAGCGAGGCTTCTTCCGGACATCATAAACCCAGACCAGACGGGATTTATTTTAAACAGAGCCACCACAGATAATACGCGCAGAGTCCTCAACCTGATCGAGATAGCCAGACAAGACTCGAAGAAACTCGCCCTGCTAGCCTTAGACGCGACCAAGGCTTTCGACAAAGTGGACTGGTCGTTCCTCCACCTCACTCTGGAGTCGTTCGGCGTTGGGCCCACTTTCTTAAAGCTCACCCTAGCGAACTACCAATCCCCGACCACCCTGCTCCGAGTGAACGGCCTCCTGACTAACCCGATCTCCCTAACATGCGGCACCAGAAGGGCTGCCCCCTCTCCCCCTTACTGTTCGCTATGGTTATGGAATCGTTGGCCCAGCGGATCCGTCTGAACCCCAGAATCAAAGGCCTCCAAGTGGGCTCTACCCAGCACAAGATAGCGCTCTACGCTGACGACGTGATGTTAACCATCACAGACACCTCGCAATCCTTAAGAGCCGCCCTAGCGGAAATCCACAGATTCGGGAAGGTGTCCGGATTTGCCATTAACTTGACGAAATCGACAGCTCTGGGGATAGGATTGAATCAGAGAGATAAGGCATCCTTCAGTGCCCAGAGCGCAGTACCGCTAAATGACACATCCATCCCCTACCTCGGGGTGCAGATCCCTGCTAACCCGGGAGACATCTATCGAATAAACTTCCCACCCCTGATGAAAACTTTGGAAAAAGACCTAGACTCTTGGCACAAGCAGGAAATATCCCTAATAGGTTGTATCACAGCCTGTAAGATGAATCTGTTGCCACGATTCCTATTCGCCTGCTCAGCTCTCCCCATCATAGTCCCTCGCCCCCAACTACAGAGACTTCAAAGGAAGATTTTTGGATTCATATGGAGGAGGAAGAAGGCCCGCAT
Source organism: Ambystoma mexicanum (assembly GCF_040938575.1). NCBI lineage: Eukaryota > Metazoa > Chordata > Amphibia > Caudata > Ambystomatidae > Ambystoma > Ambystoma mexicanum. Next base: position 735,294,915 of record NC_090934.1, on the reverse strand, counting down.
TCCACGGAAGACAATGCTATGTGCTCCGGACCAGGGAGGCCTAGGGGTCCCTGACCTCCAAAAATACCAAATGGCGGCGCAGATAGCGCATACCAGGGCTTGGACTATAACGTCAGGACGCCCCAAATGGATGGACATAGAGCAATCCCGATTACCCCTCCCATTACGATTTCTTCTACACCTCCCAACCGCGCTGCGCCGGACATGGCCAGCTATTCTATCCTCAACCAAGCAAACGCTGAAGGCGTGGGATTGGGCCCGCAAATCCAAAGGGATCCCGAGAGCTCTGGGCCCCTCAGCCCCAGTCTTCAACAATCCGGCGTTCTCTCCGGGAGCTCACCCCTCAAACTTCAAGAACTGGATCGCCGGAGGCCTCACCTCCCTAAACCAACTATTTGAGGGAACACAGCCGCTGACATTCGCCCAATGCAAAAGTACGTTCAACCTAGCAGAGTCAGACAGGTTCTCATACTGCCAAATCAGACACTGGTGCACACACCCCCAGACGCGAGAGGCGGCCACCCGGACCCTGGATGCCTTGGAATTAACAGTAGCGGACCCTCCCTCCCGAGGGCGGATTTCGAAGCTGCATCGACTATTCCAGGAGAACCTTCTGTCCAATAGAGCGACATATATGGCGCAGTGGGAAAAGGACCTAGGGCACTCAATTCAGGATCCAGACTGGGCCGATATCTGGGCCCGCACACACTCATTGTCCTTCTGCATCACCAACCGAGAATGTGCATAGAAACTGCTCATGAGATGGTATTTCCCACCGCTACAACTACACCACTTCAACCAGTCGCTAGACCCACAGTGCTGGCGTCGGTGCGGCTCGCCAGGCTCCTACTTACACATGTGGTGGTCATGCCCGGTGGTGAAGGTCTTCTGGTCCCAATGTATAGCTACCATCACAGACATAACCCAAATCTCGTTGCCACTGGAACCGGAGCCGCTACTGCTGGGGACCCCGATCCCAGACACCTACCCGAAAGCGGGCGCATCCGCGGCCCTCATTACACAATTACTCCCAGCCGCTAAAATCACAATAGCCCGGACATGGAAGACTCCGGAAGGCCCCCTAACGGTGCTATGGTGGTTGAAAATCTGGGACATCTTCATCGCGGAGAAAGTTATGGCAGCAAACGGAGGCCGTCTCCATCGTTTCACGAACATTTGGTCACCGGTGATAGACTATGACTTACGCTTCCCGGCCCTGACATACAAACCGCGCCTGGTGCAACAGGCCCAGCAGGCGGCGGACAGAGAACAGTCTCAGCCGATGGAGGAGCAGGCCCCAGAGGATAGCCAAACCCAGGATTGGAGGACGTAAGCCGGGAGAAGAAGGAGGAAGGCGAGTCGAGGTAGGAGGAGACAGGAGCGAGTGAGTCAGGAATCGGACCTTATTGGAAAAGAGACAGTCCACGGTAGACGGCCGAGACTAAGATGTGGGGTTGGGTGTTGGGGTATAAATAAGTGTATAAAAATGCTGAGATAAAGTGTTGATCTGACATGCTAATGCATTCTCCTGTATGCCAACCGAAAAATAAACAAGTTAAAAAAAAAAAAAAAAAAAGAATATCAAACCCAGATCTCTGGAATTCTCTGGCCACTAAGGACCTCTTCGTTGGTGAATTAAGCACCTTAACATTCAATGTGTAGATTTGCAAGCAATCATTCCTCTCCCCCCCTATTGAGGTCCACCATCCCCCCATCTTTAACACATCCCTTTGGCCAGACCTCCTCAAGGTAATTTCAGTGTGGATCATGACAGTTCATAATAGTTGTACCCCCTCTAAATCTTCCCACCCTCCCCAACAATACCCCCTGCCACCTTTCCACCTCTCCCTCCCTTGCGGCACCCGGTTCTCACCAGTTACTATCACTGGATGAACGCCAGACCACCAATAGGATCCGAGCCCCGGGCCAACAACTTAAACACCACCCAAAACCAAGACCCCCGTTTCACCCTTCATATCCCAGCATTTTAACATTCCCCTCCCAACACTCCCAACTGGACCCATCCGTTATAAACACCTTACTCCAAAACCAAATTCAATAACTGAGCCCATCTGCAGGCTCCAATTCAGGGTCCTTCACGTGCCCCTTAAGGGACCTCCAAACCCCTGCTGCCCTCCTCCAAAGAGCCTGTGGTAATCTTCCTTGTGAACCCATGAACAAAAAGAAAAAGACCTCCAAGACAAGCGGGTCCCCACCCACCGCCTCCAGAAAGATGGACAAGTAAAAGGTCAAGTATCCCCTACGGGCAGGGTGTTAGGTTTCCTGAATTTCCTCAAGCATGGCACCTTGCGCCTCTTTGGCCTTTGTATGCGTCGCCTCCTGTCCTCTGGGCCCATCGACCTGTCTTCTGATGCGGACTCAGCTTCCGCCATCATCTCCCTGGTAAACCTATGTATATCTTCCCCTCTGTGACCAGTTTGTAGTCATACCCATCCACCTCAAAGGAGATGGAGAAGGGGAAGCTGCATCAGGATCGTAACCCCTTCTCATGCAATCATTTTGTGAGGGGTGCACATAGAAATCTCTTCACCAACGTAAGTGAAGACAGGTCATGAAAGATCACAATATTTGCGTTGCCCAGCATCACTGTGCCTATCCCCCTTGCCCTTACCAGTATTTTCTGCTTATCGGGATAGTTATGGAAATGAGCCAGCATGGATCTCGGGCCTCTTCCTGCTTCCCCTGCTCTGTGTACCCTATCTATATACACGTCAAAGGCTTAGCCCACTGCATGCTAATTACATTTGAGCCCGTAGACCAGATTCACAAAATGTGCTGTCTAGCTGTGTAAGTTAAGTGGACAAATATCCCTTTTATGGGGCTAAGTTCGCGAAAGTGAACATGTCAGTGGAAATGTTTATGCACAGACAGATTCCTGTAACATGCAGAAATGTCATTATGGGAAAGAAAGGAACATTCTAGTACCCAACCCTTAATCATGAATTCATGTCTTTCAGGTGCACTCCCTATGAGGCCATATTCCCCTGTATCGGGCCTGACTGGTTGCTAGACGCACACAGAGAAATTCACAATACAGATACCAGCTTGCTTTTCTGTACCTCAAAAGGTTGACTTCCTGGCTGAAACTGCACTGGTTACCTGGCCACCAACTGATCTCGGGCCCAGGTCCCCTCCCCTGCCAGTCGCACACCTGCACTGCCTTCCTGGCATCCCCCGCACTTGGGGACTGTTTTTCTATATCCCCACAGTCCCACTACCAGCACTTGACACCTGATGTCTGCACTTGCACTTGCCACCAGCTGGCCATACTGTACTTATTGTTTATTTATTCTTTTATCCCATGTACTGCACTTTCCCCCTCCCCCTTCCCATGCACTTGCACAATCTGAATGACACCTTGGCTAGTAGGATCGTTGTCTGTCTTCTCTCTGTTCCCCCTCCCTTGCCTCGTCGCACCTTGAAACACCTGTGTTTAGGCGCGTTATAAATGCCATATCATATCAAATAGATAATCCTCCTCCTTGGAGTGAATCCATTTTTTCATGTATGCTTCCACCCCTGAAACAGGGGCTAAACACTAAAAAGAGCATTGATGAAGGCAAGAGCTTTAAGGCGCGTCAGGTCAATGAACACCCTGTATCCAAATGGGTGTTGGACACTCAGCACTAACACATGCATGGAGGGACTGGCTGCTGATTGCATGAAGGAAGTTACCCCCCCAAATCCCCATCCCCTTTAATTATTTTTATATCCATGTACACCCACACCCAATTTATATAATTTGTTAACCCCCCCCAAAAAATTCGATGATTTTTTTTTTGAAAAATAAATCTGCAGCAAAAAACCCAGTGAAAACCACCGGCGATGAAATTACATCATACCGTTTTTCCTGCGCCAAACGGCCCACTGTATATTTTATAAGACTTCCAGGGCACTGGCCATGGCTTTTGAACGTGGCCAGTGGCCACAGCTGTATCTTTTAAAACAACTACCCAAGGCCATCGGCCATGGCCAGTGGCCATGGGTTTCAGCCGTGCCCACTGTATATTTTAAAGGATTTCCAGCCCACTGGCCATGCCCTTCCACCATGCCCACTGTACTGTATATTTAAAACACTACCAGGCCCCTAGGCATGGCCTTCAGCCACTGTATATTTAAAAAGACTTCCAGGGCACTGGCCATAGCTGTATCTTTTAAAACAGTAACAGGCCACTGGCCATCGGCCGTGCTCTCTGTATATTTTAAAAGACTTCCTGCCCTCTGCATATTTTACAACACTAACAGCCTTCACCTGTGCCCACTCTATTGTTTGAAACACTACCAGGTCCCTTCGGCCATGGCTAGTGATTGTTCACCTCCTACCTCGCTGTAGCTTTCAAAATATATATATTTTTATTTGAACCTTTTTACCCATAACTGAGGCTATAATCACCATGTACTACAGATAGTCGTCATTATTTGTAGTTGTATGCTACCTTTGGTTATAAGGGAAAAACTAGAAACTAAAATTATTTCCTGCCATCCCTGGCAGTCACCAAGTGCCCCCTCATCTGTGCCTGCTGTCCCCACTCCTCTCAAGGCCTCCTCACCTCCCCAGCCCCCTACCATACCCCTTAAACACTTGTTGTTCCGTGTGATGCATTTTCTTTCCTGATCTTGACTTTTCCGGTAACATCGGTTATCCTGCATAATAACGCCGGCTATGGGAAAAGGTTTGTACTGCAAACTCGGACCCTTCCCCACCTCCAACTAACTAATTTGACATACTGCCCTCTTTGACTACCCCCCACCCCCGCCCCACCTCTGCCCTGGTGCCGTTACATCGCTTTATCGCTTCAAAATGGATTTTTCCAATTTTTGTTTCTGGCATTCGTGGTTATAGCCGCGGCTCTCTCGCATTGGAAAAAAAAGCTGGCAGATTTTCCATTTCTGAAAAGCCTCTCTGCTGCAATGCACCATGGGAGATATCTCTATTTTTTGGGATAAGGGGATGCCCCCTTCCCTGTCAAATATTTAAAAAACTGCTGGACAGAATAACCACAAACCACTAAAGGATTGCGAGTCAATGCTTTCTACCCAAGTTATTTCAGACCTGGTCCAATTTTCTCCAGCGCTTTTCGCAGTGCAGCCAGGCAAAAATGGACCTGTTTTGTCTATTGCCAAATTAATGGGGATGGGGACTAGACGAAAGTACTTTTTTTGGTTTTCTTTAACTTACTTACTTTTTAACAAATCTTTCCCAAAATGTCCAGTCCGGGGGTGGAGGGTCGGGGCATGCATGCAAAGGTGTCTGCATAATTTCAGCCATATTCATCGTACAACTCAAAAGTTATTAGCAATTCGTTTTTTGATTTCCTATGTATTTCGACACTCATCTTAACTATAATGCTGCGACTGCCGAACTATAATATATATATATATATATGTATATATATATATATAGAGAGAGAGAGAGAGAGAGAGAGAGAGAGAGAGAGAGAGGGAGGGAGAGAGAGAGAGGGTGGGGGAGAGATAGAGAGATATTTGTGTAAATATGTAAAGTTAACTTGATGCTTTATGTTTAAAAAGAAATACATGTTAGTGTGAAAAGAGTAGGCAGGCTGCAGTGGTAACTTTTTTCATGGTAGTTCATGGTAGTCTGCATTCAATAGTAATGTTTTGGGATATCTTCTCCAGGATTGTGAGTTAGGGGACCACCTGCTCTCTGACTGTGTTTATTATTGTTAATAAAAGAAAAATATTCTGACTAAAACGGTCTGTTTATTGTCTCAGATTGGAGGTGAGGTGTTGCAGGTTCATTATTTTAGTGCCATCCTCTGTAACCAAAGAACCACTATATGATACTTTAAATATTACATAGAATGTCTTACAGCCCATTTAGCACATCAGATGAGGTGTTGTTGCCTGGACCACAGGAAAAGGTGGTCATGGCAACCATGTCCAGTGGGCCCATGATGGCTCTTGGATGAGCTTCGGACATGGTGGAAGCCAATGAGCCGGGGTACTGTATCCACTGGGCGAAGCCATAGGCCCGCCCAGTAAGTGCAATGGGTGAGTTGGTGCATTGCCAACAGCCATGGGTGGGGAAAAGTGCAAAATACACACGGCATAAAACAATCCAGTGGTCACTGCAGGTATGATAACTTAGGCCATCAAAAAACATAACACTTAATTGAAAAAATGGTGTAAAATGGACGTTATGAATGCAGCACAAAATAACAAAATCCTTCATCTATGCCAGTTAGGGATAATAAAGGAACCATAACTCGGTTACACTGTCCCAAATGAAGTATATCTCGACTACCACCATTCACTGCTCATGATGACACACATGCTACCACACATTGGATGCGAAGAATCTTCAAACCATAGAGGACATGATCCACAGAAGATCTAAGGAAAGGAAAAACAGTAGTGTCACAGACCGATTAGGGTTATTTTTAATTTGACTGAGGGAAAGCACAAAACCAATCCCAAATGAATTGTAAAGAATATTTTCAAGCACCTATCCTCCATATAAATCGGCACAATATGAGATGTCAGACAGAGTGCATGACGATTGCAGATTTTTGGTTTCTTTATGATAGTGGTGCCGAGTTATGCTTGGCAGGAAAACCCTGGCATGAAACACGATAGAAACATTGCACTTACATGAAGTATTGACAAGAAGCATTGCACAAGAAAGAGGTGTATACTTCCATAACTAAAGTGCTTTTAGTCAAAAGATATGAAATCATACATATTCTGTGTATCATTGAAAGTTTTGAAAGACGTGATATAATGAAATAGAAGTTTGAAGATTTGGTACTCATGGATCCGTTCCGGAGGATCCCACTAATTATGAAAATATGATTACTTTCTCTCGTACTGCGGAAACACAATTTTTTTGTTTTTCATACACACTTGGGAGCAGAGGGAGCCGGCTGGCCTAGGCAGTCATTGTGCAATTTGTATCCCGTACAAACAATTAACTATCTATTGTGACCAGCGTGGTTTACAAGCTGCCAGTTGTTTTTTTTTAACATTATGTAATGGATTGCAAATAGGGCTCGGCGAAATTGTTAAATTCTGCCCCATCAGCCGCAGAAGCCAAATCTGTACGATTTTGATCTGTGTGCTCCAAGACACCGAATCGGCCCATAGAGTCGGGGTTTGCCCAGAAGCACTTTAAGACAACATAGCAGCACCCGTGAGATGGAGGTGCAGATCAAATACTCCAGCACCAAATCAATAATGACAACTCGATGGTTTGGCAAAGGGAGTCCGTTTAAAGACAAGTACAAAAAACGGGGAGTTGTGAATATCAGCAGTGGCGTGATCTTCCTTCTCGCTTCAACTCCAACAAACTTCCTAAAAATCATAACATTTATATTGAAAACTCGTCATCATTGATGTGTAACGCTTAGAAGTTGGCATACAGTTCTATTTGTTCAGGAAAGGTAACTTTACTATAGGTACTATATCTGTATATGGTAACGGAGTAAGGGGATTGGGTAAACACTGTCAGGTGGGGCATCTAAGCCCTACCTTCAAACTAGCTACTGTAGATGTCACTAAGAGTATGACGTCTCATTGGTTCTACTGTTAGAACTGATATAATATTGTTTCGCCCTCATTGTATATGTTGGCCTAAGCCCAGTCACTTTGCGAGGAAATCCGTATTGCAAGATCGTGACCTTAAGTGAATCAAGCCTCCATTTTAGGTTAAAGCCGCCATTTTAGTTTATCGTACAAAGTCACCCTGTGGCCTAAAATGGCCGTCTTGTGTTCTCTTGTTCTTGCTTTAACCTCTTCAACCGCTGTAGGAGAGTTAATGTCCAACCTGCCTTCAGGCTACATGTTAGGGTCATGTAGACCTTGTCCTTTGTTGACCTCGGGATCAGGGGATTACTTGAATCGGCGATGTTAACCTACAAGTATACAAGAACAATAACGCTATCTAAACACGACATGTGAAACATCTGTTTGACATGTATTAAAGCAATGTGTAAAGAGTGTAAAGTTAAACCTAGAGAATAATAGTGTTTGTTAGCAAATGTATTAAAAAGTATACTGCATGCACGAGATATGTAAATTAGGAACGAACCTGGCGCGACCCTAGCCCCAGTACATGATTAACTTGTAAGAGGCTGGACATCATTATAACGAAACTGTATAAATACGCTGATGTCCAGCTAGCAATTCCTCTTCACTGCTCACATTTAACCCTGCTGGTGGTCTCTGTGATGTACTGACGGCCAAATAGCTATTTGTATACTTTGTTTTGTAAACTGTACAGAATTGCAATAAAGATTCTGCGAATCTTTACAAACCTGTGTCGGTGTATTTCTCTTTGCATAGTGTAAAAGCCTTAATATTGTATTTTTTGATTCCACAGATGGCGCCCAAATAGGGACCCTCAAGACCGACTTCGTCTCGTTGAAGGTTGGCTCGGCTATCGGACCGGGATCGGACGGTGCGAACAAAATGGCCCTTCTGGACGAGAAGTGAATTCCTCGGTGGAACAGCACGATCCGATCCCTGAACGGTGAGCTGTAGCCCGAGATGAAGTCTTGATGAGGGTCCATATATCGAGGTGGGTAAATTTGCCGAAATCACCAGACACGTGGGTCCTTAGAACTGTTCTTAGTAACCCGATCGGGCCTCCCAGTCCTTTGGTCAGGTGAATCGTGACCTGATTCTTAATTTAACCCTGACAATTTGAATTTGGCGCATTGTACTCGCGAGCACAATTATTTGACCAGGTAACACCAGAACTTTGATATGCCTGGGAAATTGTCTGCCTGCTTTAGGGCATTATTCCGCAGCGACAGACAATCTTTGGAAGATAGCTGTCCCACACCACAGGAGGGGTCGCCGACATGTACTATGTACTGTAAAAAAGGCTTTGGTAGTATAGCATTTAATGACATTTGGCACAGACAGACCAGACATAACTCTAACCTTCAGTGGCCAACCAATGGTAGCTTTGAAATCCCTCGTATAGAATATCTAGAGTCTGTATTGGTAAAGAAAAAGGCTAGACTTGCAGCATTTGACGCATTGCACAGTTGGAAAACAGAAGCTTTGCAGCAACAAAAGAGTAGAGAGAAGCACATGCGTCGACATATGACAAGTGTCGAAAAGGCACGGTTATATGATCAAAATAAGCAATTGGATTCAGTCTGGAACGCGGACAGAGCGTTTCAATTAGGCATTCAGAAAATCTACCCTTCAAAAGATTTTCATACGTCAGATGAATTGATTAATAAACTTTTGCATGAACGAAGACCCGATGCCGCCGCGCCACCCCCGTACATCCCTCCTCCTGGCGCTTTGCCCACCCCCGTTGTTATTCCTCCACCTATAGTTGCTCCGGTCCTCCCTGTTGTTCTTCCTGTTGTTCTTCCAGCCGTCGCTCCTTTGCCTGCCCCCTTGCCTACACCTGTTGACATTCAGAATGTGCCTACTCTTCCTCTTCCAAGTGATTCCGCACTGCTTGTAGTAGACCAGGAAGCAGGATCAAGGGTTGTGACTTGTAATACTGTGTCCCCAGATAAAAAGAATGAATTGATTGCTTGGGCTAAACATTGTATGGAGAAGGGTGAACAAGCTGATGTTTTTTCCACACTCAAAAATTTAAAAAGTATTCCTGAGAAAAATGTTTTTATTGAAGGATTAGGGAGTCATTTGAGTATAATGTAGAATAGATTAAACGATGTAGATCTCCCACAAGGGTTACGGGATTTGAACGCCTTAGCGTTGTCCAGAGATACTGCGGAGAAAGTATATGAGCATGTCGAGAAGATTTTTGTGTATAGGAAGGAGTTGGAAGAGTTACAGAATGAGGAAGCAGATGGTGATAGATTAGGTATTATGTTCTTACAGAAACGGTTTTCTCCTCGCCGTGAATTAAAAGGTGAAGAAGCGCGAATTTGTACAAAGGATGCGATAAGATGGATTTCAGATATGTCGATAACTCCAGATGAATTATATGACACATATAGTCAGTATACATTAGAAATGCAAAAGAAAGTGATACAGGTTATGGTAGAATACCTGCAGAATGAGTGTGTAAAAAGAAAGATTTGTTGTCCCGCAGAATTGTTGAGTGTTTATAAGAGAGCCTTTTCGATTGATACTTCTTCGACTGCCTTAGCGCTTGATATGGCTCTGTTGCTTAGTAAGCGTTCGGAGCTACCTACTTCTCAGTTGCCTATGAGAGAGGTCCCTCTGACATTTGTCCCAAAAGTTGAGATTGTGGCCGATGCTGCATGAGGAATACTCGTGGGGGAAATTACTGCACATTATGTATCACAGTTTGTTCACGTCCCGTTCTCAAGACAGAAAGTGAACACCATAAAGCAATCTATTCCTGATATAAGAAATAATCTGACAGGGTTCTATAAAGAAATAGAGTCGGTCTTACAATCATCGGTATTCACCTTAAGTGATGTCGATTTATTATTTCCCGTACTACTGCCAGTTGATTTATGGAAACAGATTAGGACTGTAGATGATGTACCTGGGTTAGGAGATACATGGGATAACATGGTTAGGCTCGACAGAGAAAGACCAGCTGGCGAGTGACCGCCTCAAGTGATATTAACTTTGCCCGATAAGATTGTTGTAAAATTAAAAACTATAGTTCCTGAAAAAAGAATAATTTGGGACAAGTTTACGGCCTGTGTTCAAGGAAAGTCTGAGGGTGCCACCGAGTTCTTCAATCGGTTTGAACAGGTATTTTCGGATTTCAGTGGACAAGACTTAGGCACAGAGTCAGGGAAAAGGCTGTTTGTTGACAAATCTGTACGTGGATTGCTGCCTGACATCCAGTTACAGATTATGCCTTCCGAAAGCGCTTGGCAGGCGAAGTCTCAATCAGAAGTACTGCACATGACTCAGTACTATGAAAATCGTGTAAATAATGAAAAGAAAAAACTTGAGAAAACAAAGGGTGACCTGAAAACAAATGTCCTATTACAACAGATTGTTAGAAACCCTAGAGGGGGTAATCAATTTAGAGGTCAGTACGTTCCACAGGGAAGTACGCCCCTGGCTCCGGTAACCATTAACCAGTGTGCCTATTGTCGGCAGGAAGGCCACTGGGGCGCACAATGACCGACCTTGCAGCAAAGGTCATTTGGGAACATGGGTAGACGATCCAGAGGTTGCCCAGGTGCAGGGGGCCCTGGCAGAGGTCAGTTTGCACCAGAATCACAGCAACCTCCTTCACAGGTTAAGCAAGTTTCGAATGTGGATAATAGAAACATTTTTGATCACCCTTCTGCCGCATACCTCTCTGAAGAGCTTGCTTTTGACGATATTCTGTTTCGCTAGAATTGCCCGAAGCAGGATTTGGAACCAACGCCTATTCCCGTTCATCAGAAAGGCCCCTACGCTGAGATGGCGGTGGGAAATAGGAAGCATCTATTTTTAGTAGATACAGGAGCACAGAAATGTTTCATTGACCATTTGTGGGTTCCAAATATTCCCCTGTCAGGGCAGTCCAACGTTTCCGTAGGGTTTTCAGGCACACCTGTAGTTTGTCCGGTCTCTTTGCCGGTACCGATAACACTGGGTCCCTTCACAGAGCAGTGTCCATTTCTACTTACCATAAACTGCGGGGAGAATTTGCTGGGGTTAAATTTGTTGAAGGAATTGCATGCAGTAATACATTGTTCTCCGGACGGAGTTCGGTTAACAATTTCACCTCAGCAATCACTCGCCTCTAAGTTTTTGACTCGACCTTTACCGCCAGAATTCAGTAATATTCCAGAATGCTTATGGGCAATTGATGATAATGATGTGGGCATTCTTCAAATTAAACCTGTTAGAATTATTCTGAAACATGGAGTTAAATTGCCTCGCATCCCACAATATAAGATCTCAGTTGAAGGCGAACAGACTTTGAAATGTATAGTCTCTGATTTCGTACATCGTGGAGTAATTGAGGAAATTACGGGTAGTTTGTGTAACAGCCTGATTTTGCCAGTATACAAGAAAGGTGATAATGCGATTCCCTTTCGGTTTATAATTGATTTACGTGCTATTAACAAAATGGTGGCTCCTCAATTCCCTATTGTACCTGATGTTACAACGATACTAACCATGATTCCGGCTTCTGCCACTCACTTTAGCGTTCTTGACCTTAAAAGCGCATTTTTCAGTATTCCTATACATAAGGATAGTAGGTATTTGTTTGCGTTTACCCTAGGTGGACGCTTGTTCACATTCACTCGTGCACCACAAGGGTACACTGAGAGTCCAAGTATTTATAGTAGGGCATTAAAAGAGCAGCTCGATACTCTCGAGTTGCCTACTACTTGCACGTTACTACAGTATGTAGATGATCTCCTCTTGGCTGCTGATTCTGAGAGTGCCTGTAAAGAAGGCACCATGTTGTTGCTTTGTTATCTAGCAAAACATGGCCACAAAGCTTCACTCAAAAAATTCCAATATTGTTGTCAGGAGGTCGCCTATTTAGGCTATCTCCTGTTAAAGGAGGGAAGACGGTTCACACCTGAACGAATAAAAACTATTTCTGGCATGTCTGTCCCAAATACGCAGAAGGAAGTTAGAGCCCTGATAGGTATGGCTTCTTACTGTAGATTGTGGATCCCTAACTTTTCGTTAACGATTAAACCAATGCTGGCTTTGACAAAGAAGGGCATTTCTTTGCCATTGCCATGGACTTTGGAACACCAGACAGCATTTGACTTGCTCAAAACCGCGCTGTGTTCGTCGCCGGTTTTAGGAACTCCAAATTATGAAAAGGCCTTTGTGTTGTATGTGCATGAACGTGATGGATGTGCTTTGGCTGTGTTAACGCAGAAACATGGAGGGAAGAATATGCTGTGTGGCTATTTCTCATCCGCCCTTGATCCTGTTGCATGCGCTTTGCCGAGATGTTTGAGAGCTGTCGCTGCTGCGTCTGTAAAACAGAGCGAGGGAATGGTCCTGGGTCATGTGTTAACCCTAATGGTACCTCACTCTGTAGATATTTTATTGAATAGAACTCAAACGCAACACCTCACTTCCGAACGATTGACAAGATATGAATTGATCTTGTTTGCTCCCCACATTCAAATTCAGAGGTGTTGTGTATTAAATCCGGCTGAACTTTTACCTGTCCCGCAAGATACTGTTGATGGTGACGAAACGTCACATGATTGCCTTTATGTGACAGAACAAGAGACTAAAGGTAGAATCGATCTGAAAGACACGCCTTTGAATAGCCCACAAGGAGAGCTATTTTGTGATGGCTCTTGTTTTAAACTTCCGAATGGTACATCCACGGCTGCTTATGCCGTCACTACTTTAAGTACGATTGTGGAAACCAAAAGGATTATGCATAATTCCGTGCAGGCTGCAGAAATTATAGCGTTAACTCGAGCTTGTGAACTTTCTGAAGGGCTTACAGTAAATATATATACCGACAGTCAGTATGCTTTTGGGGTGGTTCACAACTTCGGTAGACTTTGGAAAGAACGAGGTTTCTTGACCTCACATGGCATGAAAATTCAGCATGGCACTTTAATAGTGCAATTACTTTCAGCACTCGCACTCCCTGTTCAGTTAGCTATTATAAAATGTGCAGCACATCAAAAGGGTACAGATGATATAGGAAAAGGGAATGCTTTCGCTGATCAGATAGCTAAGCAAACTGCCACTAATTTTAGTTCAGAAATGTATGCTGTAAGAGAAACTGTAAATGTTTGCACTTTTGGTGAAAGTATCGCTTCTGTAAAAGACATTCAAGCAGATGCTACTGTAGAGGAGACCAAGAAATAGGTCGAGGGTGCAGGAAGATTGGATGATGATGGGTGTTGGGTGGACAATGTTGAAGGAAAATGGTTACTCCCTGACGCCTACATTACAATGATGGTTATTATGGCTCATGGTCCGACACATGTCTGCGCGCGTAAATTGACTAAAATGCTACACAGTGTATGGGCCAATGATAAGATTTTCAAAATTGCGGAGCGCTTTGTCCAAGGGTGCATGGTCTGCTTGCAGCACAATGTAGGAAAAGGTACCTCGACTCCTAGAGTAAGTTTCGCTCCACCTTCTGTTCCGTTTGAGGTTATTCACTTTGATTTTATTGAAATGGAACGTTGCAACAATCTTAAGTGTTGGTTGTCATTTGTGCTTTTAGTAAGTGGGTTGAGGCCTTCCCTGTTAGAGATGCAACGGCCATAACCACGGCAAAAACTCTGTTGAAAGAGTTTTTTCCTAGGTTCAGGCTGCCGAGAGTCATCTGGTCGGATAATGGGCCACACTTTATCGCTGCCGTAATCCTACAAATATGCAAAGGATTGCAGATTGATAAACTGTTCCATTCGGCCAGACATGCCCAAAGTGCTGGATTAGTGGAAAGGCACAACGGCATTATAAAGAACAAGCTCGCTAAGACGTGTGCTGGCACCAAGTTAAAATGGCCGGACGCCTTACCGATCGTGTTGCTGTCGATGAGAACAACCCCTCAAACTAAGACTGGGCTCTCTCCCTTTGAGGTGGTAATGGGGAGGCCTGCTAATATTTGGGGAATGCCAAAAAGTCGCTGGGGATATAGAGAATGTGCTTCTTTCAGATTACTGTAACCAGTTGACTAAAAATCTGTTTTCAATTTATCACCAGGTGCGAGAGGCATTACCTGTACGTTACGAGGGTCCTGGTCACAGTCTACGACCGGGGGACTGGATCCTCACGAAAGTTTTCGAGAGGTCGTCTTGCCTTGCACCTCGGTGGAGGGGTCCCTACCAGGTCCTGCTAGTCACCCAGACTGCTGTGCGGGTAGCGGGTCATAAGAACTGGATCCACACGACGCACACCAAACGGATCCCGCAGCCCGTGCCATACGTTACAGTAGACACAGAATCCCTTTCCACTGCTGTAACCAACGTGCCTGAAACAGCAACAACCGACAAGAGAGTATCGGAGACCGTTCCAGAATTCGCAAGGCCAGACAAAACGGCCCTCTTGTCTCCGCACTCTCCAACAGTGGTATTTCCGGATCAATCATTTTCTGATCCCATTTCCGTTCACTCGCCACCTCCATTGGGAAGTGACGACATTTTGTTATCCGATCCTTCGGCAATCCCTCAAATGAGGAAATCATTTGAGGGCTTGCCTTTTGGCCCAACTGCACAAAAGGATTCTGTTGGCTAAGGGTTGTGGGAAAGACATTAAGAAGACGCGCGACTGGAGTCGCCAGCAAACGAACAATTGGTGTTTTTTCGATTGAAGACTACAATGCTGTAACGCTCACCTGACTCCCACGGAGGCACTGGCCTGGTTCGCGCTGCTGTGACCTCTTCTAAGGTGATGCGCAGGGTTCGGAAGACGAATTGGACCGGGCCCCCAAATCTGGCTTGTCTGGCTCGCAGAAGTATCCTTCTGTAGGCAAAAATAGGGGATTAACTGTCTGCGGGGTAATGCAATCGGCCTCCCACTTTCCCCTCTCACCCTCCTCGAAACCCTTCTGTGATTCCTCATAGCGTCTCACCTTAGGGTCTGGAAGGACGAGCTCTCCATCCTGCTTCTGATGCAGGGGCGCGTTGGTATCCAGTTACTTCACTGGATTTTCGGATTGGTGAGAACCAAACTTGCATAGCTTCCAGGTAAGTTTTTGATAAGAGGTTCCCCTTGTGTCCATGCATTAATGTACTAATGCTAATGTCTTTTTCCCCATAGGTGCCGGGGTACGGAATGCCGGGGAACAAGCACCAACCCGAGATGAGAGGTGAAATCCTTGTAGAAATCAGGTAAGTCTTTAATGAGCGTTTTTTGGTAATGTCTTTTCATTCGCTCATTAACGCTGATGTCTCTTTTTCCCCTTAGGGGCCGGGGTCCGGAAATGCCAGGATGCGGCGCGGACCCGAAATGGAGAGGGAATGAATCAGCAGGTAAGTCTTAACATGGAGATTTAGCTTTCCTTATTCCCTTCTCCCTCTCATCTTTTGTTCTGGTCTTTTTCTCCCAAAGCGCTGGGGCGTGACTTTTCCTTCTTCTGTTCTCTTCTTCTCTTCCTTTGCAGGTGATTCAGGATGCTGGCAGGCGTGGCAGAAGTCAGGATGCAGGAGCAGACACGGTGAGCGTCCAGCTGCTAGATGCAGAACAACGCGAAGCACGTGTGGCTGTTCGGGTGGGGTTTAAATAGCCTTGGAAGAAGTTCCAGGTATGTATCCTTCCTCCAATCAGGTATGTATCCTTCCCCGACCACGCCCGGATGGTAAATTAGTCCCACAGGTAAAGTAGTTCCTTTCTGGCCTCAAGGAGGCCGGGATCCTGCAGCATGGTCTGCATCAGGTAAGTGCACCCAAGCACTCCCATAATGAGCCTGGCGCCTATGGCGCCAGGTCTGATGTCTTTTATGAGCCTGGCGCCATAGGCGCCAGGACACTGTCCAAAGGGCCCCTATATGGGGTTGCTGGGTCCTTCCTTGGGGACTGGATGTCCGCTTTCGGGGACGCAGGGCTTGAACCGGCTCCCCGGGAACGGGCATCATGACACATGCCTGCACCCGCTACCGCTCGTACCGAACTTTTAGATAAATATGTGACTAGCAGAGACAACGATAAAGCATGTAATGGGACCCCCAAAGTGTATTGTTGCCTTTTTGTAATAGTAACTGGGTTTTTAGTAACTATTGGTTTTGGGTTATGGTATCTGGAGGAAGCAAGGAAGCATATCCGCTAGAGGACTTTTTACCTGTTGAAAATGTATCTGTTTTCCCCACTCCTTCCGTGCAATTGCATACCTTATCGCCTAGAGATTCTTCGCATAGACGGAACTATCAGAATAATACTCTTTTGTTAATAATGAATGCCACTCATGCAATTTTAAATAGGACCAATTGCTGGATCTGCTCACATCTCCCGCAACATGGGGATAAGGGGCTAGGTTGGTATATTCATCCCTTACCGTTGACAACTGCTTGTTATGCTTCTCTTAGAGCACTATTTTTTGGCCGATGGAATGACAGCATCTCAGGGAACTTTGATGGTACAAATTTGAATAGTTTTGAAAAACATGTTTTGATGCCCCTGGGATGCTCGCTTTTTGCAAATAGGAGTAAGCCAAACGTTGCTTCTGTTAGGCCCTCTGATAGATTGTCTCGTCCTTTTCAGTCTTTGATCTCTTTCAAAAAGGCTCCTATAGGCAATAAGGATGCCACGCCTCCATCTTATTCTGTTAATCATAGCCCCGATTCAGTATCGTTCTGCATACAGAGGAATGGAACACGGTCAATGGGTAATTTTAGGAAATGTGCCAACGTTGAGAATTTGACTAGTGAGAACAGACCTCTGTACGTAGGCGAACCTGTCTATTTGGTTTGCGGTAATGTGGCATTTCCATGGTTGCCCAGGGATTGGCAAGGAACCTGCTATTTAGGGATTCTATTACCTGGGGTATTTATTGCCAGTACTGCAGAAATTTCGAAGACTCGTCCACGACGAGGTGTGAAAGGGGATACTCCAGCGCAAACTCTAGGAAACATCATGAAATCCTTTGTGCCATTTTTTGGGCAAATTACGAATTCAGAAGATATCAGGGGACTAGCGAGAGAATTGGAGAGAACCATCAACTGGACCACTGACATACTCTATAATATGACGTTAGAACAGAAAGCGATAAGATTAGTGGCTCTTCAGAACCGGATGGCATTAGATGTCATTCTGGCTGAGCGTGGAGGAGTATGTAAATTAGTGGGATCCACTTGCTGCGTTTACATACCAGACTCCTCTCCAGCGATCTTTAGGGCTATCCAAAATCTACATGTTCTTAGTTCAGAAGTGCATGTTCCTGAGGGAAACTGGGAACTTAGTGCATGGTTTTGGGACCTCCTACGGTCGTGGGGATGGAAGTTGTTTTCGGCCCTGCTGATTATCTTGGGTAGTTTTCTGTTCCTTTGTTGTTGTATACAGTGTCTCCCTGGTATATGTTCAGTATTAGGGGGGTGTTGCGCGAAAGCAACAAGTGTATTAGGGCATAAAATATACACCCCAGATAAGGTTTCCAAGGAGTATGTATTGAAAGAAACTCTAGTGTCTGATTTAATGGCAATAGATATGTCTGACAATGATTCGGGGTGTATAGATGTTGAAATGTGGAGTTAGTCGCAAAGTGATTGAAGGTAGTTTAGCGCTTGGCATAGGCCAAAAGGAGGGTTTGTTAGAACTGATATAATATTGTTTCGTCCTCATTGTATATGTTGG
The DNA here is from genome assembly GCF_040938575.1 of Ambystoma mexicanum. Lineage (NCBI taxonomy): Eukaryota > Metazoa > Chordata > Amphibia > Caudata > Ambystomatidae > Ambystoma > Ambystoma mexicanum. The sequence goes on along the minus strand of NC_090934.1, from coordinate 735,276,733 downwards.
CCTATGCCCAGTCGCTTTGCGAGGAAATCTGTATTGCAAGGTCGTGACCTTAAGTGAATCAAACCTCCATTTTAGGTTAAAGCCGCCATTTTAGTTTATCGTACAAAGTCACCCTGTGGCCTAAAATGGCCGTCTTGTGTTCTCTTGTTCTTGCTTTAACCTCTTCAACCTCTGTAGGAGAGTTAATGTCCAACCTGCCTTCAGGCTACCTGTTAGGGTCATGTAGACCTTGTCCTTTGTTGACCTCGGGATCAGGGGATTACTTGAATCAGCGATGTTAACCTACAAGTATACAAGAACAATAACGCTATCTAAACACGACATGCGAAACATCTGTTTGACCTGTATTAAAGCAATGTGTAAAGAGTGTAAAGTTAAACCTAGAGAATAATAGTGTTTGTTAGCAAATGTATTAAAAAGTATACTGCATGCACGAGATATGTAAATTAGGAACGAACCTGGCGCGACCCTAGCCCCAGTACATGATTAACTTGTAAGAGGCTGGACATCATTATAACGAAACTGTATAAATACGCTGATGTCCAGCTAGCAATTCCTGTTCACTGCTCACATTGAACCCTGCTGGTGGTCTCTGTGATGTACTGACGGCCAAATAGCTATTTGTATACTTTGTTTTGTAAACTGTACAGAATTGCAATAACGATTCTGGGAATCTTTACAAGCCTGTGTCGGTGTATTTCTCTTTGCATGGTGTAAAAGCCTTAATATTGTATTTTCTGATTCCACACTACTAACTATAGGACCCTAGATTACTTGTTGCCTTGTGATTGGGTTGGCACCAACCCCACACGTACTTTTCCACTTCACTTAGCAGAACGCAGAATAATGAGGCCAGGTGCAGGGAGTAAGTCTGTACCCCAGCTTTCCTTCAATTTATGTTACAGCCATTCAGCACCTTAATGGCTGTATGTCAATTACTGCCTTGTAGTTTGGCCTTGAGTCTGCCTATTGGTCTGAGAAAGTTAAGGAGGACGGGTACGATAAGACTCCATGCGTAGGTGTGAAAGGCTTACTTCTGCTTGCTCGGCTGGTCACGTGGTTCAGACACAGTGAATTTGCCTCTTCTTCGTACAATTTGTGTATTTGACTTTTGTTCCACCCACCACCTGCCTTCGGCTTCTTATCTTGACCCTTCAGAGCAGTATATTCTTTTCTTTGCTTCAATTAACTGTAGCCACGCTTCGTCCATCTTGACAGATACGACCTTGGTTCTCCAGGCACGATTTGCCTCTGCTGAGTTTCGTTTCTACCGCTGTAGTCTTGATTTCGCCAAATATGAAACTCTTCTTGTGTGGCCTTTTAGTAACCGTTTGGTTGATTCTGCTTCTTGTGCAAAGTGGAAATATACTTATATAAAGTACTTCTTTGAGGTAGATTATGTATAGTGCCGCTTGCCGCACTATCTTTCTACTAAGCATAGCAAGCCACACGATTTTCTTAGCTGTCTTGCGTTTCCAAGCATATGTACATGTGTAAACTTGGTTGACTATCTTCATCATGCTCATGGCTTAAGCTTCTTATGTTTGACATTGTCCTTTCACTTTAGGTTCACAATATTCTTTATTCATGGCGTTTTGTCTCTTTACGTTATTCTCTGGTCATCATTTCTTATATACGTGAGTCAGTCCAGGTTCTTGTGACATCACCATTCGTCTTCCATCAAGACCTTTTTGGTTTCTTCAGGGACTGTATTTAGATGATCTTTATTTAATTTTATTGGTTGATATGGCTTCCTCAATGGATACCTTACTGTCCATGGTTTTGTTGGTACTGGTACTTCAATAGGTGTTGTTCTTCTGATAGGTACTGGACAGAGCCCCACTGCGGCTCTCTGCTGGTTTATTTGCTCATCATATGTCACATATCTCAGTGTGAACCTTCCGGGTACTTCAAAATGGACGGTTGGAGTGTGGGCTACACTTGGGAGCACCTCTACACTCCTCCCTCTGGGCGATTCATCGATCACTTTCCCTTCATTCTTCAGTTCTTTTAGTTTCTCTTTTGCTTCATTGTTTGTGTCCATTCTCTATTCATCTTCTGGGTCTACACATGATGGTCTAAAGAAATGTCTCTTTGGGGTCCATATCTTTATGACTGTGAAAGTTGCATTTAGAATTGTTCCCAATAGCCCCTCTGTGAAAGTTGCATTTAGAATTGTTCCCAATAGCCCCTCTATGAAAGTTGCATTTAGAAGTGTGCCCAATAGCCTCTCTGTGAAAGTGCATTTAGAAGCGTGACCAATAGCCCCTCTGTGAAAGTGCATTAGAAGTAGAATTTAGAAGGCCGCACAATAGACTCTCTATGAAAATTGAACTTAAAAGTGGGCCCATATAGTCTCTCGGTGAAAGTTGAACTTAGAAGTGCATTAGAAGTTGAATTTAGAAGTCCCCACAATAAACTGAATTTATAAGTGGTCCCAAGAGATGCTCGGTGAAAGTTGAATTTAGAAGTGTGCCCAATAGCCTCTGTGTTAAAGTTAAACTTAGAAGTGTGCCCATTAGCTCCTAAGTGGAAGTGGAAATTAAAACTATGCCCAATAGCCTCTCTATGAAAGTTGAATATACAACTTAGAACCTCACCTAAAATCCAACTAAAACCATACCTGGGGTACTGCCACATTCAACCTCTCCTTAATAACCTACCTGTTTTCCAGCTCACTAGAAGAAAGCCTGCTTACTAGAAGAAATCCTACCCAACAGCGTAACTGTGCTGTAGCGACAACTAAATAGACCGCCTAATTAGCTTACCCTAGTCTAAAACGTAGAACAAGTGAATAATATCCCCCGGCTCTGTGGAACCTGAAACCAAGACAGCCAGCGATATAGCCAAACTAATAAAGTCCAATAAACTGTAAGTTGCACTTGAGACTACACCTAACAGCTCGTACTAAGCATGAGTGCACCCACTCCAACAGAGTCTGTTGGAAACGACAACCGTAGAACACCCGCACCCCCGATCCGCCTTCCCTCCCATCCCCCCCTTACCAAACCATCCCACCCTCCTTTGCATTCCCTACCATTCCCCTCTCCAAACACCAAGCCAGGGGGGCACGATGGCGAGCCAACCACCCTAAGACCTCTCTTCCCCCAAACCCCTCCACCGACCAGCCTACACTAACCATACCCGCTCCCCTCAATATCATAGCGGGCACTCCCCGCCCTGCAACCATCCACCCCCAGCCATACCCACAAACCAGCACCGCCCGCCCCACTCGAACACACCCTTTCCCCTCCCTAAAAACTGCACGCCTAGCCCTAGCAAGAACCGAAGCCGCATCCCTCTCCCCCTCTGACCCCCCTACCCTCTCTCACACACCAATTGCAACAATGAAACTGAAGAGGAAGCGTACCTGGTCCCCCTCAATCTCTCAGCACTCCTCGCCTCACCTGTCTCGACCCACCACCACTCTCCCAAAATCACCTCCTTCCCCCGTAGCATCACCCTTCCTGAAACCCCTCTCCCTCGATTTCCCATCAACTGTAACTGAAACTCCTAACCGCCCACACCCCACCTGCAAATCCCCCGTGCCAAACCCGTTCATCCGAACACACGCAGCCACCCAATCCCGCCCAAAGCCCGCCAATTCCTCTGCTCGCCCACTATTCCCATTGATCGGCACCCACCCTCCCCCTCTCCAGCTTCCTCTCTCTCCGCCACCACCCCCTTCCGCCCAAGTCCCACCCCTTTCCGCTCCAGCCCCAAGACCAACCAAGCCAGCCAACGTGAACTGCATCCTATTTAATGCCCGATCCGTAGCAAAAAACAGATACTCCATCTTTGACCTCCTCGCCTCTGACAATCCGGACCTGGTTTTCATAACCGAAACTTGGTTCTTTGACGACTTTGCCCCAATCGCCAGTGAAGCCTTTCCCCCTGACTACTCCCTCATCCCACTGAACCGTCCCTCTAGAGGAGGGGGAGTAGCATTGTCTTCAAATCTCTCTTCCACGCCTCAATCATTGACAACCAACTGTCCATTCCTTCCTGCGAATCACTCCTCGTTAAACTATCCCTCTCCCCGTCGCTCTCACACAGCTTCCTAATAATCTACAGCCCCCCCGGCTACGATAGACAATTTGCAAACAACCTCTGCGACTCTATTGCCACCCTCCAACTAAACCATCTGAACCTCACCCTTCTTGGAGACTTCAACATATGGCTGGACATCCCCACCAAACCTATGACACACTCTCTGGTTGACGGCTTAGAGCAATTAACCTCCAAACCCACATAAATGGCCCCACTCACTATAAAGGACACACTCTTGATGCCATCTTTAGCTCCAACATTTAAACCCCCCCACCCCTATCATCTGGTCCAATCACTTCATTCTCTCTTTCGCCATTCGCTCACCTGAACCCCCTCCCGTACTTGAATCTGAACCACCGAATCTACGCAAATGCTGGAAAAAACTAATAATCGTCCCGGACCTAGCCGACGCACTCCTCCAGTCTCCACCACCTACCTACCAACTCAATAAACAACTAACCCCAGACGCCTTCGACTCATGGCTCAACTCACCTCTGATGCGGCTGACACCCCCCTGCAAATCATCAACCCGCTGTGGCCTCTTTCCCAGATGGTTCACTCCTGAGTTGAAGACCAATAAAAAACTATATAAATACCTAGAACGCAAATGGCAGAAAGACAAAACCAAGGAGAGCAGAGCCACATTGGCCCGACACCTCTATCATTACAAGGCTGAAATCGGGAAAGCAAAAAAAGCCCACTACAACTCCAGAATCCTAAACTGCAAAAACCCAAGCAAGGAACTCCACAAAATCATCTCTGAATTCACCAAACCGGCTTGCACCACGACCGTTCCAATCAATGTGCGACTCACTCTCTCTCCACTTTTACACCACGGCTCTTGAAAGAACAAATACGCTAACCACCAAACTGGCTCTCTTTCAACCTCCATGCAATACTCCCCCCATAGCGGCCAGCCCACCAGCTGCGACCACTACGCAACCAACGTTCGAATCCTTTACTCCAATATCACAAGAACAATTTCTCAAACTTCTATCTGCCCGCAAACCATCTGGCTCTCCGCTTGACCCTTGCCCGGCCACAACACTCAAAGAAATTTTCGTTTCCACCTGCGCAGGAGAACACGCAAGATCCATCATAAATACCTCCCTTTCCTCTGGTATCTTTCCAGATGCTTTCAAAGCGGTTCATGTCAAACCACTAATTAAAAAACCTTCCCTCGACCCTCTCGAGCCCAAAAACTACCGCCCCATCTCAAACACCAGGTTCCTTGCCAAACTCATTGACCGAACCACCTACTCCCAACTAAATGCCTTTGTCGAAACCAACAATCTCCTAGACCCTGCACAATCAGGTTTCAGAGCCCGTCACGGAACTGAAACCACCCTAACCTCAATCTGGGATGACCTTAAAATGACGGCAGACTCCGCGGGATGCGCCACATTAATCCTTCTTGACCTATCTGCCGCCTTTGACACAATCAATCACTCAATCCTCCTTGACAGTCTCCACTCCCTAGGAATTCGTGGAACCGCTCTCAAATGAATAGCTTCATTCCTCAAAGATAGGTACCAAAAACAATACTCTCCAACTATACCTCCCAAGCCCAACCAGTCGACATGGGAGTCCCACAAGGAGCATGCCTATCCGCCCTCCTATTCAATCTCTACCTGATCACCCTCCCTCCAATAATTTGTTCACACAACATCCTATGTTACAACTATGTCGACGACACTCAACTAATTCTAAAACTAATGAACTCAAATCCCAACTCCCGACCTGACCTGGCCTCCTGCCTCCTCGACATAGAACTCTGGATGACCCAAAACCACCTCCTGTTAAACCCCTCCAAAATGGAAATCATGGTATGTGGCAACTCCGAACTCCTTCCGCACCCACTACCCTGGCCAGCCACCATGGGCAACTCACCAACCCCCTGCAACTCAGTGAAAAATCTTGGATTTACCCTTGACTCTGACCTAACACTCTCACGCCAAGTCAACAACGTCTCAAAGTCCTGCCACTACCACCTTAAAACCCTTAGGTGCATCTTTCCATATCTCTCATTTCCCAACAGACTCTCCGCGTACCTCGGAATCCACGCGTACCAACTGAATAAACTCCAAAGGGCACAAAATGCGGCAGCCAAAATGCTACTTGCGCTCGGCCCAAGAGACCACATCTCCCCAGCCCTTAAGACGCTAGATTGGCTTCCAGTAGCCCGAAGGGTGACTTTCAAAACTTTATGCATCTCCGGTCGAGCACTACATAAAACTGGACCTCAATATCTTCAAGACAAACTAAAACCTTATCATCCCACTCGCACCCTAAGATCGAGCTCAGCCGGCCTCCTAGTAATTCCTAAAACAAACTCAGTCAGGTTAGGGGGATCATCATTCTCAGCCCCGGCTCCAACCCTGTGGAACTCTCTCCCACCCCACATCTGCCTAACTGAGGATTTAGCGTCTTTCCGCAAACTACTGAAAACCTGGCTCTTCCCCTAAAAACCAACCGGGTTAGGCTCTTCCCCTTAAACCAACCGGTTTCCAAACTAACAGCATCACAATGACACCGACCCAACAAACTACCTGATGTGAGAAACTGACAGCTAATAAACTCTAGAAAGACAAACAGAACTAAACGAGTAAAGTAGATCAAAACAGTGAAGTGGATAAAATGAATAAATCATAGGGAAAAGTAAGGAGATCTCAGCTGCTGAAATGGACATAATGCATGAGGAGGGAACAAAGTGAATGGCGTGGACGGAATAGTTAGAATGGATGAAGCGTGGTGAACAGATGAATGCACTGAGTTGAAGAGTGCCTGAGTCAAAGAACAGATGACTAGATAGATCAAATGAGTATGTAGATCGGATGAGTGTACAGAATAGATGAATATGCTAAGCGGATGAGTGTGTAGAGTGGTTGGGTGAGTAAAGCGGATGAACGTGTAGAGCTGATGAGTGTGTAAATACAGAGAAGCGAATAGAACGCAGGAGTGCGTAGAACTGATGACTATACAGAACGGACGAACGTATAGACCGGACGAACGTATAGACCGGACGAGCGTGTAGAGCAGATGAGTGTGTAGAGCGGATGAGTGTGCGGAGCGGATGAGTGTACAGAGCGGATGAGCGTGCAGAGCGGATGAGCGTGCAGAGCAGATGAGTGTGCGGAGTGGATGAGTGTGTGGTGCGGATGAGTGTGTAGAGCGGATGAGTGTGTGGAGCGGATGAGTGTGTAGAGCGGATGAGTGTGTAGAGCGGAAGAGTGTGTGGAACGGATGAGTGTGTGGAATGGATGAGTGTGTGGAGCGGATGAGTGTGTGGAGCCAATGAGTGTGTAGAGCGGATGAGTGTGTAGAGCGGATGAGTGTGTGGAGCGGATGAGTGTGTAGAATGGAGGAGTGTGTAGAGCAGATGAGTGTGTAGAGCGGATGAGTGTGTGGATCGGATGAGTGTGGAGCGGATGAGTGTGGAGCAGATGAGTGTATGGAGCTGATGAGTGTGTAGAGTGGATGAGTGTGTAGAGCGGATGAGTGGGTAGAGCGGATGAGTGTGTAGTGTCGATGAGTGTGTGGACCGGATGAGTGTGTGGATCGGATGAGTGTATGGACCGGATGAGTGTATGGAACGGATGAGTGTATGGACCGGATGAGTGTGTAGGTCGGATGAGCGCACAGAGTGGATGAGTGTGTGGAGCGGATGAGTGTGTGGAGCCAATGAGTGTGTAGAGCGGATGAGTGTGTAGAGCGGATGAGTGTGTGGAGCGGATGAGTGTGGAGCGGATGAGTGTGTGGAGCGGATGAGTGTGTAGAGTGGAGGAGTGTGTAGAGCAGATGAGTGTGTAGAGCGGATGAGTGTGTAGAGCGGATGAGTGTGTGGAGCGGATGAGTGTGGAGCGGATGAGTGTGGAGCAGATGAGTGTATGGAGCTGATGAGTGTGTAGAGTGGAGGAGTGTGTAGAGCGGATGAGTGGGTAGAGCGGATGAGTGTGTGGAAAGGAGTAGTGTGTGGAGCGGAGGAGTGTGTGGACTGGATGAGTGTGTGGAGCGGAGGAGTGTGTGGAGCGGATGAGTGTGTGGAGCGGATGAGTGTCAAGCAGATGAGTGTGGAGTGGATGATTGTGGAGCGGATGAGTGTGTGGAGCAAATGAGTGTGTAGAGTGGAGCGGATGAGTGTGGAGCGGATGAGTGTGGAGCAGATGAGTGTGTGGAGCGGATGAGTGTGCAGAGCGGATGAGTGTGTGGAGCGGATGAGTGTGTAAAATGGATGAGTAGTATGTAGAGCGAATGAGTAGTATGTAGAGCGGATGAGTGTGTAATGCGGATGAGTGGGTGGACCAGATGAGTGTGTGGATCGGATGAGTGTATGGACCGGATGAGTGTGGGGAACGGATGAGTGTATGGACCGGATGAGTGTGTAGGTCGGATGAGCGCACAGAGCGGATGAGCGCACGGAGCGGATGAGCATACAGAGCGGATGAGTGTACAGAGCAGATGAGTGCGTTGAGAACGGAGGAGTGTAGAGAATGGAGGAGTGTAGAGAACGGAGGAGATTAGAGAACGGAGGAGATTAGAGAACAGAGGAGTGGGGACAACAGATGGGTGTAGAGAACACTTCCCAAGTTCTCACCCCTCTCAACTTGGGAAGTAGAAAACATCATCAGGAAACTCAAACCCAAGGTGATGCCTGCCCTGCCCCGACCATCAAAGCCGCTGCGCACGATCTAGCACCATTCATCACCAACCTCATCAATGCATCCTTTAAATCTGGAGTAGTACCTGATAACCTAAAAGACGCGTGGGTCATACCACTCCTCAAAAGACCTACACTTGACCCAGCCAACCCATCTAACTATAGGCCGATAACGACTGTACCTTTCTTATTAAAAATACTGGACAAAGCAGCCTACTTACAAATACAGGCCTACTTAGAATCAAACAATCTCTTAGGACTTAGGCAATCAGGTTTCCGACCTAGACACGGTACGGAAACTGCTTTAATAGATCTCACGACCCAGATCCAAATCCTGAAAGACAATGGCAAACTGGCACTCCTCTTACTGCTTGACCTGTCAGCAGCTTTCGACTTGGTCAACCACCAAACACTCTGTCACCACTTGAAAACTGCAGCACACTTCTCAGACACAGCCACAGCTTGGATCAGTTCCTTCTTGGCGAACAGAACCATGAGGGCCTTCTCTCCCACTGATTCTGCTGAACCCTCGCCAGTACCCTGTGGAGTCCCGCAAGGCTCTTGTGTGTCCCCGACACTTTATAATGTATTCACAAAGCCCCTCTTTGATATCCTTGACTATCTGGGTGTCACATATACTAATTACGCGGATGACACCCAGATACTCATTCCTATCTCGGGCAACTATGAAACAGACAGCAAAACCCTTAATGAAATATACTCAGTAATACAAGCATGGATGGCACATCATGGTCTTTGCCTCAATGACGAAAAAACTGAGCTGATCATCTTTGGCACCCACGCCAAACTCAAAAATCTTAATCATGCATTCAAATCCTTCACCATAGATGCCAATCTCATCCCCGTGTCAAATAATACCAAAACCCTTGGTATCTACATCGATGCTACCTTATCCTTCTCCAAACAAACTAATGCAGTAGCATCATCAGCCGCTTACACCTGTAAACTGATCACTGCATGCAGGCCGTTTATCTCCTCACCCAATTGCATTACTCTTGCTAGAGCATTAGTCCTATCCAAAATAGACTATTGTAATGCCCTTTACTTAGGCACTAGCCACAAAAATATCAACAAACTTCAAGTAATTCAAAATAATGCCATCAGGGCCGCCCTCAACATTCCCAAAAAGGCGCACATCTCTGAGACCAGACGCAAACTACGCTGGCTCCCAGTCGAGCACCCTCAAAACTCTGGCCCTTACACACAAAGCCAGAGCCAACCTTGCACCAGCATACCTTACCAACCAACTTACGCCTCGCACCTCCTCAAGACCACTCAGAGCAGCACAAGCTAACACTATTTTCATACCGAGATTCAAACTTCATAACTCGGGAGGAGCTAGCTTGCCTGTACAAGCTTCTAAATTATGGAACACAATCCCTGCGCTTTTGCGAGCAAAACCTTCATTTAACCTATTCAAACACAACACGAAGTGTTGGCTTCACAACATGGACTCTATGACAGCCTAACCTACTGTTCCTAGCGTGATTGACTGCTGACTGCAAACTTTTGTAATTAATGTATTCATCTTAGACTATGTATGTATGACATCTTTGATTATGTATGTATGCACTTGCAACACTAGGTATGTACATACCTGTAACTGTAACACAACCCTTTGTTGACTGCTTTTAATTGTAACTGTAACCAGATCTAACGTACGCGCCCGTATGCCCCCGGGCCTGGCTTCGCTTTATAAATAAAATAAATACAAAATAAATACAAATGAATGCATTGAACAGGATTACTGCGTAATAGTGAATGGGTCTAGAGGCGGTTGAGTGCATATTGCAGATGAGTGCGGGTAGAGCGGATGAGTGCGGGCTGCAGACGTGTCAAATGCGTGGAAGGCAAGAAATGCATAGAGTGGCCGAGTGCTTAGAACGGATGAGTACATAGTGTGGATGTGTGCTGAGAACAGATGATTATGGAGAGCGGATGAGTGAGGCGATCGGATGAGTGTGGCGAGCAGATCAGTGAGGCGAGCGGATGAGTGAGGCGTGCGGATGAGTGTGGAGAGCGGAAGAGTTGAATGCGTGGAAAGCACGAGTGCATAGAGCGGATGAATACTTAGCGGGGAGTGCGGAGAACGGATGAGTGCGGGGGGCGGATGAATGCAGGGAATGGACGAACGTAGAGAGCGTGTCAGGAATCTGAGGAAGGCTTCAGGTAGGCGCTTCTTGCTTTGCAAGAGGCGATAAACTACATTTCCCATGAGGCGTGGAAGAGGTGTAGTTCTTCTATCGCGCGTTACAACAGCTGCTCATTAGCAGCAACGGTTAAAGCTCGCCACCGCCCGTGCCTCGGTGCAGGTAATTAATGATTATTAGCACGGCGGACAGCAGCTTAGGAGCAGGCATGCAGAAATTCTCAGACGCCGAAGGACTTTTGGAGTTTTCCCGGGCCGCGACGGTGACGAACAGTTGAATAACCACGGCCGCGGCGGTGAAGTGGGCTCTCATAAGCTTCGGGCATCGCTCTTCAGGGTCCGGATGTCCTTGTGAGGCATCCGGACCATCAGTTAAGTGTTTTCATATACTGGAGTTGCTATATGCTTACTTGTTTATTAATTGACTACTTCAACGCTGTAGTGGGTGTGTGAGGTAACACGCCCTAAGATACATGCCAGGCATTAGGCACGCCATGTGTAGAAACACGCTATAAAACTCTGAACGGATAAAATTGGGCACTGGAAAGGACTATGTAAAGAACACGAAGGGCATGTTCATGTGTGTATTTTTTCCTAAATCATTGTTTGTGGCTTCATTGTGCCCGACGGGCCATGTGTCTCGCGTCATCATAAAAAGGGACACCCTTTTGTTTGTGCCATTTAGCTTGCAAGCAAACCTATGTGTGTTTAAGAAATGACTGTCCAAGTCCTACGTTATGTTCAATCCATATGTTATGTTCCAAGTCTATGTTCTAGGTTATCCGCTTGTATTCTATGAGATGCAAAGTGGAGTTTAAAGAGCTATTATGATTCATATGTAACAAGTTCATTACAGGTATAGGAGGTCAGGTTAGACGTTCAAGAAAATAGAGGTTCAGGTTCAGGAATACCGCTGTATTGTATGTATTTGCTTGTGTATGTTCCCCTCCTTTCCTTTGTCACTCCATCCCCTTTTCCCTAACTCCATCTTCCCCCCATTGGCTGCCACGTGGCTTCCTGTGATATCAGTCTTCAGGCGCCCGTGCCAACCGCGGTGGGAGGGGTCAATCTATTTGGCTTCTGTGGTTCGGAAGAGGGGATTGAGACCCCTATTCCCTTATAAGCTTGACAGAATTACCTGCCCCGGATTTCGGGGTAATTGAACTACCCAGGCCAAATGGATACAAATCCTTCCCCTTTAGCAGATGTGCTAAAAGCACTACAAGATATACAAGTAGAATTGGTACAAGCTAGGCAAGAGTCTAGTATATTGAAAGCTCAAGTACAAGGGTTGGTCGCACAAGGCACCCCGCTGGATGGGGCTGGAACTTCTATGGTAGAGTCCCGCCTACTGTAATTGTGCAGCCCTCTAATAGTATGCCATTAGCTGCACCAGAAAGATTCACAGGAGACCTTAAGAAATACATGACCTTCTTAACACAATGTAGACTTCATTTTTTGTGCAAACCTAAGGCGTTTGAGACAACACAAGCTAGAACAGCATTTGTTATTTCTTATTTAACTGGAGATGCGGCGACATGGGCTATGCCGTTGGTGCAAAAGGATGATCCATTATTATATAATTGGGATGGTTTTCTAGTGGAGTTTGGTAGGTTATTTGATCGCCGAGAGGTGTCTTTGGCCCAAGACAAAGAATTGTTAGCTTTAAGACAAGGAACACGCGACTTGGTTTCGTATGTTACCCAATTTAACAGGTTGGTGATTGAAACTGATTGGCCTGAGAATAAACAGACTGTGTTGTTTTATCAAGGGCTCAAAGAGGAATTGAAGGATGCTATTGCTCAAGTAGAACCTCAGCCTAGTACATGTACCGCCATGATTGACTTAGCCCTAAGATTGGATCATCTTATTGGAGAACGCAAGCGGGAGAAGGAAAGACCAGAAGTGTTGTCTTTTGCTAGGTTGGATCGGGGTAAGAGAAACAGGAATACAGAAGGAGAACCTATGAAGATTGGTGGAATACGGGGGCCCTTGTCTGTTGCAGAAAAAGAGCAACGGAAGGCTAACAACTTGTGCCTTTATTGTGGACAACCAGGACACTTTATTAGAACTTGCCCGAATACTCCCAAGAAAGGAGCAGGGGTGGATAGAAGCAAGGTTAAGATGGGAAAAGGACTGGGCCGGACTTAGGGGGAACGCAGGCGACAGGCCCAGAAATTAATAGGTTCCCCAATTGGAGTGCAAATACGACAGGAAAAAGAAATTCACATTTTTACATTTTGGTGACTTTACTTTTTGCCTGTACTAAGCAGTTAGTGTCTGCAATGGTGGACTCAGGCGCCACCGGTAATTTCATTGACATTGGATTGGCTAAAAGATTGGGTTTACCTTTAAGGGAAAAGGCTCAGGTTGAGGGGGTGCAATCAGTAGATGGATCACCATTGGTTTCAGGACCCATATGTCAACAAACTAAACCCATTCTAATGAGGTGCGAGTCTGGACATATAGAGGAAATTGTATTTGATTTAATAGCGGCACCTCAGTTTGGGCTCATTCTGGGCATGCCTTGGTTACTTAAACACAATCCCAGGATTGATTGGATTAAACGGGAGGTGGTATTTGCAGGATTGGAGTGTGAGGGTCACATGGAGGAGGAGGTGAGACCCGCATTATATTTGGCAGACCAGGTGGCAGAACCACAAATGGTGGGAGCAATGGCTATGAGTATTCCAAATCAGTATCAAGATTTAGCTAAAGTATTTGACAAAGGGGGAGCAGACAGGTTACCACCCCATAGATCTTATGATTGTGTAATTGAATTAGAACCAGGGGCTAAATTACCTTGTAGCAGAATCTACGCTTTGACTGAAAAAGAAAACCAGCATTTACGTGAATACCTGGATGACATGTTAAGTAAGGGATTTATTAGACACTCCACCTCTCCTCTGTCGTCACCTTTGTTCTTTGTCCCAAAGAAAGAAGGAACACTTAGGACATGCATTGATTATAGAGCATTGAATAAGGTGACAGTGAAGAACAGGTACCCCTTGCCTTTGATTTCAGTATTATTGGATCAAGTAAAAACAGCAGTGGTTTATACCAAATTGGATTTGAAAGGGGCGTACCATTTGATCCGTGTTAAAGAGGGGAATGAGTGGAAGACAGCCTTCAGGACTAAGTTTGGTTTGTTTGAATATCTTGTGATGCCTTTTGGTTTGTGTAATGCTCCGGCAGCATTTCAATACTTTATGCAGGAGGTGTTGAGTGAGTGTCTAGATCAGTTTGTTATAGTTTATATTGATGACATTTTAATTTATTCCTCTTCTGAAAAACAACACATAGAGCATGTGAGAGCAGTGTTAACAAAATTACAAGACCATCAGTTGTATGTAAAACTGGAAAAATGTGCCTTTCATACCACTCAAGTGGAATTTCTTGGTTTTATTTTGACTCCCTCGGGTATTGTGATGAACAAGAAAAAAGTACAAGCAGTTACAGAATGGCCAGCGCCTCAATGCATTAAGGATATCCAGTCCTTTTTGGGTTTTGCAAACTTTTATAGGCGCTTTATATCAAATTTTTCACAAATCGTTACCCCCATTACCAAATTATTGAGGAAAGCCACTAAGTTTGATTGGAACACCGAGGCAGAAGGAGCTTTTCAAGAGTTAAAGAAAGCATTTACATCAGCTCCTGTATTGAGACACCCTAACTCAGAAAAACCTTTCCAAGTGGAAACAGATGCTTCTAACGTGGCTGTTGGAGCAATATTGTCTCAAAAGGATGAAGAAGGAGTATGGCATCCAGTAGCTTTCTACTCTCGCAAGCTTACTAGCTGTGAACAAAACTATTCAATCACTGATAAAGAGTTATTAGCGATTAGAGCAGCATTTTCGGAGTGGCGACATTATTTGTTGGGGCCAAATATCAGGTTACAGTGGTCACTGATCATAAAAACTTACAATACTTCAAGACAGCTCATACATTAACTCCAAGGCAGTTAAGATGGTCACAGTACTTTAATGAGTTTAACTTTGTAGTCACTTTTAGACCAGGGAGAAAAAATGGTAAGGCGGACGCTTTATCTAGGCAGCAAAATATGGAGAGCAGTGTAACCGAAGTGAAAACTATCATTCCTGCGGAAAAGGTTGTAGGAGCAGTAATGACTCAATTACTAAGACAAGTAAAACAAGAAATGAAAGGAAAGGTCCAATTGAATTGGGGGAAAAATCCTGCAGAAACATTCCACAATGGGCTTCCTTATTATGCAGGGAAATTGTTTTTACCGACGCTCGCCTTACAGAGGAAGGCGATGCATTGGTGTCATAATTCACCTTTAGCAGGACATTCAGGAAGTAGGAAGACCCAAGGGTTGTTGGAGAAATATTTCTGGTGGCCAGGGTTAAGACAAGATTCTATGAAGTACATTCAAGAGCGTGAAACATGTGTACGCAGTAAGTCAGACCATAAAAAAAGGCAGGGTTACTCAAGCCACTACCCACCCCGGAGAAGATTTGGACACATATATCCATGGATTTCATTACTGATTTGCCTCCGGATGATCAGTATGACACAATCTGGGTGGTGGTGGATTATCTCTCTAAACAAGCCCATTTCATACCTTGTAAAGGAATCCCAGGAGCAGGGAGATTGGCGGAATTGTTCTTGCAACATGTGGTCAGATTACATGGACTACCTCATAGTATTGTATCTGATAGAGGCCCTCAATTTACTTCCAAATTTTGGCGTGCTTTTTGTAAAATGTTAGCCATGGAGTGTGCGTTGTCCACCAGTTATCACCCACAGACGGATGGACAAACAGAGAGAGTCAATCAGACGCTGGAACAATATTTACGGTGTTATTTAAGTGAGGGTCGTGAATCTTGGGTACAGTCTTTGTGGTTGGCTGAGTTTACTTATAATAACACTGAACATGCTTCATTGGGTATGTCTCCAAATGTGTGTTTGTATGGTCACACACAAAATATGTTACCAGAACATCTACCTGATATGGAGAATATTCCTATGCTTCAGGATAGAAAGGAGGTACTACTACACCTCAGACAGAAAGCGCGAGCCAATTTAGACCAGGCTAAGGAACAATATAAGAAATATGCAGACCGAAATAGGAGAGTTGCTCCTCAGTATAAAGTGGGGGATAAGGTCTGGCTTTCAACACACAATTTGCCTTTAAAGGGACCCCGTAAATTTGCCCCCAGGTTCATTGGACCCTATGAAATTGTGAAATGTATATCTACGGGGGCATGCAAATTAAAGTTGCCTAATACGTTAAAGATACATCCTGTGTTCCATGTGTCTTTGCTTAAACCCGCAGCTCCGGGAACGCGAGTACAGAGACCTCCAGCAATTATCAAGGATGGACTGGCAGAATATGAAGTAAAGAAGATACTGGACTCAAGATGGATACAGAATCGTTTATGGTCTCAACCAGTGGGTAGGATATGGACCTGAGGATTGCTCATAGGAACCGGCTAGTGCGGTTCATGCACCCAGATTGGTGCGACAATTCCATCTGCAACATACAGAGAAGGCAAAACTTGGAAGGGGCCCTGGGAGAGGAGGTACTGTCAGGAATCTGAGGAAGGCTTCAGGTAGGCGCTTCTTGCTTTGCAAGAGGCGATAAACTACATTTCCCATGAGGCGTGGAAGAGGTGTAGTTCTTCTATCGCGCGCTACAATAGCTGCTCATTAGCAGCAACGGTTAAAGCTTGCCGCCGCCCGTGCCTCGGTGCAGATAATTAATGATTGTTAGCACGGCGGACGGCAGTTTAGGAGCAGGCATGCAGAAATTCTCAGACGCCGAAGGACTTTTGGAGTTTCCCCGGGCCGCGACGGTGATGAACAGTTGAATAACCACGGCCGCGGCGGTGAAGTGGGCTCTCATAAGCTTCGGGCATCGCTCTTCAGGGTTCGGATGTCCTTGTGAGGCATCCGGACCATCAGTTAAGTGTTTTCATATACTGGAGTTGCTATATGCTTACTTGTTTATTAATTGACTACTTCAACGCTGTAGTGGGTGTGTGAGGTAACACGCCCTAAGATACATGCCAGGCATTAGACACGCCATGTGTAGAAACACGCTATAAAACTCTGAACGGATAAAATTGGGCACTGGAAAGGACTATGTAAAGAACACGAAGGGCATGTTCATGTGTGTCTTTTTTCCTAAATCATTGTTTGTGGCTTCATTGTGCCCGACGGGCCATGTGTCTTGCGTCATCATAAAAAGGGACACCCTTTTGTTTGTGCCATTTAGCTTGCAAGCAAACCTATGTGTGTTTAAGAAATGAGTGTCCAAGTCCTACGTTATGTTCAATCCATATGTTATGTTCCAAGTCTATGTTCTAGGTTATCCGCTTGTATTCCATGAGATGCAAAGTGGAGTTTAAAGAGCTGTTATGATTCATATGTAACAAGTTCATTACAGGTATAGGAGGTCAGGTTAGGCGTTCAAGAAAATAGAGGTTCAGGTTCAGGAATACCGCTGTATTGTATGTATTTGCTTGTGTATGTTCCCCTCCTTTCCTTTGTCACTCCATCCCCTTTTCCCTAACTCCATCTTCCCCCCATTGGCTGCCACGTGGCTTCCTGTGATATCAGTCTTCAGGTGCCCGTGCCAACCACGGTGGGAGGGGTCAATCTATTTGGCTTCTGTGGTTCGGAAGAGGGGATTGAGACCCCTATTCCCTTATAAGCTTGACAGAGCGGATGAACCTAGAGAGCGGTTGACTGTAGAGAGCGGATGACTGTAGAGAGCGGATTAGTGTGGCGAGCGGATGAGTATGGCGAGCGGATGAGCATGGCGAGCGATTGAGTGTGGCGAGGGGATGAATGAGGCGAGCGGATGAGTGAGGACTGCGGAGAGCGGATGAGTTGAATGCGTGGAAAGCACAAGTGCACAGAGCGGATGAGTGCATAGCGGGGAGTGCGGAGAACGGATGAGTGCGGGGGCGGATGAATGCAGAGAACTGATGAACATAGAGAGTGGATGAGTGTGGCGAGCGAACGAGTGTGGCGAACAATGAGTGTGGCGAGCGGGTGAGTGTGGCGAGCGGATGAGTGTGGCGAGCGGATGAATGTGGCGAGCGGCGGATGAGTGTGGCGAGCGGACAAGTGTGGCGAGCAGATTCGTGCGGGGAACAGGTGAGTGCGGAGAGCGAGTGAGTGCGAGGAGATGGTGACTGCGTAGTGTGGATGAATGCGTATAACAGACAAAGGTGTAGTGCATCCAAGGACATAAGGCAGACAAAACCTAGGGCGGATGAGTTACATATACTGGGTGAGTGCGTAGAATGGATAAGTAGGAAGAACGGATGAGTACGGAATGCAACCAGAGCTAATGAATGCATAGAACGGATGAGTACGGGAACGGATGGATAAGCAGAGCGAGATGATGAGCTGGGCAGAAAATGTAGAGTGGTGCACTGCATAGAACAGACTACGGGCAAGCCGACAAATATATAGAACAGACGAGTGCATATGACCGAACAAGTGCATACGAAAGAAAGGTGCGTAGAGGGGACATGCGCCTACAAGGGACATGCGCCCAGAAGGGACAGGAGCCTGCAAGGGACAGGCGCCTAGAGGGGACTAGCGCCGAGTGGGGCCGAGCGCACGGCGGGGCCGAGTGCGCAGTGGGGACAGGAGTGCGTGTGACGGAGCGGAGCGCGCATGGCGGAAAGGAGTGCATGCGTGGGGCAGACAGGAGTACATGCGCAGGGCAGACAGGAGTGCATGTGTGGGGAAGACAGGAACGCATGCGTGGGAATACAGGAGTGCATGCATGAAGCGCACTGGAGCGAGGGATGGACTAGAGCACGCAAGGCCGACTGGAGTGCGTGAGTGTGTCGAGCAGACCGGAGTGTGTAGGGCAATCTGGGACGCATGAAATGAATAAAGGTGCATAGAACAGACTTGATCCCATAGAATTGCGTGACGTACATAGCATGGTTTGAAATGCAAGGAACATTTGAAAAAGCATATATCCCATAATTACCCACCCCACGCTTACTCTCTTCTTTACACCACCACTCAACTAGAACACAGAGATACTATGACACCATTCGGTATAACTGTTCTCATATCAACATCTCCCGCTTACTGCCCATCACTCCAAGTAATCACTGCTGGTTACACACCCCCAGCCAGGCGTTCTCCTCAGGCCTAATGCAGCCACACTCGTTCTGGATAAATCCTGCCAGAACGAACACATACTCCTGATCTCTCAACCACCACACCTACAACTAAGAAGCAGCTACTACACGAATTCTGCACCAACTGCACACATACCTGGTGCGCACACGCACCTTTTGACTCTCTCTACTGACCCGAACTTCGGTTCCCAAGGGCGTTCAACCTACCAGCGCCTTCAGACCATACCAATGGTATATAAGGCGCTATATAAATGCAAAATAACATAACATAACATAACTCCTTTTAGAATTCTTGCTGTTCTCACGTGTTCGTCTCTGATCCACATCATTAGTTGACACGGTCCTTTTGGGCTGCAGTAAACCCATCTTCCCACATAATTTCTATGCTGCTTGGGATATTGAAACTTTGTTCCTTCTGGTGCGTGAATGCTGGCCTTCACAAAGTCTCTTATTTCTTCGTCAGTCAAGTCGTTGGGCTTCCAACCTGGCTTGACATCAATCATGATCTTCATCCCAATGGCTTTTTTCGCAGTTTTCTGGCACTGAGAGATTATTATGTTGATTGCACAGACTCCTAGCAATATCATCACTAGCAGGGCTCCTAGGAACATGAATGCATCTGCCATCCATTGCGGAACCCATGAGAATAGTGATCCAAACCAGATGTCATCATCAACTTCGTCAGGTTCATCAATCATCTGGTTCTGTAGCTTCATCGGCATACCTATGGCTTCTGTTAAGGTTCCATTTTCTTCGTCGTGAGAGGGTGTGAATGTGCAACAAGATTTGCCGATTTTTGCACAAACACCTCCATCCATAGCTGTGATCATGTCAAGGAGATATCTGTTCTGGAGAGTCATCAGTCGAACTGCCCTTAACTCTTCCTTTATGGCGTTGAATCCTTTTATGGTCGTGTTGATGGTCTGCAGTAACTCCCATCAGATTATCTGCAACCATTTAGTGTTAGCTCCAACTTGGAATCTTGGCATGAAGATTGTCATGAACACTGATGAGGTGAGACTGAACAGCCTTTGTTCATATGGGATTGCATGAAAAGCTTCGTCTGATTTGGCAGAAAAGTAATGTTCTCTCTTCATTCTATTCAGCAGTTCCACAGATCACTTCTTCCTCAGGTGAGCATCTGCTTTTGGGAAACTGTCAATGCTCAGGTCACTCTTCGGGGTCACCAACGCTGGAACGTGGACATTCACTAGTGTGCATATACCTCATCAGTTTTTTGGCAGTCTGATGTATGCATTTGATTCACATGCCCAATAACGATCCATTATTACTGCAGTTCCATGCACCATCCCCGGAGCATCATAAATGTGTCCACAGTTCTGATTCTCTCCCATCTTCCTTGTGCCATTAGTCCTGAAGCACAGGTTTGGATTCTCCAATGGCACTATCTGCAAGGGTCCCCATCTGTCTTCGACCCATGTGAATAGTTTTGCAAGCTTTGGCTATAATGGCTTGCATATCTGTTGTGAATTTTCAATTGCTTCCTTGCAGGCTCCAAGGACCATCCATGCCCTGCAAATCACTACCTCTTTTTGCCATCCATCTGGTGAAAGTACTGTTCGCCAGACTTACATTTGGCCTCTGTTCTTCCATCCACGAGCCTCTTCTTGAGTTTTCCCTTGGACATTTAGCTTCTTGTTCACTTCCCATTTGATTTCAGCTCCTTTCACTCCAGGTTTTTCGTACCTGGTCACATGGTTCTTAGTATGAGCTCTGTTCCTTGTCTTTATGTACTGGACATAATCATCTTCATCAGGATCAGTTGCTTCAGTTGCCCATTTCAATGAAGCATCACTTCTCATGAACTGGCCTCTGGTCTTACACATTGCTATGTGCAAGAGACAGTGTTCTGTCTGGACATCAACCTCTACAGCTATGAAGATCTTGGACTTCCCCATGCTATACGGTGGGAGTGCACAAACAAAATATTCCCCCTCTGAACTTCGTCTTCCAACTTCTTTCATGTGCTGGTACCAAATGTTGTTTCCCAAATGTGCTGTGCTGTCCAAGTAATCGTTTAGTTCACTGTCGTCTCTGTGTATGCTTCTCTTAATCCTTACGGTTTTCATGTAGTTTGCTATAACTACATCCCTGAATGCATCTGTATGGCTTTTCCTTGCTGGAGGATTCTCAGGTATCCCGGTCCATGATGCAGGTATCTTCATGTGTGCTAATCGAGTGGAGGAAAGCCTGACGATCCTTTCTATTTCCTCTTGCCTCTTCCTGGCTCTGGCTAATGACGGCCAAATCGATTCTGCTATCAGCTGTGCTCGTGAAAATTCCCTTGAGCTTGTTTTCACCTCCATCGGTGTCGCATTAGGGGTGTCCATTAATGTTGTTTCGGTTGGTTTCTTCTCCAACTTCTCTTGCATTCCTTCTCTTTTGGTCAGAAGTGTGCATATCCACTATGTCATTGGGCTAGTATATGGCTGTATTGTAGAACGTGTGTTTGTCCCCTTCACTGTAACATATGTGCTTGTTGATATGGTCTCTGTGGGTTGTAGTGGAACTCCTCATAGTGGGAAGTCTCTTCTTCAATGCTTCGGATTGTAGTTCTGCACTTATTGACACTAGGCCTCGCGTGTGTGCATTCAATGTTTGCGTGCGTGTGGTTGTCAGTAACCTTTTAACATTCATACTCTTTCAACCCTGTCTCCGGCTTTTAACTTTGCTTGCCACCATAAGAGTGTGTGTGTCATTGCTAATCACATCCATCTCAAGTTCACTCATTCCACCATCAGATTTCCTAGGGATGGGAATGACTATGTAAGGTCTGGGTGATTTTCGTAGGTTTCATGTATGCAACATTAGGTGGATGTACTGGGATTGGGACGCTTTGTACACCAATATAAAATGCAGTTTTGATCGTCAGCGACAGCAAAATAATGATAAATATAATATATAAATACATTATTCCCCTGTAGGTCCATCGGCAGCATTTACTTCCAGGAAAGGACGGACGTCTCTCCACTTGGGGGAGAACGAGTTTGCTGCTCTGAATCCCCATCTCGATCATCTGTTGAAATATGCTAACTTTTAATGTACCTTTTAAACAATATTATCTCTGGATTCTGTTGGTTCTGGTTGCGAGCTGCAGGTACTAAACAATTGCCCCCCTTTGTCTGAACACTGGATTGTCTAGTATTCCTGGACACAGTTCTCTTGTCGGGCTATGGGAAGTGTCAAAATCAAGCAATAATTCAGTAAGTCTCTTTACTGTGCATGTTCAAAATATATTAGCTCCCAGTCCATGCCTCTGATCTGCTTCATGCCTGAAGAAATGTTGTGTCCTTTGTTGATATAAAAATAAGAAATTAAATCTTTGACACTGCTCTCTCGATCTAACCCTCGGCGGAAAGCTTCACGGTCTGCTCCGGAAACTCTGGTGGAGATCGGAGAGTTTAATTTGCACTACAATACCATGCAGGAGCATGCTTAGCTGGGTAGATCTTGCTGGATCTCTGATGAACGTGAGGACGCAACATCGACAGGTCTCCCCACAAGCTCTGGAAAGTCCTCAATTAGGTGAAAGAAGACATTGTTCGCCAATCTGCTATCTTCTGGGGACAGGAATATTTGTCCTGCCCTTGCTGAGGTTTGGGACCATTGGCTCTCATTCACTTATGAAGTGTTTCTGCAATTTCGGTGTGCGTGAAGAGCAACTTGGATCACAATACCATTTAGGATTATGCTTAGATGTTCTGTATTTGCTGGATCTCAAAGGAATATCAATACATCAGTGTGTCTCCCGACAAAGATTGGGTGCTCTTCAATTAGACAAAAAAATATCACGTTGATGAGTGTATCCGCTTCTTCTTCCGCTTGGGACATTTGGTTTTTCCTCGCTGTATTCAGGAAGTAGGAGGAACTGTTCGGCAATTACAGTAAGCAGCCTCCTTATCGTTTTTTCGTTTTCAGGATCTTAAAGAAAGTCAGTGACACTGGTGAGCCTCCCCACCAATGACAGGTATGTTCTTAGCACTAGATCGAAGCATGATAGTACATCTTTCGTGATGTCACTACTGTGCAACACCATTAGTGAGTCCAAACAATGTCTCTGTGTGGAAGGAATCTGGATACTGTATTTTCTTCCAATTTATGTGTCCTCGATCAAAATTTGGCATATCCTTTCCTAATCAAGGCTTCATTGTGCCTCAGTCCAAAGTTCAAAGTCAACAAACTATGTTGTGGCTTCTACATGCGTTTTCTTCCTCACCCTGCAACTATGATGCACAGAGTTTCAGTTGTTTATGTCCTTATGCCATTTTTTGCTCAGAGGAATGTCCAAACTGAAGCCACAATTTTTTCACAAAAGTTCTTTGTCTTTACTTTGTTGCTGCTCATGCGTCCATCTTTCAAATCATGGATCTCGTCTGTATGTGCTGTGGTTCTTCCCCGTCGTCTGTAGTCTCTTCATGCTGGGGTGCAGGCAGGGGGCCTTCTCCGATGTATGGCTTGATGTCACCCAAAAAGATCCAAGGTCTTCTTCCTTGTAGCTTTACTGCAGAGGGAGTGCAGTCTTCCACTGTAAAGGGACCATTAAACCTTGGCTCGTCCCACCTCTTCCTTGTATGTTTCTTTACTAGGACGGTATCTCCAGGGAAGATGGATGGAAGACGTAGTCCTTGAGCTGTGTCTGCAGTTAGATCTGTTTCTGTGTTCCGTGCTGCTCTGCACCCTTTTCATCGTCGCTGCAGCTGGCCTGAAATTACAGTAAGGCAAGATGTCATGCAATTCAAGTAATTTTGCATTTCAGACCCTAAGATTTCTCCTGTTGACTGGGCATCAAATCTATCTCTGTCTCGGGGTGTCAGTGGAGTGTGCATTCTTCTTCCTGTGGCTATTTCATGTGGCGTAAGATGATGCTCGGAACCGGGTTGATTCCAGAGTGCATACAGTGCCAAAGGAAGGCAGTGCAACCATCCCTTTCTTAGAGTAAGCTTCAACTTGGCTATCCTTTCCTTTAATAAGCTGTTGAGCTTCTCACATATCCCGTTACCTTGCAGATGATACGCCAACGAGAACTTGTACTTTATACCAAGCAACAAGCTAATCTGCTCAAAAACTTCATTTACAAAGTGAGTCCCATTATCTGATCTCATGACTTCGCAAACCCCCACCTGGGGAATACCTCTCTCACTAGGAATTTGGCCACACAGGTAGAGTCTGGGTGTGTACATGGACCTGCTTCTATCCATCTAGAGAATGGACACACCACAACAATTAAATACCTGTACCCGTTACATACTTGAATCATATCGACGTAATCGACATGCAAGTGCTGAAAAGGCCCAATGGGCCTTGGGATGACTTCTCTGATTACTTTTAGTGTGTGCCCAGCTGTGAACTGTTGGCTCATTATACAGTTCACCATAAAAAATGCAACATGCTCTGGTAAGTTCGGTGTGAACCAGTCTTCCGCGAGCGTTGCCGCTAGATTCTCTTTTGTCATGTGTGCTGGATAGTGTAGCTGCTCCAGTGCTATTTTTAACAGGGCCATAGGCATTACTGGTTTACCAGTGCTGTCTTGTCGCCACAGGCTTTTGGAGGGGTTTAAAGAACACCCTCGCCATTTCCATTAATTCTTCTCCTCCTGTGGTTCCTCCCCCTGGAGTTCCATTAACTCTGTCTGTCCCATATTATTGTAACTTTCAGGTTCATTCCTCGCGACGATAATTTTTTCATTTATACAAAAAAGGTAGCAGGCGCCCCTCTCTTGAAAGAACACGGCATGATAACCTGTTCATTGGTTTTTAACCACTTTGAGAGTTCGCAGCCATCTGCTTTTTGCTCACTGAACCTTTCACAGGTGGGAAATATTCATTTGGATATCAGTCTTTGTCCCGCCCACATGAGCAGTCCAGCACTGAAATGCTATGACAATTGCCGTCTGAACAAGAGTACCAACAGCAACCCCATACACGTGTTTCAGCCTTGTTGGGCCTCATCAGTGAGGTGAAGCTGTGCCTCTCTAAGCACAGTGAGCAGGGATTCCACGTCTGGTTGCCCCCAGGTAACTTAGGGTGACCAACCCCAAGTTCCTTCCAAAAATACAAAAAAGGTAGCAGGCGCCCTCTCTCGAAAGAACACGGCATGATAACCTGTTCAATGGTTTTTAACCACTTTGAGAGTTCGCAACCATCTGTTTTTTGCTCACTGTACCTTTCACAGATGGGAAATATTCATTTGCATATCAGTCTTTGTCCCGCCCACATGAGCGGTCCAGCACTGAAATGCTATGACAATTGCAGTCTGAACAAGAGTACCAACAGCAACCCCATACACGTGTTTCAGCCTTCTTGGGCCTCATCAGTGAGGTGAAGCGGTGCCTCTCTGAGCACAGTGAGCAGGGAGTCCACGTCTGGTTGCCCCCAGGTAATTTAGGGTGACCAACCCCAAGTTCCTTCCACATCCATAATTGTCTTGCTCTTGGATGCCATACGCTTGGCTTCCGTGTCTGCTGATTGATTTCCTTGTGAGATAAAAACTGTCCCCTTCGTGTGGGTGGTGCATTTCACGACCGCTATGCCCACTGGGAGCTGTAGTGCCTGAATCAACCTGTCCAATAAGGCTGCGCGCTGCACTGGCGTGCCATCCGCTCGGAGGTAGCCCCTCCTTTTGGAGCGCGCTAAGCCTGCGTGCACTGTTGATGTCACATATGCGGAGTCGCTATACACTGTTACTTTCTGCTCTGCATGATTCTCAATCGCGAGTATCAACGCTAATAATTCTGCAGCTTGCTCTGAATAATGAGATGGTATTCGTGCACTAAGAAGTACCTGAAATTCTCCATTTGCTGTGTGCGTCATCACAGCGACGTCTGTATATCTTCGGCCATCATTTTGATCGATTCTCAAAGACAATTTCTCCTGCTGTCAATGCATTTTCTTTCACTCTGGGAATCTCAACATAGAATTCTTCATAATTCACACAGTTATGTATTGGCTCTCCTTCAGTAACTGGCTCGGCTATGAACATAGCTGGGTTCACTTTTTGCATCTGACTATTTTAAATCGATGGATTTGATAAGATAACTTCATAAGCAGAAGCTCTCTGAGATGTCGGTGTGCCCTTCGGTTTCTCTAGAATAGCAAATAGTGAATGCTCGACGTACAACGTCATTGTGCATCCCATTACAATGGTAGTAGCCTTCTCGATGGCGGACGCTGCGGCAGCTAAACTTTGTTCGCACGGGAAATGGCCCCTCATCACTGGGTCCAAATTTTCACTATAGTATGCCAGGGGCTTGTACCCCAATGTGGTTCTCTGTGTGAGCACTGCCGTCATAACGCTGCCATTTGTTTGTGAGAACAGATAGAATTCCTCTGCATAATTGGGAATCCCTAAAACTGTTGCCGTGCAAATGGCTCTTTTGAGTTGAGCAAATCCTTCCTCTGTGGTTTCAGACCATTCAATCTTTTATTTTCTCACTTGTGCCTTCTTTAGGGCTTGAAGCAACAGCTTGGTATATGAGCTGTAGTCGAAGACCCATGCCCTGACATAATTGCAAAGGCCTAAGAAACTCTGCATCTGTTTTACCGTGTGTGGCTTGGCTGTGTTCAGTATTGCTTCAGCTCTTTCTGTGGTAACTCTTTTCCCCTCATATGAGATTAGCTGACCTATGTATAGCACTTCTTGTTGACAATATTGTAACTTCTCTTTGTCAACTTTATACCCTTTCTCAGCCAATATAGTCAATAGCTGAACAGAATTGTGTCTACATTGCTCCTCTGTTGTGCTGCAAAACATCAACATCTATATCAGTTTCTTGGTAAGCGTTTACTAGTTTCTAAAAAAAACTAGTACACACTTACAAAGAAACTGAAGGTAACCAAACAGTGATGAATCAATGGGGTCTGAAACCCATTACAGGACATCACAAATGTGGCCACTGTGTGGCATGTCAGTTCACTTCTACAAGAAAATCTTTTGAGTATGGCGACAATAAGGAATGAATCCTCAAAAGCCATACTAACTGTCTGAGTAAAAACGTTATATACGTTATCCAATGCCCATGTAATCTAATGTATGTGGGTAAAACGATGAGAGAGGTGCACCAAAGAATATCCGAACATTGCTCCTGTATAAGGAACAAGGTGCAAGGCAAACCATTGGTAGAGCATTTTGCCAAAATGGGGCACACACATAAAGATATTAGGTGGTTTGTCATCCAGACCATTAAGACCCTCATGAGAGGGAGTGATATGTCCACTATGCTACAACGACATGAACAAAGGTGGTTCCATTCTTTGGATTTGGTCAAGAATGGGTTAAATATTTCAATTGAATGGAACAAATTGGTCACGGGGTAAGGGACAGGTTACATGAGCTTATACTGTTTCTCCATTGCAATAGATTTTTGTGCGGGGATTTCTACACATTATTTTTGTTCTAAAAATATATTCCAGTGCATCCAATTATCAGTGCATGTGTTAAATGCACTGTGTGACATTGGTCATGTGTGAGAGGGTTTTTGTCGCAAGCTTGTGCGTTCATTTACCCTAGACCAGTGAAAATAATGGGTAACAGCCCATATGTGGGGGCATTATAAAGGCAGCAGTAAGAGAGTCCTTGTTGTAAATATTTATGCCTTTTCATCGCAGACAAGTAAAAAATAGGTAATAGCCCACACATGGGTCGTAACACAGGTGGCTGTGCATACCCAGAAAGAATTCTGAATGGAAGGCCTGTATTTCAGTATTTCCAACATCGGTTTGAAGACAGTAATAATATGTATGATTCCAAGCAGAGTACTACATGTCCCAGGAGCTGTCCGGTCATTTGGTCGACAGAAAATTGGTCGACAGACTAATGGTCAACGCAATTTGGTTGAAAGACAAATGGTCGAATTTCTTTTTTATTTTTATATATATTTTTCAGGTTTTCATTTAGGAAAAAAAGGGTTTTTAAGCAAAAAAAGCGGTTGGGGGGACCCCCCCAAAAAAAAAAAAAAAGTGAAAATACTAAAAAAAAAAAATTCTACCATTTGTCTTTCGACCAAATTGTGCCGACCATTTGTCCTGTCGACCTTTTTTTTCGACCAAATGACCGGTAACCGT